>NC_090933.1:421929187-423179187 GCF_040938575.1 Ambystoma mexicanum | reverse complement strand
ATTCTGGGCCCTCAAGTCTTTACTTCTGTCGTTGAAAGGCAAGGTTGTGAGGGTCTTCACAGACAACACCACCACCATGTTCTACATCTGGAAACAAGGAGGGACCCGCTCATCGGTGCTCTCCAAGGAGGCTCAGGACCTGTGGCGCTAGGCCGTTCATCAAGATATGTTCCTCGTTCTGTTTCTCTGTTTCACCTACCGGGTGTCAAGAACACCATTGTGGACTCGCTGAGCAGGGAACTGCGTTCTTGCTATTAGTAGGAACTTTGCCAGAACCAGGTGGATTTTCTGTTTGGCAAATTGGGCCAGCCCCAGATCGACCTCTTTGCGATGGCAGCGAACACCAAGTGTCAAAGGTCCCTCAACCGAGCGGAGCCTGGGGGGCGCATTGTCATTGGAGGGACGGTTCCTTCACGCCATTCCCACTCCTCTTACATGTAATCAACACACTCAGACAGTGCCAATGGCAGGATGCTACTCGTCGCCCTAGCATGGCCGAGGCAATTCTGGTATTCGACTTAATACCTCTGTCGGTGGCCCCATACATCTGGCTTTGCTGTCCCCAGACCTTCTCACCTTCACGATCCAGAGTCCCTGAGCCTGAAGACATGGCTCCTGCTGCCCTAGAGTTTGGAGGTTCTGCTTTACCCACAGAATGTAAGGACATCCTGGCCAGGGCCAGAGCCTCGTCAACATTTAAGTGCTACGGACATAAATGGAAACACTTCTCCATGTGGTGCCACACTCAGAAGATTACCCCTCTGCGTGCCACGGCTCTGCAACCTCTACCAGACTTGCTTTCCTTGGCCAAAGCGGCACTGGCTCACGCCTCTATCAAGGTGCATCTCGCCGCCATATCCAGGTACACCAGGTCCCTGTGCAGACCTTCTGTGTGGTCGCACAGGCTCGTCAAGGAGTTCCTCAAGGAACTCTTCAGGACTGTCCAGCTGGTGAAGGCCCCTGCCCAGCTGGGGAGCTCAATGTTGTGCTGACTAAACTCATGGGCGCGTCCTTCGCACCTACGCATCAGGCCCCGCTCAAGTTTCACTCGTGAAAAACAGCTTTCCTTGTGGTTATCACCTCGGTCAGGCTGGTCGGAGAGATTCAGGCCCTGTCTTGCAAGCAGCCTTACTTGTCTTTCCACGCTTAAGGGTTGTACTCTGTACACACCCCACCTTTATGCCAAAGGTACAGTCCGAATTCCACCTCAGCAAACCTTTGGTGTTACCAGTCTTCTTTCGAATCCATCGTCACTAGAGGAAGCGGAATGGGCCTTGCATTTGCTGGACTTTGCTCGTGCCTTGAAGTTCTACTTGGCACATAAAATAATTTTCAGAAGACATCTCAGTTGTTCATCAACTTTGGACCTGTAAATCAAGGAAAGGCCTTGTCGCATGCTTCCATTTCCAGGTGGATCTCCGGCTGAATCATGCACTGTCATCGACTAGCTAGCAGGCTGCTGCCAGGCCGGCCGAGAGACCACTCCACCAGAGCCATCGCAGCGCCCACAGCGTTTCTCTCTGGGGTGCCCATGCTCAACATTTGCAGGGCTGCCATGTGGTGGTCCACGCACACCTTCACGAGGTTCTACTGCATTGACAAGGATTCTAGGGAGGAGTTTTGACAAAACAAAGGTGCAAAAGGTAGAGTTAACAGGGTATTGCCCTTATCCTTAACATGTTTTAACACAAAAATTGGGCAACTACCAGCTGTCACATAATTATGTTATAGCCCATTGGAATCCAATGGGCTATAACATAATTGTTAACAGAAAGTTCCAACAACTCGTGATTCAACAAAACAACCAAAAGTTTCTTCCTTTTCCTTGAACAAGTGCACATTTTAGCCTTCTTAGATGAAGGACAATACCCCAGTTCATCAGTAGCAACCATAATTGTCTTGGTTGGGATGATTTGCAACAACTGATAAGTTCTGAAGAACTATGACGTAACGGTTTTATACAGTTCTTCCTTCAACACCACAAAGAACATACATTGTCTTTGTAAGGATCAATTCATAGCACCTATTAGCTGCTACCTGGTTTATTTCCATGCCAGGCCCAGTATGTCAGTTCACACCCGATTTACTCCCATGCCAGGCCTACTCCTCTAAAGGTTTGGGATCCGGCTATACTCCCTTGTCCGAACAGCGTTTTCACAACAAATGCTTTGGTAATTAAGTCCTACTGACAAAAGGTTCAGAACAGCTTTGCATTATTCAACAGTTTGCAGCTTCAACAAGTTTAATACATTTTCAGGGAAAACCAGATTCACATTTGTGTTTTTAATAATGCTCCTCTCCTTCTGAATATCCTTTTCCCAAAGGGCAGTCTTTTTGACAGACTTTTCCCCAGTGGACAAGTAAACAAATGCTGAAAATGATAGGGTTTTATTCTGTTTCTCCCTTGACTTTGGCAATGTGAGTTTATCCCAGCTTTTACCATATATTGTACTAAGCATCCACAACTTGTGTACCTTTCGTTAGCCCCCTTCTGCCGTTGGCAATATCTGCTGGATTGTATTTCCCTTGATTTTAGTCTCTCTTGGCTTGGGCAATGTTTGTAGTTAGTACTTTGTATCAATAGTACCCAATCGGGTTGTTGATCTTTCCACAAACTCACACCTTTAAAGTTATAGTCATTTGGCTTGGTTACATAAGGTTTTTGCTGTTTTTCAATGATTTGGCATTCAAAATTACTTTTGGAGTTACTTTCACTCATACGCAAGTGCTGCTTACTCGTTGCGTCCCTGCCTGGACCACGAAACTGTTAGAGCTCTCCAGGGTCACTAACAGCTTGTGGACTCACCGGGTAAGGCTTGCTCTTCCGATTCCCCTTGCCGCTCACAGGACTGCTGCTTCTGTGGCTCTTCGTGACCTGACAAACTGCTTATTTTAATCCGCCATCGCCCACGCCACCTACAACAGGATCTCCTTTCACTCCGCAGGCCTTCTGATGCCAGCCACCTGGAGACAGCCTCATGGGAAGGAAAGCTTACCTCACAATCGCTCCCCGCTGCGCAACCTCTGCAGAATAGGTCCCCAAAGGGCAAGCTTCCCTATTGCATGCTTCCCGCTGTTCAACCTCTGCACTTCAGGATTCGGGAGACACAGACCCTCTCAGGATCGGTGGCTGATATGTGCCGAACAGTGGTCCTGACGTCTTCTCTCCCCTCCAGCTTCTGGTGCCTGCATGAACCATGCGGTTTCAGCTTCTTGCTTCCTCTGCCCTTCTCTATGGCTTGCACCTTAGGGGACCTTTTAAGCCTCCATCTCCCTCATCTAAATTAACAAAATGATCACTCTTGCAATATGGTACCTTTGTAGTCCTCTTTTTCGTCGCAGTCCCTAATGGCAAAATTATGTTTTTGGGTTTGATTTCTACTTTTAAACACAAGTCTGTTCCTTATAATATTCTTTAAAGGAATATCATAAGGATTAGTCGGCAGACTTGATTCAAAAAGGGGAAGGCAGTTCTTTAAGCCATTATTATTCAAAGCTTTCCTTTTTCTGTATTTTGGATGTTAGGGGGATCTTTAGTTTTACCAGTCTCTGGGATTTTGGACGGGTTTTTTTTCCCTATGGCCTAGCAGTTTGTGATTATTTTCAACCCTATTTATATGTGTATCTTGTATAACAAAAGGATGGTTATTACAACAAGCCATCACACACTTTGGCATTGAGGAGACCTCTTCCCTAGAGGAAGACCAATACTACGTTGCATCCCACAGACTCCTCCCAATCTCCTGGGCCTTTTCTCCTCCCAGGTGATACTCCCGCAGAACACCACCCCCATGGTCAGAATCAAAAAGTTCTGCCTTTCCCTGGCCACATGTGAGGAGATTTTAGGCAGGGATTTAGTGAGGAGTCCGTAGGATTCACCACACTGGGCTGACTGATCATTCTCTGCATATTGGAATGCTATGATCTGGCTGAGAAAAATGTGCCTGACAGTCTTGGGGCTCATTCAACCAGATGTCTTGTGGCCACCTGGTCTTGCAGAAGGGAATGGTCTCTGTCTTGTACCTGTTCCAATAGGTGATGTGTGCCTTGCTGCGCATGTTTGCCAAACATTACTGCTTGTATTCCCTGTTTGGGCAGGATGCTCGATTTGCTTTCTAGTTTAGGTGGTCTCTTCTCGCTCGCTTTCCTCCTCCAGGTTTATGTACTGCTGCACGAGTAGCATAGATGATGAATCCATAGAAGGAGCAATCCATTACAAGTATACATTTCTCACTTCTCTATAACGTTCTTTCTGATGGATTTTCCTCCCACGGATTCCTCATCACATTTCCAACATGGCTGATGGTGTGTACACCTCAACTGCCCTACTGTTCCTTAGCGGCTGAGGGCTTGTGAAAAAGTGGGAGACTGAGATCCCAGAGCACAGTGGCTCTATGTTCAGACCCTCAACACTGAAGGTGGCTGGTGCTGGTGATAGAATATCATAGATCAATATAAAGAACATTACTGAGAGGTAAGAGACTTGTTTTTCCAGTCCCATCACATTGACTTAACTTGTGGGGTTGCGCAAAAAGAAGCATCGGTCACCCCTGCCCCTCTTACCTTTCAATGTAAATGATACCCCTCTGGTACTGCTCCTTATAAGCTTTGCAATGCTTTTTCATCTTTTTGATGATGAAACTCAAATACTTTGGGTTCTTGGAAAGAATATTGTAAAGATTAAAGCCTGATTTATCAAGTGTGACAAGGCCAGTATCCTTGTCTTGCCAAGAAGGAATGGGAACCCCTCTCAGCCGTGGCTGGGAGGCGTACCAGGGAGAGAGCCGGAGCCAGTCCTTCCCTTGAGGAGGATGGTGGCAGTTGAGAAGGTTCCAGCATGCTGTTTGGCAGTACCCCTTTGTCTCATACAATGCACCATGAACACAATGCTCGTAAGACACTCTTATATATATTGTTTAGAGTCAACGTTTGTGAGCTGAGCCAAAGCAACCAGCATAAAAGAGAGCAGTCCTCCAGAGCCACATGTGGTTGCATCATGTCAGCAGAGGGCAAGTGCCGAATAAATAAAAGCAACCCTCCAACATACCTTGCTCTCAGTGTTCCATTGCTGGAGTCTGTGCAGAATCTGGGGGCTTCCTCACTTCTTTCCCCAACATATCCTCCTCCCAGGTGGCCAAGGAAAATCTGTCCGTATATCGGATCCTGACCCTGGGGTGAATATGCGAGATAACATCACCTGGGTGGAGGAGACTTGTTGAGTGGGGATGAGGCACCCTTGGGTGAGACATGGTATCCCCCATCCCCCTTTTCTGATGAGTCTAATGTCCCCTAGGCCTTTGTAGGTTATTACAAGTCCCTTCCCAATCTTTTGCATGACTCATCTCTCAGTGAACACCACTTTGGTACTGGGACGAGGAAGATGCAACAAAGACTGACAACAGAGCTAACTATGTGCATTCTACTTGTTGAGTGCCTAATTCAGCTGGCTGGATATTTAAAGGCCTGTGCTGAAAGCAAGAGAGCGACGCGAAGGAGAGAGCAGTCATGTTGAAGCGAGACCCCGAGAGGTCCAGAGAAGCCAAAGAGGGATGCTGAGCAAGCTCAGCAGAAAGTCAGGTGGAAAGCAGACCGCTGTGAGAAAGCTCTGCAGAGGAAAGCTGGACCTTCTCTCTGAATAGGGAAGCAGCTGGAGAGGCCAGAGGAAAACAGCAGAACAAACCACAACAGAGAAGGAGCTGGCAGTGTCACGGAAGCAGTGAGTTGCATCAGAGAGTCTGGCGGGCGAAAGAGAAACCGCAGGAGGACCGGCAGGACAGAGAGCGTTTCCCGGAGACACAAGTGCTGCAGCCCCACACCACCTGTCGGACATGCCAAGCAACACCTGTAAATCTGCCCAGGAGCGCTGGTACACAGGGGGCGTGCCAATATGGGTATAAAGGGGATATTTGCTATATCTGAAAAGCAGGTAGAAGAGAAAGAGACTGTAAATACGTGAAATCCCTCATTTAAGTCAATTTGGGGAAACTACAGAATAAGTACAACAATGAAGAAATGAACTGTGATAAAACCAGAGAAAGTATGAATAACAGTGAAGTGAATTGGCAATAAATTGACATGAAAGCAAGGCTAAGACGCAAAGCCAAGTAAGCAAGGATAAGTGAATAATGGGGATGAACATTACCATTACTGAGAGAAATGAATGGTGGATAATTATAAGGAACATTGCCAAGAGTCAAGTGAGCATTGCCAAGAATCAAGCGATAGTATTACCCATTGCTGAGAGAAATTAGTGGTTGACAAAAGTAAACTTCCATGCAAGAGAAACCTGGCAAAAGGGCGTCTGAGGTTGTTAATCACGGAAGCCCAGAAACAGTGAATGAGTTTCCTAGCAGGAGAGTGTACTTTATGAACTGGTGAAAGGTAACCAAACTGAAGAGCTGGGAATTGTTCCAAGGAATTGTTATTTTGGAGCAATGAATATCCCATGGATTTGTGTTATTTTGGACTTTGACAGACTTGAAAGCTTGGGGAAGGGAAACCCCTCTTTTGTAAAGTGAACTGTTTGAACCTCGGGGAAGGAATTCGTTATTTATAACACACCTAATACCGAGAGGTTTCTAAGTGTGGACCCTGGAATGGAAACTGTGTTGCTCCGCATTGTCTAGCTTCCAAGGTGAGCGTGTTGCCCCTGAGCTATCCTCCCGAGCCAAGAGCTGGAAGAAGCTCTGAACTTTCATTTGACCACTGCTTGTTTGACGCTGACATCCGTACACGTCAGTATATAGTTAGATGTGAGGGCAAGTATAGTTATGGACACAGACATTTGTTTTGGACTCCCTGACACAGACTATTATCAGTTTTATTTAGGTAGAGAAATCCCACCTTAGCATAGGGCAAGTTATGCCATTTTCCAACCCTCCACTTTTAGTTAATAAATGTTTGTACTTAAAATCTTATTCATTGGTCTGTGTCTACTTCATGATGCCTTCACAAGTCCGAGATCCAGTGGGGAGAGAGCGATAACCAGCATTTCAACGGCACATGGCTAAGAGCAGCCGTGCAATGCACCTGTGTGCTGGCAGTAGCTCAACGCAGCCAGAGCTCTGTTCCCCAGACCACCTGGGGCAAAACCAGAGGAACCAAAACGCCAAATAGACTGCACTTGTGGTAGGGGAGCCCAAACCCAAGTCCCTTAACTCAAACATGGACATTGAACACTTCAGGCCGCCATCATTATTCAGCAACGGGGCCTGCACTGAAGAAATGTGTGGTGCTTAGCCTGATATTCAAGGTTTTGATGATTGTGTCAGCCCTCGAGTGGGAAAAACAGGGCAAGTAAACCAACTGTAAAAGGGGAACATACAAAGAGGAACAGGAAAGTGTGGTTTGTTCTGGTGATGTCAGAGGGGGGAGGATGTGACAGACCCTTTCCCTCGTCTCCAGAGTTGGTACAGAAGTATCAGGTATGAAGATTACGTCACTAGTGATATTCCTCGTCTCAGTTGTGTTGAGGAGACTGAAAGAGAAGAACATATCGGGTGTACTCTCCCTCAACACTCTATGATCAAGAGACATTGAGGCTAGAGAGTGTTACGAGAATAATCTCCTTTGTCAGAGTGTTAGTAGAAGTCAGGGACACTACCGCAACAGTTCCCCTCGTTTTCACTGACAAGAGGGTAAAGAAAGAAAAGAAAGCCATGTGTTTTTTTTTGTTTTTTTTATTTGGTTAGTTGATATATCAACTTTTCAAATTATCCTTACAGTTACAAATAAATATTGCATTACAATAATTTAACTTATTTACAATACAAAAAATAACATCATATTCATGCACAAATCTTACAAATATATACAATACAAATATAACAAAAGGATCAACGGACTGATTTCATTCCCAAACATCTTCAGTTTCGTATATTCCTTAACAAAAATAAAGGTTAGATAAAAGATTGTTTCCTATATTTATTTTTCCCTAATCAATCAAATCGTCAATCAAAACTCATTGCAGAGTTTGTTGCACATTAAGGGTGGTAAAACAATATTCAAAAATTGAACAATTGCAATTTGTATTGTAATTCTAGCATTAGAGAATAGCATTTGCCATTTTTCTAATTGTTACATGATTCTGAAACACTACTTTACCCTTGAAGCATCTGTTTCTTACGCTGTTTATTGCCTCACAGTCAACTAACAGATGTTTCAAAGTTTCTATCTGGGTGATGTTTAAGAACTATCGGCAGTAATTTTGCTCACGGAGTAGAACTTTCCTCCGAAATAGCACGTCGTACGAGTTTCCCACAAATTGTGTCTAAATCTCATATATTTCCTGCAGAATACCATGCTTGTATATTTGACTAAGTAATCAGCCGTTATCCCATGTCTTTTAGTTCCAAACAAGAAGATATCAAAATCTTTGTGACAAGCATTTTGTGAAGTTTTCCGCCCAATCAAATTGGAATATTTTGATTTTTGCTCGGTCGGGATTTTCCATTAGTAATTGAATAGTGACGCCTGCATTGCTTAAAACATCCATAGTGTGCTCACGCCATTTTAGCGGGTATTTGCTTTTCGATTTGAGCAGACTATGGGCTGTGATTTGCAATATGGAAGGTTTACTTCAATTATCCAGAGACTTGCGAAAGTAGGCGCACCATTTCCAATATACGTGCGAGATGAGTGAGGTGAGTCCTAATTCATAATGAATTATCTCAAGTGGCGTACCATTTGGTAGTTGTAAAACTGGTTTCAAATAAGACGCCTCTATACAGTCCCAAAACTTACGATCTTTTGGCAGGGTGGCTTCAATGCCATATAACAAAATAGGAGTGACTTTCATTTTGTAGTACATAATTATGTGTTTCATTGAAAGCGTGCCAAATTTTTTGATTAGTATCTTGGATTGAGACACCAATGATTGTAACTTGGTTTTCAATTTGCACGTATATTGCATCGATATTTTATTTTGTTGGATTGACACTCCAAGATATTTGTATAGGCGTGTATCTGCTAGTTTGTACTGTTGCAGATGCCATTCATATCTGCAAGCTTCAGATCCTCGAATGGGATTACAATTAAGAATCTGAGACTTTAAATTGTTGATACTAAGATTGTTTCCTTGGGCATATGCATCTAGTCGATTCAGCATGTTTTGCAGCCCTATCGGTGTCTGTGATGGGAGGACCAGATCATCCGCATAAAGCAGGTATGGTACTTGCTGTGTTCCAATTTTTGGGGGATCTCCCACACAATCTGTGAGATGATCACCAATGTCCAAAATATAACAATTAAACAGAAATGAAGCGAAGGCACAGCCTTGCTTCAGACCTCTGTGCGTGGCGATTGGCGGTGTAAACATGCCATCTAACGAAACTTGCACATGCATTGATGTATTAGTGTGAAAAAGGGTAATTAATGCTAGTAGAGAGGAGGGAAATTACGTTTTCTTAATTTTGTCAAAAGTGCAGCTCGATCAGTCGAGTCAAACACGGCTCTAAAATCAACAAATCCTAGATAAAGTGGTTGTTTCTGTGATAATTGATGAGCTTGGATCATAGAGAGTGCGAATATGTTGGGAATGGTGCCCAGGCCCTTCACGAAACCCACTTGGAATGGATCTAAAAGCGAGTTTTCTTCAGCCCATACCTTCAATTCCTTGAGGATTATTCTACAGAATATTTTTACTGGAGCATCCAACAATGAGATTGGGCGATAACTGTCTGGCGATTGACAGTCACCCTTTTTGTAGATTGGAACTGTTATTGCATCAGTCCATATGTGTGTTAGTGTTTGGATGTTATTAACCGCACTGAAAATCTTGAATAATATGGAAGCCCATAACTCCAGATGCGTTTGCATGACAAAGTTGGACAAGCCATCCGGCCCAACAGCTTTAGATTTACTGGCAGTTTTGATTAGGTTAAGGATCTCAAACTCGTCAAGGGGCAGATTAAAAAAGATAGGTGTCTCTGCTAATTCTAGGTTAGGGTATTCCTTAGGGGCAGCGTAAAGTTGACTAAAATGTGTTACCGACTGTTGCATACTAACCGCAGTGGTCTGCGTGACAATTTGATGCTGTCCCATGGTTTGGTAAATTGTTGACCACATTTTGGAGATGTTCTTACTGGCTAAAGTATACAGCATTTTAGCTCCATCTTGTTGGTACATCGAGGATCGGTGCCCCTTGACCCAATTCCTATACTCTTTGTGCAGTTTTTGGGAGAATACCAATCTGAAGCTCGGAGGATGCTTATTGAGTTTCCTTAGCTCAGCTCAATATGCAGCTTTCTTTGTTCGAATCATATTATCGAAAAAATGCAGATGATTGTGTCTTGTTTTACATGACATTTTGGTTTGCTGAAATCTTTCAATTGCATCACTATATATGATGTCAACATTTTCTAGTGTATTATTATCTCTGGATTTCGATGTTTCTAAGAGTTCATTAAAGTGAACTAAGCATCCTCCGACCATCAAAGATGGTTTCCTCTTGTATTAGACGACAAACAGCCATTTGCCGATGCCTCTGCAATACAATTATGTCGAATGTGTGAACCCCATTCCATTGTCAACATATTATGATCACTGGCATTGGTATTAGAGATCTTGAAGTGGCAAACATCTGGCCACAATTATGTATTAACATAAATATAATCTATGATTGAGGCTAATGAATGCTTTATGCCAGGATGGAGCCAGGGGTATGTCAGATGCGAATGTGCCATTGAGAACATGCAAGCCTCTATCTGAGATTAAACTGTTCCATCGAAGAAGTCTCTGATTGACTTGCTTACTCTTGATGTTCAAACCCTTTAAATTCGGGTCACCGGCTAATATGAGATACCTTGTGTGGCTGTCTTCTACCACCATGTCTAACAAATCAATCAGATCTTTGAAGAAACACTCATCACTTATGGCTACAGGATTCCAATATACGTTCAAAACAGCATATTTATCGATGCTCGCATCATCTCTTACCAACATCATGAAATCAGTCGG
This sequence comes from Ambystoma mexicanum, assembly GCF_040938575.1. Classification (NCBI taxonomy): domain Eukaryota; kingdom Metazoa; phylum Chordata; class Amphibia; order Caudata; family Ambystomatidae; genus Ambystoma; species Ambystoma mexicanum. The sequence goes on along the minus strand of NC_090933.1, from coordinate 423,168,231 downwards.
CATTGCCCCATAACCTGGATGTGAGACCATATTTGATTTTAACAGCAGTTACAAGCCCTGACATGGGCCTTCCCAGAGTTGACTTGATGGCGGGATTCAAGAATACCTCATACCCTACCCAGATTGGGGCAGTGAGTAACCATGTTTCCTGCAAAAGTACTACATCACAATTGTTTAAATGATGCCGATTGGTATTTGTCTAGTGCTTAAACCCTCATGAGTTCCAACTAACGAGGGAGAATGGCTGGGTGCTTACAATATGGCTTACTTCTGTTGCATATTATATTGGCAAACACACTGGCCATTTGACGTGGCATTACATCCTGTTTTAACTGTTTTGGAATTCGATTGGGGCTGACTCTGGTAAGAAGCGGACACTTGTGAGGAGGATTGGTCACTACTCAGATGGAAACCTAATTTAGACAGAGGTTCCTTTGCACTCCAAATTAAACTCTGTACTACTCTGGAGTTCACCCAGAGTTTAACTACATTCAGATTTTTTCATCAGGAAACTCAACCAGAGCCAGATCAGTCGACCTAATGTCTTTTAATATTTGAATTTCTGAGAATACGGCCATTGCCGCTCTGCGATTTAAGTCATATTGGGTGGAAGGAGGAGGATTGCAAGACAACACTAAAGAAAATGGCGCTGGTCTACTTGTGACTTTATCTTTTTTCAGGGTATTGCTCTTTGGTATTTCCATTTTCAATGCGCTTTGCTCTAACGGATTGGAGGTCTTAAAATTTCCCAGCGCACTCTCAATTAGATGAGTAACCAACCCAGAGAGATCATTCATCTTCGTAGAGTTGTTTGCTAATGTCCCGTTTAGTTTACTTTGTTGTGACACCCTCTGCTTAGATATTTCTAGCTCTGATGTATCGTAATTCTCAGGTGCTCTTAGTGGTGCGTTTGCTACCCTCGGCTCCTGCGGCAGATTCTGACTCTCATGGGTGGTGTTGCGTGACGGGCAGGGTGCAACCGCAATGAGTGATATAGACTCAGGTGCTTTATTGTATATTTCAATACAGGGTTGTGCATACCCCGACATATATGCGTCAATTGCCTTTCTCATTTCGCCTTTTTCTTGACTATTAGTAGGCACAGCCTTTCTGTTATCATTTTGTTGGGACATCCCTTGAGTTAGACTACTAGATTTCCCATTGTTGTCAATGGCTAATGCATCAACTAGGTTCGGTTGTCTCAGCATTTTGAGTTCATCATCTAATGAGGGATAATTTAGTGCGTGGGAAGGTTGAAAAGATCCCGAGCTCATTTTCTTTTTGATGAGCATTTGTGCAGAGTATTTCTTCTTGATTGCTAGAGACACCGCTATATTATTTTTTTTGGGTAATGATAACATTTTGATAAAACGTTTCGTTGACCCGTTCCCTTGTTGTTTCGGGATGCTCCTGTTCCAAATTCAGATTTTTGTCTATTTTTTGGCAACTCTTCGTTTTTTTTTACCTTTTGCTTTCTCTTTGTTGAAATCTATATTCGGTGACGGATTTTCGTCACCTATTTTAGCTTGATTTTTTTTTTTTTTTTTAGAGGTCTTGGAAGTTGCCAAATTGAAAATGGAGTAAAGTTTCCCTTTATTGGTCGCTACGTGTTCCTTAAGTTCATTCACATTTGGATCTTGCGACAGCAATTCAAAATTCAGCGAGGGATCGTATATGATGGCACTAATACAAGGCAGGATACTTGTGAGCTAGGTAATTACTCCACTTTTTGGGGGTAGGGGCATTTGCAACCTTTCCTCATAGGTGCTTTATGTGATAGAGCTAAATGATTAGAAGCCACATGTGGCCGTGTTCCTGTATTTATCAACTCTTTTGTGGTAAGTATTTTGTGCATGAGCGCTTCTTGTACTGCAATCGTTTGTCAACTGAATTGTATATTTTACCGAGTGTTTGAATGGCCAGATTCATTGCTTGCAAAGTAACATCAATTGTCGAATCAGGTTTTGTGTCCCTATGGACGTGTTAGTTCCGTGTGTATTTGTTTGTATCCTACTGATTTCAATGCTTGAGGTCTTAGTAACGGTTTCTGAAGTTGAATGCGAAACTTCAGTAAAGATTAGAGGAGATTTTGAGAGATTTTCAGATAGCATTTTGTCAGAGAATACAGAATCATTGAGATCTAAATCAAGATCGCAATATCCTTTGCGGATGGCGTTGAATAGATAGATTCAGTTGTTTGCGCTGTGACTGGTATATCCTCTAACATTGCTGTGTCAGATATTGATTGCTGAGTGCTTGATTTCTTCGTGGAACAATCATTCTAGATTTCATTTACTTTTAGAACAAGTAGGGGCCTGTCAGGCAGTTCATTGACTTGCTCCTTTTGTTGAACTGATGGCGGGTTCATTTCCAATCTACTTTTGGCTCTATGGGCCGAAAAGGAACCACTAAAAAACATTTTAATGTCCATATTGAGCGACCCTCCCCCCCAGCTGCTTTGTTTCTAGCTGGCGTAGAATTCAAAAGCATTGACGCGTGAAGGGGATACGACTGGTTCATTATATTAGATGGATTATGAAGGTTAGATGGCATACCTGTTTTCAGGGAGAGAACCTTCATACTGTTAAGCCTCAAATGAATCGCTTTGTTCAGAGCCGTCAGTAGTTGTTTCTCTCACACACGAAAATATCCAGGAAGTCCCTCCTGCACCTCCGACGAGGCGAAGAGGCAGAGAGGTACTTGCTGGTACGTCCCTTGGTGCGCGCGCACGTCTGTTTTTGTAGACGGCAAAGATGGGGGCGTGGCTTCTGACGGTGCGACAATACAAAACAAGCAGTTATTACTATGTTAAACGTTTAAACGTTTAAAATCTTCAAGTCCTTTTCTAATACGTTTTTTTTTCACCATCAATCCGTTCAGGAAATCACGCAGAGGACATTACAGGAAACGAAGATTACAGCTGATCCTGAGTCCCAAAGGCAGCGTCCCGAGGCAAAGAGGTACTTGCTGGTACTTCGCTTGGTGCGCGCGCCATGTGTGTTGGAAACAGCAGGAGTGTTGGACTTTTAAACGAGCCCTAAGAGAAGCCTGGAAAGAAGTGCAGTAATTGATCAAAACGGTTGCAGGAAACCTTCCAAAATTCACAAGCGGCTGAATGAGAAGAAAGGAGTCATTCTCCTGGTTCTTTTACCTACATTGTTGAATCAGAAACTAAGGCAAAAGGTGACTAAACAGCAGCTTGGAGGTTGACCAGGTCGACCAGGAGAAGATAACAGCTGTTGAGCTGTGGGACCACGAGAAGGGAGTCATTCGCCTGGTATTCTCTTCAACTACAGAACTTGAACTATTATCTAACTGATAGATATATGCCCCTAAGGCTGATCCCATTGCACCAGGAGAAGGAAGTCATCACCTGGAGCCTTTTATGTTAATGAGCCTCATCACGAGTTTGGCCTTAGCCCTTAAATGCAGCGTTAAGGCTTTTACCGTTGCATTTAAGGGCTGGCCAAATCAGGAGTTGGGCAGAAAGTTTGGAGTTTTACCTCCAGCTTTTTGCTGGAAGTAAAGCACTCCACTTTTCATCTATTTTTCCGCGCTAATTGCTCCCCTAACCCCATTGGGTCCAATTGAGAATGGGAACTTACTGCTGCACCGCTACTCGTGATCCGGTGCGAACCGAGTAGCGGTAACGCTATTTGCGTTGGCTGTATCCTGGCAGGAAAAACACCTTTAGAGATGGGGTAAGAAAGGCTTTTTCATTATTAATTAACTAAAGATTATTGTAAGCATGCCACCCCTGTGTCTGATTCCTTACCCCACAACACCACAGTACTTGAAGACAAGTAGCAGGACACAGAAAAGCAAAGGCTCATATGCTAAGAGGCACAATGAGGCTGGTCAATGGCTGATCTTCACCCTTCACTGTTCAGCCCTTCACTTTTCTGCCGTTAACAGAAGGGATGACACAAGCTCATGTCACCCGATCGCCTAGTCCATTAGTGGTTGGTCTCTCTGATTTTGTCCTTGGTGTAGCTTGGATGCGGCGATTTCGTCCTCATTGTTGTTCCCAGAGGAGTCTTTTGTAGCCTTCGGCTGGAGATTGGGCTGCAATGTTACCTTCATAGTACTCTTCTTCTCCCCTGTTCAAATCCCCTTTTCTTTGGACTTTGCCAGTCTTCTCCAGCATGGGGGGATTAGTCCATCTGTAACAGTTAGTTACAGATGGCAAAGGCCGTCTCATGAAGGTTGCTAGTATCAATAGCACAGATGAAAACAAGTGGTGAGCCAGTTTAATGAGATGCAAAAGTGTGACATATACCAAGGACAAAACAAACGGAAAATAAATCTATATAAGAAAACAAGTGACTTACAAACGTAACATTAACCTAAGGGGTTAGTACTTCAAACTAAAGAGGAGTGCTATTTAAATATACAAAATGACATTATAATTCACCACTGGAGGGGCCAGGTAGGGAGGATGGAGGACAGGGCAGAGAGAACTTCCTCTTTTGCAAGCAAGTAAGTGAGGTTCAAGCCACACTTTGAAGAGATCCACAGTTGGGCTGGCTTTTATTGTTATAGGCAGTGGGTTCCAGTGTAGTGGGGCGAGTAGGGAGAAAGAGCGGAAGTGAGAGGAGGCACACGGAGGGCATGGGACAGGGAGGTTGAGTGCAGGGAAGGATCAGAGGGAGCTAGTTTGTGAGAAAACATAGATACAATCAGATGGGTACTGAGGAGCACGACCATTGATAGCTTTGTAGACTAGGAGAAGGAACTTGAAAAGAAAGTGGTTGTGCATGGAGAGCCAACCAGCATGCTTTCTATAGGTAGAATTGGGGGAAGATCTGGGTAGGTTATAGAGAGTGCGGGTAGCAAAGTTGAGGAATAGAGGGAAGAAAGAGCATATAGGAGGCGCAATGTGTAGCATTGAGCAATAGTTACATTTGCACAGCACAAGAGTGGAGGTTAGAGTTTTTGTAGAGTGGTTAGTGAGAAAAGAGCACATTATGAGTGCTGAGCAGCAGAGGCAGTGGTAGTGACGAATTGTTGCAGGTAGAGGACCCTATCAAAGAGAACCCCAAGATTGCACAAATTGGTTGAGGGAGCACGAAGGTCAGGCAGGAAGGCGATAGGAGAGAGGAGGGATGGCATTAAAAGCAAGGAAAAAGATGACTTCTGTTTTTGATGTAGCTGAGAGCCATCCAATGACGAATTACAGTAGGGTTGTTTGTAATCCAGCCCTAGATGGCTGGGGTGGCAGAGGTAAATGAGAACATTCTTTTGGGTGTCATCAGCAAAAAGATGATAGTTAAAACCAAAGGATTGGATAAGTCTTCCACGAGAATGCCTGTAGAGGGTGAAGCCGGCAGCCCAAGGACTGATTCTTGGGGAATGAAGACAGGGAAACTCGTGGGGTTAAAGGTTTCTGGGTTCCAAGAGATTTTAAAGGATTGACCTTTCAAGTGGGAGATCCAGATGAGCAGATTTCCAAAGCCCAATGTCCTGCAGAGTGTGAAAGAGATGACATGGTCGACAGCATCAAAAGTGGCATAAAGCTCCAAAACGAGGAGTATAGAAGAGAGTTTGGAGTGGTGAGCATTAGAGAGAAAGCATGAGTGCAGTCTTGTGGAACGTCCATTACAGAAGCCAGATTGAAGTAGATCTCCAAGGCCATTATTCTCGAGGTCAAAAACCACCCACTCAAGGATTTCTAAATGTGGAAGGAGAGAAACTGGGCAATAGTTTGCTGGGATGTTTGTGTCAACAGAGAGCCTATTCAATAAGGTTAAGACAGTTGTAGATTTGAAGGAGGCAGACACGAGTCAAGCTGGGAGAGACGGGTTAAAGAGCTCAGAAATAAAGGGAAGTGATTCGTTTTTGACCCATTTGGGCAGCAAAAGGATTGATAGGAGCGCAAGATGGATTGGCACTGAATGATGGGTGCTAATACAGTTGGGGAGGAGTAGTTGAGGGTAGAAGTGGTCGGGGAGAGGTGGTGGACAGGAGGAGGGTTGGGCAGGGAGAGAGAAGAGGGCTGTGAGAGTGTCACGAGTTTTAGAGATTTTAGAGGAAAAATAGTGAACAAAGTAATAGGCAGTAAATGGAGGAGGCGAAGGATATGTAACTTGTGAGATGTGAGCAAAGATTGGAGGGTAGATTAAAGTTTGGGGAAGAGATTGCAAAGGGAGGGGAATAGGTTTGTAAAGTAGGATGATTTGGCAGAGTCCAGTACAGATGTTAGGATAGGAAGGGAATTTCTGCATGCTAAGAGGCAAGGTAGGGTTTTGTAGTTTTCGCCGACGTCGTAGGTCACAGCGCATGTTTGTTTTGAGGTTGTGAATTTCGGAGGCGATCCAGGGCTGAGGAATGGCATGGGAAGGTGTGAATGTGCAAGCAGGATAGTGTTTTTTAAATGGAGTCATAAGTACCTAGTGAAAGTCAGAGAAAACAAGGTCAATGGAAGGGACATGAATAGAGGAAAGAGGCCGGAGCAAGAGAATCATCTCATCAAAGTAAGGGGCCAGAAAGTTCTGCCTGACTTCCTTCTTAGTCATTAAAGAGGGGAGATGTGAAGTAGAAGGTGGGGGGGAAATAGATGTTAAAGTGAACAATGGACTGATCAGAAGGAGAGCGGTCAACAGAGTTCAGAGGAGGAGAGTGAACTAGAGAGAAAGACAAGTTCAAAAGAGTTCCTGCCAAAGTGGGTTAGCTGGTCATGGAGGGGAGTGAAGTGAGTGGTCAAATTGGAAAGATTTAAGTTCAAGGCCAGGTGGCTAGAAAGTGCTTCAGGAGGTTAAGGTTCTCGAGCATAGCAAAGGGGGTGTCAGTAGAAAGTGACTTACCAAGAAGTTTCAGATCAGAGAAGGATGAGTTGAGAGGACCTGGGGTGTCGATTTAGAGCCAGAACAGTGAGAGGAGTAGGAGTGAGGAGTTTAATAGTGGCATATTTAAAAGAGGAAGGGGTGATGTCAGACAGGGCATGGGCAGTGTTGATGGCATCATTATTAAGAACCCCACACTGCTGCCTTTACCAACAGGTCTGGGAGACTGGGAGAAGGTAGCAGAGTCAGTATGGAGAGCTGCTGGTGTAGCAGAGTCACGAGGGGGGGATCCAGGTTTCTTGGACAACAAGAAGGGAAAGTTGAGGGTGGTAAGAGTCAAAGTGGTCAGTGATGTAGGAATACTTGTTGCAGAGGGATCATGCATTCCCAGAGGACAAGTGGGAGGGATAGAGGAGGTTGGGGGAGAGGAACAGGTGTTGTGCAGTAGGCACGGGGGATAGATGAGGCTGGAAATCCTGAAAGCACAGGAGCGTGTTATTTGAGGGGTGTGGGTGGGAAGAGGAAGATGGGGAAGCCAGAGAGTGATGCAGAAGTTACACCAAGTTGAGGCTGAAGGATATGAGAGAAGGGAAGGAGATGAGTAAGTAGGTGGAGAAGGAAAAGAGCAAACTAGAAATCTATGATGAGGGGTAGAAGAAATAGGCAAGTGAAGACCATGAAGAAAGGGTGGAGAGAGAGAGAGAGAGAGAGAGAGAGAGAGAGAGAGAGAAAATGTGGGTGAGCGGGAAGCAGTGGATGGTTGGCTGAGTAGAAGCAGGGGTTCAGCTAGAATGGGCTGTAAGTAACCCAAAGACAGTTGACAATCCCAGAACAGCAGCTCTGTGGTGAAAGGATAGCCAATAGGTTGAAGGATCCCCATGCGTGGAAGCAGAGGTCATGTAAAGGGTACGCTTGGCAAAGTCAAGACTTTAGCAGGGGTTCCGGCCCCTATGCCGTTTCCAGCCACAATTGGCCAAAGCAGGGAGCAGCCCATTGATGCTTTTGGCCCTTCGCTGCAGATTCCCAGGCTAGACGCCCAGAGGAGGCTGAATAAGGTAGGAGGGGTTCACCTGTCCCTCTGGAAGCCAATCACAGTGCTCCAGATCCTTCAACATTTGCAGGCAGGAGCTTCGTTTTGCAGGCAGGACCCCTCAGATGGGTCACAGGGTGCTCTAGCAAAGCAGGATGTGGCCAACATAAATACCACCCTGGGCTTCACATGTTGATTCCAGGCAACCATCTATGATAGGTCGAGCCAATACAGAGCAGCAGTGCACTCGATGGTGGTTTAAGAAAATCTGAAGACAGAAGGATGTTGGAGAATATATTTCTAAAATGAGGAAACTATGCAGAGGAACGGCTAATCCATCAGAAATAACATTACCAATGGTAAGTCATTTGTTCTCTGAGGCAAGATCTTATGCATGGGTCTCAAAATTAGCGACTGGGCTATAATTATGGATCTAGCTTAGAAACTGTCATTTTGGTGAATGCTCATTTATGTTGTTCATATTGATGCTTCTTAAATGTATGCGTTCATCTGTGTCTAATCCAGAGGTCAAGACTGTTTCTTTGATTTAGCTGAAATTGTAGAAAATGTAAGCTTGGTTGCTTGTTTATTCAGCCAGTCAGAAAACTGCAGAAAAGAAGTGCTGCCCTGTTGCATATGCAGAACACAATGTCAATGAACCGTCTCCATTTTCCAATCTGTTTTTTTAAAGAGGTTTGTGTCAGGATGTTTCACTTTGTCTTCAAAGTTGGCCATAGAAATATTGTCAATTCTAGTTGCGAACGACACCTTCATGCTTGTTGAGGGAAAGGCCAATATTGTATAGAAAGTGTTTTGGTTTAGTGCAGAGATTCAGTATACGTCTGTGCACTGTAAGGGAATCGAAATGGGGGATGTTTTTGTTTAGAGCCTCTATATCTTGGGTATCATGATTACATTGAAGCCTTTGAACCACATGATGATATTTGTTGTTTTTCTAATGTATGACCTTTTCACGAAGGTGTTGATTAAATGCATTTGCATGGATTTATAGGTTCTAGGTCATATTTTATCCCAGCCACTGTGATTGCCCAAAACGATCTTATAGAGATTTGTGGTTTTTCAGAACCTAGAAATTACTGCATTGATCAGATGTTTAATGTTTAGGAAGTATGACGAAACCAGGGATTTTGTCCCCTCACCCCTAGAGGGAGCCTACCCCCTTTGGGACTAGGGAGGTGAACCTGCTAAACTTGAAACCCTCTAGGGGACAGGACAACTGGAATCTCACTGGGGTAGCCCCCCTTTGAGGACAGGAGATCCCTAGAGGGGGGGAGGATGCACTGCAACGAGATAAAAGTTATGCAACTTCTCGAGGGATGCTGGAGATCGGAGACAAGACCCGAAACCACCACAAGGTGGGGTGAGAGAAGGTATGCCCCAATGCGGGGTAAGCAAGACAAGGTCCCAACACGGGGTGAAAGAGAGAAACTTGTGTGGACTGGATGGAACTGTGCCAAAGAGACAGCCTACCGGCATAGACTGTAGAAACCTACAGATGAGGAGGGAGCCAACCCGAAGAACAGGCCTAGAAACAGACTTGGTCACAGTAGAAACCGGGAGCAGGGTGATGATGGTAAAGTCCATCCAAAAGGAGTCCAGTAACGTGAGCAAATCCCAGATGCCCAGACATTCCCAACACAATCCAATCCAACGTGATCCCAGGAGGACTCTTCATCGACAGAGTCAGGCAGTGAACAGTTGCAAGAAGGCAAAAGGGCAATCCAATAGCAAGTCCATAAAAAACAGGCCAGGTGGATGTACGGAAAGGCAAGCAGAGTCTCTAAACGGCAGCAGAATGGGAGCTAGCAAAAATCTGAATCCTGGAGCAAAGCTGGGTCAAAAATACAGAGAGGTCAGAGGAAATAATAATGATTTGTTATTTATATGGCGCCTTTTGTCAAAGCGCTTTACAGAGAACATGTTTGCATACAATATCACACAATTGAAGTTGGCACTCATTTATCAAAATCAGAAGGACGAGCGGCTGAATTGGCCCTGCCAGGATTCAAACCTGCAACCTTCAAATCACACACAGTTTAAAGCAGTGAACAGTGAACCCGCAGAGCTATCTTACTGGCAATTACCGAGCACACGCACAGTACGGAAAATCACCGGAAACTGAAGCCGCACTGAATGCAGAGATTTTACTTCTGTGTTTCGACTCCCCCAGCATTTTGATTGGCCAGGCAGCATGCACTATGTGATGACGTTGATGGTGCATTGGCAACCAGGAACTGTAGTGCCGTCATTGCCACATCCACCAAGGCAACTGCCATGTGTGGGCCTAGTAATGCCGTTGCCAATCCCCCAGTGCTGGAGGCTGCAGTTGCAGATGGATCATGACAAAAACAATCACTGCTACAAAAAGTACAATTAGGCCCGTGTCTTTGGCACAGTTTGTGCGAAAGTCAGTAACTTCATATTTGATTGTGTTAGTGACTGATTCTCGCATAACATTTCCAGGTCCAATCTCTGACTAATGGCAGACCCAAAAGCATGATGCATGTATATTTGAGCAGGTATGCAGTGTGTTTTGGTATTGCTCGCTGCTTGTTATGAAACAACGGGACCCGTGGAGAGTCTATCCTTGCTCCCTATTGGTGGGAGGGACTACCTGAGCTCTCATCGACTTGTTTCCACTCTTAAGCCGCACTCCTCGCAGAGTGTTTTAATGTTTGGGTGATTAGGAACGATGGGCCCCAACAGCTGCTTTGGATCCATTGGACTTTCAGCCTGGTAAAACCTGTCAATGGTTTTATTCTTCTCTGCTGCTGCTTATGTTGGGGAAACTATGAAGCAGCAGGCTACTGGTTGCGTTGCAGCACAAGCTGCAAAGCGTGCCGCGATGGTAGACATTAAAAGTATGGGGACTCACTGTCATACTGTTGCCCTTGCTACCGAGCCCATTGTTTGCCCTTCTAGGGTGCTATTTGATGCAATTGCTCCAACTGTTAGATGGGATGCCTTGCTGGTTTGCAATGTTTCTGTTAACGTGCCCCAAAGTGAAATAATATCTGATGTGGACTTGATCATGGAATCTGAAGATATCTGTATCAATTATTATAATTGGTTATTTATAGCGTGCTTAATACCAAGAGGTTTCTAAGTGCGGTCCTGGGGATCAAACTTGTGTTGCTCTGTCATCTTGCTTCCAAGGCGAGCGCATTGCTCCTGAGCTATCCTCCCGAGACTGATTGTCTCGGGAGGATATAATGACAAGGATAATGACAAAGATGAGGACGTGGTGGAAGTGGACGCTGCTGAAGTTATAGCTACAAAAGGTGATTGTTTGCCAAGATGGACATCTAGTTCTTGTCCGCAGAAGATATTACAAATTGGGAACTTATTGTATACGTCACCGACCAGGATTACTGCTTTTTTCCCTTTTGATAATGGGGTTGCCATGTGGTCTAACTGCAACCTTACTTCCATTGACTTGAGCACGCAATTCATGACAGAACTATTGGCCGCCGCACCAAGTCTTGATTCAAAACGGATTGAAACTGTTGCGTGTGCTTTGGGGAGGGCCTCAATTTTTAAATCTGAACCTTTGGAGGGCAACTCTGGGTTAGGACCAGTTGGGCCAGTACAGACGCTTTCTGGTCATGGTTTGAGCGCTGTCACTATGGTGGCAAAAGTGGCTTCGGCTTCAGTTTCGGTTTCATCTTTGGCGATTGCCCTGGACAACCATGCAGTGAAATGTGGGGGGCGGGTAAGTCAACCTGCTACCAACATTGCTGATTTTGTCCCTCTAACAGCCTGTGCACCTGCTATAGTCGACCAGGTGGAGGTTTGTGTTTGTGTATGCTTCATCTTTAACTGAGTCTAATGTGTTTATTGGTATTGGAGACATCGAGGTAACAGAGAATTCAAGTTTATCATCAGTATGCACACCCTCTAATTCACCTAACTCACCAAATGACAGCGTTGCAAGTTGTGATTCTCCCTCCATTTTTGGGGTGGTTAGAGTCTTTATTAGTACAATTACTCAGATATAGGTCAAATGTTCGAATCAAAATAATCGAATAACAAAAGGGTCGAGTCAAAATGACCGAAATAAAGGGTTGAATATTTTTTTACCTATACTAAAGCAAAAACAAAGATATATATATATTTTTGTAAAAAATGTGACCCTTTTGTTTTCGGTCGTTTTGACTCGACCCTTTTGTCATTCGACCATTTTGATTCGATTTGACTGGACACCCAATTACTCACTAGCTCTGATGTCATTTTGGAATGTCCCAAGAAACAGGACTCTGGGATTGCTAAAAATGCTGGTTCTTTGCTTCTTCTCAAGAGCATTTTACGTGACCACTCTACTAGCCTCGAGAGAATTAATGCCAGTACTGTGTCAATTTTCAGAGAGTCTTCAATCAACCAGAATGAGGTGGGGGGGAGTGTTGGTGCCCCTTCTTAAGACCAAATCGTCCGATTCTGATGCATGGTATGCATGCCGAAAGCGTAATGTTATTTATCAGGCTACCATGTGTTCAGATAAGCGAATACAGAATAAAACATCTAGCACGGAACTAGAAAGTGGAAATGATGGCAATAGCCAGCCTGTGAGGCAGTGCTTAGCGGAAACTCAAACTGCTTCTCAGGGCATCAGTGTTGTAGACAGCATCGCTGCCCCTTTGCTGGATGAAAAAAAAAAAGAAATGCAGCACTGTAAGCACAGGAAAACAGGAAAAGGGAAGGGCAGCACTTCCCAATAAGTGTGCTGTCCAAACATCCTTCTTTGTTGATGAAGAGGATAAGTTTGAGTTTCCGCTTTGAAAGGAAGTGACTTTTGAACCTGTTCATCACAGTGTTATTGATCAAGAAAAATAATTGAATATTGTCGATTTGACGATAGCGGACCGTACGAAGTGTCTGGAAGGAAATAACCCACAAATAGCTGGTGCTGCTAGCATCCAGTGCTCTTGTGAGGTGGGGCCAGTATACAATCTTAAGCATTTGTTTTCAATTCCCACTATTTCCACTAAAATGTGTGGGTACTACTAGCCGAACACACAAACAACACGAGGAGACCACGAGTATTAACCACTGTGTTAAACAGTCTTCTGCCGCTGTGCACTTAGTTTCGATGTCCGGTGATGGCGCTCGGGACAGGCATCCTGCAGGGCCTGGGTGCCTCCGGTCAAGGCTTATAGGGAGATGAGAATCACTGGGAATTGTTGGCCGGGATGGTGCGTCAGAGAAAGTTACAATGTTCCTAGTGCATCGTTCTTATTGATTTGCTGGAACACTAGGGATCCATCAGCATTTGTTTGAGTTTGATGGTCTCCTGGATTACATTGACAACTTTAGTATTGTCATGCTTCAGGAAACCTGGCTGACTGTGCCCTTTGTGTTGGATGGGTGGAACATCATTAATACATTTCAAAGCAAAAGCTGTGTGGCCCAAAGGGGGTTTGATTTTAGGTGTGAAGCAACACTCATCTTTGACTGAAATTCCTTGTGATTCTCCTAATATTCCTGTTGGTAGAATGACATAAATTGATAGGGGGAGTAAAATCCTACTCATCAATGTATATGACCCTCTTTATGTTGGACCGCACAAGCTGTTCTCATGGAGTTCATAGTGATCTTTAGTAATATGATTTGCACTTTACCAATTCTAGTGTGTGGAGATTTTAATTCCCAAATCCCTAGAAATGTAAATGTGGTGGGTTTCCAAAAAGACATCATTTCCTGTTCTGTGGCTCATGATTCTAGTTTAGATCATGCCTGTTTGAACCAGCTGGGCTACTTTCCTCTATTCTTCTGGATTCCTTATGATCAGTGGCGCACAACCATCTGACTGCCCGCCCAAGTTTACCAGGACCTAGTGTCATTGATTATGTGTTTATTGCAAACACGCGCACTCTGATCACTGATGTGTGCATTACATCGATCAAAGAGTGACAATTCTCCCATCATCATTAGCTTTGACTTGGAGGGTCTTAATCATGGGGTTTTCCGCTTACGGCCGTCTTATGATCAACCCTGCACTAAACCGGGTCATTACTACCTCCACTAAAATAGATACTGCCTCGATACATTGCGAAGGGTATTTGAAGACTTTAGCCGTATTGAGTGCATGACTCCACTTGTTACTAACACCATACCGAGTGGCTTGATTTGAATGAAATATGAATGCTTTCTTGCACTAATTAGAGACAGCATTCTGCCCCAAACAACCAGCAATAAAAGGAGGGCTATTGGTCAAAATAAACATCAATCTTCTTTTGATAAGGATATCAAGGTTAAAAAAAGAGATAAGAATAAGGAGTTACGAATATTGGCATATTCTGTAGTTGATCCATTACAGTATGCCATAGGGCGTAAACTAATTAAGAGCAAATACGCTAAATAGTTGAAATTGCATAGGTGCGCGGTCAAATTTAGGCAATGGCGAGACCTGGTCTATACAACACTGACAAAGGACTCCCGTAAATGTTGGGGTATCATCAATGGCAATTACTCATCCAACTGCAATATTTTTGGAGTTTCGGAGCAAGTCTGGATCACCTATATCACCACTTACTTCACTGTGGGTACAAGATTTGGATTGACATACAATTCGCTCTGACTTGAATTTTGGACTTAACAAAAAATGAGAGGAGAATGGAAAGTTAATTAATTCCAGTAATTCTTCCAGAGCACCAGCACTGGTGGCCTTTGTAATTTGTGAGTTAAAAATGATGCCCCTCTTCGGGCAGATGTGTTATTATTTGTGTGCATTTCCTCCTCCCAGACTATTCCTCTGTCTTGGCATGACCTTATTTTGGTCATTGCATTAAAGAAATGTTCATCTGCTGATCCTGGCAACTACCGTCTTTTGGTGATGCTCGACGCCCCAGCCAAGATTTCCACTGGGTACTTGAGGAGTTGTGCAACTGGGCTGAGAGTGAAAACATCATTCTGTTGAACCAGACAGGCTACAGCAAAGGATGTGTCACGACAATTAATGTTTTTGCTCTAGTGACTACCATACAACAGTCTTGGCTAATATGAAATTGACCTGTCTGTGTTGCTTTTATTGATTACAGTGCAGCGTTTGACGCTGTCGACAGAGCAAGATTTTGGCGGAAACTGTTCAGTTGGGGGATTCTCTCTGGTTTGCTTTAAATTATTTTAATGCTGCACAATCAGACAAGGGTGAAAGTGCGGCTAGAATGTAATGGGGGGAATTCCAGCTGGATTAAGACAAATAAGGCAGTAAAACAAGGCTGCATTTCAGCCCCCACGTTTGTTAACCTTTATTTGACATGGGTAAAGCTTTGGCTGGTCATAACTGTATTCTGCCCAAATTAGGCTTGGAGGTATTACAATGGATGGGTTACGCTGATTACCTGGATTTGCTGGTTTAAACCCCAGGAGGCCTCCAATCTGCTTTAAGTAATCTCTATGCATATTCGGTGCCAATTCACTGTAGGTAAATGTTAATTCTTTATTTGTTTTGTTGAAAAAAATGTCAACCTTTTCAAAATACCAAAAATTTCAAAATCTGTCACTTTTTCTTTTTCCAATAAATAAGTTAATTTCATACCAATGTTAATACATATTAATCAAGACATTTTAAAAATTCTCTCAAAACAATGGGCTTCATAAAACTTCATAAAACATATAAAATTCTAAAAATCGCATTGTTTTTACGCTGTTAAACATCAATTACACAAGTTTTAGTTTCTTTAAAAAACATATGGAGGCAATATTCAACGATATATGATCTGCATTAAATGTTTTTGTTCACATTTCAGATCGTGTCAGTATTCTAAAATCACCAAAGAAAAACCGTCCTTCCTGAATTTGGTTAGAGCCACACATTCTGTGAACAGATGCTCTAAGGTTTCAATGATAGAGCCGTCATTACAAAGGTGACATATACTGTTTTGGTCATGCTCCTTTGCCCTTATTGCCAGCACTCTTTTCGTAGGGCATAGATCAAACGAAGACGTAGTAAAGCATTTCAATAATCAAGGTCAGGAAACTTCAATACATATTTTGGCAGTTGTTTCCTCAGTTTGGGAATAAAGCAGCCAATTTTCATACTCCTGTATTTCTGACATGACTCCCACAGGTTTATCCATTCTTGTTTATACAATTTTAACTTGGCCTTAACTGGATTTTCTAACAATAGCTTTTCCTGAATATCCACTTTTTCCAAAATTGATAAACAGTAATTCTTCCAAACTTTAAAAAAGTTATCATGACTGGCAGAAGTCGTTGCAGCTAATATTGTAATCAAGGTATTTTTGTAATTCTCATACATGAGACATTTCCTATATAATGACAGCGTTTGCCCCTCAACTATAGTTTGCAATGATGTTTACCCTAATTCAAATCTGATCACTTCCATTGGTGTACTTTGTGGAGGGCCAGGATGGATTTCCAAAACTTTCCCTCGAGATAATCCCATTTCGGAAGGTCTCGAGGCATTTTGGACTGGGCTCTGTAAGTGACCACCGGTATTACTTTCTGTTCGTGAAAAATTACAATAGGTTTACACAAGAATTTCCCATACCGGTACATTAGAACCTTTGCTTGTGACGTTAGATTAAGTATTTTATTTAGTGGTTCTTTCTTATTAGGTAGTTCGCCTATGCTACTACAGACATTCAGTCCTAGGTACTTCTATTCTTTGACCACTTCTAAAGTCTCCTTTCCAATCTTCCATTTATATTTTGTTAATTGCTGTCTTTTGGTAGATGAAAAAAACAAAATATTTGATTTTGCAGAATTCATTATAAGTTGGTTTTCTACTGCATACATTTGTTAGGCTTCTAAATGCCTTTGCAACCCTATCTGTGTCTGATCAATGACAACTAAGTCATCGGCAAAGAGTAGGCATGAAATCCTTGTGTCTCCTATTTTAGGGGCAGATGAGCGTGGAATATCTTAGGCTTTGCCTGTATCATGTATATAAAAGTTCAAGAGCGTCGCAGCTAAAGCACATCCCTGTCTCGTGCCTCAGAATGCTGGTATTTCTTCAGTTAAGAGTCCATCCTGGTTTAGTTTGACTGAGGATTTTGTATACAACGGTTCGATCAAATATAGAAGCGCAGGGGGGCATTTTGCATTCTCTGGTTTTTTCCACAGTATATTTCTCAAGATTAGGTCAAAGGCCCGTCTAAAATCAACACACGCCAAATAGATATTCTGGTGACTTTTCAAGGCTTGCTGGTTTAGCGCTGTGATAGTTATCAGGTTCACACCAGTAGCAAGGCCTGCTATGAAACCTGAATGGCAAAAGTCCATTATGCCCTCATTCTGTAGGTAAATACCTCTAAAACAAAAATTATGGTATTTGATTATCAACAAAAGACGGCTGCTAGATCGAACTGGCATATGAATGGGGAGTTCATTGAGGTAGTCCAACAATACAAGTATCTTGGCATCACTTTCAATACCAAACTTAACAGTGGCGCCCATGATTTCGACCAAGTAAGGATAAGAACTGCACAACTTGTTGGTGACATTGGCTCCTTTTTGCACAAAGGAGGGGGCTATTCTGTAAGAATTCGGACTAAGCTGTACTTTACTAAAATTCTGCCTGTTATTGCTTATGCGGCTGAGGTCTTGGCACTAGGATGCCTGCAAGAAATGTCCCAATTAGAAACGATGATCTTAATGAGAATCTTGAGGCTGCCTCTTTTCACATCAGCTGAAATGTTTTGTTCAGAGTTTAACATTTTTCCAATAAGTGTTTTGGTGCGAATAAAGCAGGAGGTAGCTAAGTTGAACTCAAATGTGCGGGGTGATGTTTCTACTATGACATTGGTTGGATAGAAACGATCTATGAAGATTTTATTAAGAACTTTTATTACTGATCAGCTGATTGTCAATTTAGCCACTGAAACAACTGGAAAATGTTGTTTTCCTTGTAGATTGGAAAATAAGCACTTACCTGTGTATATGTAGCATTTTATT
This sequence comes from Ambystoma mexicanum, assembly GCF_040938575.1. NCBI lineage: Eukaryota > Metazoa > Chordata > Amphibia > Caudata > Ambystomatidae > Ambystoma > Ambystoma mexicanum. Next base: position 423,150,483 of record NC_090933.1, on the reverse strand, counting down.
GGCTATTCTCTGGTTTGGGACTACCTGAGACTTTAATTCAATTCTGTCAAAACTTTAGATATCACCAGAGGTTGGTTAAAGATTCCTAGGAATGAAAGATGATTATGTCTCTGTGGAGATCTCCATCTGGAGTCAGTACCTCACCTTCTTTTTGAATGTATAGCATTGTCCGATTTACATCTTAAGGGTAACCAGAGCTGCTTGTATTGATATGTCCACTGCACCTGAAAATCAATGGAATATTTTTATTTCTGGCCAAAAGGAAGGATGTATTATTCATTTTACTGAATTCTGGAAGAGAATTAGAGAGATTTGACAGATTTTAGAATGATGATTTTTTTGTGTCTTTTTTATGTTATTTAAGTATTGTTCTGTTGTATTGTATTTTATTGGCTTGAATGTGATGGCTAGTATTAAAAGTTAATTAATTTAACTGTATAATACAAATAAATATTTGTGCATCCTTTCTTTGGTCTAAAATAAACAGCATCAGGCAGATGGACCACTAATAGCCTACTGCTCACCTTCTTTTGACATGTTTTTGAGAAAAGCTGTTTTTAATTAGATATATTTTTTACCTCAGGCTTCGGAAATACTTGTGAAACTCTGAGACTGATTAGTCTAAATTAAGTTAGTGTAAGTCGATAGTAAAAAAGAGGTCCCATTCACTGGGTGTACGCTTTTAAGCAAATACTCATATATTTCCATGCTTCATTGCACCTAGTAATTCATGCACATTAAAATATATATTTTTACCTTAAAAGTGGCTCTTCAGATAAGGCAGTAATAGGAATAGAACACCCTCTTTGTTCCACTGTACTGCTAGTAAAACCAATCCAAACATTTTTGTAGAGCTGTGTGGATGCTAGTAGCATTTTACTCCCTGTTTTCATTGTGCGCATTTGTCCGATTTTAGGGAGTAAAAAGTGCTACTGCACCGCTTCCCTGTACTTCTGAGCATTGCAAACGTATGTAGAAAAGCACACACGCGCTGTGTATATGTATTTTTTGTTTTGACTTGTGACGTATAGAAAAACTGCTGGCATGATAATGGCGTAGAAGAATGTGTGTTGGGGACACAGACTGGTTGTTTTCGAAACCACAAATGGAGCAGCCACCTTGGAATGGAGACTTCACAGCATAAGCTGCTTGGGGGCAGAGTCGGACTTGGGCATACAATTGGCCCGGGTACCAATGAAAAAGTGGCCCACAGTTGCAAATAGCAATGCATTCTTTTTGTGATGTACTATTTGAGTTATACGCATGGGGTCGTTTTTTGGTCAAATATGTTGCAAATTCTGCATTTGAAATGGGTGTGTTCAGTAACACAGCTCAAAACTACTACCCACATAGTGAAGTAACTAAAGAAAGTGTCCCACTCTGGCTAAAATACTGGCATATTTTGACCAGAACAACTGGCCCACACTAGCAAGTTGGGCATGCAATTGGGTAGTGCCCTATAGGACAGTCTGAGCCTGCTTGGGGAAGGGGGGTGGGGGGTTCGGGGTTTGGTGGGTTTGTTCTATTGTGAAATGTCTAATAGAACAGTTTATTTTTGTTGAACTAATTGTTCATCTTAACATAAGGGCAGTATATCGCAGCTATTGTTTTGTGCTCCTTTTTGCCATCATACCATGCTCACATGAAGTCCGCATGAAATAATGGCTTCAGGAAAAAGAGAGGAGCTTGACAGGTTTCTGCTCATTCCACAGTAGGTCTGCGACTGTAGTGGGCTTTTTCCTAGAATCACAGTCTAAGCGAAGGTGCCGGAGATTGGGGTATAAACTCGATGAGGAAATGTGGTCATTCAGGCGGCAGCGAGCAGGTGCAAGATTCTGCAACCAGGGTGTTCGCTATCTGCTCCTTGCATTAGGAACACAGACACAAGGTCTTTGTGCGTTTGTGCGTGTATTGGTACCACTTAATTTTGAACAGGAAGCTTTGCTAGATATCATTTGTTAACTTCGCATTTTTTCAAAGTGTTTCTGGTCATGATCTTGAGAGCAGAACAAGAGGCACAGTTGTAAACTGTCTGCCAGACACGAAAAATAAAAATTGATTTTCTTTACAAATAGTGCACCTGTTAAATTTGTTGTGTGCAACTTCCTCTCTGCTGCTTTAATCTGTGTCTGACACTGTTGCATGGTCATTTTATGTTCACTGTCTGCATCTCTTCTACTGAGAGCTTTATGAAGCCGAAGCCACAGTAACTGCAGATAAGGGCTCACACACAGTAAAGTTGCCACATTTTCAGTAGTCTACAACCAAATTGGCCCAAAGGTTATAAAAAGTAAAATTGTGGGACACTTTGCGACCTTGCCCATGACATTATCGCAATGGCAAAATATCGATGGGTGTTCAATGTAGAGTTAGACAGGGTATATTGTAGGGAAATGGATAGGAAAGGAGAGCAGGCACTCAGTCGGGGAACAAGGCACAGTAAACAACGAGCTTGCAAGCAAACCAGAGTGATGTAAAGATGGTGAAAAAGGTTTGATTGGTTAACATAGGCTGACTTACAGTGAAATGGATATACTGGCTTTGTAAAGGTAAAGTGGAAGATAGATACTGAACGAGAGAAGATGATAGATAGAAAAGCAGACCAGTGTCAGACAGACAGACAGAACTTAAATGAGAATCATTTTCAAGCTCTGTCATTAATGCAAATCTTAAGAGCCACACTTGCGTTCATTTGTTCCTTTTCGGTTTTGGCCCATAGGTGTGATTGATCCTGGACTGGTGATGGCAAACCTGCTGGTTTATGTACTTGTCTTCCTATTCAGGCAAGGTGTAAGAGCCTCCTGCTGCAATTGATAGGTCAGTGAGCATAACCTAAGCTGTGGCTAACAGATGTCGTTCCCACCAACGCCTCTGGATTGTTTCTCTTGAACCCTTTCCTTACAGCTCCTTGCCTCTCCAACACTGTTTCATTCCCCTTTTTGTGTCACTGTCTCTCTCCTTCTTTCAGTGTGTCACTCTGTATCTCCTTTTTCCTCCCTCTACCATCCTCCTCTGTTCCTACTACAGCTCCAGCCTCTACTTGATAAGTCTCCCTTCTTCCTCCATGATCTTTATTTCTTGCTCTTTTCTCTCCGCATAACCACAGCAACGTTGCCGCCAAAACGTTTCCTTTCTCTTGCTTAGCTATATAAGGCATGTCTGCACTTCAAGTTCCTCTAAGCCTAACAGAGAAAAAAACAGAGCCTCTTCTATACCTCCTATGCCAGCTTCCTGCTCCCTGTTTTTCTGGTGTTGTCGGATGGTTTCCTGCTATGATCTAATTCGGCAGGAGGCTTTGTAGTTTATCATTTGGAGAAAAGCTTCAAAAGATCAGGTAGCCATCATGGAATCATACCTCGTGGCTTTGACTGGTCGTTGGTGAAAGAGAGAGAGGGCAATCTCTATTGAGTTTGCTTATTTTTTCTACAAATAAAGGAATTTAAATTTGGAAAGTGCACTGTTAAGTGCAGTTGCTTCAGAGCTGCACTAAAGACTTCTTTCCGGTGAAGAAGCCCTGGCGACTCAGCACAATACTCCTTACATGTAATCATGCCAAAAGGACTACCTGAAGTCCCTCTTCTATTTTGCCAGCAGCGGCTCGACAAGGAAGTGGAAGGGGAGGTCCTTATAAAACAGCTCCCGTGGCGCAAAGTCAAGTGCAGTTGGTGCAGAGGCACAGGAGCAAAGAATTTGGGGTAAGTGCATACTTCATCATGTCAATTTATGCACTTAGAAGTACAGCCTCACTACACATGAGAGAGACATGAGAAAGGCCCCTAGAGAAGGTCAAAATAATGGAGAGACGAGTACACCTGTCGCCTCTGTACCTCGGTTGGACTGTAGCAAATCCCTTACTATTCTCCCCAAGGACAACAGACTCTCAAAAATGACCAACTTTTTTTTCCAGAGTTGCTGTGAACCCTCAATGGGGCTAGTAATTTGAGCATCTACACTCAGGTGGGGAATTACTTGGGCTCGGTTTTCTTTGCTATGGAGGAGCTGTCCCTGTTTTGGGACACAGATATTGCCCCTTTGTTATACGGAAATATGTTGCAGGATCCTATCTTAATTCTGTCCATTATTCTGATGTCAGAACATATTTTGGACACACTGACGGAGGAGAGAATTCACTGGTGTAACATGCAGCTGCCGCGAGAAGTTTTTGTTGGGCAAGGTTCCTTTTCTTGGCAGAGTCTCTTTTGGTTCCTGTGTTGACTTTATTCCTGCTGCTACACAGAACCACATATCGTCTGGTCCTTCTGCACACAGATTTTGATCTGGTCAACTAGAACTGTGCGTTATACTTGGAGTCACATTTCCTCCACATTCTGGCTCGTCTTCCTCGTCTCAGTAATTGAGGCTTTCTAAGACTGCAAGTCCAAAGAAGTTACAAATGATAAGTTACATTTTGACATTCTTATTTAAATAACATTCATCATAAACAGTAGGTGTTAGATGTGCTCTCGACTTACACTTATCATGCACATAAGAAGGATTAGAGTTTTGTTTGAGAAAAGTAGGCTTCAGGTTTTTATAATGAAATGATTCTGAATAATGACAACATGCCATCAAAAACTCTGGAATCGAATGTTCATCCTAACAAGAAAGGGAAGAATACTGCTTCTCTCGTGGAGTCACCACTCTCCCTTGACAGCTATCTTGTCGCATGTGATACACCCTCAGAATACTACCCCCAGGGTTAGAATAAGGTAGCGGCTGCCTTACCTCGTCCACATGGGAGGAGACTTTAGTCTGGGGATCAGTGATGGCTCCGCAGGATTCATCACAGAATGTATAAAAAAACCAATCAATAGTAGATGAGCTAATGATTTTAATGATTTATTTGAATAGAACATATGCCTAAGCACGGTACAGAGAACATATTTACATCCATCATCGTTCTCCCAACTGAAGTTGATACTCCTTTATCGACCTTGGAAGGATGAAAGGCTAAATTGACTGTGCTGGAATTTTAACCTGCAAATCATACATAGATCACAACAGGGAGCACTCAACCCGCTGATATATTTTACCAACTATTTTCTACTTTTCTGCTTCTCTCAAAGGTTTCTTGCTTGCCAAAAGTAGGTTATGCAGGTGATTTGTGCTGGAGAATGCGAAAAGTAATTAGACTGAAGTGATGTTTTTTCCCTTAAGCTACTTGAACGTTATTCAAGTGACCTAGTCATGGATTTTATATAGATAGGTCACTATATGCAAGCCATGAATAATAAATTAATATATGAAGAGGTTGAGCACACAGATTCATCCCTTAATGTGGAGGTTAAGACTACAAAGGACAGTTAAGGGAACTCCAGTGGAGAGAGAAATATTGTTTATTTTTCTGAAAAATACAAAAAGGGTGGTGGGAAATCTAGTTGTGCAATTTCCTCCAGGAAGAAAGAAAAAAAAGCGGGGGAAACCAAGTGCTGATATTCTTTGATACATGCCCTGAAAGACTTGAAGGAAAACAAGAGCTACAAGTAATTTAAAAGCTGTCATTAAAAATATCTCATCAGGTGAAGCATGCCTCACAGCAAAGCCTTTGGAATGGGCCAAACATCCTACGTGGGAGAGAAATAAAAGCATTGTGACTACATGTCTAGATTCACATGGTTCTGGCAATCTGCTACATAATAGTTGACAAGACTTGACCTGAGTTTCAACACAAAATTCCTGAGGGATTAGCAGAAGACCTTCTTGTATGTAGGAAGATTGTCAGACAGGGCAATTGTGTCAACTATGGCTAGTTTGCAAAGAGCACTCTCAATACCAACAGATCTGCGGATCTCTATGCCCAAGGGAAGTCCCCATAATGTGCCTTTGCCATCAAACATAACATTGATGTAGGGGCTGGACCGGTTGATTCAAACTATCTTTGGAAAGATCCTCCTTCTGAAGTTTTGTTGCCAATCCTATCAGATGAAGATAGGCCAGCCAATTATTATTTGAGTCAGTTGTGATTCCTCTGAAAGGTACATGCTTTAAGCCAGAAAGAGGGAATCCAGGGTTGGGATCCACATGCCTCGCAGCTCGATCCTATCCTGGGACCTACAAACAATGAGACGGATCTCAGTTTAAATTCGGACTGCACACCAGATCCAGAGAATGAGGTGTTGAAAACTGCCTTTGCGACTCTGACCACTGAGGCAATGTAACTTCAACACCTGGGACCTTGTGGTCTCCGGGTTGGAGCAAAATCGATAAAAAGCAGAGGGATGGGACCACTATAAACTGTTAGTCCCACAACCACTCCATCGCATTGTGATAGACTTAGCTTTCTCCAATATGCCCAGAGCATATTTCAAATGGACAACATCTGAGTAGCATGTCTATCGGCAATTAAGATAGTGTTGCACCACGTTTCCCATATGCTAGAATACATCAGCAGCCAGTGTCCCCAACACACCATTACCACATTTGCTTGACATACTGTCCAGTAGGGCAAGGATGGATTGTGTGACCCCTGGAGCCAAGAATAGATACACACCTACGGTGTTGCCTAGTGCTCCAATTTTATTTTTATTTTTTTATTACTTGATTTTTAACCTAAAAATGTTTTTACAAGGAAGAATCAATGAACTATGACGTCAATGTATCATTTGCTGTGGTTTAAGATGTAGTCCAAAGTTTTAGTCGTGGCCGTCACCCAAGCTATTTTTTTCCCTCCTATCAGACGAGACCACCATAGATCTTCATCGTATATATATGCCAGGGCTAAAATGTTTTTCAAATAGGGTTTTCTGATGTGGTCAACCGCTGGAGAAAACCCTGATAGCAGAAGATGTCGAGTCGTTTCCACCAACGACTGATTTTTGCAAAATCTACATGTATTGGATTCAGACTGGCTTCTGATCTCTAGAGTTTCGTTGGTGAGTAAGAGATTCAGTCGAGCTCTCAAGAATAGATTTCTAAATTTCCTGTTAAGATATTTTGCCAGGAAGAGTTGTGGCTCATGAAGCTTCCAAGCCTGGGGGGGTAGGTGGGCTGTTAGTTTGTAGGTTGCAGCTGTGTCCAGCGTTAAGATTCTGTCTCGCTCATTTAGTCTTTTTTGTGTTTTTGTGGAATTCTCTAGTAGTTCTTTTTGCGTACTTTGGATCTCTTCCAGTTTTTCCTCCTGGGCTTTTGTCCATTGATTTTAAGTGAAGGCTTTGAGCGCCTATTTGTTCTTCATGTATAGCGTTTAGAAGTTTAGGAGAATTTTTCTGTTTAACATTAAGGCATTTCGTTCTATTGCTCCCTTCAGTGACAGCTGGCTTAGTTCTCGTCTTATAAGCGTGATAGGAGTTGACTTTGGGAAATTAAGGACCTTTCTTCAGAAATAGCTTTCTAGTTCTGTCCAGATCTGGTTAGGTAGAGATGGCATGACTTCTACTCCATACGAAATAGAGGGGACAACCTTTGCTTTATAGAAGTTTAAGACCGGAGCAAAAGAAAATCGGCCAAATTTCTTGTCTACAGCCTGAGCCTGAGCGGTTAGGCTTTTGATTTTCGTTCGTAGCGCTGTTTGCATCGCCTTTTCCTGTTTTGAGTTGTCCAGCGTGACATTCAACCACTCTTTCAATTGGTGCACCGTCCACTTGCCATTTGAATGTTTCCGAGATTCCTCCACTTTTTCCCAATGTTAGTATTTTGGTCTTGCTTTTGTTAATTTCCAGGTGGTTGTTGGTGATGTATTTCGCAGAGTTGGTCAGTTGTCTCTGAAGACCAATGGCTGTCTGGTCAAGCAATATTACGTCGTCTGCATAGAGCAATCTCGAAATTTAGCTTTTACCTAACTGTGGAGGAAAGGATCGCACAGCATGCTCCGAGTCTTTAAAGTCTCCCATGTATGACAAAAAAAGAGCTGGGGCCAACGGGCATCCCTGTTTTACTCCACAATTTGTAGGTATTGGTACGGATAGCAGGCCTTGGTTGTTAAGTCGTACCTGCATTTTGGTATTCTTATGTAACGATATGATCGGTTGCAGGATCTCTTCTGGGCATCGCCATGCTCGCAGTTTTTTCCACAGAGTTGGTCTGTCGACTTGGTCATAGGCCTGACTTAGGTCTATAAATGCCAGGTAAAGTCGAGTTCCTCGAGCCAGCACTTTTCCCTTTAGAATGCTGAGAGTCAAAATGTTTACTGTGGTGCCCATGTTCTTCTTAAAGCCCGTCTGAAAGGGATCGTTACATTCTGCATCTTGCGACCAATTTTGGAATCGATGTAGTAAAAGGGAGCCGTACACTTTGCTGATCACATCCAATGATGCGATTGGTCAAAAGTTTGAAGGATTGTCCCTATTTCCTTTTTTGTATATCGGGACAACCACAGAGGGCGTCCAGGAATCCGGGAGCTGCTTTGTTTCAGCACGTCGTTCGAATACCAGGCTGATAAAGGATGACCATTCCTCCAGATGTTTTTCAGTTTCGTGTTAGAAAGGCCATCTGGTCCCGATGCTCTGGAGTTTTTAAGTTTCTGAATTTTCTCCAAAATGTCCGTCCTGTCATGCAGCTTTGCCCATGGGGTCTCTTCGCTGCAAGATCCGTGATCGTTTTCTCGAGTCGGGTGGTATTGTTCCTGGGTCACACCTCGAAATAAGTTCTTGTAGTGAGCTATCCATACTCATTCCGCTCTTGAGATGGTTAACGCATTGTTTAAATGGCGTTCTGTAGATCGAATCAGCGTCCAGAATTTACGGGCATTATTTCCGCAAATCTGCTTTAACATCTCCGAATCGTTTTGGTAGAGAATGAGGCGATAATTATTTAGCTAAGATTTGTAGTTTTTGGATAGTATAAGAAGCGCTTTTCTGGTTGTTTGATTGTTGTCTCGAGCTACTGCTCTTTTTGCTGTTCTCACTAATCTTCTTTTGGCTACCAGGATGTTATCGTATTTGTGAAGACAGGTTTCCTGTCTTAGCCGGTTGGTTGCCGTCGTGTTTTTGTATGTGGTGAGAAGACAATAGTCTGGCTAGAGCGCCCCAACAAGGAGTAGTTGGTTACAAGGTTGGATATGTTGTTGGCGCTCAGCGTAAGACGGTTTCGCTTGTTGTTTACATCTAGGACAGAGTCTATAGTTTGATGTGCTGTCTGATAGCCGGTCCATGTTGTGGCCAGAAGGTTGTGATCACTAGCTGCAGTTTGGACCACGTCAAAAGAGGTTAGTGTCGAAATTAGTGTACGGGAAGCGAAAAATGTAGTCAATTGTAGCTGTTGATTTTTCGCCTTCCCAGGTTGGTAGCCTGCTTATGTGTGCATATAGACTGTCCAAATTAACCAGTTCTCTTGAGTCCATCAGATTGAGCCACTCATGGTCTCTAAACCACTGCCAAGGGTGTTCGAGGAGAGAGATGTTTCTTTGTGCAGACTGCGTTGAGGTCTCTGCATATGAATAGGTGAAATGCCTGGTGCTCAATATAGGATCGATCTATCTCGTTTTCCAGCCGGTTGAGAAAGCTGGCGTTTGAAATGGACTCCGGGTTCCAATAAGTGTTGATGATGATTGCTGATACTGCTGCGATCTTCCCGGTGTCCATGTTTTGCTGGTTCCATGTAACTAGCACCGTTAGTAAAAAAAAAAAAGCGATGATGTGAGGATTTCTTTCATGATGATTCCATTGCCCAGCCGAATTGCTGTTATAAGGCCGGAGAATGGGCGTCCTCTAGTTCCTTTGTCGGCTGGAGCATGAGCAAGTACATAGCCTTCTAAAGTAGGTTTCTCCATAAGCCATGTTTCCTGGAGACACAGGATGTCAAAGGTAGACAGATTTACGTCGCCGGGCACCATCAGATGGGAGAAACCTCGAGTGTTCAATGAGCCCAATCTCATAGTTACAGCTTCTAGCTTTAATGGTGTAGGTCGATCCGAAATCTGCGATGTCAGAGATTGCTATTTCCGATTTGTTGACAATGCCTTTGGGATCCAGGCCCACAGTTGTTTCAGCAAGTTTGTGTTGGTGTGCTCTTGTTCGATGCTTGATGTTGTAGCAGGGACCTGGACCAATTCTTTTAATTTCGGTTAAGGGCCCTCAGGGACATCTTCCAGGTTTAGCCTGGGCTGGTGACAGAAAGACATAATCGTGTTTCTCACTGTATTGAGCTGTAGTCAGTGGCCTTGCTGGTGGATTTTGTCTTCTGTATCTCTTTGCCCTTTCTGGTTGATTTGGTTGGGAAGATGGTGGTTTTGGATGATCACGTTTCCACGTGGAGCTTGTGAGTTCCGTTAAATCGTAGCTCAGTTTAAGTATTTTTTCTGATGCGTCTCGGAGCTTTTGTGTCACTCTTCTAGATGTAATTTGAAGGAGGGTTGTCGCTTGTTTGCCTTCGTGGGATGGTTCAACCCAAATAAGATCTTCTGTTCTTATTGAGTTAAGCATGGATATGCTGTTGAAGAGTTTTAAGACTGTTCTTTTGTTTAGAATGACATATTCACGGCTATACCTCAGTTGTCCTAATTTGAATGCTGGTGTGGTTTTGCCCACAGGGCGTTGGACTGCGTCTTTACCTCTACTTCGAGTTTCGTCAGCTTTGGTCTGCCTGCTTCTAAGTGCTGGCGACTCCTCCGAGTGTAGGTAGTCACTGTGCTTCTGTGAGAGGATAGTACTTCTGGTTTCCCTTGTGGCGGTTCTGTCTGAAGTCTTGTAGGACATTGATAAGGCCACTCTAGATTGATAGTGCTGTGGAGGATCTTTTGAATGGTTAGCCTGTAATTTGAACGGGTGTACAGTTTGTCCCCACTCATTACTGCTTGTAGTCTTCTTGCATCTGTCCTCCAACGTAAGAAAGAGTTTGTCGTCATTTTCGTCTTCCACCAAGCTTGTATTTGGCAAGTTTGGCGTCACTAAGACCGGATTAATGCCGGGAATAGTGGCTGTCTCCATTTTGTCATAAGGCGGGTCAACAAGGTGTTGACATAGATTCATTAGGCCTTCTTCCTCCAGAAAATCCTCTTTTGTTTTAGGAGATCCGGGGGAATTTTCTGCCGTTAGATCTATAAAGGTACGGCATATTGGAACCTTCGTCTTGCTTTGTGGATTGATTTTCCGTATTTCCCTCTCTGCAATAGGTGGACTTGCAGTAATTGAAGAAGCCGGCTTATTCCGGATTATCTTCTCTGGTGGAGGCAGACAAAAGACCAGTTGCTTTTTCCTTGCCAGTTGATCTTTAGTTGTTTTCATTGGCTGATCAAAAATTACAAAGTCTCTGTTGCTCGTAGTCTGTCTCAGATACAGTGGTAGTTTTTCCCTGGACCAATGTTGATAGTCCGTTTCTCTTCACTGACACAGTTGTTCAATAATAGCCGGTTTTCTCTTTTAATAGTCGAACAACTTGCAGCGGCAGTGCTCGTCATGGAGTCTTTTGACTGGGTGTTTGCACTACAGTCGGTTGCCGACTCAATTTGCACTGGGGTCTCAGGTGGCAGGACTTGAAGATTTGCTACCGAAGGCTTTGATGTTTGACAGGCTACTGATTGAAATATTGTGTTCACAGTCAATTTGCTATAGGGGGGATCGGCTTGCCGGTGGAGTTTTGTTGCCAGTATTGCCGATTCAGTTTGTGCTGCTGCTTTCAATTCCAACGCAGTGATGTACCCCTCGAGGTATAGGAGTTTGGTATGCATCATGGCTGTTAACGTGCTATGGTCCTTTAACGTGTCGTTTATAGACTCGTATAGTTTCATGAACGGTGCGAGTGCTATAGTGACTGACGACATGATTGTAAAGATGTCCAATTTCTTTTTCGGGGAATCTGTAATGGTGCTAGATGAAAAATCGCTCAGCCTTTGTGGTCGATGGGGCGTACCTGGCGTTTGCAAATGCGAGTCCTTTCTTGTTGGTCGCATATAGGGAGATGGTTGCCCTTTTGAAGGAGTTGGTGCCTTGTAGCTGAATTTATTTTGGGGATCCACTTGTGAAATATCCAGATCAATGAGCTCTTCAATTCTTGCATTTTTAGTTTCGCTAGTAGACCACTTTTCACATCTAGCGGGTATGTAGTATCTGAGATGTTTGGATCTGGATTCTCACTGGCAGATTCTCTCATTAAGACTATTTCTATTGGAGGTTCTACACTGGTGGGTAATTTCCCTTGCTCTATTTCTGAGTTCTTTGTAATAGGGTGTTTTTTTTTTTTTTGGCGTTTTCTCCAACCTTCCATTTTCGTTTAATGACACATTTTTGGTAGGTAACGTTTGCGGACTTTATAGCTCCTCTAATGGCGCTGGTTGGGAGCTTGTCGGCCCTGTGTATTCGGGTAGTGTCATGTCGAATACCAGTTGTGTATCAGTGGTCTTCGGGTCTGTGCCTTGGTGTGGTTCCGTTGTTTCCGTAATATACACAACCTCTAGCATTCCGCTATCAGTGATTTCATTGATTCTGTCGAACTTGTGTTTGTGCTGTTTACCAAAAAAGTCTTTTAGAGTATGTAAAGAGCTTGTTTTCCTGGTCTCCACGTTAGCTCCTTTATGTTGCTGGGTGGTTTTCTTTTTTGTTCGTGGGGACAAGGAGTTAGGGTTTTTTGAGGGCTGCCCCTGAGTTTGTCGCTTTTTTTTCTTTTCCACACATCATCTCTCGGGTTGACCCGCATATCGGGTTTTATTTGAGCATTGTGCTCTTTTCCGTATTTTCTTGCTGGGGCCCTCCTCCACTGATGTTTTATTTATGTGCATATTTGGGGAAAGTGACGCCTCAGAACAACTGCTTTGTTGTTCAGAGTCCCTCCAGGCCTTCATCTCGCCAGAGGTATGGTTTTTGCAAAGTTCAGGATCCTGGGAGCATGGGGCTATCAGCACCCAGTCCCGTGGAGGGGCATGGACTTGGGCAATCACGTTGCGAGTCACACGTAGGTGGGGCACGCCCGCTTCCGTCGCCTCCCTCTCATCCGTGGGGTCTCCAACTGCCACCCCTGAAGAAAGTACGTTGTTTTCAGCACTCCGGGCGGGGGGGATCGCTGGGCCGGGCTGGGCAGTCGTTGCCCCTCCTCCTATGATCCCCGGGTCCACCGACTGCAGCTCCCCCCCGGGACCCCGAGGGGCACTGGGAGCCCGGCACCACTTGCCGAGTGCCGGCGCCAGCTCCGCCACCTCTGTGCTCAGCGCGGGCCCGGCCCCGACGCTCACCACCCGCTGTCCTCCGACAGGCAGAGTGGAGCCCTCGGCCATGGGGAGGACCGCCCCATAGGCGGGGCCCCACGGGACGAACACGAAGGAAGAAGAGGTAGGGCACGGATTTCCACGTACTATGTTTCCGGATACTGTTTTTCTGGTGTAGTTTCAGGTTCCACTTGCGAGCTTTGCTCGTCCCATTTGTCTTGAGGAATTTTGGTGGACCGTAGGGGGTGAAAGTACGATACTTAGACCAAGCTTATTGACAGATTGTGGATGCTTTGAAGGCTCTCTCGCCTTTTTTGTCATAAGGTTTTGTGACGTGCTCAAAGTTTCCTCCCTGGAGAATCTCCGTGAGGGTGTATGCACTTTGCTGTCTCCTGGCAGTAAAGTCCCCTTCACAGCCATAGTTGCTTTTCTTTCATTTCTTTCATCGCCTTTGAGTTTTGATTTTCGGAGTGTGCGGCCTTCAGCTGCCGGACTCGGCGGGGTAGCGTCTATGGCGTCCATGTCGGCCATGACTGCCAAGACCGCTACTCTGCCGCCTACTCCGCGGCCGCTCCGCGGCTGAATGGGGTTTTTATTAGTGCTCCTCCCCCAGCACTTGCATTAGAGACAGTAGAGACAGTAAACAGTCTGTCAGCTGAAATGTCAGGATACAAGCAGCAGGGACTGCCAAAACTGCTACTCTGCCGCCTACTCCTCCTACAATGTACCTGGAGACATTTCAAATTCATTCAAACATAACTTAAAATATAATTTAACATCCACTTTACTCTAAGGTGGGCTTCCGTAACAGGCCAATCATCTGATGGTATTTCCAAACTAATGGCGTAAATAAAAACCTTACTTTACATCTATTAGTATCAGACCTCCATCCATCATTCCCAGGCAGATGGCCTTGTGTTAACTATCTATCAATACCCTATTGTACGTCCTAAATATAAATATGGAGGAAAAACAATGACAATGCATATGTAGAAGAAACCTGGCAGTATATCATTTTTTACAGTAATTGCAGCAAAATGCTATATTTGGAACTACTGGGCTCAAGCCAGAAAATAAAGGTTTGAACTACAACGAGATGCTGAGTTTGACTTGTAAAAAAATAAGTTGCAACACACTTTTGTGTTAGGGCCATGTAAGTATTTTTGGAAGGAAGTGTTTAAGAGATTAACCAAGTGTCAGAAACAGACATACAGAGCCCTAGACCGTTGGTTACTTTCAGAACAAAAACTGTATATTCTAACATCAGCACACATTTTACTTGGGTTTAGATGCAGTTGCACTAATTGCTTGGAAAATTGAGCTGCTGTAAGAACATTAGAAACCCTTCAATAGCAGAATAGTTGTGAGAGAGTAACATACTTTTTTCATATGAGACGGTGTGCTGTATTCATACAGCGAAAAATAAGATTTGCAGGCTTTTCGGAGCCACTTCTGGATGTACCCGGTTGGCAACACAATTGTTAACATGTTTATCCTTGGACATACACCATGCAGCAGCCATAGCAGAATGGTGTGTTATGTGTTTATTCTCTTATCTTTTTCCTATTTCTTTGCAATTGGTTCCTCTTGAGTAAATTAGGATCTTCATCTATGCACTGTTGCTATAAACGTGAGTGGTTTTAGAAATAGACTTATTAGCTTTAATAAAAAAGATCAACATTTTAAATTGGTGTTTTAAATTGTTTCTTATTGTGACATACATGCAATTTTAGTCTAGTTATTTTCAATAAATATCCTAATTAGGAAAAAGATGGAAAGACCTTTCACAGATGAAGTTACTTTTTCCCCAAAATAACCCAATATACACAAGGAATTTTAGAATCCTCCTGCAAGGGATTTTCCTATATATCTCTGTCAAGTAACATGTTTAGTTTCTGCTGCGTACCTTTCCTCCTGATGTTCTCTGTTCAGGCTTCTCTGGACTCGGTCGTAGTGCTGGTGATACCAAGAGTCAACCCCCAGGACACGCAAGGAATGAACACTCTGGGTTCCTCTGAGGCAGCTCTCCCTACTGATTCTAGTGGCACAGGGACAGTGTGAGGCACTGACAGGGGAGCCAGATAGATGTTCCTTACAGGCTGTCTGGAGTTCTGATGTTCAGGCGAAGACAGACTGGAACAGGATAGCAGAGTCCCTAAGAAGGGCAGGACTGCAGCTTGAGACAGCAAGGGTGGGCTGACAAGAAGACCAGTTACAGAGGGGGAAAAAGAAGAAATACAGATACAAAGGTCAGGTTAGGCCAGCAGGGGAAGGACCCAGAATGGGCAAAGGTGGGTGGCAGGGAAGCAACAGGTAACTGTGAGACTGGAGAACTAGGTTGCTGCATCCGGCGCGTTAAGATGCACCAAATGAATGGTCATTCAGCTGTCATGGTGATCTAGAACACCTGTCCGGCTGCGTGTGCATGTTGCTAGGAAAATTGGCAGGGTCATGGCAAGAAAGGACAAACATGCCAGCTGCCTCGAAGCACGCGGATCCTGCAAAGCCCTGCCACTTGCGAGTCCTAGGCGTCCCCCGATGGAGCCACCAGTGTGGGCAGAGGCACCACCTGTTCCCAGGTAAGTGGTTCAGGACGCGGCAGGCGTGACAATATCACACTGTCTGCAACCCCCGTCTCAGATATTTCTCCCTCCAAAACATTGGTACAAGACATCTCTATGTTGACTTGCGAGTTCCCCTTATTCACCTTCAATTCTCCACTCCCCATGTAATTTGGAATAATTGAGTGCTGTGCTATTTTGTAGATTTAAAAGTAAAAAGGAATTGAAAATAAGTTTTTGTAGGTGTACAGTTGGACTGTATTTGATCCTGATCTGCTGTCTGTTGGTCATAGATGTGAGCAAGCTACTGAGAAGGCACAGCTATAGCATTGTAAAAATCAATGTTGGTTTGAGTAGAAAGTGAGTGCACACTGAAGTCTGGTGTACCTCAAGTCATAGTTTTCATTTTTCATGGTGTAACCTGTTTTTGCAATATAAAATGAAGACCTATTCTGTTTACACTGGCTAGTACATTGTTAAAAAAATACCTACCATATGACAGTGTCCACTGCAAGACAAAACGTGGGGGGCTTAATTGTGCAGAAAGACTGTGAGTTGAGCTATTGATCTAAGTTGTTTCTGGGTCACGGCTCTTGATTGGTGAAAGTGAGTTTACATAGTAACTGTTATCAGTGTGTTGCTCTATCTATTCAGAGTCTCTAACAGGTAAGTCAGAATACTTAATACATTATACTGATCAAGAATTAACAAGGATGAGTAATTAGTAGGAATTTACTGAGGTAATACGCTTTGACAGAATTTTCCTCAGTCAAGCACAATTTGATTTTATTAGTAATTATATGTAGTAACGTTTATATTTTGGTATTGGAGATGGCCCTAAAGACATAGTTTGCAGATGATGTTATGGTCTTTGATGTGTTTGTTGTTGGATTTGTAAAAGGCAGAGTAATGTGTAAATAAACAGAGAATAAAATCACCCTAATTTTTGTTTCCCAGAACAAGCCTACCGTCACCAATGTTTTCCAGAAATGATTTCAGTATTTGGAGCATCTTAAAAAAATGTATTGGGATGGTAAGTGGATAATACAACTGAAAACAGATAATGCAGTGCATATTAAAGTGGATTAATCTAAAGGAAAAAACATATTATGCTGCATTCTTATTTGAACAGTTTTGAGGCGTTGGTGCCTACTACCTAATGCACTGGTCAATCCTCGAGTCTCTTCGTTGTGTTCTGTGTTTTTCCAGAGGGAGATTTGCAATGTGTTTTTTTTTTTTTTTTTTTAAAGATGTTTGCATTCCTAAATATATAAATAAGGAGCCACTTTGCCTTTTAAGTGATGGTGCACGAAGACTACAGTTTTTCAAAGTTTGCCTATGACAATATTGATTTTGAAGCTAGATTATAATTAAGCACCTACTTTTCTCCAGCATGGGGTCTGGCATGAATTCACATGCTCATGAATATTCCCCGTCGTGAGGCTGGGAATCCTCGGTAAAGAAAAAATCAGTATCAGTTTTGTTTCTGATCTGTCTTTCTTAGTAGTAACCAATCACTGGTCTCTGGGTCATACTGCCCCCAGCCAATGACTGCCCTCTCCCTAAGCCCCTCCCCTGGCAGCCATCCTCAGATTTTTACCGCACATTCAAGTGTTGTGAGTCCTCGTGCTATAGCTCTCGAGCTTTTACTGCGTTTTGCGATTTTTCAAAGAGTTTAATCCCATTTTTCCGGTCAATCGAGCCTCA
This sequence comes from Ambystoma mexicanum, assembly GCF_040938575.1. NCBI lineage: Eukaryota > Metazoa > Chordata > Amphibia > Caudata > Ambystomatidae > Ambystoma > Ambystoma mexicanum. Next base: position 423,133,143 of record NC_090933.1, on the reverse strand, counting down.
AGTTCCACCGTTTATACTTCCGATCAACAGGGACCCGTTTCTGAATTTTCTACGCCCCTCAACGGTGAATTTTTCATCGAGTACGCTTCTTGGAGGATTCCAGAAGACCTTGAGGCCTACCCTGTGGACATGGCCCAGGACAAGGGAAGCCCGACGGCCGGATCCAAGCGGTTCAGGAACTACCCTGGATGTGGATTGCAGAATGTGTTCAAGGAGGACGAGCATTCTAGATGCCTCTACTGCCTTCGCGAAGACAAAACGCACGTGGAGAAGGACTGTGCGTTTTGCAAGAACATGTCGGAGCGGACCATGAGGGATCGGCGGATCCGCCTCACCAACTGGCTGGAAGGAAAGAGCCCAGTGGTATGTGAGAAGAGGGCGGTTTTCTAAGTCCTTTGAGGGCGCTCCGGCGACGGGGGCCCAACAGAAGGCTAAGCACCGCGGGCACCGGGAGCGCCGAACGGTCGGGCTCCTCGGCTGCCAGGCAGGGCGCACTTTTCACTGACACCATCAACCACGAGCCAACGCTCTGGCTCGGGGAAGAGAAAGTCGGAGATCCGGATAAGCTTCTGGAGACGCACCGGTCGATAAAGACGGAAGCAGCCGAGGGGGAGCGAGGCGGTGACCCTCCCCCCAAGGTGAAGGCCTCAAGCACGCCAAAAGTCGTGAAGGCCCTGATTCACCCGGCTATGGCCTCTATCGAAGGATTTGTGGCGGCCCTGGCGAAGCCTGTGGAGGCTACCCAAGTGGAGACGACCTCAGGCCCAGAGTTTCCCTGCCACTGCAGAGGAAATCCTCTTTTCAGCCCATCGATAAGACCCCCGTGAAGACCCCGGTGGAAAAAGAGGGGGGGGCCGGTGGCCTTCACGGACACAGATACAGCCTCTGAGGAGGAGATGGTTGAAGTCGTGCAAGGCCTCAACAAGAGGTTTGAGGAGGTCCGGTCCCACGGGAGGAATCCCGGGGAGGCGGACGAAGAGAGCGACGGTGGCGCAGACGAGGCCCATCGCAGCCAGTGCCCGACAACTCGGTGGCCATTTTGATGGCAATCCAAATCTTAGGAACGGAGATAAGGACGAGGTTGCCTCTACCCCCAATGGACGACCTAGCAGAACCAAGCCCGTTGGGAAGCCCTCCAAACAAGTGGAGGAGAGTTCAACACCCCCCCGCCTTTCCAGCCCTTGCGGCCCGCTCAGCCTTCATCTCCTTCCCCTGATCCTAGGGATGACACGGGAACAGATACGGCCACGACGGGGACGGATGACAACAGTGGTGACGACGGGATGAGCCTTTCATCACCACCACCTCGGGCTTGCCCGCCCGACGAAATTGCCTCCTTCCACGTCATGATTTCCAGGGCATCCAAGCTTTGCCAGCTCTGCCCCGAAGAACAGAAGAAGGAAGCCTTCCCCTATCAACGGCGCGAGGCCAAGAGGAAGACTGTCCTTGCGGTGCCGTTGCTCGACGAAATCTGGGACGAGGGACTTGCTCTGCTGAAGAACCCGTCCACGACGCCTGCCAAGAGGGATCGGTACGAGAAGAAGTACCGGGTCCCCGATTCCGCCCCTTTGCGCCTCAGGTCGTCTCGGCGGCGGCCAAGAAGAAGGCGGCGGGCGCAACGGCTTCAACTTCAACCTCCCCACCTGACGGCGAGGGAAAGAGACTGGACGCCATAGGACGACAAGTCATTTCGTCCGCGGCGACGACAATTAAGGTGGCCAACGCCCTAGCGATTGTGGCCTGCTACGACAGGGAGCTATGGTACAAAATCGTCCCCCTGCTGGACTTCCTACCGGACGACAAGAGGGCAGAGGCCCTGGGGATCCTACAGGAAGGTGAGGTGGCATCGGACCATGCCATAACGGTGGCCACGGACATCGCGGACACCGGGTTCCACTAGTTGGGCAACAGTGTTTGCCTTCGACGGCAGGGATGGCTCAAGGCAACAGATTTCCGCCAGGATGTGCAAACCAGAGTTCTGGACATGCCCTTCGACGGGAACAACCTGTTTGGAAAGACAGTAGATGAGTCACTTCAGGCCATCAAGACCGACACGGAGACGGCTCAGGCCTTGGGAGTTTTGCAGCAACGACGGCCACCCTTTCGGAACTCCGAGGCAAGCAAGGGGCCTCCAAAGGATTCGGCGGTGGCTCCTCGACGTACCGCCAGGCAGCCCGTTCCTCGTCACAAGAGGCCTACAGAGGGCGCGGCAAGTCAGGATGGCCCCGTCGCTGTCGCTAAGGAGGCCAGGGTGGCAAGGCCGCCTCCAAGCAGGACTGAACCGGCCGTAGCGTTGAGCCCCCACCTGAGCACCCCAGTGGGAGGCCGGCTGGTGAAGTTAGTCAGCGTGTGGGAGTCCATCTCCACTGACCGTTGGGTGCTGGTTGCCCTGGCCCACGGGCACACTCTCGAATTTCTAAGGAAGGGCCCCGAATTCCTCCCCTGGCCAGGAAGGAAAATCACATCCCACAACTGCTGTTAGAAGTAAGGGCGATGCTCAAGAAAGGGGCCATCAAGCCCGTCCCGAAGAGGCTGCGGGGCTCCAGAGTATACTCAAGATACTTCCTCGTCAGAAAGAAGACTGGCGGTTGGCGCCCCATCCTGGACCTGCGTCGGTTAAACAAATAAATCAAGGCCCAGAAGTTCTGGATGGTCACCCTCCAGCATGTGCTGGGACAGCTGGAGGCAGGCGACTTCCTATCGTCGCTGGACTTGGAGGATGTGTACTTCCACATCCCCATTCTAAAAGGACACAAAAGTTTCTCAGATTCGTAGTCCAAGGACGGCACTACCAATTCAAGGCACTGCCATTCGGAATGAAGTCGGCACCCCGGGTAATTTACCAAGTGCCTAGCGCCAGTGGCGGCGCGGCTGCACCCGCAAGGGATCCACGTTTACCCCTACCTGGACGATTGCCTCATCCGAGCAAGGACAAGGGAGCTCGCCGTATAGCACACAGCGAAGACCATCCAACTGCTCACAGACCTGGGGTTCTCCATCAACTTCCCCAAATCCCACCTGGTTCCGTTGCAGGTCGCACTGTTTCTGGGAGCCGAGCTCGATACAGTGGCACGATTGGCTTCCCTGTCGGAGGAAAGGACGAAGGCCATCCTGGGCAAGGTGCAGCGCCTGCTGGCCACGGATGTGGCCAGGGTGAGGTCCATCAAGTCACTACTCGGCATGATGTCCTCTTGCATCTACCTGGTGCGCCTATGCAGGCTGCGGATGCGTCCTCTACAGGAGTTTCTCTACGCTCGTTGGATGCAAGAGGCGGGCAGCTTCGAAGACAAGATCCCGCTCAACGAGGTCTTCCGCCAAGCAATTTGGTGGTGGGGCACCCGCGCGCATCTCGCGGCGGGCACAGACTTTCAGACCCCGGCACACCAGGAGACGGTGACGACGGATGGCGCCCTGGAGGGTTGGGGAGCGCACACCGGAGATCTTCACGCGAGAGGCCTTTGGCTCCCGGAGGAGAGGTCACTCCACATCAACATCTTGGAGCTCCGAGCAGTGTTCTGGGCTCTCAGGTCGTTTCTCCCGTCCCTCAAGGGCAAGGTGGTAAGGATCTTCACCGAAAACACCACCACAATGTTCTACATCCGGAAGCAGGGAGGAACCAGGTCCCCGGCCCTATCCAAGGAGGCCCAGGATCTGTGGCACTGGGCTGTTGCCCAGGGTATGTTTCTGGTGCCCTTCCACCTAGCAGGAATAAAGAACACCATCGCCGACTCGCTGAGCAGGGAGTTGCGTTCATGCCACGAGTGGGATCTGCGTCAGGACCAAGTGGATCAGCTTTTCCGATGATGGGGCAAACCCCAGATCGACCTGTTTGCGATGGCGGCGAACTCCAAGTGCCAGAGGTTCGCCAGCAGGTTTCCCCAGCCGAGGAGCATGGGCGATGCTTTCTCGTTCCCCTGGGACGGCCTGTTCCTGTATGCATTCCCTCTGTTGCTGTTGCTGCTACGACTCGTCAACCAACTCAAGACGTCCCAGTGCAGGATGATCCTCGATGCACCAGCGTGGCCGAGACAGATCTGGTTCCCAGATCTTCTGGACTTGTCAGCGCCCCCCCCCAGTCAAACTATCGACGGACGCAGATCTTCTCTCTAGAGAAGGAGGCGCCATCCTCCATCACGACCCGGGGTCGCTGAACTTGCAGGCCTGGCTCCTGCGGCACTAGAGTTTTGAGGGTACGATATCCCGGCGGACTGCAAGAAGGTGCTTGCAAAGGACAGGGCATCCTCAACTTTCAAGTGCTATGGGCACAAATGGAAGAGGTTCTCTGTCTGGTGCCGTGCACAGAAGATTAACCCTTTGCCAATTACGGCCCCTCAAGTGCTGCCGTACCTGCTGTCGCTGGCCAAGGCGGGGCTGGCTCATGCCTCCATCAAAATACATCTGGCAGCAATCTCCCGCTACACCAGAACTACGGGACGATCATCTCTGTGGTCTCATCGCCTGGTGAAGGAGTTTATGAAGGGACTGTTCCGTTCATTCCCTCCGGTGAAGGCTGCGGCCCCGGCGTGGGAGCTCAACGTGGTGCTGACCAGGCTCATGGGGGCGCCTTACGATCCTCTGCATTCGGCACCGTTGAAGTTCCTGTCGTGGAAAACTGCATTTCATGTGGCCATCGCCTCCGCACGACGAGTGGGAGAGATCCAGGCCCTATCCTGCAAGCCTCCATACTTGACTTTTTACGAGACGAGGGAGGTGCTGAGAACGCACCACTCCTTCATGCCCAAGGTGCCGTCAGACTTCCATCTCAACGAGCCCTTGGTGTTACCAGTTTTCTTCCTGTCGCCTTCGTCGCCGGCCGAGAGGACTTTGCACTCGCTGGATGTAGCTAGAGCACTGAAGTTCTACGTGGACCGCACGAGGAGTTTTCGGAAGACATCACAACTGTTTGTGAACATTGGACCTGTGAACCAAGGGAAGGCCCTCTTGAAGGCTTCCATTTCCAGATGGCTCTCCGGCTGCATCATGCACTGTCACTGGTTGGCAAACCGACCGTTGCCCGGCGTCCGAGAGCTCATTCGACTAGAAATCGCTGCTACGACGGCGTTCTTGTCTGGTGTACCCCTGCTGGACATCTGCAGGGCACCTACGTGGAGGTCGACGCACACCTTCACGAGATTCTACTGCATCGACTGGGATTCCAGGGAGGAGTCCAGGGTCGGCCAAGCAGTGCTGCGCAACCTGTTTGCCTGAACGTGGGCCTGGTGAGGAGGTAAGAGTTGCTTAATGTTGAGTTTATGTAATGCTTAATGTTGAGCCTTGCCACCTCCCGTGGTTGTGCATGTGTGTACTGCTATGTATTCTTATATTTATGAGCATGTGAATCCATGCCAGACCCCATGCTGGAGAGGGAACAAGTTACTTACCTGTAACTGTTGTTCTCCAGCATGGGTCTGGCATGGATTCACATGCGAACCCTCCCTCCTACCCCTCTGCGGCTCTTCACTTGGTCATACTGCCACTTTACGTGCTACCAAATCTGAGGATGTCTGCCACTGGAGGGGCTTAGGGAGAGGGCAGTCATTGGCTGGGGGCAGAATGACCCAGAGACCAGTGATTGGTTACTACTAAGAAAGACAGATCAGAAACGAAACTGATAGATTTTTTCTTCCCCGAGGATTCCCAGCCTGACGACTGAGAATATTCATGAGCATGTGAATCCATGCCAGACCCATGCTGGAGAACAACAGTTACAGGTAAGTAACTTGTTCCTTTGATTGCCTCTATTAAGACAATTAACATTGTAATTATAGAACAGATTCATTTTGCCTTCACTTCATTATAATATGATACAAAATGTTAACTTTTATGCTACTAGCCAGGCTTTTAAGTCATTTGTGAAGACGTTCAGTGATGGTTCAGCAAACTGAACACATCCTCCCATACTAACCTTTCTTGCATGTTCTCTGCCTAGTGGATTCAAAATATTTGAAGTAACATGTAGTTACCACCTTGTTCCATCAACCCAGAATCCAAGGTCCATCTGCTAGCCAACGGACACCAAGTATGATATTGGGCAACTGATTAAGCCAATGATGCCTGGTTTGTCTGAGGCTAGAGTGACACACACTCTGCCTTAACTGAGGCATCTTAATTGAATAACTCACAGTTGCCAATATTGCATCTTTCTGTCCGAGACAGTGTTAAAGAAGTGTGTCGTTTTTTTTTAAAACTATTTTTCATTTTGCGTCATAAAATGCTCAAAATGTTTACTACAAACATGCTATCCAAGTCATCTATATGAACGCAGTAATCGGAAGAGGGTCAATCCATGCATTTTCAAAGGACATATTAGTTTGACAGTCTTCACAATGTGCACACTGTCCATGTGCTGCAGTAAACATGTGGCATTCTGTATCCTCTTTAACAGGCCCTGAGCTGACACTTCTGCCTCTTCAACCTTACCTTTTTTTCTGATCTCCTGAGAGAAGTCATGAAAGGGAGGGCCAGAGTACCCCACCACACACAGAGATGTATTTGTATTGAATGTTAACTTAATGTCCTGCTGACTTATGACCTTTATCATTCGGAGAGTTTTAAAACTGACTTGCAGAGCTGCATAAGCCATTCAAAAATTGCAAGCAGATGAGTAAAATGTTGAGCTCTGCATATGTCTGTTTCTTAGTATGGTTCTTTTATCTTATAGCTCCTGCGTTCAATCAACATGCATTTCACAACTTTTCCATACCAGAAGGGTGTACCGTAGCAATTATAAGTAAACATGTAACGCGCATCTCTACAGTATTTCTCTGTGCCTCACATCTCACAGTTCTTCAAGCCAGGTCTCTAACGACTAGGTAGAACTCAAACGCGTGCTTCCTTTTTCCCACAAAGAAACAAATGATGGTAAAGGGATATTTGAATGTATTGTGTCCTCCAATGTATTCCACATCTTTGACATGTAATCTCCATGTGCACTTCGGAAACTTTTTCAGCAGAGGGCGTCCTGCGTCGATGATGTCGGGTTGATGTCCCTCGAAGGCTTCCGTCGAGGGCGACGTCACGAAGGGTTATAATTGGGATGCACGGCGGGCATAGCCTCAGTTCCGTTTTTTTCCCCGAACGTGTTGCTTCGTGAAACTCGGCGCACCTCGTTGAGATGTCTTTTTCTTCGACTACGCGGTCTGACTTCAAGACCTGCCGGGACTGCAAGTCGAAAATGTCGATCACCGACCCGCATCGCATTTGTTTGTGGTGTTTGGGTGAGAGTCACGACACCGACGACTGTTCAAAATGCCAGTCCTAACGGCCAAGGCCTTGCGGGAGCGTGATGTTTCGGCGGAAACCTGTGTGGCGAAGACCCTCATAGATCTGTTCTCCAAGAATGATTTGATCCAGGTAGTGGCTTTGTCAGAGAAGTGGGCTGTAGTTTTGAGATGTTGGCAGAGTATTTGATGTTTAATCGGATCAAACCCCACCGAAAGGTCAAGCAATAAGAGGGCCATCTTGCCATTATCTTTAAGGTCTTCAATTTGGGTTTTTAAATCAATTAGTGCTGTTTTGGTTCCATGCCTAGGTCGGAAGCTGAATTGTAAGATGCCAAGGAGGTTATTGGATTATAAATAGTCCTGGATCTGCAGGTAAGCGGCTCTGTCCAGTATTTTGAGCAGGAAAGGGACGGTGGTGATTGGCCTGTAATTAGTCGGAGTACTTGGATCTAGTGATGGTTTTTTGAGTAGGGAGAGGACCCAGGCATCCTTCAGGTTGTCTGGCATGATGTTTGTGTTAAAAGAGGCGTTTATTAGGGCAGTGATGAAAGGTGCTAATTCATTAGTAGCCTCTTTGATGATGGGGCTGGGCAAGTGTTGCCCTGGAAGTTAGAGGGTTTAAGTTTGAGGATGATATTTTCTACCTCTTTGATAGAAAGTGGTGAGAAGGTAACGGGTTTGTGACTGAATTGAGGGAGGTCAGACGCTCTAGTAGGCGTCATATGCTGTGGGTCAGCTGCTAGTCTGCTTTTTTTTGGCATTTATTTTGGTTTGTAGCGTGGTAATTTTGTCAAGGAGTGCATTTTGAATATTTGAGCACCATGCACTGTCTTTGACGCAGGTATCGACGGGAGCTGAAGGCGATTCTGATCCTTTAATTAACTTAAAGAGCTCTTTAGTGCTCGACTTAGCTTGTGTGATCCGATTATTATAGGTGTCTTTTTTGGCTTGGAAGATTGCCTCTTTGTAGTTGAAGGATGCTAATATAAGGCTATCCTTATTCGCATCTTAGGGTAGGCTTTTCCAGCGGGCCTCTGCCTTTCTTTTTTCCTTGCGTAGTGTTATAAGATGTGGCGTGAACCAGGAGTTCAGGTGTGCTAGTGGTTTCGACTTCCATAGTTTGAGTGGGGCAATGGAGTTAATGGCATTGAGTATGGTTTGATTATATGTGTCGACTACGACCGTGGGGTCAGTGCAAGATTCAGTAGCTATAGTGATGTGGTTCAGAAGTCAATAGTTTATATAAATCACTCAGTTTGTCTGAAAATCCTATTACAGCTCCTTCCTCATGTCCGGTGACAAATCAAATTCATCCAACAAGACAGTTATCTGGGTCCCCCATTTTGCCTACAACACCAATATGATCTAAAACTGTGTTATTAGAGATTGCTTTGAACTCTATGCACATGACAATTGTATCATTAACTAAGTTATTTGAGACATTTGACTCTAAGATAACCCAGCAATCTACACAGATAGATCGAATTGTACACTGGATGATTGACCGTGTGAAAGAAAAAGACTTGCTAAATCAGAGAGGTAGTCTGGAACCAATACTAAAAAATATATGCTTTAGGCCTCAAACTTTGATACATCACTTGAGAAATGTGAGTGTGTGTGAACAATTTGACAGAGAGCGTACTACCTACATTCACTGGAATCATTAGTCCAGCAGAAGACTCCCAAATTCACTCTAAACAACCTCAGATTATCACATCAGCAACCCAGCTAAATGCGGTAGAGGTTTTAGATTCCACTCCAACAGTCGCATATAATATGTTCAACAAGAAGGCAAAAAACAGAAATTGTGAAGTTTCTAGTATGGCAAAAAAAACGAAAAATCAAAAGGGTATCTTACCACGTTCACAAGCCAATATCAATTTGTTAAACATGTAGCTCCTAAGAACATTTCTTCTAGCGTAACTCATGCAGTACTTTCAAAGTACAAAATATGGCTGCCAATCAAGAGAGCATGTCCAGTTTGCAGACAAATCATATTATTGATTATTCTCCCTTAAACGATTTGGTCTCTGCCCTAAACATGTCTCAAAATAGTACCAAATCAGTGCCTGAAAGTAGCACTGTGAACTCGGAGAATTCTCGTATTCCAGCCTTACCAACTAATGAGACGGCTAACAACTACAGTCAGATTAAAGAACAAATCTCCTACAACAGTGAGGTGACCAATATTAGAGCCGAAATTGATAATTTTGCAAGAAAACACTCTCGTTTAACTCAGTCTGTTGTGAGTCACTCAAATGTCAGCCAACCGTCTATAATAACAAATACGAGTGACAAAATGAATGACTGGAGCAACAATGTGTTCATTAGCTTCCTCTCATGAGCAAAACCAACCTTTTCACATATCTAGTGCAAAGGATTTCGTTGGACCGACACATCACAAATCAGCGACTTGATCAAAATTACTTACAGGCCAAAATTGCTAAGGCCGTAGAGAACTGCATTAAGTCAAACCGAGTGGATAATGTGAGTGTCGCTTCCGTGAGACAGCATGATTCGTTTATTCCTCCAAGACACGCTCATTTTAATGTTACATCTCAGTCGCCATTGTCTCATAGCGATCAAAGTGTAAACATCCAAAGAATTGCTAACATACGAGGACCCCCCTCAATGACTTTCAATTCCTCCAAACAGAATGAAAAATATAACAAATATCATTGTTTAATCCTAAATTGTCGCCCTGCACCATTTATCACATATGACCTGAATAGGATGAGTGTGATAGCAATTTTTGAAGAAGTGGGAAGTCTTCAGGAGGTTAGCGCTATGGACATGAACAAGTTGAGTTTCTTAACGATGATGATCTGTCTGTTATGCGGTTATGGTTCATGTTGAATGTTGTCAGAAATGTTCTCTGGCAAGCACTAATGGATTTATTTGCTCTTGGTTTTGTGCTTGCCCAGGATCTGACTGTGTTTAACATCAAAGATGACCAGAAACATGCAAATAAACTTAATCCCTACGTGCCAAACAAATTGAGAACCAATTTGGGCAATTTCTATCCTGTCACATCGCAACAAATTGGAAATGTAGGCACTGATACAGTGGTGCAGAGGCAACAATCATCGTCCCAGCTATTACAACAACATAATATGTCCCTAGTAAATTGGAACACATGTGGGTTTTCACATCTGCTTAGTGCAAGTGCCAATTTTCTTGCTACATTTGACATTGTAGTGATGCAGGAAACGTGGCTCACTGTGAAACCTGTGTGGGGCAATAATACTATTATATTAAATCCCGCCAAAACCTCTCCTACAAAACCTCTCCTAGATGAAGAACAGTTTCAGGGTTATTGGTTGCCATCAAAAACAATAAAAACCTACAATTCTTTGCATATGAAGTACCCAACCTTTACTTGCAGATGGTGAGGCTAACATACCCGGGAGGAGCAATCGCAATAATTCAAATCTATTGCAACTCGATGGGTTTAAGAGATGAGAAATTCTTTAGAGATCTTGAACATTTAATAAATATCTCATCCCAAGCGCCAGACATTACGAACATTATATTAGCTGGAGATTTAAACATGCACTTACTAGCCCCTCAGAAACACGCAAAGAGCTTGTCAAATATGAAATGGCTAACTTTAATGAATAATAGAAACCTGGTAATGTGCAATGGCTCCTTTATGGGAGATACACCACCACAAAATACTTGGCAGAGAGCACAAAACTTTTTCATAATCGATTATATTTTTGTTGACAGAAATAGGTTCAATAGTGCCACAGAATTGAAAGTGAATAAATGTACACATAGCGAACACAAAGCACTGACATTGTATTGGTCGCTTAATTATGAACTTGTGAGCATCAAAAATCAGAGATTCATTCAGACTATGACTGTAAATAACAACAGAACAAGATTCCGATGGACTCAAGACTCATTGATATCACTTAATGAGAACATTGAGGAGAGTCCCATCATTGGGGTGTGGCCGAAAGAACCTTATATGGCTTAACTACACTTATATCAAATTCATTCAAGTACTCCATCTCATGTATACATGTATTGATGGATAAAAATAAAATTATTCAGGTCTTAAAGTGTAAATGCAGAAATTGGCTAAGATCACATCGATTTCAAATGCAACAGTTTGGTGGTAAAGCAATGCTACAAACTATTGCTAATAAGAGCACTGCCCAAATTTGGACTTTAATTAATAATGCCAATCATTCTAGTCAGATGCCAGTCCAGATCAATGGAGTTAGCTAAATTGAATGGGTCACACAGTATACTAACTTATATGCTCCACTCACCATGAACAAGCATACTTTGAGCACAAAACCATCAATCTATGAAGGCCTGCATTTCCTTGCAGAAGATGTCTTATTGTATATCAACATATCAAGTAGCTTGAGGGCTCGAGGCCCAGATGGGCTAAACAATTGCATGTTAAAAAATCATTCTAATTTATGGGCAAACATTTTGTATAACGTTTTCAAACAAATCATTGATTCTAATGTCATACCAGATTCATGGCGACGCTCGGTTATAGTTCCAATTTTCAAGAGGGGCGATCGGTCCTGTGCAAACAACTACAGGCCGATCGCTTTCTTTGATGCTGCGGGCAAAAATGTTTCAAGATTTGTTTTGCAAGACTTTAATAATTGGACATTGGACATTCAATTGTTCTTAACGTGACCCATACCAAATAGGCTTCATTTCAGGATTAGGTACATCTGTTAATTTACTAACATTAAATTCAATCATAACACACCATGCAGCTTCCAAACAACCGCTATACTTAGTATGTGTTGACATGAAAGCCGCTTTTGATTCGGTCTCCAGAGAATTATTACTTCAGAAATTGATTCATCGAGGATGTCCTTCATATTTAGTCCCATTAATTAGAGATTTACATATATAAAACACCATTCAGGTTAGATTATCGCTAGATGGCAAGTTAACATCACCATTCGACACATATTGGGGGCTGAGGCAGGGGTGTACCCTTGCCTCTGCCCTATTTAATTTTTTTATTTCCAACATTGGTAATGCATTTCAGGACATCATCACTGACTCCCCGAAGTTGGCTAACAAGGCTGTCACATTTTTGCTATATGCTGATGATTTTATTATAATGTCCAAAACTCCCCAAGGACTGTAATGCTTTTAGATACATTAGCGGTTTATGTCAAAGACAATTTTCTAACTATATACTTGGACAAAACCAAAGTAATGAAGTGCAATATGAGCCAAAAATGTCTGAACAAAAACTACAGATGGTCTCTTGAGGAGAAAGAACTAGAGTGTGTTCATTACTACACCAATTTGGGAGTCAACATTGCTGACCATTTTGATGACATACAGTACATTCAAACCCTAAAAAATAAATTGATCACCAGTTTATCACAAGCCGTGATTATCAAAGCTAAGTATGGAAAATGTTCAACAACACCAGCCATTACATATTATCTACATAAAGTTACACCTATGCTCCTATATGCCGCTGAAACTAAACCTATAATTATAGAAAAAGTATGGGTAGTTATGGAGGCTAAATATTGGTGATAAAATTTACATTTACCAAACTGTGTACCGATAGCTTGGATTAAACACGAGCTTGGTTTAACTTCGTTATATGCTCGTTATGTATGGCAAGTGATAGCTCTTTTTAGGAAATGCATTCTTGCATTACAGTCAACCATGGTCAAAGGTGTTCTGTCCAACTACATATTCTCCTCGAAAGATGAACGCATCTCTAAATGGCATAGATTGGTTACTCAGAACATAGCAAATATAGAGGTAACATTATTGGTTTTGATTCAGAACCCTATGAGAGTTAAACCAAAACTCTTTCAGTGGGATTGGTGTCAAACCATAACTAAATGCAAGACCTATCGTGATTTCTCTGAAAATCCATTTCAATGCAAAAAATATGGTGTCTCTGAGGCTTATATTTTGAAGTATCCGGCTGTTACCCACAGAGTGGAATTTACACGGATACGATTCAACCTGTGGCCAACTAATGAAGTTTTGGCCAAATGCAAAATTATTGTTCAATCAGAGAATATCTGTAGATTCTGTAAATTATCACAAAAAGTGACGTTAAGACATTTACTGGTTGAATGTCCTGCGTTACTTGACAAGAGAACACAATATCTAAAACATACTCTAGAAGGATATCGAGAGGTGGATTCTGACTTTCTGTGGCAAATGATATATTGTGGCTTTCTCACGCGAATAAGAATTGGAGCAATTGGGTTTATTCAAGCATTGAAACTAAATGAAACTTGAATGTACTGTATTAACCTGCACAGATAATTACAATGATTTTAATCAAACTAGTATTAGTTAACGTGGAGAGACTATATCACGTTACTAAATTGCGATCTTATTAACTGATTAAGAGGAAAAACGTATTACTATATTTTTTTTCTGTGTTTTTCTTTTGTTGTGATTTCTTTGTAGGTTTAACTATATTTTAGTTTTATTATGTACTGTTTTAAACATAAACAAATATTGTAAAGTGTCATGATGCCTACCCCCGGAGGACCAGGCCAGGCCCAGCACCCCCGGGAGCAGGCATCACGCCCCCGGGTAAAAGCCCAGCGGCCCTTTATAGGGGCTCTTTGGACTCTGCCCTGGCGCCGTTGGCACCAGGCTCATAAGGGGAAGTGTTTGGTGCACTTACCTGAAGCAGTTCATGCTGCACACTCACCTGATGCAGACCATGCTGCATGAAGAACCAAGCCAAATGAGGCTTAGGAGGGACTATTTTTCTGAAGGAACTATTTTGTTACTTGGGTGGGGCTGTGGAAGAATACTCACCTGGAACTTCTTCCAAAGCTATTTAAGCCACGCCCGGATAGCCACACGTGCTTCGCGTTGTTCTGCATCCCAGCAGCTGAACGCTCACCGTGTCTGCTCCTGCACCTGGACTCCAGCCACGCCCGCCTCGAACCTGGAACACCTGTAAGGGAATAAGAGAAGAGAAAGGTGAAAACCAAGAACTTATTCAACCTTCTTACCTGCATCCAGAATCTTCACGCCAGCATTCCTAAAGGAAGACTTCAATTTAAAAGCACTGCGTTGCTCACTGCAGCGCCGCGCTTCACTCACCTGTTCCCGAGACGCCGCCCGGCTCCATCGCGGCTCTCAGCACCGGTCGCCACATCTCTGCACCTAGGGGAGAGAAGAAGAGACAAAAGGTGAGCAAGGTAACACAAGAGGAAAGCCGAATTTTCAGCCATATTACTTACCGGCTTTTCTTGGTGAACCATTCCACATCTCGGGTCGGCGCCGCATCTTTGGCAGGTACCGCACCCCGGCCCCTATGGGGAAAGGACAAAAGACATTACTGGGGAATTATAAAGACATTTAGAGGGGTCGCCCTCATCACTAACTCACCTGATTTTACCACCGGCAATTTAACCCCTCAACGCATCGCCTTTGTTCTGCACCTGAAATAAAGGACAGAAAAGACAACATAAAAGGAGGCTCACACTTGAACTTTTGCATCTTCATACTTACGGCGTATCGCTCAGAAAAGTCAAGTGGACCCCTGCACCCCCAACCCCCAGCATCCAGGTGCACCCTCCACCAGGCCCCCACTCATGTCCAACTCATGTCTCCCATCACCCCCACCCCCCAGCAGTGCCATTCTGAAAACCAGTGAAGTAACTGGACGAACGCGCGCCCCTGCACCAGAAGCAGGATGGAGAGTTCATCCTTCCAAACCATAAGGTGAGCTTAAACCGGGGGTTTTGGAGGAATCAGAGAAGAACGAAGGGGAAAAGGGGGGGAGCAAGCACACTATTCAGCAGACAGTTAATCCCCTTTCTCATCTGCAGAAGGATATTCCTATGGGCCAGACAAGCAAGATTTGGGGATCCTGTTCAATCGGTGGTCCGAATTCTGCGCATCACGCTTGAAGAGGCCACAGCTACCCAGACCAGACCAGCGCCTCCGTGGGAGCCAGGTGAGCGTTACATAAAGTTGATAAATGTCAGCTATTTAAAGAATAAATAAAACATTCTGTGGAACAACATGAATGCATACGCTTTTCCCCTCAATCCGCTGTTTCACAGGGTCATCTGCAAGGTCAGGAAGTCACTGAGCCTTCGTCTCATCTTGATAGCGCCATGGTGGCCGGCTGCACTATGGTTCTCGTAACGCTTCCTACTGTCGGATCAGCCCGCGGTACACCTCCCGTACAGTGATTCGCTCAAGGTTCTGTCACGGGCAAAGACATACAAGATTGATCCGCTTACATGCTCACTGGACGATGTGTTATTTATTTTCTTTATTTGTTGTTTGCTTGTAAGACACTTATACAATAAGAATATACTGTTTCAAAGCATCCACAGGGTGGGCAGGAAGGAAGGGAGGGAGGGAGAGTGGAAAGTACATTAAATAATTACGACACAATATTTAATGAGCAGAGGGGGAAGAGGGAGGGGCAGGACGAACCTACTATGCCTTGTGAGTATTCAGAACGTTCAAGTGCAGAAGGAAGAGGGAAGAGAGGGTGGGTGTTTGGGTGTACGAGCCTGTGGGTCAGCCATGGACAAAGTGCTAGAATGTTCAGAGCTACACGGCCTGGGCTGAAGGAGGTGTAAGTGTAAATCTCCAGAGCGGAGGAAATGCAGATGGCCGAGTACTGTGGCAAGACAGGAGCTGGGAAGAATTTGTGTGGGAGGGCAAGGCCCTGAAGGTGCATAAGGGCCAAGGACACCGATTCAGCAAACTGTGAGATTAACAGAGGAGAGAAGGATGAAGGGAGGAGGTAAAGAGTAAAATGTATCCTTCTCTGAGCATCTGGCTCACTCAGGTATGCTGGTAGACACCTGCCGTACGTATCTGGCAGCCAAAGGGGCCAGCAAGAACACCAGAGACGACATCTCCTCCAATCCAGTGGTAAAAATGCACTTGGCGGGTAGACCAGGTTATATCTTCCCGTCAAATGTCCACATCCGGGCTGGGACCTTAACGTGGTGCTGGGCGCCCTGGTACACAAACCCTTCGAACCCATGGCGTCAGCAGACATCAGGCTGGTTACTATAAAGACTGCCCTACTGGTTGGCCTTACCTCAGCACGCTGGATCAGTGAAATTCAGGCCCTGGTGGCTTCTGTAAGGAAGGCATGGTATCAAGAATATACAGACACGGGTGCGCTGTTGAGCAGCGCATGGATGAGGACCTAATCCTCGTTGCTTGGCTGAGGCCGCCAAACGTCCTGAAAGAAACATCTTCAATTCGGCTGCCGTTCGCTGAAAAATGCATTAAATATGCACTCTGAAGGTTTCCTCCGTGGAATGCACACTCAAACGGCGTGATAAAAAGCAGAACTTCACTATAAAATCGTCCCGACGTCAGGAACATCCAGTGCCGTGCGCCATCTTGTCAAGACTACTTAGCGTAGACAGACCGTAGACGTGGATATATGAGATGCCCCATAGGAACATTGGTGAGAAAACGCTGTGGGCACTATTGTAGGGACGGCTGCCCGTTCCTAAATACCAGAGCCCATCAGCGTTATCGGAGTTTGCACACCAGCTCCCGCTGAGAGGGTGATGCTGAGGGGAACGTGAGGGACGTTCCCCCCCACCATACTGGGACTCCAACCACGCTCTGCATCGACCTACGCGGGATCCAAGGGCGTGGGCCCCACAGGTGAGAAGCAGCGCAGACCAGCGGTAGAAATCACTGGAGGGCAACTTTTCATCCACGTTAGTAACTGTAAATCCACACGATAACCGGACCGGAGTGGGAACTGTTTCTCTCATAACGCTGCTAACAAGAACTATAAACCAAATCGAATGCGAAAAATGCCGAAATTGATAGGCAGATCGCGAGAGTAGAAACAACAGCAACTGTGTAGGACACAAAGATACTGATCACGGCGGGCCCGACACACAAAGACCAAGGAAGTGATTAATAATTATTACAGGGAAGGCTCCCAGCGTGTACAGCCGACGGACTACCATACACAGCAGACGGAGAAACTGCACAGGAAGCGCTTACATAATCAATCATCACCCCAGGCTGGGAACAAACATACACCCTCACTCGGGGAGAGGCCATGTGAAGCTTTCCTGACAGGGTCTCCCGGGCATCCTAGAGCGCACACATCCTGCTACTTCAGACACAACTTAAGGCCAAAAGACCCCCAAACCCGTGAATGCAGATTGGGAAGCACTCCCTAGACCGTGAAGTGGGGAGCAAAATAACGCTACAGGTTCAGGAGGAGGGACCCACAGCTATCAAGGGGGATCTACAGATACAAAGATATATATAAAATCCAAGACGCGCCCTGAAAAACAAACGAGCGTACAAAGACAGGCAGTCCGTAGAAGATCAAGAAGTTTGTAGAGGCATAGGAGGAATCGGGCATGGCACCGATCAAGCAGGTCGGGGACATATACACAGGAGTCAACCAGACGATCACTCACAAAATGGTGAAAGGACACAAAAGATGGAAACATATGTTGGCGCCAAGCCTGAAACGGTCAAACAGACCAATGACCGAAAAGAAGGGGACCCAGGCACACCTACAGAGACAAGTGGAGTGACCCTAGAGAACCTCATGACAGCCATTCAAGATACGCAGAAAGTATTGTAAATCAGGATCCAAGAAGTAGGGGTAGACATATCGTTGGTGCAAGCGGACTTGGGTAACGTAAATGAAAGAGTAGCGTCATCAGAACAAAGGATAAGTGACTTGGAGGATGTGGTGGAAACCATGCGCAATAAATTCCAGGATCTCGTGGGGGCCACAAGGACCCTCGAAGATAGAGCAGAAGATGCCGAAGGACGCTCTAGAAGATGTAACGTCCGGTCGGTGGGAGTACCGGAATGGGTCAAGGGGGACAGCACAGAACTCTTTGTGGAGAAAATAGTACTGGAAACACTGCGGCCAGCGGTCTCTCCAAATTGTTCACAGTGGAAAGAGCACACATAGGGTGCTTGGTCGCCCCCCATCTCCAGGCGCACCACCATGAGCCATAATCGCTAAATTGCTTAACTTTAGAGACCGAGATGTGATCCTGCAAGAGGCTCGGAAACTGGGGAATATACAGATGGAAAGTGCACGAATCCTGATATTTCCAGACTTTATGCAAGAGGTACAGAGACAAAGACGATCTTTTGACTCGGTAAAGAAGAAACTCCGGGAACATGGCCTGCGATACATGTTTTTCCTGGCCATACTTAAGGTGCTGGCAGATAACCAGTCACAGTTCTTCCTCACACCCAACGAAGCCTGGATCTGGATATAATCCAAATATGGTCGGCCCACCAATCCAGACGCGCAGAATGACAGAGAAGACCAAAAGCGATAAGGGCCCAATGAATTGACACTTAACAGGGATATAAGCTTAAGGGACGCTACAAGGGATGGAGCCAGCACACAAAAAAGAAAGGGAAGAGAGAGGAAAAACTTATAGCAGAAAAAGAGGACCTTTATTGGAATGGAAGACAACTCACTAAACCACGTTGGAAGAGGAGGAGCATCAGAGTCTACAGCCAACGTTGAGGCCGAACCCCTGACTTCGACCCTGCCCGCATCACCAACTCAAGGGAGACCGAAGGACTAAGCAGTCAAATCTGCATCTTTTTTATTTTTAAAAGAGATTTTTTAACAACTTTATTTATTTCCGGTTACAGCAGATTTATAGCAGTTGCGTGTATAAGACAAATAATTACGTTACATTAGGTAGGCAGTTCAGGGTAACCCCTCCTCCGACCCTGTTCCTCCCCCCTGCCCTACATTCCTTGTGCCTTCCAATGTTTGCGTATCTATCCCCTCTGGAAGATAAATTGGGGATCCCTATGGTCTGAGGAAGCGTTTTGTCATCTTTGGTTGGAAGGTCAATGTCGGGAATTGGCTGTTGTAGTCCAGGACCGGGGCCTAGCAGTCCGTAAAGCGGTGTAATGTTCCTTCCTTTGCTAATGTGACTTTTCGGCTGCCAGGATCTGCCAGACCTTAACACACCATAGGGGCATTAGGGGGCCCTCCTGTGTCTTCCATTTCCGGGCCAAGGTTATCTTGGCCACCAGAAACAGCTGTGAGTAGTTTGGCGGAGTGACCAGCCTTCGGGTAGCACTTCGGTCTTGATACTACTAGCAGGATCACTTCTCGGTCCATGGGCAACTTGTGCTGGGTTATAGCCTCCATGATTTGTATGACCTCCTCCTAGAAGGCCTGCGCTTTCGGGCATTCCCACCCCATATGGAAAAAGGTTCCACGGGCACCACATTGCCTCCAGCAGTTCGGGTCTATGGATTTATGAAAGTAGTGTAGGTGCTCCGGCAGGAAGTACCAGCGGTGAAGGATTTTTAGAGCGCATTCCTTATTGGTTATGCCTCTAGAGGCGGAGTTGATTCTAGTCCAAATGTCTACCCACATTTGGTCCTATCTGCCTCCCATCTGGCCATGTACGCTGGTTTGGTCGTCAGCAAGTTGACATGCAGTAGTCTGTATAGTTTGGTAATGGGCCCTCGGCGCGGGCCCTCCCACATTGCGTGTTCAACTGTATCTTTTTCTTGATGTTTGGTGACAGAGCTCAGTCACAGTTTGAGGCAGGAATTAGCTCCTGCGAGAACGATGGGGGAGTACGGGCAACTAAAGGGGGAGGGAGTGGGAAGGGGGGAGTGGGAAGAAGGGAGGAAAAGGAAAATGAGTAGAGTAGACAGCACAAAACTGTTGAGGACAACACACTCAACAGATTAGCGGCATACAGCATGATTGGTACAACCAAGGAGTGGTCTATGGCTTGGATGTGAGGGTAACCAAACTTGGTAGAAAAGGGGCACAATCAGGAAAACATGGGGAAACTATGTCATGGCAACCCCAACCGAGGGGGAAGTCATGGGGGGGAGTGATACTCCAAAACAGCTTGAATGTCAATTAAGAGAGGTGCCCTTCTGTGGCCACCTCTCCTCCCTCCTTCTCTGCCTTTCCCCTGTTCTCCCCAGATGAGGTTTCTAGACAAGTCTGATCTATGAAAGTCTCGTCGAAACACGTTCTCCCCTGTTCCTCTAAAACCATCAAGGGCCACATTGACACCCTGGCTCCTGCTTTGGCTGACTTCTGCAACCACTCCTTCACCACTGGAGTCTTCCCTTCCCCCCTGAAGCACTCCCTTGTGCACGCTCTTCTTAAGAGACCCTCTGCCGACCTGTCCTGCCCGGCTAACTATCGCCCAATCTCCATCACTCCTTACCTGGGAAATGCCTGGAAAAGCTGGCCATCTCTCAGCTTAATCTTCACACTGAATCTGTTTGTTGTCTCCATGACCATCAGTCTAGCTTCAGAGCTGCCAGAAGCACGGAACCTGCTCTCCTGAACATCCGTGAAGACCTGCCCTCCAACCTTGATGAAAAAGCAACGGATTCTGCAACCAGGTACTCTACTTCCAACCACACAGGGTCCTCGATGACTCAAAACCCAACAGGCCCATCCAGGCTGTCAACAATTATATGTATAGCCCTACCCTAGGTTCAATTAGAAAAGCATATTTTAATTGATATACATATACAATTTAAAATCAATAAAAACAGACAAGGAAAGTAGTATTGCATTGCGTTATGAAGGAGGCATATACTGCAACTCAAGGGGCTAACACAAGATGTTAAATGATAATTGAGAACTTTTGTGATGTTAGTAACAATAATGACAACTAGAGTCTCTCTCCATGTATAGATCTTTTCTCATGGGGCGTCAACACAGAGTTGTGTTTCTAGGTGTTAAAGGGAAGACTAATATTGACTTGATCTTTTATCAGTGTCTCTTCAAAACCCGTCTTCAGGACTCTTAACACAGTAGGATTCAGGGCAGATTCACACTTTATATTCGTGCACAAGGCCTTGTGCACTAAACACTAAAATATAAAAACGCAACATTTAGTTAAGAACCTAGTGGGTCAAATTAGCATGTTCAAGCTACAAGTATAGTCTGTGCAGGGGTGAGTCCCATTCAAAGACTAACCTTTTCAAATATTGCTCAGTGTGTGGGGTTTTTTCTTTCTTTTATAGTTTTACCGCTGATGAATTTATCTGCAGAACTGACACCAATTGTGACTGCAAAGAAACAGTAAAAGTTGCATTTAGTATTACCTTGCCGAAGCGTCTTGGCGCACATGTTCTATTTCATATTTAGATAATTTAATAGTTTGAGAACCAGGTGTTTCTGCTCAGAAGTGGATCATCTCACTACTTAGCAAACGCCCTGCATTTTCACCAATCCATATATGGCTTGTTATCATTTTAGTTACATTTATAAGTGAAGGTATAAAATATCTTAATTACTTGCAGGGTAT
This sequence comes from Ambystoma mexicanum, assembly GCF_040938575.1. Taxonomy (NCBI): domain Eukaryota; kingdom Metazoa; phylum Chordata; class Amphibia; order Caudata; family Ambystomatidae; genus Ambystoma; species Ambystoma mexicanum. Next base: position 423,111,635 of record NC_090933.1, on the reverse strand, counting down.
GTGCATACGTGCGTTATCCCGTCAGGTGTACACAGTTGTACTTTTCTCATGTTGCCGCCATCAGTGATTACATCAGGGTGTTTATTTAAATACTGTTCAATTGGATCCTGATGCGGAGGGACCGGGCTGTTCTTATTTTTCTAACCGCACTGCTCTCTACGTTCGTTCCTGCGCCACGCCACGCCACGTTGGTAGGGCGTCTAGTGGGCCGGATGGAAAAACACAAAGGCATCAGTTAGACGCGAGTCTGCCTTTTTCAGTTGGGCAGTGTGGTAATACTATCACACGATAATTGTTGATATATATAAGGAGCAGAGGTCACTTACCAACTAGCTAAGTATGACGCTGACGACGAAAGACCCAAATCCAAAATGGAGGAGGCAGCCTGGTAACCGCTGCAGGGTCATGAAGCATACAACAACCTGGGACCCTCCCCCTGGTGAAAGGGAGGGCAGGGGGCGGAACGGCGCCAGGGCGCCAAAACAGTCCAAAAGCCCGCGAAGGGCTAACAAAAGAAGTGGGCGGGGCGAGCGCCTTATAAACGGCAGGGCCAGTCTGCAGAGACATCTCGCTCTTGCAGTGGGACCCTGCCGCCGACTCGCCGTCGCAGAAGGATTTCGTTTTAGGATCCAGCGTTTCGTTTGCCGTGCAGTTCCTGATCCAGAGGAAGGAAGTTTCCAGTTTGGGCTGATCAAGATGCCATGCAGAGTTCCCGACCCAGAGGAAGAGGGTTCCGGTTATGGTGCGCCTTGCAGCAATGAGGAACTTTGCGGCGGCCAGGAATGGGCGGCGGGTAAGGAGCAGGGTTAGGCGAGAGAGGTTTGCGGGGCTCGGTGCTGGGGGCCGGACGCAAGGTATTTCAATGGGACAAGCGCTAGGAAAGGTTACGCTTTCACCGGCTGTTTTAAAGTTGAGGGCGTTTTGCGGTGGTCGCAGTTTGTTGCTATGGCCGCAGGTTTTCGGTATTAGTAAAACCGGGCGGAGTGGCCGTAACCCAGGGGACTGGTTGACGGCAGCAGGGTACGGCCATTTCGGGCATACAGGGATAGCGGAAGGGGATCAAAGCGAGGGGGGCCCAGCAGTGGCCTCAGGCTGTCCAGTATTAGCGAGGCATGCAGCAGCGGAGTTGGGGATGTAAGCGAAGGGGGCGGGTGGCGGCAGCCTGGTGCTGCCGTTTTTGCTGCCCGCATTAATTGCTGACCGACTATCAACCTTGCATACAGTCCTGCTGCCATACGTTTCTATTAACAGTACTGGCTGCGCAGGGAGCATTCCAAAATGACAGGGGGTACACCCCCTAGTGGGTATGGTTTTCAAGTGCGTATACAGGCTTTCAGTAAATACGGCCCTGGGTTGGTACAAGATGAAGGGAACCGGAGTTGGGCTTGGTCGCAGCTTGGCGAGGTGCGTGATGGAAACAAGGGAATGTTCACTACTGTTGTGGATCAAAGAGGCCTTTCGAGCAGAATACCATTGTTGATAAACGCGGTTATATAATAATTGTGATAAACTCTGATGTAAGGAGCACTGTGACAATTTCTAGATTTAAGGAATGGGTAAGTTAACGTGAGCGTTGGTATTAAAGCCTGTAGGCGGCGGCACCGCACCATGTTTTCTGGGGGCCATTTTAAGTAACGCACGGGTTACAAGGGTTTGCAATCAAGCACATTGGACAGAGCAGTATCTCAATGGAAGGGCTTCGGACCACAATGCTTGTGCTGTCTATAAGCTGGTGAGATAGCTCAGTGGGTCGAGCGTCTGCGGATGCGTCTTGTATGTGAGCTGCAGGTCGCAGGTTTGAATCCCGGCAAGTCCATGCCGCCTTTCATACTCCCGAGGTTGATGAATAAGTACCAACTTCGGTTGGGGGATGTGTTATTGTTGGGAGTTCCGGGGAGCGCCATGACATTGGTTGTCGCACCTGGTGGGGGTGCATTTATTTAAATGGCAGCAAGGGGTGGGGAGCTATGGTAAAAGCACAGCAGTTGGTTTTTTCGCTGCAATTGGTTGAGGGGGCAGCCATTGGTGTAACGTGCTAAAATGTTGGGGGGGACAGGAGAGCTGAAGAAAAGGTGCCCCGGACAAAGGATTAGGGAAAAAACAGTTGCTATGAAAGTTGGGGGGAGGGTAACACCCCTGTCACCCCCTAAAAGTACACCGACGGGGCAGCAATTTCCTGGGGGATCAAATGTAGATGTAAATGCCGGATGGGGGTACAACACCTTTTTTCGTTTCAATGTGGATATGGGCGCAGTTTTAATGCTAAGGGGACAGTCTAGCAGGCATCGGATACTGCCGTTGCCGGCCCTGTTATCACACATGCCTCAAGTCGCGCCGTTGGAAGGGCGGGGAAGGCCGGGGCGGAATCGGTCAAGTATGCACGTGTGGCCCACAGGGGGGTATAATGCACAGAGTAAATTGCGTGACTTGAACCCGGTGCAAGTTGCAAAATGTCTAGAATAGTGAGGGTGGCATGAAGGGCAGGAAGCTTGGCACGTCTCGGGCAATAGGTCTGTCCTGCAAGGCGGAGGCCTGCAAAAAATATGTCAAACGAGTGCAACAGTAGAAGGGAAGGGTGCGCTCGCGCCACCCTTTTTAAGCCAGAGGTACGGAAATCGGGGACAACGCGGCTAGCATGCAAGGGGTGTAACAAAGACTTACCTTTCTGGGGAATGAGTATCTTGGAAACTGCGAGGTCAATGGGTGAAGCATGGTGAATTGAGTCTTTCCTTGGGGGGTGCGCAATATGGCATGGCCTGGTACAGTCGCTTTCGGGGAGCGCCACGTGGCAGGTACTTCAAAATGGCGCTAGGAGCATTAGTGCATGCCTCTTTTTCAATTCGGGCGCGCCACGAGGTGGGCAGGAAAAACTGGCGCTAGGAGCATTATGGCATGACTCGGCGACTAGGGTGGTGAAGCGCCATGAGGCAATGTTTATATGGGCGCTATAAGCAGTACTGCATTACTCTTTTCATGGTAGGTGGAGTATGACGGAATGGGCTATGAGCAGCATTGCATTAATCTACCATGGCAGGTGGGGGCACCACAGGGATGGTATTGCAAACGGCATTATAACATGACTCTTTACAGTGGGTTTGAGAGTGCTACGAGGAAATTATTACAGAAGGGCGCTATGGGTAACAACGCAGGACCCTTTCCATTATATGTGGGAATGCCATGGGGCCAGTAATACAAAGTGCGCGATAAGCAGTGTTGCGAGCCTCTTTACACGGGGGGAGGGGTATAAATGAATGGCGCTAGAAGCATGGCATCACGTTACCATGATAAGGGGGAGGGTATGAGAAAGCGGCACTATGAGCATTGTGGCCTGACTCTTTACGGTACCCAGGGGTACAGCACTCTCTGTGCCGCCGTGTGCGGAGACATGTTTGAAGTGGGCATCGCCGGACCAAGGGGGATGTTCAACGGGGCAGCTGTTCACAGGGCCAAAGGGGTAGGATTGGAGTACATATGCAGGGGTATCGAAGTTTGCAGGGTTCATTCCAGGGGACAGTTACGAACCGGAAGGGGATAAGGGGTCAATAAGGGAAGGGGCAAAAGCAGACGATTTTCAGGCAGCAGGCCCAGGCTAGTCTGCCCCCCCCCAATTCAGTGGTATTGAGAAGGCGCCTGATACTCAGAGGCGTCTAGGAGAAGACGCGGGGCTCGTGCCCGGGTTGCCTGACCGTTCCTCATACATGCCATCAGAAACCGGCCCGTCTACGGGTCAGGGACACAATAAACCGGTCCACTCCCCTTAGTCAGCATAGCTATAGTATGCTTATAACCAGGGCATGCCCAAGGTAGAGTGCTGGGCCAAGCGAGCAGGACCCGCCCTCCTTCTCCGTTGTCCCTGCTCGTAAATGGGTAAAGGAATACCTTTTGGGGAGGGTGAGGTGGACGCTCGAGGTGCACAATTCTGGGGTAAATCAGCACCATTGGAGTAGGTAAAGGGGAGTGGAATGTTGCGGGTCAGAGCAGGGCACACAACGGTTCAATTTGTTGCCGGGGTCAAGTCCCAATAGTTGGAGTGGGGAGACTCATCAACAAATACAATGGGATGGGACAGCGCCAGAAATCAGTATCTCCAGGTCTGATAGTGTTTGGAATCATTAAAAAGGGCATTTTTAACCCCAAGAACAAAGACAAACGTTTTCCCCGAAACACACAGGATCGCGAAGGTGGGACGAGTTGCATATGGCTAGTAATTTTGCCAAGGGGGCTGAATTTTCAGGCATGGAAATGCAGAGGGGCACAGGACACGGTGGTGGTACCATGTCATGGCAAGGTTGGGTAGTGGAGTGTCTGGAGTCAGATCTGGGGGACATATGACAGGCGCTCACGAGCTATGAGTGATGTAAGCAGGTTTCATTTAGAAAGTAAGGGTCGGGGGAACTGGGCCCACATGACAAGGAGCTTGTAAAGGGGGAGCCTTCCTTTAAAGGAAAGAAAGGTACAGCAGGGAGACAAGGAGCAATGATGGCAAGTTGGGTTTTGGTAAATGTAGCAAATCGAATGATGCTCAAACCTCACCCGGCAGGACCGGCGCACTCCCAGCATTGTAACTCCTGCAAGGGCAGGCAGAGCAAAGATAAGTAGGTTGGGGAGCGGTTGCGTAATAAAAGTGGGGAGGAACCTTTGGTGGGTGCGGAATGAGGGACAAGTTGGAAAGGTGGCAGGAGCAGAAGTCTCCCGGAACAGGCACGCCCTGGTTAAGGTGGAACAAGATGGTAAGGTGGCAGGGGCAGAAGTGTCCCGGAGCAGGCCCGCCCTGGCTAAGGCGGAATAGGAGGGAAAGGTGACAGAGGAAGAAGTGTCCCAGAGCAGGCACACCCGGGTTACGGTGGAACAGGAGAAAAGGGTGGCAAGGGCGGAAGTGGCCCGGAGCAGGCCCGCCCTGGCTAAGGCGGAATAGGAGGGAAAGGTGACAGAGGAAGAAGTGTCCCAGAGCAGGCACACCCGGGTTACGGTGGAACAGGAGAAAAGGGTGGCAAGGGCGGAAGTGGCCCGGAGCCACTAAGGTTGAGGCGGAGATTGATGGAAAGGTGGCAAAGGCAGAAGTGTCTCCGAGCAGGCCCACGTTGGTTCAGGTCCGCCCTGGTTAAGGCGGAACAGGATGAAAAGGGGACAGATGAGAAAGTGTCCCGGAGCAAGCATGCCCTGCTAAAGAGGAGCAAGAGGGAAAGATGGCAGGGGCCTTAGCATCTTAAAATCCACCGAATACTCGCTAAAAAGATGATGTTCAGCTGTTGGCAAGGGGGCACTCGTTCATCTCAAGGGCCAAGGTGAGCTGGCTCACCAGCAGGAGGCATTGGCAGCTGGCGAGTTCAGGATTGAGTGGCATGGGGTGCCAGGGATGAAATGGGCTCAGCTGAGGGGGCAATTACGGAAGTTGCTGAGTAGGCAGCTGAAGCCAGAGGTGGTGGTGGTACACTTGGGAGGGAACGACCTGACCAGCCTGGGGAGGGGTGTCCTGTTGAAGGGCATTACAAGCTCATTGCAAGAAATCTCGGCTCAGTTGGGCGAGATGGAAATTATATGGTCGGAAGTTATTCCCCGGGCACAGTGGAGAGGGGCAGAGAGCCATTCGGCAGTGGAGAAATCAATGAGGAAGCTGAATGGGGCCATTGCAAAATTCTGCAAGGGCAGAGGTTTCCATCAAGTCGGGCATAGCTTGATTGACGGGAAGACGCCCGAGTACTTCCTAAAAGATGGGGTGCACCAGTCAGCAAAAGGAATGGAGCTCTTTTCTGGAACGTTTGTACCAAATTACTTGAGCTATGAGAAGGAGGCAGGAAGGAAGGAGGGAGCCACAGTGGGCGAGAACCCACTTAGTGGCGTGGCGGTGTTTGGGCAACCAAGCACAAATGATAGACTCCGGACGAGCCAGAAGGAAACGGAATGGGTCTTCGCTCTTCCGGACCAGCGCCTCTTGGGGGCCTAAACGGCGGGGGCGTCTGGTGGTAACGAATAAGGCTCAGCTTCCCCCAAAACAAACGGCGCTCTCCCCACCCACGGACACCTGCACGGGCGGGATAGGCTCAGGTACAATGGGTCGGGGGAGTTGGGGGCCTACTATAGGTGGAAGCAAGGGAAATCCGGCAAACAAGCGCCACACTTGCAGACTGAAGTTCACAAATGTGTACAAATAATTCTGTTGTCATGGAAATAAAAACTGCGGCCAAGTTTGCCATTTGAAATACTGTGTCATGCCAATTGATTGTGTGGAAAGGAGCAAGCGCAGCGGGGTGCATGCGCAAAGGAATAATTGGCAGAAAAGGCAAATGTACAAATGCAGTGGTTATGACGCTGACGACGAAAGACCCAAATCCAAAATGGAGGAGGCAGCCTGGTAACCGCTGCAGGGTCATGAAGCATACAACAACCTGGGACCCTCCCCCTGGTGAAAGGGAGGGCAGGGGGCGGAACGGCGCCAGGGCGCCAAAACAGTCCAAAAGCCCGCGAAGGGCTAACAAAAGAAGTGGGCGGGGCGAGCGCCTTATAAACGGCAGGGCCAGTCTGCAGAGACATCTCGCTCTTGCAGTGGGACCCTGCCGCCGACTCGCCGTCGCAGAAGGATTTCGTTTTCCACCCACCCACCCACGAAAAGGCAAGGAAGGAGGGTGACCCCTGGACGTCGCTGTCGCAGGACGGCCAGGGCTGTATGGGACAGTGTTGGCGGTGTTTGGGCAACCAAGCACAAATGATAGACTCCGGACGAGCCAGAAGGAAACGGAATGGGTCTTCGCTCTTCCGGACCAGCGCCTCTTGGGGGCCTAAACGGCGAGGGCGTCTGGTGGTAACGAATAAGGCTCAGCTTCCCCCAAAACAAACGGCGCTCTCCCCACCCACGGACACCTGCACGGGCGGGATAGTCTCAGGTACAATGGGTCGGGGGAGTTGGGGGCCTACTAATATCGGTGGAAGCAAGGGAAATCCGGCAAACAAGCGCCACACTTGCAGACTGAAGTTCACAAATGTGTACAAATAATTCTGTTGTCATGGAAATAAAAACTGCGGCCAAGTTTGCCATTTGAAATACTGTGTCATGCCAATTGATTGTGTGGAAAGGAGCAAGCGCAGCGGGGTGCATGCGCAAAGGAATAATTGGCAGAAAAGGCAAATGGACAAATGCAGTGGTTATGGAGCTTCCTTCTAGAAGTGAGCGCCACATCTTCCAGGCTGGTCTTATTTATCTAACTGCACCGCTCTCAACGTTCGCTCTCGCATCACGTTTGTGGGGCGTCTAGTGAGCCGAATGGAAAAACACAAAGGTGTCAATTAGACGCAAGTCTGCCTTTATCAGTTCAGCAGTGTGGTAAGTCTATCACACAGTATATTGTTGATATATATAAGAAACAAAGCTCACTTACCAACTAAATAAGTATGGAGCTTCCTTCTACAAGCAAGTGCTGCATCTTCACAATTGTGCGAGTAATGCCGCGTGAGGTCATGCTACTTTTATTTCTCTTTTGTGTTGGTCATGTGACCACGGGGTAGTGATCCTCCAAACGTTGACTGGCAAGGGGAATCAAAGATGCCATCTTGGAGGGTCATCAGGTGTCACTGTTATTTATCTCATATAATGCCTTGTTACTTTAGATTGTGTGTACAGTGGCCGAGTCTATCTTAATCGCGGCATGAATTGATCACGCTTGGTTCAAGAGGTGGTGTTGAGTGAAACACTCTAGTCCAATATAGGTTTAGATGCATAAGTCCACATGATGATCATAATTATATCAACATGAAAATAAAATACCATGTTGGACACTAGTGTATAACCCCAGATATGGGGAGGGGAACAAAGGAGAGCTGTGTGGTGTAAGCCAAATTTAGAACCAGGTGTATCAATCTATTTATGTTACCAAAGATTTCTGATATAAACCTACAACCTGTGTATAGTTTAAAATATCATAGGCTTATTTGCTGGATAGTGGATGAATAGGTTCCAGGGGTGTGTATATTGAAAGTAGTGGGAATTAGGAAAACTCTCACCCGAAAGTTGAAAGAATCAGAGGGTACAATTAGAGGTTTGGAGATCAACCTGGGGAAGGGGGAAAAGGTAGGAGAGGACCTGGCAGAGGCCATCATATCTCAAACTTCGCACCAAGAAACCCTCACCAAATTAGATAGAGATCGCTATACCAAAAAGGTACATGGGTGTTAGGCAGAAACCTGTGCAGTTCCCTATGGGACCACTGCAAAAGATTTAGGACTACAGGTGTTTGGCCTAAACCCACTTGGTAGCAGTCTGTACCACACAGATTCACTTGGTAGCTGTGGCTGAGCAGTCAGACTTCCCTCAAGAAGAGTTAGGCAGTATACAGAGTATTCACAATAGGTCAAGAGCACACAATAGAACAAGTAAACACTGACCAGGGCTTGGTGTAAAAGAGATATAATTATTTATTTAAAACCACATCTAGAAAAACACACAGGCACTAATAGTAAGCAATTCAAAAACACGGTCACTAAAAGATATACACTCCCTTAAAAGAATATTAGACAAGTCTTAAGTAAAGCCCCACTTATTTTCAGACAGCGGTGAGCGCTTAACGTAGATGGCACTCTAATAATTCGTTTTTAAAAAGGGAGAGAAAAGCAGAGAACAACTTGAAACAGATCCCAACACTTTTACAAGAACAGAACAGGAGGGGAAGGCAAAGTAAAACCGTGAATTCAGAGTCAGTAGGCCGTATCCGCTTTAAGAGCATCGAAAAGAAATGTGTCCAAGGTCACACGGTTGCAGTGCACAAAAGTCTTGTAATGGTTCAAAAAGGAGTTGGATCAAAGAAAGGGACCAGTTAGAGGGTCAAGGCGGCCAGCCCAGTCCAGAAGGTTAAGGAGTTATTATTACCTTGTTGCAATCTTTAGAAAGGGAGGCCTGGCGGACACGGTACCTTAAAGTGGTGAGAACGCTCCAGCGGGGGCAGTTGGTCCTGGCAGCGGATGCAAGTTGGTGCTTCGTCCGGGGGAAGAGAGGATCTCGTCGTGGAGTAAGACAGGAGTCCGTTGCACTGCCAGGGAAGAAACCAGCCGCAGAGTTTCTCAGGTACAAGGAGCGGTCCGGTGATTCGCGGTTCAGTGGTGAGTGGCTATCCGGCTGCCGGGGTGCTTGGCACGGGCAGTTCGACCACAAACCGGGCTGGGGTGCAAAGAAAGAAAGAAAGGTAAACTGGTTGTGCCCACCAGTCAGGGGAAGAAGCCTCTCCAGCCGGGAGATCTTCTCTGTCGTCGTGAAGTGGTGAGTCGGTTTTGCAGGGCTCCACCAGTGGTGTTGTCGTGGTAGGTCGGCTCAGCTTCTCCCTCGTCGAATTCTCAGGTCCTGTGGCGACTTCTGAAGTTCCAGTCCCCAAAGCTTTGCTTTTATGGAGAAAACCCCCATTCACTCAGCCTAGCTGTCAATCAAACATGCTAAGTGGTGAGCCAGCCGGCTCACCACTTGGGCCAATCACACAAGAGTGCGACTTGAGTTACCAAGGTAACTCTCTGTCCAGGGTGCCTAAACCCCCTCCCACACTCCCTTTGGTACCCAGACAGAGTGGCACCACTTTTGGAGGCTTCTGTGGAGAAGCCCGCCAAAAAGTGGAACAAAGGGCTCGACTTGGGTTGGAGTCACAGAAGAGAACACAAACGCCATTTTAGAATCGAGTCTTGGCAAAAAATACCAACCGGAGAATTAATATTAATTAAACCGGCGGTATGTTCGAGGCTATGAGAATTAAATAATTAAAGTTGGTAGCCTCGAACAATGGGAAAATCCCATAGGGAAATATTCCCGGTCGAATATAAAAAGTAATTTCCACTGCCACCAGCCAAAACTCGATCAGGGGGGACGGAGACGTGCCCCCTCGACTAACGGACCCCGGGGCAATCGAATTGCCCCGACCAGTACGCCCACAATTTGATGGTTTGTACTGGTTTCTGTTAATAATTTGGGACTAGTAAAGCCAATGGTGACTTTACATGCCCTGGGAGACAGTAGTCAGTCCCAGGGTATGGAGAATATGGTGGGGTGTCACTATGACACCCCTGTGTTACTGCACGGAGGGTGCTGTGTAACACACATAGGAAAAACACATGAGACCCTATGGATTAAAGGACCCCATAGCCCATAAAACACATTACCAGTCAAAGGAACACCATAAATCATGTCCAAGAGTGGGAGAAAAAGAGTCTCACTCTTGGCAGGAGGAAAAAACAAACTCCAGAAATCCAGCAAAGCTGCTGGGGGACTCACTAGGTTAGGAAATTCAGCCTAAAGAGAGAATTCTCCCTAACAATGGGGAAGGGGATAAAGTGGGTCGGCTACTAGCATGGCTGATCCGGAAAGAACACCCAAGGGGAGCAATCGCACAAATCAATGACAACAGGGGATCCAGAGTGGCCTCACATCAACAGATCAATGGGGTTTTTCGGGAATACAAACATCACTGTACTCAAGCGAGGGAACATATTCGGCGGCTTCAGACCTACTAGAAATAGCCTGAATGCCCAATTGACAGCACTCCAGAGGGAAACGCTGGAAGCACCCATAGGGGTCGAGGAAATTGAATGGGCATTAAAATCAATGGAGAAAGGGATGTCCTCGGGGACAGGCGGCCTGCTGGTAGAGTACTGTCTAGAATACTCTGATATTTTGCTCCCAGTGCTACAGAGAGTTTATAGGGAGGCCTTCATCCGGGGAGTCCTCCCCGAATCGATGAGAGAAGCACTGATCATAGTTATTCCGAAGCCCTGAAAAGAACTGACTCATTGTGGATCATACAGACACATATCACTCTTAAATGTCGATACGAAAATATTGGGGAAGATAATAGCACTGAGACTAGAGAAAGCCGTCATTAACAACATACACCCCAACCAATGCAGTTTTATAGGGGGCGAAATACTTCCATGGATATCAGGAGATACTCTTGCGTCCCGTCCCCTTTCCTACATACTGCATGGGTGTCCCTTCCTAGGGACAGGAGATGGAACCTTTTACACCAGAAAAAACCTTCTTCCCCTTTAAGTTTAGAGGCGTGCGGGGGTTCGGCGCTGGGAGTATGCGCTACCCTGACTCGGCGCACCGGCGCCACACCCCAGTCCCCTTTTCCGCATCGACGGGAACGGGACGATTTCACCAGCGCTCCTGGGTTTGTCCCTGCCATGTAATAACACGCGCTCTTCCCTGGATTCTTCTTCTATGTTTTTGCCTTTTCTTTGTCATTCAGGTACTTGGTCCTCCCCGGCGCATGTTGACTTCGGGGTGCTTCATTCAGCAGGTGTCCAGCCGGCGAGGGTCTCTTCACTATGTCCGGACCCAACACTCTTTGCCTCTGCTGCCTTGGCCCCTTGCATGGCTGGGAAGGTTGTTTCGGCATCCGACGCACTGACTCCATGCGCACTGAAGAACTGACTAGCTAGGTGGAGGGAGCTCTTCGAAAGATCGACTCCAGAGGACTTGAAGAAACTTCATCAAGCAGAGGTTAAGGCTCAATCGAGGGCCGCTATTTTCCATCGCACCCCACAAGGGCGACTCCTTTCCGAGGAAACGCCAGAGCGGGTGGGACCTCTTGGGTCCTGGTACCAGTGCAAACTCCGAGTCTAGTCCAGCTACCGGCCTCACGGCCAAGGGGTCATCCGACCCTTCCGGACTCTCAGTGCTGAGAGACTGCAAGGTTCTTTTACCGGGTGTACACCTGAGGGGCTACGCCCTAGAACCGGCTCAATGTCCGAGGGGGTGCCTGCACACACCACTACTGGCGACACCGCCGTGGGCAATACGCCTTCCAGGCCTAAACTTGAGGTGCAGGGTAGGTCTCTTGCTCCACCACCAAGAGTATTGGAGGAGGCCCTGCCCAGAGAGACATGCACCACAACTTTGGCACGTGGAACGCAGCTTGACAAAATGGCTGCCGTGCCAGACAACATGGCTGCTCGTCCGATGCCACTCCTAGGAACAGAGCAGGCAGGTGAACGAGTTTCAAGGTGGGACTGGTGTCAACCAGGTATGTCGCCTACAGTTTATCCATCAGCGGCGCAGGGCAGGATCCCCCTGCAAACTAGGCAGAGAGCACTTCGGCCCCAGCAGCCTTCAGCCACTCCGTCAAATTCTCCTGCCACTTCTTCAGCCTCTAAAGACAGGTTCTTCAAAAGGTTCCTGGCGCTGATGCGGACCCCCCAGATGGGGTCCAACCTACTGGATGCAGTCAAGGACTTGCTCCCTCAGGCCACCCCACTGCGCCCATAGTCATTCCTCCAATGGCTCTGGTGCCATAAATCCCAGCGCAGCCCCCGCTGCCCATGCCAACCCTTTTGATTCTGGCTTCCTTGCCAGTTCAGGTGGCTCTACAACAGCCTCTGGCTCCGGTCCCCACACCGCAGCCCACGGCAACCAGCCGTCCTCCATCCACTCCAGACCAGCCGGATACTCTGGTGGACACAGACAAGGAGAAGGACCCTGACACGGCATCGTCAGCGAAGGCCTCCCAAGATAGGCATGCAGGTTTGGCAGAATATTTGGGCCTCCCTCATCTCGCGGTAGAACAACCCGAGGAGGGGTCTTGGCAGAAGCGTTCACCCTAAGACCCACGACCAAAATGGGTATGCCGATGCAGAAGGACGTCGTGGCCTTGGCCAAAAATGGGTGGCTCAAGCCACAATCGCCCCAACCTGTTAATAAGCACCTCGAATGCCAAATATAGACAGACGTAGGGGGATCCACTCTAGCTGTCGGCACACCCTAAACCACATTCTTCAGTGATTGTTGCGGCATCACTCTACTCTAAGCCTCAGTCGTCCGCGGCCACCTCGTCCTCGGCGCTACTAGGTCAGGAGGCGAAGATCTTGGAGGCATACGGAAATAAACTGTACTCCAGCGCCTCCTTGCACCTGCATCAATCCAATGCGGATGCCATGCTGGCAGTCGCTAACCAGAAGCTTTGGTGGGAAATAGCAGACTTCCTTCCAGAACTTCCGGTGCAGAGCCAGGCACGCTTCAACGCGGGTCTAGAAAAAGCCAAGCTGGTTGCGGAGGACATCATGGAGTCCACTGTGGCCCACATAGATACCTCCGGCCGGGTCATCTGCATCGCCACTGACTTGAGAAGGACGGCCTGTCCATTCGGGCTACTGAATTTAACCCTGATGTGCAGGAATGCATATTGGACCTTCTGTTCGAGGGTAGTGACCTCTTCCACTCTACCACCAACGAGGAATTAGATAAAAAGAAAAACAGCTTGCAAACTGTGAAGTCTTTATCCTAACGAAGGCCATGCCCAAGGCATAAACCCAGTTGCATCTAAGCACCGACAAGGGGCGGTCATTCGGTGGATTCCGGGGCTTTCGGGAGCAAAGGTAGAGACAAACTGACAGTTCACCCAGTCAGCACCAGTGCAAGCAACAAAAAGGGGCAGGAGGGCTTCTTCCAGTCCCCCTCCACAGCAGAAGCCTCAGAAGGAAAGAAAGCATGACGCGTCCCTTTGGGTCCACGTGTCTCTCTAGTGGGGGGGGGGGCAGGCTTGCCTTTCATGTGCAATTATGGCGTCCGAACTTTGAGGACCCCTGGATCCTCGCTGTAGCATCCTCAGGGTACCGCCTACTTGTCCCTTCTCCTCCTACTTCCTCCCCTTTCACAGATTGGGACAGCAACTCTGTTGGGGAGATCCGGTCGCTCGTCGAGAGCCAGGCAGTGGAAGAAGGCCCAGCCTCCCAGAGAGGATTGGGCTTCTATTCCAGGAGTTTGCCATCCAAAAGAAGAACCAGGCGGGCCTGAGAGTTGTTGGACCTATCCACCCTCAACCTCTCCATCCCTCTTCAGAAACTCAAGATGGTGACGCCAGCACTCATTGCTGAGACACTAGACAAGGGAGACTGGGTGTGCTCCCTGGATCTGAAGGACGCCTATCTACACGTCCGATTTGGCAGCCACATTGCTCCTTCCTGCACTTCAGGATCATGGACTGCCATTTCCAGTCCAAAGTGCTACCCTTTGGCCTCAATTTAGCCCCCAGGGTATTTACCAGACTCATGAATGCAGTGGCAGCCCTCCTCAGGGCCCAGGGCCACCATGTCTACCCGTACCTGGACGACTGGCTCGTCAGGGCGAGATCTCTGGGAGAGCTTACCCATACTTCCTCCGCTCTTAGGAACACACTCCACGACTTGGGGTTTGCTGTCAACCTTAAGAAGTCTCAGCTGCAGCCCACGCAGATCCTGACCTTCCTGGGCCTCATCTGGGATACGAGCTCCGAGAGGGTCTTTCCCTCGGAGGACAAGATCACGGCCATCAAGAGGGCCACTACGCGCTTCCTTACCAGAGCAGTGACCTCGGCCTAGTGGTACCAGCACTTATTGGGTATCATGGCAGCGGTTCTACTGGCCGTGCCCCACACCAAGCTCAGGATGAGGAGGTTACAGCTGCACTTGGAATTTGGAGAAGGGCTCCCAAGCGGAGCTGGTCAGCATACTTCCTTCTCTCCACTCAGACCTCACATGGTGTCCAAGAACTGCAACCTGCAGACGGTCAAGCCCTTCCGGCAGCTGAACCACAGGTCACCATCACTACGGACTCCTCCCCAGAGGGCTGCAGAGCCACTCTGGGCAGCCACACCATCCATGGAGTCTGTACCCGTCAGGAGCACAAAGCACATATCAGCTGGCTGAAGCTCAGTGCCATCTGGCTAGCCCTCAGAGCTTTCCTTCCGCTCATTGGGGGCAAGACCATCCTTATCCAGACCAACTCCACCAGCATGTACTATGTTAAGAAGCAGGGGGGTACCAGGTCCCTTCCTCTGTGCAGCCTAGCAGTCAGCATGTGGGAATGGGCCCTGGAGAACATTTACCTCACGGCCGTCCACCTCCCGGGGAGGCCATCTTGGAAGCGGACAGGTTCAGCAGACTGGGAGCAGACAATTCCAAATGGCATTTGAATGACGAGGTGCTGCAGGGGGTCTCCAACACATGGGGCCATCCTCAGATGGATGTATTTGCCTCCTGGAAGAACAGGAAGTTCCATCAATTTGCATCTTGGCAGGGGCAGGGACCCGGCTCCCCGGGCGACGCATTGCAGATTCAGTGGGAGGGCATGACAGCCTATGCCTTTCCTCTCACACCCCTGATTCACAGGTTGATCCGCAAGATAAAGGAAGCTTGTCACCTCAGCATCATTCTGATAGCTCCCTGATAGCCGACAAGACCGTGGTTCTCCAAACTGCTCAGCCTCTTGGACAGACCACCCATTCACTTCCCGCTGGATCCAGCACATCACCGGTTCCAGCAGGGGGGCAGGGTCCTCCAGCCTACCCTCGTAGCATGGTTCCTGAGCAGGTCACCCTCAAGCACCTGAGCCTATCATAGACTAACTTGGAGATCATTCAGGGTGCCAGGAGCAAGGCTACCAGGAGCCAATACAAGAGTAAATGGACCCAGTTCTGTCCTTGGGCGGACTCTGTGGAAATCGACCACCTCAGGTGCACACGGGATGACCTACTCTCCTTCTCGGCACATCTTGCGCATTCAGGATTTCAGGTGGACACATGTCATACCTATCTGTCAGGAGGTTTTCTCCTCTTCCAAACCGATAGTCAAGAAGCATTTGGCGGGCTTGTCCAGGCTTTACACGCCCATCTAGAAGCCACACTCTGTGTGGCACCTCAATGTGGTGTTGGGCACTTTGGGGCACAAACCCTTCGAGCCAATGGCGTCCTCGGACATCAGGCTGGTCACAATTAAGACAATGTTGTTGGTGGGTCTCACCTCCACTTGCAGAGTCACTGAGATCCAGGCTCTGGTGGCCTCAGAACCCTATACCACTTTCCACAGGGGTAAGGTGGGCCTGCGGACTCACCCGGCGTTCCTACCTAAGGTACCATCCGCCTTCCATCTAAACAAGGAAGTAGTCTTACCCACTTTTTTTGCTGACCCCTCGTGGAGAGTCTTGCACTGTGTGGATGTCAGACGCGCTCTGAAATTTTACCTGGACAGGACCAAGGTATACTTCATGCAATATATACAGGAGACTGGGATCAGAGTTCGCAGCATAATGCACAGTCTATCATTGTACGCAGATAATGCGCTGATATGCATGGGTAACCCCAGGTTAATATCCCGATAATACTAAAAGTATTAGCCAATTTCAGGAAGCTGTCAGGCTATAGCGTGAATGAGGAAAAATCATTGGTGTTCCCTCTGGGGGCAATGAGCACGCAACCTGTGAATGTATTCCCGCAATGAGGGATTCGTTGGGAGATAGAATCATTTTGCTACCTGGGAATCACAATTTTCCACAAACTAGAGGAAACATTTGAGGAGAGCACTGGCCGGCATAGGGGTATCTATTAAGTTCTGGAAAACCCTATCGATCTCTGTGATGGGGAAAATAGCCCTGTGTAAAATGGTGGTGTTACCCAGGTTATTGTATTTATCAACATCCTGTATAAGATAAAAAAATATTCTTTAAGATGTTAGGCACCTACATAGGGGAACTCCTTTGGGGGTTGAATAGATGGAGGGTAGCGATAAGCGCTCTGCGAAGGCCACACTTGGAAGGGGGGCTGATATCACCAGATTACGAAGTATACTACGCAGCGGCCCAACTGCAAACAGTCTCCAACTGGGTGGGTACACCAGAAGGAGACTTGAAAAGTCTACTAGGGGATTTTCCAACACATAGGAAGGGGATTCAATTATTATGGGACCCAATGGCAACAAGGGGAAAGAGTGTGATCTATGCAGTACCAAGGGAAATCTGGAAACGGGTATTAGGGAAATCACGGAACGCCCATCCGTATACTCAGGACCTACAGTTGACCTTAGATCCAGTGATCGGGGAAATACTGACTAATCTCGACTGGGCTAAACTACGAAGCAAAGAGTGTACGAAAATGGGGGATCTCTATGAAGTAGGGAAATTGCTACCATTTCAGGAATGGCGCCAACGGTATGACATGCCTGAAGAGGCTTTCTTAAATTGCGCCCGAATTGGGAAAAAATAGCTGACATGTGAGAGGAAACACCGGTAGAACCGGAAAATAGCCGCCTGATGCACCAGATGCTATACATTACCCATAGCAGGGCCCTGATATCACGCCTGTATCTGCAGATGAAGGAAAGGAAGAAGCTTCCAGAACTAGCGGTAAAGGTGAACTAGGAACGGGACATCAGGAGAGAGATACCTGAACAACAGTGGGTCAAAATATGGGAACAAACCCTTAAGGTATCAAGAAATGCCAGATTCAGACTCATTCAATACAATTTTACTCAAAGAGTATATATGACACCGTACAGGCTCCACACGGTCAACCCACAACACACACACACCTGTCGAAGATGCAAAGAGGCCACGGCGGGCTTCTGGCATATGAAATGCGATTGCCAGGTGATCAGAGCATTCTGGGAAGCAGTAAGTGAGTAGGACTAATTCCTGGGCCAATAGCAAATGCCTGTACACATCTGTGCACCACAGGCGCCCCTGGCCCCTGTGCAGCTTCCGCTGCCCGCTCCGGCCCCACTCGGTTCAGCCGGTCAATGGACGCCTGGGCACCAAGTACAGGCAGATAGATGGGGATACACTCTTGCTATCGGCCCACCCTCAGCAGCACTCCTCAGTGATCACTGCAGCATCACTATACTCCAAGCCTCCGTCGTCCTCGGCCTCCTCGTCCGTGGCACTGCTAGGCAAGGAGAAGATCTTGGATGCGTACGGGAAAAAGCTGTATTCCAACGCGTCCCTACATCTTCATCAAGCCAACGCGAATGCCATGCTGGCAGCCATTAACCAGAGGCTTTGGCTGGAAATTGAGGATTTCATCCAAGAGCTTCCGGCGCAGAGCCAATCACGATTCAAGGCGGGACTGGCAGAGGCCAAGATGGTGGCACAAGACAACGTGGAGTCCACTGTGGCCCACATTGACACCTCTGGCCGGGCCATCTGCATCGCCACGGACATGAGAAGAACGGCCTGGCTCCATGCTACGAAATTCAACCTTGATGTCCAGGAACGCATTTTAGACCTCCCGTTCGAAGGGGTGACTTCTTCCACTCCACTACGGACGAGGAGCTGGATAAAAAGAAAAACAGCTCACAAACGGCAAAGTCTTTATCCATCCTTACAAAGACTGCACTCAAAATGTACACCGCCACAGCAGCGCTCGGACAAGGGGCGTGCATACGGAGGGTTCCACGGCTTCCAAGAGCAGAGGTCCAGGCAACCGGACCGCTCACCGACCCAACATCGGCGCAAGCAACAAAAAGGAGGGGGGGGTAAGGGTTTTTTCCAGTCCTCCTCCTCCGCAAAAGCCTCTGAGGGAAATAAGGCATGACACGCCCCACCACGTCCACGTGTCTCCTAATGGGGGGGGGGGGAGTAGGTTTGCTCTCCATGCACACTTCTGGCGCCTGAATTTCGCTGACCCATGGATACTCTCTGTAGTATCCATGGAGTACCACCTACCCATCCCAGCCTCTCCTCCCTCTTCCCCTCCCACAGATTGGGACAGCAACTCTTTTGGTGGAGTTCCACTCGTCGAGACCCAGGCAGTGGAGGAAGTCCCAGCCTCCCAGCGAGGCTTGGGCTTCTACTCCATGATTTTCGTCATTCAGAAAAAGAACCAGGCAAGCCTGAGAGTTCTGCTGGACCTTTCCACCCTCAACCTCTCCCTACCTCTACATACATTCAAGATGGTTACGCCAGCTTTAACAGTGGAGACATTGTGCAGGGGAGACTGGATGTGCGATGTGCTCCCTGGATCTGAAGGACGTATACTTACTCATCCCGATTTGGCAGCCTCATCATTCTTTTCTACAAATTAGGATCATGGGCTACCATTTCCAATACAAGGTGCTTCCATTGGGCCTCAACTCGGCCCCCAGGGTTTTTAACCAGGCTGAGGAATACAGTGGCGGCCCTCCTCAGGGCTCAGGGCTCAGAGCCACCACACATCCCCATACCTCAACGACTGGCTCGTCAGGGCTTCATCTCCGGAAACGGTTCACAGCACGTACCACGCTCTTATGAACACACTGCGCGATCTGGGCTTTTCGCTCAATCTCAAGAAGTCGCAGCTGCAACCCACGCAGGTTCTGAACTTCTTGGGGCTCATCTGGGACACGTGCTCCGAGAGAGTTTTTCCTTCGAAGGACAAGATCACGGCCATCAAGAGGGTCACTGCACACTTCCTCAGCAGAGAACTGACATCGGCCTGGTGGTACCAACACCTACTGGGTCTCGTGGCAGCGGTCCTACTGGCTGTCCCTCACACCAGACTCAGGATGAGGAGGATACAGCTGCACTTTGCAGCATCATGGAACCAGGAGCGGGGCTCTCAGGCAGAGATGATCAATATTCCTCCTTCTCTTCGCCACAACCTCACATGGTTGTCCAGGGACTGCAACCTGCGGACGGGCAAGCCTTTCTGGCATCCTACCCCACAGGTCACCATCACTACGGACTCCTAACTCGAGGGATTGGGGGGCCACCTTGGACAACCACTGCGTCCATGGCACCTGGACCAGGCAGGAGCAGGAGCAGGAGTGCCACATGAATTGGCTGGAACTGAAGGCCTTCCGGTTATCGACAGCAAGGTTGTCCTCATTCAGACATACAGCATGTTCTATGTCAACAAGCAGGGAGGTACAAGGTCCCCTCCACTGTGCAGTCTGGCTGTCAGCATGTGGGAATGGGCCCTGGAGAACAACATCTACCTCACCGCCATCCACCTTCCGAGGGAATCCAACCTGGAAGCCGACAGGCTCAGCTACTTGAAACGGACAATTACGAGTGGCAATTGAACAACCTATACTGCAGGAGATCTTCAGCAGATGGGGACACGCCCAGGTGGAGCTCTTTGCCACCTTGGACAACAGGAAGTTCCAATAGTTCACCTCCTGGCAGGGACAGGGCCCCAGCTCCCTGGGCGATGCATTTCAGATTCAGTGGAACAGTATGACACCATACGCCTTCCCACCCACACCGTTGATGCACAGGGTGATATGCAAGATCAAGGATTCTCGCCACCTCAGCGTCCTTCTAATAGCTCCATGGTGGCCAGCCAGGTCATGGTTGTCTGAGTTGCTCAGCCTCTCAGAGAGACCTCCCTTTCACCTTCCGATGGGCCCAGCATATCATCTGGCGCGGCACAGGGGCAGGGTCACCCACCTCGTGCCACAGAAACTAGCCCTCACAGCGTGGTTCCTGAGCAGATCAAGCTAGGGCACCTCAGCCTTTCTCAGGCTAATCTAGAGATGATACAGGGGGCTAGCAGCAAAGCTACCAGAACCCAGTATAAGAGCAAGTGTACCAGGTTCTGCCACTGGGCAGACTCTAAGGATATCAACCCCCATGCATGTTCATTGGACAATGTGCTCTCCTTTTCGGTGCACCTCACCCACTCGGTCGTACAGGTGACACTTGCTGCACGTACTTGGCGGCCATTGGGGCCTACAGAAACTCAGAGGAAGAGGTGTTCTCCTCTGCCATCCCGATTGTCGAGAAGAATTTGGCAGGACTCACCAGACTCTACCCGTCCTTCAAGAGGCCACACCCTATGTGGAACCTTAACAGTTTTGGGGGCCCTGGCGCACAAACCATTTGAGCCAATGGCGTCTGCGGACATCAAGCTTGTCAACATGAAGACAGCTTTGCTAGTCGGCCTCACCTCGGCTCGCAGAGTCGGAGAAATTCAGGCACTGGTCGCCTCAGAGCCCTATACTACGTTTCAAAAGGATAAAGTAGTCCTGCGGACACACCCAACGTGCCTTCCGCATTCCATCTGAACGAGGAAATAAATCTGCCTACATTTTTTGCTGAGCCTAATGACGAGGCACATAGAGTTCTGCACTGCCTCTGTCAGCCGTGCCCTGAAATTCTACTTGGAAAGGACCAAGGGCTTCCGCAAGTCAGACGCACTGTTTGTCACCTTTGGCGGATCAAGACCGGGATATCAGGCCTCCATAGCCCATTGGATGGTCTCGGCCATCAAAGAAGCTTACGAGGGACAGCATAAGCCACTGCTGGCCAACATGCATGCCCACGCGGTCAGAGCCAAGGCGACGGCCATCGCATTCCAGCAGCATGTCCCCTGGCAAGTCATAAGCAGGGCGCTCACATGGGCCACCCCTTCGGATTTCTGGAAGCACTACTGTTTGGACACCGGGTCTAGATCAGAGGCGGCTTTCGGACAGGCAGTTCATAGAAACCTATTTGCTTAAGGAGGGTGTCCTCTCCACCCTACGGCTGTACTCAGTTGTAATCCCCCATGCAGTATGGAGGAAAGGGGACGGGAAGTAAGAGTAATTATAAATTACTCACTGTAGTTACTAACATACTTAGTCCCCTTTCCTCCATACGTCCCACCTTCCTCCCCCCTAATAAAACTGGTGTCATTAGGCAATGTTAATCTATTGTTGACGCATCTATGGGGACTGAGGTGTGGCGCTGGAGGGGCGGAGTTAGGCAATGCATGCTCTGAGGGCCACATCCCTGCGTGCCTCTAAATTCAAAGGGGAAGAACGTTTTTTTTCTGGTGAAAAAGGTTCTGTCTCCCGTCCCCAGGAAGTGACGCCCATGCAGTATGGAGGAAAGGGGACTAAGGACTAATCGTACGTCAGTCACTACAGTGAGTAACTTATCATTTTTCATCTACTTTTTTATGATGCAGGATTCACTTCCTTTAAAATTCCACCTTCTGTTGGTTAAAGACTTTCGACTGTGCAGAGGATTTTACTAGACCCGTGTAGGACCACTTTGACCCCTTTCTCGCCCTGTTCCCAAGGCCTTCTGATAACGGTAGTTTCAACACTAGGGTATTCACCCAGAGTTTCTCGAGTGAGCACCTACGTGGTGCCGGTCTCCTCTGCGGCTGGTTTTCCACTCTAGTTTTAACAGTTCTTTGTACTTTTCTTAATTTGCCACTTTGCTACTTTCATTCAACACAGTTCGGCTTCTTATTGGTTCTCCCCTCCCCTCCACTCAGCGGCTGTGATGAACCGCTTGGCTTTACTTATATCGGGAGTCAAGGTCGATACCATGGTAGCAGGCGTCTCCCTCTGTCCTGCTTATCAGCGTATGCACGCTTCGTGTACCGTTGACATCTGCTGCAACACACTTGGGCTGTTGTTCGCGGTCTTACGATTGCTTCGGTGGAGGTTTCATGGGTCTGGCTTGGAAAGGGCAAGGTTGCTTCTCTCCTCGTCACCCTCTCGGTTTGTGCCGTCTTTCTCCTTCTCTTGAGCTGCCGTGCTGAGTTAGCTCTCACGTCATGTGGTCTGCCATGCTCGTCTTGTGCTCGCGTGCGCCACCTTTTATCCCTGTGGGGAAGGGAAAGCGCCATCAGGTGTGTCTGGTTCTGGTCAATTGCCTGACTCTGCCTGACCCTTGTGTTGGGACATGTCCGGTAAAAGACTCAGATGTTAGTCCATTGTCTTTCGTACTATTCAAAAGTGTTCGTGTCGGAAAAGGGGGTTGGGGTAGAGTTTTTGAGTATCCTATATAGCAGTATGGGAAAAAGGTGTTAGAAGTAGGGGGAGACCGCGTCTCACCTGTTGGTGTCCAACTTCCACTCCCCGAGGTGCTCCTCCCTCACTGGTCCACCCCAGGAACTGGATCCAATAGTGATGGATATGTCCTGGCCACCTGGATAACAGATCCCCGGGGACTGATCAGGGAGTCCCCTTCAGGTGTCTCTCACTTCAGAGTACTATACCACATTTCACCCAGACAAGGTGGTGCTTGGGGCACACAATGCATTTCTGTCTAAGGTCATTTTATCCTTTCACCTTAACAAGGAGATAGTTCTCCCAACATTCTTTGTGGATCGGAAGGATGAGCCGCAGAAGGTATTGCACTGTCTGGATGTTCGATGTGCTCTTAGATTTTACCGGGACAGGACAAAGAGCTTCTGTAAATAGGATGCCTTGTTCATCACTTTGGGCGGGTCAAAACCAGGCTGTCGGGCCTCCAAGGATACCATAGCAAGATGGATGGTGATGGCCATCGAGGAGCTGTATGAGGGGCAGCACAAGCCTTTGCCAGCAAACATGCATGCCCACGCCATAAGAGCCAAGGCCACGTCTGTGACTTTCCAAAGACACGTCCCGTGGCAGACTATCAGCAAGGCGGCTACTCGGGCTTCCCCATTAGCCTTTTGCAAACACTACTGCTTGGATGCCAGGGCCAGATGGGATGCAGCATTTGGCCAGGCTGTTTTGAAGAACTTGTTTTCTTAGTGGGGCAACTCTCGTCCCCAGGGCTGCATTCAGTTGTAATCGCCCATACAGTATGGAGGAAAGAGGACGGAACATAGGAGTAATTATAAGTTACTCACTGTGGTCACTAACATACTCCTAGTCCATAGTCCCCTTTCCTCCATATGTCCCACCAACCTTCCCCATAAATTAAGTGTCCTTAGGCAATTATAACATTGTCGACGTGTCAAAGGGGACTGAAGAGTGGCACCGGTGGGCAAAGTCAGGGGAGCGCATGCTCCCAGGTCCGTGCCCTCGCGTTCATCTAAATTTAAAGGGGAAAACAATTTTTTTCTGGTGAAAAAGGTTCAGTTTCTCGTCCCTAGCGAGGGACGCCCATACAACATGGAGGAAAGTGGACTATGTACTAGGAGTATGTTAGTCACTATGGTGAGTAACATAATTTGCCCTTCTGTCTCTTCTTTAACCTCTTAAGTGCTGAGGACAAGCATACTCATGCTATTTGCATAGACACGTATAATAGCCCAGCAGTTATGGGGTGAAGGCCTCTTGGCTAGTGGCATTGGGGGTACCAGGTTTCCCTAAACTGATTTCATGTGAGGGGAATTGTACCCTTTTGCCCTTCTTTTTTACTTTGTTGATATTCAAATTGCCTCCCCAAGTGTCCTTTAATGTTATAACACATCCCGGGGCCCCCAACTCCTTTTGTTTGACCCACCGGTTTTACATGCATCTGTAACGAAGAACCATTGCCGGGCCGGTTTCCCCAGTTAGACAGGGACTTTCTTGGTTCCCATGTTGCTCTATCGCGCCTCTGCCAATGGAAACTTTACAGTTCTGCAAGACAGCGTCTCGCCCGATCATGCAGCAGCTGACTTTCACCAGAGTATTTCTCCTCCGGAATGTGACGCCTCCATGCGGGTGCCTATGAGCGTTGTCCTCCTTCAGCACTGCTCGTCTCTGTGACTCTGCCTCGGGATTTGTCGCTCCTTCTCCTTCATTCGGACTGCACGCACCTCCTCCTCTCCTTCCACACCACTGTGCATGGTAAGAGGCACTATTTTTAAATCTCCCTCACAGCTGATGTTTCTTTAAACAACTGGTCTGCGTCTTTAGCTTAAGATTGTTCTTGTTCTACAAGGACTCCTTTCTGCTCTTCTAAGTCCCAGTACCAGAGGTGTTATGGGAATTGAAGTCTATATTGTCCTTAAACTTTCAAGTCTATATTGTTTCAATTGTTTGTTGGACTTAACATTTGTCAGAAACTGAAGATGTTATGTGAATATTATGTGCAGTGATATTGTGTTAAGGACTTCAAGGGACGTCAAATGTGACCCATGTATTTCTAAGGTGTAAAGCCTATTCTGTTTAGGTGGTTTTTAATATAATGTTCTTTGGGTTTTAACGTAGGAGGAACTTGCCCAGTGACAGCATGCCTTTGGGGATGATAAGATCTTCATCTTCACAAGAAGAATACAGCGTGTCTCCTAAGGGAGTCGCCACATCTCCCCGACAGCCGTCTCCTCCCATGTGATCCTCCCTCATCATGCCACCCCCAGGGTCAGGATAAGGTAGCAACTGCCTTCCCCTGGCCACATGGAAGGAGATTTTAGGCTGGGGATCAGTGATGAGACTGAAGGATTCATCACATATCCAACAAATTATTTATTGAAATAAGAAGAAAATGGCAAAACTATCTCTATTCTATGGGTTTACCTACCTAACAAAACTAAGTAAAGCTTGTCGTCAGTAGTGAAGTTCAAAAAGCTAATCTCTTCTGGTCCTACAACTAAGAAAAAGTCCAGAATAATGACTCCCTCCTCCTGGATAGGCTGTTCAGCCCTGATAGGTGATTTTCAAATAGTTCTTGGCTGTCTCTTGATTTAATTCCATTAGTTCTTCTCCGGGACCTTTCTATCTTCCTGGCGTCCCCTTTCCTATTCGGAGATTACCTTTTTCTCCTTGATATATTTGAGTGTTCACCCCGTTGGGCTACGTCCTCTTGAAGTGTCTCTGTAATGTTCTCTTTCCCCAGCACTTTGGAGGAACCCAAATGTCCCTTCTCCTGATCGTGATTCTCTGTATTCCTGCTTTCTTGTTTCTCATGAACAACGTGTTTTACACAAATCTTCTCTTGGTCTGATAAGCTGATTTTGGATTTGGACTGAATCAGATATTCCGAACCACTGCAAGGGCTTTGTTGCTCAGTTCCTGTCTTGTAGTACTTAATGAGACAGGTTTCAAGATGTCTCTCTTTTGGGTTATTCTGGTCCTTAACACTACTTGTCTCCTCAGTTTGATAAGTAGACTGATTCTCATAGTTATTGTCACTTTTATAAACTCTTGTTGTGTCACTGGGACAAGGTGGCTGAGTCCTGTAGTCTTCCCCGGTACGACACAATGCTCTGTTTTCCCCATGCCTCTTTGGTACGCCCACCGGCCCAGGTCCTCCTGACATAGGACAGGATCTCTCAGTTCTCCGTAGCTCCCAGCTCTTCCCAGGTTCAAATTTCCCAGCTTCACTCTCCATTTTAAGCCCTTCCATTTTTATATCCAAGTTCTGGGTCTTCCCCAGCGTAACATTAAAGTCCTTTCTCTCACTTTGGTGAGTATTCTCGCCTACTATTCTAGGCTTCTTCATCTCAGTTTAGTTAACTTTAGCCCATGGAGCAATCTGTATTACTCGCTCATCTCTCTTCTTTGTCTCAGTTTTTTTGCCTGAAATATATTCAAGATGAATGTTGGGTCTAATATCAAAACAGCAAATAGTGGCTTGCTCCTATAGACTTCACTGAAGCATGGATACTATTGAATGTGCACAAGAAAGGGTTTCAGGGAGTTCCTTGACAGAATGGAGTCCTTATCCCCATGAGGGGAATCTCTCCCTGAGAGGTCCCACCTAAAACCAGCCCTAGGGGGAATGATGTGCAGCGGTCTTGCCTCCCTAGCCACACAAGGAAAGGTCTCAGGGAGTACCACGACATGCAGGACTCTGTGCCATATCAGTCAATGAACCCTAAAACGCTTTGGGAATGGGCTGCAAAACCATTTGTCTTGTTCCATCAGAAAAATCCATCAGACGGACCTGTTCGAGGTCACCAGTCATGGAGCGTCTTACTGAATAACGCTCCTAGGTCCAAAAAGATGAAAAGCACTACAGGAGGTCCCATTCACCCAGCAGTTTGCCTGTGTATCATTATTTGTTTTTTAAGAAAGGGAGTCACCACTCCAAGGAATCAACTGAGGATATGGCGCTACAGATACTGTTCCCAATCCTCCACCCCAGAGGAATGGGAGATATTTTGGCTTAAGAGGTTTGACATCTTGGCTAAGGCCCCGGTGCCAACTGCACCATCAGGATTCATCGTGCTTGGACAAGCTGGCAGAGAACCTGCAGTGGATCAAGACCTTTGCACCTTCAGGCTCGGCCGCGGTTCACCGACGCCATCGCTGTGCCAAACTGCTCCATCTGCTGCCATTGGCGAATTGGCATTCACTCAGTTTCCATTGCACTACCTGCATCAAGGATCCTTGAGAATATGGTCTGCTTCTCATGTGAGCGTTCATGACAAAGGTAGGGGAAATATTTGACGAGGAGGGTGATCCATCCCCTTTGAGCTGGAACCTTTGCCCTTGGAAGGTGAGGGATTTCCCAGAGGAGTTTTAAGGGGATGATGGTGGTCTTATGGACCTTGCCTCAAATTTGCTGGAGGCAAGTGTGTTCGACACATCTACAAAGTTTGACATATTACTTGGACTAACTCAAGCAGGCTTCCTTTCAATGCCTGATGGCAACGATTGTGACAACCTTCTGGTTGTCAGCCCCTCCCAGAGCAAAGGTCTGTTAGGCAGAAACCTGTGCAGTTCCCTCTGGGACCACTGCAAAAGATTTAAGACTACAGGTGTTTGGCAGTAAACCCACTTGGTAGCAGTCTGTACCACACAGATTCACTTGGTAGCTGTGGCTTAGCAGTCAGACTTCCCTCAAGAAGAGTTAGGCAGTATACAGAGTATTCACAATAGGTCAAAAGAACACAGTAGAACAAGCAAACACTGACCAGAGCTTGGTGTAAAAAGAGATATAATTATTTATTTAAAACCACATCTAATAAAACACACTGGCACTAATATCAAGCAGTTCAAAAACACGGTCACTAAAAGATATACACTCCCTTCAACGATTAGTCAGACAAGTCTTAAGTAAAGCAACACTTATTTTCAGACAGCGGTGAGCGCTTAACGAGGATGGCACTCTAATCAATCGGTTTAAAAGGGGGAGAAAGGCAGAGCAAAGATGGAAACAGATCCCAACACTTTCGAAAGAACACAGTAGGAGAAGAAGGCAGGTTAAAACCGTAAAGTCAAAGTTAACAAGGCCGGACCCACTTTAAGAGGCTCCAGTCGATTGTGTCCAAGGTCACATGGTTCAAAGTGCCCAAAAGTCTCGCAATCAGTTCGGAAAGAGTTGGACCAAAAAGAAAGGGACCAGTTAGATGGTCAAGGCGGCCAGCCCAGTCCAGAAGGTTAAGGGATTATTATTACCTTGTAGCAATCTTTAGAAAGGGAGGCCTGGCGGACACGGTACCTTAAAATGGTGAGAATACTCCAGCGGGGGCAGTTGTTCCTGGCAGCGGGTGCAAGTCGGTGCTTCGTCCGGGGGAAGAGAGGATCTCGTCGGGGAGGAAAGCAGGAGTCCATTGCACTGCCAGGGAAGAAACCAGCCGTGGAGTTCTCAATTAAAAGGAGCAGTCCTTTTATTCGCGGTCGAGTGGTAAATGGCTATCCGGTTGCCGGGGTGCTTGGCACGGGCAATTCGACCACAAGACGTCCTGGGATGCGAGAAAAAGAAGGTAAACTGATTGTGCCCACCAGTCAGGGGAAGAAGACTCTCCAGCCAGGAGATCTTCTCTGCCGTTGGGAAGTGGTGAGTCGGTTCAGCAGGGCTCCACCGGTGGTGTCGTCGTAGCAGGTCGGCTCATCTTCTCCCTCGTCGGATTTTCAGGTCCTGTGGCGACTTCTGAAGTTCCAGTCCCAAAAGCCCTGCTTTTATGCAGCACACCCCCATTCACTCAGCCTAGCTGTCAATCAAACATGTTAAGTGGTGAGCCGGTCGGCTCACCACTTGGGCCAATCACACCAGAGTGCGACTTGAGTTACCAATGTAACTCAGTCCAGGGTGCCTAAACCCCCTCCCACACCCCCTGTGGTACCCAGACAGAGTGGCACCACTTTTGGAGGCTTCTGTGGAGAAGCCCGCCAAAAAGTGGAACAAAGGGCTCGACCTTTGGTTTGGAGTTACAGAGGCGAACACAAACGCCATTTTAAAACCGAGTTCTGGCAGAAAATACGAACCGGTGAATTAATATTAAATAAATAAGCCAGCGGTATGTTTGAGGCTATAAGAATTAAATAATAAGTTGGTAGCCTCGAACAATGGGAAAATCCCATAGAGATATATTCGCGGTCGAATATAAAAAGTAGTATCCACTGCCACCAGCCAAAACTCGATCAGGGGGGACGGAGACGTGCCCCCTCGAACAACAGACCCCGGGGCAATCGAATTGCCCCGACCAGTACGTCCACAATATGATGGTTTGTACTGGTTTGTGTTCAGAATTTGGGACTAGCAAAGCCAATGGTGACTTTACATGCCCTGGGAGACAGGAGTCAGTCCCAGGGTATGGAGTCTATGTTGGGGGGTCACTATGACACCCCTGTGTTACTGCACGGAGGGTGCTGTGTAACACACATAAGAAAAACATATGAGACCCTATGGAGTAAAAGACCCCATAGCCCAAGAAACACATTAACATTCAAAGGAACACCATAAATCATGTCCAAGAATGAGAGAAAAAAAGAGTCTCATTCTTGGCAGGAGAAAAAAAACAAACTCCAGAAATCCAGCAAAGCTGCTGGGGGACTCACTAGGTTAGGAAATTCAGCCTAACAGAGAATTCTCCCTAACAAGGTCCAATTCAAACTTGCCAACATTTTAGACGAAGGTCTGCAAATGGAGACCTTGCTACACTTTCACCCACAGTGAATGTCCCGGTATTGGTATTGTGGACAAAGTCAACTTCATTCCCAATTGTGTGCCAGGACCTAGTGAACAAATACAGACCGGCACCCAGAGATCCAGCGATTCTTTCTTTGCATGCATCACCTGAGAACCTTGTGGTTCAGGCTGCCACATCAAACCTGCCGATGTCCTCTTTACCTCTGGACAGAAAAAGTAAGAGGTTGGATGCCTGGGGTAGAAAGGTTTTCTGTTCGGGCAGTCTGGGCCTGAGGGCTATAACAGCCTCCTGTGTCCTGGCAAAATTCTCTTTGGGACTCTGGTTCAGGTCTCTGGAGCCGCCAAACACTTGCCGGCTGGTGAGGTGAGAGAGCAGTGTGGCCCCATTAAAGGATTGCAGATGAGCATCCTGCCAGATTTTGCAGTTTGGCTTTGACATAGCCGAATGCATGGCATGTGCTATGGCAATTGGGTCATTGTTGAGGAGGTACTCTTTGATGAGGGCCTCTGGGTTTTGTCCCAGATGTTCAGGCAAAGCACCTGGACATGCCTGTTGATGGCAATAACTTGTTTTGGGCAAAGGCCATTGAATTCCTCACAGGTTCCCATCCTCAAAGGCAACTGCAAGTCCCTTGGGCTTGGCGGTTCATCAGCCCGCTGCCCCTACATACAGAGGGAGTTCATTTCGACTCTTCACCTCCTATGCCCACAGAGGCAGGAGACAAGCTCCCTCAGGAAAGCTGCATCATCGCCCAGACTAGAGGTAGGGGCCATTGTGCTCCTAGTGGGGGGCTGTCTGTGTGGGCGTGAGGGGATTTCCATGTTTGGCACGTAGTGGTGCCTCACCACATCCAATACATTGGGCTTTACAGATCGTTCACTAGGGATATTGCCTCCCTTGTGCTCATCCATATAGACCATCCTCCCTCTGTCAAGTGCTTGCCTCCAGACCCTCTCCTGTTGAAGGTGTTTGGCCGCTTCTGTCGATAGGCGCTATAAACCGGGTGCTTCGCTCGTAAACTTGGTAATGGCTGGTAGTATGCCTATTTTCTGATACAAAAGACAGATGGCAGTTTGCACTCTATCCTGAATCTGGAGCTCTTGAAGTTCAAGATGGTTACTCTGAACCACATCCTCTAAGCTCTGCATCATCAGCACTGGTCGGTATTGCTGCATCTCTAGGGTGCCTATTTCCATGTGCCACTTCACCTAAAACCCATAAAAAAACCTGATGGGCTATTTTCACTACGAGTTCAATGTCCTGCCATTTGATCTTTCTTAAGCACCCAGGGTCTTCACCAAATTTCTGGCAGTGGTAACGGCTTACCTCAGGAGGGAAGGCATTCATATTTTTCCCTACTTAGATGACTGGCTCGTGCAAGCTTGCTCTCCATACCTGGCGTTGGCACATCCATTCCGCATGTGCAGCTTTTTTCGCAGCAAGGGCTTCTCCCTGAACTTCAAGAAGTCTCGCTTTTCGCTGGGCAGTCACTCCGATTTATCGGTGCTGTCTTTGACCAAGTGGCGAACATCTCCAAGATGGTTGATGTCCCCCAATCACAGGACAGAGTTCCGTCCTAGGCCTTCCTGCACTTGCTGGGTCTCATGGCCTCCTGCATTCTTCAAGTATCGGAGGCTTGGCTATGCATGAGGATGCTTCAGTCGCAGTTTGAGGGAGACCTTCTGCAAGTAATCAGGGCATCCCGGGACCTAGCATGGTGATCCCTGCAAGACAACCTGTTGAAAGTATTGCTCCGGCAAACCTAGCTCCTACTGACAGTAGTCACAAATGCGTCTTTGAAAGGCTGGTGTGCTCACCTGCAATACCAGATGGTGAGAAGCCTGTGGTCTCGGTCAGTGTCTTGAGAACACAGAATTGCTGTAATTGGTCGCTTATCTTCCTTTAAAAGAGAACAGGAATGTGTTGGTTCTGATGAACAATACAGCAGCCAAGCACTACCTCAACAATGGAAGGTGTTGTAGAGTCCTCATCTCTTTGCAAAGAAGCAGTGTGAGTGGGCACTGGGGAACAATGTGTCTCTGAAAGCAGCTCATCTCACCGAGAAAAAGAACATCATTGCGTAGGCACTGAGCAGATAGATTTTGGACTCCCACGAGTAGGTGATCTGTCAGGAAGTTCTGGAAAAGATTTTCCCCCAGTAGGGGGACTCCTCACGTGTGGGCTTGTTTGCTTTCAGTGTGAGCAAGAAGTGAAAGTTGTTCTGCTCCAGGGAATTACCTCAACAGGGAGCTCTAGGGGACGTGCTAACCTCCCTTTGTGCAGTTCAGCCAAATCTTGTCACCCGCTAGTTCTCAGGAGGCTAGGCCTGTTTGGTCAATGCTGACTTTGAATGCTCCAGACTTGGCCTGGAGAATATGGTTCTCGGGAGTTGCTGGACATGTCCACCAGTCCTCTCTGGCACCTTCTGCAGGTGCTCCACCCCATCCTCTAAAGCCTGAACCGTCATGCTTGGCTGCTGAGAGGCTGAGCTCTAAGGGGTGGGATTTGTTGGATGACGTCCTCCTCATCACTCAGGCCTGCCACCAAGTCCATTTGTGTCTGCAGATGGTGTAAATCTTCGGCTTTGTGCCAGGAGAGGGATTTGGACCTGTGTACTTGCCCCACACCCTCAGTACTCTATTTTCTGTTTTCTTTGGCCAGGAAAGGCCTGCAGATTGTCACTTTGAAGGGTTACCTTGCCACTATTTTGGCTTCAAGAGAACCCCTGAGAAGGGCTTGTGCTTAACAATCCCCACAGTTATGCATTTTTTGCAGAGATTATGCAACCAGTTTTACCCACTCCAGTTTCAACATGGAATTTAAATTTCTAAATATTTAAATTTGACATTTATCATCAGTGCTTCGTTTGTGCCCCTGCATGCTTGTTCTTTAAGGTTGCTCACCCGTAAATTCATTTTTTGATTGCCATCACTTCTGCTAGACAGGGGAGTGATTTCCAGATATTTTCTCCATTAAACCTCCCTATCTAGTATTTCCTAAAAAGAAGGTGATGTTGAGAGAAAGGCTGTCCTTCCATCCCAAGGTAGTCTCAGATTTCCATCTCTCTTAAAAGATCAATCTTCCTTTCTTTTTTCCTCTGATCATCCTTCCAAGGCAGAGGAGCAAGTCTTTTGCCCTCAGTTACTACCTCTCTCAGATGAGATATGGCATGAAATATGACCAGCTTTTTTGGATTATGCTTGTACCTGTGCTGGCAGGGCTGTGACCAGACAGACCCTGTCAAGGTGGATCTTCCTCTGCATTAAAAAAAAGGTTTTTATTGTTTTACAGCAAAACTTAATATAACCACCCCCTTAATGCCTCCATGCACCCCCCCCTTTTGAGCTTGCATTTTCTTACGTCCTGTAGGGGCCCAGGGATCATTCAAATTTATCAGTGTAAGTGCAGCAACTTCAGGTGCTGGGGGCACCATTGCGCTCTGCAGTCTTCTTTCTGGAAGGTCAAAACCTCCCCCCAATCTCTAGCGAAGTGTGACAGGGTATTGTTGCCCATTCTAGTGCTACCAAGTCCCACACTTTCCGAAGCTAGTCTTGCATGTGGATGGCCTTCCCCTTCCACCTTTGACCGATTAGTAACATAGCGGCCAGCGTTAGCATCATCCTTGCCTTCCTGCGGTCCCAGCTGTCTCCCTTCTCATTCCCTTTCCCCAGCCCCAACAAAACCATTTGTGGTGGCACCGCCTACTTGTCCCCAAATGCTGCCTGGGCCTCCTGTATCTCCTTCCACTTGAAATACACCGTTTCTGTTTGCGGCATCTCCACCAAATGTGCAACCACGTTCCCTCCACTCCACACCCCCTCCAGCATTCCCTTGACGACTCCGGGTATATTTTCTGTAGGCGGAGCAGGGTGTAATGCCATCTGTATATTAGCTTGTACCTGCACTCCTGCAGCTGGGTTGCTTTAATTAATATAATTCTCTTCCATAGTCTCTCCCATACCTACCTATGGAGCTCCCTCCCCATTGTGCCTTCCCAGTGTCACATATAGTGGCAAGTCGCCCGGGGGATAGCCTTATCCAGTAGTTTATACAAGTTGGAAAGCATACCCTTAGAACCATCCTGTGTCACGAGGAATTTTTCAAACTGCGTGAGATCGCGTCAAAGCACTGTTTACATTCGGTGACTGGTCTAATGGTGGGCCCCTGGAACATGTTTCTCACTTTCCTGCAACCCCCTTCCTGCCATTTCCCAAACGTGCCCGTTTCTGTGCCCTGGTGCAAAATCTGGATTGTTGAATATTGTGGTTAACGGGGAAGGGAATGTCGTGATCCCATATTTTATCATCAATTTGTCCCATATTTCCGTCGCCAGGCTTGTATTAGAGCTTAGGTACCTGTGTTTCGGTCTATGCTGTCGCTTCCACCACAGAACTTCATCCAGATTTTGCCTCACCACTGCGCGGTCCATTGCCGCCCTCTGGGTCCCTCCTTTCCCCTTGAACCATTCCCATATAATGCGCAGTTGGGCTGCCTCATAATACAACCAATAGTTTCAAAATCCCATCCCTCCTTCCCCTCTCGAGGACGTTAACGTTCGACCAATCCTAGCCCACTTGCGCCCATAAAAAGTCGCCCATTGCTTTCCCAAGGTTTCAAAAGAAAATATTCGGAACCGCAACCGGGAGTGCCTGAAGTAGGTACAGCAGTTTAGGAAGTGTCACCATCTTCGCCACCGCCATTCTCCCCATCCACAAAATCCTGAGCCTCTTCCATTTTAAGAGATCAGCATTACTTGTTAAGAACATGGGTGGTAGTTTGCCGTATTCCAGCCTAATATAGTCGGGGTTATTGTGATACCTAGGTATTTGATCCTTTTAGGGTTCGATATAAATGGTGAGGATTCCTTCAGCCTCTTCGCCTCCCTACCCTCTATCGTGAAGTTCAGTATTTCTGATTTGTTTAAGATGATTTTAAGGCCTGAAGCTGCCCCAAATTCCGACAAGATCGCCATGCTAGCTGATGAGGCTTCCCCCCGGGTTTGCTAACGTCAGGAGCATGTCATCTGCAAAGGCTGCAACTTAGTGTTGTATGCCTCCAAATGGGATCTCGTGAACTTCCTCTGCCCCCCTAATTAGTTCAAGCAATGGGGGGAGAGAGGGTACCCCTGGTTTGTACCCCTGATCAGTTGAATACCTTCGGACATTGAACCATTAATCCGGTGGTGTGCCATTGGGGATACATAATTTTCCCGGACCATTCTCAAAAATGTACCCCCAAGCCCATCTTTTCCATCACCTAGAACAAAAAGGCCATTCCGCCCGATCGAAGGCGCTTTCGTCGTCGAGAAACAATAGTACTTTGGGAGTTGAGGACTTTTTTCACTTTTTCCACTAGGTGTGCCACCCTTCTTATGTTGTCGAATGTTTGTCGGCCTTGAATAAAGTCAGACTGGTCCGGGTGGATCAGAGTAAGGAATATTCCCCCTAGTCTGTTGGCCAGTACCTTTGTGTACTTTTTTGCATCCAAGTTTATTAACGCTATTGGCTTATATGATGTGCACTTACTCTGGTCTTTATTGGGCTTTGGAAGCAGGATGATTTTCGCTTCCTCCATTGATGCCGATATCCTGCCTGTTTCCCTAAAGCTGTTGAATAGTCTAGTCAGCTGTGGGACCAGCACTCCCCGGAGGTTTTTTAAATGTTAGCTGTGTAGCCGTCTGGGCCTGGTGCTTTATTTGGGAGGAATTTCCTTATAATCCTCCGGACCTCGTCCTCCGTTATCTGCTGCCCTAGTTGTTCGCATACTTCCTCTCCTACGCTGGGAAGGCAGATCCTCTCAAGGAGGTCCACCTGGGAGCTTTCTGGTGGGTTCTGGGGTGTATATAGATCCTTGTAGAAGTCGGCAAAGCACTCCTGAATCTTTTCTGTGTGGGTGTGTCAGAGCCCTTGCTCATCTATAAAGGCTGTGATATTATTCTTGCCGGATGCACTTCTAAGAAGCTGTGCTAGAAGCTTATCTGCTTTATTAGCCTTGGCATAAAATCGTTGTCGTACATACAGTAGTAACCTTTCTGCTTTTTTTGTTCTCAGCAAATTAAATTGGCTCACTGCCTGACGATGTTCCCTCACTGTTTTCCTGGATGGAGTCCCCGTGGGCTGTTTTCCTGGATGGGGTCCCCGTGGCCTGTGCCCTGCGCTTGCCTTGACCTCTGCTTCTAATTGCGCTTCAATGATCTTCACTTGTCTGTATCTTTGTTCCTTTGCTGCTATAAGCACTCCCCTGCTCTTAGCCTGAAATGCGTCCCAATGTACACTCTTCCCCCGTATCCGAGTCTTTATTGAGGGAAAACATTTCTCAAATCTTTTCCTTTAAGTACCCCCTAACCACTGGGTCCCGTAGGAGTTCCCCTGGCACCTTCCAACCCCACAGACCTGGTCGACGCCGTAGTAATTGCAAATACATTGTGATCACCTCGTGGTCTGCTATGCCTAGGGAACCTACCACAATATCCAAGACTGCCCCTCAGAGGGGGGCTCAGACCCAAACATAATCAACGCAGGGCTATGTCTTGTATATGCTAGAGCAGAAGGTGAATCCTTCCCTGTTCCCCTGAACCCCCCTCCAGAAATCCCTTAAGCTAAGGGCTGCAAGGGGGGGGGGGGTTGTGGCCTGAGCTCATGTGGTGAGGAAGCTGCTCCACTGAGCTCCCACCAAGATCCTGCCTTGATCCTGGCTAGCAGTGACTAATACCAACCATGGAGTCATTACAGAGCAATATTATTGTATGAGAAGCTGGCGCCCAACTTCCTAACTCTGCCCTGACGAAAATCGATGCTCGGAAACCATTGCAGCACCGAGCAGTAATGCGGACCCTGGGAGCCCCAAAATGGCCGCCGCAGTGGCACCCTAAAGCGAGGTTAAAGTCGACAGAGTAACTGCCCCTGCCGAATGCCGCTGAATTGGGGCTGCGCTTCTCCTTGCATAGATCTCCCTGCGTTGACCGTGAATTGCCTTATCTAACGGGGAGGTACATTTGTTGCTCACTGCAATTGTGAGGTGCTGGGCTGGAGGGATGCTTTAATCTAACTGGCGCCTCAGTACACAAATCTCTCTGTGACGGTTGCCGCTCGGTTGGCCTCCGCTGACACTGCCTCGGTGGGGTTCCCAGGCTGGGAAGGACGCTCTGCCCTCACCTGTGGCGCCGAGCGAGGGCCTGCCTCATACTGTTGGGTGGCTGGAGCTCGCCCGCGCGGGAATCCATGTCCGTGTCGTTGGCTGGGACGTCCGGCCATGACACAGCCCTTACAAATGCATCAGCTCTGTTACATCACCCCCACGAACTGGATACCACGTGCAGGGCACCTTGGATCTTGGGAAGGGCGCTCTGGGTATAGTGGGCCCCAGTGAGGCGCAGGTCCTGAATGGTGAGCACTTACCCCCTCACACTACCTCTGGCGCCTGACAACACGTTCTGAGAGACCAGTGGGATTTTGCTGAGACCTGGGTGCCCTTACTTCCCTCCGGCTGATGAGCTTTTCTAACGTGATCTCACTGATTAGTAAACCTGTTGGGGGCCTTCCCTCACTTCCAAGTGCCTGAGTTGTGGGACGCACGCTGTCCGAGACTTGGACCTTGCTATCAGTAACTGCTGTTGCGCTGGCCATGGGCTGAATCCACTATTTGGCCTGTTAACTGTTAGACAGAATCCTGTGCAGTGCCCTTAGGGACCACTACACACAATTAAGACCACCGGTGGTAATACAAGTTTTACCTTTGGTACAATCCTGTACTACTATGTTAAAGTGGTAGCAGTAGCGGAGCAGCCAGGCTTATCTCAAGAGTATATGAGCAGTAGCAGAGATTACACAAAGGGACCACAATTACTGTGACTCAAGCAAACACGGACTCAAGGTTTCAGGTAGAAAAATATGAGTACATTTATTTTTAAACCGTTTGTTACAAACACAAAACTTCTATTAATTCAAAACCACGCGTAAAATATACAACAACCAACCAATTCAGTTGGTACATTGTAACTCAAGGTAAGTATCCTGTGTTTTAACGGACCGGTGTTGTGAAACAAAAGGCGATACCGGGAATACACTTGCGATCACTTTTTGACAGTTCGGTCTTACTAACGAAACGCGTATCTGCAGCAAGAATTGTTACCTGGGCAAAAACACACTTAGCACCTGGGTTCACCAGAGAGAGTTGGCAAAAATCATAGGCAATACTTTTGTCAAGGCAGACGGAATCAGAGAACACTCATA
Organism: Ambystoma mexicanum; assembly: GCF_040938575.1. NCBI lineage: Eukaryota > Metazoa > Chordata > Amphibia > Caudata > Ambystomatidae > Ambystoma > Ambystoma mexicanum. The sequence continues at coordinate 423,074,200 of NC_090933.1, read as the reverse complement.
GACAGAAATTCAAGAGTCAATAGGCCGGAGCCAGTGTCAAGTGGAACTGGGTTCCTGTTGTCGAGGATCACACAGTCGGACAGTTCGAGATTCAACGTTGCCAGGAGTACTTGGATATTGTCAACAGAGGAAGCAAAAGTTATAAGAATGAGGGAAGACAAGGGCAAGCCTTGGAGATGAAGAAAAGGGATTCACCCTAATTCCTGAAGCAGAACACAGTACCTTATTCAATGGAGAAGCTGGTGCCCTGGCAGTTGTTCCTGTTGGTTTCCTGCAGACCCACGGTTCCTGGAGCTTCGATGTGAAGGAGGACATCTGGAGGGGTCTGCCCCACACAGGGATGAAGCTGGCAGCAGCGACGATGAATAAAAGGTGCGCTCCTTAAAAACAGGAGAGGCTCTTCAGATGGCTATCCTGACCACTACAGCAGTGTGCAGCGATTTTGACCAAGAAGAGGATCCTCTGGCTGTGGAAGATGAGTTGGTTATCCCCACCAAGCTCAAGGGAAGAAGACTCTGGACTGGATCTTCTCTGGTCGTCGAAGGGTAGATAGCTCAGGACTGCAGCAGGGCTTCACCGGGACGGGGTAGTTGCAGCAGCCGTCTTCTCTGCTTCTCTTCGGGTTCCTTATAGTTCCAGTGGCGACTCTGACTTCTAACCCAAGAGACCTGCCTTTTATGCGAAAATCCCCCATTCACACAGCCTGGCTGTCAATCACGCAGCAGGGGGGTTGTCTGGCCCGGACAACCACCTCAGCCAATCATGGTAAAGTGCGACTTGGGTTTCCTACGATACCCTGTGCAGGGGGTGACTGCACCCCTGCCTCACATTCAGCCCACCTAGACACCTAGGCGCCTGGAGGAGGGCTTCTGAGCAGAAGCCCGCCAAAAGACGGTGAACAAAGAAGGCAAACCTGGTTTGCAGCGCAAAGCAAAACACAAAAGGACTTTAACAAAAAGAAATGGCGAATAAACCCGACGGGAGCCAAAAGAAAAAGTATTTGGTCAAGCGGGTTTAAGTTCGAGGCTAATATAATAGCCTAAAACAATACTACGGTTATATAGAATAATCGCGGTAGAAAAGTTAGGGTAGATGCCACTGCCACCAGCCAAGTCTAAATGTTAAGAGCGAAACAATGCTCTAGGAGGTACAGATAAAAAGGGATACGGAGTAACCCTTTCCAGTACTCCATGTAAGATGGGGTGTACTGGATCTGTGGTTAAATGACTAAGTAAAGTTAATGGCAATTTTACCCTTTTCTGGGGGACGGTAGTCAGCCCCAGAAATGGAGTCGTGGGAAGTCTAAAAGACAACCCTGTGCTACTGCACTGAAGGTGCTGTGTAACACACAAAAGAAGGAGGCTACTGAAGTGGTGTACTCCAGAGCCCACAATCGCATAAACAGGTAAAAGACACATGGCAAAACATGGGTAAGAGTGGGGGAAAAGCTCACACTCTTACCAAGTGAAAAAATAAACTCCAGAAGTCCAGCAAAGCTGTTGGGGGACTCACTAGGTGAGGGAAATCAGCCATAAATGAGAATTTTCCCTAACATTAACCACCATCTGTTGCTGAACACTCCTATACCTGCCTCAATAACACTATTCAGGCACCAGTAGCTTAATACCCATTGGAGTCACACCTGCAGCACCTTGTGTAGCATTCATATCGATGAGTTGCTCTGCTTTGTGACTTGGAGACTACCTGCTTGACCCATGGTATTCGTGGTCCTGAGGATATAATGTCGCCCACCAAAAACAAAGGGAAACCAACTATAATGGACTTGTTTGCAAACCAAGGTAAAATGCGTGAGTCCTCACAATCAATGGAAGTTATGCAGGTGACTGCTTGCGCCCCAACACAAAACCCTCATGAGGAACAGATCCTTGCTACAATTGCTGTGTTGAGAACCGTCGCTGGAAACAAGGATTGATGAGGTAAAGATTGACATCCAATTGCTCCGTCAAGATGTAAGACAACTGGCTGAGAGGGTGACAACAGTTGAATCTGGACTGAGGGAAATCATGAATACCACCAAAGGCCTAGTAACAAGGGATAAGGAGCTGGAGAGAAAGAATGCAACCCTGGAACAGCATGCATAGGATTCTGAGGTAAGATCCCATAGGAACAACGTACGGGTGTTGGGGCTCCCAGAGGGGACATATGGTACGGATCCGACCCTATTTATCAAAACTTTGCTACACTAGGAGATTGAGTCTGGTAACCTGTCCCTAGGATTTGCGGTTGAGCGACCCCACATATTGCTACAGAAGAGACCCCCACCTGGATCCCACCCCAGACCAATTATTGCAAGGATACTGAAGACAGGGAAGTGATCCTTAAATTCTCTGGAGAATGTGGGAGCATACAGATAGACAATGCCAAAATCGCCATCTGCCCGGACTATACACCTGCTGTCCAAAGGCCAGGAACTCTTTCGTACCGATCAAAGCAAGGCTGCGGAAACTGAATCTTCAGTATATGCTTATGTATCCGGCTGGCTAAAAATAATCTACAACGGCCGGACGTACTCCCTCGACACTCCTGCTGCAGCGACTATATGGTTGGAACATACCAATCTAGCCGAACGCGACAGAGCAGACACCTGACCTTTGCAACTTCCACTTCATTTAGTTACACTTCTGTGTGCTTGTTAGGGAGAATTCTCTTATAAGGTTAATTAGTTCCCAAACCTAGTGAGTCCCCAGCAGCTTTGCTTGATTTTTGGGGTTTGTTTTTTTTCTCCTGCTAAGAGTGAGACTCTTTTTCTCCCACTCTTAGACATGATTTTAGGTATGTCACTGACTTTTTGTGTGCTCGTGGGCTATGGGGTCCTTTACTCCATAGGGTATCATCTATTTTTTGTGTATGCGTTACACAGCACCTTCAGTACAGTAACACAGGGGTGTCATAGTGACCCCCAAACATAGACTCCATACCCTGGGGCTGACAACTGTCTCCCAGGGCATGTAAAGTCACCATTGGCTTTACAAGTCCTAAATTGTGAACAGAACCAGTACAAACCATTATATTGTGGAAGTACTGGAAGGGGTTAATTATATTGCCCCTGGGTCTGTTCTCAAGAGGGCACTGTCCAGTTACCCCCTTGTCGACTTTCTGGCTGGTGGCAGTGGTTACCACGCAAAATATTCCACCTGAATATTTCCTATGGGATTTTCCCATTGATTTTAAACGCACCACTTTTTGGTGTAATGTTAAAGATACCGCCGGTTTATTTATTTAATATTAAATCCACGGTTGGGTCTTTTTGCCAGAACTCTTTTCTAAAATGGCATTCGTGTCCGTCTCTGTAACTTCAACCAAGTTCGAGCCCTTCGTTCCACTTTTTGGCTGGCTTCTCCACAGAAGCCCTCCAAATGGTGCCACTCTGTCTGGGTTCTACAGGATGTGTGGGGAGGACAATTGGCACCCTGGACTGCGTTGCCTTAGCAACTCAAGTCGCACTCTATTCTGATTGGCTCAGTGGTGCGCCGCCCGGCTCACCACTTAGCATGTTTGAGTGACAGCTATGCTGTTGAATGGGGGGTTTTCTGCATAAAAGCAGGGCCTTTGGGACGGGAACTTCAGAAGTCGCCACAGGACCTAAGAAATCCAAAGAGGGAAGAAGCTGAGCCATCTGCAACGACGACACCACCGGTGGAGCCCTGCTGCAACAACCTCACCACTTTCCCGACGACAAGAGATCTTCTGCTGGAAGTCTTCTCCCTCTGAGCTGGTGGGATCAACCAGTTCGCCACTTCGCCTTCCAAAGACGTCTCTTGGTCGACTCACCCGTGCCAAGCACCCCGGCGACCGGATAGCCAAGCTTCACCACTTTGACCGTGAATAAAAGGAACGCACCTTTTACCGATGAACTCCGCGGCTGGTCTCTTCCCTGGGCAGTGCAACGACTACAAGTTTCCTCCTCGATGAGATCTTCTCTTCCCCTGGTCGAAACCACGACTTGCATCCACTGCCAGGAACAGCTGCCGCCGCTGGAGCTTCCTCTATCTTTAAGGTACTGTGTTCCACCTGGCTTCCCTTTCTTCGGATTCCTAAAGGTGACCCTTAAATCCTTGGCTTTCCAACTGGGTGGGCTCCAGACCTTCTAACTTTACTTTTCGAATCACCCCAACCTCTTTTGAACACTCTGCAAAGATCTTTAGTGCATTTTAAACCATGTGATCCTGGGCACATTTCGCTTTGCTCCATTTAAAGTGGGCCTGGCCTATGAACTTTGCCTCTACAGTGTATACTGCCTTCACTTACTTGCTTTGGACTTAGAAAAGTGTTGGGAATTGTTTTATTTTTATGCCCTGCCTTTTTCTCTCCCTTTAGCTTAACTATTGGAGTGCCATCTAGGTTACGCACTCATCTGTTTTAGCAAATAGTGATGTTTTAACTCTGACTTGTCTAACAGTTATCAAGGGAAATGTTTATACTTTATCTGACTGTGTTTTAACTTGCTTTTGATTTAGAGTGCTAGTGTATTACCCAAGTGTTTTAAATAAATAATTATATACTTTTGATACAAAACTCTGGTCAGTGTTTGCTTGTTCCACTGTTTTTTTGGCCCTATTGTGTATACTCTATATACTGCCTTACTTTTCTTGAGAAAAGTGTGACTGCTCAGCCACAGCTACCAGGTAAATCTGGGTGGTACAGACTGCTACCAATTGGGTTTACTGCTTACTCCTGTAGTCTTAATCTTTTTGCAGTGTTCCCCAAGGGAACTGCACAGGATTCTGCCTAACAATGCTGCCTGGCTCCCGGTAGGTTGGGTGGGCTTGAGATGATGCTTTGAGGGGCAAGCGAAATACTGATCTGGGAATTACACTTCACTACCTTACCGCCAGAACCCTATGTATGCTCCTGAAATGTTATTCCATATGTTTTAAACTTCGCTCTATAGTAAGGATTGATAACCGCCTGAGTTATTTCACTTCCGCTCGGGGCGAAGCTCGATCACCCCGCCACTGTCCTTACCGGTCTGCTCAGTAAATAATGGCTGCCAGCCTGTTGCCGGATGCCTTTAGCTGGTACCCAATGGCCAGGTTTGGCCTTCGCGGTATGGGAATGCCGGAGCAACAAATGGTTGCTGGGGGATGTTATGTAGATTTGTTGTTAATGTTGTTTTGTGCTCTTCAGAATATGACATTGCTGATGGTCAAGCTGTCGAACAGACGTGGTGTACTTAGACTCTAATCCTAGCTATTTAAGGAAAATGAGGGGACTGGAGGTGGTGCTTTTACTCTTTGTGGGAGGAGGGGGGGCTCTTAACTGAAGTGCGACCGGTTTGGCTCACAGCACAATGGCCTCCATTAGGGTTCTGACCTGGAATTTTCACGGATTGGGCTCCTACCTTCGCAGAAATAGGGTGAACACTTATTAGAAATGGAAAAAAGTGTCAATCACCCTAATTCAGGAGACCCACCTGCTGGCCAAAGAACAGGAGATAGTACTCAACCGCTGGGGTGGGACTGGTTTTGGTGGCACTTACTCTAAATACTGCAGGGGAGTACTCACTTGGATATATGGATCATTGCCATTTCAATTGTTAGAAGTTGATCGGAACGAAGAGGGGGGTATCTGATCCTAAGGGGTTACCTTGACCACAAGTAGGTGTGCATTGTCAATTCATATTTCCCCAATCATAGCATCCCATTACATGTCCATACACTGGGGTCTCGGGTCTCGTCCAGATGAGATTGTTTCATCATTTGAGTGATTTTAATTGACACTGTGCTTAATAGATCCTCTCCCCCTCGAGGGGGCCCGTCCCTGGCAACAGCTGCTCTCAATGCAGCACTCATTGATATGGATTTCATTACCGCATCATTGATAACACAGGAGGGTAACCTGGTTGATGGATTAAATACCCATTCCGTGCAGGGATGTCGGTGGATGAACCTTATGTCTAGCTGGGGGTTAGAATACTTGGAACCTAATATAGGTCCAGGCACTGGGGCAACCTGGACTAATGGGAAGGTAGGCTATAGGCTAGACTATATGTTTGTAAATAAAAAACTAAGCCAATCTATGATCCATTTTGAACATATAGATATCCTTTTGAGTGACCACACACCCATCAGGGGTAAATTCTACAATGGCCCGATAAAGCAAAGTTGGGATGTGGGCAAAGTCATGGATATCCAATTTACTGTAGGTGGAAACAGGATCACTTGGTCGGATAAAAATTTAATTATCTTTAATGAGCTGTTTGATCGCCTGATCATTGACGACCTGGATATTGCGCGACACGGCTTAAATTTGATAACGAATTTGTTGGGAACAATACGGAGGACAAACAGCAACCTCATAGTGAAAAATAAAAAGGGAAAAAATCATTCCCACAAATTTGATCAAGTGATTTATGACAGGAAAAAAGAAATGATTGGTGAGATTCGTAAATTAAAACAGACATGTGACTCAGATGACGAAGAAAGAAATAAGAGAATCAGTAATATAAAGACGCAATATAAAAACTGGCTAAAGGATTATAAGTATAGTACTAATAATGTCAATTGGAGGTGCTTATATAAGATATGCAAAACCCATGACTCAAAACATTTTTGGTACTTATACCGACAATTCCTGATGGAGGAAGATTGCAGGGAAAATACTAATGTGAGCCAGGAGGCTTGGAAACAGTATATTACTGATCTCTACTTCAAGACTAGCTATATGTCTGCTATCCCTACTGGTATAAATCCATATAGCTATAATATATTTCCCTTTGGTATTCGGGATATAATTAAAATGATCTCTAAAATGAAAGCATCACGTGCCCCCGGCCCAGACAGGTTAGCTAATGCTGTCATAAAACAAAATCCCATGAAATGGGCAGTGACTCTGCACCAGCTATTTTCCGCTATATGGGAAACAGGCCGCATACCGGATAGCTGGAGGAAAGCTATAGTAGTCCCTATTTTTAAAAAAGGGGACAGAAAATTGCCCGATAATTATAGATTACTGGCTATGGCAGACAGCAGCTGTAAGATCTTCTGCTCATTGCTAGTTGACAGCTTAAATAACTGGATAGAGGAAAAGGGGCTTCTGTCTGCTCTACAAACTGGCTTCCGCAAAGGATATAGCACCCTCGATAATATGATAATGTTGAAACACATTATAGCAGGGGCTAAGGATAAGGGGGAAAAATTATATGTGTGTTTCGTTGATTATTCGAAAGCCTTTGACAGTGTTAATAGGGGGCTTTTGTGGAAGAAATTAAGAGAGAAAAAGATCTGTCCCAACATTCTGCATTTCTTGGAAGAAATGTATAGGGAAACTACTGTTTCCATATGCCTGGGTAAAGGAGGGATGTTATCACCTGAGATCGCTACGAATACTGGACTGAAGCAGGGATGTGTTACATCGCCTATATTGTACAACTTGTATGTCTCAGATATGTGGGAAAGTTTCACCACCATAAATAACTTTCCACCAATTGTGGCGGGGAAACCCATATGTGGCCTTATGTATGCAGATGACACCGTCCTCTTGGACAAGACTCCGATAGGGCTACAAAGAATGTTGAATGGCCTACTAGCTTACTCTGAAGCGAATAACCTTAATATTAATATTAATAAGACTAAGGTAATGGTATTCGGAGCCACAAAGTTAGAAAAGAAAAAACTTTCCTCAAGATGGCAGATAAACTCTATTAAATTGGAGGTTGTTGATGCCTATCCATATTTGGGGATGCCCATTCTGAGCAATCCCTGTATAAATTTTTTCCAGGAGGCGGTTAATCTAAAAGTACTAAAGAAATGGAAAGTCATAAGGAAATATATGACTAGTAAAGGCGGCCACTCAATTGAAGGTTTACTTGAGATATACAAAAGTTGCATTATACCTGGTATTCTGTATGCACTGGAAACAGTAGAAAGTAAATATCTGAGTAAATTACACTTACTTGAAGGGAAGATCTGGAGACCAGCCCTAGGACTCCCTAACTCAGTACCAATACAAGCTATAAGATGTGAACTGGGCCTCATATCCCTCTCGACTCTGTGGAAAATCGAATGTTGTAAACTCTATTTTAGAATTATCTCAGGGGATGGGGATGAAGGAAGCCTGCTTAACCTTATAAGACAAAATAAAAGTGAAGGCAGATTTAAGAATTCTTATATGCTTAACCTTCAAAAAACAGTTCTGTCTTTTCTAGAAGCCCTTGGTTATAATGAATGCATGGAAAAAGATAACAGAATGTGTACTAAGAAAAGTTTTAAAGATAAGGCTTTTATTTGGGATCTATGTGAAAATCAATCTTATCTCTATAACAAGTCTAGATACTCTGTTTATGCTCTCCAAGGCCTCAAACCTGCCATCCCAAGACAATATCTGCTAAACACGGGAAGCAGAGCTCTGAGAAGATTTATCTTGCAGCTACGTCTGAACACTCTCCCTTGTAATGATATTATCGGGGCAAGAACAAATATTCCCTGTGCAGAAAGATTGTGCAGGCATTGTAATATAGAGGTGGAGACAGCAAGACATATTTTAACCTCATGCACCAAACTAAGGGAATGCTATTTTAAAGGGTATGCATATTTTGTAGAGGACATGCAAAGGATTGAAACTGATCAATTCTGGTCAGCTATTTATGATGGAGAGATTAAGGTTTATATCGGGGCAGCTTTTTATATTTGGAAGCGAGTAATATGATGTATGCTTTTTGTATGTATAATATATGTATCTGTGTTTGGTTGATATAATATTTTTCTGTAGTGTATAAGGTTTTAATTAACCAATAAACACTTTAATTAAATAAAAAAAAAAAAAAAAGAGATGGATTTGGTGGATGCCTGGAGGGAACTACACCCAGAGACTAAGGGTTACTCCTTTTATTTGTCCCCACACGACTTGCACACTAGGATCGACTACTTCTTCATTGGGAGGCAACACATGCCTGATATCTGTAGTGCTGAGTATCTGGGCCGCTCGATATCTGATCATTCCCCCCTGATGATTACATGGAACATAGACGTCCAATGCCAACGTGGCACATGTCTGCTGATGCACTGACTGATGAGATCTTTAGGAATGAGCTTAAACTCTTGCTGTCTGAGTTCTTACAACACAATGAGGGAAGTGTGAAAGTGTTGGGTATGGTTTGGGAAGCATTGAAGGTGGTGACCAGGGGGGAAATTATAGCGAGAGCAGGGGGTTATTCACCGAAAGCTGAAGGAGGAATTGGAGGCCATGGAGGAGAAGATCCGTACACTAGAAGCCCAACACATGCTTGCAAGTGGAGAAAAAGAATTTGGCTACAGCCTGCTCATGCTGCCTTGAGGCGTGGGAGAAGTTGTCTACGTTCGACTACGTTACTCGCACTAAGGCTCACACAGAAGGGGATAAACCAGGAAGGCTTATATCATGGCTCTGCAAACAAGAACTACCAAGGTCCCTGATCACCCTATTACACAATGAGTGTGGGGCACCATGGCGGTCCCAACTTGGAATTAATGATATTGTCATCACATACTACTCCCAGCTATATAGTCATACAGAACAGGTGCCCCACGGAGAAGTGACGGAGTCCCTATCCCTTATTTCGCTCCCACGACTTACTGACACGCAGCTTACACTCTTAGATCTGCCAATCACATTGGAGGAACTGAGTGACACGATTGCCTCACTAGCTACATGCAAAACGCTTGGAAGCAACACGACACAAAGCAACACAGGTTCGATCCCCGGGTCGGCGCTTAGAAACCTCTGGGTATTAAGCGTGTTATAAATAACCTATCATATCATATCATATATCACCTTTCTTTGGAATAGCTTAATTGTCTCTTGGTGGGTACCCCCTTGTCTCCTTGTTGCAAGTGTGCAATAGTGGGCTACCAGTCTCCCCTCCTTGCACACCTGCTGCCCTTCATTCACCTCTGCCTGCTTACCTCCCTCCTTCGAGTGGACCATGCAGGTGGAATGCCCTCCTTGATTGCTAGGTTCCCTTCTGATGTGTGCCACTTGCTGTCAGGCTGGGGGTAGGTGCTTATCACTGAGCTGGGTTTGTCCCCAAGGTTCCTTCCCTTCCCTCGGTGGGCGAATGTTCTTTGTAACTGGCCCACGTCTCCTGTTGCCGGGTTGTGGGGTGGGGCAAAGGGATCCCCTGTCCCGTTCCTATGATCAGCTTTTTGTCCAGTGTCCAGGGGTAGTCCCTCTCCCTCAGTGCTCTGATGCTCCTTTGGGGCTTAAGGAGTTATGCTGCCTTAGTATGAGTTTGCTTCTGCCCGTAGCGCTGTGCTACACAGGGGGTGAGTCCTCCCCCCTCCTGCTGTCCTCTTTACTCTTCCCACCCAGAGTACTACTTCTTAAACTGTTGGGGCTTGCTTGCGGTGTGGCGGTGGCCGTTAATTGAAAGGGGGGCCAGCTGTAACCTGTGCAGCTCCGCTGCAATGTTGCTGGTGCTTCTGGGCCACGACCCCTCTCCTTTGTATTGGGGCCGGGTCTGGTCCTCCCTTCTGCTGGTGCCAGTGGTGGCCTGGGCGGTGCACTGTACTCTGCGCGAGGGTGTGGCTGGAGCTCTGAGTGCCTGTTCTCCTCCTCTGCTCCCACGGGTCCTCCCGTTGTGCATTTCCCTCCGTGCTGGTTGCATCAGGCAAGGCCGTGTTGAGATGTTTCTTGGGTCCACCGGTCTGCGTTCCTGGTCACTTCCTGACTGCAGTCGCACGCTTGTAGCTTCTCCTCCTCCGGGTGCTTGATGCTCTGGCCCGTGTCTGACACCCAGAGCCTCCAGCCCCCCTACTGTGGCACTACTAGATTCCCTTGCTGGCGGATGGGGCCGGTTTGGGTCCTTTTTTCTGCCGAGTCCCTGCTTCCTGCTCCGGGATCCGAGTCAGCCTTGGGCGGTCCCCTGCAACACGAGCCAGGGCGCCGCTCTTCTGCTGCCTGCGGCTCGGTTTCCTTTCTCAATGGCTTCCCGTTTGCTTCGCTAGCCATGTGGTCACTTTCTATGGCACCGGGTGTTGAGAGAGGCATGAATGTTCAGCAGGCTTGCAGAGATGCTGCCGGCACGTCTATCTGGTGTCAGCGGCCATCTTGTCTCTACCTCTACATTTTTTTTTTCTTTTTTTTTTCCACTTTGTATTTATTGGATTTATTCATTAACAATAGCGACATATTCTCAACTCAAAAACCAGTCCAAACCGGACCATAGAAAAACACCCCAACCCCCCTGATCCCCCCCCTGATCCCCCCGCCCCACCCACCCCCAAAACAATGAGCTACACAGGGTTCACAGACAAAAGAAAAAATAGTCACCATATGGTTGGGAGCACACCTCGGTATAATCACTGGCTGCCCGACCGGTTAGCTCTATCTGCAAAGTCCCCATCAAAATTCATACTTCGGGTGCTCTTGTGCAGAAGCCGATCTGTTTCAACCCACCATCCAGCTCTGCACCCGATCCCGGACCTCAGAGTCTCAGTGCAGCACAGTCTGTATTCAAAAGCACTACAGTCCAATCCTGCAAGAAAGAAGGCATGTCATCGTGTACAATAGCTGTAAGCTTCTCATAGGTGAAGATTGTTAAAAGTTTAAGAAACCAATCTGACTTCGTTGTGCTCTGAGATCCCTTACACTTCTGGGCCAGAGCCATTCTTCCTCCCCTTAGCATCGCACCAATTACCCTGAGGAAGGGTCCCTCCTCACACTCGGGCCTAGGGGTAACCTTTAAGATCTCCATGGGGTGGAGGGCAGGACAGGTTCCCAGGATATCTTTAATCCAATTTAGTAACTCTGCCCAGTAAACTTGAATCACCTGACACTCCCACCACATATGGAACCAGGTTCCTCTACCGGCACACCGAGGGCATTTAGGGGAGACTCCGAGAAACATTTGAGACAGAGTGGCAGGCGAACAGTGCCAAGAGTGCAGAATTTTGAAGCTATGCTCCGTGGCTGCAGTATACAGGTTCCCCCTAAAGACGGTCCGGAGAACGGAGTCCCAATCCCGCTCCTCCAATGTTGTGCCAATTCTCTCTTCCCATATGCTCCTGAACCCCTGCCTCCCCTCTAGCTCCGCCGTAATTAACACATTATAAATTTTGGATAGGGATCCCTTTCTGGAGTTGGCCTCCACAAAAATCTTTTCAAAAGCGGTCAGCTTACGAGAAAGTGAGGCCACCCAATCTGCTTGCGTGAGAATGCCCTTGAGTCGCAGGAAGTCAAAAATGGAGGGAGGCCTTTCCGGAAGGAGCTCCAACAGCTGGGGAAATTCAATTAAACCTCCCTGGTCAAAAAGCTGCGCGGCCCTCTCCAGCCCCTGGTCAGACCACATCTGCGTCCCTCGGAACCCCCTAGTCCCCAAATCAAGTGGCGGTCCCCACAGGGAGGACAAGGGAGAGGGCCATGATGATAGTAATTTGTTATCCCCACACGGCCTCCACAGCCGTCAGAGAACCGCTAGAATTGGGTGGGACCGAGCTACAGCTGGCAGCGCGCGCGGCGGGGCCCAGAGCAAATCCCTAACCTTGTGAGGATGAACATGCACATCTTCAATGAAAGTCCAATATGTCCTAAGGTCATCTCGCAGATGCTCTAACATGACTCGCAACTGGGCCGCTTTGTAGTACAACTTAAAGTCGGGAAGACCAAATCCCCCGAACGTCTTAGGGAGTGTTAGAGTACTCCGCTTTATTCGTGCCCTCTTAACATCCCACACAAAGCGAAGGATTCTCGCCCTAAGCGAAAGAAAGGAGGAGTCCGGGACAGCACAAGGCAGAGAAGAGAAGAGATAGAGAAGCCTAGGCAGCACATTCATCTTCACAGAAACCATTCTACCAAACCAAGAGAGCGTCAATGGAGCCCACCTATCCAGGTCGCGACAAACTTTGGCCACCAACAGAGGAAAGTTCAGCTCAAACACCTTGCTTAGGTCCCTCGGAATTACCACCCCAAGATACCTGGTACTGACTTTCTCAGTCCGCAACCCAAACACCTCCACTCTACCCTCAGTATCTTCATTGCGCACTCCCATGGGCATAATACATGATTTAGAAATATTTATTTTGAGACCACAGAACTGTCCAAAAACCTGTATCAACTCTAACAACTGGGGCAGCGAGTCATTAATTCCAGATAGATACACCAGGATGTCGTCGGCAAAAAGAGACAACTTAAATTCGTGTTCCCCACATCGCACTCCTGTAATCGCCTCTTCACTCCTAACCGCGATAGCAAAGGGCTCCATAGCTAGCGCATACAAAAGAGGAGAAAGAGGACAGCCCTGGCGAGTTCCTCTAAAAAGTGAAAAGCTCGGGGACGCGAAGCCATTAACCAGAACCCGCGCAGATGGAGCATTATAAAATGCAGCGACCCATCCACAGAACCTATCACCAATACCCATCCTTCGAAGCACCTTCATCATTTAAGGCCATTCAACGCGATCAAAATACTTTTCGGAAACTAGCGAAAGGAGATAAGCCTCAGACTCATTCTTGGACACCTCGTACATTAAGTCCAATGTTTTCCTCACATTATCAGATCCCTGCCGCCCTGGAATAAAACCCACTTGGTCTCCGTGAACCAAAGAGGGAATAAGCCTAGCCAACCTGTTTGCCAAGATCCTGGCCAATAGCTTCACATCAACGTTTAGAAGCGAAATGGGCCTATATGATTGACACGAGGAGGGATCCTTCCCCTCCTTCGGGATGACCACAATGAGAGCCGACATCATGGAGGGAGGAAGGGACCTCGTCTCCAGGGCCAAGTTATACACCTTAGACAAATGCGGCGCCAAAGTGGAGCGAAATGTCTTGTAAAAGCGGACGGTGAATCCATCGTCTCCCGGCGCAGTGCCATTCTTCAGAGACGCAATAGCATCAACAACCTCCTGAGGAGATATCGGGAGTTCCAAAGAAGCCGAGCGCACCAGCTGCAAACAGGGTATGGGGAGAGACCCAAAGAACCGATCCACATCTGACCCATCACCAAAATATTCAGAAGTGTAAAGGGTTTCATAGTATGACTTAAATTGTTCCGCAATCTGGTCATCCTCCAGCCACCTTACACCCCCCCCCGACCAGATATACAATTGACTCGTCGACTGTTACGGAGTTCCCTGAATCTCCAAGCCAATACTTTGTCTGCCTTTTCCCCCTTCTCCATATATCGCTGCTTTAGAAACGCAAGCTTCTTCTCCGTCTGCCCCACAAGCAAGGCAGACAGTTTAGCTCTCAGCTGTTGAAGCTTAGCCCTCTTGGCCGGGTCTAACTGCGTCTTCAGCTTCCCCCCTGGCTGAATAGCCAGAATCTGCTCCCTCAGTTTATTCTCTTCCCTAGCCTTTTCCTTCTTCCTCCTGGCTCCCATTTCTATCAAAACACCTCTGATCGTAGCTTTAAATGCATCCCACACTCCTCCAATCCCCACCTCTCCAGTGTCATTTAAGGTGAAGAATTCAACTATCGTGTCTAGCAGGGACTGCCTTAACACACTATCCTGCAGGAGCGAATCATTACAAATCCATCGCGAAGAGCCCCTGACCCCCGGGGGAATCCCCAAACTAACACGGATCATATCATGGTCGGACCATGGGATAGTCTCCACCTTAAAGTCAGAGATATATTCATGGACCACTGAATCAACCAGCACATAGTCAATCCTAGAGAATGACTGATGTACTGAGGAGAAGTAAGTAAATGGAGTATCATGGTTACCAACATCAGGGTGAGCATCTAAAAGATGTAGGTCCATGTTTACCTTCCGAAACAAATCTGCCATCTTCCTCTGGGCTCTAAGGTCAGGACATGGGTTTGAGGATTTCCTGTCTTTGTCTGGGTGCAAAACCATATTGAAGTCTCCCCCTACAATGATCGCTCCCTCTGCAAAATCCCTGATTTTCCCGCTCATCCCCTGCCAAAACACATCCTGATCCTCGTTCGGACCGTACATTCCCACCAATGTGAACAACCTGCCCCTCCACTCCCCCTTGACCATAATAAAACGCCCCTCTGGGTCCACTTTATGCGCTCTGGGAGAGAACTGCGCATCCGGGGAAACCATGATCACAACCCCCCGTCTTTTCACCCCATATGATGATCGAAAGAGATATTGAATAGCCCTGGACTTGAGGGCGGGTTCTCTCCCCTTAACCCAATGGGACTCCTGCACAAAGAGAAAGTGCAACTTCAACCGCCGGAACTCTCTGAGCACCAGCGACCCCTTAGTCAGAGAGTTCAGGCCTCGCACATTTAGAGACCCCCACAGAAAGAGAATAAGGAAAGTCATTCATAAGGGCAGACTGACAACCACATGAGAACTCCGCCTCCGAACCGGGGTGACCACCAAAGAAGAACCAAAACATACATGATGAACCCAATATACATGGTAGCTCTTAACTCACCCTTTTGCCCCACCCAACTCCACCCCTCTCCCCCCACCCAACTTGTGAGGGTCTGAAAGGACTGCATCCCCATACAGTCAAGCCTTCAGACCACCAAGGCTCGCCTCCACCAGGGCGAACAAGCTCACACAAAACACCACAGTTTCCGGGCCCCCCCAGACCCAATGATCAAAGGAGAGGAAAGAAAAAAAAGCAGCTTCCGGCATCCCCCCTCCACCCGCCAGACCATGAAGCGATCCAGCTTAGAGACCGTAGCTAAACCAACCAAACTCAACCCATTTCGAGCACAATAGCAGTCAGAGGACAGCAGAGGCTCCGTCCTCTAGTTAGGTCGGCGCCTGTCCCGGGGACGGGGGCGCTATCTTCCTGTATTTCCTGTGTCCCCGGACGCGGCGTCGACCCAGGGATGCCGGGAAGTCCCCGCGTGTACCCTCAGTGGGAACATCATCCAGCTTGACCTGTTCCCGAAGGGAGTCGCTCAACAGTTCTGTCATTGCTCTCCTGATGTCGGACTCCGAGGTAAGCACATGTCTGTCTCCGTCGAGTTCGAAAGTGAGAGAAAATGGGTGCCCCCATCTATACCGCACTCCCTTCGAGTGCAACCATCTCTTTAATGGCCCACAGAGCCTCCGTCGAGCCAATGTGAGTGCAGAAAGATCCTGGTAAATGGAGATTTTGGCACCATTCCACTCGATCACACCTTTTTTACGAGCGAGCTCCAATATCCTAGTCTTCTCTCTATAGTAGTGGAACTTCACTAAGACAGAGCGAGGGCCTCCCGCACAACCCCCTGCTCTATGAGCTCTGTCAACGGTAGGAACAGTAGTAGTCTCTCCTTCAAGGACAAGGCTTATGACTTCTTTGACCTTTCGCTCCAGGTCAACCTGCGTCTCTCCCTCCTGCTCCGGTATGTTGAGGAACCTCAAATTGGAACGTCTCTCTCGATTTTCCAAGTCGTCCAGCTTGAGGGCAATCTTTTCCTCCTTTCTCTCAAGCTCCGCCAGCCGCAGGTCAAATTGAGTCTCAAGGATGTCCACAGAAGATTGATTGGCTTCTCAGGGCCTGAACTCTATCCTCCACATCGTCCACCTTCTTATCCAGGGAATCGAGTCTCTTCCCTATATCTGCCTTAAACCCACGGATCTCCTCAAGAAGAGCTGCCATATTGCGGCCCATGTCCTGGGTATCAACAACTTCTTTTTGGTCGGAGACCTGCATATTGATGACCTCTCCTGCGCCCTGGGGCGGCCTCCGGAATCGCTGGAGAGGCCTCACTCCCTGCATCCGCACTCCAGACTCTCCATAGGCCGATGCTCAGATCAATTCACCACAGGAGGAGCCCCAACAGGCCACGGTATCAAGAAGGGCCTTCAACCAGCTCTGCAAGAGCGCCCCTCCAGAATGCCTCCAGAGACCACACCGAAGCCAAGGAAGCGAGGAGAGGTAAGTGGAATCAGGGCTCCCCTCCAACCCGTAGACAGTATCCACTCCTCGTACGCCTTCTTCCAACACCAAACCAGAGAAAGACAGACACTGTCAGGACTCAGGCAAGGCCCACAAACTCCACAATGTTTTCAAGCGTCGCTACTCCAATAGCCAAGATTCCTCCACAGGTGCGACCTCTCGCCAACATCAGCCTCTGGGTCCTTTTTCAAACAGTCCTAGCTACTCCTTGCTGCCCCCTCTCAGCAGACCATACCGACAAATGACCTGGGGAGCCGGGCTATCACACCACCCTTCTCAACACCAGGCTTCACACCGCTGCGCTCCAGATCCGGTGCAGACCCCTTCCTCGTAGGTCCGACCAGGTCAAATCAGGCCCACGCAGCACACCGGCATCTCGCGCCACCCCCCGCAGATCACCATACCGTAGGCAGATGTTGAGCAGGTCGGGGGGGGGGGCGCGTTGTTTCAATCCGAGGGCCTCCTGGTACCTCCTTAATCCACCTCCACAGGCCAGCCACCTCTGCACAGGTCCTCCGCCGGGGCTCACCCCAGAACGCTAACCTCGCGCTCTGCCCCCTCAGCGGGATCAGGGGCCCCTCCTCGCTCCACCCAAGACGCGGGCAGGCGAACGCCGCAGCTCGCTCTCCCAGGCTCTTCTCTTCTGCTCAGGGGAGAGGCCACATCACCCTCCCGCGGGTGCCGCCACACAACGGTCGCCGCCTAGGGGGGGGGCCTCGAATCCGCCGCCAGGCCGCCCGGGGGGGTGCCGATCCGATCGCTGGAGCCTCCGCCCCTCCCCCACCGCCAGCGAGACGGCGCCGCTCGGTTCTCCTCGGCGGGGACTCCAGGCTCGGCACCCTGCGAGCTACGAACTCCTCACTCCCGGCACCTTCCGACACCGGGAGTTCGCTCCTCCTGGTCACGGGGGCATACGCTAGCCCCTGGGGGGGTCCGCACACGGCAACAATCGGGCTGGGAGGACCCAATTCCAAAAAAAGGCCGCCCTGGGGAGGAGAACAGCTGAGAAGCTTTAGCACATCTCGGCGCCCCCTGGTGGCTCCTCCTACCTCTACATTTTTGAATGCTACAATCTGATCGGAAATATGTGCCTAAAGGTCTCAGAGCTCATTCAATCAGAGGACTGGTTTCCACCTCTGCCCTACAGAGCGGAGTCCCTGTTCCGGAAATTTGTCTGGGGTCTATGTGGGCCTCAATGCACACATTTGCATAACACTATCATCTGATTTTCAGTTCCCATGTAGGCAGAAAATGAAGTCTGTTCTGAGAGGTCCTTATCAGACTGGGAGTCCTTGTCCCTGAGATGGGAGTCACTCCCAGTGAGGTCCCACTTGCCCAGACCCCTAGGTAGGGTCTTGTGGAGTCAGCTCACCTCCCTAACCTAAGAGGGGGAGGCACCCATCGGGGAAGAAGGGACCAACTGTCCAGATTCGTCACACCGCTAGACTTCGGGTCACCCCTTGCCCCCAATTTGCCTGGCCTTGTGTTTATATCATTATTTACATGCAAAATAATATTGGCGCCAGGGATGCCACCTTGCCGGACATCCTTTTCCACAGGGAAAGACTCCATAACCTGTCCCTTGGCTCCAAATATAAAAGGTGCTTTAATATTGCCATTGTTGCATTACAGATATTTAATGTTGCCCAAAAGATCTGGAGGAAGGTCAAGGACAGCTAGCACAGACCTTGGCACGCTGTCAGATGCAGCCTTTAACTGCTTTAGAAAAAGCTAATAAAATCAGCACTTTACAGATCAGAACAAGTTACTTACTGGAACGTTCTTTCGATTGGATGTTCCTCCCACGTATTCCTCATTTTATGATATTCGTATCACAGCTCCGCTGCTTCGGAAAGCTTTTTCACTAGAGGGCGCTCGGTTCGAGGCCGTGGAGTCGTAGTCCCTCGAGAGCCACAGTTGAGCGTCAACGTCATCCACTGTATAAAGGGCTCGAGCAGCGCCCTTTACCTCAGTTCTGTGTTTACGGTGTTCATGGTCGCATCAGCTGATCAGGCTTTAAGTCCTCAGGCTCTGAAGGAAGTTCGAGTGCAACTGGCGTAAACTGTACGGAGGGGTAGGTTGGGAGGGTTGATGGGGAATACGTTGGAGGAACATCCAATCGAAAGAACGTTACAGTTGGTAAGTAACTTGTTCTTCAAATTGATTGTGTCCTTCCACGTATTCCTCATCAGCAGTGGTAGGTTTGGAGGTTGGAGTACTAGAAATTTTAATTATGGACTGAATGAAGGACATCTTTTGCAAATAGTCCTCCTTGACATGAAGTAGAGTCCAAGCAGTAATGCTTTACAAAGGTGTGCATTGATGACCAGGTGGCCGCAGCACAAATATCCTGCACCGGGACACCCCTCTGAAGAGCCGTGGAAGTTGCCATGCCTGGTCCCTTAATCCCTCTGGAGGCTCTTTCCCAGCTAATTTATAGCATTCAGAGATTGCTAGAATTATCCATCTGGATAGAGTTTATTTAGATATTACAACACCCAATTTGTGTCCAGTATACCCAACAAATAGTTGGTCACTTTGTCGAAGATTTGCCAATCTGGAAATGTAGAAACTGAGAGCCCTTTTTGGGTCCAGTCTATGTAACCTTTCCTCTTCCTTACTAGCGTGAGGCGGAGAATGAAAAGAAGGTAAGGTAATTTTTTGTGACAGATGAAAATCAGAAACTATTTTAGGCAAGAAAGATGGTTTGCCTTTTAGAATAACCTTGTCCCTATGGAAAATGGTGTGAGGCGGCTTACAAGACAGTGCCTGCAACTCACTTACCCTGCGGGCTGATGTTATAGCCACCAATAGAATAGTTTTAAGAGTGAGAAGTCTTAATGGGCAAGAATGTAAAGGTTGGAAAGGGGCACCCATGAGAAACTTTAAGACTAAATTCAAATCCCAGATGGGCACCTGAAAAGGTGTCAGGGGTTGGGGGGGGGGATTTTTTAGCCCTTTCAAGAATTGAATTACTAAGGGCATTTTAAAATGGGATACCTCTTCCGAGGAACGCTTAAAGATAGATAGCACTGCCAAATATCCTTTTATAGCACCAACTTGGAGCCCCAAAATGGCTAAGTGTAAGAGAAAAGAAAGTACTGTTGGAGTATAAAAAAGGAATGGATCCGCATTCTTATCCTTGCACCAGTTACTGGCCGAAAGCAAAATCTCCATTACATCATCCGGGAGGTCCCAATCCTTATATCTCAGCCTCTCAGAAACCATGCGTGAAGGCTGCGTGTCTTGAACTCTGGATGGAGAACCTGAACTTCCTATTGCAAGAGAAGATGTGTAGTTTAAACTCTCCGATGGAGACCATCGACAGCTGATTGTCAGATCGTTGGTGTGGGCTTCCCACCCCGTGAGTGAGGTGTCCGTCACTACCGTTATCTCCAGCCATGGTTGCCAAAAAGGTTCCCCCTTGAGGATATTCTCCTTGCAAGCCCACCATAGAAGATCTTAAGCCACCTTGGTTGAGACTTGCAGAATATCTGACATCTCCCCCGAAAATTGGTACCATTGAATCCTGAGGGCCTATTGACAAGATCTCATCCTCAATCTGGCCTCTGGCACCAGAAAAATGCTGGATGCCATGAGGCCTAGCAACCTTAGAAAGTCGAATGCCGGTAGATGTTGGGCATTTTAAAACTACGTTACCATCTGCAGAATGTGGTGAGCTCTCTCCTTGGGAGGCGAGGCTTTTCCTGAGGAAGTGTCCAGGACTGCTCCGATGAATTGGAGTCTTTTGCTTGGAATCATTTGTGACTTCTTGTAATTGAGGGAGAAGCCCAGTCTGTGTAAGAAGTGGCAGGTCAGGGCCAGATGTTCCTGGGCTCGTTCGGATGAACTTACTCTGATTAGCCACTCGTCCAGATAAGGGTAGACGTGAATCCCCCTTCTTCTGATACTCGCTGCCAGCACTGCCATCAGTTTGGTGAAAACCCTCGGGCGGCGGTCAGCCCATATGGTAGAACCCAAAACTGATGATGAGAACCACCAATTGTGAAACTCAGGCACTTTCGGTGCTTGAGATGGATTGGCACATGAAAGTAAGCATCCTGAAGGTCCAATGAAACCAGCCAGTCCTGGAGCTGAAGAGCCTGAAGGATCTGAGAAAGGGTCACCATCTTGAAATTGTCTTTCCTGAGGAACTTGTTCAAGTTTCTTAAAGATGAGTCTCAATCTGCCATCCTTTTTGGGGATGAGAAAATAAGGGGAGTACCAACCCTTGTTCCTACAGGTACATGTTCTATTGCACCTTTCTCTAGCAGGGTTAAAATCTCCTGCACAGGTTGACCACCAGGGGGCGCACGGATGAGTCTCCACTCCATGTGAGCTACTTGACCGCAGGTCCACGACATGATTAGAGCCCCGTCACACGACCCCCCCCGAAAAACAGAGGAGAGGATGACTGATTACCCCCCCCCCCCCCCCTCCCACCCACAGGAGAAAACATGAAGAAAATCGGAGCCAGGAAGGGGGAGAAACCATAGTTCGAAGTTGCATGCCACAGGACGCCTCAAAAGCGAAAGTGAAACCCGCTGAAATCAACGCACCAGCCGGGAAATGGTTTTCCACGGATAACGGTGACCAGGATGAATGGCCTGCCGGACACCTTCCTTTGTGCCCACCCCCCCCCCCCACACACTCCCCATCCATGCGGGCAGCGAAGAAGTGCACAGTTTGAAAGCCTGGCACGCTCAGAAGGGTTTCAGAGAAGGAGCTCCATCAGTTCGCGGTAAGCAGACACTCCCCAGAGAGCTGCAGAGCCCGCAAAGCTACCCCACCCAGAAGCGCAGCACTCTGCGGGCAGACGCCTCGACACTGCCAGAAGCCCGGGGGGGTCCCTCCATAGTATCCCCCGTCCAACGCTCCCTGTCCCCAACACCCGGTGCCCCATCAACAGGTCGGCCTCACGCAGCGACTGGTGGTGACAGGTGGAGAGGGGAGAGGCCGGAGCACCCGTCAATTGGCTTAGATGCCCCACACACATAACCCTGCCAGCACAGTCACGTGAAACGAACCCTGAGTGCTTAAAGGGCAATTGGAAAATAAGCACTCACTGAGATGCGTGGCAGTGAAAGTCATGCAAATGTGTAAAGTAAATGGTGCCTTTCAATCTAAAATGAAAGTGTAGATGTACTGATATCATACCCGAGCTAAGTTTAACTCCTGCGCACCTCTTTCGTTGGAAGCGAAGGAGACGCAATAAAAGGCAAGCCTGCACACCTAACTAAAGCCACCCCTGACTAACCGCACACGTACAAAGCGGCATCGCCGGAACCATCACAACGCCCCTTCACCATTCAAGGACCTTATCCCACCGCCCGCGCAGTGCAGAGATTTGGGGAAAGGCCACCCATACTACTATTCAAGCGTACTCACACGGGACTCCACTAAGGAACATATGACGACGCCAGAGTACAGTAGGTCTGCAGAGTACACCACAGCAGACTGAAGGGAAAGACCGAACCGAGACCACAGCCCCCTCCAAAATAAATAAAGAAGGGCGCCCTGGAGAGGATGCTGCTTCGAGTTCCAGCAAGAACTGCCCATCGTGGAACCAGAAAGCGACCTAAGTAACTCCTGACTACAGGGGGACCAGAAGGCGCACAGACTTGAAGAGATCTACACCCCCCTCATTGGCCTCTGGCGCATACGGTAGACCCCATCACCATCCAACAACCTGGAATCATTTTGAAGCCACCTGAACACACTGTAGAGCAGAGGGTTGGGCCCCCGAAGTAGGGGCGTGTGCCTCCTCTGCCACAGTAACCACCCCATGAACAGTAAGGTGAAGTTGGCTAGATATGTCTACAACCCGCTCCCGTCGCTATCAGGGAATAAAAACATAGAAACGATGGATGCCTCCGAGACATCGCAGCCCTCCTGAATGAAATAAAAAAGCATGGGAGCCAACCTAGGCGATAAAATAGATAAAATAACACAGAGAATGGACAACATTGTGGAAAGACTAGAAGGGGTTGAAAACAACCAGGCCTCCATTGATACCCTCGAAACTCAAATGGACCTCAGAATACGGGAAATCGAGAAAAGAGAAGAGGAATTCCGACTAAAAATGGACGATTTAGAAAACCGTGAGAGAAGAAACCTGCGCTGCTTCGCCATTCCGGAACACGGAGGTGAAACAGAGGAAGAACTCAAAAAAACAATTCACGACATCATCAAAATTCTGACGGCGGACGAAGAAATCGATGAGCCCAAAACAGAGAATATACACAGGGCTGGAGGACCACCTAGTGGCCCAAGATCAGTCCTCGCCAGATTCCATCGATACCAGGACAGAGCCAGGATTCTAGAAAAAGCCAGATCTGGAGGTCCCCTCGCCCTCGGAGGAGCCCAGATAACCATATTCCAGGACTTATCCTCGCTCACCCTGGCCCTGAGACGCCTCTGTAATCCACTGAAGAAATGGCTCAAAGAACAAGGCACCCGATACAGATGGGGATACCCCTTCTCTCTCACATTCGAGTACGGAAGCAAGAGAATACAGTTACGATCGGAAGAGGAGATCCTGAGATTGCATTGCGGAACTCCTTGGAACAGGTCCAAGAGAAGGAGACTGACGAGAACCTGAGCAAATTGGATCGCGATGGGCACTTCAGGGACCAAGGAGAAAAAGAGTGAAGGGATCAAGAAAGTACAGGCGGGGTAACACGCCGGACAACGACAAATGAAAACAGCATCTCAATGGCCTGTAATTAAGAGTCCGGAATCTGAATAAGACAGCGAAAGTGTCCGTTAAGAATTAGGCGACCCACACTTCTTCGACATGGGGCCAGACTCGTGGAAGAGTCCCCCCTGGAGGGGAGAGGTGGAACGATCAGCTGAAGATGCACCATGAAACGACATGTTTCACTGTATATCCTTTTATGAAAGTTAATGTTGAGTTCTAAGCGTTTGGGGGGAGAGGGGAGCGGGAAGGGGGCTCAAAATGTTAGTGATTGTATTTGCCAGAAGGACCGTGCAGTAACAGTTCCCACCGGTGGTCCGACGTTGGACTGACTGTTTTCACCCAGTCCGAAGCGGACACACCAATCAAGGATGGAAGCCCTCGACAGGAGGGGGCACAAAGGTGAACGAGGGAGGAGGGAAGGGAATGTTAGTTTGCAGAACACTGCGGGAGGGAGGGGTGAGGGGAGATAAAAACATTGACACTCAAGACAGTCAGGCACATCCAACAAAAAACTTTAACCTCGTTGGCATGCAGCAATAAAAAATGGGACCCAGTAAACAAACGAAGGAAACACATCAATGGCCATTAACTGCAACACTGCAAGCGACGGGCCCGGCACGATTACAATTGGGACACTGAATGTCAAGTGACTCAATTCCCCCACTAAGAGGTAACTACTGAACACGGAATTCCAAAGAGCAGACCTCGACATACTCTTCCTACAGGAAACTACATAGATCAAAGGGGAAGAAAGAAGAGTTCTGTACGCCAGGTCTGGAGCTGAACACTGGAGCTCAAGCCCACTCCGGAAAGCTGGCGTCGGCATCCTAATCAGCAAACGACTCCAATTTGATGTCCGGAAAACTTGGGCAGTAAGCAGCAGATCGATCGTACTGGTCGGTGTTAAAGAGAATTCTCATTTTATGGCTAATTTCCCTCACCTAGTGAGTCCCCCAGCAGCTTTGCTGGACTTCTGGAGTGTATTTCTTTCACTTGGTAAGAGTGTGAGCTTTTCCCCCCACTCTTACCCATGTTTTGCCATGTGTATTTTACCTGTTTTTATGATTATGGACTCTGAAGTACACCACTTCAGTAGCCCCCTTCTTATGTGTGTTACACAGCACCTTCAGTGCAGTAACACAGGGTTGTCTTTTAGAGTTCCCACCGACTCCATTTCTGGGGCTGACTAGAGTCCCCCAGAAAAGGGTAAAGTTGCCATTTACTTTACTTAGTCAATTTACCACAGATCCAGTACACCCCATCTTCCATGGAGTACTGCAAAGGGTTACTTCGTATCCCTTTGTATCTGTACCTCCTAGAGCATTTTTTCAATCTTTTAACATTTAGACTTGGCTGGTGGCAGTGGTATCTACCCTAACTTTTCTACTGCGATTCTACTAGATAAACGTGGTATTGTTTTAGGCTATTATATTGGCCTCGAACTTAAACCCGCTTGACCAAATACTTTTTCTTTTGGCTCTGGTCGGGTTTATCCGCCATTTTTTTTTGTTAAAGTCCTTCTTGAGTTTTAATTTGCGTGGCAAACCAGGTTTGCCTTCTTTGTTCACTGTCTTTTGGCAGGCTTCTGCTCAGAAGCCCTCCTCCAGGCACCTGGGTGTCTAGGTGGGCTGAATGTGAGGGAGGGGTGTAGTCACCCCCTGCACAGGGTATCTTGGGAAACAAAAGTCACACTTTGCCATGATCGGCTGAGGTGGTTGTCTGGGCCGGACAACCCCCCTGCTGGGTGATTGACAGCCAGGCTGTGTGAATGGGGGATTTTCGCATAAAAGGAAGGTCTCTTGGGCTAGAAGTCAGAGAGTCGCCACTGGAACTTCAAGGAACCGAAGAGAAGCGGAGTAGAGGGCGACTGCTGCAACTATCCCGTACCAGTGAAGCCCTGCTGCAGTCCTGAGCTATCTACCCTTCAACGACTAAGAGAAGATCCAGTCCGGAGTCTTCTTCCCTTGAGCCTGGTGGGGATAACCAGCTCGTCTTCTTCAGCCCGAGGAATCCCTTCGTGGTCGAAATCGCTGCACACTGCTGTAGTGGTCCGGATAGCCACCTGAAGAGCTTCTCCTGTTTTTAAGGAGCACACTTTTTATTCATCGTCGCTGCTGTCGGCTTCATCCCAGTATGGTGCAGACCTGTCCAGACATCCTCTTTCACATCGAAGCTCCAGGAACCGTGGGTCTGCGGGAAACCAACAGGAACAACTGCCGTGGCACCAGCTTCATCCTTTCAGAAAGGTACTGTGTCCTGCTTGAGAAATTTGGGTGAATCCCTCTTTCTCTTCCTTAAGGCTTGTCCTTACTTTTCGCTCCTTCTTATAACTTTTGCTTCCGAACCTTGACAGTATCAAAGTACTCTTGGCTACGTTGAATCGTGAACTGTCCGACTGTGTGATCCTCGACAACAGGCACCTGGTGTCACTTGACCCTGGCTCCGGCCCTTTGACTCTTGAATTCCTGTTTATGAATGTTCTTCTATTCTGTCTGCCTAACTATAATATTGCCTATGATTTTTGCCTCCAACTCCCTCTGGGTATCTCGGGTGGTAAGTGTGTTTTTGCCCCGGTAGCATTTCTTGTCATGGATACGCGTTTATTTAGTAGACAGAACTGTCAAAAAGTGATCACAATCGTATTCACGGTAACGTGTCTTGTTTCATAAAATTGGTCCATTCAAACACAGGGTACTTACCTTGAGTCATACCGTAACAAAGTGAATTGGTTAGTTGTAGTATATTTTACGTGTGGTTTTGAATTAATAGAAGTGTTGTGTTTATAACAAATGGTTTAAAAATAAATGTACTTATATTTTTCTACCTGAAACCTTGAGTCAGTGTTTGCTTGAGTCACAGTTATTGTGGTTCCTTTGTGTAATCTCTGCTACTGCTCATATACTCTTGAGATAAGCCTGGCTGCTCCACTACTGCTACCACTTTAACATAGTAGTAGAGGCTTGTACCAAAGGTAAAACTTGTATTGCCACCTGTAGTCTTAATTGTGTGTAGTGGTCCCTAAGGGCACTGCACAGGATTCTGCCTAACAGTCGGTAACATACATGGCACTACCATCACACTTGCCTCCATATACGCCCCCAATTCTGGACAATCCAGGTTCCTCTGACATAAAGTCCCAAAAGTCATGTTTGAAGCAGAAGGCAAAGTGATCGTAGGAGGCAACTTCAATATCTGGGCAGATCCAACACTTGACAGACAAAGCCGGCAACCCACAGGCGAATAACCCGCCAGAGGCTGGCCGCTCAGAAGTAATAGACATGATGGACTCACACAAACTCAAAGATGCATGGCGCTATATGAACCCCCACCAAACAAGCTTTACATTCTACTCCGCACCGCACGCCACATATACCAGAATCAACTATATATACCTCACACCAGAGTTAACAGAGGTGCTGTCCACATCAAAAATATCCCCCACAACGTGGTCAGATCACAACATGGTCACGATCACCCTCAGCCAGATGATGTTCCCCCGCAGAAGCTCGAAATGGCGTTGCAACGAGACGCTCTGGAAGGACCCAATATTCCGAGACCAATTGGCAAAGGACATTTATGAATATTTAGAACGAAACAACACCGGTGAAGTCTCGAGGAACATGGTATGGGAAGCAGGGAAAGCCACGTGAAGAAGTGTACTAATCAAAGAGGGAGCGGCAAAGAAAAGGGAGCGCTATCTGATAGAGAATAAGCTCAGAAACGAAATAGCGCAATTAGGCCTTAGCGCCCAAACTGCAGACGCTGAGAGGGAAGAAAAAATAATAGAGGCAACCAGAAAGAGAGAGGAACTGCGACAATTAGAAACAGACCAAACCGTGCTCAAACTTCAATATCTGAAACAGAAACACTACGAGAAAGGAGACAAAGCAGATGCACTGCTCACAGCCAGGCTCCATGGACAACGCAAAGAAAGATGGGTATCAGCCATAGAAAAAGAGAATGATCCTCACGGGATCTCCCTTCCAACATCCCCGAAGCCTTCGGCGACTTCTACGAAAAACTGTACACCTCTGAGACCATACACGATGAGAGGGTAATCACAGAATATATGGATAAGATGACTATCCCAAGTCTATCCCCGGGAATAGCACAAGCCCTTGACGCCCCTATCACAGACAAAGAAGTAGAAGATGCAATCAAAAGGCTCCCAACAGGGAATGTCCCCGGAAACGATGGCTACATGACAGGGTTCCACAAAACCTTCATTGATACCCTCCTTCCGTTTATGGTCGAACTATTTAACCATATCCTCCAAACCGGTTCTGCTCCCGAATCCTTCTCCGAGGCCCTAATCACGGTTATCCCCAAAGAGGGCAAAGACCCCAAACAGTGCGCTTCCTTCCACCCTATTTCCCTCCTAAATATAGATGCCAAAATTTACACACCGGTCCTCACTGCATGGTTGGAAACATACATGCCTGCCATCATCCACAACAACCAGGTCGGATTTATCCTTGGTAGACAGGGAACAGACTCCACCCACAAGACTCTCCACCTCATACACGAGGCTAGGAAAATGCTGACTACACCTGCACTGTTGTCCATCGACGCAGAGGAAGCGTTTGACAGGGTCGAATGGCACTTCCTGGAAGCAACACTATGGAAAATCGGCTTTGATTCTCAGAGCACATCAACGAGTTGAAGGCATGCGTGTGCAAGGAAGGGAATATAAGTTGGCCCTGTATGCAGATGATATTCTACTACACATACAGAACCCGATGACGTCAATCCTCCCGAGTGATGCAACTTATTGAAGAATATGGCTCACTATCAGGCTTCAAAGTTAACAATCAAATCCATCCTCTTGCCACTACACGAACCCACCACAACCCAGAAAGCGGAATTCGACCAATTAGGCCTTACCATCGGAGGCCCTACTCTCCGATATCTGGGCATCAATTTAACGAGAAACATCACGACATATATGAGGCCAACTTCCCACCGCATGTAAAGCAGACCTCGCAAAATGGTGACCCCTTACGATCTCCTGGATGGGACGCTTGAACGCCATCAAAATGGTCAGTCTCGCATGCTTCTTATATCCTTTCCAAGTCCTCCCTGTGGTGATCCCAGAAGACTTCTTTAAAGAAGTGAAAAAGGCAATAACTGGATTCCTGTGGGAAGGGTAGAAACCCAGAATACCTTTTAAAACCCTCATATTACCCAAAGACCAAGGAGGGGTTGGCCTCCCCGATATTCAGCGATACTACCAGGCGGCCCAGCTAAGAGTCCTCATTCCTCACCTGTGAGAGAGAAAAGACTTGCAATGGATACAGCTGGACAACGACAACCTAACCCCTGCTACACTCTCAGAATGGCTATGGGTCCCCAGACCGAAACTCACACGAAAACTATGCGACCATCCAATACTGGGAACGATAGGGAACATATGGAAGGAGGCAAAAGGAGTGACGGGAGTAACCACATGGCCATCTCACTTGAGCCACCTATGGGCCCCAGGAGTCAGAGAAGAAATCCTAGAACACCCCAGATATCAAACCTGGTTCAACGCATGACTCGAAAGGATCGGACAGCTATGGCGAGACGAGAAATTCATAGCAATCACTGAACTGGAGGAAGCCCTCCAACTGCACCCACTACCGATCTTCCTCTACCTACGCTTGAAGGGCGTCCTATACAAACGCAAATGGAAATCCAAGATACTTGGAGAACTCACCACCTTTGAGAAAATTCTCGACACGACCTCCACGAACAAAGGCCTATAGCGCCCTGATCGGTAAAGACCTGAACCCGAACCCCCACCTCAAAGAGAAATGGGAGAAGAACTTCAACAGAGAATTCAACCAACAGGCATGGGACACAATTTGCGAAACACCATCACGGATATCAATTGCCGCACAATACAAACTACACGCAATAAAACTACTTCACAGATGGCAATATGACCCCCACAGATTATCGGAAATGTACCAGACCAACAGCCCGAAATGCTGGAGACAATGCGGAATGGACGCCAACTATTGGCACATGTGGTGGGACTGTCCAAAAGTTTGCTTATACTGGACCGAGGTACACGGATGGATCAAACAAATAGACGACATTGAAAGTAACACAGCTCCCCTCCTAACCTTATTCGGCCTAGAAGAAGAAGATAATGAACTAATCAGCATAAGTGGACTTGCATCTCCACTGCTACTAGCTGCAAGAGCGAGCCTAGTTATCAAATGGAAATCGGCACACCTCCCTCAAAAGAAGAATGGATAAACATCGCTACAAACATATATACGATGGAGAAAATCACAGCGGCCCTCCATGGAAAAGCAGCACATCACGAAGAAACCTGGAGCGACTTTGCCGCAACATATGTCCCAAGCCAAAAACGAAGTCAACTCGCAGACTCCGAGTCATCGCACACCACACATTTATAAGAGACTTAAACACCACGCACCATCCCACAGGTGAAGAGACCCGTTGCACAACATGAGCCCACGCACGCCAAACGAGGAAAACGTCCCAGCTCGCATTAAATACCGTTCAAGTTATTGCCAACTATCAAGATAAAACTGACCGACTGTCTTGGGGAGAGGGAGAATGGATGAAACTAACTTTACGCCCAAAGGGAAGGGAAAGTTGGTTGTGATATTTGTATGATCCTTGTTCAAACATAATAAGATAAAGATGTAACAATGTGAAGATAACATTTTCCCACTGTGCATCACCCTTTCGTTGAAAATTCAATTAAATTTAAATAAAAAATAAATAAATCTCCTGCACAAGGAGCGGGTCTGGAATTTTACAGAGTTGGCTCCCAGTGGATGATTTTGAGGTCTTTGATGAAAAGGAAGACAGTAACCATGGGTCACTATCTCTAGTGCCCAGGCATCTGACGTAATGCCCTGCCATTTGTCCAGATACAGAGTGATTCTGCCTCCCACCAGGGTTTTGTGGGTGAGACCTCAAGGTGGCTTTGCAGCGGCTGCAGCAGTGGCTGATTAGGTAGTAGCCTCTGCTGTGGCTGATCTAGCACCTTTCCCTTTTCCACCACGAAAGGGTTTTCTCTGTTGGCCGCTCTGACTGGTCTGCCCCCTCCCATTTCCAAAAGAGGAGAAGCAGCGAAAGGGGCGACTCTTCCAGGAAGATGAGCCCGCGTAAGAGTGTTGTTGAGGCTGTTTTATAGCGACGCTAAATGATTTTGCTGCCGCTTTTGAGGTCTGCAGCTTCTCCAAGCTTTTGTCTGCCTTGCTGCCAAACAACCTCAAGGCGTCAAAGGGCATATTAAGTAATCTAGACAGCACATCAGGTGCAAAGCCAGATTTCCTTAGCCATGCAAACCTGTGTAGGACCATGCTAGATGCCATGGACTTGCTTACACTATCCGCAGTGTCCAGTCCTGACTGAAGGCATTTCTCCATGGCCTCTTTACCATCTTTTACTATAGCCAGGAAACCATCCCGTTCCTCACCTTGCGGGAAGCGTTCAGCCGCTGATGTCATGCAGTCCCACAGGGTATATGTAAATCTTGCTAAAGTGCAAGTGACAGTCGATTTAAGGGCCATGCTGCCCGAACTAAAAACTTTCCGGGCCCAAGCATCAACTTTTTTTATCATCCCTGTCTGGTGGTATTGATGGATAAGCTGATTGTCTAGTGGAGGTTGCAGCTTGAACCACTAGACTTTCAGGGGAGGGATGTCTAGATAGATATTCCGCATCTGATAATGATGGCCTGTATTTTGGTACAAATTTCTTGTTCAATGTTGGAATGGAATCAGGAGTATTCCAATTCACCATCACCCTCTGCTGAAGTGCTTTATAGAATGGAAGAACAGGATCTTTTAGAGGACCTTCACTCAAGATGTCCGTCATATCATCCTGGTCGAAATCTGGGGAAGCTGCCTTCCAACCCATAAAATCAATGACCCTTTGCATAAGATTCCTATAATTAGGATCAGCATGATCTGTGGGGTCTGGTCTTTCAAAATCCACTTCAGGTGAAGTGTCTAGGCCACTGGCATTTTGGAGACAGTCATAAAGATCTGTTATTTTGGAATTCGGGTCCACTAGCTCTGCAGGGACCTCTCTGGTTCCAGACCTAACTTCAGCTGAAGTGACATCGTCTTCAGAGGATTATTCTTCAAAAATGGATGACGTGGATCTGAAAAATTCCTGTCTAGGTTGAGGAAGGAAAACTTTTTCAGGTAAAGAGGGTGGTATCGATTTAGTCATGGGTAATAGCGTCGACTTGGGTATCGGGATTAATGAATGCCTCGATAAAGGGCGTCAAAGGCGTCGATAAAGAAGACGCTGGCTTCAACGTTTTTGAAAGGCGGCTTCGTTACTGTCGGAGAAGGCTTCAATACAGTGAAAGGCGTCAACGCCATTTTCATCAGCGACTTTGACGCAGTAGTCGTCGACTGTGTCGAGTCGAGTTACTACTTCGACGCCAATGTCGATTCCGCTACCACCGATTTATGCACCAGATGTTTTGACTTAGTACGAGGCGTCGGAACTTTCCCTTGATGACACTCTCGACTCTTTTTCGGCTCTCGCGTGTTTAGATTTTGATTTCCCTCTGTCACTTTTAGACTGGGTAGAGGTATGATCACCACGCGGCAACTTTGAGGGGGTCTGGGTCGCTTTCTCGAATATTTCAAGCATCGAAGCCCTATAGGCCTCCCATTTTTCTGGGGATTTGTGCTTTGATAGATAAGTTACTTTCCTCTCAGAAGAGGAAGAGGAGTAAGAAGACCTGTGACATCGCTTTCTTGACTTTTTCATCTAAGACGAGGAGGATTTCCCAGAGCGACTCTTTGATCTCGACCTCCTCGACTCATGTTGAGATTTTCGACTAGATTCATCCGAATCTTTTTGTCTTTTGGAAGACTTATAGGTTTCCTCCCCCACTGCCAGCTTACCTCTACGTTCCCTAAGAGCCTTATTGGACATGGGCTGGCAGGAACCGCACTCGTCAACCCGATGGTCTGGGCTGAGGCACCAGAGGCAATTCTGATGGGGGTAGGTTATTGACATTTTCCCACCACACTTGTGACATTTTTTGAACCGTCTTGGGTGTGGTGGGAGTATATGACGAGGATATCGTCGCAGTTGCGTCGGAAAAATGGAACTGAAGTAAAGGGCGCTGCTCGAGCCCTTTATACAAGCGGATGACGACGACGCTCGACGGCGGCTCTCGAGGGACTATTACTCTGTTGTCTCGAACACAGCACCCTCTGGTGAAAAAGTTTTCCGAAGCAGCTAAGCTGGGATATGAATAACAATAGCATGAGGAATACGTGGATGGACACAATCCATTCGATATGTATTTATGAATGATCAGTAGAACTCTGAATACATGATCCACACAGCTAATCCCCCCCATTGAAAGTCCTCCTGCCCAGGGGCTCATGTCTTTATTTTAATTAGCCCAGGTTTCAAGTCTCAGCTTAAGAACTTTTCTATATTTGTCATCTAAAAAGTCTAATAATGAAATGGCACGATAGTGTGCTGCATCAATTTTCCCTCCCTTCTTATATATTGCCATTATTTTGGTATTTCGCCAAGATTCCAGGACCTGTTCAGAACTGCTCACAGCATTAAATAGGGTAGTGATATATGGAGCCCAGAATGAAAGGTTGTCGTTATAGAATTCTATTGGAATTCTAACCGGCCCATGTGCGTTTTAGGGAGCATTCTCTCTTTAGGCTGAATTTCCTAACCTAGTGAGTCCCCCAGCAGCCAAGAGTGAGACTCTTTTTCTCCCGCTCTTGGACATGATTTATGGTGTTCCTTTGACTGTTAATGTGTTTTATGGGCTATGGGGTCCTTTACTCCATAGGGTCTCATGTGTTTTTACGATGTGTGTTACACAGCACCCTCCGTGCAGTAACACAGGGGTGTCATAGTGACACCCCACCATAGACTCCATACCCTGGGACTGACTACTGTCTCCCAGGGCATGTAAAGTCACCATTGGCTTTACTAGTCCCAAATTAATACCAGAAACCAGTACAAAACATCATATTGTGGATGTACTGGTCGGGGCAATTCGATTGCCCCGGGGACTGTTAGTCGAGGGGGAACATCTCCGTCCCCCCTGATCGAGTTTTGGCTGGTGGCAGTGGAAACTACTTTTTATATTCGACTGCGAATATTTCCCTATGAGATTTTCCCATTGTTCGAGGCTACCAACTTTAATTATTTAATTCTCATAGCCTCGAACATACCGCCGGTTTATTTATTTAATATTAATTTGCCGGTTGGTATTTTTTGCCAGGACTCGATTCTAAAATGGCGTTTGTGTTCTCTTCTGTGACTCCAACCCAAGTCGAGCCCTTTGTTCCACTTTTTGGCGGGCTTCTCCACAGAATCCTCCAAAAGTGGTGCCACTCTGTCTGGGTACCACAGGGGGTGTGGGAGGGGGTTTAGGCACCCTGGACTGAGTTACCTTGGTAACTCAAGTCGCACTCTGGCCGGCTCACCACTTGGCATGTTTGATTGACAGCTAGGCTGAGTGAATGGGGGTATGCTGCATAAAAGCAGGGCTTTTGGGACTGGAACTTCAGAAGTCACCACAGGACCTGAGAATCTGACGAGGGAGAAGCTGAGCCGACCTACCACGACGACACCACCGGTGGAGCCCTGCGGAACCGACTCACCACTTCCCGGCGACAGAGAAGATCTCCCGGCTGGAGATGCTTCTTCCCCTAACTGGTGGGCACGATCAGTTTACCTTCTTCTCACCGCACCACAGACCGGTTTGTGGTGGAATTGCCCATGCCAAGCACCCCGGCAACCGGATAGCCACTTACCACTGGACCGCGAATCCACGGACCGCTCCTTGTACCTGAGAAACTCCGCGGCTGGTTTCTTCCCTGGCAGTGCAACGGACTCCTGTCTTCCTCCCCTACGAGATCTTCTCTTTCCCTGGACGAAGCACCGACTTGCATCCGCTGCCAGGAACAACTGCCCCCGCTGGAGTATTCTCACCACTTTAAGGTACCGTGTCCGCCAGGCCTCCCTTTCTAAAGATTGCTACAAGGTAATAATAACCCCTTAGCCTTCTGGACTGGGCTGGCCGCCTTGACCCTCTAACTGGTCCCTTTCTTGTGGTCCAACACTTTTTGAACCTTTGCAAGACTCTTGTGCACTTCAACCGTGTGCCCTTGGACACATTTCGTTCTGATCCTCTTAAAGTGGATCCGGCCTCCTGAACTCTAACTTCACGGTTTTACTTGCCTTCCTCTCTTGCTTTGATCTTACCAAAGTGTTGGGATCTGTTTCATATTATTCTCTGCTTTTCTCTCCCTTTTTAAAACGAATTATTAGAGTGCCATCTACGTTAAGCGCTCACCGCTGTCTGAAAATAGGTGGGGGCTTTACTTAAGACTTGTCTAATATTCTTTTAAGGGAGTGTATATCTTTTAGTGACCGTGTTTTTGGATTACTTACTATTAGTGCCTGTGTGTTTTTCTAGATGTGGTTTTAAATAATTATATCTCTTTTACACCAAGCCCTGGTCAGTGTTTACTTGTTCTATTGTGTTCTCTTGACCTATTGTGAATACTCTGTATACTGCCTAACTCTTCTTGAGGGAAGTCTGACTGCTCAGCCACAGCTACCAAGTGAATCTGTGTGGTACAGACTGCTACCAAGTGGGTTTACTGCCAAACACCTGTAGTCCTAAATCTTTTGCAGTGGTCCCAGAGGGAACTGCACAGGTTTCTGCCTAACACTGCGCAGACGCTGTTTTCAAGCTCAGTTGCTTTAGCTACTACTTCCATTCGAAAAGGGCTCATAAACTATCAGTATATAATTGCCATGAATTTCCGGTTTGATTGCTTTTACCCCTTACATTAGAATTACAATACAGGCTTCTAAAATGGATCTAGCACTCCTCCTTGGTTACACCCTCTCTGGGTTAGCATTGTTCTTTAATGTGGTAATATTTATTATTCTCCAGAACACTTTGGAGTCTTTGTTATTAACCGCTTGTAGAATTCAGATCCACTTTCTCTCTTCATACTTTTGCTTTTTGAGTTCTATACCTTCCCTGTATTCCCTTTTTGCTTTGACAATCATCTTTATTTTTGGCTATTTTCAACAGGCTTGTCTTAGCTCTTGTTCTGTCGTTTAACACATTTTGTTCATTCGAATGTTCTTTTTTTGGCGTTTATTTGAAGTGGTAAAATAGGGGTATAGATAGTTCTCTAGTCATTGATTCGAACGTATTAGTAATTTCCGGTGGTTCTCTCTTGGTCTCTCACAGTTGTGTTGAATCCACATAGATTCCTGGTATCTGATTTATGATACCAAGTGAGTTTATCCTATCCCAGGGAATTTGTTTCCTAAATTCTAAACTCTTCTTTCTAACAGGTTCTTTCTTCTTGTTCAAATCTTTTCATGAAGAGTTTCAGATGAAAAACACAAAACGGTAGAATCACATCACTGAGACTCACACTGTGCACCTGGTAATGATATCTTGCCAGATCTCACATTTCAGCTCCACTGGTTAACTTTAAAGTTACAACAAACCCCTTCCCCACCCCCACCCTTCTCTCCTCGGTCCCATCCATGGACCCCCCCACACCCTCAATTCTGTCCATAGCACAATTTACTCGTAACTCTTTAGCAGTGAATCTCCTGCCGCGGGATTCTCGTCGTAAACCTCGTCGTCCGTACCTGTCGCGGCCGTGTCAGTCCCCGTATCATCCCCACGTGTCGTGGACGGGGAGGAGGGCTGAACAGGGCGCGATGGCTGAAAAGGAGGTGGAGGATGAATCCTTCTTCTCTTAGGGGGAGGGCTCCCAGAAGGGCCTGGTTCCGGGTCCCCCGTCGGGAGCGGTTCCTCCGTCGGTGGTAACGGCAGTCTCGTCCTTATCTCACAGCATAAGGACTGTATAGCCAACCGAAATGGCCGCCGAGTTGTCTTGTGGCACTGGTAGAGGGAAGTCTGACGGGCGGTCAGGAGCCCCGTCGGCACCCTCGACATTCTCGTCGTCTCCTACGTCAGGGTCCCTCCCGACGAGCTGGTCTTCTTCCACGCCAACGCTGTGGCTAAAGACTTCGATCAGCTCCTCCTCAGAGGTTGAGGCCGAATCCACGACGACCTCCTGCCCCCCCTTTTTCTTCTCCGTCGGAGGTTTCACGGGGGTCCTGTCGATGGGCAAGAAAGAGGACTCCCTCTGCGGTGGCAGGGAGACTCTGGGCCCCGAGGTCGCCACCACTGGTGTAGCCTCCACAGGCTGAGCCAGGGCCGCCGCGACTGTCTCGATAGAGGCCTTGGCCGGATGGATTAAGGCTTTCACCACCCTAGGTGCGCTCACCGCCTTCTCCTTGGGGGGAGGGTCACAGCCTCGCTCCCCCTCCGATGGGGCCTTCGAGCTCGACCGGGGTCTCTCCAGAAGCTTCGCCGGGTGCTCGACCTTCCTCTTACCCGAGCCAGAGCGTTGGCTCGTGGTTGATGGCGCCGGGGAGGATGCGCCCTGCCTGGCGCCCGTAGAGCCCGACCGTTCGGCGCTCCCGGTGCCAGCGGACTTGCGGTGCATGGCCTTCTGTTGGACCCCCGTCGCCGGGGCGCCCTCAAAGGTCTTAGAAGACCGCTCGGATTTCTTCTTCCTCTTCTCACCTGACGGGCTCTTTCCTTCCAGCCAGTTGGCGAGACGTTGATGGCGGTCCTTCATGGTCCGCTCCGACATATTGCCGCAAAACGCACAGTCCTTCTCCACGTGCGTCTTGTCCTCATGTAGGCAGTAAAGGCAAAGGGAGTGTTCGTCCTCCTTAAAGACATTCTGAAGCTTGCATCCAGGGCAGACCCTGAACAGCTTTCCGGGCGTCGAGCTTCCCTTCTCCTGGGCCATGTCCGAGATGGGCCTGAGAAACTTCTGGAATCCTCCAAAAGCGTGGCTCGACGAAATCTTCACCCTTGAGGGGCGTAGACGAATCCGACACGGGTCCCCGTTGATCGGATGAAGAAACGGTGGAGCTTGAGGCTCTTTTGACCGAAAAAAGACATTTTTTGAGAAAAAAGTGAAAAATAGCACTAACGCTCGAGAGCAATAGCACGAGGATCCCAACACTTGAACGTGCGGTAAAAATCTGAAGATGGCTGCCAGAGGCGGGGCTTAGGTAGAGGGCAGTCATTGGATGTGGTCAGTATGACGCAGAGATCAGTGATTGGTTACTACTACGAAAGACAGATCAGAAACGAAACTGATACTGATTTTTTTCTTTACCGAGGATTCCCAGCCTGACGACGGGGAATATTCATGAGCATGTGAATCCATTCCAGACCCATGCTGGAGAACAACAGTTACAGGTAAGTAACTTGTTCCATCTTGCACAGGGCACAATGGCAGACAAGCTAGAAAGCACATTTCAAATGCAATATCAGTAGCTATACTTGCATGCATCATATATAGAAGGGATTGAAGTATAGCTACTGATATTGCATTTGAAATGTGCTTTCTCGCTTTTCTGCCATTGTGCCCTGTGTGAGAATTGTGGGCCCCCGGATGCCAGGATGGAGTTGGAATTTCAGCTGGGGCAGCTTGATGGAATGTGTTCATTGTCACTAGTTTGTGGGGAGGATAAATATGTTTGGAGCATGTTTGTTAAAATGTGTTCACAGATTGGTGGTTATTGGGCAATGATATTAGTGGCAGCATTACGAGTATGTTTTGCTACACACCATCTACCTGGATGGAGGAGCAATTTGTGAGGTTGCAGATTGATTGAATACATGCTAATGCAATATTTAATACATTTCACTTGCTAATACAGTTTACTTATTTTAATCACCACCATTTTGTCAGAAGGAAAATGTGTTTGGGGCATGCTCTGTAATATTTTCATAGACTAGTGGTTGCAGCAAACACTGTGCTTAATTGAAGCCTGATGAAAGGGTGTGTGTTAAGATGTGCAGTGCTTTCATGAAAACAAATCTGAAAACAATTTCCAATAAAAGGGAGTTGGAGTGAAGGCAGCAGCTGTGCTCCTGGGTGGGCAGGGTGCCGTTACCTTTGTTTGCCCCCTCTGTATGCATCACAACTGTTCATATTTGGTGGGCTTTTATTGAGATTTTTACTTGGCTGTGATGATACCAGGAGTGGTTGTCGGCGAGGGCGGGGCCTTCCCCACACCCTTCTCAGACCCTTGATGCGAGAGTTGCAGGCCTAGCACACTGAGCATGCAGCAGTTTACTTCCAGTGTTAACGTGAAGAAACCAAAATGCGTTTCTCTCTCATCTGAAGGGAGATGGTTTGGAGAAAGCGTTTTGTGCAGCCATTTCCTGGGCTCGGCCCATGCTGTGCTTCTAGAGTCCGGCCTGACCCCCAGGCTCGTCCCTGGATCGGCCCTCCGACTGTAATCTCTGGCTCCCCCACCTCTGGCAGTCGCCTAGGCTACTGTGAGCAAGATACACTGTGCCTTTGGGCAGCTCACACCACCAGACAACCGGCAAGAGCCATGCAGCACTTTCCGCCTCTGCTGTTCAGCTGCTTTTCGTGAGTCGGCACCAGATTGCCTACAAACAGTACTAGTCAAGTGCTGCACACCAACCACTCGTATCCTGCCTTATTATGCCAGGGTCTTTTTGACTTCTGAAACAACCTTGATTGTTAGAAGCGGCCGCTAGAAAGGGACAATTGAGTTTCAGTGCAGTGCGGCTTGACTATCTTCCGAGCTCGCTGAGAGGCCCATTCCTCTAGCCCTTTACAGCGCAGAGAGGAGGCTGTTGCACTGTGAGCAGTGAATGGTGCCGTTCTGTGCTCCGGTGTCGTTCTGCTGTTCCGTGGTTTGGTGTCAGCGAAGCACAACAAAGTCGCAGTGGGAGCAAACTGAAAAAGAAACCAGGAAGTAGGCAGCCCGGATAAGACAGCACTGTTCGGAACCGAGGTGCGCTTGGATTTTACTCACCTTCTCTCTGCTTTACCCGATGTTCCACTTCAAGTAAAGCACCCCGCCTCCACGCTATACTAACAAGTGGTGCTGTGACTGCGGGGGTTTAATTCCCTTCTAACCACGTAGGAGTGGGAGAGCACTGCAGAGGTAGTGCAGGCAACTTAGAATCCCCTCTTGGAAGCAACCATGTGTGATGTCTAGCGGTCATTGAACCCAACTCCAGGGCAGAAGCTGCGGGATGGAGTCGCCTCGCTCCTTTCGTCAGCCTCCGAGGTGAGCGCCCCTCCCAGCAATATTAACATTGTTACAGACTCTATTAATGTTTCTTTTACCAGTGTCTGAGGTACTCCAGAGAATCTTACATCCATTGCAACTCTTGAGTGGGAAGGGGGTGAGGCAGTGACTACCGTGCATCCCTTGAATCTAACCCCGAGAGCCTGTACAGAATCTGATAACAAGAATCCCAGGGTCGCTCGGGAAACCACTGAGGCCATCAAGCTCGGGAAGCCTGACAGCGTCCCGGTGTCAAGAGAATCCTTGGACAGGCCAATGGCCTTAAGCCAGAGTAGCTCAGCACAAACAGACGAGATGGCCAGGTCCCATGGAGTTCTCATGGCCCTTCTAGCCCCCAGGGCTACAACCCCATGTCTCGGCCCGGAAGCTTCTAGAGTCGACTTAGATTTCTGTGAACGAATCTCTGTATACCGAGGATGATTGTACCTTTCTGGAAGAAATAGTCACACGCCCGAATTGCCTGTATACGAGTGCTTTAAAAACTGTGAATGTTAGTAACGGGTCGAGCACCCCTCTTGAGCACAATGCATCCTGTACTCCATAGCAAGCCAGCAGTCGAACCTGGCAGCGCGTCTATCGCACGATATAGCGGACATTAAAACAACAATTGCATGGCAAAGGAGAGTGAGCGACTCTGGAACTCGAGCGACCCCCAACTCAGACCTTTGGAAGTAAGGCTGAGTGTAATATTAAGCCTGGCACCATTAATACCTCAGGATTCGCTCCAGAAGAGGGGACATTGGTCACCCCGATGATGTTTGACCCTAAGCCTTGACACAATTCCATGTATAATGAAGTCCAACTGGAACTCTCGGTGCATACAGAGAGTAATTTACAGGACACCCGAACCTCTTCATCCTCGTCATCGGACGGATCACGCAATGGGTCGACCTTTTGTGCCATGCGACACGAATGTGGTCAACACTTATCAATTGAGACAACGACCCATATTGAGACCAATATAATGTCAGCTCTGTCAATTGCCCTAAATCCCTTCACTAAATTGTTTGAAACAATGAACATTACCACAGCGACTGTTCCCTCTGCACACCACCGCCCCATTTACTGACTATCACTTTATGGTGACACACATTTCATTTTTTTATCATTACAGCTTTGGAAATTTACTCTGGGCAGCAAGCTTTTCTCTTGATATTAATTCTAAAGGTTAGTTCATTAGTTTTGAGCTAGTAAAAGTGTAATTCTTAGTTTTCAGAAAAAACATAATATTAAAATAATTTGAATATATTTCAATTTATGTTTTACAGAAAAGAATCCAATACTCTTTAAAACCTGAAGAAGGGCATTAATTGCCCGAAAAGCGTAGTTTAGAAGATAGGCAACTAGATTTGGAAACCTATCAGGATTATTGGATCACATGAACAATTAACAGTTTGTAACACATGAGAAAAATATGTGAAAGAAATATGTATTGTCAGAAAAAATGTATATATATGAGTGAATAACATTTTTGTTTGTGATGTATAACTTGAATCTATGAAACAGTAATGATTATATGAAAATAAATGTCTTTTATGACTATAAAGATGATTAATTTGAATTAACATGCACCAATTGAATGATGCACTACTAAGTTTTTGGTAATTGTAAAAGAACCCAGAGCCTTATGCTGTGCCTCAGTTTGTACAATGAGGTTACCGTTGTACCATTTCTTTTCACATTTTGTTAGAGTAGGGGTAGCACTCTACTAGCTGGGAGCACCTTGAAAATCCACTTAAGAACTATAGGAATTGATCTTATTCTTAGAAGAAAGTATTTAACGCAGAGTGCGCCTCCACACACTCCATACATAAAAGAACAAACAACCCTACTAGCTAAGTTATATATTCAGCGATACAATCGAGGCTGGACACAGAAGTGGAACTATCTGCTCGATGGCAAGGAAGGCTCTACGACTTGGCAAGAGGCAAACAAGAGGATAAAACCATCATGATGGCTGCAATCCTAGAAGCCATGAAATGGCTGAGAGCCCATCTAGAAAATTACAACCTGGCTCGTAAGCCCTCTAGAGAACCTACTGAGTCCTCGTCCAGACGGCATGTAACCCTGATAGAGCCGAGGCTAGAGTTCCTCTGGACTCTACCTCCCGAGAGAGGGATCAGGGTGAACCCGCAGTTCGAGAGCTACCTTTGGGAAATGAGAAGACCCAGGCGGTTGAGATGTCGGTTGTGCTCCAAGAGCAAAGTCACAGGAGCCAAAGTAATTCTCCAAGGTCCACTCTTCACCCCTGATCGCGAACGAGAATGAGAGGACTGCCCCAGTGAAGGAGAATCAACTCTAACCAAGAAACAAAACACCAAGGCCGAAACTGTTTTCTATTTTTGTCAACGCAAAGAATCAGCAACAGCCTACTGGGAGGACCATCAGGAACCAGAAACAAAGGACAAAAAACATTCAAGTCGCAAATAAACCTAAGTTTAATGGGTCAACAGCCTTTTTGAGGAACTTGTAGACCACCCCAAGCACCAATACAGGTCTCCCTCAACTCAAAAAGAGGGACCAACAGACGTCAAGCAATGCTAAGGACACAAGAGAATTGCAACTTGAAGTATATAGATCTCCTCCAAATAAGGGAGCGCTTGATCAGCAACTTCAGGAAGTTGAGGATCTAGGAATACTGGCTTTATTAAATATTACAATATATTGAGAGGAGGCGGCTGCCATTTATGGGGAAACGGTAGATCTCCCATTAGTTTTGCATATGAAATTGTTCTGAAAACCGCCCTCCTAAGGTTAATACCCGGAAGCCCTCCTTTGAATTTATTGAAAAAGGTTGTACTGGATAAATTCATAGAAACAACTGGTGCTCCACTTAAAGCTCTAGAAGAAAAAATTATAGCCCTGACATGGAAATTGCAACATGCCAAGTCCTTTACTTCTAAGGCGCCATCTGACCGGGGGGACTGTTCCAGAGGTAAAGGCACCAATGAATGGTCAATGATCTCAATTACACCCCCACACAGTGGCAATAAAAAAACAATTACCTTCCAACGATGGCTTATTTTTAAATCAAACAAATGTGCTAAAACCTTTGCACTGTGCCCCAAAATTGCATGACATTGCAACGGAAGATATACAAATAATCCAATTTGTGACCGAGTTTCGTTTCCATTGGGTTATTCTACACCTGAATTCCATGCTGGTGAGAATTCCTTTGTTGGAGGCAACCCAGGACCTCCTACCATTGGTCTTCGAAATAAGTGAAGAGCCTAAACTAATGTCTGTAAAAGCTCTGCGCGAGCAAAGGCAATCGATAAAAAAGATGGTTAACTCTGCCTTTTAACCAAAATATAAAGAAGACAAATGATGAGCAATTTCCATTCACCATCATAAGCGGCAAGGCCAAGGAACGATCATGGTTCTCCGAAAAAGCAGCGTCTATGATAAAAGTGACTTTCAGTTCAGCCGATACCGAGGAGGGGAATGTGATGGAGGTCCTGAAGAGAGGCATACCCAAAAGTCGGCAGCAAGACTGGTCATAGCTAGCAGCATCATTGGCTCCCACCAATGATTAATAATAGCTAAAGAAGAAGGCAAGCAGGCCAGGGCAACTGGGCTCCTCGAACGCCAGAGGCTTTCCCCACATCTTCAATAAGGAAGACCTGGGCTTTGAGTCCTACAATATTCTCTGTTTCCAAGAAACATGGATACACGCTAAACCAATTTTTGATGGGTTAACTGTGGTCCTGATTCCGGGCCCCAAAAGGTCTGCAGGGGCGGCCATATTCATGCCTGATGACACTGGTGAAATTCGGCCAGGGCTTGCAGGTCATCGATGAGAGAAACCCTAACCCATTTATACAAATGTTAACTTTGAAGTGGCATAAGCCCAGTTGCTCTGTTGATATAACACTAATACTATTCAACCTCTACTGGAACCCGGTCGGGATTGGGGACGCAAATGTTATCAACTGTGTAATGTCACTGATTGATGACTCCTAGATCAATTTAAAGGATCCTCATATAATGATGTGTGGCAATTTAAATATAAAATGCCTAAACAATCAATGAGAGATCATCTCAAAATTAGATCTACATAAAAGGCCAGCAGCTTGGATTTAAGAACTTAAAGACTGGGGGTTCTCCCTGCTTAATGGTCAAACAAAGGGCGATATTCTGGGCAGAGCCACATGGTCTCTGGTCAA
Organism: Ambystoma mexicanum; assembly: GCF_040938575.1. NCBI lineage: Eukaryota > Metazoa > Chordata > Amphibia > Caudata > Ambystomatidae > Ambystoma > Ambystoma mexicanum. The sequence goes on along the minus strand of NC_090933.1, from coordinate 423,030,351 downwards.
GCAGAAAGCCCACCAGGATTGTTTTTTTTTCTTGAAATATGATTGACACACTAGTTGCAACCCCGATAGAAACTAGTGATCATTGCCTTTTAACGTTTAGATGGAAGGGTACACAATAACTTCCTGACCTAATCTCCATCTCAACCCTCCATGTTCGTTACGGAGGAAACAGATTGTGAATCAGCCCCTTTGGAGGGGAGTTCCATCACTGCCAATTTCTGCTATCATTTGACCCAGAAGAAGGCAGATTTGGACTATTCGAGCATTCTAGTCGAATTCAGAGAAAAATGCTGAATTTGGGACTAAGCCAGAATTTAAAAGGCTACATACTTACAGCAAGGACTTCATAGAGGCCAGGAAAATCTTTCGAGCTGAGCTGAGAAAACTGGATAAGCTTCAAGATTGGGAGAGAGTGAGATTCAGGATAAAAAGGAAACGGCAATGCAAAAACTAGCTAATATCCTTCAAAGCCCAATGAATATAATCTGACGTAGAGCAAATGTAAAAATAATTTTCAAGCACAACACGCGTAACTTATGGGCTCTGTTGAATAACGATGCAACCTATCAACCAGCGTCTCTCTCTACCGTGGTCTCTGAAGTGAGATGGATTACACACTTCACAGCCCTTTTTGCACGACCACAATTTGGGGGACCGCTCGAGGAGCCTGGAGTGGGCAGTAAATAGCAATTCCCTTTGAGAAGGACGATTTTGAATTCATAATAAAAATTACGGAAGTCCTGATGGCTTGACTTGCAGTATATTAAAGCTAAACCCAGAGGGGTGGGCAGACTTCTGCTTACTGTTGTTCAACGAGATCTTGATGGCGAAGAGGTCTCTGCCTCATGGAAGACTGCATTAATCATTCTAATATTCAAGAAAGGGGACAGGGAAGACCCAAGGAACTAGCGCCCAATTGCTCTTCTAAACATCTTCTTGAAGATCTTTGCTACAGTCCTATTGCGATATCTAGTTACTTGGGTGACTGATTTAGGACCCAGTCAAACGGGGTACGGCAGGCGAGTGGGTAAAAAATCTCAACCTCTTCCTGCTGAACCTGTTAAAACCAAGAACCATTAGGTCAAAGACTAAAATATATCTGGCCCTTATCCATTTAGAACAAGCCTTTTACAGTGTCAGCAGGGAGAGGTTGTGGGACAAGCTGCAATCTTGGAAATGCTCAGTGGACCTGGTGGAAGCAATACAATCACTATATACAGCAACATTGATACTGGTGAGACTGTTGGGAGAGGGTGTCTTCTCTATTAAAAAAATATATCAAACTTTTGGGTACTGAAGCTCCTGCCTTATTCAATCTTTATCAGAAATGGGCGAAAACCAGACCATGGTAAAAGCCTTTCTTCTGAGAATATATGACACCTCGATTCTGTGGGTCTTATATGCTGATGACCTGGTCATGATCGATCAGACAGCGATCGGACTGTAAAGGAGGTTAAACCTCCTTGAGACATGTATGCGAGAGAATGAGCTCTGAATCAACATAAAACAAACTAAAATAATGGTGCTAACTAGTGCACACGGTAGCCAAAAATCTAGATACTCATGGTATATGAGCAAGCAAAAACCTGACCGGGTTGATTCTATTATCTACCTGGGGGTTTGTATTGACTGTATTTTAAACCAGAAAGTTTGTAGAGATGACCTAAGATCTAAATGCAGAAGTCTGTCATCTCAAGTGTTGGTGCTGCATAGGAAATATGGCAAGTTTACAATGTGCCCGAATGAAACGTTCTACAAACAGAGGGTGATTTCTACTTTAAGCTATGCAGTTGAAGGGGCCGGGAACCCTCACATGGCAATTCTGGGACCTGCTGCAGGGAGATTATTGGAAAAGGGTCTTTCATCTCCCCAGCAGTGACGTGAGTTAAGTATGAATTAGATCTACAATCCCTAAAGTCAATTGGTCTTAGTAAATCATTGGCATTGTATCAGAAGTGCTACACGTTGGATAACCTCCCACCCTTGGACATCCTACGAAATGGACAGGATCAGAAAAGCAAATGGCTTTTCGACACCTGGAAAGAAAAGTGTAAAACCTGGCTAAATACCTTAGATCTGTCGATGGAGATACTAACGACAAACCCGGAGAAGGTAAAAATGTAAATATTGCGGCAAGATTGGATTAACACACAAGACAAAAGGAGCGCCTACAATTTGTCACTGAATTTGGCCCATGAAAGGAGATCCATCAATCAACTACTGGCATATCTATCCAAATTCCCATGCCCGCGATTGAGGGACCTATTGCAACTTCGTTTAAATCTACTTCCAACTAGAGAGGTGTTCTCTGTACGAAGGCAGCTATCTAAGTCAGAGTCGCATTGTAAATTCTACAAAAAGGAAGAAATGTCAGAAACTGTGAAACATTTGCTTTGTGAAATGCAAGGCCTTAACGTTAGTGAGAACTAAATTGCTCGTTGACATTTGCAAAAATCTAGAAACCTTGTCGATGGATGAAGGTTGGAGACCATGTTCATCATTGGGGAGAACCCGTCCATGATTTTTGCTGTAACGAAATTTATGAATGAAATCCTATTTTAGGTAAAGGTCTAAACTGCTGTTGGTTGATACAGTGCTTGAGAGATGGAATGGTTTAGATGTTGCGCTTACATTTTATGATGTTATGAGATGAATTGTATTAATTGGTGATATGAAAGGTTTGTAATAAACCAAACATAAAAATAAAAACATTATGCCAGGGTCCTAGACTGTATGCACCGCACCCCCTGAGGCTCAAGTGCTGACCAAAGTTCAATTCACCTGGCAGTGCGGGGCGTGATTTACTGGCTATGGCAGGGTTAGGTAAACGCACTATCTGCCTCCACTGGTCCCGAAATTCAGCCTTGTGCAGACTTACTCGAGCTGGAGATCTTAAGTGTTCACTGCAGCACCTGAGAAATGCTACACTGGGCAAACACTGCTGCTGAAGCTTTCAGCCAGGTGCTCCATAGGACAAAGGGCACTGGCTTTACTTAAAGGCCGACTATAATACCAGAAGGCAGCCCTTAGTTTTGTTCACTCCTGCCTGCTGCTATTTTGTACACAAAGTTCAGCGAACACTTGCACTTAACTTCCCCAACTCAGCCTGTCCACATTAAGCACAGCCTGCACTTCACTTCCACAACACAGGTGCCTGCGCCTAAATCATCGAGCAGGATTGCTCGCCCTCGGGCTCCGTAGGAACGCTGACCTTTTTGCTCCAAGATGCATATGCAAATTATCCTAAAATGATGGTCCCTTCCCCCCTTCCTCGATAGAGAAGTATACTGATATATCCCTGTGTATTTAAACTATCCAAGACGTCAATAAGGGAGCAGCATTCCCCTCTGCCAATGGTCTTTTTTGCTGTTATACCTTTACATGCTTTCAAACCCAACCACATTACACTCATGGCCACTTCATAGACCAGGGGATTTGTATGGGGTTTTAATTGAGTGCACACATTAACCCAAAGGTATCCTGGCGCTGTAGATACATTGCAAAACAAGTTGAAACAACAACTATTCTGCCTCGAGTTACAGCAGAGTGGAGGACCTCGTGAAGCATTGGTGCTTAATACACATATTTAGAAGAACTGAATAAATGTTTTTTTGTGTCTCTTCCTGAAAGTAGTAAATTAGATTATTTCTGGATTGTTAGTGGTATTGCATTCCCTAACATAGCTACCTGTACAAAGAGGGTGCATCCTCCCTGTTTCTCTTTCAGATAGTGTGGAATATTTACCAACCTTTCGTTTACAGATCTAAGGCCGCCTCAGGGTGTGCCAACAGAATCTGGTCAAGAGAGCAATGGGGATTTGGACATTTGACTACAATTTAGAGGCTTTTAAATATTCTCTAAATAGGAAGCCAATGCAATGCATGAAGAGCAGGTGAGATATGAGGGATGAACCCTCTTAGGTGTATTAGCACTTGTACTGGGGAATTCCAGTTGTCGTATTCCTCTTTATGAAGTTGTTGGTGTTTAAAAGTGGCTCAAATTGTAAATTGAAGCCCCCAAACTACAATAGTATATAACTTGAAGAACGGAATCTCTAACGATAAACATTTACAAGTTTGGAGATCACGCTGCATTGAATACCTGGCAGCAAATGGGATGGATATGAAAATGCTGACTGAGAACCCAACCAAAGTGAAAGTGAACTTAGAAAGGAGAGACTGGATTGAGACGTTGGAAAAGCAGGAACAATGTAGCACTGGCTTTGTCCCGCTCTGGGAATGGAAGACACTGAACCAATTGCCAAAGTATTTTGTCCAATTTCCGTCCCCTTTCTATCGAGACCTGCTATTGAGATGCAGACTGAACGTCTGCCAACGAGGGAAGTTAAACTGTTGAGAAAACAGATTTCTTTGGACTGTGCATTCTGTCGCTTCTGCAAAAACCGGGATGTCCTGGAGACACTAAAGCATCTGATGCTAAACTGTAAAAGTCTGATCGTGAATAGAAGGTTCTTTTTGGACAAATATAGACAATTATTTGATCAGAAAACGGAGGATGAGTGTTGGGAAGGGATATTGGTGGCGGATAAACTGGGAGTGACCCTGGCGGCGCTGCAATTAGTGAATTCCTTAGAATTGACTTAATTTGGTTCACCCGCCCAATGGAAATAAGAATGCTCCGGATAAGGAACATGTGATGATGTATTGTTTAAGGTTTAAATGTAATAATTAAACAATAAAACACATTTTTTTTAAAAAACGTGTCCTTCTCTCGAGTAAGAGTAGGTGTATTCTCTTACAATATTCTATGTCCTCTCAATTAGGACCATGCCATTGCGACGTTGACATGTTTTTTTTATCTTTGAGGTTTTTTTAATGCCTTTGTACCAGGGGAAATTGTATCTGTTGTATCAATTTTGGCCGTAAGCTTTATTTTTATAAAAATTGATAGACCAACATTCGGTCTACCCTTCCCATCTTTCTTTGCTCTTTTGCAATGACCATAATAGCCATCCAAGGAGATATGGTTTACACTCCATGTTTTCTGCAAACAGATAATATCTATTAGTCCTACTCCACTCCTTATCCTCTAAATATGTATTCACTCCTGCTATATTCAATGTCATGATCTTAAGCTACTTATCATAAATGCAGACTTGATTAATTTGGGACATATAGTGGTGCACATTCCATTTGGCTGTTAAGTAGGTTATCATTTGACAGCTTCCTGGAATCTCATGTTGCTCACATCTCTAACTAGTACCTTACTTTTTGTTATTTTCTTGCATGTTACTCTATTGTCCTCAGGCTTACTATAATGTGCTATTTCCGGGGCATACTTGCCCTGTTTCTCACTCATGGATTGGACTCTTGTTGGGTTCTTGCTCCTACCTACAGTAAAAGATTAAATGTTTATTGAAGACCCTCATGGTGGATGGCTTCTGAACTCCATCGATAAGAGACCCTATGCTTGAAAAGGGTTAGCAAGGCACAGTTGAACATAGTCCGTATTAGTGTTGGCATTAAAGAACCGTTCGTCGTCAAAGATCTTTATTTTTTAGCACTTTCTTTTTTAGTCTCACTATATTTGTCATAAAGACTACATTACTTTTTGCCGCCCTTGAGCCATTAATATAGTTTGATAAGAGGGCCACCAGGGGGGCGCAGACAAGATGGCTGTGTCTCGGTGAAGCTCGGTCCAACACTCGACTTTCATCGAGAAAGTTAAGGAGTTGGAGGTATGTTGTGTCGTCAGAAAAAGCTGATCCCCCGCCTGCAGTGGTCGTTAATTTGAGGGTGGTCTAGCTCACAAAAAGTGTCCGTGAGGAGAGGGGTTGACTCCCGGAAAGGCTGAAGTGCAGTGACACTGCAGAGGCCCGGGAGTGCCATGGTTGTCTATTGCGGTGGTGGGAAGCTGTCAGTGACTTTGCTGTGTGGAGGGTTCCACGTGGGGTGTGGATACAAGGGGGTCAAAGGGATCAAAGCACTCTTGGCAGGCCTTATGGTGGTCTGCGTCCCACCTGCCCTGACTTCAAGGCGGGACTGAGACGAGTGCTGGCAATAAGATCTCTACACTACAAAGACCTGTAGGACTGCATGAAGGCCTTACAGGGATCAAAAACCGTCAACTGGCAATGTGATGCATGGTAGGGAATCACAGGCTTATAAGTGTATGGCTAGATTTTGAAGCATCTAGCCATATGAAGATGCTGTAAAGTGAATCAGTCTTCGGAGTCTGGGTCACTGTTGGATTGGGAATCATTAGAGAAGATTGTGGCCGGGTGGTGTGATTAGATTGCCCCATGTGCTGGCGGCACACTTTTACCCGGGTCCTTGGATGAGTTGGAAAATCGCCCTCCAACAGTTTGAGACATCTTATGTAAGAGGTGGAAATTGATAGAGGTCAGCACAAGGGTGTCGGCTAAACAACAATGGAAGATCCAGGTGCTACCAAATGTGATGTTATGTCGGTGCTGGAGGAACCGAGAGGAATTTGCGCAGATATTGGCCTTAGACTTGACGGAATCAACAAGTAAATGGGCAATATGGAGGAGCGGTTTCAAGGGCTTGAGGCTAGTCAAACCTCTGTGGGCATCGTGTAAACTCTGCTGGATGTACGAATTTCAGAATTGGAAAGGCAGGGGCATCACATTTGACTGAAACTTGACAATTTAGAAAGTTGAGCGGAGTGAATTGCAGTCTGCGGCAGTTACTCATTTGCTGGATTAGAGTCTGTCTGCAGTGGTTGTCGTGAGTGGGTGGATCCACAAGCACCTACAAAGACTGTCTTCCCTCCGGGGTCGCGGCTCCATGATGGAGGAAGATCCTCGAGTTTTGAGAAGCGGCCGTCATCGGAAAACAGAGACGAGTGGCAGCACAGGACGCGAGATGGAAACAGTGGAATCCAGTGCATCCCCTTCAGCCGCAGGTGTTTCCTTGCAGGATGAGACTGGTAAGAGTAATCGTGGAATGAAAGGATCAAAAGAAGGGGGAGGGAAGCAGCCGAGTTGGACTTGCACAACTTGTGTGCCCCAAGCACCACCTCGAGCTGCCACCCCTGGATGAAAGTGACTCACCCACACATTTACTTACTGCGAAGGAATCAATTATAACGACGCCTTTTAACACACAGGCGTGGCAAATTTCGGTGCCAATAGGACCCAATAAAGACCAATCGAGCCGTGTGCGAGCCTCGGCAGGGGGAGAACCCCTTGTGGCCGTTGGCTCCTTGATGGGAATCCTCGCAGAGAAGGAGAGCGATGGGTGGGGAGGACAGAGCCCCTCTCAGTGCTTTTGACTCTGCAGGAGGGCAGACGGGGCTCGCAACTGGGAGCTGATGCAAGGCAACTGACAATGCCCTCTCTGCTGAGTCCACCACACGGTGCAATGCTCCTTCTGAGTGCTCCGATTATGAACTTTGTGGTGGATGTGGAGATCCACCAAGGGAGGGAGGCAGTGGATCTTGCATCCCCAACGGTGCTGTGCTCGGGTGGGGGGGAGTTCGCAGGAGAAGGAGGGAGACTGCGAACCCCTGCGGGTGGTGACACAACCCAAAGATGCGGGGGGAAAAACAAATGGTAAAACTAGCAGAGGTGCAGATATGAGCTCACCTGCGCAGGTTGAAAGCCCCAAAACAATGCAGCAGGACATAACGGCTGCCCCCGCAGAAAAGTACTGAGGGCTTGAGAAACCCTCAATGGAAAACGACTTCATAAAACCCAATTAAAAAAAATGTCCCCAAATGGTCGTAATGCTTACAATGCGCAGCAAAGAAAGGGGAAGCAAACTATAAAACAGCAGGCAGAAGTAAAAATAAAACAGTCCAAGACCCATAAGAACAAACCCATGCCCTTTATCATAGAACAGCAAAAATTATTATCAAGCTCGCTCAAACTCTTCTTTAAAAAAAAAACAGCCGGCAGAGGAAACAGGAGTTGAAAATGAGAACAAACTCACTGATGCTGAATTAATTGCAGGAATTGAAACCCTCAACACGGCTACACAATACTTGTCAACAAAAATCAGTGGAACCTCCGCAACCTTAGAAACAATACCAGGCAAATTAAAAGTTGACTCCTGACAAAGAGAAAGTCAGAACCCAAGATAGTGTATGCTCAGACCCTCCTTTACAGAGATGGCACTACGGGAAACAACGGGCCTCTATTACAAATGAGGGGGCACCTCAAGTGTGCGTAAAAACAACTGATTGGGTAGAGTCCTCTAGCCCTCAAAAACATAAGGACTGTGCACAGGATCAGTGGGCTGGGGCCACTAAACAGCAGAAAGATATCGGCAACAGCAGAAACCCCAAAGCTGAAGAGTGGAGTAAGTGCTTTCTTGAGTGACTCCATTGGTGAAAAAGAGGATGAATGCTTGATGGAAAACGGTGACCTGCGGATTATAGGGGTCTCTGAAAAATCTAAGAGAGACGAAAGAAAAAAGGACAAGGAAAAGAAAATAAGTGGGGAACAAAGCTTGCCACTTGAGAGAACACGGTCGACCCCCATTGGTAGACGAATAAGTGAAATTTCATCCCAAGTTCAGAGAGAAACGCCATCAAAGAAGCCAGATCTAATGACTGTCGACTATAACAATTGCTCTGGCACCATTCTGAAAATTATACGAGACGCTAAGTGACACATTGAAAGATCACACGTCACTAACAGCAGCAATGTACACTAAATTATCCCTCTTAGAAGGTTATGTGATGGCAAAGACCAGCGATAAGCCCCAGACCACTGTGAACTTGAGGATGATGACCACGGCGTCCCAAACGGACGAATCCTTAGGCACATCTAAAAACACATCTGCCTCATCGGTGTCAACCCAAACAGACCTTCCCTTAAAGATGGTATCCTCTAAGGAGAGAGGCTCGGGAAACGGAACACTTCTAGGCACATCTAAAAACACATCTGCCTCATTGGTGTCAACCCAAACAGACCTTCCCTTAAAGATGGTATCCTCTAAGGAGAGAGGCTCGGGAAACGGAACACTTCTGTGCGTGGAGTCACCTCAGCAGAAAATAGGATTAAAAGAAAATCCACAGGAGGATGGAACCCTTAGTGGCCACAAAACTAGCTAGAAGAGCAATGAACAGGGGAGGGGAGTATGCTTGGCCAAGTCTAGAGGAAATGGCTTGATTGCTAGCAACTCTACTCTAGACCAAAAGATTGTCGTTTTGTCACCTAAAGACTACGAAGGAAAGCTCAGAGAGGGCCCAAACATGGGCAAGCAACCATCATACTGCATCTTCTCACATAAGCTCGGTGTTAGTTTAAGGGAAGCGAAGGTCAAAACGCAGGTCACTCGTTCATTTAAATTATGGCAAAAAATGATTTAGAATTGTAAACAAAAATGACAACTTGGTTTTGAACCGACGCACTGTAATGAAACTGTGTGCCAAAATTTCGAGTCTAAGTTGCCTCCGCTCAGAAGATTTAACGATCGTGGATCCGATGCACGAAGGAAGGAAAGCCTGTTCATACCTGCACATAATATCAACAAGAGTAAAATATTTAATTGGAAACTCTAGTCGACACTTCTTAAAACTAGGATTTGACTTAATTGATCTGTCAACGGAGACCTCGAGGATAATGGACGAAGGGACTGGTGGCCGAAAACAGACCATGGAATCTCCCGACACTTGAATCAACAAAGCATAGTTCAACATTCCTAAGAACAGACCATGCTAGGGAAGCAAGTCCATCGGAACACGCAAAAAAAGAAAGAAATTATGTAAAGGAAATCGCAGAGAGACGACAGAGAAGAAGGGAGATCGAGAAGTTGGAGCGGGAGCAACACAGAAGATGGCCAAAAAAGTACAAAGAAAGAGAAAGAAGTAACACTGATTTCAACAGATACCTGAAAGGACCCCACTCAAGTAGAGTGACGGGCCAGGACTGAGACGAACAAGGAGGAACAAAGGCACCCATAACCAGCAAGAGATGAGAAATCGGGGCAAAAAATCGAGCGCTCGACCTGAGAAATTGGACTTGGGTCTCTAAGGCTCACCAGAAGAAGAACTCGAATTAGCCATGAAAACAGGATTGTGAAGGCCAGGCCCAGAGCGGCAAGAACAACAGGAACTCCCTAGATGGAAAGATCAAATAGTGATGGGCTCCTGGAACACTCAGGGCTTCAAACACCTCACAGGGACCTTGGATGTGAACCTGGGAGACCACGACATCTTGTGTCTCCAAGAGACCTGGTTGAGGACAAAACCAAGCATTGATGGTTATGAAATAGCATCCACTCCAGCTGTAAAAGGTTCTGAAGGCAGATCTTCAGCAGGCTATTGATTGCAATTCGATCTGGGAGTGGATTATCCCTAAAAACAATACTAGTGACAACAGTTTTGATCCAAACAGTCTTGATTCAATGGCTCAAATGGAACTGGACAGGGGAGCAGGGAACATCGTCAACAGTTCTACTAATCAACACCTATTGGCACCCCACAGCAATCAAGGACGATGCCTACATACAATTAATGGACAAACTAACTCAAAAGATCGACTACACTATAATTACCAGTGACTTGAATGCACTTTGTGACAACAGTGAGCAGCGGGCGAAACCAAGGTTAAAAACTTTACCTTCGTATAAAAGAGGAAAGAAATGGACAAGATTAATGGAGGCGAACGACCTCCATAATCTGCATAGTATAAGTAACCAGCCAGGATCTATAGTCCCGACTTGGGAAAGCAATGGTAGAGGTATGATAATAGACCACACGTTCGTATCAAGAGAACTATTGGTACTCATTGACAAGTTTGAATTTGTTAGAACGCTAAATAGCGATCACAACTTGATGTCAACGACGTGGAAAACTACTCGAAAACTCCAAGAAAAAATGACATCGGATTTGGAGCCATACAAGGTAATACTCAGCTGCGTCTGAATGAAAAAGCCATTCAAATGCAAAAGCACATGTGTATAACGCACCATTAGTGGCTAAAAGACAAAAACTGAGAAAGCTTAAGAGGCAAGCAAAAAAAGGGAGTGACTCAGTGGTTATAGAGGAGATGAAGCAGGAGGAGTGAAGTGACAGAGAATGGGTACGAAATCATAGGCATACACTGTACCAAAAGGACTCTGAAGATATGCTCCGCGCCCTGAGTGGGGAAAAAAGCTAGAGACTTTTGGTCAATGATACGAGCAATTGGAGGGGAGTCTAGTGTGATGCCTCAAAACGGTGTTGGAGAGGAAAGGTTGGGTACCCCACTTTAAGGATTTGTACAAATCTGAAACCGCCTCAGCTAACACCAATGTAAAAAAAGAAGGGAAATGGAAGCTCTCATGTGATTTGGAGGAAATTGAAATAAAAATTTAAAAAACTGAACAACTCAAGGGCAGCCGGTCCGGATGGAATCACAAATCTTGAATTGAAGCGTCATTCTGAAACCTTGGTAGCCTTCATTAGTACAATATTTGAGGAAGTAGTCAAGGTTAAAGACATTCCATCGTCATGGAGAAAGGCTCACATTGTGCCAATTTTTAAAACAGGAGACAAAGAGGACCCACGCCAGTATCGACTCATTACGTTGCTCGATACGATAGGAAAAATCTTCGGCTCAATAGCTTTGGAAAGCCTACAAGGGTGGATAAATCAAAACGGAAAAAATCGATCCACTACAAACAGGTTTTGTCAGAGGTCTAGGCACAATGGTTAACATCTTGCTACTGAGTGTACTCAAAGCAAAAGTAAAGAAGGAAAACCACGGTTGCACTTAATATTCATTTATTTGGTCCAGGCCTTGGACCGGGAAATCCTGTGGAAAAAGCTGGAAAATCGCAACTGCCCTAAAACAATCTTGGGGCCAATAAGAGCATTGTACTCCCAAACATCGGTAAGGGTGAGACTCAATAGATTAGGCGAGCTATCGAGAGAAATTCCTACGGCCCGGGTGGTAAAACAAGGCTGCCCCCTTGCCCCTGCACTTTACATCTTATATACATCGGATTTCATGGACACCCAGACTTCGATATGAGCCTTTCCTCCCTCTCTAGGAAATGAGAAAATACCCAGAGTAATCTATGCAGATGACATTATTTTAATAGATCAGACACAAGTGGGCTTGCAGAGGCAGTTGGAAAATCTACTGGCTCATCTGCAAAAGAACGAAATAAATCAAAAACAAAGGTATTGTCATTTGAAAAAGGTGGAAAGGCTAAAAATAACATCAAGCTGTTCCCAGAAGGAATACAACTGGAGAAAGTAAATAACTTTAAATACTTTGGAATTATACTGAACAGCAGCAAAGTGGAAATTCCTATGCAGGAACATCTGCACGACAAACTCAAATCTTTGATCAGCCAATTGAAAGTAGTTAACGAACGTTTGGATTCTTTTCAATACTCCCCATTGTGGATTTCTATAAGGCCAAAGTCCTCTCGACAGTGATGTACGGTGTAGAAGCAATGCCAGTACTGCTGTTAAACCTATGATTAAAACTCGAAGGATGCTTTTGGCGAGAAGTTTTAAACTTCCCAAAATCTACTCCTATGGTGGCAATAAGGAGAGAATTAAGCTTAAGCTCAATCAAGTATTTGTGGAACAAAACACCATGATGCTTTACAGAAAGGTTATAGATCCATCTGCTAAACCCATTCTGCAAATCACTAAAAAAGAAATGGAGAATGAACAAAACAGGATGTTACTCACCTGGAGGTCTCTCAATCGACAGTGGCTCGAAAAATTGGAAACACTGAGGAGGAACCGATAACCAATCCAATAAAGATAAATACAAAACTACTAGAAGTGGATTGGATTGAGGCAGGGGAATTGGCAAACCAGTGCAAACTGTTCGAAGACCTTCCACAGAACCCCAAAAAACTAAATGAGCTCCTACCGTATCGAATGAAATGCCCTGATCAACAAACTCGGCAATCCTTCATACAAATTAGATAGAATTTGGTGAATACAAATGAAATCCTAGCCATACGGGGGAAAGTCGCATCAAACAAATGCAGATTTTGCACTGGCTCCAACCAAGTGGAGACAAGAAGACATCTACTTCTCGAATGTATGGGTCTGGAGAAGATGAGGCTCACTTGGCTAGGCCACTTTTTTTGAGGACCTACGTGTTTACAGCGAGGACTGGTGGGTACGTCTACTGAGTGGGGAAAAGACCTGCTGGGTCATAGCCTTGGTGGGCTTCTTTGGACAGCTTGGTTTGGACGAGTTAATTAGGGTGACCTATAACAATACACGAGAAGCAAAAATGAACGCGGTGGTCACTCAGTAAACCCAAACCTTTTGTAGGAGGATGGACTTCTAGACTTTTATTCTTTTTTTTCTTTCTTCGTTACTTCATCTTAGTTTGTAAAAAAAAATGTGTACAATTAAAACATAAAAAATGTTTTTAAAAAGTGGAGAAAGGTGCAATAACTTCAAATTATTTGGTCTCTCTGAAAAAGATGGCGAATCCCCCAACAATACTGAAAAAACAATATGGGATGTTTTGAACATGTTTTTGAAGAAGAAAAGGGCACCAAGCTTATTATAGATAGGGCCCATTGAGCTGGTGGTTGGGGGAGAGGCCCGTGCTCCGTCTTGGTGAGGTTCCGTTATTATTTGGAAAAGGTCAAGATTTTTAATAAGTCAAAGACTCACAGGCTGGTGGAAATTGGGACGACCAAAGTGTCTATATTTAGAATGCGTCTGCCTTTTACTCTTGCAAAACAAAAACGATGCAGAAACCTCACTTAATGGTTGAGAATGAAGGGAGTTGAGGTATGGATGGGGGTATCCATTCTCCATTGCATTTGAATGGGAGGGCCTAAAATACGCATTGGTACGGAAGAGTAAATATCTGAGAGTTACAGAAGAATTGCTTCATGGTGATGCGGAATCCTAATGGGAAGATGCCCCAAGGACTCAGAGAAAAGCTGTGGGAGAACAAAAATGTTATGTGCTCGTTAATTCAAGAAACTAAATACCCCACCTCTGGTGAAATGATAAAGGGCCACCATTTGCTTCATTTCTGAGAGGTGTTTGGGATATCTCTTAAGGGCCAGAGACTTGTGGAGGAGGATGCTCTCTTTACTGCTCTAAGGGCCATACTGTTTCAAGGGCAGGTTACTGGAGGGTCCTGGCCATGCAGAACTTATGTGATATATTATATTGTTGAACGATGGGGCACTTTGTTTGGAATGGGGGAGTTCGGCCCTAGAGACTATATGATGATTTTTGTGCTCGATATAGTCCGACCCGGTCTAGTCGCAATGGACAAAGTCAAATCCACATATTTGGGAGGTTGTATTGGGGGTGCTCACTGGTGGTGTCACTCTGGCTGTAGTTTGGAGGGTGCCCAGGGTCCAACGCCTGGGGGATGTAGTGAGTGAGAAGGATTTGGTTGGGGTGATTTAGGGATTTTTTGCTGTTTTTTTTTAAATGTCTTTAATGTTTTCTCATTTTTTGGTTGTTTTGTGTCTTCTTCCGATATTAACAACCCTTCTGAGGAACTACGGTACACCATAGTGTGATATGGCTCCTCCATTCATTCGGGCATCTGTAGAAAATCTCTTTATGGCGTTATGACAGGATATATGCAAATCCTTCATTTGGGGGGGTGTTAAACTTTTTTTAAAACAAGATTTTATTGTGTTTTTTTAAATCATAACAAGCTCCGGACTCAACCTGTAATGAACATATACAGCTCATAACCGTTACAAGAGCACTCCCTACCCTGTGCGCTCTCTTTCCCTCTCCCATCCCACCCTGCCCCCCTCAGGAGTATACTGAGTGAAAGTCATATTGCGCATATCAGTCATTCCAGTAGCCGCAGCATAAAGCATAGCACATTGGGTTTCGCCATCAAGGTAGGTCAACCAAGTTGAATACCCGCAGTCTCACCGGGCATGAGAGGGCATTATAATCCCTTTGTATATAGGCCAAGAAAGGCCTCCAGGTAGTGATGAACGTCATCAAGGAGTCTTTTCTGTTAGCCGATAGTTTCTCCATTGCTAATATATTCCAGACTTTATCCAGACACTCGCTGACCGTCGGGGGCTCTGCCTTCCTCCACAAATGTAGGATCGAAAGTTCAGCCGCCAGCAGAAGATAAGTCAACAGCCTTCGATCTGCCGTGGCACAGTTCCGCTGCAGCACATTAGTGAGTCCCAACACACACAGCACTGGGTTTTCTGGAATATTTATGGGTAGAATCTTTTTTAGCCTGGGTCTCACCCCCAGCCAAATGTTTGGTATCACCGGTCACCCCACAGAACATGCAAAAGCGTACCCTCAAGACCACATCCCCTCCAACATAACCTATCATTGTTCGGGGTGATGCGGTGTAGGCAGACTGGGTTTTTATACGACTGTGTCAATATTTAATATCTAGTTTCTTACAGATGCAGGCCCAACGAAACCCCACTACCCCTGTAAATCCTTTCCCAATCCCCCATGGGGACACTAGATTGTTAGGGAGAATTCTCTCTTTAGGCTGAATTTCCTAACCTAGTGAGTCCCCCAGCAGCTTTGCTGGATTTCTGGAGTTTGTTTTTTTCTCCTGCCAAGAGTGAGACTCTTTTTCTCCCACTCTTGGACATGATTTATGGTGTTCCTTTGACTGTTAATGTGTTTTATGGGCTATGGGGTCCTTTACTCCATAGGGTCTCATGTGTTTTTACCATGTGTGTTACACAGCACCCTCCGTACAGTAACGCAGGGGTGTCATAGTGACACCCCACCATAGACTCCATACCCTGGGACTAACTGCTGTCTCCCAGGGCATGTAAAGTCACCATTGGCTTTACTAGTCCCAAATTATTAACAGAAACCAGTACAAACCATCATATTGTGGACACACAGGTTGGGGCAATTCGATTGCCCCGGGGTCTGTTAGTCAAGGGGGCATGTCTCCGTCCCCCCTGATCGAGTTTTGGCTGGTGGCAGTGGAAACTACATTTTATATTTGACCACAAATATATCCCTATGGGATTTTCCCATTGTTCGAGGCTACCGACTTTAATTATTTAATTCTCATAGCTTCGAACATACCGCGGGTTTATTTATTTAATATTAATTTGCCGGTTGGTATTTTTTGCCAGGACTCGATTCTAAAATGGCGTTTGTGTTCTCTTCTGTGACTCCAACCCAAGTCAAGCCCTTTGTTCCACTTTTTGGCGGGCTTCTCCACAGAAGCCTCCAAAAGTGGTGCCACTCTGTCTGGGTACCACAGGGGGTGTGGGAGGGGGTTTAGGCACCCTGGACTGAGTTACCTTGGTAACTCAAGTCGCACTCTTGTGTGATTGGCCCAAGTGGTGGGCGGGTCGGCTCACAACTTAGCATGTTTAATTGACAGCTAGGCTAAGTGAATGGGGGTGTGCTGCATAAAAGCAGGGCTTTGGGGACTGGAACTTCAGAAGTCGCCACAGGACTTGAGAATCCGACGAGGAAGAAGCTGAGCCGACCTACCACAACGATCACAGGGCTCCACCACAGGGCTCCACCAGCCCTGCGGAACCGACTCACCACTTCCCGACGACAGATAAGATCTCCCGGCTGGAGAGGCTTCTTCCCCTGAATGGTGGGCACAACCAGTTTACCTTCTTCTCTTGGCACCCCGGGCCGTCTCGTGGTCGAATTGCCCGTGCCAAGCAACCCGATAGCCACTTACCACTGGACCGCGAATAAAAGGACCGCTCCTTTTACCCAAGAACTCCGCGGCTGGTTTCTTCCCTGGCAGTGCAACGGACTCCTGTCTTCCTCCCCGACGAGATCCTCTCTTCCCCCGGACGAAGCACCGACTTGCATCCGCTGCCAGGAACAACTGCCCCCGCTGGAGTATTCTCACCACTTTAAGGTACCGTGTCCGCCAGGCCTCCCTTTCTAAAGATTGCTACAAGGTAATAATAACCCCTTAGCCTTCTGGTCTGGGCTGGCCGCCTTGACCCTCTAACTGGTCCCTTTCTTGTGGTCCAACACTTTTTGAACCTTTGCAAGACTCTTGTGCACTTCAACCGTGTTCCCTTGGACACATTTCGTTCTGATCCTCTTAAAGTGGATCTGGCCTCCTGAACTCTAACTTCACGGTTTTACTTGCCTTCCTCTCTTGCTTTGATCTTACAAAAGTGTTGGGATCTGTTTCATATTATTCTCTGCTTTTCTCTCCCTTTTTAAAACGAATTATTAGAGTGCCATCTACGTTAAGCGCTCACCGCTGTCTGAAAATAAGTGGGGCTTTACTTAAGACTTGTCTAATATTTTGCTAAGGGAGTGTATATCTTTTAGTGACCCTGTTCTTGAATTGCTTACTATTAGTGCCTGTGTGTTTTTCTAGATGTGGTTTTAAATAAATAATTATATCTCTTTTACACCAAGTTCTGGTCAGTGTTTGCTTGTACTACTATGTTCTTTTGACCTATTGTGAATACTCTGTATACTGCCTAACTCTTCTTGAGGGAAGTCTGATTGCTCAGCCACAGCTACCAAGTGAATCTTGCACACTGCCCCCTTAGGTTACTTAATTGACTTGTAGAGTTTAGATATAAGCTCTTTGGTGTCAGCAGGTTCCTGGAACACCCACTCCAACTGCGTCAAATCTCTTGTTGCAAGCATCACATTGACAGGTTGGAGAACCCCAGTGCCTTGCCTGCATATACCGAAACCTGTCAGTTTCCTCAAGGCCCCCTTACAGTCTCCGAATGTGCGGATTATCCCCATGGCAAATAAGTCCCCCTTCTTACTCAACCCTCTGCCTGCCAACTGAAAAAACCCTCTAGCAGGCTTTCCAGGTGTAAAATCTTCATTATGAAGAAATGGGGTAAATGGAGAGGGGAACGAAGTAGTTACTTGCTCGCTTCCAACACTATCCCAGGCCTCGAGAGAAGCCCTTGTAATAGGATTCAAATCGAGTCTCTGTGCCCGAGCGTGCTGGGGCTGCCACAGTTGCATCCACAGATGTCGCCCCGCTACGTCTTGTTCGATACTAACCTTGTCTCTTTGCACAATCGATGGACGCATTTGAGAGGCCCTATAGTAGTCCCAAAGCTTGGGGTTGGAGAGTACCCCTGTTCCCTAGCTGCATTCAATGTGGTTTTATTAACTCTAGGGGAGCTCCCACTCTATAGCAATTGTAGCAACATAACATCCCATTTCCCAATCAATCGCCCCTTTAGCATTGGAGATAGGGATTGACTGAAAAGAGTATACAAAGCTTGCAAAAGTAAAAAGTAATCATTTTGATTACTGTCATTTTCCCCAGCCATGACAGTTCTAGGCCTCCCCAGCGATCTAAGTCTTTCCTAATGTTCCTCACTAGGGCTGGGTAAATGACTCCGAACAGGTCCCCAGTTTTACTTGTTATATTCACCCCAAGGTATTCGATGCTTCTAGAAGCTCACATAAAGGGGAACATCCGCTGGAGGTCCTCATTCAGACGGGAGGAGGGGGTATTTACACCCAGGATCTCCGACTTGGCATTGTTTTTTTTAAACTGAGAGACTCTAACGTAACCATTGATTTCTTTTGTTACGTGTCGTAGCGAGTCTAGAGGATCTGATTGAGTTAAAATCACATTGTCCGCAAAAAGGTTAATCTTATGGTGAGTACCCCAAAACTTTATTCCCACAATGCTCTTGTTGGCTCGTACCCTCAACTGCCAATGGTTCCATAACCATAACTCCCTCCACCCCCTTTTTGTTGCTTGCGCCGGTTCTGAGACGGCGAGCGGTCCGGCTGCCTGGATCTCCGTTCCTGGAAGTCGTGGAACCCTCTGTACGTATGACACCTGTCTGAGTGCTGCTGAGATTGGGTGTACGATTTGGGCATGGTCTTTGTTAGGATGGATAAAGATTTGGCCGTTTGTGAGCTGTTTTTCTTTTTGTCCAGCTCCTCGTCTGTGGAGGAGTGAAAGAGGTTACACCCCCTCGAACGGAATGTAATATGCGTTACTGGGCGGCCGGGTTACATTTTGTTGCCAGACTGTCCTTCTCATGTCTGTGGCGATACAGATGGCACGGGCAGAGGTGTCGATATGGGCCACTGTGGGTTCCATGAGGTCATGCGCCAGCAGCTTGGCCTCGGCTAGCCCCGCCTTAAAGCGTGATTGGCTCTGGGTAGGGAGTTCCGGGAGAAAGTCCGCAATTTCCCACCATAATCTTTGATTGGCGGCAGCCAGCATGGCATTGGTGTTGGCCTGACGGAGATGCAAGGACGTGTTGGAATAGAGCTTCTTCCCGTACGCCTCCAAGATCTTCTCCTCCTTGCCTAGCAGTGCCACTGAGGATGACTGAGGCTTGGAGTATAGTGATGCTGCAGCAATCACCGATGGGTGTGGCTGAGGATGGGCCGAGAGCAAGAGTGTATCCCCCTCTATCTGCATGTATTTGGCATCCAGGCGTCAATTGACTGGCTGGGCCGAGTGGGGTTTGATCCAGCCCTTCTTGGCCAGGGAGACTACATCGGTTTGCAGTGGAATCCCTGTTTTTGTAGAGGGGCTTCACGTGAGGACTTCCGCTAGAACCGCCTCTGCCGGCAGGTTGACGTCGGGCTGGGGGAGGCCCAGATACTCTGCTAGCCCAGCAAGATGTTTGTGGAAGGCCCTGGCTCAGGATGGCGTGTCCGGATCCTCCTCCTCATCCGTATCCTGTGGATCCTTTGGAGGAGGAGGAGGAGGAGGAGGAGGAGTAGTTGGCGCCGGAGGCTGTGGTACAGGGATCACGGCCGGAGGCTGAGGTTGGTACAGAGCCGCCTGAGGAGTCAGCTGGGGAGCCGAAGGCAGCGGCTGTGCAGGGGCCTCGGGCGCCGGCGGAGGCGCTTGTGGTGCCGCTAGCATTGCAGGAAGGGCTTCCCTGATGGCGTCTTTGAGGATAACCCCCATCTGAGGTGATTTCATGAGGCTGAGGAACCTCTCGAAGAACCCCTCTGCACTGGCCGAAGAGGTGGTAGGGGGTGCTGACGGGGTAGCCTGGAGCTACTGGAGCCGCTGCGTACCCTGCCCATATGGATGCAGTGGGAAGCTGCCCTATGCAAAAAGAGGGATAAGCGGTAGACCACGTACCTGGTTGAGGCCAGTCCCTCCTTGACACTCGTTCTTCACCAAATTCCTAGAATGGCGTTGAACGGGTGCTTCTGTCTGGCACGGAAGCAATCTTTTTGGGCTGCCTGCCACATGCCTACGACGTATTGCTCAGCCTGCTGGGCCCAGCCTCGTCCAAGACTCTTGCATGTGGATCACGAGGCCTACCTTGCTCCTCGGGCCTAGGCCCGGTAGGTGCGATACCCTCGACCCGAGGGTCAGTACAGCTGCGTTTAGGCGCCCCCCCTAACGTATTGCCGGTATTAGGGCCTAGCCTCTCGGCCATATTGCGTGTACAAGGGCAGAGCCCCTCAGATGACTATCAGGTACAAGAATCCTCCGGTCCCTCAACACTACCACTGGGAGGATCCGAGGATCCCTTGGCCCGGAGGCCGGTAGCTGCAGCAGCCTCAGTGCACGTGCTGGTAGAAGGTCCTGACCGGTGCCTCCCGCATGGGAGAGTCCCTGGGAAGGAGTCTCCTGTGCGGGGTACGATGGAGAGTATCGGCCCTACCTTGGGCTTGGCTCGATGTTTCTCTAAGTTCTTGAGGTCCTCTGGAGGAGACTTCTGGAAGAGCTCCCGCCACCTGGCTAGTCTGTTCTTCAGCGCTTTCGAGGACAGCGAGCCACACGCTGTACAAGCTTGCCAGCCGTGGTCTGCGCCAAGGCAACGTAGGCAGACAGCGTGGGGGGGTCTGAAGTTGGGAAGAGCCAGTTCCAGGATGGACACTTGCTGAACCCTGTGGAAGTCGACATGCGCCGGGAACGAGCGTGATGCCTGAGGACCGAGTACCTGAATGATAAAAAGATGAAAAAGACAAAGAGAAGAAGAATCGGCTCATGGAATTACATGACCAAAGCCAAACCCAGGAGCGCTGGTGAATCCGGCCTGTTCCTGCCGACGCAGAAAAGGGGACTGAGATGTGGTGCCGGAGGGTGGAGGCAGGGCAGCACATGCTCCCTGGGCCGCACCCCCGCGCGCCTCTAACTTTACAGGGGAAGAAGGTTTTTTCTGGTGAAAAAGGTTTCATCTACTGTCCCTTGGAAGGGACACCCGTGCAGTATGGAGGAAAGGGGACGGGACGTAAGAGTATGCTATGGGCCTGTAGGATGAGATGCTTGGCATCCTTGCCTGGCTTAGCTATTTGTCACCTGGGCCTCCCTCATTGAGGCCGAGAGATGGCCACTGTTTCTCACGGAGTTGCACATCGGCCAGGGGTTTGACCAGTAATTGACTTGTAAAAGTTGGCCGTGAGGTGAGGCAGTCAGAGCCCGGGGCCTTAGTTAGTTTCAACGTTTTGATAGCTTGAATAACCTCCTGCGGGTCTATTGGAGCTTCCAAAAAATAATCTTACCCCTCCCGCCAATTGAGGCAGATCCACCCCCTATAAGTAAGCTTGTATATCCCCTGATTCGAAGCGCTGGAGGTGTGAAGTTCTGTGTAAAAGGCGTGGAACAGCTCCCTCTTCTTACCTTCATCCCCCCACTCCTTCCCCTGGGTGTTAGCAATGGAGTGGATGAACACCCTGCTTGTCTGCTGCTTAAGGATGTGGGCTAATGGTGTCCCCGGGACATTACCCTGCTCATATAATTTGTGGCAGACCCTGAGCATAGTCCTTTTAGCTTTTTGGGTCCTTGGGAATCTCAACTGACTCTTAGCTATGATCGGATGCCTCAGTTGTCGTGTGGTGGGAGTCGCAGAGTAGGACTCGCCTGCCCTCCTCACCTCTCCCATAAGCTGCTCCTCCGTCTGACCCCATCCCGCTCCATTGCCAGCCGCACTTGCTGATAGCTCCCTGTCGACTGCCTTCAGTGCATCCCAATGGATGTCTTCAGCAGTGTCCCCAGGATTATTGTTAGCAAGGTATTCCTGCACCGCCCCTTTCAAATGCTCTAAGCATCCCGGATCTTGTAGGATGCCAGGCGTGAGACGCCACTCGTGGGTCTTTTCGGTGTTCACCGTCACCATGTCATGGTCCGAAATGGTCATGGACTAGATATCTGTGGAGAGGACAAAGTGAGTCATACCCGCCCGGATAAAAATATAATTGATTTGTGATGCCAAAAAGTGTACATGTGAGGTGTACGTGTTGGCTTTGCTATCAGGGTGTAAATTCCACCATACATCAACCACATTCAGGTTCATTATGCAGTTCTTAAGAGTGGGGATGCTGAGCCTTTGTTGAAGTAGGTCGTCTTCAGTGACCTGTCTTTGATTCCATACATTACCAGATTCATATCGCTCATTAGCAGAACCTCCCCTTCTCCCAACCTCCTCCAACGTTCGAAGCATAAATGGTTCTTGTGCTTAATTAGGGTCATACAACGACAGTATAGTGATCCATTTGCCCTGGAATTCCCCCTCCACCATTAAATACCTGCCCTCTGTGTCTTTGCTGGTTGCTATGTGCATAAATCCCACATCCCTGTGTATTAGTAGTGACACCCCCACCCTCTTACTGCCCGATGAGGAGTGATATTGGTGTGGGAAGGATCTATTTTTGAGTCGTCCCTGGTCCTTTTTTTATAGGTGGGTTTCCTGGAGTGCTACTATATGCAGCTGAAGTCTATTCCGCTCCCTAAACAACCGTGTACGTTTTCTCAGTGTGTTCAGTCCACGGGCAATTACAGTCCCTAAATTAAATAGATCACCATAGTGCACGACAGAATGTCCCTCCACCCGCAGTTTATCATTGAACATAGCGCACCTGCTTTTCTCTAGACCCCAGCATGTTACGCTCACCTGGTATCCACGGGGACGCCACCCAGCCGAATTGGACGCTTGCATCCTTCTCAGTGGTTCCCAGATGTGGCCTGTGGGGGAGGTTCTGCCTGAAAATACAGGAGGGCTATGTTCAAGACTGGCCAACTGCGGTAATTACCCACCCACCACCCCGTATGACTTCAGCCCCTCTGGGACCTCTCCTCACCTTGTAGTTGAACTAGGCGTGCTCTCCGTCCTGCCTTCTTGGCAGGGATGCGTTTTCCTTCGTAGGCGAGTGCGATCCAGTTACTTCACTGACGCCAGCCCGTTTCAGGTCTTTCAGGTAGGTCTTATTGCTGTTTTTTGTATTTTGTTGGTATTCCTGCATGCCTTTCTTGGTTTAATAATGTCTCTTTCTCCCTTAGATATGCAGCGCTTCAGCGTGGCGCATTGGCTGAGGGGCCTCGCTGGTAAATGGTGGCGCGTGATGAGCGCTATGATGCGGTAAGTAAGCGCTATGCGCAGCACTGTGATGCCTTGCCTTTGCTAACCTGTTTTCTCTTCTTTTCTCGTAGGTCGCGGTGTTCTCCCAGCATGTAGAATTCCGGGGCGATGTCGGCCGAGGGGCGACCTGCCAGGTAAGCCTTTTGAGCAGTTCGTAATATCGTGATGTCTCTAATATCTTGTTTCTTTCCTCTTTCAGGTCTTTCGGTCCGGGAGACATTCGGATCCAAGGAAGCTGTTTGCAGGAGCTGTGGGCGGATAAAGATGAAGATTGCAGGTAAGATGATGCTGCTGCTAATGATATTCCTTTTGTCTCCTTGCAGGTTCTGCTTCTTCTGAGGTTCGCGGGTATAGCTGGACACGGTGAGCGTCACGTTGCAAGACTGCAAAGTAATGCAAAGCATGTCGTATAGTTTGGGTGTGGTTTAAATAGCTTCAAGAAAGTAGTGCAGGTAAATTAGTCCCTAGGCTACCACACCCAAAACACTATACCGCATAGCTTGGTTCCTAGGAGCCAAGCTATGTGGATGCCTCCATGTTGGCTGACAGCTTCAAATAAAGTAGTACCCTGAGCACATGTCTTTTCACAGTGTATGAGCCTGGCGCCAAGACGGCCTAGGCAGTGGATGCCAAGACTTTTTAGAGACCCGAGTACAGATCTCACCTGGCCCATGGGCTTGCCAGAGGGGGTCTGGGATATGGGTCGTGACAGCGCCCCTGTCTGATCCACCTCTGAAAGAGAATGTTGCTTCAACCCTGTGGAATATATTCCCATGACAGCTCCTGCCATTGGCTCACCGCCTCTTCAGTAACTCCTGAGATTGCCCCAATATATCTGCCAGTCAGCAAAGTACCTGCTCCGGAAGATAGTCCCCCTATCCACCATATCTGACCAGGACTGTCAATAGGTTGCTATTCATGGCAAGAAATCCCTGCAGGACCTGGACCATCTAACCAGTAGAGTTCTAAATAGAACCAGGAATACATTGCAAAATTCCCAACTAGGAACAACCATCCTGAAGACTGCTAGTACAGTTCCTCGCCCATGGGCGATGTGGTGAGCTAGATGTCAGACATAACTGAACTGCCGGTTCCCCCCGACTCCCAGCAGAAGAAAAACAGGTTGGGGTCACATCCTATTCGTCGTTCAGCTCTTTTTTTCCCCTGGTAGTACTGTACGCCAGGAGCCCTCTCCTCAGGGCCCCAACCAAGGCTGCGGGAGGTTGCGCTGCAGTCTCCCCGCCCAGTGTAATCCCCAGAAGTCAGGCTCCTTCCTCTGCCGTGAATATTGTGTGCACTGCATCCGTCATCTTGAACTGGAGGCCGAATGGATATGTCCATCTGCACCGGATGTCTTGACCCTGCAGCGCCTCAGTGATGGGTTTAAGAAGCAGGGTGGGCAGGGAGACATCTTGGAATATTTGTACTGTGGAGTCCTGAAACTTGATGTGATGTACCTTCCTTAGTGCCCTAAGATTGCATCCTTGACTTTGTAATTGTGGAATTTTACCACAATATCTCTGTGGGGTTGGGGGGAGGTTTGTGTCTCTCTTCTGGCCCATCTGTGCACCCAATCCATCTTGATAGTTTCGGGGGTGGAGGGGCGTGGGGGAAGGGGTTGCTTGTGATGACATGCAACATGAGATCTTGGACACAGCCCTTGATGTCCTTCCCCTCGGCCCCCTCTCACAGGAATTTCACTCGAAGGCTGTCTCGTCTTGCCCTGTTCTCCAGGTCATCACAATTCACCTTGAGACTCGTATAACTGTCCTGTAGGGCTGACAACCTTTTGGGGGTGGATCCTCCCCAGCCCCCCCATTTTCTTTAATTTGTATTTATTCCCAAACACCCACACCCCATATATCTAATTTACTAACCCCCCTGTTAGGGAGAATTCTCATAAATGGTTGATTTCCCTTACCTTGTCCCTCAGCAGCTTTGCTGGATTTCTAAGATTTATTTTTTTCACCTGGTAAGAGTGTGAGCCTTTTTTCCCACTCTTACATGTGTTTTGCTATGTGTATTTCTACCTTCTGTGTGATCTTGGGCACTTAAGCCTCACCTACTCAATGTTCACCACTTTTTGTGTTTCTTACACAGCACCTTCAGTGCAGTGACACAGGGTTGTCTTTGAGACTTCCCACTGACTCCATTTTTCTGGGGCTGACTACTGTCCCCCAGAAACAGGTAAAGTTGCCATTAACTTTATATAGTCACTTTAAACCACAGACCCAGTACAACCCATCTTACATGGAGTATTGGAAAGGGTTAACTCTTAACCCTTTTTGTCTGTGCCTCTTGGAGCCTTGTTTCGTTCCCTTAACATTAAGACTTGGCTGGTGGCAGTGGTATCTACCCTAACTTTTCTACCGCGATTATCTTCTATAAACGTGGTAATGTTTTAAGCTATTATATTAGCCTCGAACATAAACCAGCTTGACCAAATACATTTTATTTTGGTTCCCGCTGGGTTTATTCGCCATTTCTTTTTGTTAAAGTCTTTCTCGTGTTTCTCTCTGTGCGCCAAACTGGGGATGACTCCTTTGTTTGCTGTCTTTTCACAGGCTTCTACACAGAAGCCCTCCTTAAGGCGCCTGATAGTCAGGATGTGAGGGAGGGATCTTCGGACCACTGCCATGGGTTCCCTTGGTAACCCAACCCAAGACACACTCTTGTCTGATTGGCTAAGGGGGGGAGAGCAGAGTCGCCACTGGAACGAAAGAACCAATGAGGAACTGGAAGAGGAGGTCCCCTACCACGACTGAACCGCGCGGTGAAGCCCTGCTGCAGGTCCGAATCGCCAGAATCCGACGACAGAGAAGATCCTCCAGGAAACTTCTTCCCTTGAGCTGGTGGGACCAACCAGTTCGCCCAAACTACAAGCCAGGACTTCTCCTCTGGTCGAATTCGCTGTATAGAGCTACAGTGGGCCAGATAGCCAGGAAGGTCGAACCCTGCTTGTGTTTTAAGGAGCACACCTTTTATTCATTGTTTTGCTCTGCTGCTGGTGTCTTCCCTGTGTGGCGCATGACCCACCAGTCTTCCTACTTCGTGTCAGTCCGACAGTCGCTTCAGGAACCGTGGGCCTGCAGGAACCACCAGGAACGCCTGCCTCAGCTACAGCTCGCTCTCCGTTTTAAGGTACTGTGCAAATCCGGTTGTCCGTTTCGTTCAACCGCAGTGAAAGTGTTTGAAATCTTTCTCCAATCCTCTGGCTTGTCCTTCTCTTCTCTTTGAACTAACTTTTCTACCAACCAACCTCGTCCAGAAACGGTGCCACAAAGTTTACCGCAAACTACCCTGAACTGTGTGACCTTGAGCAAAACACTTTTGACCCATTGACTTTGGCCCTAAGCCTTTTCTAGCTGATCTCCTCACTGTAGTCTCTCTCGTTCAATTGCCCTGAGTACTTACCTGTTGGTTTTGCCTAATTTCTTATAAGTTTGTCTTTCCAAATGTCATGAACCGCCACTTTCGCCCCCTATGGACTTGATGGTCCATAAAGCACCGCAACATCGGGACACTCATCCTTCCAACATGGCCGACTGCACAGGAGCGCCACTCTTTATCGTTTACGTTGGACGCGCTGCCTTCTAGAAAATAGGCACGCCACCGCGGGTCTGCACGTCTCAACGCTACTGTTCCGTGTTGCTAGCGATTGCTATTGCTCCCTTCGTCAGCGCCCTTCCCAGTTTCTTCTATCCTTCCCTTCCAGGCTGCCCCCCTTTTTTGAACTGCTCTCGCAATTTTTGGCTCTTTCCTCCTTCCATCCTGGACCGTGCCTGTGGTCCCGTGCTAGCGGGTTTCCCACTCGCTCCGAACTCTGAATCTGCGCTGCTATTCATTCCTGCAATCCGCCAAAGTGCTTCCATCCTGGATTCTGAACTTCACCCAGCTTCCTGAGGCAGACAGTGAACCTCACACCGGACCCAGACCAAGAGGACACACGCCCTTACCTGTACAATTCCAGAACAACCAGGAAGAAGGAGAAGTCTCCCAAGAAGACTCAACCCAGAGAAAAACAGGTGAGAAAAAGGGCAGAGTGTGACACCAGAGGATAAATGCACCTGGCAAACCTGTCGGACTGGAAAATAGAAATGCATATTGTAAATATGAGCCATAAATGCGCTGCGAATAACAGTCGAAATAGGAGACACGAGATGAAGACGTCTAACCCCTAGTAGCTAAGTAGTCAAGACGCCAGTAGGGCGTTATCTCCCTGCTGTGCCCTGAGTATTGGCAAAGGCCTACACGGGCAAGATGCAGGGTGCCTGAGATCCAGGGATGGAGCTGGACAACAGTTGGGATGGGGGAGGGAAGGGGGGGAGTTCGGAATTGAGTTGGGGCAGGGAAGGGAGGGGTGAGAGAAAGGAGGGGGGGAGGTTTGGAAAGTTGTAGTGTTAGTTGAGGGTAGTTCTTATTGGGGTACGCGCCTGCATGGGTTAGCTCTGGCACACCGGTCAGGTGTTGGGGAAGCACGGAAGGAGGCGGGGCTAGGCTAGAACATGGGAGACCTTAAGGTAATTTCTTGGAATGTCAGGGGGCTTAATAGTTATCTAAAAAGGAATAAGATCATGATGTACCCGAGAAGGCAAAAAATAGATGTAGCCCTACTGCAAGAGACCCACCTCACAAAAGACAAATTAGAGATGATTCAGAAATAGTGGGGAGGTACTGTTATTGGAGCGGCATATTAAGCCTTTGCCAGGGGTAGTGATCACGTGGGTAGCACCATATGTCCCATTCCAACTACTACAATCCATAATCGAAGCGGATGGGAGGCTGGTGGTTATACGAGGCCTGGTGGAAAACAAAGAAATATGTATAATTAACACATACGCCCCAAACCAGGACTCGGTCACATATTTGAAGACCCTATACAGCAAATTGTGTCCGCACATGAGGGAGGCGGTGATCTGGGGAGGAGATTTTAACTGCACATTAAACCCGAGGCTAGACAGATCGGATAATAAACAAGATAGGCCTGCCCCGGCAGCTAAAGCCCTGCAGACCCTGCTAACGGAATTGCAACTAGAGGAAATATGGAGGGTACGCCATCCACTAGATAGACAATACTCGCATTACTCCGCTCATCCTGCACACGAGGTTAGACTACATGTTCGCCACGCAGGAAGTGCCGGCAGACGTACTACAAATAGAATACAAGGCGAGGGTCCTATCGGACCGCTCGCCATTGGTTTTAATATGGCAATATCGCCCTGCAAGGGCCAAGATGCCAACTTGGCGACTTAGAGCTGAGGCACTCAAAGACGTAATGTTTAGAGAGGATTTAAGAGAAGAAATTGTACAGTACTTTGAGATTAATAATGGGAGCGTGAAGTCAGCCGGCACGTTATGGGAAGCCTTTAAGGTGGTGGTGAGAGGGGTAGTGATAGCCAAATCTAAAGGGTTGCAGGGGGGTATACTAAAAGGTTTGCAGAAGGCCGAAAACGAACTAGAGATAGCCTTAAGTAGAGGGGGTTGCATGAAGGAAGAGGCTGGAATTATAGGCCGCCTGCAACAAGAATGTGCCGAATACTGGGAGAGGTTATGTAACCTGAACTACAAAAAATATATAGAGAGGCAGCATGCGGGGGGAGACAAGCCTAGAAGGATATTCGTGTGGCTGTACAAAAGAGAAACCCCCAGACCCACGACAAGAGCTATAATAGGGGAAGAAGGGCAACTGATAGACACCCAAGGGGGCATCAATCAAGAGTTCCGTGAATATTACAGGAAATTATATGGGGATGAAAAAGGTAGCCATAACGAGGAAATAATGGATACGCTGGAGGACATAGGACCTAGGATTGCCAGCCGACTGCGAGGACCTAGATGCCCCGATTACACTTGAAGAGCTGGAAGAGGTGGTGGTACAACTACCCACTAGTAAGACCCCAGGTACGGATGGTCTCCCCAGCGAATTCTATAAGATGCACAAGAACAAGGTGCTACCCCCGCTGCTTAAAATGCTAAATGAGGCATTCGAAATAGGGAGGCTGCCAGAGTCCCTTAGAGAAGCAATAATCATCCCTCTCCCAAAACCCAACAAGCCAGGCAATGACTGTGGTTTGTTCAGACCGCTTTTGATGCTAAATCAAGATAGCAAAATACTCACAGCGGTATTAGCAAATAGAATGAAAAGGATAATTAACAAATTAATACACCCTGACCAAACAGGGTATGTTCCGTGCAGGAACATATACGATAACCTTAGAAGACTCCACCGGGTTATAGAACACACAAAAGAGAACTCGGAAGAGATGGCGATTGTATCACTCGATGTGATAAAAGCCTTTGACTCTGTCAAAATGCCATGGCTGATTGCGGCTTTGAAACACTATGGGATAGGTCCTGGGTACCTCAAATGGGTCAGTTTACTATATAGCGCACCGCTAGCCAGAGTCAAAACTGGAGCAATCATATGTGAAAGATGGCAACTGAGCAGGGGCACTAGACAAGGATGCCCATGGTCTCCGATGTTGTATATTTTAGCACTGGAACCCTTGGCAGTATACCTGAGGCAGCAGTACGAGGTAATAGGGATTGATATAAAAGGGGAATCGCACCTAATCTCGCTATACGCAGATGACATACTGCCATACTTGCGATACCCTGAAGAAAACCTCCAATATATTTTGGAAGTGATGGAGCGATTCGCATCGCTATCAGGTATAGCGGTGAACCCCAGGAAATCAAGCATATTCCCGCTAGGGAGGTACGTAGGGACCCCAAGTGATAAATCACCGGTTTTGCAAATACCATGGGAGCCGCAAACGTTTAGATATCTGGGGATAGACATTTACCATACGGTAGAGGCGGAACATCAAAACAACACTGAAAATGCGGTACAGAAAATCGAAAATAGTATGAGGTTCTGCGCTAAGCTTCCCCTGGCAATGATGGGAAGGGGGGGCACTGTTGAAGATGGCGGTATTGCTGAGACCGAGAATATTACACTTTTTTGGAAACATACCATGCCTGATACCGAGGTGATTCTTCTTGAAGTTACAGAGCACATGCAGGGGGTTCCTATGGCATGGGACGAGGAACAGAATTGCATTTTGGAAGTTGCAGAATACACATGCTAAAGGGGGTATTAAACTTCCGAACTACGAGATCTATTACTTAGCAAGTCAATTGCAATATGTGGCTAAATGGCTGTCGGAAGACCACACCTCAGAATCGAGATTGCTGCGGCTAGAATGTGCCCCGTTCTTCCTAAAAGAAATAATATTGTTGCCCAAAGCAGAGGTAAAAGAGCATTCAAAGATGCTGATATTGGGATGGGAGATATGGCGGAAAGCTTGCCAGGTCATGGAAAACCCTATGCCGTGCTCACCCTAAATACCGCTGATTGCACTGGCTGGAAAGGATGAGCAATTAATTAAGACAATAAGGAGACACTGGGAATCGGTGGGAATCGTAACAATGGGAGATATATGGCATGAGGGGGAGATTAAGACATTCTTAGGGTTGGTAGAAGATACAGGGTTGCACGAGGAACAGTATATCACATATAGCAGAATCATATGGCGGATAAAAGAAACATGGTCAGAGATAACATTAGAAGAGCAACCTGAGGCCACCATAGACACGATGTGATATCGCAGAAGGAGGGCACAAACTATATAGGTTATATGAACTTCTGATGACCAAGGTGGGGAAAGAGGTGACACAGTTGAGACAGGACTGGGAAGAAGAAATGGGGGAACCAATGAATGATAAGATGTGGGAGCGACACAATGGTACCATAAAAGTTTCCAGGAATGCTAGGTTACAGCAAATACAGCTATACATAACCCATAGAGCATATATGACTCCCCAAAGAATAGCCAAATTCAAGAATGCTGAACGGCAAACATGCCTGAAATGTGGAGAAGATAATGCGGGGATGACGCATATGTTTTGGGCATGCCCTGAAATTGGGAAATTTTGGGGGGAAATAGCCCACCGGCTTGATGAGAAGCGGATTAAATTAAATGTCAAATCAACGTGGGCATGCCTGGTAGGGGAATTTCCCAGACCACGCCAATTAAAACATGTAAGCAAACTAAAGGACTTGGCATATATACTTGCCAAGCGTAGGATAGCAATGAGATGGAAAGCATGTAACAGACCTAGAATAGAAATCTAGTGGAATGATCTACAAAAATGGACTGAAGCTGAAACAGCAGCATGGCAAGAAACTGGGAATAGAGGAGGGGAGGAAGAGGCAGAAACCCTGACAGCCTGGAAACATTTAGTGGGCACACTGTATGGACCCACTCCAGACTGGTCTACCGACCAGGACTCAGAGGAAGAGACAGAGAGCGTAATCCCTTAGTAGGAACAGGCGCAGAGCGATACACGGAGCAGGCTCAAATGGGGAGGCGGGGGCGAGGTCAGCAGACCTGGAAGCGCAATGCAAATCTTGAAATGTTATAATGTGTGTTTCAAGTTTGCTGCATTTGTTTGGTTGCATTAAATAATAAAAAAACATTTTTTTAAAAAAAACTTTCTTTCCCTCCCTTTTAAATTGCTGGAGTGCCATTGTGAGCTTAACTTGCCTGGAATTTAAGGGAAGTGGTGTGGTGTATTTATAATTGCTGTCCCGTCTCTACTCTGTGGCCTCCGCCCCGCACTACAGTGATCTCCGGGCTGCACAGGGTGTTCGCAGCGCCCACTACTTACATTGACACTGGGTGGCACTCGCCAGACTCTTCAGGTCACCATCTACTTTGTGGCCGGGTCGATGGTCGGAGGAGATCAGGGTATTGTTAAACTTTTAGGGGATTAATTGTCCATCCAAGAGGTTGTTGTCAGAAGGCAATGTAGAACACTAAGACTTGGTGTTATGTTTACAGGAACCCCACCTGGTGAGGGCCATGCAACTGTCTCTGAGAGGATAGGGGGGGATAGACAGGTCTATTTTCCCTTGGGTTACAGAAAGAAGAAAGGGGTGGCAATTCTGGTTGGAGGAAAATGTGATTTTAATGTTGAAAACACACTGTGACCGATAGGGTTATACCTTTTTTTTAAAGGGTCTTTTTAGGGCTGTTAAAGCCACAATAGGGTCAATATATTGTCAGAATCAAGTCCACTAACAATTTTGGGAGTATGTGGCCCACTTCTGGAAATGTTTGTGGAAGATACGTTAGTGATTTGTGGTTATTTTGATATGGTACTGAAACCAAGGAGAGACGGACCTAGAACAAAGTATGTTTCAATCCTGATGAGGGATTCCAAAATGTTTTGGGGTCTTAATCTAGACCTGGTGGTGGTTGATGGAGGTGAGCATGACTGGGTATCTGTTCCATCCCTTTACTTTGACTCGTTCTCTCAAATAGACGTGGTACTCATTGATAAGACTAAGTTGAACTTGGTCCGTGAAGTAAATCTTAGTGCTATTCCATGGTCGGATCATGATTTGGTTCATGTTTGGGTTGGTAACTGGGGTGGGAAAAATATGCAGGGGAGACGGATCTGCAAATATATTTTTATTAAAGTATGAAGACGTTAGGGTGGAATTTTTGTCAAATATTAGATAGTATTTTGAGATGATGAACGAACAGCCTACCGACCAATTCGGAAGGCTTCAAAGCTACAGTAAGAGGGGGATTTATTAGGATGGCTCCTATCGGAAAAGGGAGAGGAAGAGGAAAGAACTTGATCTGAGAGCCCGAATTGAAAAGTTGCAACCAGGGTGTTGCCGGGTAGGAACCATTTGAACCTTGCAGTGTCTTAAGAACTCTGGATCTGCGAAGAAAAATTAAGGGGCCTTTGAGATGTTTTGGAAACTAACCTTTTTGAAACAGAAGTGTTATGAAAAAGGTGAGACAGCAGAAATGTTTTTTGTGAGCACAACGGAAATCTAAATTGGTGACTACAGTCCGGGATGTGGTGTGGCAATTAAAATATGAAGATAAGAAAATAAGGGGATGAGATTCAAAAAATCTATGAGACTGTACAAGTCTGAGTGGGAGGGAGATTTCAGGCAGTCCTGTGCCTACTTATATAGGCTGGTGCGCGGTAGTTTTTCCCTGGAGGTTGCATCCATGTTGGAGTCTGTAATTACGTAGGCGTTCGGGATATGTCTTATGAACCATACTGGTTCAAGGGCGAGTTACTGGAGGGCCCATGGCCTTGCCATGTACAACCTATGTGATATAGTGTTGAATGATGGGGCACTTTGTTTGTAATGGGGGAGAGAGAGTTTGTCCCTAGAGACTATATGATGATTTTTGTGCTTGATATAGCCTGACGCGGTCTAGTCGCAATGGACAGAAAGTCAAATCCACATATTTGGGAGTTTGAATGGGGGGCTGAGGGGGCTCACTGGTGGTTTCACTTTGGCTGTAGTTTGAAGGGTGCCTAGGGTCAAAAGCCTGGGCGATGTTGTGGGTGGGATTTGCTTGGGTGATGTAGGTATTGTTTGCTGTTTTTTTGAAGATGTGTTTGATGTTTTCAAATTTTTTGGTTGTTTTGTGTCGTCTTCTGGTATTGACAACCCTTCTGAGGAACTGTTACGGTACACAATACTGTGGTATGGCTCCTGCATTCATTCGGGCAACTGTAGAAAATCTCTTTATATAGCATTATGACAGGATATTTGCTAAGCCTTCATTTGGGATATTTTTTTTTTTAAACTTTAGGTAACATGCGATCAGGTTACATTGACGTTCTTTTTAAAAAACATTGCACAATTGTTGGTTGTCTTGCATTCAGATCATACGGTATCAGTTACATTTATTACATTACATTTCGGTATCTTTTACAGCTGAGTGTCTCTTAAGTATTCTCGGAATGGTTACCAGATGTCCTTGGGTCTGTTCATCGCCGTCATTGTCCCAACATAACTCTCTTCTCTTTCCTGCATATAGTTCAGTTATCTAAGCCATTCACGCATTGTTGGGGCTGATTTAGATTTCCACTGCAGTAATATGCACTTTTTTGCAATAATACATCCTACGTTAAATAGTCTGCAGGTTTTTAGATTAGTCTTTCCAATGTTCCCCAACAGGTATTTAAGCGGGAGTAGAGTTGGGGGAATTTCTTTGTTATATGGGGTGTTTCTGCCATTTCTTCCCAGAATAATGCCACCCTGGGGCAGCTCCGGAACATATGAATTGTGGCTGCTCCCTCCGCCCTGCATTTCATGCATGTGTCTTGTATTTCACAGGAAATCGCGACTCTTGATTGGGTGTTGTGGAGCCTGTTTAACACTTTGAATTGTATGAGCCGCAGGCGGGAGTTGAGGGAGACTTCCTTGGTTAGGTACAGAATCTCCATTTAGTGTCATCAGTGTTAGTTGCTGTGTCCCTCTCCCATTTTCCCTTCACAGAGTTTTGTTGCGTAGTAACTTCCTGTATCAGTTTGTATATCTTGGAGATTAGCCCCTTCCGCTCTTCCCCCAGCACCATAGCTTCAATGCAGTCTGAGGGCTCTGGTTCTTTAGGAAACGATGGCCGCTTCTTTCGCACCACCTCCCGCATTCTAAAGTATTGTAGCATTGTGTCTGGGTTATTTCTCAGTTTTGCCTTAAAGTCTTCCTTGGTTACAAATTCGCCCTCTGGGAATAAATTCCCCAGCTTCATTTCCTTCCCTGGGTCCCATGAGACCTGGAGATCTTTGGCAAATGTTAGGGGAAGTCCTGGGCAGTTCCATAAGAGCATACTGCCATTATATGGGGTAGGTACGTCTAGATGCTTAAATATACGTTTCCATGCATTTTACTGTTGTGCGCACTGGAATGTGCATGTGTCTTTGTAGTGATCATCTAACATGATTGATTTGAGGTCTGTCGGGGCTGCTCCATAATGTTCTAGGGCTTGGTGTCGTGGCCCGGGGTCCGTCTGATACCAGTAACCTGCATAGTGTGCCTTTGCCACCAGGTACAGTTTGAAATCCAGGACGGCCAGTCCTGCGCGCTCAAATGTTTCAACTAGCATTTCCCTGCACATACGGGGCGTCCCTCCCTCCCAGGTGAATTGTGTTGTAATTGTGCGAAGTTTCGTGAAGACTATGCGCCCCGGCCATACCGGGATGCCGTTGAAGTAGTAAAGCAGCTTGGGTACTGCTACCATCTTGAGTAGTGAGATCCTACCACATAGGGACATTGGGAATTTAGTCCATATGTCTAGTTTCACAGCCAGTGTGTTGAGATACTCTTCGTGTTTTTTTTTCGTATAATAGTTTTTGTGTTCCAGCTATCTCCACCCTAAATATTTTAGGCTGGTTCCAGCCCACTTGAACCCGCATAGGTTCTCCGGCTCTGTGGTGCTTTCTGTTCATGGGAACAATTCTGACTTAGTTGTTATATCCTGAGTGATGTGTTGGCTACTTCTTCCATAACTGGTTTAATGTTCGAGCCTGGGTTTTGTAAGTATAGTAAGGCATCATCGGCATACAGGAAGATTATTTGTGGGGGTGCCTGCTATGTGTATCCCTCTATTACTATGCCTGTCCCTTACCCTTTGCGCAAGCGGTTCATTTGTTATTGCGAAGAGGAGAGGTGAGAAAGGGCAGCCCTGTCTGGTACCACTGGCCAGCGGGATTGGTCCTGATATGAGCCCATTGGTGCAGACTTTCACTGTTTGGGTTTGTGTAGTGTAGTCCGAAATTCGCTCTAAAGTTACTTCCCAGTCCAAACAGCCTCAGTAGACC
Source organism: Ambystoma mexicanum (assembly GCF_040938575.1). NCBI lineage: Eukaryota > Metazoa > Chordata > Amphibia > Caudata > Ambystomatidae > Ambystoma > Ambystoma mexicanum. The sequence goes on along the minus strand of NC_090933.1, from coordinate 422,994,514 downwards.
GAATAAGAAGTTCCAGGACACCGAGTCAAATGCTTTTTCAGCATTGAGCGATGCCACAACTGCGGATGCTTGGGGATCTATCTGTGGCATAATCCCGAAGAGTCACCTCAGGTTAAAGGCCGTGGACTTGCCAGTGATGAAGCCCGATTGGTCCGGGTGGACTAGGAGGGGCATGTATGGAAGAAGCCTATTTGCAAGAACTTTGGCCAGTATTTTCGCACCGGAGTTCATCAGTGATAGCGGCCGGTATGAGGCTACTACCCCTGGTGGTTTTCCCGGTTTAGGGAGCACTGTAATGATCGCCTCGGTCATTGGCGGTGGGAGGGTGCCATTGGCATAAGATTCCTCCCACAGCGTGGGGCTAGGATTTCCTTGTATGACTTGTATAATTCCATAATCAGCCCGTCCGGGCCCAGTGCTTAACCAGAGGCCATTGAGGAGATGGCTTCCTTTACTTCTTCTAATTTCACCGGCTCATCTAGTACCTCACGGGCTTCTTTGCCTATGTTAGTGAGTGCTGTCTCTTCTAGGTACCGGTCGACACTCTCCAGGGTACAAATGTCTGCTTTGGCATATAATTTCTTATAGTGCTTCTCAAAGGCTACATTTATGTCTTCCGTTTTAGTTAGTAACTGTCTATCCTTGCTCTCTGTGCCTACGATGGTCTCCGAGCCACGCTTGCCCTGGGTCACCCTGGCCAAGTAGCGACCGGGCCAGTCTTCCTCCCCGTATCTAGGAGCTGGAGTAGGTGCCATCATAAGGTACACTTCTTGATCTGCTAGTTCACGGAATTTCAATAGTTTCCCCTTAAGTCCCAGAAGGGCCATGTTCCCTGTTTTACCATATTCGTTTTGAAGCCGATGCAGCTCCTGCTCTAATACCCCCGATTTTCTCCTGATATTCTTTAGGATCCCTGATGTGACCGAAATTGCTGTACCCTGTAACCACACTTTAAATGTTACCCATATGGTTGTATATTGTGAGACCATGCTTGTGTTGATTTTAAAGAAAGTCTCTATTTCTTCATATAAGGCTGATGCCAGAATAGCATCTGATATGGCCGATTGAGACATCCTCCACAGTGGTCGAGGCTTAGGTGTCGTGCTCAATGTAATGTGCATTGTGATTGCAGAGTGATTTCATGGGGTATGCTGCAAGAGCTTGCTCCGGCACGTCTTATGCATCAGTATCACCGACATCAACCAGTAGTCAATCCGGGACATTGCATCATGTACTGACGAGTAATATGTGTATTTGTTTACTTCTGGGTGTTTGTTTCTCCAGACGTCCACTAATTCAGTGAAGCGTTTGAGCAGTTGCTGTGAGACCGTGCTGTCTGGAGCTGGATCCAGCTCTAGTTACGTTTAGAATCATGTCGTAGTCTCCCCCCATATTATAGGCACGTCCAGTGTTTTTGCTAGAATTCTCGAGATCTGTGTATAGAAGACGGGATCATCGATGTTTGGGCCATATGTGTTTACCAACATTTTCTTTTCCTCTGCTAGTTCGCCTTTAATAATGATGTATCTCCCTCTGGGGTCTACCTGGTCGTTGTGTTCCCTGATAAACAGTGATTTGTGTATCAGTGTGAGTACTCACCTCGACGAGTAGGACGTGTAGTACCTTTGTCGTCTACATTTAGGTGCAAACCCATCATGCATAGAGCTCAATGCGTGCATTTCTTGAAGCATCACAATTTCGGGGGAGTATCTCTGTATGCTAGGGCCTTTCTGGCTTTAATGGGGGTTGTTAAGGCCCTGCACATTCCATGAAATCAATCCTATTGATTCACCCATTTGTTTTTTTTGTTGTCGTCTGCTGCCCCATAACTGTGTACACGCAGCATTACTGTGATTGTGATATGCTCCATGTTTGTCTATGATCCAGTCCGCCAACTTTTAAATAGCATTCTCGCCCCTTGTTCGGCCGGGCATTCCGAACTGGCCAATCGGGGGTTTCGTCGTCAACCCCCCTCCATCCCCACACCTCCGACACCCCCGTGTCTTCAACTTTGTAAACTCACCTCCCCTCCTCCCCCCACCCTCACCATCTACACCAACTTGATGATGTGCCCATTGTGTAGCCATGGAACTTCCCAGGGGTATGTTGTTAGCAGTTACTATTGCTTGGACTGCCAATCGAGTGCCTCCGCACAGGCTTCATATAAACCATCTTTTCGTGCCTATACATTTGAAATAAATATACACTGTTACATTAAGGATACAATATATTCTCTCGCTCAGTCCTGGTGGCCTCTCGTCTATCTTCTATTCTTACATCGTGGTTCTGACCCCGCCTTCAGCCGGCGTGATGGGGGGGATGGGCGCCGCCACATAGTTCATGGCATCGGTAGGATTCTCAAAAAAGTGTGCTCTCCCTCTGTGTTGAATTTGCAGTTTTGCTGGGAGCATCAATGCGTATGGGATCCGTCTCGCTCTCTGCAATCGTTTCACTGGGTCGTAGGTTCTCCTCTGGGACTGTATCCCGCCTGAAAAAATCAGGGTTAATATGTATATTGTTTGTAGCGTATGGTCCCATGCTCTCTTGATAATTTCAGGATGTGGTCTCTGTCTCTATAATTGAGCATTTTGGCGATGATTGTGCCTGGCGGGCGCCTGGCCTAGGAATGGGGACGAGGGTGCGGTGTGCACACTCTACCATGAAACGAGCAGAGAAGACGCCGATTTGAATAGGGTTTTTAAGAGTGTCTCAATGAATGGTTCCATTGGGCCCTTGCATGCCGTCTCTGGCATCCCGACTATGCGTAAATTGTTTCTCCTTGAGCGTATTCTAGGTCCTCGCATTTGCCTCTCACCTTTATTGAGTTCCATCTTCAAGCTGGCAATGTCTCGGTCATCTTGTCCCACCTTGTCCTCTACTTCCCCGATTCTGTTCTCGGCTTCGTTTATAAGTCTGCTCTCCTTCTCTAACTTGAATTTGAGAGACCCTATTGTTGCAACAATGTCATCCAGTTTGACATTACTGACATAAATCCGCTTTGCATGCCTGATAGTAAATGGTCCTCACGAGCGTTGCTGGTTTTTGCCTCCGATCCGCTGACCCGGGGCATGTCTGACGCTCCTTGGGTGGGGGTCTGGGAGCTGGTAAAGGAGTTAATTGGGCCTTTTTTCTTCCCTGCACCTTTTGTCATTCTCTGTGGTTGCGTTTAATAAGGGGATATGTCAGTAGGTACCCAAGGTGTTGCTGGTCTTTATCCTGGCTGTATGTCAACCATGTATCTTCTTGTGTCGGGGCTCCTTAGTTACCCTGTCACTTCAGGGGTATATCCTTGATAGTGCAGTTTCTTTAGGGAGTGTTTGAGTTTGGGTTGTGGTCCTCTTATGCCGGTCTGCACAACTTGGGGGAGCCACTTCACAGACCCAGATGCCTTTTTATTTTGTAGCACTTGGCCTTTGATGGGGAGACTACGTTCCAGGGATGTGCTTCTGGTCTGGTGCTTAGCTCTCTTGTGTCTCCTTGCCCACTTTTATATATTATGGAGCCTCAGAGGCACCCATTGATGGTTTTTGGTGCTGTCCCACGTCGATCTGGGGTCCTCACTCTGGATTGTTATGGTCCTGCATACAGGGGGGAGGCAGGAGCAGCTTCTGTATATAAGGGGTTTGTTTTACGGGCTTTGTTTTTTGGGCTATGTGCTGCTACTGTAGAGGTACGCACAATTTCGTGTCTCCTGGAGCCTTCACTTGCTGTGGCCCCTGTTCGGTGATTCTCCCAATGCGACCCGCATCTTCACAGGCTGGTGGGGTGGCAGGTGATATTGATGGAGTCGCGGCTGGCTGCTGGGGCCTGTCCTTACTCTGCCTAGATGATTGCAGGGAGTACCTGCCTTTAGATGCAGAAGGATAAGCTGTAGGCCACGTACCTGGTTGAGACCAGTCCCATCTGGACACTCTATCTCCTACCTGCTCCCCAAAAGGGTTCGGTGTCTGACGAGCGGCCATCATGTCTGGCGCAATGGCCATTTTATCGAGCAGCATGCCACGTGCCTGAGTCATGGTGCCTGGCTCGCTGGGATCAGCCTCCTCCTGTACTCTTGGTGGTGGATTTTGAGCCCTACCCTGCACCTCAGGTCCAGACCTAGTAGGCGTAGAGCCCTCCACGGAAGCGCCGGTAGTGCTGTGTACAGGCGCCCCCTCAGACATTTGTCTGGTATTAGGGCATAGCCCCTCGAGTGGAAACCCGGTAAAAGAACCTTGCGGTCCCTCAGCGATGTCTGCAGGAGGATCTAGCGACCCCTCGGCCTGGTGGCCGGTAGCTGAATGATCCTCAGCACTTTGCCTGGTGTATGAACATGAACAGTCCCTCCCATTCGAACGTTTCCTAGGAAAGGAATCAACCTTGCGGGGTGCGATTGGAAAAAAGCGGCCCTGCGTTGGGCCTTGACGTGTGCTTGACGAAGTTCTTAAAGTCCTCTGGAGGCGACTTCTCAGTGTAAGCGCGTCGCACGCAGTACATCCCTCCAAGCCATGGTCGGGGCCAAGGCAGCGGAGGCACAGAGCGTGGGGGTCGGATGTAGGGGTCATACAAGGGGAAGAGCCCCTCGCAGGCTGGACACCTGCTGAAGCCCAAGGACGTCGACATGCGCCATGGAGGAGCGTTGCGACAGAGGACCAAGTACCTGTTTAAAGATTAGAGGAAAAGACAAAAAAGACAGAATCCGGGGAAGAGCGCATGGCATTACAAGGCTGAATACAAACCCAGGAGCTCTGGTGAAAGCGGTACGCTCATGTCTACATGGAAAAGAGGACTGGGGAGTGGCGCCGGTGGGCGGGGTCAGCAGGGCGCATGCTCCCAGGGCCGCACCGCTGCCGCTCTAAATTTAAAGGGGAAGATTATTTTTTCTGGGAGGGACGCCATACGATATGGAGGAACTGAGACGGGATGTAAGAGTATCGGTGTTACACACTTTACACTGGATTTCTCTCACTACAGTAAAAGTTTCTGTCCTAACCAGGCACCTCAATGCTGGACATTCATCAGGGGCAACATTTCCACTTGTGTGTGCTGTATATAAAGCCCGGCGATGTGTTCAACAATTTCTTCCTAGTCTCTCCGTCAAACCCTGTTGAATAAAAGACACTTTAATATAAAATAATGATCTTCTAATTAGATATGTACAGTCCCTGATCCCTTAGGACTAAGATATATATTGCTCAATAAATAACTTATCAGCAACCTGGGAATTATTACCAGTGCCTCTGAGCAATTTTTACTTGTTGATATGGCTGGCTTCCGTCATATAGGAATGTCAGTTAACTTCCTCTTCCTGACCTAGAAAAAATGAATAATATAGCCAAACTGAGTAATGGGATCTATACTGAACTTTGATATTATTCAAAACTCGAAATGCCACCAGTATCTTACCAAGGATAGCTCAACCATCAGATTAACCAGGTGCTCCTGTGTGGAGAAGGGACCAATCTCTGTTTTTTTTAGTTCATATCGGGACTCAATCTACAGTAACTGGAGACATAAATGTCAAATGCCATCAAACCACAAGATTAGTAGCTTCACATCAGACTATGTATTTGCCTACTACTCTCAGGAAAGGCATGCATGCCCAATTACTTGGGGGTGCCTCTGTGTCTTTTAAAAGGTCTCAATCACAGGATGGGAAGCATGGTATGGTCTTGCCCCCATTCACAAGTCCAACAATCTGTGGGACCAGAAATACCTTCATTAAGGAACCACCAATACAGTGCTGACCAAAGGAGATGAAAAAAAGTGTATCATCCATCCTTAACTCAGCAATGTTGGATACTCCACTAGAGGACACCAGTTTTAAAATGTGTGGTTCTCGGGGTGTTTACAAAATGGCTGCTATTTATATTCAGGACGTTATCGCGCCCGACGTAATGACGTCATGCGTCTCTTACCACTATCGTGCTAATTCAATTTTCTTTTTCTTTTTTTGTGGAGCTATCAAAGGAATGAAGTTTAATGGCAGTCATGTGTGAGTGATTGTTAGTAATTGCCTCACCAAACTAGTGTGACATGTCCGGTACACAGCTTGGATGTGAGTCTGTTTTCTGCCAGAGTGGGCTGTCTGTGTGAAAGTGTTCATGCAGGAAAGGGGGGGTGGGTAGAGCTTCCATGTATCCTACCTGGTAGGATGGGGTAAAGATGTTACAGGGAAGAGAGGGATTCTGCGTGTTTCAGTGTCCGACATCCCACTCCCCAAAACCTTTCACCCAGGTTATCATCCCACACTGGTCCACCCCCAGAGTCTGAATCCAAAGGCAAACGCCGTTCCCTAGCCACCTGAGTGAGCAATCCGCGGGGACTAAAGGATGAGACAGTCTGGTTTCTCACAGTACCATGAGGGCATCTACTCGCAAGAAGGGAGCAGACAGCAGGCCTTTACTGCACCACATCCGGCGCCGGTGCAGGATCGCACCCAGCCTGCTTGCGAGGAAACTTTAAAAATAATGTTTCACCCTTGTGGGGTCTCCACAAATGTGGAACATCCTCAAGGGCATAATCCAGGAGTTGCTACCTGCGCAGCCTTTCCCTCCTCCACCACGTTGCCCTTGTCTCCGGTAATTCTGGTAGCAGCGCTTACACCTCCAGGGCCTGGGCTTTCTTCAGTGGCATAACTAACACCTGTGGACCCAGGTGCCCCTTCTAACACAGGTGACCAACAAGACACCGATGAGGAGAAGGACACGCCTTCCTCAGCGAGGGCACTCCATGATAGGATTGCTGTGTTAACTGATTACCTGGGCATTCCTGAGCTCCAGAGGGATCTGCTGGAATCGGGGGTACTGGCGGAAGTGCTCCCCATCAAAGCAGAATCCAGATCTGGCATTGCGTTACAGAAGGATGTGGAGGCCCTTGAGAAGAAGGGGTGGCTGAAGTCGCACTCCACTCGGCCAACAAATAAAAGGCTGGGTGCAAAGTTTAGGCAGGTGGAGGGAGATACTCTGCTCTTGTAAATGCACCCCCATGCTCTGTCTTCAGTCATTGCGGCGGCATCTATGAATGCTAATGTCAAATCCCTTGGCCGCTTCCTCCCCAGAATCCCAACTCTCCTCCTCACCTGAGATACTGGTGCCTGCGCAGCCTTTCCCTCCTCCACCACCGTTGCCCTTTGTGTCCAGTTATTCTGGTAGCAGAGCCTACACCTCCAGCGCCTGGGCTTTCTTCAGTGGCATAACTAACACCTGTGGACCCAGGTGCCCCTTCTAACACAGGTGACCAACAAGACACCGATGAGGAGAAGGACACGCCTTCCTCAGCGAGGGCATTCCATGATAGATTGCTGTGTTAACTGATTACCTGGGCCTTCCTCAGCCCCAGAGGGATCTGCTGGAATCGGGGTTACTGGCGGAAGTGCTCCCCATCAAAGCAAAATCCAGTTCTGGCATTTCGTTACCGAAGGATGCGGAGGCCCTTGATAAGAAGCGATGGCTCAAGCCGCACTTCACTCGGCCAACAAATAAAAGGCTGGGTGCAAAGTTCAGGCAGCTGGAGGGAGACACTCTGCTCTTGTCAATGCACCCCCAGGCTCTGTCTTCAGTCATTGCGGCGGCATCTATGAATGCTAATGTCAAATCCCTTGGCCACTTCCTCCACAGAATCGTAACTCTCCTCCTCACCTGAGATACTGGTGTGAGGACTGCTCTTGGCCAGTGGACGCCGGGATCGGTAGTCTTTCTGTTTTTTATGAAGAAAGTGCCTACCCTGGGAGGAAGCCACAGTGAGTGCCTTTCATAGGGCAGACCTGTGACTCCTCTTCTGGAATCGGCAGAGGGGGAAAAAGCCACACTACTTCAGAACCCCCCCGACCCCCTGAGGAATGTGGATCTTGTGAGGTCCTCAATAGCTGCTGCCATCGAAAATTATCCGAAGGAAGTAAGGCACCATTGGTACACACTGGCTGAGAAGGTGTGTAACAGTAGTTGGGAAGTACCCAAATCGACAAGGAAATCCAGGAAAGCGAACCAAAATTGCAAGGGAAATGGGCGCGTCTCTGAAACCAGGTGGGCGCAGAGGAAAAGAAGAAAGAAAAGAAAGGAAATACTAAAGCAGGAAGGAAGCGGAGAACACAGAACCATCACCGGCAGGGAAGCAGCACTGACACAGACAGCACCGGGGTGCGTACAAGGCTAGAGGGAGAGAGAGAAAGTAGACCCGGGCAAAGGAGCCGCGGCGAGACCGCGGAAGAGAACAAAGAGGGAGTTCCCACAAGGAACGGAAGGTAAATACTAGCACAGACAACCAGCAGCCGAGGGATCTAACCTCAAAGGTTGCAATGCGCAGATTTCTGGAGGTGAAGTGGCCAAGTACCTCCAGCAACGGCTGTTATAAGAACTAGACTGCTGCGATGGCATAGAACGAAACATGATAGAACGTTCTAATGGCCGCCTAATCTTACCCTTGGCAACAAGCGCCATGGGGATAGGCACTGTCAGCTAAGCCCCAGACCACCACCACAAGCACTTCAACTTTGCTGGACAAGGAAGAGAAAATGCTCCAGGCCTACAGGAGGAAGGTCTTCTTGAACGTGGGACTTCACCTCAGGCAAGCCAATGCTGATGCCATCTTGGCAGCCGCTAACCAACGGTGTAGAGAGAGATAGGAGACTTCCTGGCGGATATTCCCGGCTGGCAAACAAGCCTCTTCCAAGGCAGGACTCGCAGAAGCAAAACTCGTGGCACAGGACATCATGAAGTCCACCACACATATATACTGCAAGCAGTGCTATCTGTGTGGCAACTGACATGAGAAGGACAGCATGGCTCAAGGGAACCAGGTTCAATCCTGATGTTCAAGACAGGATCCTAGACCTACCCTTCGAGGGCGGTGACTTGTTCCACTCTTCCACAGATGAGGAACTCGATAAAAAGAAGAGCAGCTCACAGACAGCCAAGTCCCTGGCCATTCTCATCAAACCAGCAGCCAAAACCTTCACACACGGCCACTCTCGATTAGACAGAGGCCCATCCTTTGGCGGCTTACGGGGTTTCCAGACAGGTCACCCAGTCAACATAGGTGAAAACACCAGAAGTCTTCTAACAAAGACTTTTTTTCAGTCCCCCTCTCATTTGCCCCAGACACAAAAAAGCAATGATGAGTCTTCTCAGGTCCACAGTACGCCAGTCAGGGGCAGGCTGGCCCCGCACAGTCAAACTTGGCGCTCACGATTCACTGACTCATGTATGATTTTTGTGGTCTCCTCAGGCTTCCCACTTCCCCTGCCACCCCCTCCGTTTCCCCTGCATCCCACAGATCGGGACTCCTTCACACTTTGCAGAGATTTGTTCCCTGGTGGAGAGTGGGGCAGTGGAGGAGGATCCTCTCCTGCATCCTTGCCATTCAAAAGAAGAACCAGGTGGGCCTGTGAGTGGTCCTAGATCTTTTTTTCCGCAATCTATACCTACCTCCGCAGAAGTTCAAATTGGTGACGGCAGCGCCTATAACGCACATGCTGTGTGGGGGGGGAGGGGGACTGGATGTGCTCCCTGGATCTGAAAGATGCATATTTGTATGTCGCAATAGTGCAGTCCAATCGATCCTTCCTCAGGTTCCGGGTCATGGGGTTGCACTTTCAGTACAAGGTGCTGACGTTCGGTCTGAACTCGGCACTAAGAGTATTGACAAGACTGATGAACGTGGCCCTGCTCAGGTCAGAAGGCCTCCATGTGTATCCTTACCGCAACAACTTGTTAGTCAGAGGGGAGTCCCCGTAGCAGGCCAGGTACTCAGTGACCAGACACATGACTACACTCTACGAACTGGGGTTCTCAATCAACTTCCAGAAGTCTCAGCTCAACCCTACACAACCTCGGGTATTTTTGGGGCTGCTTTGGGACACTCAGAAGCAGAGGGTGTTCCCCACGGGGGAGAAGGTGGCAACGATCAAAGATTCCATTGCTCACTTCCTCAGCAGAACAGTAACTTCGGCCTGGTGGTGGCAGCACCTGCTATGAGTACTGGCGGCATGCCTCCTGGCTATCCCTTACACCAGGCTGTGAATGAGGAGGCTGCAGCTGGATTTTATTTTCACCATCCTGGGACCAGGAGTCGGGTCATCAGGGAGACCCGGTGACTATACCTGCGCCCCTACAGCAGGACCTCATGTGGTGGGGGCAGGATCCGAACCTCGTGGTGGGCAGACCATTCAGACCACCTCTGATCTGATCATACTATGACTACGGACTCCTCACTCCAGGGGTTGGGTACTACCCTGGGGGCTCATTCAGTAGATGGTCTCTGGTCCAAGACGGACAAGCAAAACCACATCACTAAGAGGCCTGACATCCCTGGAACAAATTGTGGAATGGAACACCATGTGCCTGTACAGAAAAATATTTGTCATTGTGTCCAAAAACTCTGGAAATGCTGGAAAAGGAAATTACTACAGCAAAGAATCCGATGTTGATAAACTGGTGTCTGAAGATGACTACACGAGGTTGGAGTATCTCTTAATCTGCTGCTTAAAAATCCCACCAGGGTGAAGAAAGATTCAAAGAGCGCAGTATTGGATTTCAACACTGGAGACAGCAGGGAGCGATCAACTTACTGCCCATCTCCCAGAAGTACCTTGGTAACTGGACTCTGTCGGCAAATATCTAAATCAATACCCTAACAAAATCTAGAAGGACCAATTCATGCAAATTCGTCCATACATTTTACCTACGAATGAAATAAGAGCAATCGGCGATAACGGAGGCGAACACATGTCGATACTGCAAGGATAGCAAAGCAGTACAAACTCTAAAACATTTGATCATGTTTTGTCCAGCACTAGCAGAGAAACGCTCAGCTCATTTTGGCTCTTTGCTAACTGAATACTGTATATCGGATGCAGAATTGTGGTGGTGGAGGCTGATGGACGGTAACAGGACTGGTTTTGTTATTCCAGTCGTAATATTCTGTGAAACTTTGTTTTAATGGACTGTGAGAAAGGAGGGAAGGGGCCCACATGATTAACTTTTGTTTAAATGATGAAGTACAAAATGAAGAACTTGTTTTTTTTCTTTCCCTTGCTAAAAAAAAATGTTTTCAATTGATTGCAAGTAAAATACATTTAAAAAAAAAACACATGAATAGGCTGGAAATTATGGCCTTTTGGCTTTCACTCAAGGCATTCCTGCCATTAATCAAGAGCAGTGCAGTTTGCATTCTGATGGACAACTCTACCTGCATGTATTACATAAACAAACAGGGGGCACCAGATCCCGACCCTCCTATGCAGTCTGACCCTCAGCATCTGGGAGTGGGCGATCGAGCAGGATATCTGGATCTCAGCAGTGCATCTGCCGGGAGAATCAAACCTCAAGGCGGACAGACTCAGTCGGATGGGCTCTGACAATTACGAGTGGCAACTGAACACGACAGTCCTTCAAGAGATTTTCAGCAGGTGGGGTCACCCAATGACAGACCTGTTTGCGACAGAGAGCAACCAGACTTGTCAGCAGTTCGCCTCCTGGGGCGGTGAGGGTGGGGGGTGCGCGGCTCCCTCAGGGACGCACTCCAGATTCCCTGGGATGGAATGTGAGTGTTCGCTTTTCCTCTTACCCACTCATCCACAAGATTGTTTGCCAGATCGGACAATCCCAGCGGCTGCGTCTCATCCTCATAGCGCCGCAGTGTCCGGCCAAGCCTTAGTTTCGAGACCTATGGCAGCTGACAGCCCAACCAGAAGTCCCTCTCCTGCTCGGAGAGGCCCCGCTCCTGGTGCAGCAGGGGGAGGGGGCGGTGATTCACCCTTGCCCGGAGAGGCTAGCCCTAGCAGCCCGGTACCTGAGCAGTTGACTCTGCAACATCTCCAGCTGTCCCCAGACAACCTGGCAATCATCCAGCGAGCCAGGAGTCAGGCTACTCGAAAGCAGTACAGGAGCAAATGGACCAGGTTCTGCTTCTGGTCCATTGAAACCAGAGTGGACCCGCTATCCTGCACTCTGGACCAGGTGTTGTCTTTCTCTGCGTACTTAGCCAGATCAGGGGTCCAGGTCGACACCTGCAGAACATACCTAGCGGCCATTGTCGCATGCAGGAACTCTGACAGGTTTACCTTCTCCTTTGCTAATCCAGTGGTGAAGAGGCATCTAGTTGGGTTGACTAGGCTTTACACTCCTGGGAGACACCTGCACCCAGTCTGGGATCTTAAAGTTGTTCTCAGCGCCCTTGCGCACAACCCATTCTATCCCATGGTCAACGTGTTAAGTTTAGTTTTAGTTTATTTATTTATAGAGGTCTCCGAGCCCTTAGGCAACTGGGCGCTAAGTGGACATCAAATTGCAACGCTCAAAATAGTGCTACTAGTGGGTCTTACTTTAGCTCGCAGAGTTAACTAGGATCAGGCTATGGTGGCTTCCGAGCCCTACACTGTTTCATCAGGACAAGGTCGTGCTCCGCACGCACTCAAGGTTCCTACCAAAAGTGGTCTATTCTTTCCATATTAACAAAGAGATTGTGCTCCCCGCTTTCCTTCCAAACCCCAAGAAAGAAGCCGAAAAAGGTTCTCCACTGTTTAGACGTCAGAAGAACTTTAAAATGATATCTCGACAGGACCAAGGTCTTTCCTAACACTGATGCCTTATTTGTCACATTTGGAGGCTTAAGGCCTGGACAACGAGCTTTCAAGGCTTCAATAGCCAGATGAGACTGCTGCCATACAGGAGGCATACAAGGCTCAGAGTCACCAAGGGGCATGCATGCTTACGCTATAAGGGCAAAGCAAGCGGCTGTTGCCTTCCAACGTCGCGTATAGTGGAAAGTAATTAGCAGAGCAGCGACATGGTCCACTCCATCAGTCTTCTGCAAGCACTTCTGTCTGGATACCAGTGCCATGGCTGATGCAGCATTTGGCCAGGCTGTCCTCCATAATCTGTTTGCATAGAGTATCAATCTCTCCTTCCAGGACGTAGGAGTAATTAAGTGTTACTCATCTGAGTGACTAACTTACTCCTAGTCCATAATCTCCTTTCCTCCATACGTCCCACCATCCCCTCCCCATAAAATAAGAGCAGCAATGTTGAAGAGTTCAATCCAGCAGACGCGTCAAAGGGGACTCAGGTGTGGTGCTGGTGGGCGGGGTTAGGGAAGTGCATTTCTAGTGAAAAAAGGTTCTCTTCCAGTCCCTAGCGTGGGACGCTCATACAGGATGGAGGAAAGGGGACTATGGAGTCGGAGTATGTTATTCACTCCAGTGACACTTAATTTAGTCTTTGAGCATACTTTCCATCACCCATTGGTATGGTCAATCCCTCACTGTTTTTCCAAGGTCTCCTTGAATACATCAAGATTAAGACCAAGTGCTTGCACCCATTGAGGGTCAATATAAAGTGTTAAAAAAGTTTCTCATGGGGTGGGCTTGGTAGACCATCTTCTTACAAGCACAACCACAGTGAAATCTGGAGGCAAACTGTTGAGTTAATATCTCTTCAACATTTTTTTACTTATTGTGTCCCGTCGAGGTACAGTTGCCTGTATGATAAAGAGCCCCAGTCTCCGAACTTCCTAATAATCGAAAATATGTTACCATGCCCCAGTCTGTGTTTGGAACATGGTCTAAACATAGGAAGTGATGGGTTCATATTTCACAGCTCTTCAGAGAGATCTGTACAAATTTAGCGTAGATGCCGTGGGTGGCCATTCTTACTGTAATTTATATATATTGTGCCTATCAGTGCGGAATTGGCTGTCATGAGGAGCTACTGGTGTTCCCTCCATCTTTATGCTTTGTGTCTAGCACTGACTGGTATTGGAATCACATGTTACCACTTCTGCTGCATAGTAAGGCATCATCATATCAAGGGCTGCTAGTAATCCGTCTGTGGGGCGGTCAGTTACTTCGAGAACCTTTCCAGCCACAAAGACTGCTGCGCCAGTGGGCGCACACACCACAGAGCCTCTTTCAGGGGCGGGGCGGTCCACCAGCCCTATGCTGAGCCTCCTAGCTCTGCAAACTGTATGAAACCTGAGCCACACAAATGGATACATAAAGACATGCACGGCTCCAGGTCTGAGGTAGCATCAAGTAGTGGCAAGCGACCGACCTCCTGGCCTCTTCCACAAAGCCTATCGTAAAGGTAACCTCCCAGTTTTTTAAGAGGGATCTATTTCTCGAGAGGGAGAGGGTATGAGTATATTATGAAAAATGAGAAAAAGATTACCCCTCTCACTACCGGTCAGGAAATTAGGGTTGGTGGTGCTTTTACTGAAGCAACATGTTAAATCAACAAAATGTTACACGTAGAAACACGTAGAAAGGACACCTCAAGGAACCAAACAAACCAATCAAATCAATATAAAAGATTGCGATTTATTAATAAATCATTGCACTATACAATATTAAAAAAGACAAACACAGGACACAATTCAATGTGTTAATTAAGAACGTATGTAGTTCAAACGGGGGTCAGTATAACTCAGTTCACAAGATCTCTTGACAAATTAGAGGTTTATTAGATAGTCAACATGTTTCGGCCTTTACCAATTCCATTAAACACTATCTCTAGTCTCATTACACATTATTATTACAGGCCTTCTTCAGGACTAACTGATTTCTTCAGTCAAGTACTAATACTATCTTGTACCCCAAAGTTGTTTTCACAGGTTCTAGAAACAAACTAAAAACAAACATACAGTTACATCAGGATATGGTGTTCCTATATGTTACTCTAATGCATCCTTTCTACAATCTACTTTATCTTTGACATAACTTTCAATGTTGGGCACAACAATATGGTGCTATTCTGTATAGAAAACGCTATCAAATGTCAGACAAGTTTAACATTTTTCCGTGACACTTCTCAGTTGCAATAAGCAGTAACAACCCTTTACTTTCTTCCACAACCAGTGTGAGTAATTTCCCCCATGAGACGTAAGTTCACCAGGGAAAACAATGATTTTCAAAAAACCGTAAGGACGTGTTTTTCTCACCTACAACGCAAGGGGAGGGCAACCATTAATTGGGTGAACCTACTCATATTAATATTGGACATTCTTATATTGCATCAGACCTTACTTCAGGTATTTCATTCTTTGTTGCTTTATGGCAACATACCAATGTGAATCTATTTAAAAAACGAATTTGCGGTGAGCTCAATCGAGGTCGCCACATTATCACTTACTTGTCAATCACCGGAATTTATGATTTACTCAGTGGTAATTTCATCTTCAAAGTTGGGAACGCCAAGGTAGCACAGCCAAGAATGGCATATGAGTTCTGGATTTCTGTGAAACTGGGGACAGAGTAATCTGATTATTCTCCCATCTATAATTCTTTTGAGGGAACTGAGTCTACTACAGATTCCTATCTGTTCACCACTTAAAATACGTCGGGCTTACTTTTATAATTATAGACGCTTTTCGGCACTTGGTAACTTCCACAGCCGTCTGTCACTTGTTATGCCTTGAAACGGTGCTCTTTAATTCCTGTTCACTAGCATATGTGAATCTGTGTGAATTATAAACAATACAAAATGCTTTAAACAAGGCGATAGTCAGTCAGAGAAAACTCCATCTATTCTCGGCATGTAATCTCAACCCGCTTGGTCTGGCCGGACTGAAGAGAAACACATCCGCGCGCAATCGTCATGGCACTAAATTCCGAAGATCTATGTCTAATTCCACACAGACATTTCGCACTGCATTGCACGCTGCATGTGCTGTCGACAAACGTCAGAAAAAGGCCCGGCAATGGGAAAATGTTACTTCAGAAATCAGGGGCTCTGTACGCCTCCATCAAGCAGGACGATCGCAAGGTTAATGCGGTTACGTTGCTATTTTTAAAGCAAACTTGCGTGCGTCATGTCTACTTTCAAATGGTGAGTGGCGATCACGTGACTGTGAATTCCTTTTGTTTTTAAATGACACATTTTAAAGGGGCTGCAGTCTTGCTCATTCAATATTCAGGGGGGAGCCGGCAGACCCAAAAATAGTGTTGTTCTAAGGTTCGCCAAATCATCAAAAAAAATATATTGATGCCCTACAACGTTATAGACATAAAAAATAGAACTGGTTCTTAAAAAAAACAGGATTATTATATGTGAAAGAGCAGATTGCCTAATTTTGCAAATTGGTTGCAGCAGTACGTTTGGAAAACAGGAAAGCAAAAATCTTTCACAAAGGAGTGCATCAGAACACTTCATTATAAAGTGCTTTCACTATTATAGGATGTTGATTCAACATTTCCATGAGAGTAGCGAGAGCCTTACAGGAAAGTCGTTTATCAGCCATGTACTAAATGAGGAGAGTATTCCATTCGACAGAAGAGTTTAGCTCCTCTTTAGTTGTATTGAGGCTATACATCCAGCGCTGTTCGCAATTACTGTCGCATAAATGTCTCCACAGCATTAAATGGCCATGTTACCTATTGTATATAGGGAAGACGAAGAGGTGCGTGAAACAACGAATTTGTGAACATAGGTCATGTCTAAAGAATAAAGTAGATAACAAACCAGTGGTATTACATTATGAAAAGTAAAAGTACAAATACAGTGAAATGTTTTGGTTTGTGATCCAAACTTTTCCTTCCACACAGGGACGTCATTTCACCAAAATGCCAGGGGTAGTGGAAGCGACATCACACAACCCTTGACCCCTGATGACATTACAGGAAGTGATGTCATTTGACCCCACCCCGAAGTGATATCGCGGGAAGCAATGGAACACGACCTTTCACCCGTTGACAAAACAGGAAGTGGCATCACATAGCATTGTACACTATAAAAAATATTGTTATGATATCACTATAATGTGATGTACATTTCACACAAGAATGTATCGCCATATGTATCATTACCATTAGTGTGTATAGGCCCATATTACCAAATTACTGTGAATGCAAGCAGACGTCCATGACCAAATGATAATGATGTGTTATTATATAGCACTTATGCGTAGGTGCTTTATATAGAAAGAACATACACCCAATATCACCCAACCTGTGTTGGTACTCATTTATCGACCTCAGAAGGATGAAAGGCTGAGTTGAGGTGTTTAAGAACAGACTAAATCAGTGACTCACCCCCTGAAGTGTGCCTGAAATAAACATTTAATGAGTCTAGCAATTTATTGTATAGAATTCCAGAAAGACACGTATTTCGTATTCCTATTCTTTCTTATATAGGGTCAGTGCTGAAAGTGTTAGACTTCTTATTTTTCTACTTTTTTTAAGGGCCCTAACAAGAAAGCCAGCCACTCCCTAGAAATAAAGAGTCCCATGGTGCTGGCCACAGCCCAGGAGCTTGCATTACAAAAAAAAAAAAGAGAATTTTTTTTTTTTTTTCCAGTGGTCGCAGGGGAGACCTCAGAGGTCGCAAGGGAGACCTCTGGCGACCTCTAAATGATGTCCCTGCTTCCACAGCAAGCGGTGGGAATAGAGGGAGGACGCTAAGTAATTGCGAACAGTGCTGGATTCATAGCCTCAATACAACTAAAGAGGGGCTAAACTCTTCTGTTGAATGGAATACTCTCCTCATTTAGTACATGGCTGAAAGACGACTTTCCTGTAAGGCTCTCTCGCTACTCTGTTTCATGGTAATGCTGAATCAGCATCCTATAATAGTGAAAGCACTTTATAATGAAGTGTTCTGATGCACTCCTTTGTGAAAGATCTTTGCTTTCCTGTTTTCCAAAGGTACTGCTGCAACCAATTCGCAAAATTAGTGAATCTGCTCTTTCACATATAATAATCCTGGGTTTTTTAAGAACCATAACGTTGAAGGGCATCAATATATATTTTTTTGATGATTTTTTTGGGGGGGTTTTTTGGATGCTTTGGCAAACCTTAGAACAACAGTTTTTGGGTCTGCCGGCTCCCCCCTGAATATTGTGCGTTTAGAATGAGCAAGGCTGCAGCCCCTTTTAAAAATCATCTTTTAAAAACAAAAAGAATTCACAGTCACATGATCGCCACTCGCCGTTTGAAAGTAGACGTGACACACGTAAGTTTGCTTTAAAAATAGCAACGTAACCGCATTAACCTCGCGATCGTCCTGCTGGATGGAGGCGTACGGAGCCCCTGATTTCTGAAGTAAATTTTTCCCATTGCCAGGCCTTTTTCTGACATTTGTCGACAGCACACTCAGCGTGCAATGCAGTGCGAAATGTCTGTGTGGAATTTGACATAGATCTTTGGAATTTAGTTCCATGACGATTGCGCGCAGATGTGTTTCGCTTCAGTCTGGCCAGACCAAGCGGGTTGAGATTACATGCTGAGGATAGAAGGAGTTTTCTCTGACTATCGCCTTGTTTAAAGCATTTTGTATTGTTTCGAATTCACACAGATTCACATATGCTAGTGAACGGGAATTAAAGAGCACCGTTTCAATGCATAACAAGTGACAGACGGCTGTGGAAGTTACCAAGTGCCGAAAAGCATCTATAATTATAAAAGTAAGCCTGACGTATTTTAAGTTTTGAACAGATAGGAATCTGTAGTAGACTCAGTTCCCTCAAAATAATTATAGATAGGAGAATAATCCGATTACTATGTTCCCAGGTTCACAGAAATCCAGAACTCATATGCCATGCTTGGCTGATGTTTGTCTGATAAGGAGCTACCTTGTCGTTCCCAACTTTGAAGATGAAATTACCACTGAGTAAATGATAAATTCCGGTGATTGACAAGTAAGTGATAACGTGGCGACCTCGATTGAGCTCACCACGAATTTGTTTTTTTAGATAGATTCACATTGATATGTTGCCATAAAGCAACAAAGAGTTACATACCTAAAGTAAGGTCTGATGCAATATAAGAATGTCCAATATTAATATGAGTAGGTTCACCCAATTCATGGTTGCCCCTCCCCTTGCGTTGTAGGTAAGAAAAACACATCCTTACGTTTTTTTGAAAATCATTGTTTTCCCTGGTGAACTTGCGTCTCATGGGCGAAATTACTCACACTGGTTGTGGAAGTAAGTAAAGGGTTGTTTGTGCTTAGTGTAACTGAGAAGTGTCACAGAAAAATGTAAAACTTGTCTGACATTTGATAGCGCTTTCTATATAGAATAGCAGCATATTGCTGTGCCCAACATTGAAAGTTATACCAAAGATAAAGTAGATTGTAGAAAGGATGCTTTAGAGTAACATATAGGAACCTCCATATTCTGATGTAACTGTATGTTTGTTTTTGATTTGGTTCTAGAACCTGTGAAACAACTTTGGGGTACAAGACAGTATTAGTACTTGACCGAAGAAATCAGTTCGTCCTGAAGAAGGCCTGTAATAATAATGTGTGGTAACACTAGAGATAGTGTCTAATGGAATTGGTAAAGGCCGAAACATGTTGACTATCTAATAGACCTCTAATTTGTCAAGAGCTCTCGTGAATTGTTATACTTACCCCCGTATGAACTATATGCGTTTTTTATTGACCCATTGAATTGTCGTGTTTGTCTTTTTTGATATTGTATAGTGCAATGAATTATTAATAAATCACAACCTTTTATATTGATTTGATTGGTATGTTTGGTTCCCTGAGGTGTCCTTTCTATGTGTTTCTACGTGTAACATTTTGTTGATTTAACATGTTGCTTCTGTAAAAGCACCACCAACCCAAATTTCCTGACCGGTAGTGAGAGGGGTAATCTTTTTCTCATTTTTCATAGTATACTCATACCCTCTTCCACAAAGGCAACATGCTCAAACATTAGCCACACATAGTATGACCCTCCCCCACCCCCGGTGACATCTGCAGCTTCTTTTTCAAACTACCCAGTTCAATCCATCCACTTTACAGTCAGTGGGCCATTCAGCGTTCTAGGTTCAGCTCCACAGGTCCCCTGGGGGTACAGGAAATTTTGGGTACCCACCCCACCCGTCACTAGAAATACTTGCTTTGGTAGAGGGCCATTTTGGAGTGTTTAGTTGCTAGTTTTGCTCCCCGGCTCCTTCTCTGCACTCAATAGTTAAATGAATTAAGCATTTTGTTCACATCAATTTACAGGGTCGGAATCCCGACAATCAGCTGAGCACTTAATCCATCTGAGTTCGCTAATTTGAGTACCATTGAGTTGTTAAAGGCCACTTCTTGCAAAAATTCTTAGAAACTGTAGTGTCCCAGCATCAAGCTCTGTAAACTGGAGTATTCCAAAATCAAGCACTGTATCAAAATGTGATATTATTTGTGACAAGGCCAGTAATCTGCCATTGTTAAGAGGGGGCAAAGACCTTGCTGTGGGACAACCAGGGTGGCAGGGAGTCAATACTCAGGCTAAAACCTGGCAGGGGCGAGGGGAGGGGCCCAAACCATACCTCCTATGTTGTTACAGGCGTCTGTCCCTAGCCTTACCTCTGGGGGCCGAATTGTGCCTATCGTCCTGGTCTCTCACGGAGGCCGCCGAGATAGCCCACAAAGGCAATGGTGAAAGGAGCACAGGCACCACCGAAGGGAGAGAGAGAATCAATGCCTGAGGAAGCAACAGGGTGGCGCTCCCCAGCCAGCAGATGCCAACCCATGGATACAAGGCCGTGGCCACCGTGCTGGCGGCTAGGAAAGAAAGATGACTATTGTTGCCGCGTCCTGGACCCAGGTCTTGGCCCACACTACGGAAGAGGTGAAACCCATCCCTAGACCAACCTAGAGCGACTCCCTAGACCACCATGGATGGATAATGAGCGGGTAGAACGCCCACCCTTCCCAGAGCACTTACTAAGGTCTGGGGCCCATGCAGGATGCTGGGACCTTTCCGGGTGGTGTTACCTTCCTTCGTCGGTCCCGTGCTGCAGAAGGAATTTAAAGGATTCCTCACGCACATAAACATCCCAGGCCAAGGAGGCAGGACCGGATTGGCCAGGAAAAGCTGTCCAACCGATACAGGAGTAGGGACATTTAAGGAGGGAACAGGAAGAAGGAATTTTGGGTTCTATGGGTGTGGTCATCGAAATTGGCGGTGGTAAACAAGGAGACCAGCAGGTGGAAGGAAGGCGTGGGGAGGGACTTGGAGATTTGGTATGGCAAAAGTGATGTGTTGGTTTAAGGGAGATGGAGGTTCTGCAGTGCAACTGTGGGTGTTATGTGTGAATAGACTTTAGAGTAAGGATTTAATTTGAATTGAAAGTAATGGGGAAAGGCGGATAATTGTGTGGTGGGGTGGGGGAGAGTAGTAGAATTAGGAGGAGAGGTAGTGAGAGCAGGGATAGGTAGTAGTGGAAGGAGGAGAATAGCAGGAGAGAGGGAGGAGTGGTAACTGTGACATGGCCTATTTTGAGGCCCTATCAGGGGAAGTAGGGCAAACCCGATCCCTGTTCCCTTTTAGTGTGCATGGCTACATACCCCCTCCCATCCACTCCTTACCTGCTGAAGCAGCGGGGCCATAGCCAGTGCCACAGCGGGCCTGCGGGCACGGGGACGCCAGAGGGACTACCAGTATACAGGGGTGCAGGAATAAAGGGGGGTGCAGCGGGAGAGGCGCAAGCAGGTGCAACACCCTAAATAGCAGCATGGCTCCAGCTGGCAGGATATGCCTCCAAGCTTACAGTGAGGGCAGCAGAACTGAAAAGTGCAGGGGAAGTTCACATGGCTCAGGGCCAGTCCCTGATAGGACTGTCACACTGGGTAATGGTTGAACAGCAGATTGCGAGAGTCTGCACCAGTTTTATGTAAGGATGGATTCTCTTTGATAAAAGAACCAAGGTCCTTCTGGTACCTCGTGTTTGATTCCAGGAGACTCTGATCCACAATGTCCATTTATTTGCATCTTCATCATGTAACCCTTAAGTACACTACAAGTTCTAGGCACAAGAATGATCTTCCTGTACTACAGTTATCTCTTAGCCACTGACAGTCTACTTCTTCCCCTTCTTCTGTGGCTTGATTTTCAGGCCACCGACAGTACAACAGTCTCTCATTTTACCCCTTCCTTGTTGGGTTACATTTCGTTGAAGCCTATCACAGGCTCTGTTCTTGTTGGTCTTTTGCACCCAGGCTCAACCTGCAAGCCACCCATTGGTCTTGCGGCTCCAGGGGAACCATCAGGTTAGCACTCATTGGCAGTTCTGAACTGCTAGGCAAGTATTCTTAAATCTGCATGTTGGACTTGCCAAACCCACCACATCCAGATTAAGTCCTTTGACTATCCAGACCATTGTTTGGTACTCTGGGGGTGTTTGGTTATGGCCCACGCCAGTTCTCAGCCCCAGGTCAAGCAGGCATTCAACATTCTCGGCCTTGGCACTCAAAGCCTTTTAGCACTGCCTTTCACCTCCCGACTCACTCTGCTCATATTGCCTTTTTGGCTTGACCAATACTGCGATGATTTCTGTACTTTATTGTCCACTACCTTATACTCTTCACTTCCTCCGGATAGCACACTGTGCCATTCTCCTCCTCCTTTTCTCTCTCGAGCTTGCTTCCCTCCTTTTCTCCACTGAACTCTCCCTGCCAAACACCTGTTGTTCCTTAAGAATACCTCCCTCCTGATGGTTCTTTTCTATGCCCTCCTAATTCCTCCACAAGGGTCCTTCTTCATTCCTTCCTCCTAACTTCTTTCCTCCGATCTTGCTCTCCTCATACACGCTATCCTCTCCCTGCTTGCTGCTTCTTACTGTGCTCTGCCACTCTATCTTCAAACTCTCACACCAACTCTGAAGTCCGTACCCCTTTTGTACTCTGGGATGCCAGCATAAGTGTCTGATTTGTTCAAAAGGGACTAAGGTGAGGCGCCGGAGGGCGGGGCCTCATCGAGGCGTTCCCACGACCGAGGCAGTGTCCCTGCACGCTATACTAAATGTAAAGGGGAAGCTCAATTTTTCACTGCCAAAGGTTCCAGTACTGTCCGCATGTTAGGGGACACCCACAAGGATGGAGGAAAGGGGACTATAGACTATGAGTACTCTAGTCACCATGGTGAGTAACTTTAATCACTCCTACATCCCACCCCCTTTCTTCCATACTATATGGGTGTCCCTCGCTAGGGACGGGATACAGAACCTTTTTCAGCCGAAAAAATCTTCTTCCCCTTTAAACCCAGAGGTGCGGCCCTGATAGCATGCGCTCCCCTAACTCTGGCCACCAGCGGCACTCTTCAGTCCTCTTTTTCCATGTCGACGGGAGCGGACTGCTTTCACCAGTGCTCCTGGGTTTGAATTCGGCCTTGTAATTCCACGCGCTCTTCCTCAGATACTGTCTTTTGTCTTTAGTCTTGTGTCTGGTGCCACGCTCCTCCCCAGCGCATGTCGATGTCTTTGGGCTTCAGCAGGTGTCCATCCTGTGAAGGGCTCTTCCCTACGTCCGACCCCCACGCTCTTTGCTTCTGCTGCCTTGGCCCGATCACGGCGGGGGGGATTGCACCATGTGTGACGTGCTTACACTGCACGCTCTGAAGAACAGGTTAGCTCGGTGGAAGGAGCTCTTCGAGCGATCGCCTCCAGAGGACTTGGAGGACTTGAAGGCCCATGATAGGGCCATTTTTTTCATCTGCACCCTGCAAAGGCAATTCCTTCCCAAGGAGACATCCGAACGGGAGGGACCGTTCAGGTTCTAATACCAGCATGTGTACCGAGGCTGCTTGAGCTAGGCAGAGGGGTCACTAGATCCTACCGGGGATGTTGCTGAGGGACCGCAAGATTCTTTTACCGTGTGTCCTCCCGAGCGGCTACGCCCTACTACCGGACAAATGTCTGAGGGGGCACCTGTACGCAGCACTACCGGCAGCACAGCTGAGGGCTGAGGACACAACGCCTACCAGTTAGGCCTTAAGCTCCACCCGCAAGAGGCCTGGAGGAGGTCAGGCCCAGCGCGGCAAGCACCAAAGCACAGGCATGTAGTATGCAGCCCAACAAGATGGCAGCAGGTGGGAGAAGGAGTTTCATGGAGGGACTGGTCTTCCCCAGGTACGTGGCCTACTGCATATCCTTCAACTTCGCAGGTCAGACACACTTCGCAGGGCAAGAAGCAGAGTACGCCCAGACCTCAGAAACCTACTCCTACGCCACCTAGGGCCTCACCGGCCTGTGAGGACAGATTCTTCAAGAAATTCCTCACGCTTATGAGATCCCCTCAGATGGGCACCATCCTTCGGGATTTGATCAGGGACATGCTACCTCCTCTCCAGCCACCTGGGCCCATAGTCATTCCTCCTATAGCTCCAGTGCCACAGGCCCCGCGCAGCCTCTGCTGCCCGTGCCGGCCCCCGTGGTTCCGGCTCCTTTGCCTCCTACAACCAAGGCGGTGCCATACCAGCCTCCAGCCCCGATTGCCACACCTCATCCTGCAGCGCCCAGTACTCCTCCACCTGTCCCTGACCAACACGCTGGTGGGCACCGACGAGGAGGAGGAGCCTGACATGCCGTCTTCAGGCAAGGCTTTCCATGCTCGACTTGCAGGTCTGGCCGAATACTTTGGTCTTCCATAACCTGAGGTTGAACAACCGGAGGCGGGGGTCTTGGCCGAAGTCCTCACTATACGCCCCGTGGCTAGAACGGGGATTCTGATGCAGAAGGATGTTGTCGCCTTGGCCAAGAAAGGATGGCTTAAACCCCATTTTGCGCAGCCCACCAATCAGCGCCTCGATGCCAAGTACAGGCATTTGGAGGGGGGATACACTCTTGCTGTCGGTACACCCTAAACTGCACTCTTAAGTGATTGCTGCAGTCTCCATCTACTCTAAGCCCCAGTCTTCCTCGACCACCTCATCCTCGGCCCTTCTAGGCAAGGAAGAGAAGATCTTGGAGGCATATGTAAAAAAGGTCTACTCCAATGCCTCTCTGCACCTTCATCAGTCTAATGCGGATGCTATGCTCGCAGCCGTTATCCATAGGCTTTGGTGGGGAATAGCCGACTTCCTGCCGGAACTTGCGGTACACATTCAGGCGCGCTTCAAGCCTGGGCTGGCAGAAGCAAGGTTGGTGGCCCAAGACGACATGGAGTCCACAGTGGCGCATATAGACACCCGGGACCGTGCCATCTGCATCGCCACGGACATGAGGAGGACTGTCTGGCTGTGCTCTACCAAATTTAACCCGGATGTCCAGGAGCGCATATTGGACCTTGCATTAGAGGGTAGCAACCTCTTTCATTCCACCACCGATGAGGAGCTAGATAAGAAGAACAGTTCCCAGACTGCAAAATCCTTATCCATCCTCACGAAGTCCACGCCCAAGACGTACAGCCAGATGCACCAGCGATCCGACAAGGGGCGGGTCTTCGGCAGGTTCCGGGGCTTCCAGGAATGAAAGTCCAGGCAGCAGGATCGGTCACTAAGTCTGCACTGCTACAAACAACACAAGGCGGGGAATAGGGCTTCTTTCAGTCCCCCTCCCCAGCTCTAGCCTCAAGGGGAAAAAAGGCATGGAACTCCCCTCCTGGTCCACGTGTCTCTGATGGGGGGGGGTCAGGCTTGTCCTTCACGCATATTATTGGTGTGCAAGGTTCGCTGACCCCTGGATCCTGTCAGTAGTGTCCACGGGCTACCGCCTACTGGTTCCTCCCTCTCCTCTCTCCTCCCAGAACTTTTCCCTCCCTCTTCAAAAGTTCAATATGGTTACCCCAGCGCTTATTGTGGAGACACTGTGCAGGGAAGACTGGATGTGCTCCCTAGATCTGAAGGACGCATACCTACACATCCCGATATGGCAGCCTCATCGGCCCTTCCTGAGGTTCAGGATCATGGGCTTCCATTTCCAATACAAGTTTGTACCCTTTGGCCTTAATTCAGCCCCAGTGTCTTCATCAGGCTTATGAATGCAGTGGCAGCTCTTCTCAGGGCCCAGGATCACCATGTTTATCCATACCTAGATGACTGGCTCGACGGGGCAATATACCCAGAGGCAGTGAATCACACCTCCTCTGCCCTCATGAATACGGTACATGATCTGTGATTGCTCCATCAATCACAAGAAGTCACAGCTGTGGCCGACGCAGAGTCTGGTGTTCCTGGGCCTCATCTGGGACACACGCTCCAAGAGAGTTTTTCCCTCGGAGGCCAAGATCACAGCCATCAAGAGGGCCACAGGTAATTTCCTCAGCAGAGCAGCGACCTCAGCATGGTGGTACCAGCACCTCTTGGATATCTTGACGGCATGCCTACTAGCAGTGCCTTAAACAAGGCTCAAAATGAGAAGATTACAGCTGCACTTCGCAGCCTCATGGAGTCAGGAGTGGGGTTGCCATGCGGAACTAGTCAGCATTCCTCATTTTCTCCACCAGGACCTTAACTGGTGGAGCACGGACTGCAACCTGAGGATAGGCAGACCCTTCCACCAATCAGCACCACATCTTACCATCACCACAGATTCTTCCTTGGAGGGCTGTGGGCTACTCTGGACAACCACAGCGTCCATGGAGTTTGCTCTCTTCAGGAACAGGCAGCCCATATCAATTGGCTAAAACTGATGGCGATCTGGCTCGCTCTCAAAGCCTTCCTGCCGCTTATTGGGGCAAGAGGATCCTCATTCAAACGGACCGGACAACTCCACTAGCATGTATTACATCAACAAGCAGGGTGGTGCCAGTTCTCCTCCCCTATGTAGTCTGTCAGTCAGCATTTGGAAGTGAGCTCTGTAGAACAACATTCACTTGAGGGCTATCCACCTCCCGGGGTACTCCTACCTGGAGGCGGACAGGATCAGCAGGCTGGGTGCGGATAATCACGAATGACAATTCAACTAACAGGTCCTTCAGCAGATGGGGACATCCCCAGGTGGATCTCTTTGTCACCTGGTACAAAAGGAAGTGTTCTGAGTTCACGTTCTGTCAGGGACCGGGCCTATGCACCCTGGGTGACGCATTACAGTTACAGTGGAGCAACATGAACGCATGTGCATTTCCTCCCACTGCCCTGGTACACAGGGTGATCTGCAAGATAAGGGAGTCCCAACACCTCAATATCATTCTGATAGCTCAGTGGTAGCTGGCGAGACCATGATTCTCAGAGCTGCTCAGCTTGTCGGATCAGCCTCCGATTCAAATTCCATTGGGCCCAGCTCATCTACTATCGCAACAGGGGGGCAGGGTCATCCACCCCGCCCCTCACAAGTTAGCCCTCGCAGGGTGGTTCCTGAACAGGTCACATTGAAGCATTTGCATCTTTCGCAGGCTAACCTAGACATATCATACAGGGTTCTGAGAGCAATGCTTCTAGGAGCCATTACAAAAGCAAGTGGTCTATGTTTTGCCACTGGGCTCAGTAGAGGTTGATCCTCTTACTTGCACGATGGACGACGTGCTATCCTTCTCTGCACACTTCGCCCTCTCGGGGGTGCAAGTAGACACCTGCTGCACCTATCTGGCAGCCATTGAAGCCTACCGGAACTCAGAAGAGGATGTTTTCTCTTCATCTAACATGGTGGTTAAAAGACATTTGGTGGGCCTCACCAGACTCTACCCACCTATCAAGAAGCCACAACCCATGTGGGACCTCAACATAGTGTTGGGTGCCTTGGCGCATTAATCCTTTGAGCCGATGGCGTCCGCAGACATCAGGCTGGTCACCATAAAGACAGCCCTCTTGGCATGTCTTGCATCTGCACGCAGGGTCATGGAGATCCAAGCTCTTGTGACTTCTAAGCATTACACTACCTTTCACAGGGACATGGTGGTCCTTAGAACGCATCCTGCGTTCTTGCCTAAAGTAGTCTCTTTGTTCCACCTAAATGAGGAGATAGTGCTACTCAATTTTTCTGCGGTCCCTAATGACTATGATCAGAGGGTCCTGCACTGTCTAGATGTTAGGCACGCTCTAAAATTCTACCTGAATAGAACCAGGAGCTTCCGCAAATCTGAGTCTCTCTTTGTCACCTTTGGGGGGTCAAAGCCATATCATCAGGCTTCTAAGGCCTCTTTAGCAAGATGGATTGTTTTGGCCATCAAGGAGTCCTATAAGGGGCAGCACAAACTGCTTCCGGCAAACATGCATGCCCACGCTATCGGCGCGAAGGCCACGGCAGACGCGTTTCAGAGTCACGTTCTGTGGCAGGTCATCAGCAGGGCGGCCACATAGACCACTCCTTTGGCCTTCTGCAAGCACTACTGTTTGGATGCCGGCTCCAGGTCAGACGTAGCATTTGGGCAGGCAGTATTAAGGAACTTGTTTTCTTAAAGAAGGTCCACTCTCGACCCTGGTGCTACATTCATTTGTAATTGCCCATACAGTATGGAGGAAAGGGGATGGAACGTAGGAGTAATTATAAGTTACCCACCGTAGTGACTAACGTACTCCTAGTCCATAGTCCCCTTTCCTCCTTACGACTCACCATCCACCCCCCTAATAAAACTGATGTCATTAGGCAATGGTAATATTGTCGACGCGTAAATGGGCACGGAGTGGCGCCAGTGGGCGGAGTCAGGGGAGCACATGCTCCTAGGGCCGCGCACCTCTGGATTTTAAGGGGAAGAAGATTTTTTTCTGGTGGAAAAGGTTCCGTCTCCCGTCCCTAGCGAGGGACGCCCATACAGTATGGAGGAAAAGGGACTAGGAGTATGTTAGTCACTACAGTGAGTAACTTATAATTTATGGGTGTCTGGGTGGAGTGAAGGGCCTGTGAGCCTGATTGGCTGGCTGCGTGCATGAATGCCCTTCTGCGTGATTGGTTGACTGAGCCTGGCTCAGCCTGAGCGAATGGGAATCAATGTGTATAACCGGAGACCTCTCACTCACCAATTTGTTCAGAAGCTGAAGTCCATGCTGAAGTAAGAAGAAGCTGCTCCTTGAAGCCGACCTGGGGGAGAAGTGAGCTGCTGTGTTCTTCCAAGGACTGATTCAGAGATGACCTGCAAAGGAAACCTCTCCCGAGCTACGAGGGACCATTATGTAACCTGCTACTCTTCACCCGAAGTGCCCTGGAAGCCAGTCCTGTGGGCCTGCTGTTCGAAGAAGGGGTCTTCACAAGTGCTGAAGAGTAGTGCCCAGAGATCTAGAGTCGAAGAAGTCCATTTGTGTCACCTAGGGTCCGGAGGAGCGTTTTGTGACAGCTGGAAGCCGTTTCAGTCTACCGCACAGAAAAGGGGGGTACTCTGGCATAGTCCTGCTGGATACCCAGCTGTAAAAGTTCCAAACTGCCTAAGAATACTACAATGGACATCCTTGCCATCATCAGTGACCCCGTTTTGCCGCTGTAGAAGGTTCGGGGTCGCTGAGTGTAGAGGAAGGACTGCCGGTGGGTTTCCCACCACCAGAATCCAACAAAGTCGTCCCGAGGTTCCAGACTTGGTGGGGATCCGAGGTCCACTCCAGTGGTCAAGTCCAAGACGCCAGAAGCCGTCCAGAGGTCGGTGCTGCTGCGGCTGCATCAACGAAGAACTGAAAGTCAGAAAACCACGATGTTCCGAAACCCGACACCAAAAGTGACCTATGCACCCGTCGCTGCCAGAAGTCATCGATGGGTCCCAAGGGTCTTACTCCAATCTGCCAGGCCTTTGAGGAGCCCACAGTAGGTTTCACTTTCCCAGGACTTCTCCAGTTTGAGAAATCATCGACCAAAGGAGAGCACCGAGAAGAGCAAAACTGCTACACTTCAGAAAGACTTTGGTTAAAAAGAAAAATGTTTTTGTGGACTCAGCATCCCAGGGGCCCCTTCTTCCAAGTGGGAGGTCCATCCTCGGAGGGAATCTTTGATTGAAACCAAGAAACTCTGCCACTTTGCCTGCCAAGTCACCAAAGGTATTGTGATGAGGAAGTGTCTCTTCTAGCCTCAGGAGTCGTCCAGGGGTCCCAGATTCGTCTTGGATCCTGTTTGCCTGTGGCCTCTCATTTACTTTGGGTGGTAGACCCTTTAAGAAGAAAATAGAGGGTTATTGAGATTTTTTGGACTGGGCTGTAAAAGACAAGATAAATTTGCTTTTCCATTACAGTTTGCCCAGGTAGGGGGGATCCTCGCACAGAATTATTTATCTGGTTTAAAGAAAGCATTCTCCAACTGTTCATCACTAACCCGCCTTTGCTCCCCAATCTATGCTGTTACATCTCACTTAAGAATTCACATTTCGATTTAAAACCATCTGCAGTTAGTGTATTTATTACTGAATGCAAGTATTGCGTGGTACCACATAGACTATATCATTGCCATTCTTTTAATATTATTCTCCAGAGTGTTATTATTTATATGTATGTTTGTTTTGGTAGGAACCTTATTTTATATAAAGAAGCTGTGTTATCACCTAACATAGTGTGTGGGCATTCTTTTTTGGGGGCTTTGGGATTCACTGTACTTAAGAACCTGCCTGCATCAACCACTGAAAGCTTAGGCATGGCTGCTCGCCCATAGCTACCAAATTGAGAGCCTTGGCTACGGTGTTCTGTACCTTTACCCCCCCATATTAGGGGCAGCAGTACAGATACCCTACTCCAGTCTTTACAACTGGCTTGTGACACTGTGGGCCCAGAGTATACATCTGTTTATTTTTTTTGACATTTGTATAGCGCACAAAGCCCAGAGGCATCTAGGCGCTTTTAACTTAGGAGAATGGTTACATTTGTTTCTTACAATGATAACCTTTTACAGTAATAGCATGCTACATCAAGTATGCCGTTACAGATGGGTAGAAACGACATTATAGGAACACACTTTGGAAAGCCTCACCTCATGTTACGGGGTGCTACATCAAAATATGCAATTACAAGTAGGTAGGATGCGACTTCATTTAAAAAAAAAGTTTTTATTGTATTTGGTTTATTCTCTTATTACAGTTAGAAACGAACCTTTACAATTTAATTCAAAATTACAATATTACATTCTTCACATTACGTTTTCCATTAAAACAATAAAAACCAATGAGTGTAATCCCTCCTCCCCTATTCTTGGGTATGTCCAGGGTGGCCAGAGATCCAACAGCTCCCGTTTTAGGAGTGATTACTTCCTCCTTTCCCTACCTGAACTTTTTCCCGTAACTGGGGTCTCCCTTCTTTCTCCTTGGTTCTTTATAATAAGTTGGCTCTATACCTAGGATTTCATTTTTCTGTGGCTGGGATGACGACTTTTCGTTCAAGTTCCGCCCTGCTCACCCTGCCCTGATGGTGATTTATCTTTCTCTAGGAGGTGTAGGGATCTCAATAGGTTTACCACCGCTGCTGTCAGCTGAGCTTCCTGACCTGATAACATTCTATATCATTCTATGCCACATATTCTCTGATGTTAACCACTCAACCCTTTCTACAAATCTTCCTAGATTTGTAACCCTTCTGTCCCATGTTCCTCCACATTCCATTAATAGATGTCTGAGGGACTGATTTGATGGCACTACGCACCCCTCACAATGTCATTGCTTTCTCCCCCTGTTTCCGAATGTCTAATATTTCCCCAGTTGGAAGAATATTTTGCCTGGCCCTAAGAAAGTTGTTTCTAATCTTTTCATCTGAGAATTTGTCTAGGTATCGTGGGAGTGAGCCTAGTTTTTTGTCTATAACCAGGAATGTATTCTGTGGACGTGACGATCTTACTTTCGCAGTGGTTTCTATCCAGTCCATTAGCTCCAACTCCCGTTTTATCTTCAGGGGATTACCAACCACTGTTCCATAACTTGCACCTATTTTGGCTAGCACAGTTTTCAACTCTTAATTCTAATCCCCGCAGGCTGTTGGATTTTAGACTTCCATAATGTTCTTTAATATCCTCATATAGAGAGCCTATTTTAGGATTTATAATCTATAGAGGGAGAGCAGTTTCCATTCTGCCACACAGCCTAGGGATTTTAGTCCGAGTTCATATGGCAAGAGCGAACCTGGAGTACTCCAAGGGAGATTTAGTGGCCCCTTCCAAATTCTACCCTCCAACTTAGACCAGTTTAGTTCCCACAGTTGTGGTTTAGCTTGATACAGTAGTATTGGAACTTTTTTAACCGGATAATATTTTATCATCGGTTTAATGCAGAATTTACAGTATCTGATCCAGATTTTTATCAGGTGAGGGATTAATGAGAGCGATTTAGTGAGGATGTCCTGTTCTACTTTGTATATTGCTGGGCTTGCATAGATCTTATAGCCCAGATATATTGGGTCTTGTGGCATTATTTGTTCTTCCAGTGTTTAAAGTGTATCTTCTTTTTGGGGTGTTTAAATACCAAGATCTTAGATTTTTTGGGATTGATTGTTAAGCTGTTTTTGGTGGCGTACTCGCCCAACCCGTTCAACAATGTTTGTAGACCAATAGTGGTTCTGTCTAGCAGTACAATGTCGTCGGTGTAGGCTAGCCAGAATATCTTCCTCCCATTTAACTCCGAACTGGCCAAAGCCGATGACATTAGATGTTCCCCTACGTCTGCTGGAAATAGATTGCAGAACATGGGGGCTCCCACGCATACCTGCCTGACCCCTCTTTCTACTGGCACTGAATCTGACAAATGGCCCTTATCGTCAAGGCGTACTCTCACCGTGGTCCCTCTATGAAGTTCTCTTATCAGTGACAATAATGGTTCCGGGATACCTTTTCTCTCGTTAATTTGCCCCATAAGTTTGATCTATCAATCTGATCGAAGGCCTTAGAAAGGTCGATCCAGGCTCCATATAATGGTGTACCTCTTTTAGTTATGGTAGTTTCAATAAACAAGTTTAATATAATCCCGTTCAGTGCTGTTGATAACCTCTTCCTAAATCCGGTCTGACAACAGGAGAGAACCTTCTCCTTACCTTTCAGGCCGAGAGCTCATTCATTAGCAACCTGATAAATATTTTGCTCTCGATATCAAGGAGGGCGATAGGTCGATAGTTGGAAGGATTTGTCCTATCGGCCTCCTTAAAAAATTGTATTACCAATGCCGTTTTCCAGGACGGAGGGAAACGCCTTCTACATAGAATCTCACTAAAGAGCTGTTTTAATAGTTTGGCCCCCAATGTTTGGTCCTTATTAAGTAGCTGGTATGTGTGGGCCAGCTGCTCTTGATAATGAGGCCTTATTTATTATCTCCGCTATCTCCTCCTCCTCGAGTTGTAACACCCACTCACTTTCTAACAGTGTATGTTCTGGCTCCTCTTGCACTCCTCCAAAAGCTTTTGTGAGATGTTCTATCCACTCCCTTTCAGGCACCAGGTTACACAAAGAGCTATTGGATTGAGGATCTAGTTCCCGTATTATGGACCAGAAGTTTCTTGAGTTTGATTCTGAGACCAGTTTTAGCATTTGCTCCCCCTCTCTTTGGTGGAGGAGAGTTTTTTATTTTTTACCCATGCTTTGTAATTGTTCCTAATTGTTTTTATTTCCAAATTGTATGTTTTTGATCTAATTTTAATACCTTTAGATCTCGGATGCTTTTTCTCAGGCTTCTCTTTCTTGCCCAGATTTCCTCATCAAAGCAGTGGGTATGTTTATGCTGTGCCTGGTCTAGGGGGGATTTCAGGGGAACCAATGACCAGATGACATTAACACATTTCTGTGGTTGGCAAAGCTCTTGAGTTGTTTGCTCCGTAATGTTTTGTAGTTTTTTGTTTAGCTCTCTCCCGCCTTGACCGTATTTCACCAGCTGTAGCTTCCCTTTTATTCCCATTATCTCTTGATTATGTTCTAACTTTATAGATTCAGGAAAGTCTGTGAATGAGAGCTCCAGTCTTGAGTGGTCGCTACCCCCTTCATTTTTCACTTCTAATGTGGAATTACAGGAGAATAATCCCTCAATTACAAAGTTATAATCTAGCATAGAGGCTGAGTCGCCTCTGTGCCATGTCATTATGGGTCTTCACTTCCTTGTAGTGCCTTCTTTAACATTTTCAATCCCCATGCATTAGTAAATTCTAACCAGGCCTTCCCCTTATTCTGTAGCTTTTGAATCCCTCCTACCCCAGATTTGTTGTTCTGGTATGCACACTCTGCGTTCAGATCACCTGCCAGCAATATAGTTGCTTCTTGCCACTCCATCTTAATCTTCACCATTAGTTCTGTTAACTTTTGCTGGAAAGCCTGGATTTTGGAGGATGCCGGATTCCATAATACATTTATCACAGTCGGGACAGGGATTTTCAGGCTCGAGGCCAGATGTACTTTAAATGCTAAAATACCTATTTCATCTTTCCAGACAGGAACGACATATTTGATAGAGCTGTTTTTACAAGCAATAAACAATCCTCCCGCTGGACGACCCTTTGCCTTTTTATTGGCTGGCAGACAGAATGTTACAAACCCTTCAATTTCCTTCAATTTCTATTGGGTTTACCAGCCACGTTTCCTGAAGCATAAGTATGCCCATCTTTCCAAAAAGATATTCGAGGGGATTGGGTCCTCCGGCATATTCCATATCTATGACAGTAATCACCACAGCTGTGCTGCTTCGGAAAATCGTTCGGCGTCCTGCGTCGATGACATCAATTTGCTGTCCTCGAGGGCCTCCGTCGAGCTGACGTCACCGGATGTTATAAGTAGGACGCACGACGTCCGTAGCCTCAGTTCCGTTTTTTCCGCCAACGTGTTCGCTTCGGAGATCTCGGCGTGCCTCGGTTCTACTGAATCCTGTTCTTTCAGTTCTTCAAACCTGTTCGTTTGTGTATTGAAAATGATGTCTTTGGCTTCTTCCACCCTGCGGTCGGGTTTTAAGAAGTGTCGGGTTTGCGGGTCCAAGATGTCGTTGACGGACATGCATGCCGCTTGCTTCTGGTGCCTCGGGGAGGACCACGATACGGATGACTGTGTCGACTGCCAGTCGCTTACATCGAAGGCCTTGCGGGAGCGTAAGAAGAAGCTGTCGTTGGGTAAGGTGGCCAACCCCTGGAAGTCGCGATCCACTGGACTTTCGACAGACGATTCGAGGGGTGATGCTCCGCATCGTCGTCGTGAGTCCGGGGGGTCTCGGTCCAGGAGTTAGTCTCGCCATTCCTCTGCCTCTTCGAGGCACTCTCGGAAGCACCGTCACTGGTTGCCTTCCCCGTCCTCATCCGAGGACTCTGGCCGTCAGCTGGTTGCGTGTCCCAACAAGCATTCCACTCCTGAGGAATGGGATTCCTTCTGAAAGGAGATGATGGCGATTTTTCAGTCACAGGGCTCTGGTCCGTCCGCGCCGTCGAAAGACGCTGGCTGTGACCGTGCTAGAGACACCACTCGGGCGCCTTTGGGCTCGAGCGGTTGTCGCAACCACCGGGTGCCTTCGAGGTCCTGGTCGGACAAGGGTGGTTGCTCTAGACATGCCCGTTCCAGGTCCAGGTCCTCGACGCCCTTGAGACCGCGTGAGCCTGAGAAGTCTTCGAGGAAGACATCGGCACCTTTGGCGCCAAGGTCGTCGAGGGACTCTCGAAGCTCTGCCTCCGAGGAAGCCATCAACGCCATCGGCACCCAGGCTGTCGAAGGACACCCTCGGTGCTCCGCCCTCGAGGCCTGTGTCAATGCTGTTGAAGTTGTCGGCGCCACGCTCGACGTCGATTCAGTCGACGCCCTCAACACCTTTCGAGGCTGGTTTGTCGGAGGTACCCCGTGGCATGGTGGAACCCCCTAGAAAGGCTCTGGCCAAGGCAAAAAATGTCTTTGTCCCTTTTTCTATGCCCTCTTTCCAACCTCTGGATAATGTTTCTGAGGGGGATGACGGGTCTGAGGAAGGTATGGTGCCTGAGGAGGTGCCTGAGGAGATTTTGTCTGGTCATAGCCAGATTGAAGACCTGCATCAGTCGCTGCACGATGCCAGTGGTCTGGACACCTTTCCAGAGGTGGAGTTCTGTAGGCCTGAGCCTGGCACCCATGCGGAGTCCTCGTACCGGCGCAGTATGACCTGACAGACATCCTCGACCAAGGTCCTCCAACTGACCCGGTACTGCCATTCCATATGGCTTTGCAAAGAAGGGTGGCTGCAGCTTGGACTGCTCCGGAGAGTCTCCCGGCAGTGAGCAAGACTTTGCCGCGAAAATACCGCCCAGCCAGTAGCGACCCCTGCTACTTGACCACGCAGCCCACTCTGGAGACTTTGGTGGTGCAGGTGGCTACGGCCCCAGCAAAGCAGGCGTTGTATCCTACTATCCCTCCTGATAGGGACGACAAGCGTTTTGATGGCTGGGCGAAGAAAGTGTTTTTTTGAGGGGGTATGGCTCTACAGGCAGCCAACTCTGTGTGTGCCTTGTCACGTTTCACGCACACTCTGTGGAACTGCATTTCGTTAGTGGCTGAACATATTCCCGAAGGGGAGGAAGGAGATGGTTTTCTTGCTATTGTACAGGATGGCAAGGATGACCTGTGTGAGTCCGTTCAGTCGGGTCTGGACATGGCAGATTGTGTCAGCCCATCCATGGCGGCGAGCACCGTAATACGCAGGTTTGCGTGGTTGCGTAAGTTTGGGTTTGCTCCTGATGTGCAGGCCCGGCTCCTCAACATGCCCTTTGATGGTGAACATCTTTTTGGCAGCAAGGCTGACAAGAGCCCTGAGAGGTTGCAGACCTCCAGAGCTGAAGCGAAGTCGTAGAGCACTGCAGTTCGCCAACCTCCACCTTTTCGTCCTAGGGGATAGCAATGGAGGGGAGGTTCCTTTCGATATTACTCATCCTCTAGTAAATCGAGAGGAGCTGCAAGTCAAAGGGGCCCCCGTAGGAGTGCCAGAGGTTATAAACAGGGTACTCGAGGTGCCAAGGACGCTCAGGCAGTTGCCTCTTTGCCCTCAGGCACTGCCGCAGCCGCTTCAGCTCAGTCATGAGGCCATGTCCCATGGTTCGCCGGTTTGGGGGAAGGCTGGCGCAGCATCTGGTAGAGTGGCGTGCCATTACTTCAGATGTGTGGGTTCTGGAGATCATAGCCCACATCTACTCTCTACCTTTCCGGCAGAGGCCTCACGACAATCCACCAGGGAATCTCTCTTTGAAGTGTCCGGATCCGCTCCTTGCGCAGGAAATTCAATCCCTGCTGGAGAACTGGTGCCTGTAGCGGAGAGGAACAAGGGATGGTATTCCCCTTATTTTTTTATTTCGAAGAAAGACGAGGGATTGAGACCCATCATGGACTTGCGTGGTTTGAACAAGCTCCTCAGGAAGGACAAGTTCCAGATGGTTACTCTTTCTCAAGTCCTCCAGGCCCTTCAACTTCAGAACTGGTTGGTGTCTCTCGACCTCAAGGACGCTTATTTTCATGTGCCGATCCATCCAAAGCCCAAGAAGTACCTGAGGTTCGCGGTTGGTGACTCGCACATCAGTTTCGGGTTCTACTGTTCGGATTGAACTCCGCCCGAGGGTCTTCACCAAGCTCAGGTGGTGATGGCAGCATATCTCAGGAAAGGGGGGATTCACGTCTACCCCTACCTGGATGTTTGGTTGATCAGGGCGCGCTCTCCCGAGCAAGTCCTGGATCATCTGTCCGTCACCTGCCACTCCCTTCACAAGCTGGGCTTCTCCCTCAACTTAAAGAAGTCCCATTTGATGCCAACCCACCGGCTCCAGTACATCGGAGCAGTGCTTGACACATCCCTGGGGCAGTGTTTTCCTCCCCAGGTGAGGGCTCATCACATTCAGCAGATCGTGCACAAGTTTCGACATGCCCAGAGTCTCCCGGCGTTCGAGTTCTTGAGTTTGCTCGGCCTTATGGCATCCTGCATTCTTCTGGTGCCAGAGGCCAGGTTGCGGATGAAATCTCTGCAATGGGCCCTCAAGATGCAGTGGTCACAGTCCTCCGGCAGGATGTCGGACCCTGTTCAGGTGCCACCCTCGGTTGCCCAGGACCTTCTGTGGTGAGCCGTCGAAGGCAATCTGATGAAGGGGGCTCCTTTTTGGCTACCCTGGCCGGAGGTGACGATCGTGATGGACGCATCCCTCACGGGATGGGGAGCACATGCCAACGAGTTGACAGTCGGCGGTCGTTGGTCTCCGTCGGAGTCCAGACTCCATATCAATCTGTTGGAGCTGAGGGCCATCAGGCTTGCCCTGAAAGCTTTTCTGCCGACTGTGCGATTGAAGAATGTCCTGATTCTAACGGACAACACAGTGGCCATGCACTTCCTCAACAAAAAGGGGGGGATAGGGTCACTTCCTCTGTACAGTGAGGCGATGCAGCTCTATTCTGGGCATCCAGCAGGAAGTTTCGATCTCGGCAGTTCATCTGGCCGGAGACGAAAACAAGCAGGCAGAGCGCCATCTCTCACGAGTGGGATCTGGCTCAGGAGATTCTCCTGGAGATCTTCGCCTTTTGGGGGACCCCTCAGGTGGATCTCTTTGCCTCCAGTGTCAACCGGAAGTGCGAAAAGTTCTGCTCACGGGAATTTCCTCCAAAAGGAGCCATAGTAGATGCGTTCGGGGTGGAGTGGTCATTCCCACTGCTGTATGCATTTCCTCCAGTCCCCGTCATCCTGCAAGTGCTGCGGCGGTTATGGAGGTTCGGTTCCTGGTTGATCCTCATTGCTCCGGCTTGGGCTCAGAGGACGTAGTACCCAGACCTTCTCGACTTGTCCATCTGCCCTCTACGTCGTCTTCCCTACCGAGACGACCTGCTCTCACGGGAGGGGGGTCAGGTTCACCATCCAGAGGTCAGATCCCTCAACCTTCCTGCTTGGCTTCTGAAAGGTTGAGGTATAAGGATTGGGACCTCCCTGAAGACGTGATGGAGGTGTTGCTTTCGGCCAGACGGCCGGCAACAAAGTCTCTGTACCGTTGGAGAAAGTTCTGCGACTGGTGCAGTGTTAAGAATGTGGATCCTTTTTTATGTGACATTCCTGTGGTTCTGTCTTTTTTGCTTTCGTTGGCCCACAGGGGCCTGCAAGTGGGTACTGTTAAACATTACCTGGCGGCGCTGTCTGTATTTAATCGCTCGTCTGAGAAGTGTTCTTATTTCAAAATTCCTTTAATTTCTCTGTTTCTCAAAGGACTCACTAATGTGTTTCCACTGTCACCTTTCCAGGTGCCTGGCTGGGATTTGAACCTTGTTCTGAAATTCCTAATGGGTGCTCCGTTTGAGCCTTTACATTCTTGTCCTTTGAGGCTGTTAACCCTTAAAACTGTGTTTTTAGTTGCGGTCTCTTCCGCTCGCAGAGTGAGTGAGTTGCATGCACTTTCAGTTAAGCCACCCATCACTGTGTTTCATAAGGACAGGGTTGTCCTTAGAGTTCGTCCTTCCTTTCTTCCGAAGGTGGTGTCAGAATTTCATCTAAGCCAGAAGGTTATTCTTCCGGCATTTTATCCTCCTCCACATCCTGGTAAGGAAGAGGAGAGGCTCCATAGGTTGGATCCTAGGAGAGCTTTAAGTTTCTACATTTCCCGCATGTCCCGGGTCAGAGTGGACGATCAGCTCTTTATTGGTTACACTGGAAGGCATTTGGGACAAGCTGTTACTAAGTAGAGTTTGTCTAGATGGATTATCTTGTCAATTTCTAAATGTTACCGCTTGGCGGGTAAGGACCCTCCGGTAGGCTTACAGGCCCATTCTTCTAGGGGTATGGCTGCCTCTAATGCCCTGCAGAGGGGTGTTCCTATTTGTAACATCTGTGAAGCAGCCACATGGGATTTGGTACATACTTTTGTACGTCACTACTCCCTAGATTCTATCCATGGGCAGGATTTGGCCTTTGGCAAGGCGGTTGTTAGGGGGAGAATTCTCTGTTAAGACTAATTTCCCAAACCTAGTGAGTCCCCCAGCAGCTTTGCTGGATTTTTGGGGTTTATTTCTGTCTCCTGCTAAGAGTGACACTCTTTTTCTCCCACTCTTAGACATGATTTGAGATATCCTTTGACTTTGTAATGTGTTTATGGGCTATGGGGTCTTATACCCCATAGGGTTTCATGTGGTTTTTGTTAGGTTTGTTACACAGCACCCTCAGTGCAGTAACACGGGGGTGTCATAGTGACCACCAAACATAGACTCCATACCCTGGGACTTACTACTGTCTCCCAGGGCATGTAAAGTCACCATCGACTTTACTAGTCTTAAATTGTGAACAGAACCAGTACAAACTATCATATTGTAGAAGTACTGGTAGGGGTAATTAGATTGCCCCTGGATCTGTTTTTCGAGGGGGCACTGTGCAGTCCCCCCTCGTCGAGTTTCTGGCTGGTGGCAGTGGTTACCATGTGAAATATTCCACCGGAATATTTCCTATGCGATTTTCCCATTCATTTTAAACGCACCACTTTTTTTGGTGTAATGTTAAAGATACCGCCGGGTTATGTATTTAATATTTATTCCACGGTTGGGTCTTTTTTGCCAGGACTCGGTTTTAAAATGGCGTTTGTGTTCGCCTCTGTAACTCCAACCCAAGTCGAGCCCTTTGTTCCACTTTTTGGCGGGCTTCTGCACAGAAGCCTCCAAAAGTGGTGCCACTCTGTCTGGGTCTACAGGATGTGTGGGAGGGGAGGGTTTAGGCACCCTGGACTGAGTTGCCTCGGCAACTCAAGTCGCACTCTTGTGTGATTGGCCCAGTGGTGAGCCGCCCGGCTCACCACTTAGCATGTTTGAATGACAGCTAGGACTGATGAATGGGGGTTTTCTGCATAAAAGCAGGGCTTTGGGGACTGGAACTTCAGAAGTCGCCACAGGACCAAAGAATCCGAAGAGGGAGAAGCTGAGCTGACCTGCAACGACCACACCACCGGTGGAGCCCTGCTGAACCGTCTCACCACTTCACAACGACAGAGAAGATCTTCATCCCGGAGAGTCTTCTTCCTCTGAACTGGTGGGGATGACCAGTTCACCCTCTTGTCGCCTTCCTGGATCGTCTTGTGGTCGAATCGCCCGTGCCAAGCACCCCGGCGGCCAGATAGCCACGCTTCACCACTACCGTGAATAAAAGGGTAGTACCTTTTAACCGGGAAACTCTGTGGCTGGTTTCTTCCCTGGCAGTGCAACGACCTCCAGCTTTCCTCCACGACGAGATCTTCTCTTCCCCCGGACGAAGCACCGACTTGGATCCGCTGCCAGGAACAACTGCCCCCGCTGGAGCTTTCTCCCCATTTCAGGTACTGTGTCCCGCCTGGTCTCCCTTGCAACAGACTGCTGAAGGTGTCCCGTAAATCCTTGACTCTCTATCCTGGGGTGACTTGGGACCTGCTAACTAACTTTTCCTGAACTGATCCAACCCTTTTTCAAACAATCTGCAGCGACTCTTTAAAGTACTATTCAACCGTGTGATCTTGGACACATTCCGCCTTGCTCTCCCCAAGAGTGGGCCTGGCCTATGACTTTCTTGCTCCTCAGTAGACTCTGCCTTTTCTGACTTGCTCTGGTTCTCTTAAAGTGTTGGTATTGTGTATGTTCCTAATTCTGCCGTTTTCCCTCCCTTTTAACTAACTTATTGGAGTGCCATCTTAGTTTAAGCGCTCACCTCTGTCTGAAAATGAGTGGTGTTTTAACTAAGACTTGTTCAATAAGTAATCAGGGATGTATATATATTGATAGTGACTGTGTTTGAACTTGCTTGCCATATTAGTTTTAGTGTATTTTACAAGTGTGTTTTTAAATAAACAATTATATACTTTAATACCCAAGCTCTGGTCAGTGTTTGCTTGTGCTGCTGTATCTCTGTACCTATTTTGTATACTTTATATACTGTCTAACTCTTCTTGAGAGAAGTCTGGCTGCTCAGCCACAGCTACCAGGTAAATCTGGGTGGTACAGACTGCTACCAATTGGGTTTACTGCCAACACCTGTAGTCCTAAGCCTTTTGCAGTGGTCCCTAAGGGAACTGCACAGGTTTCTGCCTAACAGCGGTCCTTTACTCTGTAATTTGATTGGGCATTCTAAAATTCTATATTCTAAATTAATTTTCCCTCCTCCATATGTTGGTACTGCTTTGGGAGTCTGTCATAGATATGGAATACGTCGGAGGACCCAATCCCCTCGAAGAACAAGTTACTCTCTTACCT
Source organism: Ambystoma mexicanum (assembly GCF_040938575.1). Lineage (NCBI taxonomy): Eukaryota > Metazoa > Chordata > Amphibia > Caudata > Ambystomatidae > Ambystoma > Ambystoma mexicanum. The sequence continues at coordinate 422,952,864 of NC_090933.1, read as the reverse complement.
GGTAACGTTCTTTCGATGGGATAGTCAGATGACGTATTCCCTATCGCTCCCTCACTACCTGCCCCGCTACAGAATGTCTTATGCGATTGCAGCTTACGTTTCCACAAGGCTTTCTGTGGTCATTCTGGCAGTGGTTTGGTGCCACAGGTTCTGGGGAAAAAACTACAACTGAGGCTACGTGCGTTGTGCCTCCTATTTATAACATCCGGTGATGGCAGCTTGACGGAGGCCCTCGAGGACAGCGTATCGACGTCATCGACGCAGGACGCAGACGCCAAAAGATTTTCCGAAGCAGCACAGCTATGGTGATTACTGTCACAGATATGGACTTCGTCGTTGGACCATCCCATTGAAAGAACGTTACCAGGTAAGAGAGTAACTTGTTCGTCTCTTGTGTCCTTTGCCCTAAATTTGCTGGAACCACGTGTGTTCCAGCTCACTATATGGAACCCTTTTTGACTAAAGGCTCTGAGTACATAGGCCCATACTTTTTAGGACTTGCGTTAGAATTCCTGGCAAAGATGCCAGTGTCTTTTCCTGTGTTGGAGATCTTTAAACAGAGCCTGTGCCCTTGTTTCCCCCATGCCCCTGTGGACCTCTTCCGTCTCATTGCGGATATCCCCCTTCTCCAGCATGGGGTCTGGCATGGATTCACATGCTCATGAATATTCCCCGTCGTCAGGCTGGGAATCCTCGGTAAAGAAAAAACCAGTATCAGTTTCGTTTCTGATCTGTCTTTCGTAGTAGTAACCAATCACTGATCTCTGCGTCATACTGACCACAGCCAATGACTGCCCTCTACCTAAGCCCCGCCTCTGGCAGCCCTCTTCAGATTTTTACCGCACGTTCAAGTGTTGGGATCCTCGTGCTATTGCTCTTGAGCGTTAGTGCTATTTTTCACGTTTTTTCTTCAAAAACTTCGATTTTTCGGTCAAAAGAGCCTCAAGCTCCACCGTTTCTTCATCCGATCAACGGGGACCCGTGTCGGATTAGTCTACGCCCCTCAAGGGTGAAGATTTCGTCGAGCCACGCTTTTGGAGGACTCCAGAAGTTTCTCAGGCCCATCTCGGACATGGCCCAGGAGAAGGGAAGCTCGACGCCCGGAAAGCTGTTCAGGGTCTGCCCTGGATGCCAGCTTCAGAATGTCTTTAAGGAGGACGAACACTCCTTTGTCTTTACTGCCTACATGAGGACAAGACGCATGTGGAGAAGGACTGTGCGTTTTGCGGCAATATGTCGGAGCGGACCATGAAGGACCGCCATCAACGTCTCGCCAACTGGCTGGAAGGGAAGAGCCCGTCAGGCGAGAAGAAGAAGAAGAAATCCGAGCGGTCTTCTAAGACCTTTGAGGGCGCCCCGGCGATGGGGGTCCAACATAAGGCCAAGCACTGCGAGTCCGCTGGCACCGGGAGCGCCGAACGGTCTGGCTCTACGGGCGCCAGGCAGGGCGCATCCTCCCCGGCACCATCAACCACGAGCCAACGCTCTGGTTCGGGTAAGAGGAAGGACGAGCACCCGGCGAAGCTCCTGGAGAGGCCCTGGTCAAGCTCTAAGGCCCCATCAGAGGGAGAGCGAAGCAGTGACACTCCCCCCAAGGAGAAGGCGGTGAGCGCACCTAAGGTGGTGAAAGCCTTAACCCATCCGGCCAAGGCCTCTATCGAGACAGTCGCGGCGGCCCTGGCTCAGCCTGTGGAGGCTACACCAGTGGTGGCGACCTCGGGGCTCAGAGTCTCCCTGCCACCGCGGAGGGAGTCCTCTTTTATGCCCATCGACAGGACCCCCGTGAAACCTCCGACGAAGAAGAAAAAGGGGGGGGCAGGAGGTCGTCGTGGATTCGGCCTCACCCTCTGAGGAAGAGCTGATCGAAGTCTTAAGCCACGGCGTTGGCGTGGAAGAAGACCAGCCCGTCGGGAGGGACCCCGACGTAGGAGACGACGATAACGTCGAGGGTGCCGACGGGGCCCCTGACCGCCCGTCGGACTCCCCTCAACCAGTGCCGCAAGACAACTTGGCGGCCATTTTGTTGGCTATACAGTCCTTATGCTCGGAGATAAGGACGAGACTGCGGTTACCACCAGCGGAGGAACCGCTCCCGACGGAGGAACCAGAGCCAGGCCCTTCTGGGAGCCCTCCCCCTAAGAGAAGGATTCATCCTCCACCTCCTTTTCAGCCATCGCGCCCTGTTCAGTCCTCCTCCCCGTCCACGACTCGTGGGGATGATACGGGGACTGACACGGCCGCGACGGGTACGGACGACGAGGTTTACGACGAGGATCTGCCGTCGTCCCCTCCCACCCGGTCTTCCCCGCCCGACGAGATTGGATCGTTTCACTCCATGATCGCCAGGGCATCCGAGCTTTTCCAGCTCTGCCCGGAAGAGAAGAAGAATGAAGGTTTCCTTTATCAACGGCGCGAAGCCAAGAGGAAGACGGTCCTCTCCGTACCTCTACTGGACGATATTTGGGATGAGGGCCTCGCCCTCCTCAAGAACCCATACACGACGCCGGCTAGAAGGGATCGGTACGAGAAGAAGTACCGGGTCCCGGATGCGGCCCCCTTGTGCCTTCGGGCACAGCCGACCCCGGACTCGGTCGTCTCCGCGGCGGCCAGGAAGAAAGCGGGGGGGGGCGCGGCCTCTACGTCGACCTCCCCGCCGGACGGCGAGGGAAAGAAATTGGATACGATGGGACGCAGGGTCATCTCGTCTACAGCGACGACGGTTAAGGCGGCCAACGCCTTGGCTATCGTAGCCCGCTACGACAGGGAGTTGTGGTACAAACTGGCCCCCCTGCTGGACTTCCTACCGGACGACAAGAGGGCGGATGCCCTAGGGATCTTGCAGGAAGGAGAGGTGGCGTCGGACCACGCCATAACGATTGCGACGGACTTCGCTGACACTGGATTTCGCCAGTTGGGCAACGGCGTGTGCCTTAGGCGGCGTGGATGGCTCAAGGCTACTGACTTCCATCAGGACGTGCAGACCAGAGTCTTGGACATGCCGTTCGACGGAAACAACCTGTTTGGGAAAACAGTGGACGATTCCCTTCAAGCCATCAAGGCAGACACCGAGACGGCCCGGGCTCTTGGGGTTCTCCAGCAACGGCGGCCGCCCTTTCGGAGCGGCGGAGGCAAACAGGGTGCCTCCAAAGGTTCCGGCGGCGGATTTTCCACCTACCGTCAAGCGGCCCGTTCGCCGTCGCAGGAAGCTTACAGGGGACGAGGCAAGTCAGGCGGGCCCCGCCGTCGTCGCCAAGGAGGTCAAGGTGGCAAAGCCTCGTCGAAGCAGGACTGAACCGGCCGTGGGGTCGGGCACCCACCGAAGTACCCCGGTGGGAGGCCGGCTGGGGAGCTTGGTCAGCGTGTGGGAGTCCATCTCCACCGACCGTTGGGTGCTGGACGCCCTAGCCCAGGGTCACGCGCTCAAGTTTCTAAAGAGGTGCCCGCGCGTCCCCCCTGTGGCCAGGAAAGAACATCACGTCCCTCAACTTCTCTTGGAGGTAAAGGCGATGCTCAAGAAGGGCGCCATCAAGCTCGTCCCAAAGAGGCTTCGGGGCTCCGGAGTTTACTCAAGATACTTCCTCGTGAAGAAGAAGACGGGAGGATGGGGTCCCATCCTGGACCTACGACGACTGAACAAATTCATCAAGGCACGGAAGTTCCGGATGGTCACCCTCCAACACGTCCTGGGTCAGCTGGAGGAGGGCGATTTCCTGTCGTCGTTGGATTTGGAGGATGGCCTACTTCCATATTCCCATCCTAAAGGGACACCGAAAGTTTCTCAGGTTCGTGGTCCAAGGGCGTCACTATCAGTTCAGAGCCCTTCCCTTCGGACTGAGGTCGGCACCCAGGGTGTTCACCAAGTGCCTCGCATCGGTGGCGGCGCACCTGCGCCGAGAGGGGATCCACGTCTACTCCTACCTGGACGACTCGCTCATCCGAGCGAACACGAAGGATCTCGCCGTGGAGCACACGGCAAGGACCGTCCAACTTCTCTCGGACCTGGGATTCTCCATAAACTACGCCAAGTCCCACCTGGTGCCCGCGCAAGACGCACTGTTTCTGGGAGCGAAGCTCGACACAGTGTCGCTTCTGGCCTCTCCGTCGGAGGAAAGGACGAGGGCCATTTTGGGCAAGGTGCAGCGGATGCTGGTGGCGGACGCGGCCAGAGTGAGGTCCATCAAGTCCCTCCTCGGAATGATGTCTTCTTGCATTTACCTCATCCCCCTGTGCAGGCTCCGGATGCGCCCATTGCAGGAGTTCCTGGATGCGTGCTGGATCCAGACGACGGGCAGCTTCGAGGAGAGGATCACACTCGACGAGAGTTTCTGACGAGCGATCCGGTGGTGGGGCACCCGCGCGCATCTGACGGCGGGCATGGACTTCCAGACCCCCGACCACCAGGATGCCTCCCTGGAAAAGGGTGGGGAGCGCACACCGAAAATCTGCACGCTAGAGGCCTTTGGCTCCCGACGGAGAAGTCCATCCATATCAACGTCCTGGAGCTCCGTGCAGTGTTTTGGGCCCTCAGGTCCTTCCTTCCGTTCCTCAAGGGCAAGGTGGTGAGGATCTTCGCCGACAACACCACCACCATGTTCTACATCAGGAAACAGGGCGGAACCAGGTCACTGTGCAGGATGATCCTCGTCGCACCTGCGTGGCCGAGGCAGATATGGTTCCCGGACCTTCTGGACTTGTCAGCGTCCCCGTCAATCAAGCTGCCAGTGGACGCGGATCTTCTCTCCAGGGAAGGAGGCGCCATCCTCCATCACGACCCGAAGTCGCTGAACTTGCAGGCCTGGCTCCTGCAGCGTTAGAGTTTGGAGGATACGACATACCGGCCGACTGCAGAGAGGTTCTTGCAAAGGCCAGGGCGTCCTCAACTCTTAAATGCTACGGACACAAATGGAAGAGGTTCTCTGTCTGGTGCCATGCACTGAAGATTAACCCTCTACGGATTACGGCTCCCCAAGTACTGCCGTACCTACTGACGCTGGCCAAAACTGGACTGGCGCATGCGTCCATCAAGATTCATCTTGCTGCGATCTCCCGATACACCAGAACCACGGGGCGGACGTCTTTGTGGTCTCATCGTCTGGTGAAAGAGTTCATGAAGGGACTGTTCAGATCGTTCCCACCGGTGAAGGCTCCGGCCCCGGCGTGGGAGCTCAACGTGGTGCTGACCAAGCTCATGGGACCTCCGTTCGAGCCTCTGCACTCAGCTCCGTTGAAGTTCTTGTCATGGAAAACAGCTTTTCTTGTGGCCATCACCTCCGCATGACGGGTGGGAGAGATCCAGGCCCTTTCCTGCAAGGCCCCGTACTTGACTTTTCACGACACGAGGGTAGTGCTCAGGACGCACCCCTCCTTCACGCCCAAGGTGCCGTCGGACTTCCACCTCAACGAACCCTTGGTGTTGCCTGTTTTCTTCCCGTCGCCTTCGTCGCCGGCTGAAAGGACTTTGCATTCGCTGGATGTGGCTAGAGCGCTTAAGTTCTACGTGGACCGCACAAAGTGTTTTCGGAAGACGTCACAACTCTGTGAACTTTGGACCTGGACCTGTCAATCAGGGGAAGGCTCTCTCGAAGGCTTCCATTTCCAGATGGCTCTCCGGCTGTATCATGTACTGTCATCGGTTGGCAAACCGACCGCTGCCTGGCCGTCCGAGAGCCCATTCCACCAGAGCGATCGCAGCTACCACGGCGTTCCTATCTGGTGTGCCCTTGCTGGACATCTGCAGGGCTGCTACGTGGAGGTCGACGCACACCTTCACGAAATTCTACTGCGTCGATCGGGATTCCAGGGAGGAGTCCAGGGTCGGCCAAGCAGTGCTGCGCAACCTGTTCGCCTAAGGTGAGCCTGGTGAGGAGGTAAGATTTGCTTAATGTTGAGTTTGATGTAGTGCTTAATGTTGAGCCTTTGCCACCTCCCGTGGTTGTGCATGTGTGTACTGCTATGTATTCTTTATTCATGAGCATGTGAATCCATGCTGGAGAAGGAACAAGTTACTTACCTGTAACTGTTGTTCTCCAGCATGGGTCTGGCATGGATTCACATGCGAACCCTCCCGCCTAACCCTCTGCGGCTCTACACTTGGTCATACTGCCACTTCACGTGCTACCAAATCTGAAGATGGCTGCCAGAGGCGGGGCTTAGGTAGAGGGCAGTCATTGGCTGTGGTCAGTGATTGGTTACTACTACGAAAGACAGATCAGAAACGAAACTGATACTGGTTTTTTCTTTACCGAGGATTCCCAGCCTGACGACAGGGAATATTCATGAGCATGTGAATCCATGCCAGACCCATGCTGGAGAACAACAGTTACAGGTAAGTAACTTGTTCCTTTTATGTCCTTCAGTTGATTCTGTAGAACGTGGATGTTGTTAGGTGAGTTACTATACACTGCTATTCCTTCTTGTTCGAGATCCCTAGTTGCTTTCAGGATTGCAGACTGTGCTTTTTTGGAGCTCAGTCCTATCTCCACCATAAATCTAATCAGGGATTTAGGTTTTACTGATTTGGCTATGATCTTCAACCGTAATTTTGGTATTTCAAAACCTGTGGAAATTTCATCTGGGTTATCTGTTTCGTTTCCCTGTGTCTCCATCTTCAAGTCATTTTTTTCCCTCCACCAATCCCGCTCTTCTTGACTTCCCTTCTCCCATTTCCTTCTCTGGGATAGTTTGAAACTTTCCTTCCCCCAAGCTCATAGTCACTAGTGGCGGAGTTTCCCTTTGGCCATTTGCTTGCTGTTTTTGATCTTCTTTCTTTGCCCTTATAAATATCGGGGCCAGTTTTGTACTAGTACTTTCCATAGCTGTACCGTCACTCCTTGTTTGATCGATTGCTCCCCCAACTGTCGACTCTTCTGAGTAAATATAGGGGCAAGCCTCAGGGGTTTATCTCTTTGGACTTTAGGAATTACATCTATTTTTGTTTGTATTTCAGTTTGGAGACCTAAACTCACTTTCACAATTTAAGGGTAGCTGTTTGGATTCAACTGTTCAGCACTTTTAGCCCTGATCTGATTGTGGACGGGGCTTTCTAAGTTGCTGACTTTTGTTTCCAAGCAGATCTCCATGTCTTTCTTCAATTATTTTTTTCTTTTTCTTTTCTTTTCCCTTGTCACTGATTATTTTCAGTATTTACACCTTGACTTCTCTGTATTTTTTGATTTTTTTCTTGTTTTTTTGTCAAATGAAAATTGGTTTCCATTTCAATATTCTTTCCCTTCCGTCTTGTCTTTGTTTTTCTTCTCCTTCTGTAGTTTTGATTGCTTGCTTCCGTCCAGTTTGAAGCTGATTCGTTTGGTGTTCCCTTTACTTCGTCGCCTGGTGTTTGTTGGTTCTCGCTTGTGTTAACATCTTGATCTTCTAATATTTGGACCGTCCTCAAAAGTTTTTCTATTGTCGATTCTGACAGAGGAGTGGCTTCAGGTATTGTGGGGTTTACCTCGCGAGTTTGACTTTCTTCTTCTCTCTGTTTTGGTTTGTCCCGGTAAAGTTGCAGGACTTCCTGGAGCTGGTTTCACTCCTTCTCGTCATTCTTCCCATTTTCCACCATTAAGGTGTGGAGGAGGTCAACATCTTTGCTTTGTTTTGCGTTTTCTCTTTTGACCTCCAATACCTATGCTAGTAGTGTTATATTAATCACGTTACTGAGGCCGACCATAGACGCATCACATTTTGCCATTTCATTTGTGAGTTCCAACAATATCCCTGCTTGGGATTGCACCTCTCCTCTTAACAATTTGGAAACCGAGACCAGGGAATTAAGGATTTAGTTTAGGGCCCCCAGTGTTGCTCCACTTGGTATTGTAACTTCTACTGTTTCCCCCTCTCTTCCCTCTGTAGGTTCATTGTTTTGAGCAGTTGTATCTGTACTTATCTTCCTTTTCTCTTCATTTCCAACATTACTGGGCCCCTGTTCCTCCTCTACGTCCTCTCGTGTGGCCTGTTGCTGCAGCTCTTCTTCCAGAGTGTTTTCGCTCCCTCTGCTGCTTATTGCCGAGCAAATCCAATTTAGATCTGGCTGTTCTACCAGCTCATCCAGGCTTCTACTACTTCTCTTCCCGGAGTAGTCTTTGATTTTTTTTTTTATTATGTTCATGGTAGTAACCGTGTATTCCAAGCCCCTTTTCCAATGATTGATCTGCTCAATTTGACTCGCTTTCCCAATAGGCTCGTCTCAGATTGTTGATTTGCCTTATGGACTTGGGCCTTAGTTTTTAGCAGATTGTTGGCTGGGGTTTCTGGTACACCACCTGTTAAAGGTGTCCCTGTTGTCTCATGACCCACTTCTGATCTCTTGCACACCGACAGAGAGTTCTCACTTGACTAACCTGTTGTAGCACGCTCGTCACCACCGAGGGAGCTCAACACTTTTACAAGAGCCAGTTTTTAGCCTCCCAGTCCTTCCCCGGCATTGTTTTACCTCTCCATCCACCAGTGGTTTCTCCAGACGAATTGTTTTCCATCCCAACCTTAGTGACCCACGGGCACCAGTAAAGCTATACACTTTGGAAAGGAAAAAACAGTTGACCTACCCTGTAGATCTAGCAGCCCCAAGATCTAATCCATATCTTGTTGAACACTGCTCAACCGTCTGGAGAATACCATTTTTTATTTTTAAATTTCGGTTTGCGTTCTTTTTTTTTTTTTTTTTTTTTTTTTTTTTGGACAATGATGTGTCTGTCACTGGACACAGCCACCAGTATAGAAGGTTGAGGGACAGCTCTCTCCTCTATACCTATTTAGTAGGCGATACACCACGCGCTACCCAGGGAGAGACACCCCCGCCAGGGCTAGGGTGTTCTTCCTTAGGGATAGGTACGCCGAGTTGGGTGGCCCCCCTAGTTCTCTGAGTTTGAATGTGAGCACCCCATTATACCAATGTGTTAGCATACTTATGATGCACCTAAGAATCTACCTTCCTAGTATAACCGTTGTTGTTGTGTTAGCCTAGTAGAGTGTGCCACAGGTTCCAAATAGGAGCCGTCCCACTCTGGTACCTTTGTTAGGTCGAGATGGGCTGTGCTGCTTAGTTTCATTTTTGCTGTCAAAAATATTCTTATCCAACTAAGGATGGCCCAAACAGCCCCACATTCGTATATATACTTCTGGAACGGGAATGATGAATGAATATGAATATATATACATAGTATATAGGGATAAGGTTGGCAAGTTTTCCAGGGATGTTGCACAAAATGTCAAATGTGCCATGGTAGCTGTGTTACTTATATAGATACGTAGGGCAGCTCCAAGGCACAAAGGCTGAGGGCACCTCCACCCCACAGCTTTTGTGCCTTTAGCACAACTAGTAGGCTACACGAGTGAGACATTCCAAGGTAGTTTTCCCTCCCAGTCACTGCCTTACAGTTTTAACAGTAGGTAGAGAGAGCACTCTGTGGCATGGGAGCTCAAAGACATATAGCCCACAGTCCAGTCACTCCCATGCGACACGTACAATCTGCTGTTCTCCGCTCGTGAAAAAAAAAAAAATGCTGTATCACAGTGCCCCAGTGTCCCAGTCCCACTTAAAATCAAATTCTCTCAGCTAGTCAACGAGCAAGTCAGCGAGCAGCCTGCAAGCTAGACAATGCTAAACAGCGCCTGATCAACCCTGTACAGCCCTTACCGCAGTTATGCTGTAATCTTTTTTTTCCTCCGCCCGTTCGTTATGACTACAGACAGCAGTTGTTGTAGTTATTGTAGCTGCAGACAGCAGGCAGCACCCGCGACTCACCCTCTAGCGGTGATCATGGGTCCGTGGATCCCAACCTCGGGCGTGGGCACGCTGTCCAGGACGCACAGCCTCGAAGATTTGAGGAAAGGACCTCAATTACCTCAATTACACACAACTCGCTCCTACTCATGCCGCACCTCGCAGAAACAAAAGACAGAAGGAGGCCGCTTCCGAGTTGGATGGCACATGGCACTTTATTTCATATCAATCGGACCCTTAATGTGAATCCAAGCCGAAGAACTCTGCTTCTTATGCAACTTCATTTTAGGAACACACTTTGGAAAAGCCTCACCTCATTGTATGGGGTGCTACATCAAAATATGCAATTACAAATAGGTAGGATGCAAAACATCTCTGGGCTGTGTGAGAAACCTGAAGCTGTCTCACTCACTAGTTCCCAGGGATCTGTCATCCAGGGGGCCAGGACACAGCCATCGCTATTGGAACCAGTTCCTGGGGGTGGACCAGAGTGGGAAGATTACCTGGATGGTGGGTCTTCGGAGTGTGGAAGTGGGGCACTGAAGGGTGAGACACAGTATCCCTTTCGTGTAACACCTTTTCACCATCCTACCAAGTAGGATACCGGGAAGCTCAAACCCCTCCCACTTTTCTGACGCAAATAGTTTCTCACGGACTGTTTGATAAGCAACAACGGACTAACACCAGAGCTGTATACTTCACATGTCCCAACACCTTATTCAGCAAGTTCAGGCAATTACTAATCATTACACACATCTGACTCCCATCACACTTGCCCACAGGGATAAATGGAGGAGTACGAAAGCACACTCATCAAGGAAGCACCCATGATGAAGCAGCCGTTCCAAGTGTGGCGATTTAACACGAGGAGAAAGGTAGTGAGACCGGAGAGGGTTGCAAGGAGGGGGAAGTACCCTTGACCTCTAGAAACCACTATTTACTTGAGCCTTGGAAAGTGAAAAGCCTTAGACAAGGAACTGAATCTAAGCAGACCTACCCTGTGCATCAAAGGTATCCAGGGTGCTCCTATGTCGATAACCCAGGCTGGGAGGAGCAATTGCCGCTGTGGTACTGTCCTTGGCTCCTGCAAGAAAGCCGAGCCAGTAAAAGCAGCACAGTCAGTGAGTCGGAGAAACCGATACAAAATCACATTATGTTTGTACCAAGGTTGCAAGCGGCAACATTGTATGACGAATTCTACAATGGACTGTGTTTGAAGTGCATGTGTAAAGAGGCAGGAACAATTGCAAGCTTAAGGAGTGAATTAACTGTTGAAAGCTAAATCTGATACCAAATACAGAGTGGTCCGGCACCCAAGGGGGTGCTCAATTGAAGGTCTCTGTTTGGTATCGATCTAAATGAGAAATACGTTGTCAGAAAGAGACTTTGAATCGAAGTGGTCATGCGACTGGTCCAACAAAAACCTGTGCATTATTGAAAGTCTTAGATTGATCCGAGCCTGGCTGAGGGAGACTAGTTGAACGTGAAGAGGGATCTGAGGCCAGCAGAGGGGGATCCGGGGTGAACCATGGGTCACTCGAGAAGGAATAGTTTTGGAATTACAAGAAAAGGGGATCTGCGCTTGGCTAAGGGGGATCCAGGAAGAAACCTCAAAAATCGTTTAATTACAACAAGAATGGAACTTTCTATGTTTTTGTTTTGCACATCGGGCCCTCCAAAACAAGAGACTTTGATGAAAAAGAGACTTGAGCACAGAAGGCCCTGATATTGGACCTGCCATTATATCCTTGTAACGCAGATGCCAGAGTGTGCGCTTTGCTCAGAGTGAACCATCTTGGCCCCGTGTTGAAAACATGGGGAAGGGAGGCCAACGGCCCAAGTATCCTGATTATCATTTTGTGAACACTTCATTCGTTTCATGAACTGTACTGCACACTATTTGCAGCTAGTAGTAAGGATTGGCAATATTTATAGGCCCTTTTTTGTTTGACACGACTCCACTAGGACTGCATTATTTATTATTTGATGGTCGTAGCTTGCTCCCATCTTAGATTTAAGTTTATCACACCTCTTTGAAAGTTCAATAAACACCCTTGAACTGTGGTCCCTTGTCTGTCTTACTTTGATACCATACTACAGAATGTTTTCCAGTCTCACTGCGCCAATACAATGGATTTAGAGACACTGCTTAAATTGCAGATTTATTTATTTGAAACAATAAGCAGCCTGACACGTGTTTCGAGCAATCCTCGCTCTTCCTCTGAGGCTGTTACATATAAAATAAACAATTTTATTCCCACAAAAGCATTGATATTGCATTTGGAAACAGTTTGTTAGTGAAGAGCATTGCATGTGACCATACAAAATTAAAAAATAGTAAAGATGTATATGGCATAACAGAAACGATTGAGTCCAAGTGCGGCAGATGGTGTAACACACCAGAGTTGAAAGGTAATTGCCAAATGATTGCCATAGACATGAGTAAATTAAATCAAAATTTTACAAAACCACAATTGCATGTTGAAAACCAGTCATGGATAAGTCAGCAATTTAGAATTAAATGGGGGAAATTGTAAATACCGTGACATTGCAGAGTTGCAGATGCAATCGTGATCGTCGACCAAGATGAATGATGTCATCATGAGGGGGGAAAACAAAGAAGGGGGAAAGGAAGGGGAAAACGAAAGCAGAGCGGTAACAAATTAATAAGTCCACTAGTTCTGGTATCCATAGGTTATAAAAACATCATGAAATAATATGACATTGAGTGTGTAAAATAAGGGTTGAGTAGAGGTACCTTATGTCTTTGAAGATGCTGATGCAATCGTAGCTGGGGTTCACGTTGGCTTCTCACTTGTTTTTGTAGGCCCATCTGTGTGGAATCGCTTATGTGACTTTTCAGCTGGGCTCTACTTAGCCCTTCTGAAGCTCTTTTCCCTCTTTCTTGCAGCTTCTTAGGGCTGCTTTGGTGGTCTGTCAGCCTGCACCTCACTGCTCTCTCGTGGTGCGTGTCCCACTCCTGCCTGCCAACACGGGCGTTCTCTCTCCCTCACCACATGCATGTTTGGTGCGGTAAAACTCTGCAGGGCCTGCTGAGGCTCCTCCGTGATTGGTTGTCTCAGTGATGCTCCTCCAGTGGGCTGGTTTACTTGCCTCTCCTCCTTCACAGGAGTTTGTGCATACTTGGCATAAAGAGTCTGCATCGAAGACTGATAAAATTCATTGCAGGATCAGATGCCAAGTCAGCCTTTAGAAAAGATTGTATACAGTTATCTAGCCCCAAGATACCCTACAAAGGTGTTAATAACTGGGGTGGAGGGATGTTGACTTATGCCCCTCTTGGAGACCTTGTCCCCTAAGGGGGAGTCCCATCCAGATGGATCCTGTTTGCCCAGTCCCCTAGGAGGCGTTAAGATAAGCAGGCTCATTTCTCTAGTCCCAAAGGGGCTGACTCCCCCATGGGAAGAGTTGTTGATCTCCATAGAGTTGTCAGAGTGCAAACTTGCGGGAGCCTGTCGTGAGCGCTGTATCTTTTGTGTCTCTATGGGGATGAGTGATTATTGGCATGGACAAGGACTGCTGGGAATGGGGAGATGCCCTGAGGGATCTGCCATATGGCACCCATAATGCCACATGGGTTGACTTCACGTAGCGGGTGGTCTGAGTCCTTCTATCCCCCTTGCCTCCAGAGAACTCTGATATACACACACTTACACACATACACTTAAGCACCTAAAGTTTGATTTCCATGAAACCTAGCACAAGTCTCAAATCCTATATAAATGCATTCCATTAGCTTAAACATACTGCACCACCATATTATTACATGCCTCACATGTACTAGAATGCTTCCCTTAAAGACATGAAAAGTAAATATACAAATTACATCTGCAAAACAACATTGTATAGCTGTGTTAAATCAAAACTCGGCTTCCTTTCACCCAACTTGTTAATGCCTAGCTATTAGAGTGCCTTTGTGGAGGTTTATCTCAAGATAAGACCACATAAATCTGTGTCAGGAGGCCACACAGAAAAGGATTACAAAAAGCAGGCCGCGTCTGTCGGTTTTGCATATGGAAGGTGTTATAATCCCTGTCCTCGCTCGCCCTTGTCTGTGTTTTACAACTGTTTAAATGAACTGCTTTCTGACAGATTTTATTTAACAAAACCTCTTGAAACAGTAGATTAGGCAGCTGGATTTCTTATTGTTCCCCCATTGTAGCACGCGATGGCTAACATCAGTAGTAAAATCCATTATTCCTCGCTTCACTAGTTAGAAAATTCACCAGTTAATTGTGCGGTCATGTTTCATCTGCTTGTTTAGTTCTAGTTGGATGTGACAAGTTGTATGTATCGTGCCCAATTTACAGCATCATAATCGCTTTAACAATGTTTAAATCCGAAGTTTTGCTTTGAAAGTATGAATACTTAAAGGTTAGCCAGCTGTGGCGTTATCTATTAACTATGTCATGCCATCATTATTATTATTGTTTATTGATTAATAATTCACCGTAATTGGGTAATAACTCACCGTAATTGTGTATACTGCTAATCCATCAATTTGGGTGACATATAAATAAACTGCTTAGGATGCATATCTTTGGAATGTGGGGCTGTAAGAAGTAATTCAGTATTTTCTTGTAGAATGCAACGTGCTTTTTTAAATCTTTTGTTATCGGCAGACGTTGTTCACAGCCCCCAGAATGTTGACGCTGTGCATAGATCTGCATTGTGTTCTCCAAAGCAAGAGTCCAAACACATTTCTTGTTTGCAAGGGTGTTAAGTTCAATTATACTGAACTTTACTCACTTATGCATAACTTTCTAACAGGAGAACAACGTTCTTAAACACACGAACGCGCACACACACAAATACGCACACACAGAAACACACACAGATGTAGACACGCGCACACACACATGATCTTATGGAAATATAGGTGATCAATGGGTTACAGGCTCAATTCATATAAAAACACATTTATATAGTCGGAGAAGGAATTCAATACTGCAATGAGAACACACACACACATATAGTATGTTTTCGCTTTACATTAGGAATACCAGTTAGGGACATTGTTTTGCTAAAATATGATATGTAGCTAGATTTTCGTTTTAAGTAATTTGTGCGACATTACCATGTGGGGACTTCCTCACAGTGAAATTGAGTCCCCACAGCGTGTGCGTGTTTTCATACCCAAGTCCCCACAGGGATAGTAACACAGTAACACAAACACATTTTTTTTTCAAACTTTTTTAATCCCACCATAGCTTTCTTGGTATGTTTGTGTATATGTATATATAAGTTCTTCCTGTGTGCAATGCTGCTGCTGCCTTCCTTGTCCATATACCTTTTTATTAACAAAGGACTTTGTGGCTGCACAGTAAACACGGTCTGCGTGTGGATTTATGAGCAATAATGAGGTTTTTCAGCACAACTAATGCCGGAGTGCCGCTGCGCCCCAGACTGGACTTCAGTCACTTTTTTGTCTTTTTTTATGTATATGTGTATATATATATATATATATATATATATATATATATATATATATATATATATATATATATATATATATATATTCTGAGGCTTGTGGAATCTGCTTAGATCACATGCTGTGCATAGGCCGACATCTAGTGGAAGCTGCGGAGTATTACAGTTTGTTTTTAGAAACTCGAAAATGGGCGTCGACACAGGCGTGCCAGTAATACTATCCCTAGTGTGACGTCCACTGTACCCAAGATCCCTCATGCGTCTAGGATCCTCAGATTGTTTTTTTCCGCCATACTGGTCGGAAGCATCTTGCGGAGTCCCCTGGCCTTAGCCATACTTTTACTAATAATTGAAATTTAATATTCTTTATTGACATCCTTCCCCACCCCAACGTCGACCCTCGACACTCGACGACGGCTGGAGAAGATATCGACCGTCGGCTGCTGCACGACGGATCTGGGCCTCGGAAGGCCGCTGGCCTCGGCCCGGGCCTAGTAGGCCGCTGGCCTCGGCCCTGCAAGTAGGGAGAGTGGGGGGTGGTACATACTCTTCACTCTTGGTATATAGATACACTTATATAATTCCTACACTTATCAGCCCGCTGCCTCAAGGTGCGTATGGAGAGTACCCCTTTCCAATTCTGCCCCAAGTGCAATCGCAAATACCCTTGGGTCGACAGTCACGCTACGTGCAATCTCTGCTTGCCGAGGGACCACCCCGAAGCGAACTGCAGAGCGTGTAGTAGGTTTAAACCTAAGACACTCAAGGACCGTTCGACAAAGCGTTGGGCCCACCACGCCAGGCAGGCGGCCATGGCAGCGGAGGGCGCCTTCAGCGATGGCAGCGACGCCGTACTTTCGGACGGCGAGGGCATTACGGCGTCGAAGGACAGCCGAGCGCAGGTCCCCGACCTCGGAAGGTCGTCCGGCAGGGCGGCTATGGGGAAGACCCCCGGCGACGCAAGCGCTACACACCCTACACACCCTACACACACTAAGCACACTAAGTCCAACCGAACCTCGACGACGTCGACTTCTCGGAAAGAGGCACAAAAAGAACGGTCCGACTCGGTGTCCTCTGGGCGCTCTCGATCGAGATCGCCTCATGACGCAAGGCAATCATCCACTCTTGCCAAGAGTGCCTCGCTCCCTAGACTAATGGAAGTTCGATTGTCGGAGGACGAAGACAACTTCCACCCCCAGGCCGCGCTCCAAGAGACGGAGCCCGAAGTTAACACCAGCGAGGCCCCACGCTCGAAAGACACAGATACCTCTCCCGATCCTCGACGCCAGGCGTCGAAAGTCTCCGGGGCCTCCAAGGGACAGGGAAAACATTTTTCCACGCACGGGGAGGGGGGGAAACAGCGGAAAGCACATTCTTCCACTCCTGTAAAAACATCCTTCCCCCCTGAGCAGACAAACAAATACAAGTCTACTGAGGAATCAACATCCAGCAAGGGTACCCTTCATAAGTCCCCTAAACTGCCTACTAAAGTCATCCCCTGTTCCAAAGAATGGTCCAGCGAAGACATAGACAGGGTCATGTCAAGGATGTCTTCCTTGGCTGATTTTTACGACAAAAATCCAGAGCATTTCCTCTCGTATGACCCTCAGGGAGCCACACCCTCAGGTTCCACTGATCCCATCCCCCTAAGTAAAAGGGCCCGGTTCGAAAGACCTGAACCCTTCGAGGTACAGCCTTACTCTACTCCATACTCTACTCCACACCCCAGGTACCAAGGAGAGCCTTTCCCTGAGGGGGACCAGGAGTTTGAAATTATGGAGGAACAAACCGGGACGGAATACTATGCGGATGATGAGGACCAGGAGGAGGGAGAAGATGAGCAGGAAATTTACAGAGTAGATTCCCCGGTAGAGAATGAAGCCCCAGTTACCGACTCGCCAGTCGATAACCAGCCCCTCCTTAATGAGGTTCTCGCTCGCGCGGCAGAACATTTTCACATCGACACCCACGGTGTACAGGAGGAAAGGGACTTCGCAGAAGAGTTGGTAGGAGAGAGGAGGCCGGTCGCTCAGACCATCCCTATCCTTAAATCCATCCAACGAAGAATAGATCCGTCCCTGGTGAACCCAAACCTCACCAGAGCAGTTAACCCCAGGGTCGAAAAACTTTTCCGGGCAGCCCAATCTGACCCTCTCTATATAAGAGGACATCTTAAACCAGACTCCCTAGTGGTTACCAACACTCGAAAGAGGGCTGGAACACCCCTATCTTCATCAGAAGCTCCTCCCGACAAGGAGAGCAAGAAACTTTACGGCTTTGGCAGAAAGGTAGCCTCAACGTCCGTCTACCAAGCAAGGATTGCAAACTCCACCACCCTGTTGGCAAGTTACAACTGCCATCAATGGGAAGAGGTCGCGGCGCTCATAGCCTCTGCTCCTGATCCGTTAAAGGGCCAGTTGGCTCGGATCTCGGCAGAAGGGAGAGCCGTGTCTGGTTGCATATTAAAAGCAACTTTCGACGCCGCGGACAACGCAGGAAGATTGATAGCGGAAGGTACTGTTATCAAGAGACATGCGTGGTTACGGCAGTCGGGGTTCAAAACAGAAACCCAGGCTTCATTAATAGACAAGCCGGTGGAACCCGATCTATTGTTTGGGAAAGCGGTCGAAGACGCACTTAAGAATGCCAAGGACGAATACGAGACTCTCAAATCCCTTGGCCAGCTTACCAACAAACCCCCTAACCAGAGGGGGAACAGTAATTTTCGTCGCCCACGCGGCCAAAATTCACAAAGAGGCAACTATGCCCAAGGACAGGGTACACAATGGAACAACAACCAGCAGTCTACCCAGAGTTACGGCAGGGGTAACAAGAGAGGTCGTGGAAGAGGCAGAGGCAGCCCCAACAAGGGAGGTGGCACGCCTCCACCAAAGCAGTGACGCTCAGTTCAGGGTCCCTTCTCACGCAACCCCAGTAGGGGGACGCATTTCCAACTTCACCCAGGCTTGGGAAGGGATCACCTCAGACAGATGGGTGCTGTCAACAGTGTCCACAGGATATTGTATAGAATTACTGCAGCGTCCCCAGAACCACCCTCCACGACAAAGAATACACTCCTTAGAACATCAGAAGATCCTTCTCGAGGAGATCGCCATTCTGCTAGAAAAGGACGCGATAGGACTCGTCCCAGGACACCAGGTAAACAAGGGTATCTATTCAACTTACTTCCTTGTGCCAAAGAAAGATTTGACAATGCGCCCAGTATTGGACTTACGGCCTGCCAACAAGTATGTCAAGCCCCAAAAATTCCGTATGAACACGCTACAAGAGGTAATCCCCCTCCTAAAAAAGGGGGATTACATGGCAACCTTGGATATGAAAGATGCTTATTTTCATATTTCCATGCTCCCAGCGCACAGACAATACTTGCTCTTCAAGGTGGACAGTCGCCACTACCAATTCAAGGTACTGCCCTTCGGGATAGCTTCAGCACCAAGGGTATTCACCAAGGTACTAGCGGTGGCAGCTGCACACCTACGCAGGGAGGCAATCCCAGTGTACCCTTATCTGGACGACTGGCTCATAACGGGGGAAACCCCAGGAATTTGCAGGTCAAACATTCAGAGGACTATCGACCTCCTCCACGAATTAGGCTTCTCTATCAACGAGAAGAAGTCAAGTCTGGTGCCAAGCACCTCCAAACTGTTCCTAGGAGCAATCCTAGATACTCAGAAAGGGTTGACCTTCCCTTCGGAAGAGAGAATTCGGAATATACTACTGCAAATCCCACATTATCAGTCAGGTCAACAAATAATGGTACGCAAAGCAATGCGGTTACTGGGCATGATGGCGTCATGCATTTACCTGGTCCCCCACGCGCGTCTGCGCATGCGTCCCATGCAGGAATGGTTGGCGAAACAGTGGTCTCAGGCAAGTGGTCAGTGGGACGATCTAGTGGTCGTTTCGCCAACACTCGTACAGAGCTTACACTGGTGGACAAGAGAGAATCTCGCAAGGGGAAAACCCTTTTACGATCCCGAAGTACAGGCAGTGGTGACTACAGATGCATGCCTGACTGGGTGGGGAGCTCACTATCTCCACCACACAGCTCAGGGTCTCTGGTCTCACTCAGTAGCCAAGAACCACATAAACCTGCTAGAGCTTCTGGCAGTATTCCGAGCGCTTCGGGCGTTCGAGCCCCATCTGCTAAACTTGTCGGTGCAGATCCGGACGGACAGCACGACAGCCATGTTCTATCTAAACAAACAAGGAGGGACTCGTTCGCCAAATCTGTCCAAGCTTGCCCAGAAAATCTGGATATGGGCACTCAGACGGAACATCTTCCTGTCATCACAACATGTTCCAGGAGAGCTCAATTCCCTAGCGGATGCCCTAAGCAGAGACTCCCTCCCAGAAGAACACGAATGGGTCCTTCACAGAGATATCGTAGAAGATCTCTTCTCTCAGTGGGGTTTCCCCACTATAGACCTATTCGCCACAAGCGAAAACAAACAATGCCCAGGATTTGCATCCAGGTTCCCCCAGCCAGACTCCCAAGGGAACGCCCTGTGGATGAACTGGTCAGGGATGTTTGCGTACGCTTTTCCACCAACTCCTCTCATCAGGAAGGTGGTGTACAAGATGAACAAGGAATCGATGACGCTCATCCTAGTTGCTCCCATGTGGGCGAGACAACCATGGTTTCCACACCTACGCAGGATGGCGGTGTGCGAGCCCATCAAACTCCCAGCCTGGTACAACCTACTGTCCCAGCAACAAGGTCAAACAGTGCACCAGGAACCCAACTCAATGAACCTGGCAGCATGGCTCCTGAGGTCATAGAGTTTGGGCATCTCAATTTACCACAGAGGTGTATGGACATCCTAAAAGAATCCAGGAAACCAAACACAAGGCACTGTTACTTTGACAAGTGGAAGAGATTCGTTATTTGGTGCCAGAATAAACAAATCAACCCAGTTGATTGCACTCCTTCCAACGTTGTAACATACATGCTCCACCTGCTGGACGCAGGGTTGGTTTTTAACTCTCTGAAGGTACACCTGGCAGCCCTCTTGACTTACACCACATCCCATAACAAAGTATCGTGGTGGAAAGTACCAGTAGTTAAAGCCTTCATGGAAGGAGTAAAGAGACTTCACCCTCCTATTTCGAACCCACCGCCAGGATGGGACCTCAATGTGGTGCTAGCTAAGCTCATGGGCCCCCCTTTCGAACCCATGCATAAAAGTAGTCTCAAACACCTGACTTATAAAACGGCCTTCTTAGTAGCCATTACCTCTATAAGAAGGGTCAGTGAAATTCAGGCTCTGTCAGTGCAGGATCCTTTCTTTACTATCCACAAAGACAAACTGGTTTTACGCACACACCCTAGGTTCTCACCTAAATTTATATCTAAGTTCAATGTAAACCAGTCCATCGAGCTTCCGGCTTTCTTCCAGAACCCGCAAAGCTCAGCTGAGGTGAAACTACACACCCTTGATGTGCGTAGGGCGGTCCTCTACTATGTAAATAAAACCAGACCGCTAAGGAAAACAGATCAACTGTTTGTCTCCGTAGCTACAGGCAGAGAGGGGGATCGCGTCTCTAAAGGCGCGATCTCGAAGTGGATTATCAACTGTATACAGCTGTGTTACTCTCTTTCTGAAAAAACTCTGCCTTTTACGCCAAGGGCCCATTCTACTAGAGGCATTGGGGCCACTCTGGCTTTCATGGCAAATGTTCCCCTCGACACCATTTGCAAAGCAGCTACTTGGAGCTCTATTCACACTTTTACTCAGCATTACTGCATTGACACTCATTCCAAGACAGATACACAAGTGGGACAAGCGGTTCTAAGACACCTGTTTGCTCATGACCCTTCTCACATCCCACCTCCTTCTTCTGGTACTGCTCGCTAATCTATGCACAGCATGTGATCTAAGCAGATTCCACAAGCCTCAGAAGGGATACATTACTCACCGTAATCGTATTTCTGATGCTTGTATCTGCTTAGATTCACATGCGACCCACCCTTCCTCCCCTCCGAGAGAAGGCTCATGATTGCTTGTAGTCTTACCTTTCTGTCTATCTGCTTGGATTATCTGTACTCACGCTACTCCTCATGCTTCCTCATGTCAGAAAAAATACAATCTGAGGATCCTAGACGCGTGAGGGATCTTGGGTACAGTGGACGTCACACTAGGGATAGTATTACTGGCACGCCTGTGTCGACGCCCATTTTCGAGTTTCGAAAAACAAACTGTAATACTCCGCAGCTTCCACTAGATGTCGGCCTATGCACAGCATGTGAATCTAAGCAGATACAAGCATCAGAAATACGATTACGGTGAGTAATGTATCCCATATATATATTTCCATAGAGAAAAAGGCAATGAGAGTTGCCCATTATGTCCAATGGGACATTGACTTGTGTAGTCCCTCCACCTCCCTTTGGTCCTTTTTGACCCTAACCAATGAGGTGGCGGGGCTTAAGCTCTACCCCAGGCAGCCATCTTCAGATTTTTCACCACAGTCTAGCAAACAGGAGGAGTCCTCCAGCTCTCTGAGCTTTCTTCGATTTCACTATCTTAAGCTGTTTAAGATACATTTCGAATGTTATCCTATCTTGTTCATCTAGTCAAGGACTACTATTTGTGACTTTCTGGGATCAGAACGCACAAGATTTCAACCCTTTTTCATCGAGTTAAGAATTGCTTCACACCATGGCTGAGGAAACACCAACTGCCAAGAATCCTTCCTTGTTCAAGGACTGCAGCAGATGCAGAAAGAAACTGGTCTACATGAGGGATCAACATGAACAGTGTATCTCGTTCTTCCCTGACTACACCCGGGAAGTGCAAAAAGACAGGCAATCCTTCGAACATCTAAAGAGGAAACTACACTCCATGAACATCAAATATGGACTGCTTTTCCCGGCACAACTCAAGATCCATCACAACGGCACTACGGTGCACTTTACGGACACAAAAGAGGCCTGGAAATGGGCCGAGACACATATCGCCGGGAACTGGGACACAAGGATCCCGGACCCTGGGGGCAGGCCCAGACTCCCGGGAGACAGAGGGCGACGAGGGCGGCTCCCCCCTCGACTGGAACTGAATGATCCGGCTCAAGAAATAGAAAATTGACGCAGTAAACCAGGTATGGCAACTGATATACACCCAGCGAGACTACACCAGGGCACGCACTAGACACTCATGCAAGGGTACTGTGAAACCCTGTTAACACTTTGCCGTGAATCCGTCAAAGGAACATGATGTAAGCAGAGGGCCCCTAAGGGCCACCACCTACAATCCCGAGTTCTGTGAGGATTGTGAACAATCTGGGTGGTGTGGCAGAACGAGTAGAGAAAAGAAAATAGGGTAATAGTTATTAGTTAATGAGTTGACTGTCCTTTTGACAGTGTGTTGAATTTGTTATATTGGGCGACAGATGCTTCAAGTTGGGAGGAGTATGGGGTGGGGGGATCAAAGTTGTTATTGTTAAGTATCGCACCAGTTCCGACACATGCATGGTAACATCTGCCTTGCTAATAAGCCACGCAAAACATGGAGTACATATGTCTCGACAGAAAACCACCTTACGCACGATCACAACCAATCCCTGGACAGGCCGCTGTATCACGCAGCATCTCTAGATACCCAACACAGCGTCACTATAGTCACACAGCTCAAATGGCAGGGACCTCCAACATGAACAGCAATAGAACCATCCGGGTGATGACATGGAATGTAAACGGGCTCGGTAATAGCTACAAAAGGCGACTGGTCCTGCAGGCATTGAACCGAAACTCCCCAGACATAGCTTTCCTAACGGAGACGCATCTCGCTGGTACAAAGTGCACATTATTTAAACGCTCGAACTACAGATTAGCATTACATGCCGGTTTCACGATGGGATCGCGAGGGGAATTCATCCTAGTACACAAAAGACTCCCATATAAACTCAATACTGTTGCACAAGACACGGGAGGCAGATTCGTACACACAACAGGAACCCTCTGGGAACGCACCATATCCATGACCGCTGTATATGCGCCACCCAATCTACTAACCTCTCTGAACAATGACATTACGCCCCTACTCGCTACCAACTCTGCAGATCTTACACTAATTGGGGGAGACTTCAATGAAGTAATGAATGTAAACATTGACAGAACACATGTAAGGTCCGGAAACCCAGAAGCACGCACTAAACTCGCCACATTTACTAATGCTCTGGGGCTACAAGACGTATGGAGATCATTGCATCCCAACACAAGAGAATACTCGTACCACTCTGGAGCACATGCCTCACTATCCAGGCTAGATTATTTCTTCCTACCATTGAGCAATATACATGAAGCATGTGAGGCACACCTACTCCCCAGAGGTATATCGGATCACTCTCCACTCACAATAAAGATTAAGACCAACAGATCAATCCCCCTACCCAGTTGGAGATTAAACAGTTACTACTTAGGATTCCCAGAACTGGTAGAACATATCCAAAAGGTCACCAAATCGTACTTTGAAATTAATATTGACTCTGTAGACAGCCCGATAACGCTATGGGAGGCACTAAAGACAGTACTAAGAGGTGAGATCATAGCCTGGACCTCAGCCCACAGGAAAAAACATCTAGAAGCAATACGTGAAGCCGAATAAAGGTACAAAACGCAGACGTTGAGCATATAACCCATGACCAACCCGCAACGCACCGTACTCTACAATTAGCACAAAAACAGCTGCAACACATAACTTTAAACAACGCTAAACAAGCACACGCAGCGATGCGAGCAAGGGTATACGAGACAGGGGACAAAGCCGGGAAAATACTAGTATGGCTAGAACGTAGGGAGTTGGGCCTTACCCAAGTCAGGAAACTAATAACGGAAGGACCAGATCCACTAGTAACAGACCAGGACATAGCGGAGGTGTTTGCAAAGTACTACACAGAACTGTACAGAGGACCATCCTCACCGCTATCGACTGACATACTGGACGAAATCACTCTCCCTATTTTAAGTGTGCAACAGCTCAACATATTAGAACAAGAAATCACTGAGGAAGAAATAACCCAGGCAATGTCAGAACTCCAATCGGGGAAAACCCCAGGTCCAAACGGCTTCCCAGTCGAAATATGGAAGAAAATTGGCGCGAATGTAATCTCCACGCACCTGCTACGCCTTTTTAAACACTCACATTCACAGGGTTTCCTCCACCCAGACCTTAGGAAAGCCACAATAATAGTTTTGCCAAAAGCGGATAAACCACCTGATATGTGCAGCTCCTACAGACCCATCTCCCTAATAAATTGCGAGGCCAAGATACTTGAAAAAGTACTGGCCAACCGGCTACAGCAAGTTATACACACACTGGTACACCCAGACCAGTGTGGGTTCATGCCGCAGAGATCCACTAGACAAAATATATATAGATTACACACAGCACTGGAAAAACTACATGGGTTGCAGAGCCCCCTGGCCTTGTTGGCTATAGACTTTGAAAAGGCTTTTGACTCTGTTTATTGGGAAGCAATATGGGCGATTATGCAACGAATGGGTATAGGACCTTACTTCATGAGCTGGGTTAAACTGCTATACCACCTTCCCGAAGCTGTAACCAAGGTAAACGGGCATGTTTCAAATCCTTTCCGGCTGGGTAAGGGCACAAGACAGGGTTGCCCCCTGTCAGCTTTGATATTCCCATTAGCGATCGAACCTTTAGCAATCCTACTAAGATCCACACAAACATGGAGTGGATTCAGGTGGGCAGAAGACTGGGAGGATAAGGTGTCCTTGTATGCAGATGACCTGCTAATATACTTACAGGACCCACGTGACTATTGCCCTATCGTGACACAATTGTTAAAAAGATACGGCATGTTCAGCGGCCTTCGCGTCAACTGGTCTAAATCCATACTGTTCCCAGTGAGGCAGATAGACAATGCAGTGCCAGACGAATGCCCATACCGCATTGACAAGGAGCAACTTAGATACTTAGGCATACAAATTACACATAAACTAACAGACTATGTGTCCAAGAACTTACTCCCTATAACGTTAAGGTTCAAAGATGACGTCCAACATTGGATGTCCTTACCACTTACACTATTAGGACGCGCTGCACTTTTCAAAATGATGACACTCCCCCGATTTCTTTATGTATTACAAAATGCTCCACTACCCATAGCCCCCAGTGAGTTTCATAGAATAGATCAAACACTCGGGAAACTGCTATGGAAAGGGGGACGCCCACTCCTGGCACTCACGACCCTACAAAGATCCAAATGGGAAGGCGGAATCGGACTCCCCCGGCTACAAACATATTACTGGGCCAGTCAAATGGCAATAATAAATGATAAACTACACAGGGACACCACACTACCACACAATAGAATTCCGGATTCCAACCCACAAGAAAGACCCATAATGAAATACCTCTATTGCCAAAAAGCCGGGCTGCAGTCCCATCCATGCAGACACATATAACTCTGATATGGTCAGATACTCACAAGTACCTAGGCTGGGATGGAAAGCTAACCCCAGCACAACCACTGTTGAATAACAAACACCTCACGGAAGTGAACAAACTCCCTAAATGGCACTCCTGGTCCCAACTAGGCATTACGAAAATTGGGGACGTAGTGAGAGAAAATGAAATAATACCATTCGAAGATTTAGCTACCACCTTTACACTTCCCCCTAATGAACAGTACCACTATGTGCAGCTTAAACATGCGCTACAGGTTCATCTTCCTGATATGATAGACATGCCAGACTACTCCCCGTTGGAAGGCAACCTATTTCCAGAAATGGTTAGACACAAAGTCACGTCCACCCTATATGGCGCCATAACTTCTTTCGCCACGAAAGAATTGTCAGGTTTGAAAGCCAAGTGGGAAAGGGATGTGGGCGCCATACCTCCAGAGGACTGGGTGGCTGCACTAATGTTCCCCAGAGAGGTGGCTATCTCCTCCAGGTTCAGGTTAATACAACTGAAGATACTGCATAGAATCTATTACCCGAGGGTAGCACTATTCAACTGGGGGAAAACCACTGACCCGCACTGCTTGAGATGTAGAAGGGAGGAAGGCTCCTATTATCACATACTGTGGGAATGTGCCGTCATCCAACAATACTGGCAGCGGTGCTGCAGCGAACTGTCAAGGGTAATGGGCAAAAGAATTCACATGAGCCCCTAACTACTACTGCTGGGAATAGAAGAGGATATCGAGCTAACACGTTATGAAAAAGCGTTTTTATCTACCACCTCTGCAATACTCAAAAGAAATATAGCGCAACTCTGGGGCTCTGCAACAGCACCGACTTATGAGCAATGGATCACAGATGTGGACATTTGTATTGCAATGGAAAAAAAGAGTATATACAGCCCGGGGATGTCCTGAGAAAGCTCAGAAAATATGGCAAAAATGGGAAGATGCACACTGAGCAGTAACCTATATGGATAGACTGTGCTAAAACCCAAGGACTCGTAAGAGAACCAGCCTGCGTAATATTAATGTGGTAAAATGACCGGTTATGCTAAGCTCCTCTGTATGTAAAGCAAGGTGTGGAAATACGAATGGGCGGGAAAGGGAAGTATTGGTTACCCCGTTGGTCGGGGCTGTATGTTTTCTTTGTGTTAATAAAAACAATAAAATGTTATATTAAAAAAAACATGAACAGTGTATCTACTGTTTAAACCCTCATGATATCCAAAATGTGTAAAACGTTTACCAACAAGACTTTACAAGACAGGCACAGGAGGATACTATTACATCTGTGCCACTCCTCAGATGAGGAATCTGCCAAAACAGCCCCTGTTACATCTCACAAACCATCTGAGAGACAAACCTCTAAGAGAATGGCCTCTTCTGCGGAAAGGAGCATCTCCCCTACTTACAAGTGCAAGAAAAGGGTAGAGAAGAGCTCCCTCACACCCTCCTTGAGCTCTAAGGGTCAGAAAAAACATACAGCAGAAAACAGACCTCAAAAGGTAAGGAGTTGTATTGTAAGTCTTTGTCGGAGGAACAATCGTCCACGGGACCGCAGTCTACGAGCAGTAGTAATAATAAGGGGTCGCCAACAGCCAGGCCGTCTACGAAGGAAAAGATGTCTACGACCACGTTCCAAATGTCCTTGCCGACGAGCAAATCCTTGTCATCGAAATCATCGTCGAAGCAGTCGTTTTCAAAGGCAAAGGAAACTCGCCATTCGTCCACGAAGCTCTCATCGACTGAACCAAAATCACAACACTCGTCCACAAAATCATCATTGACGAAGCATCAATCATCATCGTAGTCGTCGACAAAACCATCGACATCATTGTCGACAGGTAAAAGCAAGGTAGAAGACTCGTCCATGTCAGCGGCAGGAACACCGTCCACGGAGGATAATACAAATAAGGCTAAAGACACGACTCCAACAACTCCAGGAGCAGGACCCCCATTGGTAATTTGCATATGTAAGTAACTTTGGGTCTCACCCTAAATTACTAGGGGAATCCAGACGTGGACCCCTTGCTCACTATTCTTAGAGAAGTACAGCTCCTCCCTACTGATGAGGTCCAACCAGACCGAAACACGTGTCTGGGGATGCTGTTGGTACTCTTGTTCAGAGGAGAATTGCCTAGCATTTCGGTGCTGGACTGCCCCAGGGCAGGACAAAGACTGATATGTTTAGGATATTTCTTCTCTGTGAAAGATAGTGAGCTAAAGACTCTGGGTAAGTCTCTCGTAACCAGGACTAATGTCTGGCAGAGGGACTCCCAGGACCCCCCTTGGTAATTTACTAATTTCATGGCTCCTCGACAGCACAACAACCACGGTACGATCTTTCAAATCGCTCCTGGGCATGATATCCTCATGTATATATCTCATTCCCAACTGCAGACTACACATGAGGCCAATACAAGAGACCCTGGACCACCATTGGGCTCAAGCACACGGGTCATGGGAAGATGTCATCCAACTTCCACCAAGCTTCCACAAAGCACTTCAATGATGGGGCACACCTCACAATCTGTCACAGGGAATGCCATTCCAAACTTCCACTTCGACACTTCTACTCAGAACCGGTGAGTCTCTGTCAGGCTGGGGAGCACACATGGCAGAACTACAGTCAAAGGGCACGTGGTCAAGCCAAGAGTCCTGACTACACATCGACGTCCTGGAACTCAGAGCAATCCGCTGGGCACTGAAGGCTTTCTTACCTGTACTAGAAGGACAGGTAGTAACGATTCAGATGGACAACACAACCTCCATGCATTATACCAGCAAGCAGGGAGGCACACGATCAGAGGTGCTATCCAAGTGATCACAGAAGTTATGGACATGGGCGCTACAGCACAAAGTCCAGCTGAAAGCAGAACACCTGCCAGGAGTAGGCAATGTCCTAGTTGTTAAATTGAGCAGAGATTGCACAACCTCCCATGAATGAGAATTAGACAAGGGAGAGACTCAATGGATATTCTGCATGTGGGGGACATCCAGAGATCTATCTCTTCGGCACCAACGACAACAAGAGATGTCATCTGTTTGCCTCGAGATACCCAAAGGACCCATCACTAGGGGACGCATTCTCAGTAACCTGGATAGGCAAGTTCCTGTATGCCTTTCCACCGACTTAATTGATAGCACGAGTGCTATGCATCGAGTGAAGGAGCAACCATGCAGGATAATACTCATAGCGCCGGAATGTGCTCGACAAGTGTGGTACCCGACCCTCCGGCACCTCTCCCAAGGTTCATCAATTCGCCTTGGAGCGCATCACAGTTTGCTGACGCAACAGAACTACAAGGTTCGCCACCACGATCCAGCGAGCCTGTCGCTCAAAGCATGGTTCCTGAACAGCGATAATTAGCTAACCTAACTCTTCCTTCAGAATGGTGGGACATAATCAAAGCATCTAGAGCTCCATCTACACGGACCACATATGTTCGAAATGGACCCGTTTCACTAAATGATGTGAAACTTCACATATAGATCCACTCACTACATCAGTGGAGCAAGTGTTAACATATCTGCTACACCTGGCAAGAACGGGGCTCTCATTGCCCTCCACTAAAGTACATCTATCCGCCAGAGCAGCCTATACAGCAAACCCTAATCAAACGTCATAACTCACCAATCCAGCGATTTAAAGTTTTTCACAAAGGGTTACTACGTACCTTTCCACCAATGTCAGAACCGGCGCCTTCTTGGAGCATAAACGCAGTTCTGTCTGCACTCATGGAGTAATTGTATGAACCCATTCATAGGTGTGACCTAAAATTTCTGTCCTGGAAAGTTGCCTTTCTAATAGCCTTCACATCGGCTAGAAGGATCAGCGAACTACAAACCCTTTCATTGGAACCACCGTACACCCTATTCCAGAAGGACCGCGTCATCCTCAGGACACATCCTCCATTTTTACCCAAAGTTGTATCAGAAATGACACCCTGGGAGCGTATTGTACTTCCTACTTCTGTCAGCAACCATGCTTCAAACACAGAAAGAGCACTGCACTCGCTAGATGTTGCCCGAGTCCTCAAATTTTACATTCCAAGGACCAAGGAGTGCCTTGCTTCCCCAAGGCTTTTGGTAGCATGCTCAGGTCGCACGAAGGGACAACGTATATCTAAGCAAGGTCTCTCATGCTGGGTGATTAACTGCATACGCCATTGCCATTAGTCTAAAGGTAATCCGCTCACCAGACCTCCCACAGCTCACTCCACCAGGGGAAGAGACGCCTCGATCGCATTCCATGCAGGTGTAGCGCTAAGACATTTGTAGTGCGGCTACCTGGAGCACACTTTTAAGATTGGCCAAGCATTATTGCTTGACAGAAGACACCAAAAAAGAATCAGCGGTTGGACAGGTGGTCCTCCGCCACCTATTCTTTTAAGGTAGGAGCAGCCTTTTCTCCCGCCTTTCCTAGTATATGTGACTTAAGTTGAGTTGCTATACTCTAGATATACTGAAGATTAACTTTCAGAGGGTAACCATTTTGGCCATTCTTAACTACTTGGTATTCTATTCAAGCATGTGAATCTATGAAAGATCCAATGCTGGAGAAGTATTAGTTACTTACCTGTAACTGTATTTCTTCAGCATTGGTATTTTTCATAGATTCACATGCGCCCACCCGCCTCCCCTGAGAGGCTGCTCCAAGGCCCAGCACTCATCATATATGCAGTCACTATACGGCTCAAAATCTGAAGATGGCTGCCTGGGGTGGAGCTTAAACTCTGCCACCTTATTAGTGTCAAAAAGGACCAAAGTGAGGTGGAGGGACTACACAAGTGAATGCCCCATTGGGCATAATGGGCAACTCTCATTGCCTTTTTCT
Organism: Ambystoma mexicanum; assembly: GCF_040938575.1. Lineage (NCBI taxonomy): Eukaryota > Metazoa > Chordata > Amphibia > Caudata > Ambystomatidae > Ambystoma > Ambystoma mexicanum. The sequence goes on along the minus strand of NC_090933.1, from coordinate 422,922,397 downwards.
CTATGGAGATAATGTATATGTATAATTATTTTTAAATCGCTGTGGATTCCCGGTCTGACGGGGAATATTCAAGCATGTGAATCTATGAAAGATACCAATGCTGGAGAAATACAGTTACAGGTAAGTAACGAAGACTTATCTTTCACGTTGGGCGACTGCTTCTCGCCCCTTGGATCCTCCTCAGCCTGGCTCTGATCCTTCATACAATGTGGGCTTCCATCTGTCGGGTTCACAACAGCCTTTTTTTCACAATTCATCAGATCTTTAGACAACCGTTCACTCATTGTCGACACAATGTTCACAGGTGTTTTACTCTTCACCTCAATTTGCAGGCATCCCTCAGCCGGGTTCACTCTTGCCACATATACAGTTCACTTGGTTTTCTCCAAGGTGTCAAAGACTTTCCAGTATACGAGGGCTTTTGCTCGACCCTCTTAGGACCACTTTGACACTTTATACTAGCCTCCCCTAAGGCCACTTGGTCTTTGAGGTTTCAATCAACAACGCAACCCCAAATAGGCTTCAGAGTCCTTCGAATGACCGCCCCCTGCGACACCTGAACACTCTGCTTCTGAACCTTTCGATAGGGTTCCTTTAAAGTTCAATTGCACAAGTTCTTTGTTCAACAAGGTTGCCACCTGCAACCTTGGGCCCAGCACAGTTTGGTTTTACTATTTGTCTACTTCGACTCACTGGCTGTGCTGAACTGTTGGAGTTTCCTGTCTCGGGAGTCCAGGAAGGCACCACAGTGGCAACTGCTTCTCCCTGCTTTGACTATCAGTGCGGGAGGGCCCTGCATGCCGTTGACACCTGTCACACTACACGCCAGCGGACTTCCCGGTCCTATGATTTCCCTTTCGGAGGCTTCGCCGGTCTGAAGTGAAAAGGCCAAGGGTATCTGCCTCCTCGTCGTCCCTCCAGGTCTCTCCGCTTTTCTCCTCCGTTTGAATTTCCGGTCCGGAATAGCTGCTTCCTTGTGCGATTTGCCTTGCTTGAAGTGTTCTTTCGTGCTCTGCCTTTTGTCCCTGTGGGGAAAGGAAAGGGGTGTCAGGAGTGCATAGTTATTAACAATTGCCTGACTCTGCCTGACCCTTGTTCTGGGACATATCAGGTAAACGGGTCTAGCGTTAGTCCATTGTTTGGCACGGTGTAGGAAAGTGTTTGTGTTGGAAAGGGGGGGTAGAACTTCTGAATACCTTACGAGAAGGATGGGGAAAAGGTGTTGTCAGGAAGGGGGTCGTCAAGCCGTACTGAGTGAGCACAGAGTGAATCACATCAGCGACTTCCGACAACCCTCGCTTATCAATGTGGATGGGGTGTAGCAACATCGGACAAACAGCAACCATGCCATATCCTTCATTTTAGGGGCAGAGGAGCTCCCAAGGGATGGAGAGATCTCCGACTCTGCAGTGCCCTCTACCACCCCATGTGCAAAGCCCCTGTGAAAGGCACTTCTTTCATCTGTCTCCTGTTGGTTTGTCTCCGAATTGTTCCACCACATCCGACGCTAGGGCTTTGCAGGTTGTTCACTGGGGATTGTTTTCTTCCTTTAACTCAAAACCCTCCAGACCATCCTCCGACCTGTAATCTTTTCTCCATTGACCCGATCATGACAACTTTTTGAAGGGGGCTTTGCTTCAGCAATCCTGACCTTTGCTAACAGTGATGGCCCTAATTCATTTCTATTCATATGGGACTGTTGTCCATTTAGCTCTCTGTTTTTAGTGGACACTTTTTAGGAACTGATAATATTATCTTGACCAACTATATTTGTAGCCAATATCAAAACTCTCAGAACCGCTTCATTTATGTTTCATGTATAGGCATCTTGTACGCCTGAGACAAGCATTTCCTCAACCAATTGGTGGGAAGAATTGATAGCCACGAGTTCATCAAACCTTAGGGTTTACTCACTCTCCACCTTGATTACACCTAAGGTATGCCGCCACTCTAGTTTTTGACATACACTTCATAGAGATGTTTCTCACAGATAGACAATTACTATTTTTCCATTAATTATCTTTTGATGTAAACTATGGATTTTCTTTGGTGCACTGGCCACAGTTGGGACCCCTTACTGTGGAGTAACGTTTATAAATATCTCAGTCAGTTATACTTGAACTGTACCAGTTAAGATATACCTCTACATGGAAATCCAATGTGGGATTAATAAGGACCACTGTGTTTAGCATTTAACATGTGTATACTATGTATATTGAAACGATTTTTTCTTTGTTTATTTATGTTTTACAGTCCAAATTCAATAGGCTCAAGAAGAAGGGATGTATCCCGAAACGCGTCGGCCACAAATTATATAAATGGACTATCACTGTTTACTTTTCTGATGTTTATTTGTAGACAGTCATTTTGGCTTTTTCACTCTGTCTGTATGGTGAATTTATTGTGACATTAATTAAACCCCCCCCCCTGTTTTGGGTTTTTACGAAATTACTGAGTGTTCAGTCTTACTACTAACCTAATTAGAATACCATTGGTTAACTATAACAAATGCATTTAAAAATTGTTGAACCATCATTTGATGGACGTATGATAGAGTGCAGGGGACGCAAGGGTTCCTAGCTTTGGATCCTCGTTTTTTGTTTCTTCTTATACGGTTGTTGTGACCCTGTGCCAGGTTCACGTTTCCTCCCCCGCACCTCAAAAGAATATTTACATTTTTACACATCATTGAGCAAATCAATTTCTAACTATATAATATTAGGGAGTGCTTCTACTGATCTACCCCTTTGCATAATTTGCTAACAGTGATCATCAATCACCTTGTAAGGTTAGGGCACTCAGCTGTCAGATCTGATACTGTACGATTTGTGGTCACCTGCTGAGCCTCGGGAGCACATAACATTGGTGAAGTTGAGGACTATCAGGCTGGCCCTGGTTCCCTTCCTCCCCTCTGTGAAGGGCAAGTGTGTTCTGGTACTGACTGACAACACAGTAGCCAGGCTCTACCTCAACAAACAAGGTGCTATGGTGTCCTTGCCTCTGTGCAGAGAAGCAATGTGGCTGCGGTTCTGGTCTCTGGAGAATGACATGTCTCTGACAGCGGCTCATCTTGCCTGATCAGAGAATGTCATAGCGGATGACTTCAGCAGACATACTTCAGGCTTCCTCGAATGGGATCTCTGACAGAACATTCTGGAGACCTTCTCCATTTGAGGGACTCTTCAGATGGACTTCTTTCCTTTGAGTATGAACAGGACGTGCACGTTTTTCTGCTCTATGGAATTTCCTGAGTAGGGAGCACTGGGAGATGCACCAATTGTCGACTGGTGTTCCATTTTACGGTTTCCTGCTGATCACTGTCCTTCTGCTGGTTTTGTGTGCCTGGTCGGAGCCAAATTTATTCTGATCTGTCCATGCTGGGCTTAGAGAATGTGATGCACAGAGTTGCTGGACGTGTTCATTTGCCCTCCCTCACGCCTTCCAAAGAGAGGGGTCTAGTCTCCAAGTCAGAAGGGCGGGTCCTCCATTCGAACATCAGCATCATTAACCGTTATGATTGGCTGATAAGAGACAGAGATACAAAGATTGTAACTTGTTGGAGGACTTCCTGGATGAGCTTCTCTCAGCTCGCAGGCCAGCTACTAAATCCTTTTAAGCTTGGGGAGGGCATAATGACCAGTTTGGTGCCAGTATAGGGATCTGGCCCCTTTTTCATCTCTCCCATATCTTCTGTTTTGGATTTTTGGATTGTTTTCATTGGCCCGTATGACTCTGAAGATTGGCACTGTAAAGTGGTGCCTAGCCACTATCTCTGTTTTAAAAGGACACCTGAGCAAAGCTCTTCAAAATTTCCCCTGTTATTTTTGTGTGAATTGTACAATAAGTTACCACCACGCCAGTTTGTGGTTCCAGTGTGGGATTTGAATGTACTATTGACTTCCCTTATGGGTGCTCTGTTTGAGCCCTTGCATTCATGTTCTCGTAGGTTGCTGACCTTTAACCAGATTTTCCTAGCTTCTATCTCTTCCGTGAGACTGGTGAGTGAGCTCCATGTGTTCTCTATTAAACCTTGCTATTTGAAGTTCTCCAAAGAGAAGCTTACGTTGAGAGCGAGACCTTCCTTCCTCCCACAGGTGGTCTTGGACTGCAACTCTCTCAAACTATCAATTTTCCGCCGTTTTTTTCCTCCTCCTCATCTTTCCAAGGTAGAGGAGCATTAGCATTGGCTGGACGTGGAACATGCTCTCGGCTATTACATCTCTCGGACAAGGAACGTCAGGAAAGATGACCAGCTTTTGTGGGTTATTCTGATGCCCGTACTAGCATGACTGCGACCAAACAGACCATGTCAAGGTGGATCATTATTTGTAGTTCAGAATGCTATGACCTGGCAGGGAAGCATGTGCTTGCAAGTCTCGGGGCTCATTTAACCAGAGGTTTGGCTGCCATCTCTGCCCCCCAGACAGGGGTGCCTGTCTTGGACACTTACCAAGCTACGTGTACTTCCCTCCACACACTTGCTGAACCTTGCTGCTGTCAGATCTGTCTGACCTTTACACACCAGATTTGATGGGGGGCCATCACGGAAGCAAACCACCCAGATAGTATTCTCTCAGATAAATCTACATGCAAGAGGTAAACGTGACAACAATGTACCAGAGAGGAGAACCAGGAACCAAAAAATAAAACCTCTGCAGCTTGGGCAGGAGGAGCTGTACTTTCTGAGGTGTAGAGACCTAGACTTCGCTGCATACAGGTCCTTGGAATCCCCCTACATCTACTTTTTATTTGAGTCTCTGAATTGTGTTTCATTCATTCCTAAGATGCCTGTACCCCCTTGAAGGATTGCTGGAATGCATAAGGTTATCTCTACCTTGAGATAGCAACTGTTTCCTCCTGTGGTACTGTACATATATATGTTTTTAAATGTTTTTATTGGTTTATTCACACAAACAATACAAACCAAACTTGCAGTGCATATGGTAACATTTCTGTTATGCATCTCTTAATTATATTCACTGCACCCCTTATACCTCCCCCCCTTTTCGAGCCTACTCCTTCTCACATTCTGTTCCTGCATCTTGTGACAGGGTGACCTCTGCCATGGGTTCCGTCGGGTCTCGCATTGGCCCAAATAACTCTTAATAATTTCCAGGCCATCAGGGTCTCTGTCTCCTCCTCCTCCCCAGCACTACTTGATTCTTGCCATACCATGGTTTCTGCCTCAGCCCATTTCTGCAAATCTTTCTACCATACCTCTAGTCATGGGCTATGGCATGTCTTCCACCCCATAGCAATTCTCCTCTTTGCTAGCACATATGCCAGGTCCCTTAGTTTTCTCACGTGCTTGAGTTTTTGTGGTCTAGTGAACCCCCCTAACAAGCAGGCCCACACTGTATCAATTACAATCTTAATACCTCTTTCTGCTAGTCTGTGTGCCACTTTACTCCAAAACTGCTCAATAACTGGGCATGACCAAAACATATGCACCATACCAACATTCTCTTCATCACATTTGGGGCATGCTTGCCGTCCCACGTTTTTAAACCTAGCTATCTTCTGGGGCGTCATATACGCCCTATGCGTAATATACAGTTGTATCTGCTTTAGTCTTGCGTTCCTCGGTACCTTCTTATGGTACCCTCGGGCTCGTTCCCACTTCCGCCTCCCAGTCTTGTCTCAGTTGGACTACCTCCTTTCCTACTTTGGACATCATCATCTTGTATATTCTGGATATCTCATGTCCCTTCTGCTATGTCATATATTGTATCTATGGTGGCGTCTGGTTCCTCTCTATTACCACTTCGGGCCATGTCCTCTTGATCCTATGCACCATTCTATGATACGTGATATACTGGCCTATATGTAACCCTGTTTCCTCCCTCAACGCCTCGAAATCTATTATAGGTCCTTCTTGCCAAACATCACCCATTGTTGCTATCCCAACCGGTTCCCAGTGGTTTCTGATTGTCATCCTTAGTTGCTTCTCTCCCCCGCTAGTGCCGCCAATGGTACCTGTGGGGAACACGGGGATGGGCTCTCCATCATCTGACAAGCCCTACGCCACATCTTCCACCCAAGTGCCATCATCTTGGGGCGCCCTTCCATTACTGTCTTAGGAAGCCACATGATGTCCCTTAAATAGAATGGGGCACAATCTTGTCCGAACAGCCTGGACTCAGAGGTCGCCTCCTCTGAGAGCCATTTAGCCACATATTGTAGCTAGCTTGCTATATAATAAACTTCATAGTTAGGCAGTTTTATACCCCCCTTCTCATAGAAATTCTGTAGCTTCCAGAGGGCCACTCTGTTCCTTGTACCATGCCAAAGGAAATCCCTACACATATTATCCAATCTAACAAAGAACTTTTTGGGTATCACGTGCGGTATATTCCCAAAGTAGTGCAGAAGCCTAGGTAAAACCACCATCTTCAATGTTGCCCCCGTCCCATCATCGCTAAAGGCAGCTTCACCCAAAACCTCATGCAACTTTCAATCTTCTTAATGGCTACCTCTGTATTGCACTTATGCTCCTCTTCCACCGTGTGGCGTATATCTATCCCTAAATAGCAAAATGTGCTGACCTCCCATGGTATCTGTAACCCCGGCAGCCGTTCCAATGGGACCCCTTTGTATCCATCCAATGGGAACATGCTAGATTTCTGAGGGTTCACCGCTATACCAGACAACCCAGCATATCTTTCCATCACTTCCAAGATGTATAGAACGGTTCACTATATAACATTTTCGCCCATTGTAAATATCCCGGCCCCATTCCATAGCCCGCCAAGGCCGCCAACAACCATGGCCATTTGACCGAGTCGAAGGCCTTTATTGCGTCTAATGATACAATTGCCAATTCACTGTCATTCTCGTTCCCATGCTCAATAACCCGATGGAGTCGTCCAAGGTTATTAGATATGTTCCTGTTCGGGACATAGCCCATCTGGTCAGGATGCATTAATTTGCCAAAAACCCTCCTCAATCTACCTGCCAAGACGGCCGTCAGTATTTTGCTATCTTGATTTAGCATTGATAGGGGCCTATACGAACCACAGCTATGCCCAGGTTTGTTAGGTTTAGGAAGCGGTATTATAATCGCTTCTCTAAGGGACTCTGGCAGTCTGCCCAGCTCATATGCCTCATTCAACATGTCTAAAAGCGGAGGTAGCGCCTCTCCTTTAAATATTTTATAGAATTCACTTGGGAGCCCTTCCGCCCCCGGAGTCTTGCTAGTGGGCAACTGTTTCACCAACTCTTCTAACTCTTCTAAAGTAATCGGTGCATCTAGCTCCTCCCTCTCCTCCACACTGATCTGCGGCAATCCTATATCCTCCAATGTTTCTGCTATCATCGCGTAGTTACTCTCCCCGTCATCTCCATATAGTAGCCTGTAATAGTCTGCAAACTCCTTTTTGGGTATCGACTACACTGCCATCTTCCCTCGTTATTGTTCTGATCGTGGGTCTGGGGGTTTCACTCTTATACAGCCATGCCAAGATCCTTCCTGGTTTATCCCCTCCCGCATGCTGTCTCTCTATATATTTGTTATAGCTAAGGTTACACAGTCTTTCCCAGTGTCCAGCACATTTCTGCTGAAGCCTGAGTATCAATTCGGCATCATCCTTATTTACCCCCTTCAGCGCCCTTTCTAATTCTCCCTCCATTTCCCACAGGTCAGCCAGGATCCCTCCCTGCAATCCTTTGGCTTTTGCTATGGCTACCCCTCTCATCACAACTTTAAAGGCTTCCCACAACGTGCCTGCTGAGTCCACGCTACCCGTATTTGTCTCAAAGTAGTTTGCAATCTCTTCCCTCATATCCTCCCTAAAGCAGGGGTCCTTTAGCGCCTCTGCTCTGAGGCGCGACGTCGGAATCCTCGCTCTCGGGGGTCGATATTGCCATCTGATGATCAGGGGCGAGTGGTCTGAAAGGACCCTCGCTTTATATTCCGCTTGCGTGAATTCAATCATTATCTCTTGTGTGACGTAGACATAGTCCAACCTTGTATGTTATTGCTGCTGGGAAGAATAATGCGAATATTGCCTGTCTTAGGGGTGTCGCAACCTCCCCACATCTCCAAACCCAAAGTCTTCCAACAATGTCTGCAGCGCTCTAGCGGCTGGGGCGGGTCTATCCATTATCCCATATGATCTATCAACCTTAGGGTTTAGTACACAATTGAAGTCTCCCCCCCAGATCACCGCGCTTCCCACACACATGCTAAGGTTGTTACATAGGGTTCTAAAATATGCCGCCGTGTTAAGATTCGGGGCATGCATATTTATAATGCTTATCTCCCTATTTTCCACCAATCCCCTCATCATGACCATCCTCCCATCCGACTTAACTGTTGTTTATAGCAGCTGAAACGGGACATGCTGCGCCACCCAGTTGATCACTCCCCTGGCATAAGCTGAATAAGACGAGCCCGCCACCGTCCTCTTCCATTTCTTCCCAATCATCTCCATCTTATCTTGCGTCAGGTGTGTCTCCTGCATTAAGGCTATGTTTACCTTCTGCCTGCGCAGATATAGCATAACCTTATTCCTTTTCAAGTAGCTATTAAGCCCCCTGACATTCCAAGTAACTATTTTAAGGTCTCTCATGACTTGTCAAATTCCCACTACCCCCCCCCCCCATGCAGTCCAGATTCGATTGCATTCCCGGTCTATATAGGCTTGTTTCCCAACTCTAACTCCCCTTAACTAAAAACACAACAGACACCCCCAACCAACCACCCTCCCACCTCCCTACCCCATCCCAACAACACCCTCCCCAACTGTTGCCCAGCTCCAGCCCGGATTCTCAGGCATCCCAGCATCTAGCCCTTTCTGGCAATAACCCGTACTCGCAGCTCAGCAGGGTCAAGCCGCCCTAGTGGCTGTCTTACTACTAACTCCTGGGGGGGTAGGTTGCGTTTGTTCTACTGCTCCTGTTTACTACAAGTGCGCTGCGCCTAATGCTTTCCAGTCAATTCATGCATTCTCTATATTCCAGTCCAACAGGATCAATAAGTACGAAAGTGACATAATACAATTCAAATGTTCCACCGTCTCTTGATGGGGCTCCCCCCTCACTTATCACCCCAGTATTCATAATGCATCCCCCTCACTTATCATGCTTCTCGTGGTCCTGCTCCTCATCTCGCTCCGGGCAGCTCTGCAGGTCCAGCCATGCCGCCACTTCCTCTGGGGTATCGAAAAAGAACGCTTTACTTTTATGCAAAACTTTTAGCCTCGCAGGGTACAAAAGCATATACTTTATCCCAGCCATGCGCAGTCTCCTCTTGACCGCCACACAGCTGTATCGCTGTCTCTGCACCAACATTGTGTAATCAGGATACGCCGTTGGTGGATGCCCTTTCTATCGTTCCACCTTTCCGAAAGTACTCCAAGATCTTTTCTCTGTCTTTATAGTTTAAAATCTTCACAATTATCGCCCGAGGAGGGGCCCCGGGCCGTGGTTTCCTCATCAGGGCCCGATGTGCTTGTTTAACAGTAAACTGTTGTGAGAGCTTGTCTGCCCCTATCACTTGCAGGATCATATTCTCCCCATAGTCCGTGGGGTCCTGGCCTTCTTCTCCCTCTGGCAAGCCGACCACACGGATGTTGTTCCGTCTTGCCCTCCCTTCCGCTTCTTCTGCTCGGTTCTCAAGATTAGCCACCTGCTGCTTTAATATGTAGACCTCCTTCACATTATTTGTACTGGTTTCCATGTTGGTTTTCACCGCACTCTCCGGACCACTCGTTCTTTCTGACAGTGCTCTGACATCTTGCTGCAGCAGGGTGACTTCTATTCCCACTGCATCTGTTTTGTTCTCCAGAGCCATTCGTAGGTCTGCCATTGCTGTCCCCCATGTGGTTCTCAGCTCCGTTATAGGTCCGGAGTCCTTTCACCGACATCATGCAACCCTATCTGCTTGTCCAGTTCCGGTCCCTTCGTATCGTACAAGTTCCATCTCCCAATGTTTCTGTGGCGTCACCAGTTCAGTTCGGGCACGGGAGCGTCCCCCTCAGAGAGCTGCAGTATATGGCAGCATGTGCTGCGCCACTATTTCAGGTGCGTTGTATCCTCCCACGTACCTTGGCTCACTGTTGCAGACAATACGCTCTTCACCTGTTCCTAAGGGTCTCTAGGTGCACCTTCTTCTCCACCACCGCCATACCTCAGGCTCATGTGGCGCTTCGTGTTATGAGTTCAACTTTACGCCTGCCGCCCTACTTCTGATCGTGCTATCATCCAGCAACCAGCAGCGTGTTAGTGTGGGTCTCTCTTTATGGCATGGGTCTCAACTGCGTTTCCATCCGGTGGCATGTGGTTTAATGCTCCCCAATGACGGTTGTATCGGGCTGTGCCTTGGCGCTTTGTCTGCGGCTGTACCTTCCCCTTGTTATGATCACATTTAGTGCTATGTTGCCACCTGTACCTCAACTTGCCTGTTCATCCAGTTCACCCTGGTGCGTGTTTTTTACAACCTCATCTGCTCTGATGTCCGCAGTGTTTGTTGCAGGGATGTTGTATTCCGCCTCTTCGCTGTGTGCCATTTCTCAGGGGGGCTATTTGTGGTTCTGTCCCCTCTTTCAGGGGATCTTCCTGCTGCCCGATCCCAGAGGGGGAGGGGGCCCGCAACCATCCGATCACTCCTCTTAATGGTCGTACTCAGCTTCTTCCTTAACCGGCTTATCGTAGGCCTCTGTGAGGGTGCAGGCCGCCACCTGCAGCAATAGTTGTGCAATGTCACCTTAAGCAATGCACTGGGGTATGGTTGCCACCGCTTGCTGGCCTTGTGATGTGCAGGGTTCCCCCATCTTACATCCCCTGTGTTGCGCAACCACACGACTCGAAACGGGAAAGAGAGAAACAGGAGAGGAAAACGTAACACGGTTCTCCGCGTTACTTTCCTGCTCTTAGGGCCATGTCTACCAAGTCGCATGCCCTCTGTTCATTGCTGATGATTTGCTGCAATAGGCAGCATGTCCTCCAGTGCCCACTCCTTCCTCACCAGCACAACACTTGCGGCCACGAACCGCAAGCCCCCAACACACTGCTGATCTTGCAGGCGTCTCAGTCTGCCACACAATTCGCACGCTGCAATTCCTGCTTCTGGGGGGCACCCAGCGTCTTCCTGTGCTCACAGGGGGCCGAGTCCGCAGTTTCCTCTTCGCACACGGCAACTGGCCACTATGCGCTCCTCTTGCAGCGCCGCATTGTCTACCGCGGTCCTCACTCGCTACCAGGTGCCACTCTCTCCAGGTTATAGTATAACCTCTGCACGTCTTCTTACTTCAGTTGTCGTATCGTGCCTCCCTCAGCAGCCTGTTCCGCATACGCTCCTGCTGCCTTCACGGGTCCCTTCATTCTGCAGTCGCCGCCATCTTGATATTATATTGCCGCACTCGGTCTATGACACAAAGTGTCAAAGCTTGCGTTCTCTTGGGCCAATTCGTTCGCGGGTGAATGCTTTTTCTTCCTGTCACCTTCGTACATCCATAATGTCCTTTTTATGTTGCAATCTGTTGTCTGGCAGCACACACTTCCCAGGATCAGTCGCCGGATCACAGAGCTCGGTAGAGATGCAGCCTACTCCATGGCTGCCAAGCCACGCCCCCTCGTACTGTACATATATGTCGTACTAATGCTTGTATTATAAATACTTAGCCTAATGTTTTGTGATTGAAATGTTAGATCAGATGTAAACATTTTCAAGCTACCAGCCAGCCATAAAAAGTAACTTTCCATCTCCAATTTCTTACTCGCCAAGAGTCAATTACCACTAGCCAATGACTACTGGGGAGTTCCCATTTTGCACCCTTCTTACACTTTGTCTTACTTGGTGAATGGTACAATTCTCACAAAGCTTACTGGGGGACAATTGTTTTCTTTTTCTTTCCTTTTCTCTCGCACAGGAGCTGTCCAAGATCACAATGCCAGTCATTTTTAATGAGCCTCTGAGTTTCCTACAGCGATTAACAGAGTATATGGAGCATACATACCTCATCCAAAAAGCCTGCTCGTATTCCAGCACCATCGACAGAATGCAGGTGAGGCATTAATTAAAACGGTTTGTGATTACCTCTTCTTATGAGTATTATTCTCCATTTGTTATTTGACCTTCTTGTGTTTGACGTTAAAGTTCATAATATCAAGTTTTATTTGTTTATGAAAGATAATGAATAATTGAATTGTATGTAGATCTTTTCAATGAAATAAGTGTAAAGCTCACTAGCAATTATGATGCGGGAAGAAAAATCCATTTATTTTTTCAGGCCACCCTACAATAAACAGTACTCAAATGAAGGTTCATCAGACATGTTACCATTAGCTTTGTTTAAAAATCATTCTTATTTTAAAACCAGTGTACTGGGCGTGTCCAAGATGGCGGACTGAGCGAATGCAGAAGGTGAAGGCTCCCCAGTAAATAAATTAAACCTGCAGGATTGGCACACTACCCAGGACATATTTGGCCCATGAAGTATTGAAAAGAGATGACGAATTGCACAGTGTCCCGGGAACGCTGCAGGGACGATAGAGACTCGAAGTTAGAAGAGGAGATGAGTGGCGTAGACCAGCTGGGGGCGTGTAGGGAAGGAAGGCCTATGTACTGCAGCTCTGCAGGAATGGCAAAGAAAGGTGGACAGCAGAGGAAAGAGATGCAAAATCAAGTTGGACTCTGCCCCTTCGAACTCGCCAACCATCTTGGCCCTTCTTCAGAGGCTTCCCCAACTGCATATCTGAAAAGCGAAAGGGAAGAGAAAATGTAGTGACTCTCATGCTGCAAGACGGTTGAGAGGAGGCGACAGACAGGGTTATGACGTTCAGAGGCGAGCTAGCAAAACTCCACAAGAAGCAGAAAGAAGGCAGGCAAGGAACAATACCAGTTTGGTGCAGATGAACCAAGGAGGACCAAAGCACAAGGGAAACGTGAGCCACTCTGTACTAATTCCCCATAGGCAGCTCAGAAGGACATTCCGATGGCAGGAACAGCAACAAGCAAGACAGAGCATTAGGTACTCCCTCCCGACCAGTCCCGAGAAAGAACTATGCTTGGGACTCAACTAAATGATCTAGAGGAGAAGATAACGGAAGTCAATGCGGATGTCCCAAGAGTTTCACATTGTATACAAGAGATGGATGAGAAACGAAAGATGATGGAAGACAAGTGTGAAGACTTAGAAAGCAGATCAAGATTGAACAACATAAGTATTCACAATAGTACTAAAGCCAGAAATAACCAAGCTTATAGGAATCGAAACAACACAAGCGAAGAAATTATTTCATGATTTCAAGGATAAGTTAAACTTCATTAAAAACATTGTGTGCCCACCAGACAGACCAACGGAACCAAAAGTAAAAATAAGCGGGCCAACAGCAGTGACATCAGAATTAATGACGCAAGCAGAGAGCTTGCAAAAAATGGAAGATGAACAACAAACTGATTTGCTAGATCTATCTACTTACTCAGTTACAGTGTCAGAACACTCATTTGCCTCTTCTGAAATAGAAGAAGCTTCATCGAGTGAGCCAAACTCTTCGGGTACTGTAGATGAAATACCAACGACTAAGAAGATATTGTGGGCAGGTGGACCAATGGGCCCAGTTAAAAACTCACAGAAAGAATTAGAGAAAGCATCTAAAGTCACGGGGCAGACACATGGAGAAAAAAAATCGAAGTTGTCCATCAACAATATCGGTAATGAAGGATAAAGTGACAAAGGATCAGACTAGTGATGAACAAAAGCTCCAGATTGAAATCATTGAAATAAAAAAACAAATCATCACTAGGTAGACATGAAGCAATAGAAAAACAAACTAAATAGCGGCCCGGAAAGGTGAATGATAGAGGTACATTAAAAGAAAGAGAAAAAGAAAGAATCGCAGAAACTGAGAACTGTTATATCACCGCTAAAAATAATGAATAAAAGGACGGTGTCTTTGCGACAAAATGAAAAAACGAAGAGAAAAATCGTAGAAGTAGATAAAACAGACCTGCGATTCATGTTAGAAAGACGTATACCAAAGGAGGATGGGCTGATCATGAATAGAGCAAATGTTCTAAGACTGCTGTACCATATACCTGCATTGAGATTAATGTCAACTAATGACTTAGTCACGATTGAATTCCCAAACGAAAAATTGACGGATGAAGTCATAGTACATTTGACCAGCTCGTTGACCAAACATGTATTAAGAGAAGCACCTAACCTAAAGCCATTAGGTTTTGATGTGACCCATTTGGAAAAAAATAACCTAAGAGAATCTGATGCTCGAGCGAAGAAATTCTATTAGGGAGGGGGAAAAAAGTAAAAACTACAATGAATGGAAAAAGAATGATAAAGGGCGCATAACGGGAAAAATGTAATTAATAACAGAACATCGAAAAAACACCAACACATGTATAAAAGCAGGAAATCTGAAAGAAGAGGGAATCGAAGAACAGTGGCGTTGGCTGGCGGATCTTTTGGCTTGTTAGACTATGTATATGTGTAAGATAACATACCAAGACATCAAACGCTATTAGAAGTTGTAGAAAAGACACAAAGTGACCATAATTTATTAGAAATGACTTGGGGTTACAAAGCTGTACACCAGCTACAATCACAAACTCTTGAGCTGGTAGTGGCCCCAGGTCAAAATAGTTTAAGACTGAGCAAGGAACAGACCAAAAAATGTAAATTCACTCTTGAATCTTTAATAAAAGAAAATCAAGCTGCACAATCAATGAATACAGTGGACTACACAATGTTGCTAATGCAATTTAAGTCAAATAAAACTTTAATGAATAAACCAACAATTAGACATAAACATACATTTGATAACAAAATATTAGCAAAGAAAAAGCAAAAAACAAAAGAACTGAGGATGATAACATGTATGCATGAAGACAAGGGGCAAAAAAAGGCAAAACATATTACGCAACAATACAAAAATTGGCTTAAAAATCCTAAAAATATTACGCAACAAAGGGATTGCAAAACTGTTATACAACATCAGAAAAAAAATACAGCTGAGATATGGACACAAATTAACAACTTGGAAGCTCCAGAGGAGGCTTTGTTATCAACGGAAATAACAGCAGAACGATGGATTAACCACTATTCTAAATTCTAGGATCCTAAGATGGATCAAATGGTGGAAGCAAAGAGTTAAAAAAACACTTGGCACATGCTAAAAACTGATGCTAAGACACTACGAGAAGTCATTGGAAAATTAAACCAATCCAGAGCACGAGGCCCGGATGGGCTGATGAATACCCATCTAAAATAAAATCCAGAGCAATGGGCAGAAATATTAGATATCTTGTTTGCCCATGTAATTGAAAAACAAGAAATCCCAAAGAGATGGAAATTAGCAACTATAATTCCAATTTTCAAAAAGGAGCAAGAACAGATCCTTACAACTACTGGCCCATTGCGCTGTTAGATGTGGTGGGCAAGGTATTTGCTACAATGGTGGCGAACAAGTTCAGCCAATGGAGCGAAGAAGTGAAGCAGTTTGACATCTGGCAAAGTGGTTTTATTAGGGGGATTAGTACGTTTTTGAATATATTCCTAATAAATATACTTAAAGCTCAAACACAAAGAACGAAAAAGAAAAAAAGTATACATGGCTTTTATAGATTTAACAGAAGCCTTTGATTCCATAGAATGACAAACTATGGAACAAGCTGACCAAATGGAAATATCCGCTACCAATCTTAGAGGCGACTCAAGACTTGTATTTGAAATCAAATTAGACCGTGCAGGATCACTAGCCGAAACCATTGAAACAAATAAGGGGTTAAAGCAAGGCTGCCCGCTCGCAGCATGCCTCTTTAACATGTTTATCTCAGATATTGACGAAACATTTGAAAAGATCAGATGCTTCCCCCCCAACATTGGCGAGACAAAGATAGCAAGATTACTTCATGCTGATGAGGTAGTCCTACTGGATCAAACGCCAGTAGGACTACAAAGACAATTGGAAGCACTCCAGTAATACACAGAAACAAATGGATTAAAAATCAGTCTGCAAAAATCAAGAATAATGGTATTTGGAGACACTAATAAAACTGGGGGAAAAAGATCAACAAATGGTATCTAGAGGGAAACATGATTCCTCAAGTATCATCATTTACGTATCTAGGATTACTACTAAACACTTCTCAAGCTGACATACACCGTTTAGTCGATCTAAAAGCAAAAGCTAAAAACTTGCCAAATCAGGGGGAAATCAATATGTGAAAATATTGTGGATATACATTGAAACCCTTGATCGAATTTTATAGAGTAATGGTTGTGCCCATCCTAACGCATGGCGCGAATACTGTATTTACATTTAAGCAAGACAACTCAACAGTCATCGAAGGGTGTTTTTGGAAGAAAGTATTAAGATTACCCATGGGAATACCAATGCAAGCACTGCGGAGAGAGCTGGGCCTAACTGCACTGAAAACAACTGTAACATGGAAAATGTTTGCACTATATAGGAAATCAATAGATGGCCCTGGGAAAAGAGGGTTCAAGATAATCGGCAAAGCCATGAACAAAGGTCCAGATCAAACTTTGGTGGAATGGAAACTGATATGTTCCAGTATAATTAAGGATTTGGGCAAAAATGATGATACATTATTGAGAAACCCTGATAAAATTACGATGAAGTTGTACAGAGCAGACTGGTGTGCAACACAAGAGGGAAGCCGAGAATTGAAAGGCTATGGAAAATCACTTGTAGGTGGCCGGATACTCAATACGTTACCACATTAATTGGAAAAAATGTAAAATTGGATCTTTAGAGACCAATACCTACGGTTTAAGTTAAATCTATTCCCGACGGGAGAAATAGTAAACGTCAACCAAACTCGTGAAGATTAAATGCAGATGGTGTAATGATGAAAATGTAATAGAATCACTGCAACACCTTGTTATGTTCTGCCCGGCGCTGAAGGATACAAAAACAGGTTGATGGCAGATAACACAATAACCTATGCGCCAAAAACCTATGAAGAATGGTGGTTAGAGCTGCTGAGAGGCCAGCGAATTAGTGAAACTATTAAGTGATCATGACAAAAATCAAATAAAGGGAAAATAAGGAACTAATGTAATGAAAGACATTGTGAGATGATAGATGACTGCAAAGATGGAATATAACTCAGTACTGTTATTTTTTAAATATTGAAGATGTGTATTTTAACTGTGATGAACTGACAAAAGGTTTTATTTGTAAACAAAAAACCATTAAAAGCCAACAAAAAAGAAGTCAAACTTTATGGAGGCAGCCAGTAAAAAAGGAACGTTTTGTTTTAGAGGAAATGAACCATTCCTTTTTGATGACATATCCAACCCTAACAAGGATAACATTCAGATTCATCACAGAGGAACTTAACAGGACAAAGCTTTAATATAAATGGTTGTATCCCACAAGGTTTGGGTGTGTTTGACTAACATTTTTTTGATCGTGGCAAACTGACTGAATATAATTTGCTTGTGGCCCAATTTAAACGCACATGAATTTTTTCTTTTTTTTGTCCCCTGCCTCCAATTTTAAGGAAGTGGGGGGCACCCCTGCACCCCCAAAATTGCAAAATATCAAACTTGGGGCGCGTGGGACACCCCCGCAACCCCTGCTCTGCATGGTTGGTATTTTGCAATATATGCGACCAAATTGCCCGAAGGCCAAATCGCCCATGTAAAATTCAAACAAATTTGTCATTCGGTCAATTGTTTTAGGTCATATAGGCTAATACCACCCACAAGATTACATGTGAGGATAGATGACGAGGAATAGACTGCATTGTCAGTGGAATGGGGTGAAAAGCTCCAGGCATGCAAAACATTGAAGAAAGGGTAGGCAGGGAGGGGTGCACAAAACCTGGATCTTCGTAATAAAGGAGCCCGGGGAAGGACTGGATGTAGCTGAAAGGTAAGAAAAAGGGTCAGAGGGACAGTCCCAGCATAGAGTGAAAAGTCAGAGAGGAGATGGAGAATTAAATCAATATCCGGTACTGAAAGTAAGAGAGAAAAACAGAAGGGATTGAGTGATGGCAGTTTTTTACAATGGCAGTCTAACGATGCAAAATGTAATGCATTTAAAATTTTCTAAAGGGTAGCTGGTCAATCTAGAAGGGGCAACAGGAATGTGAACAGAGGAAAAGAAGAGCCAGAACCTGGCTGACTGTCTTAACAAAGGGATACAATGTGCACCTGATGGGTTCTCAAAGATGTATACACTCAGGTGGAGAGGAAATGGGTAAAAAGAAGAAGAAAAGAGAATAGGTCGGGTAGAATATGGAAACGGGATTGCTCTACAGGAAACAGACACATGGAACGATGTTTGGGCATAGCAAACAGAATGAAGGTTTTGGAATGTTATAGGGATGAACGCCCCACACAAAAGGGTAGGCATATTAAGAAAATTACAGAAAAAAAAGAACACAGATAGTGTGCCTCCAAGAAACGCTCTTAAAACAGGACACAGGGATACTGGCCAGAAAACATATCCAAAGCAATACCTCACAACCCTAGACTCCAAAAAGGAGGAAGTATCGGTACTATTGCACAAAGCATTAAATTGAAAAAATACGCTGGTGCGGTATATCATGTTAAAGGGGAAGAAAAACATATATATAAGATTGCCTCAGTCTATGGCCCTAATTAGGGTCAAAAAAGATTATTGGAAATGTTTCTCTGGGAGTTAGAGGAACTCGGAGAGGGAGTGTGTGTTTTGGGTGGGAACATATAAAAATCAACAAATAAACTGGATCATTGTTGAAGTGTGTAGAGGGAAAAAATGCTAAGTTGCTTCAGAGTCACAATATAAACATCTTTATTCAGTCAATTTCAATGCATAATCATGTAGAAAAATCTATTTAAAAAACCATGAAAATAATTTCATCAGTCATATGTTTTGAAACTACCACTCATACTCATTCAGACACTCTCCATCCTCACAATCCATAGTATACTGTGAAACCCATTAAAACATTAGATAAATAAAAATGCCAGTGAAACACAATGACTCACAAATATATACAATAAATAATAAACATATCCAACAATGTAGTGTGCAAAAATGAAAACAATGAGTATGGAAGCATACTCTGTTGTGTGTATCAACGCCCAACATTACATGTCTTGTTTCTGTTCTTTTGGCAGCAAATGCTGAACATTCATCAGGGGCTGGAGGGATCTATGATAGGATAATATCCCAATCTGCAACACAAATCAAACAAGTGCAATTAATGCTTGTTCTCCTTAAAGTATATTTCATAAACCACAACCATCCTTGTTACAAATATCTTGCTGCTTGTGAAAGGGGATAGCATATATGCAAATACTGAGCAAGATGCACATTATTGGAACAGCATCTGCAAAAAAGCAAAGAAAATGCTGCTGATTGCTGTGTCCCTCCAACCCTCTCAGTGACCAAAACCGTCCCCAACCTCAAGTTATCTATAGAAAGCTAGGAGACTTACTAATTCCTTGCCTGCCGGTGGAAGCCGCAGTTTTGCATGCAGATATTAATACAGAACAGGGCGCGATGCTGTAAATGGGGGCAAAAAACCAAACCGTCACTTGTTTGCAGAGCAACAAAGCCAGCACTCATAAAATACTAATAACCTGGGCTTTAAACAAAAACCTTGCAGTCAATGCCTACCTTGGTTAGGTTAAAACATCCATGTCGCACTTCCTTCCCGGTCACCAAGAATGTCTACCTTCGGCGTCTCGGGATCCCCGACGTGTTCCGATCAAAAAAGCATGATGAGTATTTTTTAGATTTCTACTCTTGCAAACTCGAGTACCCCAGAGGCACTTATTTGGCGGCCATCTTAGACCATCCTTGGCCCCATGTTAATCAGTGTTAGCATGCTTGCCATGCATCTTGGCAGACATACTCAAAGAAGGTAAACACATAGAACCAAAACCAAATTTGAACGGTAAAGGCCACTCATCCCAAACCTCAAAATGGAAATGGACAAATGTAGACGTGGCAATAATGCTGTATTTACAATCAATATGCACACCACAAATTATGGGCACCAAAAATTACAGTGCAAGCAAATTGAAGTTGTGCTTACAGGTGAACCCTACGAATATCCTGGCTATCTTTGCATGGGAGAGATGAACTACTAGCCCAATTTCCTGCAGGCAAACCACAGCCCAGGAGCACCAAAATACAGTACGGGCTGGCCACCAATTCAGAAACCCAATCCTATTATCATACAGAGCTCAAGAAGATGATCCTCTGTTTATTCCAGACTACCTCCTTGTTGAGATGTTTAATGTGACTATCAGTAAGAAAAATTAGCTTTTGCTCAGAGTTTATGAACTTGTCCTTTCTCTCCTTTTTACTATCTCCAGAAATTCTCAATAACACTGTCCAAGAGAAGTCCTCAAAATGATGTTACATTTCAATGGAATTCTTGACCAAAGGGGCCTTTTCAGTGTTCTGTTTAAGTCAACTTCTATGTTCAGTGATCTGAGACTTAATCTTATGGATAGTTTTGCTGATGTATTGGCGCTTGCAAGGGCACATCATTCGATATACTACACAGGTGGGGTTGCAGTTAGTAAATCCAGATTGTGACCGCAATTTGGTAAAACCCAAATTAATCTCTGTTGTCTTAGGTGTTCATTTGCAGACACTGCAAGCACCACATGGATGGTGTCCCTTGATAGGTGGAAAAGAAAACCCCAAACGTGGGGGAGAGATGTTTTTTTCCATTCTGTTCTTACACAACGTCTCGAATGGACAAACTTCTTTATAGGCGAAAATGGGTCTCTGTAACTCAAAGCCTTTTTTTATGAAAGATTCTCCATATTTGCACATTATGTTTTTGATGCGCCAGCTCAGATCTGTAAAGGTGGTCACACATACCAAATGAGGTGCAGTCTGTTCCTTTTGTCTGGGTTCTAACAATGCTTCCCTGTTATTATTGTAAGCCCTTTTGGCTGATAAGCGCACCAGTTGTTTGTGGTATAAATTAGCCAAACTGGGGGCCATTGTGCCCCCTATCTCGGTTCCCTCTAAGTTGGCAAAAATTCTCCACAAACTCAAAATAGTTACATGTTGGAACTAGTTCAGCTCCCCATAGTAAACATGAATTGGGGACTGAATCACCATCAGATATGTTCAATAGCACCTCTTCAACCACCTGCAGATTGGCAGGCATGTTGAGGAATCTTTGTGCACAATGAAACCATGTCTAACCCAATCAAAAGATGTTCCTGGGGATCAAAATACAAATTTTCAAACAAGCTTGTGACATGGCCAGTGTCCTTGATATACATCCTCATATATTTTACCAACGGGTTGAGATAGTGGTTGGCAAATTTAGAAAGTGTTTCCAGTAAAGAATCTATGCCCGATAAAATCGGCCGTCCAGGTGGTTGTTGCAAATTCTTATGGATTTTGGGCAGACAGTAAAAATATGGTATACTCTGATTATTATTCATGAGAAAATCTGCTTCCTGTTTTGTTTCTCACTGTCTTTCAATTCCTTTGTTTACTTTGATGGAAATATTTATTTTCAGATTATCAATGAGGTCCTCCTCTGGATGTTTATGGCTATTAGTATCTGCTAGTTGTCGGTGGCATTCCGCAAATGTAATCCTTGGAATTTTGGATAACAATGGCACCTCCCTTGTCTGCACTTTTAATATAATCTTTGTATACTTCCTAAAGCCAATTTCTCATCTCGATTCCGATTACCGAAAGAGTTCCGCTGGATCTGTTCTAATCTACCCACCCTCTTCAGTTCTTTTTTTCTCAAACATTAAAGATTCTGGAGAGAATGAGTGACAGGTGTGAAGAATTCTACGGAATCCTCATAAAGCCCCTGCCTAAAGTCTTCTCCCAGGTGACCAGGGAAAGGCAAATGCTTTCTAATCCTGAGGGGTGGTGTTCTGCAGCACGATCACCTGGGAGGAGAAAGGCCCCAAGGGAATGGGAGGACTCTGTTGGGTGAGATGCAGTGTTGGTCTTCCTCTAGGGAGGACATTTTCTCAATACCAAAGTAAGTAATGGCTTGTTGTCGTAACAATCTTTTAGTACCCAAGTTGAACATCTTAATATGGGTAAACAAAATCATAAACCCCCAGGGATTGAGGTAAATGAAAACCCTTCTAAAACACTTTAGACTTATAGAGCTAAACGCTCCCCTAACTCCCAAAGGTACAGTGAAAAGAAGTCTGTGAATAATAACAATTTAAACTCTCAAGAGCGTTATTCCTCTCTACAATCCACTTTTGTGATTGATCCTTATCATATTCCGTTAAATAATAATATGGGGAATAGAAATGAGTTTGAGACCGAAAATCAAGTTAGAAAAACTAATTTTTGCTTTAGGGACTTCAAGTCCCATAATCTCCGAAGTACTGGGACGAAGAAGAGGGCTAACCAGGAACAGGGCTGCAGAGTGCAGCTTGTTAATTTAAATTCTCCAGCATGGGGTCTGGCATGGATTCACATGCTCATGAATATTCCCCGTCGTCAGGCTGGGAATCCTCGGTAAAGAAAAAATCAGTATCGGTTTCGTTTCTGATCTGTCTTTCTTAGTAGTAACCAATCACAGGTCTCTAAGTCATACTTCCCCCAGCCAATGACTGCCCTCTCTCTAAGCCCCTCCCCTGGCAGCCATCCTCAGATTGTTACCGCACGTTCAAGTGTTGGGAGTCCTCGTGCTATAGCTCTCAAGCTTTTACTGTGTTTTGCGATTTTTCAAAGAGTTTCATCTTATTTTTTTGGTCAATCGAGCCTCAAGCTCCACCGGTTCTACTTCCGATCAATGGCAAAGTTTTCATTGAGTACGCTTCTTGGAGGATTCCAGAAGACCTTGAGGCCTACCCCGTGGACATGGCCCAGGACAAGGGAAGCTCGACGCCCGGATCCAAGCTGTTCAGGAACTGCCCTGGATGCGGTTTGCAGAATGTGTTCAAGGAGGACGAGCATTCTAGGTGCCTCTACTGCCTTCACGAAGACAAAACGCACGTGGAGAAGGACTGTGCGTTTTGCACAAACATGTCGGAGCGGACCATGAGGGATCGGCGGATCCGCCTCACCAACTGGCTGGAAGGAAAGAGCTCAGTGGTAGAGAAGAAGAAGAGGTCCGAGCGGTCTTCCAAGTCCTTTGAGGGCGCTCCGGCGAGGGGGGCCCAACAGAAGGCTAAGCACAGCGAGTCCATGGGCACCGGGAGCACCGAACGGTCGGGCTCCTCGGCTGCCAGGCAGGGCGCACTTTCACCGACACCATCAACCACGAGCCAACGCTCTGGCTCGGGGAAGAGAAAGTCGGAGATCCCGGGTAAGCTTCTGGAGAAGCCACGGTCGATCCCGACGGAAGCAGCCGAGGGGGAGCGAGGCGGTGACCCTCCCCCCAAGGTGAAGGCCTCAAGCACGCCAAAAGTCTTGAAGGCCCTGATTCACCTGGCTATGGCCTCTATCGAGGGAGTCGTGGAGGCCCTGGCGAAGCCTGTGGAGGCTACCCCAGTGGAGACTACCTCGGGGCCCAGAGTTTCCCTGCCACCGCAGAGGGAATCCTCTTTTCAGCCCTCGATAAGACCCCTGTGAACACCCTGGTGGAAAAAGAGGGGGGGGGCAGTAGCCATCACAGACCCGGATACAGCCTCTGAGGAGAAGCTGGTTGAAGTCGTGCAAGGCCTCAAACGATGTTTGAGGAGGTCCGGTCCCACGGGAGGAATCCCGGGGAGGCGGACGAAGAGAGCGACGGTGGTGCCGACAAGGCTCCCGGGGAGGAGGAGCAACCATCGCGCCCGTCGCAGCCAGTGCCCGACAACTCGGTGGCCATTTTGGTGACAATCCAAACCTTTTGCATGGAGATAAGGACGAGGTTGACTCTACCCCCAACGGACGACCCAGCAGAACCCGGCCCATCGGGAAGCCCTCCAAACAAGCGGAGGATAGTTCACCCCCCCTGCCTTTCCAGCCTGTATGGCCCGCTCAGCCTTCATCTCCTTACCCTGATCCTAGGGATGACACGGGAACAGATGACGACGGTGTGACGACGGGATGGGCCTTCCATCACCACCCCCTCGGGCCTGCCCGCCCGACAAAATTAGCTCCTTCCATGCCATGATATCCAGGGCATCCAAGCTTTTCCAGCTCTGCCCCGAACAACAGAAGAAGGAAGGCTTCCTCTATCAACGGCGCAAGGCCAAGAGGAAGACTGTCCTCGCGGTGCCGTTGCTTGATGACATCTGGGACGAGGGACTTGCTCTCCTGAAGAACCTGTTCACGAAGCCTGCCAAGAGGGATCGGTACGAGTAGTAGTACTGGGTCCCCGATTCCGCCCCTTTGTGCCTCAGGGAGCAGCTGACCCCGGATTCGGTGATCTCGGCGGCGGCCAAGAAAAAGGCGGCGGGGCGACGGCTTCAACTTCAACTTCGTAAGGAAAAGAGACCGGACGCCATGGGACGACGAGTCATCTCGTCCGTGGTGAAGACAATTAAGCCGGCCAACGCCCTAGCGATTGTGGCCCGCTACGACAGGGAGTTGTGGTACAAGATCGCCCCCCTGCTGGACTTCTTACCAGACGACAAGAGGGTAGAGGCCCTGGGGATCCTACAGGAAGGTGAGGTGGCGACGGACCACTCCATAACGGTGGCCACAGACATCGCGGGCACCGGGTTCTGCCATTTGGGCAACAGTGTTTGCCTTCGACGGCGGGGATGGCTTAAGGCAACCGATTTCCGCCAGGACGTGCAAACCAGAGTTCTGGACATGCCCTTCGACAGGAACAACCTGTTTGGAAAGACAGTAGATGAGTCATTTCAGGCCATCAAGACCGACACTGAGACGGCTCGGGCCTTGGGAGTTTTGCAGCGACGACGGACACCCTTTTGGAACTCCGGAGGCAAGCAAGGTGCCTCCAAAGGATTCGGCGGTGGCTCCTCCACGTACCGTCAGGCAGCCCGTTCCTCGCCACAAGAGGCCTACAGAGGGCGCAGCAAGTCAGGAGGACCCCGTCACCGCCGCCAAGGAGGCCAGGGCGGCAAGGCCGCCTCCAAGCAGGACTGAACCGGCCGTAGCGTCGGGCCCCCACCTGAGCACCCCGGTGGGAGGCCGGCTGGCAAAGTTCATCAGCGTGTGGAAGTCCATCTCCACCAACCGTTGGGTGCTGGATGCCCTGGCCCACGGGCACACTCTCGAATTTCTAAGGAAGTGCCCCCGAATTCCTCCCGTGGCCAGGAAAGAAAATCACATCCCACAACTGCTGTTTGAAGTAAGGGCGATGCTCAAGAAAGGGGCCATCGAGCCCGTCCCGAAGAGGCTCCGGGGCTCTGGAGTATACTCAAGATACTTCCTCGTCAGAAAGAAGACAGGTGGTTGGCTCCCCATCCTGGACCTGCGTCGGTTAAACAAATACATCAAGTCCCAGAAGTTCTGGATGGTCACCCTCCAGCACGTGCTGGGACAGCTGGATGCAGGCGACTTCCTATCTTCGCTGGACTTGGAGGATGCGTACTTCCACATCCCCATTCTAAAAGGACACTGAAAGTTTCTCAGATTCGTAGTCCAAGGACAAGCACTGCCATTTGGATTGAAATCGGCGCCCAGGGTATTTACCAAGTGCCTAGCGCCAGTGGCGGCGCGGCTGCGCCCGCAAGGGATCTACGTTTACCCCTACCTGGACGATTGGCTCATCTGAGCAAGGACAAGGGAGCTTGCCGTCGAGCACACAGGGAAGACCGTCCAACTGCTCAAGGACCTGGGATTCTCCATCAACTTCCCCAAATCCCACCTGGTTCCAGGTCGCACTTTTTCTGGGAGCCAAGCTCTATACAGTGGCACGATTGGCTTCCGCGTCGGAGGAAAGGACGAAGGCCATCCTGGGCAAGGTGCAGCGCCTGCTGGCCATGGACGTGGCTAGGATGAGGTCCATCAAGTCACTTCTCGGCATGATGTCCTCTTGCATCTACCTGGTGCGCCTATGCAGGCTGTGGATGCATCCTCTACAGGAGTTCCTCGCCGCCTTTGGATCCAAGCGGCGGGCAGCTTCGAAGATAAGATCCCGCTCAACGAGGTCTTCCGCCAAGCAATTAGGTGGTGGGGCACCCACGTGCATCTCGCGACGGGCTTGGATTTTCAGACCCCAGCACACCAGGAGACGGTGACGACGAATGCCGCCCTGGAGGGTTGGGGAGTGCACACCGGAAATCTTCACGCGAGAAGCCTTTGGCTCCCGGAGGAGAGGTCTCTCCACATCAACATCCTGGAGCTCCGATCAGTGTTCTGGGCTCTCAGGTCGTTTCTCCCGTCCCTCAAGGGCAAGGTGGTAAGGATCTTCACCGACAACACCACCACGATGTTCTACATCCGGAAGCAGGGAGGAACCAGGTACCCGGCCTTATCCAAGGAGACCCAGGATCTGTGGCACTGGGCTGTTGCCCAGGGGATGTTTCTGGTGCCCTTCCACCTAGCAGGAATAAAGAACACCATCGCCGATTCGCTGAGCAGGGAACTGCGCTCATGCCACGAGTGGGAACTGCGTCGGGACCAAGTGGATAGGCTTTTCCAATCTTGGTGAACCCCAGATTGACCTGTTCGCGACGGCAGTGAACTGCAAGTGCCAGAGGTTCTCCAGCAGGTTTCCCCAGCCGAGGAGCATGGGCGATGCTTTCTCGTTCCCCTGGGACGGCCTGTTCCTGTATGCGTTCCCTCCGTTGCCGTTGCTACTGCGACTCGTCAACCAACTCAAGAGGTCCCAGTGCAGGATGATCCTCGCCGCACCGGCGTGGCCGAGACAGATCTGGTTCCCGGACCTTGTGGGCTTGTCAGCATCCCCCCCCAGTCAAACTATCGACGGACGTAGATCTTCTATCCAGCGAAGGAGGTGCCATCCTCCATCACAACCCGGGGTTTCTGAACTTGCAGGCCTGGCTCCTGGAGGGTACGATAACCCGGCGGACTGCAAGGAGGTGCTTGCAAAGGCCAGGGCGTCCTCAACTCTGAAGTGCTATGGACACAAATGGAAGAGGTTCTCTGTCTGGTACCGTGCACAGAAGATTAACCCTCTTCGAATTACGGCCCCTCAAGTGCTGCCGTACCTGCTGTCGCTGGCCAAGGCGGGGCTGGCTCATGCCTCCATCAAAATACATCTGGTGGCGATCTCCTGCTGCACCAGAACTACAGCACGATCATCTCTGTGGTCTCATCGCCTGGTGAAGGAGTTTATGAAGGGACTGTTCCGTTCATTTCTGCCGGTGAAGGCTCCGGCCCCGGCATGGGAGCTCAACGTGGTGCTGACCAGGCTCATTGGGGCGCCTTTCGAGCCTCTGCATTCGGCACTGTTGAAGTTCCTGTTGTGGAAACTGCATTTCTTGTGGCTATCACCTCCGCACGACGAGTGGGAGAGATCCAGGCCCTATCCTGCAAGCCTTCATACTTGACTTTTCACGAGACGAGGGTGGTGCTGAGAACGCACCCCTCCATCATGCCCAAGGTGCCGTCGGACTTCCATCTCGACGAGCCCTTGGTGTTACCAGTTTTCTTCCCGTCGCCTTTGTCGCCGGCCGAGAGAACTTTGCACTCGCTGGATGTAGCTAGAGCGCTGAAGTTCTACGTGGACCTGGTGAGGAGGTAAGAGTTGATTAATGTTAAGTTTATGTAATGCTTAATGTTGAGCCTTGCCACCTCCCGTGGTTGTGCATGTGTGTACTTCTATGTATTCTTATATTCATGAGCATGTGAATCCATGCCAGACCCCATGCTGGAGAAGGAACAAGTTACTTACCTGTAACTGTTGTTCTCCAGCATGGGTCTGGCATGGATTCACATGCGAACCCTCCCTCCTACCCCTCTGCGGCTCTTCACTTGGTCATACTGCCACTTTAGGTGCTACCAAATCTGAGGATGGCTGCCAGGGGAGGGGCTTAGGGAGAGGGCAGTCATTGGTTGGGGGCAGTATGACCCAGAGACCAGTGATTGGTTACTACTAAGAAAGACAGATCAGAAACGAAACTGATACTGATTTTTTTCTTATCGAGGATTCCCAGTCTGACAGGGAATATTCATGTGCATGTGAATCCATGCCAGACCCATGCTGGAGAACAACAGTTACAGGCAAGTAACTTGTTCCTTATCCACACCTGAGGAAGACTGGGAGGCTTAAAAAGCCCCCTTCCGTATATGCCATTAGTGAGCAGGGAGAGCAGTGTGAGCAGCACAAGTAGAAACTGGAGGAGGGAGAAGACGCCGGCACCACTGCTGAGCAGACAGCAGTAGCTGGTCCTGACGGGGTCTTTCCCTCCAGAAGCATTAATTGCAGAGGCTGGGTAGTGGGAAGTGTGCAAGAGTGAAGCTTTCCCTCTGAAGACCTGTTTTGCAGAGGCTGCACAAAGGGAAGCGAAAGTGTGGAAAGCTTACTCCCCCCCCGAAGGCTGGCTCCGGTGGCTGGCGAGCGCCAGAGTGCCTCCGGAGCAAAGGAAGATCTGTGTTCAAGTGGCGTAGGCAAACCAAAATCAGCAGAGTGCCAGGTTGCAAGGAGCCGCGCAAAATACCTGTGAGCAGCTAGGTTATTGGATGTGCACGCCTTACCTGGTGAGTTCACCAGCTGATGGATACACTGGTGCACTGCAAGACTGCTCGTGTCCTCGCTATAGGTGTTTTCTGATGAGAAAACATTTGCGTGTGTGTGAAATTAATACTCAAGGCAAATTTGAATACCGAACCATCAGAAACCAGAGAAAACATTGCTTTACAAAGACAAATAACTGTGTCCTTAAGCATGCACGTTTATTTAGAACCCAGCAACAAGATGGGGCAATGCTATTACAACACAATACAGACAACCATAACCCAAGCCAAAAGAAAAAAAAATCTAGAACCAACAGTTATTGCCAAAGTCAGGAGGGGGCTAATGCAAGTTTCAAAGGTTGTAAAGCCTATTGCCCATATTTGAAGAAGCACACACCAAAAGCTGATATAAACCCACATTGCCAAAGCCAAGGAAGAAGCAGAATAAAACGATATCCTTGTCAGTGGTTGGTTAATAACGCAGGGGGGGGAAACTAGAGTGTCAACAAGGCTGCCCTTCTGGAAAAGGTAGTTGAGAAGGAGAGTAGCATAACTTGCAGGGGTTTTGGAAAGTACTAAAGAGCACCAATGTGAATCTTGCCTTCCCTGAAGAATTGCTTAAAGTCTTGTGTAAAATAATGAACCTTGCAAGGCTGTTGTAAGCTGATCTTAACCACAGAGGCACTTTTATTTGTAAATTACTGTTCGGGTAGGGATGTATACCCGAACAGAAAACTTTGAAGTACTAGACCTGGCATTGAAGTAAACCAAGTAGAAGTTGATGAAGTGTTTTGAAGTGGTGTTAATTATCCTGACAAACTTTCCTTGCTGGAGCAAGAACTGTATAAATATGCTGCAGAAGTGTTCCATATCTTCAGAAATAATAGGTTATTGCAAAAGCATACTGACAAAGATAATATTTGTTACTACTGATGAACTAAGAGATTTTCTTTGTTTATTTGAAAATTACTTTGGCTATTACAAGAGGAAGAGAAATAACCTTTTTTTTAAACCGCTGTTGGAACTTTGTGTTGTCAAGTTAAAGTCACCAAGAACTGTGTTTGAACTTTGTTACAGGCCAGGATTTCCTTATTTCTTTTTGGAACTGTTGAGCAGAATCCTGCTTGATACTGGGGAAGGGGAATTCACCCAGATTATAAGGAGAGACTGTTGTAATATGGTGAATTTAACTGTTATATTTTGTTGCGTTTGATCTGCCATGCTTTACTTTATCCAACCTTTTGAGTTAATAAAATGACCTTTTTTGAAAAACCTTCACAAAATTGTCTGCCTCACATTTCTGACCCCTCACACAGGGCAGTTCAAAAGTAGGTTTCCTCTCCTGCTGCAGATCATACACACATGTTCTGGTCCTGTGACGCGCTGGGCCCATACTGGAAGGCCATAATTGATGCTCTCTCAGACATTACAGCGTCCTGTATCCCTGCAGAACCCCTAGCTGTACTGTTCCGCCTGTGGGATAGCCCAGAATTAAGGAAAAGGTCTAGGTTTCTCAATGTCGCCACCATAATAGCCAAAACATGCATATTACAATGTTGGAAGCGCTGATTTCCCCCCCCCTCGTTTGAGATGTGGATGAGGGCCCTCACCTGGACTCGATCGTGCGAGGAGGACTATATCAATACCCTCCCGCTGGCCTCCCGCCCCAGGAATGTGTGGACAGAATTTTGTACATATTTAAATAACAAGGACGACCTAGAACTATTGTCCTCCCCTCCTCCTGGTGATGTAATCTAATCCACTGCTGTGCCGCTTGGAGCTGGGCAATGGCCCCACCGATATCTACCTAACATTCCCATGTATTGCACTACTATGTATATACTTGTCACTTTTGCTATGCTGTAAAGTGTGTTGATTGTCTGTTCTCTCACCATGCCAATAAAGAAAAGTTTAAAAAAAAAAAAGTAGGTTTCCTCCACCCCGTCGGATTATCAGACTGGTATGCATCTTCATTAGCTAAGAACTCTTTAGTATGCAGCTTTCTCATGAATTCTTTGAATTGAATCTAAATTTGAACATAAACCTGGTAGTTATCCCAACGATGGATAGATCACAGGTAGTGGACTTTTAAATTGATGGGGGCTGGGGGTTGTACCCACAGGAGAGAGACTACACCTTTTATTCATATGTGTACAGGTCATATATGCACATAGACCATATCTTCACTTCACAGGGAGTGATGAGACAAATGCAAGAGGTAGATCTTGGAATTCTATACATCTCAAACTATGCCCCAATTTACTTACAGTGGAATTAGGGAACGAAGAGTGGAAGTTGACGGCTAGAAGATTATGTCCTAAGAGACAAGGGGACCACAATTCTATTGGGGAAGAAGATACATGATCACATAACAGGAAAAAGGGAAACCGATATAAACAAAGGGCAATGTTGTAGCAAATTCGAGATTTAATTGAGAAATAGTGGAATAAAACTGAAAAGGGCCCGGGAGAGAAGCATGCATGAAGGGGGAGGTGGATCTAGAGAGGGAAGCATGAGAATTAGGGGCAACACATAAAGCCATGGGTATGAGCAGCAAGAAAGCTTGCACATGCAAGGTGGCAGTTAGTACACATTTCAAATAGGGCGGTAGAGAATAGATTACTCGGAGCCAGGTAATTTGTCTATGAACATGGTAATAAAGCTGCCACTTTATTAACAAGACAAGTGAAGGCAAAATAACAAAGGTTCTTTATACAGAAGTTAAAATGAGGGAATAATAGTATGGTCTTACTAGAAAGGGACAAAAAGATGGTCATGTGTGACTTTTTCGCTGATCTATATAATATATGTAAAGAGGAGATGCTGCAAAAATGTGGCGTAGGATAAATATATAGCTGGATTGTCTGGCCCAAAACTATCCAGCGAAGGAGCAGAGACCTTGGAAACAGAAGTGGATTTCCTGCAAGCAACAAAGAGAATGAAACTCCTAAGAGTCCAGGACCGGATGGCATTACAGCAATATTTTACCAAACATTTGCCCAAACAGCTCAGCCCTTATCTGGCAGAACTCCCGATGGAAATGGTGCACATTACATGAATCCCCAAACTAGACAAGGAATCGCCTAACTGAGCTCTTCCTTTACACCAATTATCAATCTTGATGCGAAATAAATTATACACGAGAGTCCTAGCATGTAGACTGGAAAGAGTACTTCCATACCTTTTTTTAAATAAATCTCTTTATTCATTTTAACATAAGACAATGTATTTTCCGGCGTCATTATGATGCATCATGAATTGCATTTGCTAATAGACATTTGCTGCTTCACAGGACTATCAGTAATAAACATTGAGGATACTTATCACATCTATCGCAGAACATATGTTTATAAAAAGGCAACAACAGTTGAAAAATAGTACCCGCCCACACTTAAGGCCACACATTATCTGCCCTGGTCCACTTTTATACAAGGGTGGGAGGCTGAGAGAGAACAAGGCAAGCCTGGATCTACTTGGGATTGCTTAGTGGTATTTTGTATATGCTTAGTTTTTGATTGCATATGTTTCGTTTTAATGCACCTTGTAGGGTGAGTGAAGCTCCCCCTCAAGGTGGCTTCTCATCAGTTGCTTGTTTGCACCATACATTTCTCTTCCCGTTGTATCAGGGTTTCTTGTCTGTTCTGAGCATAGGTATTTTCTCACAATATAAACATTTCCATTCCTGCCAGGTGCTCCAAGTCAGCTGCCCATATTTTTTACGTTAGGAGGATCTGTGAACTTCCATGCAATGGCTATCCGTCTGACAGCTAAGATATTGGCCAGGTTCACACATTTATTTAAGCTTTGTGTACTCTCTGCTCTCTATTGGAGGCCTACTAGGCAGGCTTCTAGGTCTATGAGTACCCATTCTTTTCCTACTGTCCTCAGTCTTTGTTGCTTTTCTTTCCAAAACATGGCAATTTTCGGCATCCCCAAAACATACGCATTAAGTTTGCGTTCTGTGAAAGGCATTTGGGACAGTGGTGCGGCATGGTGGGGAACAGTCTGGATAACCCATCCTGGTTTAGTACGTTTTGTGCAAGAGATTGTATTGTGTTGGCCTAAATCTTTGATTGTGGGACACCATTTTGGGATGCAACATCATAGTGTACCACTGCGTGTCATCCAGGTAGAAGTCATTCTCCCACAGTTGTTTAACCTTCAGTTGTGTTAGCTTCTCCTTGTTCAATGAAGTGCCATAAATTGTCGTTATTGTTCGTGGCCCTTCACCTCTTTCGAATAGTGTGGTTAGCACCGGATAGCAGAAGGGTTCCTCTGGAAAGTCATACCAGGTTCGCCTAGCTGTTCTGCATAAAGACATATAGGTTAGGAACTGCCGTGATGGTATATCGTAATTTTACCTCAAGTCTGTATACGTTGGTAGTTTGCCATCTAAGAATTTGTCTCAACGCATAGCTATCCTCCGTGTTCGCCATATTATATGCATTTGGCGTGTTATTGCATGTAGAATTGTGAGTCCAGCACACAACGGGAGGTTAGGTGAGTTGAGGGTGCCCAGTTCAATTTTACTGCATGTTTGCAGCCAAATCTGGGTGTCCAAGTTTATTAGCAACCTGTCATTCTTATTATCCAGGGGTGTCCAGATATCTTCCTTCATCGTGTAGGGTGCAATTGAGCATCTCAGCAATCTAGTTTTCGGATGTCTCTTCATCTGATAGCCATCTAGACACGTATTGTAGCTTTGAGGCGACTATTTTTCCAAATCAATGAGTACCATTCTAGCTACAGGTCTGTGCAGAGTCTGTAAGGCTATCTTGCCTCTGCCATTGGACCGCAGCACTATTCACAATTTGACATCTACCTCTTTGAAAAATCTGTCTGGGTTTAGAGGCAGTGTGAAGGGATCAAGAAGTAAGACGCACACAACAGACTTAAAGTTCAAAATGAGATAATTTATTAAATGCAATGTCCGGTTGGTATAAGGCCTAACTTGCCTTATCTGACCACCTTGTTCTGGCTCTCCTACGGCCTTCTGGTTTTGGTAGTTTTAATAGTAGGGGAATTGAGCAAAGTCTCCTGAGTGAACACCCACGTGGTGCCAGACCCCTCTGCACCTGCTTTTCCCCTGAAGAGTTAACAGTTCTTTTATCTCCTGTTAATTAACCACTTTCAAACTTTCGTTCAACACAGTTCGGTTTCTTATCGACTCACGGGCTGTGATGAACTACGTGGCTTTTCTGGTCTCTGGAGTCAAGGACGGTACCATGGTAGCAAGCGTCTCTCCCTGGCTTGGCTATCAGCGAGGAAGGCTCTGTGTACCATTGACACCTGCTGCAACACACGCTGGCTATTGTTTGCGATCTTATGATTCCTTTCACAGAGGCCTGGCGGGTCTGGGTCGGAAAGGGCAAGGTCGCTTCTCTCCTTGTCACCCCTTCGGTTCTCGATGCCTTTCTCCTCCTCTTGATCTGCCATACTTGGATAGCTCTTTCATTGTGCGGTCTGCCTTGCTCGTAGTGTGCTCTCGTGCTCCACCTTTTATCCCTGTGTGGAAGGTAAGGGTCTGTTGGGTGTGTGTGGTTCGGGTCAATTGCCTGCCTTTGCCTGACCCTTGTGTTGGGACCAGTCAGGTAAACTTCTTTCTCCAGCATGGGGTCTGACATGGATTCATATGCTCATGAATATTCCCCGTCGTCAGGCCGGGAATCCTCGGTAAAGAAAAAATCAGTATCAGTTTCGTTTCTGATCTGTCTTTCTCAGTAGTAACCAATCACTGGTCTCTGGGTCATACTGCCCCCAGCCAATGACTGCCCTCTCCCTAAGCCCTGCCTCTGGCAGCCATCCTCAGATTTTTACTACACGCTCAAGTGTTGGGAGTCCTTGTGATTAGCTCTCGAGCTTTTGCTGAGTTTTTGCGCTTTTTTCAGAGATTTTCTCATTTTTCAGCCAAAAAGAGCCTCAAGCTCCACCGTCTCTACATCCGATTAACGGGGATCCGTTCGGATTTTTCTACGCCCCTCAAGGGTGAAGATTTCGTCGAGTTACGCTTCTTGGAGGAGTCCAGGAGTTTCTGCAGCCTACCCGGACATGGCCCAGGAGAAAGGAAACTCGACGCCCGGAAAGCTGTTCAGGGTTTGCCCTGGATGCCAGCTACAGAATGTGTTCAAGGAGGACGAGCACTCGAAATGTCTCTACTGCCTTCATGAGGACAAAACGCACGTGGAGAAGGACTGTGCGTTTTGCAGGAACATGTCGGAACGGACCATCAAGGACCGACACCTTCGTCTCTCCAACTGGCTAAAAGGAAAGAGCCCGTCAGGTGAGAAGAAGAAGTCCGAGCGGTCTTCTTAGTCCTGCGAGGGCGCCCCAGCGACGGGGGCCCAACAGAAGGCAAAGCACCGCAAGTCCGCGGGCACCAGGAGCGCCGAATGGTCGGGCTCCTCCAGCGCCATTAACCACGAGCCAACGCTCTGGCTCAGGGAAGAGGAAGGCCGAGAACCCGGCGAAGCTTCTGGAGAGGACCCGGTCAAGCTTGAAGGATCCAGAAGAGGGGGAGCGAGGCGGTGACCCTCCCCCCAAGGTGAAGGCCACAGGCCCACAGAAGGTGGTAAAGGCCTTGATTCACCCGGCGAAGGCCTCTATCGAGGAAGTCGCGGTGGCCCTGGCACAGCCTGTGGAGGCTACACCAGTAGAGGCGACCTCGGGGCCCAGAGTCTCCCTGCCTCTGCGGAGGGAAGCCTCTTTCAGACCCATCGAGAAGACCCCCGTGAAGACCCTGGCGGAAAAAGAGGGGGGGGGCGGTGGCCATTGTGGACACGGACACAGCCTCCGAGGAGTAACTGGTTGAAGTCTTAGAGGGCCTCAACAAGGGTGTCGAAGAGGCCGGTCCCATGGGAGGGATCCCGACGAAGAGGACGACAAGAGCGACGGCGGTACCGGCGAGGGTCCTAGTCACCCGTCGCTTCCGGAGCCGCAGGACAACTCGGTGGCCATTTTGTTGGCAATACAATCCTTATGTCCAGAGATAAGGATGAGATTGCCCCTACCACTGACGGATGAGCCGGAACCAGGCCCGACGGAGGAGCCAGAGCCAGGCCCATCGGGAAGTCCCCCAAACAAGAGAAGACGGACCCATCCAGCCCCCCCTTTTCAGCCCTCGCAGCCTACTCAACCTTTGCCCACGTCCCCCGTCCCTGGGGATGACACAGGAACGGACACGGCCACGACGGGTACCGGCGGCGGCGGTGACGACGGGACGGAGCTCCCATCGCCTCCAGACTGGGCCTCCCCGCCTGACGAGATTGGATCTTTCCATGCAATGATCGGCAGGGCATCCGATCTTTTTCAGCTCTGCCCCGAAGAGAAGGAGGAAGGTTTCCTTTACCAACGGCACGAGGCCAAGAGGAAGATAGTCCTCGCTGTGCCTCTGCTGGATGACATCTGGGACGAGGGTCTCACCCTTCTCAAGAACTCGTCTACGACGCCTGCCAAGAGGGATCGGTACGAGAAGAAGTACTGGGTCCCCGAGGTGGCCCCTTTGTGCCTTAGGGCACAACCGACTCGTGACTCGGTCGTCTCAGCGGCGGCCAAGAAGAAAGCAGGCGGGGCATCAGCCTTGACATCAACTTCCCCGCCAGACGGCGAAGGAAAGAAGCTGGACGCAACGGGACAACTAGTTATCTCATCGGCGGCAACAACGTTTAAGGCGGCCAACGCCCTCGCAATCGTGGCCTGCTACGACAGGGAGTTATGATAGAGGATCGCCCCCCTGTTGGACTTCCTACTGGACGACAAGAGGGCTGAGGCCCTGGAGATCTTGCAAGAAGGTGAGGTGGCGTCGGACCACGCCATAATGGTGGCAACAGACATTGCTGACACCGGTTTCCACCAGCTAGGCAACAGCGTTTGCCTTAGACAACGAGGGTGGCTCAAGGTGACGGATTTCCGCCAGGACGTACAAGCCAAGGTTTTGGACATGCCGTTCGATGGGAACAACCTGTTTGGGAAAACAGTGGATGAGTCCCTCCAAGCCATCAAGGCAGACACGGAGACAACTAAGGCCCTAGGCGTTCTCCGGCAACAAAGGCCGTCCTTTCAGAGCTCCGGAAGCAAGCAGGGTGCCTCCAAGGGATTCAGCGGTGGCTCCTCTACGTACCGCCAAGCGGCCCGCTCCTCATCGCAGGAAACCTATAGAGAATGACCCGTGGTCAGGAAGGAAAATCACGTCCCTCAATTGCTGTTGGAGGTAAGGGCGATGCTCAAGAAAGGTGCCATCGAGCTTGTCCCGAAGAGGCTCCGGGGCTCCGGAGTATACTCGAGGTACTTCCTCATGAAAAAGAAGACGGGAGGATGGCGACCCATCCTGGACCTGCGACGACTGAACAAGTACATCAAGGCACAGAAGTTCCGATTGGTCACCCTCCAGCACATGCTGGGACAGCTGGAAGAGGGTGATTTCCTGTCGTCGTTGGATTTGGAGGATGCATACTTTCACATCCCCATTTTAAAAGGACACCGAAAGTTCCTCAGGTTCGTGGTCCAAGGGCGGCACTACCAGTTCAAGGCCCTC
Source organism: Ambystoma mexicanum (assembly GCF_040938575.1). Taxonomy (NCBI): domain Eukaryota; kingdom Metazoa; phylum Chordata; class Amphibia; order Caudata; family Ambystomatidae; genus Ambystoma; species Ambystoma mexicanum. The sequence continues at coordinate 422,885,394 of NC_090933.1, read as the reverse complement.
CCATTCAGACTGAAGTCGGCACCCAGGGTTTTCACCAAGTGCCTTGCTCCAGTGGCGGCGCGGCTGCGCCTACAGGGGATCCACGTCTACCCCTACCGGGACGATTGGCTCATCCGCGCAAGGACAAGGGAGCTCGCCGTGGAACATACAGCAAAGACCGTCCAGCTACTCACGGACCTGGGGTTCTCCATCAATTTCCCCAACTCCCACCTGGTCCCCTCGCAAGTCGCCCTGTTTCTGGGAGCCAAGCTCGACACAGTGGCGCGTCTGGTCTCACCGTCGGAGGAGAGGACAAAGGCCATCCTAGGCAAGGTGCAGCGTCTGCTGGCCACGGACGTGGCCAAGGTGAGGTCCATCAAGTCCCTCCTCGGGATGAGGTCCTCTTGCATATATCTCGTGCGCCTGTGCAGGCTTCGGATGCGCCCTCTACACGAGTTCCTCGACGCCCGCTGGATACAAGCAACGGGCAGCTTTGAAGACAGGATCCCTCTCAACGAGACCTTCCGTCGAGTGATCCGGTGGTGGGGCACCCGCACTCATCTGGCAGCAGGAACAGACTTTCAGACCCTCGCCCACCAGGTGACGGTGATGACGGATGCCTCCCTGGAGGGGTGAGGAGCGCACACCAGAGATCTTCACGCGAGAGGCCTTTGGCTCCCGGAGGAGAAGCCGCTCCACATCAACAAACTGGAGCTCTGGGCCCTAAGGTTCTTTTTCCCGTCCCTCAAAGGCAAGGTAGTGAGGATCTTCACCGACAACACCACCACAATGTTTTACATCCGGAAGCAGGGCAGTACCAGATCCCCAGCCCTATCCAAGGAAGCCCATGATCTGTGGCACTGGGCCGTTGCTCAAGGGATGTTTCTGGTGCCGTTTCATCTGGCAGGGATAAAAAAAACACCATTGCCGACTAACTCAGCAGAGAGCTGCGCTCGTGCCATGAGTGGGAACTATGCCAGGATCAAGTGGACCGACTCTTTCAGCGATGGGGCAAAACCCAGATCGACCTGTTTGCGACGGCGACGAACTCCAAATGCCAGAGGTTTGCCAGCAGGTTTCCCTAGCCGAGGAGCATGGACGATGCTTTCTCGTTCCCCTGGGACGGCCTGTTCCTATATGCGTTCCCTCTGGTGCTGTTGCTGCTGCGACTCATCAACCAGCTCAAGAGGTCCCGGTGCAGAATGATCCTTGTCGCACCGGTGTGGCCGAGACAGATCTGGTTTCCGGACCTTCTGGACTTGTCAGCGTCCCCACCAGTCAAGCTGTCGACGGATGCAGATCTTCTCTCCAGAGAAGGAGGCGCAATTCTTCATCACGACCCAGAGTCGCTGAACTTGCAGGCCTGGCTCCTGCAGCACTAGAGTTTGAAGGATACGATGTCCCGGCCGACTGCAGAGAGGTTCTTGCGAAGGCCAGGGCGTCCTCAACTCTCAAGTCCTACGGACATAAGTGGATGAGGTTCCCTATCTGGTGCTGGGCACAGAAGATTAACCCTCTGCGGATTACGGCCCCTCAAGTATTGCCGTACCTACTGTAGCTAGCCAAAGCTGGACTATCTCATGTTTCAATCAAGATACACCTGGCAGCGATTTCCCGATACACCAGGACTACAAGGAGGTCATCTCTGTGGTCTCATTGCCTGGTTAAGGAATTTATGAAGGGACTGTTTCGATCATTGCCGCCGGTGAAGGCGCCAGCCCCGGCGTGGGAGCTCAACGTGGTGCTGACCAGGCACATGGGTCCGCAATTCGAGCCATTGCATTCGGCCCAGTTGAAGTTTCTGTCGTGGAAAACAGCGTTCCTGGTGGCCATCACCTCAGCACGACGCGTGGGAGAGATCCAGGCACTATCCTGCAAGCCTCCATACCTGACCTTTCACGATACAAGGGTAGTGCTGAGGACGCACCCCTCCTTCATGCCCAAGGTGCCGTCGGACTTCCAGCTCAACGAGCCCTTGGTGTTACCAGTCTTTTTCCCGTCGCCTTTGTCGCCGGCCGAGAGGACTTTGCACTCGCTGGATGTAGCTAGAGTGCTGAAGTTCTACGTGGACCGAACAAAGAGTTTTCGGAGGACATCACAGCTGTTTGTGAACTTTGGACCTGTGAACCAAGGGAAGGCTCTCTCGAAGGCTTCCATTTCCAGATGGCTCTCGGGCTGCATCATGCACTGTCATCGGTTGGCAAACCGACCGTTGCCCAGCCGTCCGAGAGCCCATTCGACCAGAGCGGTCGCTGCTACCACAGCGTTCTTGTCTGGTGTGCCCCTGCTGGACATCTGCAGGGCTGCTACGTGGAGGTCGACGCACACCTTCGCGAGATTCTACTGCGTTGACCGGGATTCCAGGGAGGAGTCCAGGGTCGGCCAAGCAGTGCTGCACAACCTGTTCGCTTAAGGTGAGCCTGGTGAGGAGGTAAGAAATGCTTAATGTTGAGTTTTGATGTAATGCTTAATGTTGAGCCTTTGCCACCTCCCGTGGTTGTGCATGTGTGTACTGTAATGTATTCTTATATTCATGAGCATGTGAATCCATGCCAGACCCCATGCTGGAGAAGGAACAAGTTACTTACCTGTAACTGTTGTTCTCCAGCATGGGTTTGGCATGGATTCACATGCAAACCCTCCCTCCTACCCCTCTGCGGCTCTTCACTTGATCATACTGCCACTTTACGTGCTACCAAATCTGAGGATGGCTGCCAGAGGTGGGGCTTAGGGAGAGGGCAGTCATTGGCTGGGGGCAGTATGACCCAGAGACCAGTGATTGGTTACTACTGAGAAAGACAGATCAGAAACGAAACTGATACTGATTTTTTCTTTACCGAGGATTCCCGGCCTGACGACGGGGAATATTCATGAGCATGTGAATCCATGCCAGACCCATGCTGGAGAACAACAGTTACAGATAAGTAACTTGTTCCTTGGTTTTAGTCTTTTGTTTGTTAGTCTAAGAAAGTGTTTGTGTCAGAAAAAAGGGGGGCGGGGTGTAGGTTTTCTGAGTATCCTACGTGGTAGGATGGGAAAAAGGTGTTCTAAGAAGGGGGATACCGCGTCTCACGCATCTGTATCCCACTTCCACTCCCCGAGGACCCCACCCCCCCATCCAGGCGATCCTCCTGCACTGGTCCACCTCAGGAACTGGATCCAATAGCGATGGCCATGTTGTGGCACCTAGATGACTGATCCCTGCAGACTAGCAAGTGAGACACCTTCCGGTTTCTCACAGTAGGGATGTGAAAGTCAAAACAAATAGTGTTCAACTCAAAGTTGCAAGCTTCTTCTAGCTCACAGCTTACTTTAAGCTCCCCTTCCCCAAGCATAAGAAAGTTCCATGAAAAAGTCTCTAAGTTTACCTTTCTCCAATTCAGGGCGATATAGTTCAGAACCAATGCTTGGGGTTCCCTTCCCCAAGTTTCAGGTAACAATCCAAAATCAAAAGGGGGGTTGATACTCCGCTCTCAAGACAACAATTGTGGTTCTTTTAAGTCCGAGTTCCCTTCCCCAAGATTTCAACTCCGATACTTCTACTTGCTGCAGTCTTTCCAAAACGTCTCAACAAAACACCTGACCCTCTTTCTGGCTTGCTCCGCCAGTGAAGATGCAGTGGTTTCATTAGGCTGTTGCTCAGTGTATTTATATTTCACCATTCAGCTCTCTCTGGTCTAGGCGCAGTTGTTAGACCGCACTGTCCCCCTATTACACATCATGCAACCAGGGCCCTGCGACTCCTCAGCACACACACCCAGGCTTCTTGGCCCTTGCTTCTGTGCACCAAGTCACCTTCACTTAGTTCCATTTATTGGCCTCTTGGCTTTATGGGTGTTCTTGCACTCCTCTGGCTTCTCCCTATTAGCTTCGTGGCCCTACCACCACGTATCACACACATTGTGCCAAGCCGTGGCCTTGCAACACTACATTCACTCATGAAAGTTCACTGTTTGGTTCTTTTTCACCTTTGATACTCTTGACATTGATATTTGAATTAAATAGTCATGCCTTCAATTCAATTCAGTGTTTAATGTGCACTTTTATTGCTCAGGTTTAAGGTTCTATTCAGTTTGACATTCAGTGTGCACTTTTTGGTTTCAATGTTAAGTTTCCATTTAGTTTGTTTTTCAATAAACATTTATTTGCTCTAAGTAAGTTTACCTTTAGTTCGGTATTCAATAAGCATTTAGTTGCTTCCATATTATGGACCGTTGTTCACTTCTATGACAAGACTGGAGGCGAGCATTATGCTTCATCTTCATTTATTTCTACTCTTCAGCAGTTCAACAAAACACATATAAACCATGAAAAGTGTAAAACAAACTTTTCTTTTTTTTCCCCTGAGTCTCTGTAGTCCATGCCATTTCCACCAGTCACAACCCACTTCCTGTGCTTGGACTCCTCCTCTTCTTTTACTGCTCTTTAAGCAGATAAGTACAATTTCTTCCCTCTCCGCATGTCAGTGAATGTATTGACTGGGTTTGAGTGGGAGACTAATATTAAGGCTAGTCAAGGCACGGTATGTATGTGAAAGAGATGAGGCGCTTATACAGCGTGTGAAAAAAAAAAAGAAAAAAATGTATTTACATAGTAATTGTAGTAATTTTCATAATGTTATGCGCTTGGTTTTTACTGAACAGGTGACACGTTAGCATAGAAGTTAGGCGCTCGTAACGGCGCGAGGATTACGCGGGAGAATCCCCGAAGTTTCTCTCAGGCAGGAGTTTGTTCGCGAGGCTGGCGGCCCCGTGTCGTAATATCGGCACTCCAGGGGTTCAGCCAGCCTCGCGACCCACACAGCACAGGCCGCGCCGGCATTCGAGAGCTGTCCCCCTCCCTCGCGTAGGCGGAGCCGGCTCCCGCGAGGCACGTAGTGCGTCCAGAGTGCTCCCCAGGCAGCAGCCCCCACCCGCGGGTGGGTGGAGCTACCGCGAGCCGACGGGAGAACACAACGCTCGTAAGCGTTAGCCCCCACCCGCGGGTAGGAGGAGTTAGACGCGTATGACACACGTTTCAACACGCCGCATTTATGCGACGTTATCTACAGGGCACACCGGCAACAGTACGCTTGTGCGAGCAGGACTTGGTTATTGATCTCAATTAAGAGACCTTTTCATAATACAGCGGTCATAACGATCGCGAGCGCCGTGTTTCCGAGGGAGCACATAGAGGGACAGCAGTCCACGTGATAAGCAGCTGCAGAGGCCAGGAGTCTGCAGGGCTCTTACACTGCTAGTTAGCAGAGGATTGGCGCTGCAGAGAAGAGGGCTTCACAGGAGCCACAAAGTGATTACATTTAAGGTGCAGCCACTGAAAGAAAAAAAAAAAAGAGTGCAAAGAAGTAAAACGACTTTACTGACTCTGAATCATCAAGAAGGGGCAGTGGGCGTGCTAAGACACCTGGCTCAGGTATTGTAGGCACAAGCACACCAGAAATGTCAGAATTTGAGTGGAGTGAGGAGGAGCAGTCTCAGGACCTCGCTGCCAGCTTTAAGCAAGTGCTGGGAAGCTCCCTTATTGATGCAGTGGCAGAGGGCGTCAGACCCCTACAGGAGAGGCTGGAGATGCTGGATGGAGGCTATGCTTTCACAGCCTAGTAGCAGCACCAAAGACTGGAAGTGCATGCCCACGGATCCCTTGAAAGAGGGACACAAGGGGAGTATACTAGCCCTCAAGAGGAAATCCTCTGACGATCCCCGGGGCTCTTTAGAAGGGGCAGCAGATAAGGCCCCAGATGTGCCTGACGCGTTTGCGAAGGTGAAAGAGGCGTATCTGCAATGGCAGGCGGTGCCACACCTCATGACCCCCGCTCCAGGGGATGAAAATATAGGAGAAGACCCTGGCTCGGAAGATGAGAAGGTTGACGATCAGAGCTCGAAACGAGAAGCACCTCCTGGAGCCGCAGGATGATATGTTTGACCCAGATAGCATACGGAATCCGAGGTCCACCGAGTGGCAACCGTCCCCCCGAGTAGCACAATATATGGCGGCAAGATTACGCAAGCCTCTAGACAAGGAGGTGAGACAACGACTGCGGGCAGAGTGCCCGCTCCCAGATCTCCTGGGAAAAGTAGCGTAAGCCCCCGAGCTCGATCCGAAGATGCTGACATTCGTGTCGAAAACAAGTAAAGATCCACGCAAGGGCATTGATAGGTCCTGGAAAAGCTGCCAGGAAAAAGTATTAGACTTAGCAGGCCCTCTCGCAAAAATCATGGACCTGGCGGAGAGGGCAAGGGACACGGAGGAAGAAGTTGACCCTGAAGCTCTTGCGAGATGGGCACAGAGAGCAGTCTGTCTTCTTGGGAATGCAAATTGTGCCATTGCTTCGGAGAGAAGGAAGGGCCTCTTACTCAAAATAGATTCAAAGCTCAGCGATCTCATCGTATGAAGCGGGAGAAGGGCCTCCTGTTTGGGGAGACTTTTGGGAAGGAGATGGGCCGATTCGTCGGGACATACGCTTCTCTCGAGAAGGCCCAAGCATCGATCCGCAAAATATTCCCGAGTGGAGTTTTTGGAGGGACCGGCCGCTCCAGAGGTCGTGCAGCCGGTCGCAATCAAGGAGGGAGAAGGCCTCAGAACCCCAGAGCCCAATACCGGGAGGACAAGAGACAGGATACATTCTTCCCGTCCAGAGGGAGGTTCCCGAGAGGCCGCAGGTCCAGAGGATCAGGACGAGGTCAAGGGTTTACACCAGGTGAGAGCGGTTCAGTATCCTCCGGTAGGTGGGAGGACGCGCATGTTTTTAGAGAGTTGGCGCAAGCTTTCAGGCGATTCCTGGATATTGCAGACCGTCAGAGGTCTGCGACTAGATTTCATAGAGACTCCAGTTCAGCGGAACAGGCCACAGAGTCAGAGACTAGCGCAAGCGGAACAAGCACTCCTAGACAGCGAGATAGCGCAATTAGTTCACAAGCAGGCGATAGAGAGATGCGAGACGACACCCAAGTTGGGGAACAATATGTTCCTGGTGCACAGGAAAGAAAAGGTGTGCCCGGTTATAAATCTCAAAGAGCTGAACGGATGGATCATATATCGCCACTTCAAGATGGAGGGTATACATCAGCTCAGGGACTCCCTAAGAGAAGCAGACTGGCTGACGCGCCTAGATCTGAAGGACGCGTATCTCAACGTCCCTGTACTCAAGGAGTACAGACCACACCTAGCTTTCCGCTGGCACGGACAGTTCTGGCAATTCAGGACAATGCCATTCGGACTTGTTTCGGCTCCCTGGGCATTTACGAAGCTGATGAAACCAGAAGCGGCAGCGATCAGAGAGAAGGGCGTCAGACTGATCATCTATCTGGACGACCTTTTACTCCTAGCAGAAGATCGAGAGGTGCTGGTATACCAAACGAGATGGGTACAAGACCTTCTAGTCTCACTAGGATTTCTGGTGAACACAGAGAAATCGGATACCATACCAGCGCAGAGGTTAGACTTTCTGGGGTTTGTGCTAGACACAAAGAAAGCGACCCTGGAGCTGCCAGCTCGAAAGCTGAAAGACATAAAGAGGGAGATCAGATTATGCCTAGAGAAACAACTGATATCTCTCAGGACATTGGCAAGGATAGTTGGGCTATTAGCAGCATCTATTCAGGCCATATTCCCAGGGCCCCTGCACTACCGGGCACTACAGAGGTTGAAGATAAAACATCTACAACAGGGTCTGAAGTATCACCAACAGGTACCTCTAGATCAAGACTCCGTTACAGAACTAGAGTGGTGGTTAAAGAATATGGACGCCTGGAATGGGCGAGCCATATTCGGAGACAAGCCGGATCTGATAATAGAATCAGACGCCAGCCGGAAGGGCTGGGGAGCCAGATGTGGGACCCTACAGACCGGGGGCAAATGGAGCGAAGAGGAGCTCCGTCTTCGCATAAACTGTCTGGAGCTCCTGGCAGGATCTTTCGCGATCAAGGCCTTCACAAGAGGAAGAGTGAAATCTTGTGTGCTGCTGAAGATGGACAACATTTCAGCAGTAAGGTACATAAACCACCTAGGCGGCACGAGGTCCAAGATGCTAGCGGAGATAGCGAAGGACTTCTGGCATTTTTGCCTACAGTCAGAGACGTCAGTGACTGCAGAGTACCTGCCAGGCTCACTGAATGTAGTAGCAGACTGGAACTCTTGTTACCTGACAGACTCCAGCGATTGGAGACTGGACCCAGCAGTGTTTCAGAGGCTGGACAGGAGATGGGGACCACTACGTATGGACCTTTTCGCCTCTCGGCTCAACGCTCAGACGAGCCTCTATTACAACTGGAGGCTGGATCCGGGAGCTCAAGGAACAGATGCTTTCCTGCAGGATTGGGCAGGAGGTCCGCATTACGCTTTCCCCCCCTTTGCGATGTTGAGCAGAGTTCTAGCGAAGTGTCGGAGGGAGAGAGCGGAACTGGTGTTGGTTGCACCCTTGTGAAAGTCACAAGTGTGGTTTCCAACGCTAATGGAGCAAGTAGCGGACGTACCCAGAGTCCTCCCCGAAGGAGAGCGATTGATCACGGACCCAGCTGGGTTGTGTCATCCTCTGAGAGTGAGAGGGACACTCCCGCTAGTCGCGTGCAGGATATCAGGAGACGCTGGGTCCTGCCAGGAATTTCGGCGCAGGGAGCTCAGCTTATCGCAGAATCCTGGGCTCCTTCCACTAGGAGGAGCTACGACGCAGCTTGGGCAAAATGGACAAGCTGGTGCAAGAACAGAGGTGTTCATCCCGTTTCAGCATCTGTGGTGGACATTCTAAATTTCCTAGCAAACTTATTGCAGAACGGAAGAGCTTTCCGTACGATAGGAGTATACAGATCAGCTATATCGGCGGGACATATGTCAATAGAAGGAGTACCAGCAGCAGGAGAGCATCCCGCGGTAGTGAGGCTCATCAGAGGAGCGAAATTCAGAGTGCCACCAGTGCCCAGATATAATACAACATGGGACGTGGCGACAGTATTACGATTATTATCAGATTGGCCAACAGATAAATACCTTTCTCTTAAACAGCTATCGGGTAAACTAGCTATGCTATTATGTCTGATTTCATGCAAACGAGTGTCGGACGTTAAAGCTCTAGAGATTAACAGGCGGTCCTTCAGACCGGAAGGAGTCACATTCTCCATAGTCAGGAGAGCTAAGACGGGCACCTCCAAAGTGCATTATCCTTATTTTCCGAACAATTCGAAATGGTGCGTAGCGCGATGTATTAAAGAATACGAGAACAGAACAGCAGAGAATAGAGCAGCTAATACTACCCAGTCTGGCTAGTACAGTGTTGGGGAAGCTTTGAACAAGCATAATGCTCGCCTCCAATCTTGTCATAGAATGTAGATTACCCCTGCTATCTGCGCAGGGAGTATTAATTCTATTAAAGACTAAGGAGGCGAGCATTAAATTCCCACCCGAGTAATGTACTATATAAAATGTCGATGCATTATATGAGTGAGTACACTACATACGCACCACCCTAAGATTTCCTATTATGTTTTCATAGGGGCAGATCAGAAGAATAGCTGAAGACAGTGTCGTAGCTGAGAGTATCAGGAGACCGGGAGTGCACCGGCAGTTGAGTTTAAAGTTCATAAGAGCCTTCGCACCGTTGGCGAGGATCAGTTAATGGACTTGAGCGGCTATCAGAGCGAGTAAAAGCAGCGGAGGAGTCCAAGCACAGGAAGTGGGTTGTGTCTGGTGGAAAGGGCATGGACCACAGAGACTCAGGGATGTTGTAGTTTTAAAAAAAAAAAAAAAGAAAAGTTTGTTTTACACTTTTCATGGTTTATATGTGTTTTGTTGAACTGCTGAAGAGTAGAAATAAATGAAGATGAAGCATAATGCTCGCCTCCATAGTCTTTAATAGAATTAATACTCCCTGCGCAGATAGCAGGGGAAATCTACATTGCGGCCCTGTTGGAGCGCCCCAGAGCCTCTCTGCCCTCCTGACACTCACCGGTCTTCTTTGCTTCTTCTCCTGTAATTTCCACGACTTCCCTTCTACTTCTGTAGTCGAGAAACATTATGGGTGCGAGCCCCGCTCGCCTGCCGTGTGCCACTCTCCAAACACCGGCTCCTTCAATGCTTCTTTTGGCACACGTGCAGCGTCCCCTCTGCTCCGGCTCCTCAGCAGCTCCTGCTGCTCGCTCTGGGGTATGGAGGCTGCCAGGCTTGGGGAAATTACCCGGCCCAGTCACAACGGGTCCCCCAAGTCTGTGGAGATGGTTGCTGGCTGCCTGACCACAATTAAAGGGACATGCCTGACCCTTACAGCTCTTAGTATGCATCTTCTTCGTCCCAGTATTAAAGTGGTAAAGAGGTGTAATCTGCATTGATCTTAGTGGTCTCTTCTTCGTCCCTGTACTGCCGAGTGTCACATGTGGGGAAAATGCAGGGAGCTGGCTTATTATAGCCCATAAAGGTTGGGGGAGGCTTATGTTGGTAATCAATAGGAAAAGAGGGGTCTCACCCAAGGACACCCCACTCCCACTCCCAATCCCCAAGGACCCTGCACTCAGATGATGCTCCCTCGCTTCTCCATCACGAGGGTCAGGATGCAAAAGTGATGGCCTGTCCCTGGCCACCTGCGCAGAGGATCCAAGAGGAGTATGAGTGAGAATCCCCTCCGGTTTCTGACAGCAGTGTGTTGACAAAATGGATGAATCGGGGCAGTTCCAATGTTTTTATAATGGTCATCTTGCCCATCAGCGATAAGGGCAGTTTTTTCAAGAATTGCATGGATTTATCCAGTGTTTGCAGTGCCCGGAATGTGTTATTACCATAAGTGTGATGCGGTTTGTGGTATGTGTCAATCCCTAGATATTTCAAATGATATGTGGACCATTTTAATGGTCGGTTGAGTCCTGTTAATTGACAATGCCGTGTCTTGTAGCTATGGTGGAATATGCAGGATTTGTCCCAGTTGATACAGACACACAAGAGTTTACCAAAATGTTCAAAGATCTCTAGCACACAAAGGAGGATTATAGTCTGGTCTCATACGTATAGCGGAGCATTATCTACATAGAACTATATCAGGTGATGCTCTCTCCCTATTATACCTATATCACTATACTGTCCTTGAAACAGGCAGACTATGGACTCTATAGCGAGTGCAAATAAAATAGGCGAGAGCGGGCAACCCTGCCACGTGCCCCTCCTAACTTCCAACAGTGTTATTTGGTTTTACCTTTACAATTGGGTTTTGGTATAGTAGCCTTATAAGTAAGATGGGGTCCCCAAAGCCAAAATGTTTTAAGACTGCGAACATCCAGTTCCAGCCCACTGTGTCAAATGTCTTGGCTGCGTCTAAACTCCCCCTTAAACCATCAGTGTCTCCGTTAGAGGTTTCTGCTCTAATATGATGAATCCTATGCAGGTTGTGTGTGTGTACTCTCCCCGGAATTAAAGCTGCCTTGATCAGTCTGCATCGGTTGTGGGAGCAATGATTTCAATCTGTTGGCTATGTAAGGGAGGCATGGTATCACAAGTAGACAGAGACACAATATTGACAAGTTCAAAAACCTTTATTGTAACTTGAAAGGGGGGTTGAAAAACTCCTAGCTTGCCCTATAGCTAAAGATGGGAGTACTCTCAACCATCAAAGTAAAAAAACACAGTCTTAGTCATTTGTCAGTCAAAACAAAAATGTACTGTACTAAATAAAACAATTGCCTGCCCTTATTCTACTGCAATAAATGTGTATAGGGAAAGTTATAAATGTAAAGGAAAAAACAGTGTCCAAAACAATGTGTCAGGGTAACTGAACAAAACTCCCACGTGTGTTTCGGGACAAGGTGGAACATTTGGGTCTTAGAATACACTCTGGATTTAGACACAAGGATGCAGCTCACAAAGTGGACCAGGGCCTTACATGGAGAAAAGTCTCTTGTTCACACATAGCTTCTTATTCGCAATATGCCTTGTGTTCATTCAACAAAACAAAGGTTCCTTTCCTCCAGGATTCATAGTTCACAAACTTCAGGCTTTATAGTTCACATAGGTCTCCATCTGTCTGGCTCGGACCTTCCAAATTACAATTTCTCACAGTTTGCTTCTGTTCTCCCTTGGTCGCGCTCAGTCCTTCAAAATCACAATTGCTCAGTTTGCTTTTCTCATTGAACACATTCGAATGTGCGAGGAGCTTTGATTACAGTTCACTTTTCGTTTTCCTTTTTCCCAGTGATGTCAGATACATTGTCATTCATGGGTTTCTCGGCTTTTCACCTTTCCGCGTGCACCACTATGCACATTTAAACATAGATCTTTGATTGGGCACTTTCGCTATGCCGGAACACTCCTTTATCTCTCCATGTCTCACTTGTTCGATTCACAGTACAACAATACTTTGGCGACTTAATCACATTTTACTTTCACTCACGTCTTCTCGGTATACCCGCAACCTTCATTCTCATGATACACTGTTGCCGCTTGTGAATTTTATCTTCAACAGAGACTGGCCTTTCACGGCTTTCTTTAACTTACCAGCTGTGCTGGTTTCTGTGCTTGCGTCTTTGGTCTAGGAGCCAAGGTTGATACCACAGCTGCTGCCTCACCTCCCCAATTGGATCACTCACCTGGGAGGGCTGCTGGTATCTTTGGCACACAATGCCGGATTCACGTTCTTTTTTGTCGGGGTCACGCCCAAGGTCTCTCCACTAATTGATTCTGCTTCTCTGCCTGCCATCCTGCTCCACCTGCTTTGCTGCTGGCCCAGAAGAACTGCTACTTCACGTGGCTTGCCTTGCTCAGAGTGTGTCCCTGTGCTCCACCTTTTATCCGTGTTGGGAACGTCAATAGGTATCAGGTGTATGCAATTGTGGTCAATTGCCTGACTCTGCCTGACCGTACTAACAGGACATGTCCGGTACAATGTTTGAGTGTTAGTCTTTCTGCGCTCAGACCTCCTGTTCCTGGGCTCAGTGTTTGTGCAGGGAAGGGGGCCGGGGGGGATTAGAAAATTGTAATATCCTAAAAAATAGGATGGGGTAAAGGTGTTGAAAAGGGAGGGATACCGTGTTTCACCATTGGGTATCTCACCTCCACTCCCTAAGGACCACTCACCCAGGTGATCCTCCCACACTGATCCACCCCCACAGTCTGGTTTCAAAGGTGGTGGCCGTACACTGGCCCCCTGAGCAAGAGACCTCGGGGACTAGACGGTGAGACACCCGCTGGTTTCTCACAGCTATCAAGCCACCCAGTAACATTGTTTCAAATGGTTGAGTCCTCCCACTTATTCCTCATCCTATGATATCTTTCTTTCCAGCTTCACCTGCTTTGGAAAAAGTCTTCTCTTGGCAGAGGGCGATGTGCACCAAGATGGTCGACCCGATGTCCCTCGAGGACTTCCATCTCGGCTGACGTCATCACTGAGTACATATACCACGCGCAGCACCCGTTGGCTTCAGTTCTGTTTTTCCGCGAATGCGATTGTTTCGAGAATTATGGCACGCTTCTTTTTTCTACGAAAACCGTTTCGAGATGGCCTTGTTTTGGACTCCAACTAAGGGCTTCAAAAAGTGCCTAGATTGTGGTGCCAAAATGTCCATCAAGGACCCGAATAAAATATGCATCCGGTGCCTGGTCGTCGAGCATAAGACTGCCGACTGACGGTGTCGATTTTAGGTAAGGCCTTAAAAGAGGTTAAAGCCAAGCTGTCAGTGGGGTAGGATTGTCTCCAAATCCCCGTCCACAGGTCGAAAAAACGATCCCACTCGAGGAGCACTCTGAGTCATCAAAAAAAATCAAAGAGAAGGCATAGATCACCCTCTTCTTTTTCTTCTTCTTTATCTTCCTCTGAAGAAAGGAGCGTAGTCTGCCTGACTAAATCCTCCTCCAAACATGAGTGGGAACTATTTAGGATGAAAATGTGCAAACTCTTCGAGGATCAGGCCCAGTCCTCCTCGTAACATTAGAAAAGTGGCCATGCTGCGGTCGATGACGAGCATTAGGCCAAAGCGAAATCCGGTGCGCCCTCGATCCCGGGTCATAAGCCTAAGACTACTCAAGAGTCTTAGAGTACTCAACGAGACGAGAAATCGTTAAAGAAACCGTTGAGTCGAGGGTCAAATCCCTCCAAGCACAAGACCGAGGTCAAGCCATCGACGCCGATGAAAAACCATTGACGCCGACTACATTCTTCGACGCCTTTGCCTCAAAAAACTCAGAAAAAGATTTTTAAACCTCTTCCTAAAAGGATTTTTTCATATCCTTAACCTCAATTTTAGCGACCCTTGCTACCTGTCAGCACATCCAACTCTGGAAATTCTAGTAGTGCAAGCAGCTACATCTGCCTCCAAGCAAGCTTGCGTACCCAACCATTCACCCTGATAGGGATGACAAACGTGTTGACTCGAGGGCAAAGGAAGTATTTTCTGTTAGTAGCATGGCTTTAAAGTCTGGTAATTCTACAAGTACCCTCGAAAAGTTCACATTCACCCTGTGGGATTGCATAGCGATGGCAGCTGATCACATACCTGAAGGTGAAGAAAGAGATGGCTTCCTGAAGCTGAGAAGGCATGGCAAGGAGACCATGTGTGAGTCTCAGCAATCAGGTCTGGTCACTGCTGACAGCGTCAGCAGCGCCATGGCGGCAAGCACTGTCATATGCAGCTTTGCGTGGTTGAGGAAGTCTAGGTTTGCACCTGATGTACAATCCAGACCCCTAACATGCCCTTTGACGGCTCACATTTATTTGGTAATAAGGCTGAAGAAAGCCTTGAAAAGCTGCAGACCTCAAAGGCAGCAGCCAGGTCCTTAGGTGCCGCCATCGGGCAGCCACAGCCTTTTCACCCCAGAGTATCATCTTGGAGGGGTAGGTCCTTTTGCTACTACTCCTCAGTTGGAAGAGCGAGAGGACAGGCTGGTGAAAGAGGACAAAGAAGATTCCCTTGTGGTGGACCAGGGAGAGATGCAAAGCCTTCCCAAGCAACTGCGTCTTTACCATCAGCCGCTGCTTCAGCAGCCTCAAAACCACTCTGAGGTCTTGACTCACGACACCCCAGTGGGAGGCAGACTGTCGCAGAATCTGAAAAAAAATGGCAAGGTATTACTTCAGATGCATGGTGACTGAAAACAGTAGCCAAGGGTTACGGCCTCCCCTTTATACAGACACCTCAGGATCATCCACCGGAAAGCCATTCGCTAAATGTTTCAGATCCATTCCTCTTGCAGGAAATGTTGACCCTGCTAGAGAAAGGTGCTATAGAAACAATACCTTTGATGGAGAGGAACAGAGGATGGTATTCTCCCTATTTCCTAATCCCCAAGAAGGACGGAGGAATGAGACCTATCTTGGACTTGAGATGCTTGAAGTTCCTCAGAAAGGACAAATTCAAGATGGTCACACTTTCTCAGATCCTTCAGTATTGGATGGTATCGGTGGACCTTCAGGATGCTCACTTTCATGTGCCAATCCATCACAAGCACAGGCAGTACCTGAGGTTCGCCGGAGGCGGTTCTCATCAGTTTCAAATTCTGCCATTTGGGCTGACCTCTGCCCAAGGGTTTTCATCAAGTTGATGGCGCTGGTGGCAGCTAGTCTCAGGAGAGGTGGGATTCACGTCTACCCCTAACTGGACGATTAGCTGATCAGGGCACATTCACCCGAACAGGCCAAGGAACATCTCATCATCACCTGCCACTACTTCCACAGACTGGGCTTCTCCCTCAAGTTCACGAATTCCCACATGATACCATCTCAGAGACTCCAGTTCATTGCAGCGGTCCTGGATGCATCCTTGGAAAAAGCCTCGCCACCCAAGGTGAGGACTCAACACATTTTGCAGATGGTCACCAAGTTTCAGAGTGCCCAGCGTCTTCCGGCGTTCAACTTTTTGAGGTGTCTCGGCCTCATGGCATCCTGCATTCTTTTGGTGCCAGAGGCCCGCTTGAGAATAGGAAGCCTTCAATGGACCCTCAGAACTTAATGTTCCCAATTCTCAGGCAGGATGCCAGACCTCCTTCAGGTTCTGACCAGAGTCGCACAGGACATTCTGTGGTCGGCCTCGAAGGACAATATTCGGAAAGTTGAACCTTTTGGCAAACATGGCCAGAGATAACAGCGGGTGACACTGATGAGGATCTGGATACTCCCTCCTCAGCTAAGGCTTTCCACGAGAGCCTGGCGGGCGTGGCAGAATACCTTGGCATCCCGCAGCCACAATTGAACAACCTGAGGCGGGGGTCCTGGCCGAAGTGCTGACCAATCCTTCCTACCTCAAGGACTGGCATCCCTCTGCAAAAGGATGTAGAATCCCTGGCCAAGAAGGGATGGATAAAGCCACACTCCATGCATCCTACCAATAAATGCCTGGATGCCGAGTATAGGCAGGCAGAGGGGAACTCGCTCATACTGTCGGTGCACCCACAACAGCATTCCTCGGATATAGTTGCGGCCTCCCTTTATTCCAAACCGCAGTCTTCATCTGCACCCACCTAGGCACTCCTAGGGAAGGAGGAATAGCTGTTGGAGTCCTACAGCAAAAAGATGTATACTAATGCCACGCTCCACCTCCGCCAGGCCAACGCTGACGCCATGCTGGATGCAGTGAATCAAAAGCTTAGGAGGGAGATTGCAGACTTCTCCCAGAGCTCCCCGCACCTAATCAGGCGCGATTCAAGGGTGGGTTGGCAGACGCCAAAATCGTGGCCCAGGATATTATGGAGTCTACTGTAGCACACATCGACAGTGCGGGTAGAGCTATCTGTATCGCCACTGATATGAGGACAGCTTGGCTTAAGGCAACCAAGTTTAACCCCGATGTGCAGGAGCGCAGTCTCGACCTGCCATTTGAGGGGGGTGGCTTGTTTCACTGGACCACGAGGAATTTGACAAGAAGAAATCTAGCTTGCAAACAGCTACGTCCTTGTCAATCCTTGAAAAAATTGGTGCCCAAGGCATGCAACCAAAGTCACAAACGCCCTCTCAACCCCCCGGTCCTTTAGTGGTTTCAGGGGTTTTCAGGAGCAATGTGCTAGAGAGTCTGTCCGGTGTCCTAGCCAGCACAGGTGCAAGCAGCACAAATCCTCCCACAAGGTTTTTTCCAGTCTCTTTCCCAGACACCAGTCTCAGAGGGTAAAAAACGGTGATGCTGCAGTCCAGATCCACAAGTCTCTGGTGGCGGGCAGGCTTGCCCTTCACATCTACTCCTGGCAGGCAAGGTGCGCGGACCCATGGATCCTCTGTTTTTTTTTTCATGGGCTTCCATCTGCAAATTCCTCTATTTCCTCTTTCCTCTCCTCTACTCCCACAGATTTGGACGGCAACTCTTTTGGCAGAAATATGCACACTTATCGCAAGTCAGGCGGTGGAGGAGGTGCCAGCTTCACAGTGAGGCATGGGCTTCTATTCCTGGTTACTCGCCATTCAGAAAAAGAACCAGGCTGGCCTGAGTGGTGTACTATACCTCTCTTCCTTGAACCTTTCCCTACCCCTTCAAAAGTTCAAGATGTTTACTCCAGCACTCATCGCAGAGACACACTGTGGGGGAGATTGGATGTGCTCCCTGGATCTGAAGGATGCTTACCTGCACATCCCGATATGGGAGCCCCGTCGTTCCTTCTGAAGGTTCTGGATCATGGGCTTTCATTTTCAATACAAAGTCCTCCTTTTTGGCCTCAATTTGGCCCTGAGGGTCTTTACAAGATTAATGAACTTGTTGGCGGCCCTGCTCAGGGCGGAGGGCCACAACCTTTATCCATACCTCGATGACTGGCTAGTCTGAGCGCAATCTGCCGAGGCTGTTTAGCGCACAGCTTCAGCACTTACAAACATGTTATACGCTCTGAGGTTCTCGATCAACCTCAAGAAGTCTCAGTTACTCCTCACTCAGTCCTTAACTTTCATGGGGGTAATTTGGGATACGAGGGTAGAGAAGCTCTTCCCCTCGGCAGACAAGATCACGGCAATCAGGAAGGCCAATAGACATTTCTCAGCAGACCAGTGACCTCAGCATGTGGCACCAACTCCTGCTTGGAATAATGGCGGCTTGTCTCTTGGCGTTGCCGCACACAAGACTCAAATGAGGAGGCTGCAGCTGCATTTCTCATCTTCTTGGAATCAGGAGATGGGTTTCCAGGCAGCTCCAGTCAGCATGCCACGGCACATGCACCCAGACTTGAGTGGAGTTTCCTCCCACTCTGCTGATTCACAGGGTCATTGCAAGGTCAGGGAGTCGCGGAGCCTTAGACTCATCCTGATAGCTATGAGAAACCTGACGGTGTCTCACTCGCTAGTCCCCAGGGATCTGTCATCCAAGTGGCCAGGACACGGCCATCGCTATTGGATCCAGTTCTTGGGGGGGGGGGGTGGACCAGTGGCAGAGGATCACCTTGATCAGGGGTCCTCAGGGAGTGGAAATGGAACACCGAAGGGTGAGACGCTGTATCCTCTTCCTTATGACACCTTTTCTCCATCCTGCCAAATCTGATATTTACAAACTCTACCCCCCTTTTCCAACACAAACACTTTCTCACACCATGATCAACAACAGACTAAGACCCAAGCCGTTTACCTGACATGTCCCAACACAAGGGTCAGGCAAAGTAGGCAATTGATGACAACTACACACACACCTGACCGCCCTTTCCCTTTCCCATCGGGATAAAAGGCGGAGCACGAGAGCACACTGTGAGCAAGACCGAGCACAGCCCGTGAGTCGGAAGAACCTGATGGGGGACCGGACTGTGTTAGACTGAAGGTTGCAGTGGCAACATTAAAAAATAATAGACCGGTCTCTTGTTGGGAACAAACTTGGTACCAGAGATAGGGTGGTCTGGCACCACGTAGGCGCTCATTTGAATGTCTCTAGCTGGTATCCCTCTCCTGAACAAAGAGAATTTGGAACTGAAATGTTTAATCACTACAAACACCAAGAGGCCATAGGGAAGGGGCCGTCATGAGGTGTCAAGGTGGTCATACAAGGGTCAAGCCAAACCCCTTGTACAATTGAAAGTCGTTGACACGGTTCAGAAGGTTTTTGACAATTATAAATTCAAACAAAGGGAGTTGTGAAACAGGCATTTGAGGGGAACGCCGTGCGAACTATAATTTTGCAAAGCTGCCCTTGCCATAGGCCTAGTAGTGCGACCCAGCGAGACGGGATTGCCCTTCGGAAGTCTCTGTTTAAAATTGGCAGGCGCGCTGAAAAGTCTGAGCCTGACGGAGGGAGGCTGATGATTGAGAGATGGATCAGAGCCCGGCTGAGGGAGATCCAATCGTGAAGATTACCAGAAGGAACTTTTCCTTTGTTGTTTTTGCATATCAGGATCTCTAGAGCAAGAAACTTTGTATGAAAAGAGACTTGGGCACAGAAGGCCCTGATATAGAGAAAAGGAACTGTAAACTCGTGCCAGAGAAGCCCAGGAGTGTGCTCTGCTCAAGAGTCCCGCCTTGTTCCATGCTAAAAACTTGGTGAAGGGAGACCCCAGCCATAACATCCTCACTTATCATTTTTTGAACACTTCTTTCTTTTCTTGTGAACATTATCCCACACTATTTTGTAGCATAGTGGTAAGGAAAGCCAATATTATCAAGCCTTCTTTGAGCCCCTGGTCCTCCCCTATCGTATTGGTCACTAAACCTGACCATTCCTGGAGGTTCTGCATTGATTTCCATCAAGTTAACGCAATTTCCGATTTCAGTGCCTATTACATGCCACACATTGATTAACTAACTGATCAACTTTGAACCGGAACAGCCACCTATCTATCCACTTTCGACTTAAAAAAAGGTTCCTGGCAAGTACCAGTATATGGACCTGTTAAGAAAAAGACAGCGTTTTCAACACCCCTAGGACTATTTCAATTCAAAGTCCTCCCCTTTGGCTTGCACAACGAGCCAGCCACTTTCCAATGCTTCATGGATAGAATATTCCAACCCTATTTAGATTTCTGTGGTGCTCATATTGACGATATCGTCATTTATAGTAAACCCTGAGAGGATCATCTTATCCATCTTTATACTACAATGAAGTCTTCAGGAAGGCCAGCCTAACTGCTAATCCATCTAAATGCAGACTGGCCCAGTCGGACATGGAATACCTCAACTTCTTTGTAGGGAATGGGAATGTACAGCCACAACATGAGAAAGGCAAAGCCGTCCTATATAGGCCTCCACCAAGGACTAAGAGATCTCAGAGTCTTTCTATGGTTCATAGGATATTACCATAGGCTTATCCCAAACTTTTCGGACAAAACAGCTAGCCTGAGAGATAAACTCAAAAGAGACGAACCCCAGAAACGCTGTTGGACTGACGTGGATGATCTATGTTATAATACCTTAAAACAAATCTTGTGCCAGAACCCAATCCTAAAGGTAGTAGATTTCTTTAAAGATTTCATATTGCAAACAGATGCCTTCCTTACAAGGTTTGGAGCAATCATGTCCCAAGTCTTCTATGGATTGGAACACCCCATCCTATTCGCAAGTGGCAAACTTTTACCACTGGAACAAATTACTATGTGCTGTTATTAGAGGCCCTGGCCATCAAGTGGGTCATTCTCCATCATAGATTCTACCTCTTAGGAAGAAAGTTCATACTGGTCACAGACCATTCTCCCCTAGTTTGGATTAGCCAAAGTAAAGACTCCAACCCTTGTGTCATGTAATGGTTATTAGACCTACAACCCTACTGTTTCACTGTGGAACACTATAAAGGAAAAGACCAGGGAAATGTAGATTTCCTTTCCTGGTTCCCCTGTGAAACAGATGCGGCTACATCGCATGGAGGAAGAGTATGTGAGAAACTTGAAGGTGTCCCACTCACTAGTTCCTGGGGATCTGTCATTCAGGTGGCCAGGACACAGCCATTGCTATTGGATCCAGTTCCTGGGGTTGGACCAGTGACGGAGGATCACCTGGAGGAGGGGTCCTCAGGGAGTGGAAGTGGGACACTGAAGGGTGAGAGGCAGTATCCCCTTCCTTATGACACCTTTTCCCCATCCTGCCAAATAGATATTTAGAAACTCTGCCCCCCCCCCCCTTTTCCAACAGGAACACTTTCTCACACCGTGAGCGACAACGTACCAAGACCCGAGCTGTTTACCTGATCTGACATGTCAGGTAGAGTCAGGCAATTAACGACAACTACACACACCTGACCGCCCTTTCCTTTTCCCATCGGGATAAAAGGCAGAGCACGGGAACACATTCTGAGCAAGGCCGAACACACGAGGAAGCAGCTATGCCAGGATGTCAATTCAAACAGAGGAGAAAGGCGGCAAGAACTAAAAGGACGTCAAGGGGGGAGTTGCCCTTGCCCTTTTCGTCCCAGGCCTGCAAAAAGCCTCTGATAAAGAAAATATAAGACCGGGAATCGCAGCTGGCGAATGGTGTGACGGATGTCAGCGGTACATGGAAGCCTCCCGTACTTATAGCCAGGGTGGGGCAACACTGTTGCAATCACGGTACCGTCCTTGACGCCAGCGACAAGAGAAATGCCAACATGTTCAGCAAAGCCGGTGAGTCATAAGAACCTGATAGGGAACCGGATTGTGTTGGACTCAAGGTTGCAGTGGCAACATTAAGAAGATAATAGACAGAGGTCTTTTGTTGTGAACAAACTTGATACCAGAGATAGAGTGGTCCGGCGCCACGTGGGAGCTCATTCGAAGGTCTCTATCTGGTACCCCTCTCCTTCTTGAACAAAGGAAATGTGGAACTAAAAACTACACTACAAATACCAAGAGGCCATACGGAAGGCATGTGTGAGGTGTCATGGTGGTCATACAATGGTCAAGCCAAACCCCTTGTACAATCGAAATCTTTGACATGGAACAAAAGGTTTTTGCCAATTGTTAATTTAAACGAAGGGAGTTGTGAAACAGGCGTTTGCGCCCGGCTGAGGAGAACGGAGTGCAAACTATAATTTTGCGAGCCGCAATTGCCATAGGCCCAGAAGAGTGACCTGGCAAGACGTGATCGCTCTTCGGAAGTCTGTTTAAATTTGGCATTTGCTATGAAAAGTCTGAGCCTGACAGAGGGAGGCTGACAATTGCGAGAAGGATCAGAGCCCGGCTGAGGGGAATCCAAGGGTGAAGATTAATCACCCAACCTGAAGATTACCAGAAGGAACTTTTCCTTTGTTGTTTTTGCATATCAGGCCCTCTTAAGCAAGAGACATTGTATGAAAAGAGACTTGGGCACACAAGGCCATGATATAGAGAAAAGGAACTGTAAGCTCATGCCAGAAAAGCCCAGGCGTGTGCTGTGCTCACGAGTACCGCATTGTCTTGTGCTAAAAACGTGGTGGATGGGAGACCCCAGCCACAACATCCTGACTTATCCTTTTGTGAGTACTTCTTTCTTTTCTTGTGAACATTATCCCACACTATTTTGTAGCATAGTGGTAAGGATTAGCAATAGTTTATTTTTTAGTATAGGCCTTTTCTTTTTGACTAGACACCACTAGGACTGTATTATTATTATTTGATAGTCGTAGCTTTCCCCAATCTTAGATTTAGGTTTATCTCAGCCATTTTACAGTTTAATAAACACCCTTGAACTTGTCTGTCTTACTTAGATACCATGCATTCCTTACATAGCGACATGGTGTCCGGCGAGACCTTGGTACTTGGAGCTCCTCCAACTGTCGGACCAATTTCCAGTACACCTCCCGCCGGGTCCAGTCCATTTACTCTCCCAGCAGGGGGGCACAGTGGTTCACCTAGCTCCGGAGAAGTTAACCATGGCAGCTTGGTTCCTGAACAGGTCACCCTGAAGCATCTACACTTGTCACTGGACAACCTTGCTATCATACAAGAGGCAAGAAGCGACTCCACCAGGAGTCCGTACAGGAGCAAGTGGACCAGATTCTGCCACTGGGCCTAGACAAACAAGATTGATCCGCTTACATGCTCACTGGATGATGTTATCCTTATCTGCACATCTGGCTCACTCGGGTATCAGAATTCCAGAGACAACATCGTCTCCTCTTCCAATCTGGTGGTTAAAAGGCACTTGTCTGGTCTGACCAGATTATACCCTCCTGTCAAACGTCCACATCTGGTCTGGGACATTAACGTGGTGTTGGGTGCCCTGGATCACAAACCCTTCGAACCCATGTCATTAGCAGACATCAGGCTGATTACCATAAAGTCTGCCCTGCTGGTTGGTCTTATGTCAGCATGACGGATCAGCGAAATTCAGGCTCTGGTGGCTTCAAAGCTCTATACCATATTTCACCGGGACAAGGGGGTGCTTAGGATAGACCCTGGCTTTCTCCCCAAGGTTGTTTCTTCCTTTCACCTTAACGAGGAGATAGTACTCCCAGCATTCTTTGCGGATCCAAAGGATGAGGCTCAGAAGGTATTGCACTGTCTAGATGCCAGGCATGCTCTAAGATTTTATCTAGACAGGAAAAAGGGCTTCCGTAAAATCGGATTTCTTGTTCATCACTTTTGGCAGGTCAAAACCAGGCTGTCAAGCCTCCAAAGCTTCCATAGCAAGGTGGATGGTTATGGCCATCATGGAGGCATATGAGGGACAGCACAGCCTTTGCCAGCAAACAGGCATGCCCACTCCATCAGAGCCAAGGCCAAGGCTGTGGCTTTCCAGAGATATGTCCCATGGCAGACGGTCAACAAGGCTGCTACTTGGAAGCCCCATCAGCCTTTTCCAAACACTACTGCTTTGTTGCCAGTGCCAGGTCGGACGCAGCATTTGGCCAGGCAGTTTTGAAAAACGTATTTTCTTAGAGAGGCAACTCTCCTCCCCAGGGCAGCAGTCAGTTGTAATCGTCCATACAGTATGGAGGAAAGGGGACCGGACGTAGGAATAATTATAGGTTAGTCACCGTAGTGACTAATGTACTCCTAGACCATAGTCCCCTTTCCTCCATACGCCCCACCGTCCTCCCCTGTAATATCAGTAACATTAGGCAATCATAATATTGTCGACACGTCAAAGGGGACTCAGGAGTGGCACCAGTGGGCAGAGTCAGGGGAGCGCATGCTCCCAGGACCACACCCCTGCATGCATCTAAATTTAAAGGGGAAGACAATTTTTTCTGGTGAAAAGGGTTCCGTTTCCTGTCCCTAGCGAGGGATGCCCATATAGTATGGAGGAAAGGGGACTATGGACTAGAAGTAAGTTAGTCACTATGGTGAGTAACTTATAATGTTGCTTACATCATGTTATGGACCAGGTTAAGCACCAAGGGGGGAATGGCGTTGGCTTCCTTTGATGCAATGAATGCCTTTGATTTCATGGAATGGGAATGGTTGTTCAGAGTGTTGGGGGGCCTATGGATTTGGGGCAAATATCTGCTGTTGGCTAATAGACCGGTTGCAGCAGTGAAGACTAATTATTGGGTATCACAGCAATGGACGTTGAGCAGAGGCATGCGTCATGGGTGCCCGGTCTCGCCAATTTTATTTTCCATGGCGTTGGAGCCGTTGGCCGTTCCTTGAGAAAGGAGACGAGTGAAGCAGAGATACTAGCGGGTGGAATGCGACATGTACCTTCATTATATGCAGATCATGTTCTGTTGTGTGTGGGGAATCCACAGGATAATATGCCAATGTTGCTTGCTGTGCTGGGGAATTTCCGGAGGTTATCTGGATTCAGGATCAATAACGATAAGTCTCTTCTGTTTCCGTTGGGAGGTGCTCGAAATAGGGATCTCGCTGCTCTCCCGGACTAGGGTATACACTGGGAAGGGGAGTTATGCCGGTATTTGAGAATCTAAATCCTTCATAATATAGAAGAGACGTTTATACATGGCATGGACATTGTCTGGGATACGGAACTTCATCCAATTTTTGAAGAAGCTGCCGTTATCATTGATGGGGAGGGTAGCGCTCTGCAAAATGGTGATACTACCAAGGCTACTCTACTTTTTTACTAACATACCATATGTGTTCAAGAGGATGTTCTTCAAGATGCTGGATGAGAAATTGGGGGACCGTTGTGGAATGCAGGGAGGAGGAGGTTGTCACTGGCGACCCTGCGGCATCCGTGCTCAGACGGCAGGGTTTTAATATACCTTTTAGGTGTACTTTATGGCGGCACAGCTGCAGGCAGTGCGGGTGTGGGAGGACACTTGAGGAGAGTTGCTGAGGGGATTGGCGGGGGCCCTCCTGGCATCTCGACGAGGAGCAGAATTGTTGTGGGGTATGATAGGAGGCAAAGAGGCGAGGAATGTGTTTCAGGTGGTATGAACAGTATGGAAAAAGCTTCTCTAGGATCCATGTTGCGTGGTTGTATAGTGGAGCTCTACTGTGGAGTGCGGATCTGAAGCTATGGCAGGTGATTGGGAGGGTAGGTATTGTGCGGTTAAGGGAGAACTGATGTCGGACAGTGGGGGACTTGTTTGAGGGATGAAGACTGATGCCGTTTGTAGAATGGAGCGTACAATATGGGATTTCAAAGGGACACTTCTTGACATACGGGGCAATGACTAAACTGCTAGCAGCAATATGGGGGGAGATGCCGAGCGTGATTCGGTTGATGCTTGATCAGGGTGGAGGTGGGGCCAGAATCTCCCACATTTACCAGGCAGGGACGAACGAGATTCCCCTGAAGGACCTGGAGGTAAAGAGCAAGTGGGAAAGGGATGGGGGCTGTCCGATAACTGAGAGGGAGTGGACGAACATTTGGGAAGATGTCTGTAAGCTCTTGAGAAACGCTCAGTTTGAACTTACTCAGCTCAACATACTGCATAGAGTTTCTGTGACCCCTACCAATCTTCATGCTATGAATGACACCCTAAGTCAGGATTGCACACGTTGCGGGATTGGGCCGACAGGGCACTGGCACATGATCTGGGGATGCACAGTGATTGCATGCTATTGGGGTGCAGCTATGTCTAAGATTAACAAATTGATAGGTTCCAGTTTTGAATACGACCCGAAGGTGTGTTTATGGGATATGATGCCGGGGGAGAAATGACACAAAACACGAAATAGGCTGCCCCAGTTTCTGTTGATACTTGTCAAACGGCAGATGGCAATTAGCTGGAAGAAACCTCTGGGAGGAACTGTAGTGCAATTGATGGCAGATGTCCGTAGGTGTGGAATGGCCGAGTTGGAAATCCTGCAAACAATTAGTGACCGGGAGCAAGGGGTTACAGTAGACCGGAGCCAAATGCTGAACGAGCTGCGTTCCTCAGAAGATCTGAAACCTCTATGACGGGGGTTGGGGGGACAGGGAAGGTAAATGGCACAGTGACAGGATAGGTGAAAGAAGGGCGGTTGAGAGAAAAAGGGGGGATGCGAGAGAATGGAAAGGAAAGGGTCACTGTACTCTGCAATTGGTTGAATTTTATTTTTCAAACATATCTTTTATTGAAATCTCGATGAACATAGCAACATATCAACATAACCTGTACTTAAGAATCACCGAAAGTTCATTTGATATTTTCTTCTTAATCAAATGTCCCTCTCCCCAACTAAAGTAATAAATAATAAGGTTAGCAAATAATATTAAATGTAATAATAATAATTGGTTCTATTCAGTGTCCCAAAATGCTTTTGTAACTCCCAGACTATGTCTCTATTCAGCATTCTTTTTCTTGAATATACCCCTCTCTTTCAAATATCTCCGACTTGCCAATTACATTAGTTTTGCAATAAATGCATCAGAGACTGTGGTCTTAAAAACATGTGTTCCTTGTCCTGTGCCAACTCATAAAATGGGGCCCAGGTTCGAGAGAATCAAGCCATGTTTTCCTTTATATGTGCGGTCAGTTTTTCCATAGTC
This sequence comes from Ambystoma mexicanum, assembly GCF_040938575.1. Classification (NCBI taxonomy): domain Eukaryota; kingdom Metazoa; phylum Chordata; class Amphibia; order Caudata; family Ambystomatidae; genus Ambystoma; species Ambystoma mexicanum. The sequence goes on along the minus strand of NC_090933.1, from coordinate 422,858,732 downwards.
ACAATCTCCCACATCTTAACCCACCAATATGATAGGATCAGCCCCTCCTTCTTTTTCCAAAAGCGTGTTCGATTCAATTTAGTTGCTAACAGCTGTATTATTAGCTCCGCCCTGGGGCCTGATGCAGGGAACACCCCATCGTCCGGCACCTCCCCTAACAATAAGATGCAAGGACACATAGGGAGTGAAGTCCCAGTGATATCTTTTATCTTTGACTTGATTTCTTGCCAATGAGTGTGTATCGGGGGGCACTGCCACCACATATGTATACAGTCCCCCAGTTGTCCACATCCATGCCAGCAGCGATCTGAATATTCTGGCGAGATCGCATATCATCTTTGTGAGGTCATGTACGATCTGTAACATATTTTTATCGGACACTCTTTAAAGACCATGAATCTGGAGCTTTTGAAGGTTCGAATACATATTTTCTGCCATGGGTCTGTTGTTATCTCTGCCGTTATATCCTTCTCCCATCATGTCATGTAAGTGAGTTTGCCTTCGATATAGGCCTTCTCTAGCAAGCAGTAACATTGGGGTATTTTCTGAAAACCTTGTTTCTCTGACACCTGGAGTACGATTCCTATAGGGAGCTGTGTGCCTGCCTGTAGTACTCGATTGTTGGAAACCCAGTGTCTGATTTGGAAGTATCTAAAGCATTCCGTTTCAGGTAGTGAATTTTACTTTACGTTCTGTGAATGTGAGGTGAAGACCATATTTGTATAGGTAACTGAGTCTTAGGGCTTCAAGCGATTCCCATCGTGAGAATATACCATTCATCATGCCTGGGGAGAATTCTGGATTCTGTAATACCGGTGATAATGGCTCCACTCTAGTTTTAATCCCCACTTGCACTCAAGTCTTATCCCAGTTGCAGAGAGTAGCTCGGATGGCTTCTAGCAGGCCCACCCTGGCAGATTTCGGTATAAATGGCAATTGGGCTAGGGGGAGCACGACTGCAATCTTGCTCTATCATTTTCCATTTTGCACTTTTGACCACCAGTGCCCATTCTAACATCGGCACAATCTGGGATTTCCCAACCTTTCAGGTTGGCTTTAGCCTCTTTCGGTATATGGGGAATATTGGCTGCCATGAGGGTTTTATATGATTTGGTGGTGTACACCCTGAGGTACACAAATTTGTCGTCTACCCACTTAAAAGGAAAATCTGATTGCATAGCCAATTGGGTTTCAAGCGATACTCCAATTGCCATTCCCACTGATTAATGCAAAACCCAGGGACCATATATAATCTGTCAAGGAGATCCAGCAGAGGTGGGATCGACTGCATGGGTTTCTGAAGGAAACAAATAACATTGTCTGTGTACAGCACCATTTTGTGTGTTGCCTTCATGTGTCGGGCCTATTATGAGAGGGCTACCCTGAATCATTTGTGCAAGGAGTTCCATGGCCAGTGCAAAGACTAGTGAGGGGGGACAAAGGGCACCCATGCCTCGTTCCCCTGCCTTGGGGAATTGGTGGTGCCTTGGAGTCATTAAGTGTGATTATGGTGGATGGTCTTTGGAAGTTTGCCAGTATTAATTTGCTGATGACTGGACCAAACCCATATGCTGGTAATATTGCTTGAAGAAAATCCCACAACATGCTGTCAAATACTCAGTGGGAGTCGCGGGAAAGCGACAATCCCTCTGCAATTTCAGGAGCCAATGCTATTAAGTCCACTACTCTTCTGATGTTATCATGGGCCCCTCTATTTTTAATGAACCCTGTTTGGTCTTCATTGATTATATGATGGAGGACCTCTCCTAATCCTGTGGCTAGAATCTTTAGTGTCAGTGTTCAAAAGGGCTAGGGGGTGATAGGAGTTGCAGTTCTCGGGATCCATCTCAGGTTTCAACAACAATGTGGTCATGGATTCCACCATTGATCTGGTTATTTTCCCTGATTCGGAGGAGTTAAATAGCGTGGTGAGTTATGGGATTATGGGCCCTGCGAAAGCTTTATAAAATCTATTGATGAAGCCATCTGGAGCGGGAGCCTTTCCCGCTGGGACAAAAAGTATGGCTTGGGCAACTTCTTGAGCTTAAATAGGGTTCTCCAATGTTTCCCTTATTGCCTCGGATATTTGGTGGAGTTGTGCCTGATCTATGAAATCCCGAATTTGGGTAATTTTTCCTTGATGTGGGGTTGAGGCCTCACAAAATAAATAATCTTCCATGATCTTTAACTTTCCTGCCTCCGTCACCTCCCTCTTCCCATCTTTGCCACCTTCCTATGTTTCACCGCTAGTAGTTTATGCGCCTAGTTGCCCCTGGAACAATAATATTGTTTAGTCCTAAGTAATGATTGTGCCGCCTTCCCCATCGTCAGTTTCTAGGGCTTGACTAGCTATCCTGAGGTCTCACAATGTACACCTACCCCCTTTCGTTGCATGTGCTCTCTCTTTCTCTTGTAGTATAACCTCCAGCCTACCCCGTTGTAAGTGGTGATTTCTTCCCCAGGCTACTTTTTGCCCTATGATGACTCCTCTGTAGACTGCGTTCCCCTGCATCCCATACAGTACGTATATCCATGTCCTCCATCATATTTTCTTGGAAGTAATGAACTAAAGCCCACTCTATTGAAGCCCTAGCTGCTGTGTTCGTCAAGATAGTTTTGTTAAATCTCCAAGGGGGTTTCTGTCGTGGATTGCCCTGACCTAGGTCTGTCTCTAGTTTTACAGGGGACTGGTCTGTGAGGGCCTTTGGTAGCATCTCTATTTCCCTAACCGATGGAATGAGGGTGGAGGAGACTCAAACCATTTCTAGCCTTGAAAACCCCCATGTACCGCTGAGTAAAAGGTGTATCCCCTCTCCCCCGGGTGAACAAAACACCATCCCTCTATCAATGAAAATTCTCTCAACAGTGTTGCCATAGCATCATAATTGCTTCTGGAATTTCCCCTAAAATTCTGCCTGCTTCTCATTAGGGCCATATACCACCCCCAGTGTTTTGCGAACCCCCCCATAGCCCCTCTAATTAGCAGATATCTCCCCTGTATATCTCGCAGGACTTCCATTGTTCGTAGTGGTATACCTTTGCAAACCATAATAGCTACTCCCTGTATTTTGAGGCCACTAGTCATGAAATACATCCGTGGGTATCCTTTACTTGTGAGCCGCTTTTCATCTTCCTTTAATAAGTGGGTGTCTTATAGGAATGCCAAGTCTACCTCTAAGGTGGAGAGCCTTTGTAGTACAACTTTCTGTCTTATCTGCGAGTTTAGATCCTGCACATTTAGGATCAGGCACTTTATATCGGGGGTCGCCACCATGAGTCGTTTTAAGCCATGGTCTCCTTACCCAGCCAAATTGCGAGACGGGGAGAACTTCTTGTGTAAACAGTTGGAGGCCATAGCGATTGGGAAGCCATTGGTACGTTGAACCAGTAACAAAGAGTGAAACCAAAAAACAAAACCACAAAAAGTGTGACATCCTTATATTGAACTTAACTTCTTGAACCAAAAAAGACCAATTTTCTGTCATTCGAAATGGCATTCGGTTGGGCGCCGTTCCCTCATGGCAAACCCCTCGCCCATTGTGTGTCCACTGTAATAGCGTGTGTGTGTCTTCTCACATTTCCCGGATGATCTAAATCTCCTCTCATTGGAACAATATTTCTGGGAAGCTGGGGTGTCCCAAAATCAGAGTCTGTTCTTCATCGCGTTGAGTAGGATCATCCTTGCTTTAGTCAATCGCCTTCACCTGCAGGTGTTGTCTCTGGGATTCATTTCCTTCTAGGTTTCCTTGTATTACTTGTGTTGTTCCAGCCCAGATTCTTTCGTCGTCCCGCTTTGCCTGGATCTTCTGGGATCTCGAGCATTGGATCTGCCGCTTCCTCTTTGGACCCAATCACATTTCTCTGGTTCTGAAATTCAAATAGCAGTTTGCAGGAGAACCCGCACCAATATCTGATCCTCTGTGACTGTAGCCAGGCTGTTACTACATGTAGTTTCCGTCTATTGGATAGGGTGTGAGGCGCTAAGTCTTGATATAGCGAGATGTGTGTGCCTCGGAATTGCACCAGTTCTTTCTTCCAGGCTGCCGCCATGATTTGTTCTTTCTGTTAAAAATGGTGAACTCTGGACAGTACTTCTGGCAGAAGATTGCAGCGCTGTTGCATCGATGTGTAGTCTCGGTGTGTCCTATCTATTTCCATTGCTGCCAAGTCAGGGAGATCCAAGAGCATCCGAAACACATCCTGCACATATTCAGCAACATTGTGATCCAGGACATCTTGTGGCATTCCTCGTATCCTGATATTGTTTGTACAGGATTTATTTTCAAGATCCTCTTGCTTCGTCCATATTGCCTCCAGCTGTTCCTCTATGCCCAGCATTCTGTTGCTGAGCTCCGCGTGATAATGAGCCTGTTCGCTAAATGTATTTTGAACTTGGTTCACTCTCGATTCTAACCCCATCATGTAAGAGTTCTGCTCTGTGACCGTTTTGATTGTTACTTCTTTGCTAGCTTGAAGTTCCTTTTTGAGATCCTGCTTCTACATTCAAAGCATTTCCATAGGATCCTCCTTGATAAATGAGGATGGCGTGTTCATACCGACCATCCCAAGAGGTGGTGGGTGGACCTCTACATGTCTCTTTGGCATTCTTCTCCTTTTCTTTTTGCTTCTCTTTATCCTGCATGCCCAGTAGTGATTTGATATCTCGTGCTCCTGCCTTAGGTTTTGCTCCTGCTTTCGACATTTTCCTCATAGGAGACCCTCTGTCTGATTATGCCCCTTAGGTTTGTCTCCTCGCACGTCAATTGGGTAACCCTTCTTGATTATCGGCATGCAAGGTCCTGCATCAACTTTTGTTGACCTCCAGCCACTATATTAGAATGCTGCCCTGTGAGGAGCAAGGTATGGGCACTGTAGTCTGACTATCCGTACAATCCTGCCACAACACTGTTACTGAGTCTGAGGCCCCGGCCATGTTGGGTTCTACAGTATGCAAGCACGTTAGACTACCAGAGTGTTGGTGCCCTACTGACTCTGCCGCGCATTGCTGTTAATTCGCCCTCCAAAGCCTCTTCCAAACCGTGCCTTTGTTTGATCTGCCTGCCTCTCCCATTTATGTCAACTACTCACGGGTGCTTCCCTGTCTTTCTGCAGGCCGGTCCCGACTCTCCTTCAGCATGTGGGAGGTGCGGATCCAATCTCCCTGCCCGTAGCCCCCCAGCTGGGCCTCCTCCCCCAGTCTGTGTCGTTCGGCGTGCACGGTCTCCAGGCCACCTCTGCAGATTGTCACCACAGGGCAGCAGCGAGGGGTACGCTCAGTGAAGCCCTGATGTCTGCAGGCCTGCTCTGTCCCTCCTCTTCCCCGCACTGTCGTTACATCCTAGCTGAGTCTGGGGGTTTAGCATTTCACTGCACTTTCCGCCCCGGCTACCTTGGCCACACTCTGGGGTTGCCCGCTCGTGGTGGTCACTTGGGCTATTCGGCCCTGATGCCAAACCCCGGGCTGGGATGATCCCATCCGTTATGTCACTGCTGGGGCGAGGGACATTCACCGCAGTGTGCTTTTGAAAGCGTCACTCTGGGCCTTTTCGACCACGATTCTCTGCCTTTTTCAGTGACAGACTTCACTCATTGGGTCTCTGGTGCTCGCCATTTTCCACCACACGCTCCTGCCATTTGTGTCTGGATGTGTTCAAGATTGGAACATTACGCCGCCATTAGTCTTGTGAAAGGTGATGGAAAAGACGGCTTAGGTGGCCATTTTCTCTGCAGCCCCTGTGTTATGTACTTAGTTTTGGGGTTTGTATACCAGTGGGAACCCGAGTGATAAATGCACCAGAAAAAAGCAAAAGTGGAGGATAGGGGGGGGAAGGCGGCTGCGGGTGTTGGAGCGGGGAGGGGTTGTTCCTGTTTGTTATTCATGCAAAATGCTAATAAAAAATACTTTAAAAAAATAATAAAATGGCATTTGATAACAAATCATCAAGCAGTTGTCTGCCTCGCGTTACTGACCCCTCACAGCCCTGAGCGCTGTACCCGCACCAACGTCGCGTCCGGTCACAGAAACGAAGACTCGACGGCCATCGATGCGTACGATGCCCCTGCTGAGACAAAAGTTTCTGAGAGCTGCAAAGCAGGAGAATACATATCTAAGATGAGGCATCCATGGGATGAACATACAGTAGAAGAACATTACCTGGGGGTAAGCAATTTGCTTAAATGTGGCTTGTGGGGCCCCATGGCCTCTTGCATCCTGATGGTATCAGAGGTCCAGCTACGCATGATTTCACCACAATGGCTACTTTAATTTCAGTGGTTTCAGTTCAAGGGTGACATGTCAGAGCTGTTGCAGGTCTCAGGCTCTGAGTCTTGAGATTAACTGTGATAGGCTCTGTGAAGCAACATGCCAAGAGTGGAATTGCTTGAGCAACGCTGTCCCCAGTTGATGGTGTTCATGGATGCCTTGTTGAAAGTCTAGAGAGCTCATCTGCAAGCTCTCATGGTGAACGGCCCCTGGTCCCAGATGGAAGCTTGGGAATGCATCCACTTGTTGGAGATATGGGCCATCAGGATGACGCTGATTACCTTCCTCCCTTCCGTGTTGATCATGTGAAAAATATGGTGGCCGTGCGCTACCTCTGCAAGTGGAGTGATATGAGGCCATTGCCTTTGTGCAGTGTAGCAATGCAACTGTGGCTGTGGGTTTTGGAGAACGCTCTCTCTCTTCTGGCTAGGATGAAGAACGTTGCTGTAGATGTTCTGAGAAGATAGACTTCGGCCTACTACAAGTGGGAGCTCTGCCAGAGGGTTCAGTAGGATATATTGACCTCCTGGGGGGACTCCTCAAGTGGACATCTTTGCTTCCAGTGTAAACAGGATGTGCAACTTGTTCTGCCGCAGAGAATTACCTCTGTTGGAAACTCTGAGGGATGCATCGGTTGTTGAATGGAAATCCCAACTCCTTTGTATGTTCTTGCTGATGCCTGTCTTTCGGCTGTTCTTGGGAGACTGCAACATTTTGGGCACCCGTTGATTCCTATATCACTGCACTGGTTCTGGTGGATGTAATACCTTGACTTTTTCTGTACATGTCTATTTGCTCTCCTTGGCACTCCTGGTGAACGTGAACCAGTTAACCATTTGGTAAGTCGATCCTTCGTCTGAGCTTCAGCAGACTGAGCCTTCATGCTTGCCCACTGAGTGGTTAAGAAGTTGGGGCTTGTCAGTCGATGTGCTGGACATACTCCTTTCCACTCAGAGACCTGTTACCAAGTCTATCTATGCCTGAAGGTGACATACGTGTTTGTCTTGGTGTAGGGAGTGGGATCTGGACCCTTTTACCTGTCCAACCTCCTCTGTTCTAGATTCCCCGTTTTCCTTGGCCTGACAGTTCCTGCAGATTGGCTATGATTGGCTATGAGAAAGGGTTCCTGAATACCGTTTTAGTCCTTTGACCTTGAGCAGGGGACATTCTTCACCATCCCCACTGTTAAGCAGTTTTTGCGAGTTTGGATAGCCAGTTTTCCCCACAGAATCTTGTTGTTTCTGCATGAGATATGAATCTAGTTTCGGCTGTCCTTATGCACTCTCCTTTTGAGCCACTGCATTTGTGTTCTTTAAAACCATCCACCCTTAAGGTAATCTTCCTGATGGCCAGCAGTTAGGCGAGATGGGTTTGTGAACTTCAGGCTCTGTTGAACCTCCGTTCTTAGTGTTTTTTCATGGAGAAAGTGATTTGAAGAGGGAGGCCATTCTTTCTGCCCAAGAGTATGTCAGAATTTCATCTCAGAAGATCCATCTTCCTGTGTTCATTCCCCTGCCCTCTAAGATGGTAGAGAGGTCCCATCAATGGGACTTTGTGCAGGCCAACAGCTACTATGTTTCTCGCATGCGGGACATACAGAAAGATCAGCTCTTTGTGCCGTGTAGGCAAGACTGTTAGCAAAAACATACTCTGCCCAGATAAATAATTCTCTGCATCTGAATGTTCCTGTGAAGACTGTGACACTGGAGTACCAAATGGCACCCATTTTGGACTGTTTAAGACTTATTCATTACCATAATACTCCCCAGTCAATACCTATTCATATTTATGTCTTTACGTTTGCAAGACTCTGGAACTTCTTATTTAATTTCACAAACTACATATCCCATAATGCACCTTGTGGCAGTTATCATTCTCTCGCTATTCCTATGCAGCAGTCTGGGAACTACAATCCCCATAAGCCGTAGAGATCAGTGCTGCTTTCACTTTCCCACGACCAGAGAGGGAGGAGGCAGATTACCTTCAGGTGTGCTGCTTCAGGTGCTGCTAATAAGCCTGCTTCAGCACAGGGCAGATCAGTATTTAAGCAGCTGCCTACAGGAGCAAAGAGCTCTTGCATTGAATTCACTCCCAGACCTGTGTGCTTTGATCTTGGATTTCTGCTGTGTCCTGTTGCTGCCAGACCCTGCTCCTGGTCCAGTGCGCTTTGCACTCTGCCTCGCAGCCCTGCTACTCTATCTGCACTCCCCTGCACCTCTGTGCTTCCTGCACTGTCGCCCTGCTCCCCTGCTTGCAGTCCTCTGTTCTCGGGTCTGCAGCCCCTTGTTTTACACTACCAATTATCTTGTTCCATGTCTGCAGTTCTGTGTTCTGTGCCCATAGTCTGTGTTACCTGGCATTAGCTTCCTAGATTCCAGTCCTGAGTTTCCATGTTATCTGTCTGCAGTCCTGCCCTTGTTATTTCAGTCCATAGTTACAGTTCCTTGTTAACAGTCTGTAGTTCAGTGCTTGCTATCTGTGAGATTGGCATGGTGCGAAGATGTAGACTCAGACACAAGGATACAGTATGAAAGCCTTTATTTAAGAAAAGGGGTTGGGATAACTCCTATCTTGCCCTACGCTTATGTGAGTAATTTCAACCATAATAGAAAAGTCCAAAGTCTGTCCGTCTAAATCAAAAGAAAGTCTATGTCTAACCTAATCTTGCCCTCACTTTCTAAATAGATACTGTGTAGGGATTTGGCCAACATACAAAGGGTGTAGCAAAGAAAATGTCAAAATAGCACTGCAGTGCTCTTCTACAATGTTCTGTCAACGATACCTGAGCTGTCCCACAGCTCCCTTCCCAAAGCTTGAGCTGCTCGGGATCACTAAAGTCCCATAGACTTAAATGTTTCTCATAACGTTCCTTCAGGCTTCTTCAGGCTTTCCTGTTCCCCAGATTCCACAGCCCTTCTAGTTTCACAATTTAAAGTTCCAATACTTTTCAGATGCTTCTCGCTTTCAATCCCTATTTCACAAGTTTCACAAAGTTTGATTTTAAAGGCTTTAACCTAAAATTCTTTCACTCTTGATTCACACTTTTAATTCAACAGGGGTTCTCTTCCCCAACAATTTCACAACGTATCACACTTCACATATCTTTGTGTCAGAGACTTTTGAATGCGCATAGGTTACTTTGTTCTATGCGTAACCACTCCGACACCTTGACTCTCATATCATCAGGCCCCAGGCACTCGGTCAATCGTGCTTTACTTTTAGCTCCACTTCGAGCTTCGCACAGCTCCACTGCACTTTGGAGAGATCTTCACTTTCAACTGAACTTTTCCTTAACTGGTAAACGCTCACGTTACCCTTCCGTTACTCTGTTTCCTTCTCGCTCACACACTATTTACCGTTCACAATGGACAATTGAAGCTTTCTCTTCAGCGCATTTTTCATCTTAAGCTCATCCTTCTTTTGGTTACATTTTCTCTCTCACGCTTCGCGTGTTTCATCAACAGGGTTCCTGTCTGCCTTTGAACTCACTGGTTGTGATCAGCGTAGCCTTTTCTGTCGAGGTCAGGGACTCCTCGCTCGCCCTGCCGACAATCCCGAGCGACCTCTCTGGCCCAGAGTAATGAACACCTTCAAGGATTCTATTTTTAGAGGGCAGCTTTCCACGCCATCCCCTTCTGGCTCCTTGGAGACACTGCTCCCTTGCCACGCTCTCGGGCCCTCTCAAACCACAGCCTCTCAGCTCCTCAGCGCTCCGTTCTCTGCCAGCCTCACTGGGGGTGCTGAGGCCTTCTCCATAGCCTCTTAGGTCGGTCTCTGTCTCAGGTTACTTCTTCAGCTCCAGCTCCAGCTCGTTCTCCGTCTCTCATGTGGTGACTCCTTTTATGCAGCTGAGGAACATTACCAGACTTCAGTTGGGCACAATGTTCATTCAGTGCCTGACCTTGATAATGGGACATTCATGAGAATAGTAGAGTCCCTCTGAATGTGGTTGTTCTGTCTGTGTAACTTTGTCACGGTTCACACATGGAGAGTTCAGGGAAGACCAGGTGTCTGGTTGACAGTGGGCTGGGGGGGGGGGGGTGTCGGATAGGGGGATGTTTCGAAAGGGGGATAACATGTCTCACCTTTGGGTAATCCCTCCCCAATCCCAGAGAACCGGCTACCCAGGTGATCCTCCCTCGCTAGTCCGCCCCCAGGGTCAGTATCCAAAAGTGATGGCCTTCCCTTGGCCACCTGTTTAGAAGATCCCCGGGAGTGGGAAGGGAAAAACCCTCAGGTTTTTTCGCATATCCTAGTCCAGAGTTCTGGTCCTGAGTTTTCTTATTCCTGGTCTATAGTTAATTCCGCTGTTCCTTGATTCCGGTCCTTAGTTTATAGTCTACAGTTCCAGTCAACTGTACCCTTGTACTTAGATTCTTCTCTTATTGCTTTTGCTTTTTCTTCCTGTTCTGTCCTGAACCTTGCTCAATTGGAATTGCTATTCTTTCCCTGGATATTTCTGTTACTGTTCTTGTCCTCACATGTGCTTGTGCAATTTCTGTGTTCAGAGTTTGGCTGCTGGGTTACCCAGCAGGCAATCTCTACACCTTTCCTTTTTTGCGTTTTTAGTATTGTACCTTGTGCCATATTGTTAACAGTGTGCTGGTTCGTGTTTCTGGAGGCAGTCACTGTACAGTTCCTGCTGAACCCATACAGGCTTCAGTCTTGTGAGTACTGTTTCCTTGAGCGTGCCTTAGGGTCCAGACACTCCTGCTGCTCCTTCCCATGAGCATTTAGAGTGGGGCCCTGTAATAGTAACCAGAGCCGAAGGCTAGAATTTCCCCATACCCCAGGGGAACCTGTTCCCCCTTTCTGCGTACCCCCCACCCCCCAAGTGGAAACCTAACTTGTTTGTCTTACTTGCACTCCCTGCCTCTTTCTGTTAATTTCCTTTGTTGCCTGTCTGTAGTTATTGCCTATCCTCTCTTGTCTGCAGGACTCCTTACCAGAGGCGTAGGCAGGCTAGGGCCTGAGAGGGTAAGGACCACCCAAAATCTGTAAATGCCCACTCAGCAGCGTTGTGTGAGCATTCACAGGTGTCAATATTACTGCAGTGTGCCCAACTACATTAGCTTCAGGCCCCACCTGTTAGACAATCCTTGCTATGCCTCTGCTCCTTACACTCCTGTCTCTTGTGCACTTTTCTCCCCTCAACTTTGTGGGCACGCCAGTGCCCGCAAGCCCCTGACAGTCCCCTTGCTGGGAAGGATGTGCCTGATGGTCTCAGATCTCATTCCACTGGAGGCTTGGCTTCCACCTCTGCTCTCCAGAGGGAGTCACTGTCTTAGATATCTATCAAACTTTGCTGCACATGTTTTATAAACATTTCTGTCTGGACTCTGTGTCACTGCAGGATGCTTGCGTTTTCTGGTGTAGGTGATGGATTCCTTGATTCCATCCCTCCTTCAGATTTTTGTACTGCTATGGGAGTTTGTCTAAGGTGCAGAATCTGTAGGAGGAAGGAATTAATTAGAAGAAGAAATGACTTGGGTCTCTGTAATGTTTTTTCTAAGGGATTGTGTCCTCCGACGTATCCCACATCTATGACGGGTAATCACCACAGCTGCGCTGCTTCGGAATTTTTTTTGGCATCGGAGTCCTACGTTGATGACGTCAATACGCTGTCCCTCGATTGCCTCTGTCGAGCCGACGTCACCGGATGTTATAAGTACGACGCACAACGGCCGTAGCCTCAGTTCCGTTTTTTCTGCGAACGTGTTTGCTTCAGAATCTCGGCGCGCCTAGGTCCTTCTGATTGAATCGGTTCTTCAAACTTGGTTGTTTGTGAAGTATCATGTCTTTGTCTTCTACCCCGCGGTCGGGCTTCAATAATTGTCAGGACTGCGGTTCCAAGATGTCGCTTATGGACCCTCACGACATCTGCCTCTGGTGCCTCGGCGAGGGCCATGCCACTGATGCCTGTGATGAATGCCAGTCTTTGACATCGAAGGCCTTGCGGGAGCGTAAGAAGAAGCTGACTGTAGGTAGGGTGTCCAAACACCGAAAGTCGAAATCAGCTGGGCTTTCGACCGACGATTCGAGGGGCGACTCTCCGTGTCGGCGTAAGTCCAGGGGGTCCCGGAGTGGTTCCCGCCATTCCTCTGCCTCTTCTAGGCACTCTCGGAAGTGCTGTCACCAGTCGCCTTTCTCGTCCGAGGACTCCGCCAGACAGTGGGTAGCTTGTCCCAACAAGCATTCTTCTCTGGCGGAATGGGACGCATTTCGCAAGGAGATGATGGTGATTTTTGAATCGCAGGGCTCCGTTCCGTCCGCGCCTTCAAGGGAAGCCATCAAGGAACGCGCTAGGGCCACTGCTCGCACACCTTTGGGCTGGTCGGTCGGCGCGATCATCGGGAGCCGTCGAGGTCCTGATCAGACAAGGTAGATCGCTCTAGCCATGCCTGCTCCAGGTACCGGTCCTCGACGCCCTCGAGACCTTTGGAGCCTGTGAGGCCTTCTAAGAAGGCATCGACGCCATGTCCGTCGAGGGGCTCTCTCGATGTTCAGCCTCCGAGGAAGTCATCGACGCCATCGGCACCAAAGCCGTCGAAGGACACGCTCGGGGCTCCGGCCTCGAAGCCATTGTCGAAGCCTTCAGCGCCTCGCTCAACGTAGATGCCGATTCCGTCGACGCCCTCGACGCCTTTTGAGGAGGCTTTATCAGAGGTGCCCCAGAGACCGGTGGAAACCCAGAGGAAGGCCCTGAGTAAGTCAGTGCGGCCTGTGTTTGAGCCTTTTTCTGTACCCTCATCCAGGGATTTATTCCAGCCTTTGGATTACATCTCAGAAGTAGATGAAGGGTCAGATGTGGTGTGGAGGGGTTTGTTCCTCCTGAGGTTTCTGATGACCTGTTATCGGGTCATAGCCAGATGGAAGACATGTGTCAATCTTTACATGACGCCAGTGGTCTGGACCCCTCCCCGGAGGTTGAATTTGGCAGGCCTGGTCCTGGTACATACGCCGAGTCTTCGTACAGGCGTCTCATGTCGAGGGTGACGGAGTACTTGGGGTGGTCAGCTCCACCTGTGGATTTTCTGCAGGATGACCTGGCGGATATTTTGGACCAAGGTCCACCCACTGACCCGGTGCTGCCATTTCATATGGCCTTACAAAGAAGGGTTGTGGCGACTTGGACTGCTCCGGAGAGTCTCCCGGCAGTGAATAAGCTGCTGCCGAAAAAATACCGTCCAGCCAGTGGCGACCCTGGCTACTTGTCTTTGCACCCCACTCCGGAGAGTTTGGTGGTGCAAGTGGCTACGGCCTCAGCGAAGCAGGCAGCGTACCCTACCATCCCTCCTGATAGGGACGACAAGCGCTTCGACGGTTGGGGGCGAAGAAGGTATTTTCATCTGGGGGTATGGCTTTAAAGGCAGCCAACTCCGTTTGTGCCTTGGCAAGATTCACTCGCACGTTGTGGAATTGTGTATCTTTGGCGGCTGAACATATTCCCGAAGGGGAAGAACGGGATGGTTTTCCTGCCCTCGTTCAGGATGGCAAGGATGCCATGTGTGAATCCTTTCAGTCGGGTCTGGACGTGGCAGACTGTGTCAGCCGGTCCATGGCGGCGAGCACTGTGATGCCCAGGTTTGCGTGGTTGTGTAAGTCGGGGTTTGCTCCTGATGTACAGTCCCGGCTTCTCAACATGCCCTTTGATGGTGACCATCTTTTTGGCAGCAAGGCTGACGAGAGCCTTGAGAGGTTGCAGACCTCCAACGCTGCAGCAAAGTCATTGAGCGCGGCAGTTTGTCAACCTCCGCCTTTTCATTCTAGAGGACAGCAATGGAGGGGAGGTTCCTTTCGATACTACTCGTCCTTTGGTAGATCAAGGGGAGCTGCCAGTCAAAGGGGCCAACGTAGGAGTACCAGAGGTGGAAAACAAGGTACTCGAGGTGCCAAAGCCGCTCAGGCAGTTGCCTCTTTGCCCTCAGGCACTGCCGCAGCTGCTTCAGCTCACTCATGAGGCCATGTCCCATGGTTTGTCGGTCGGGGGAAGGCTGGCGCAGCATCTTGTAGAATGGCGTGCCATTACTTCAGATGTGTGGCTTCTGGAGATCATAGCCCACTGTTACTGCCTTTCCGGCAGAAGCCTCATGACAATCCACCAGGGAAGCTCTCTTTGAAGAGTCCGGATCCGCTCCTTGCGCAGGAAATCAAATCCCTGCTGGAGAAAGGCACCATAGAACGGGTGCCTGTAGCGGAGAGGAACAAGGGATGGTATTCCCCATATTTTTTGATCCCGTAAAAAGACGGGGATTGAGACCCATCATGGATTTGCGTAGCTTGAACAAGCTCCTCAGGAAGGACAAGTTCAAGATGGTTACTCTCTCTCAAGTCCTCCAGGCCCTTCAGCTTCAGGACTGGTTGGTGTCTCGCGACCTCAAGGATGCTTACTTTCATGTGCCGATTCATCCCAAGCACAGGAACTACTTGAGGTTCGCGGTTGGCGACTCGCATTTTCAGTTTTGGGTCCTGTCGTTAGGATTGACCTCTGCCCCGAGGGTCTTCACCAAGCTCATGGTAGTGGTGGCAGCGTATCTAAGGAAAGGGGGGATTCACGTCTACCCCTACCTGGACGATTGGTTGATCAGGGCGCACTCTCCCGAGCAAGTCCTGGATCATCTGTCAGTCACCTGCCACTCCCTTGACAGGCTGGGCTTCTCCCTCAACTTAAAGAAGTCCCACTTGACACATACCCAGCGGCTCCAGTACATCGGAGCAGTGCTCGACACATCCCTGGGGCAGTGTTCGCCTCCCCAAGTGAGGGCTCATCACATTCTGCAGATGGTGCACAAGTTTCAACATGCCCAGAGTCTCCCGGCGTTCCAGTTCTTGAAGTTGCTCGTCCTCATGGCATCCTGCATTCTACTGATCCGCAACCTGGCCAGAGGCCAGGTTGCGGATGAGATCTCTGCAATGGGCTCTCAAGATGCAGTGGTTGCAGTCCTCCGGCAGGATGTCGGATCCCGTTCAGGTGCCGCCCTCGGTTGCCCAGGATCTTCTGTGGTGGGCCGTCGAATGCAATCTGATGAAGGGGGCTCCATTTTGGCTACCCTGGCCAGAGGTAACGATTGTGACGGACGCATCCCTCACGGGGTGGGGAGCTCATGCCAACGAGTTGACAGTCAGTGGTCGTTAGTCTCTGTTGGAGTCCAGACTCCATATCAATCTGTTGGAGTTGAGGGCCATCAGGCTAGCTCTGTAGGCTTTTCTGCCGTCTGTGCGGGCGAAGAATGTCCTGATTCTGACGGACAATACAGTGGCCATGCACTACCTCAACAAAAAGGGGGGGCAGGGTCTCTCCCACTGTGCAGAGGGGCGATGCAGCTCTGGTTCTGGGCCATCCAGCAGGAAATTTCGATCTCGGCAGTTCATCTGGCCGGAGACGAAAACGAGCCGGCTGACGCTCTGAGCAGGCAGAGCACAGTGTCTCACGAGTGGGAGCTGGCTCAGGAGTTTCTCTTGGAGATCTTCGCCCTTTGGGGGACCCCACTAGTGGATCTCTTCACCACCAGTGTCAACCAGAAGTGCGAAAGATTCTGCTAGCGGCAATTTCCTCCATGAGCAGCCTTAGGGGACGCGTTCGTAGTGGAGTGGTCCTTCCGACTGCTGTACGCGTTTCCTCCAGTCCCTGTCATTCCACAAGTGCTGCGGAGGTTACAGAGGTTCGGTTCCCAAATGATCCTCATTGCTTCGGCATGGGCCAGGAGAGCGTGGTACCCGGACCTTCTCGACATGTCCATCTGCCCTCCACGCTGTCTTCCCTACCGAGACAATCTGCTCTCACGGGAGGGGGGTTGGGTTCTCCATCCAGAGGTCCGGTCTCTCAACCTTCATGCTTGGTTTATGAAAGGTTGAGGTACAGGGATTGGGACCTCCCTGAAAACGTGATGGAGGTGTTGCTTTCAGCCAGAAGGCCTGCAACAAAGTCCCTGTACTGTTGCCGTTGGAGAAAGTTCTGCGACTGCTGCAGGATAAAGAATGTGGATCCTTTTTCATGTGCCATTCCGGTGGTTCTCTCTTTTTTGCTTTCGTTAGCCCACAAGGGCCTGCAAGTGGGTACCATTAAGGGTTACCTGGTGGCGCTGTCAATATTTAAGTGCTCGTCTGAGGAGTGTTCTTGTTTTAAGATTCCTTGATTTCTCAGTTTCTGAAAGGACTAACTAATGTGTTCCCACCGTCACCTGTCCAGGTGCCTGGTTGGGATTTGAACTTCCTAATGGGAGCTCAGTTTGAGCACTTACATTCTTTTCCTTTGAGACTGTTGACCTTTAAAACTGTATTTTTGGTTGCAGTTACTTCCGCTCACAGAGTGGGTGAGTTGTAGGCACTATCCGCCAAGCCACCTTTCACGGTGTTCCATAAGGACAGGGTTGTCCTTGGGGTCCGTCCTTCTTTTCTTCCGAAGATTGTGTTGGAATTTCATTTGAGCCAGAAGGTCATTCTTCCGACGTTCTATTCTCCTCTGCATCCTGGTAAGGAAGAGGAGAGGCTCAATAGGTTGGATCCTAGGAGAGCTTTAAGTTTCTACATCTCACGCATGTCCTGGGTCAGAGTGGACGATCAGCTCTTTGTAGGATACGCTGGAAGGCGTTTGGGTCAAGCTGTTTCTAAGCAGACTGTGTCCAGATGGATT
This sequence comes from Ambystoma mexicanum, assembly GCF_040938575.1. NCBI lineage: Eukaryota > Metazoa > Chordata > Amphibia > Caudata > Ambystomatidae > Ambystoma > Ambystoma mexicanum. Next base: position 422,841,837 of record NC_090933.1, on the reverse strand, counting down.
AACTTGACAATCTCTGAATGTTACCGTTTGGCGTTTAAGGACCCTCCGGTGGGCTTACGGGCCCATTCTACTAGGGGTGTGGCTGCCTCTACTGCTCTGCAGAGGGGTGTTCCCATTTGTAAAATTTGTGAAGCAGCCACATGGGCCTCTGTTCATACTTTTACAAAACACTACTCTCTGGATTCTATCCATGGGCAAGATTTGGCCTTTGGCAAGGCGGTCCTCTATTCTGAAATTTAATTGGGCATTCTAAAATTTTAAAATGTTTTCCCACCTCCATACATTGGCACTGATTTGGGAGTCTGTCATAGATGTGGAATACGTCGGAGGACACAATCCCTTCGAAGAACAAGTTACTTTCTTACCTGGTAATGTTCTTTCGATGGGATGTTCCTCTGACGTATTCCACATCGCACCCTCCCAGCCTGCCCCTCTACAGAATTTCCTATGCGATTGCAGCTTACGTTTCCGCAAGGCTTTCTGTAGTCATACTGGCATTAGATTGGTGCCACACGTTCTGGGGAAAAAACTACAACTGAGGCTACGGGCGTCGTGCGTCCTCCTTATAACATCCGGTGACGTCGGCTCGACAGAGGCCCTCGAGGGACAGCGTATCGACGTCATCGACTTAGGACGACAAAAAAAAAGTTCCGAAGCAGCCCAGCTGTGGTGATTACCTGTCTTAGATGTGGTATACGTCGGAGGAACATCCCATCGAAAGAACGTTACCAGGTAAGAAAATAACTTGTTCTTCTGATAGATTAGTCATGCCACAGATTCCTCATTGCCCACCCAACCTGCCCCACTTGGTGGATTGTTGGATAACGCTTACACCTCATCTGTTCTGTATTCCCTCTGCTACTGGGTGCTAGCAGAAACGGCAGAACAGAGGTCATGTGGTGCGGCTACTTGATATATGCTCACCCCAACATCACATTCTGCGTCTGAGCACACAACACCTCTGAGCAGAGCCATGCTGTGCTCCCTGGTGGCTGAAAGGTTGACAAGGAATGCTGTTGCTGGAGATTGAATATATAAGATGAGGAATCTATAGGAGGAAGGACTAATGGAGAGTTAAGTAATTTGTTCTGTGTTGATTCATGGCCTACCATCTCAGTCAAAGAACAATGCCTTGAATCCTCAGCTAAAAATATCTAGGGTTTGAGAGTTTGAATTTGAAAAGGTACTCTGCTGCATTTTTAATACTTGACTTGGTTCCTCAAGTTTTCGATTGTTATGACAAATTAACTAGTGTGTTCATGCTCCAACATAGGGCTTCGGTTTGTAGGCCTTCAATTAGAAGTTGGCATCTGGTTTCAGGTCAATCAGGGAGCTCGGAATGCATGGTTGCCCTCAAGTTAAATCCTGCTTTCCATGTCCCCTGAGCAATGGGGTGCTGCCATTTTATTTATTGGGAAGCATGTAAGAGCTCCCCGACACCTCACCCTGTCGCAAATTCCCCCCTGTGACGATTTGACTTCTGCCCTGCAGTAGTACAAGGATGTGTAGAGGCTAAAGTGTCCACTCAGCCCTCACACTTGTACAAACCAAGAACCAACACAATCATAAAGGTAACACAGGTCCAGTTAATAGATTACTTCCTTGGCCTTTTGTGGTAACGTGGGCTGAGGTAAGGCTTTACTCAATAGGTCTGTGAATGCAGTTCAGTAGCAACTCAAACAGCAAAGTATTCCAGTCTAAAATGTAGGAATGCCCAGTCAAGTTGCTATAAAAAATATATCATTTAAACAAACAGACCATGTACAATAATAACTAACTAGAAAACACTGTAAAAACCCAACCCTGTAGAATGAAGACAGAATATGCAAGGATAGAAAAGATACAGCACTCTGGGTAATGAGGCAGAGGGAAAAAAGGCAATTAAAAGACCACCATGTTCCAAAAGGATATTTCTTGCTGTTGTAAAAGGGATTCAAATGGCCAGTCTCTAGGGCCCAGAGAGTGACCGATTGGGTAGATCTCATTCAGTAATACCTTTGCAAATGTCTTGGCGGTTCGACAGTGTGAAATCGGGCTTCTCTGTGTCGTTCGCGGGTTCTGTTCTGTTCGACGGTACAGCATACACGGTGGTCCAGCTTAAGCTGGTGTCGAGATGGGGTTGAACTGAAGGTAGCTGTGGTCTTGAAGCGTTTACTCGACCTGTGCGGATTTGGCGGTCACTAGGTTTGGTCATAGGTTGAGGTTCGACAACGGTGAGCTGGTACCAGGGTGCGCATTCAATGAGAAGTCTTGCAGGTCGCTGTTTGGGGAACACCAGGGTCTAGTCGATCGACTTACAGGATTGTCGATGAAGATGCAGGTACTTCAAACAGTGACTTGAGAAAAGCATTGCAGCAGTACTTTGTTGGTTTGAGCCGAGGCAATGACACGCTTCAGTTGGCGTGGTGCACTGGCAAACTGAGTTGAATAACAAATGGCAAAGACTGCTTTGAAGGATCCAGGAGGTTCACTCGGCATCGAACATGCTCGCATCACGGCTCGCAGCAGGTCTGCGTTGAAAAAACACAGGGATATTGGATGTTCAGTCTTTCAGGAGCTGCAGGTCCCACTGCAGGGTCTCAATGGCCATGGTTAGTCCTTTTCCTCGACTCCCAAACATGGGGTGGCTGGAGCACACGTTCAGGGATCCTGCAACACAGTGCTGTCCTAGGCAATGCAGTGGCTGGCAGAAATGCAGGTCTTGGTTCAGCAGCAGAGTTCACCCCCAACGGTTCCTGGGGATTGTTGGGGGACAGAGCTGGCCTCTTCCTTGGAACACTTGCCTTCAAGACACAACTGAAGGACTTTAGAAAGGACCGGTCTCTCAGCAGGGTCCAGTGAAATCTTCTTCCAGGCTTGGATTCCAGAGATGATTCAAAGAAGGGGTGGGAGGCCCCTTCCTTTAAAGGTAGAAGTCCAGAGGTGATTTAAAAACATGGACATTGCCCTTCTGGCAACACACCCAAAGTGCTTTGCTCTAAAGGAGGTGGAGGGGACAGGAAGGAGAGAAAGGGGCAGTGAGCAATAAAATGGTGGAAGTCTTCCTCCGCTGTACAGATCTCCCTGGCTACACTAATCCGCCCCTTCCCTTCTTGATTGAATCAAAGGCCTTTAGAAATGCAGCACTCCAGTGTGAGGACTAGCCTTTTTGAATGGGTGTGCTTTTTGATTCCTGTTCCCAAGCCAGCTTCCTGTGGAGCGGCTGTCATTGGGGAAATGGTGTTACCTGCCCATTCAAAGGAACTAAGAGAAGGGTTCCGCAAGGTACAGTCCTGACAGTGGGCAGGGGGGCCCCTCGTCTGGAACCAATACATATAACCCTTGCACAACTGACCTGGGCCTGCGGGCTGACACATGTGATTTTAATTTAATGTCGCTGGGATAACTATGAGAGATGTCGGCAACCATACCTTAACTCAGGTATGGCTTATAGTTCCAGTTTAGGTGCCACCAGGGCAGAATCCTCAGTGTTATGCAGTTATTTGCAACAGGGGTGCATATCTTAAAAGCATCCCCTGTGCTGCAGATACTTGGTTGTCACTGCATATGTCAAGAGGGCACCTGTGACCTGATCCTGCTCTGTGCCACTGTAGGGCAGGTGCTACCATCAGGTTACTAAGGCAGCAGTGCACAGGTGTACACTGTGTTTTGGCATGGAGTTAAATGAAAGGGAAATCTGATCAGTAGATTTCCCTTCTTGAAATGGAATTACCTATACGTTGTATTATATAATAAAAATCAAATTTGGCAGGGCTTTCACGCCTTGCCAGATGGCAAGTCATCACCCCCCACACCCCGGCCACGTCACTTACCTTAACATGCTTGCGTTACGGCACTTCCCCCGGCAATGGCCGCCAATGAAAGAGAGAAGGAACTGAGTGTACTTCGTTTCTCCCTTGAACATGGTGGCCTTCTTGGTTTGTTTTTTTAACTTGAGAAATGGCAACAGTGCAGTTTCTCAACTTCAAAAAGCAACTGTTGGCATCCTGGCAAGCTAATAGTGATAAGCCCCTCTGGGCGGTTTGCTTTAACTGGACTGGTAATGCCCGGACTACTTATAACTGTCCCGGGCATTACCTGACCTGGTAAAACCTCCACCCATTGGGGTTTATTGCTTAATTGGTTTTTATAATTATAATAATAAATAATAATAATGTTGCCCTTTATATAGCGCTACGAACCCACAGGTATCTGAATGCTGCTTATTATTACCCACGGTGTGTGGTGCTCATTTATCGACCTCAGAAGGATGAAAGACTGAGTTTGGCCCTGCTGGGATTCGAACCTGCGTTAGCAGGCTCTGCACGGATGTCAAAGTGAGCACTCTACTCGCTGTGCCACTTGACCGGCTTATATTGGTAATATTATAATGCTTCCACAGTGGTATAGTACTTTCTCCTTAATCATGATTTGTTGTTCAGAATCTTTTCTTTTTATTGTGCTCATTCCTCCAGAGTTAGGCCTTTGTTGTATACTTCACCCTCTAGCCCGGCTCATGTTACACTTCCTACAACTCCAATACCCTGCAAGTGACACACAGATGGATTTGAAATCTGAATATGGATCTTGAGTTGAAGCCCCATATCTGCCTGCCTGGAACACATTCTTCATTTGATGAAGAGCTGCGTGCACCTTAGTAGTGATTTCCAGTCGATCAGCAGCAGCAGAAAATTACTTGTGTACATCAGGCTAATGCTGGGGTCAGTGGCATGGAAAATTGACTGAACAACCCCAGTCTCGGACTCTTGTCAGTGTACTCTGACCAGACCACCAAATAGAGCTTGCTATATGATTGGTCCTGTCGAGGTTAGATTAATCCAGTATCCTGTACACTGGCCTACCTAAGCCTAAGCGTAAAGTTTTCAGAAGAAAGTGGCAAGGACATGCGCTAAACTCAATAAGCACTTACTTCAACTTCAAAAGCACTCCACTGGCCATCAGTGAAGCACATTTTAAGATAAAAGGTGTCATGCCGGCTAAAAAGCCTTGTATGGCAGGAGCTTCCAAAAAATATACTCCCAGCTTAATTCCCATACCATGTTTTTAATCCAGTCACATTGTGTGGAGATCTTCAAAAGAAAGAGAAATGGAGCAAGGGCACTCAGCATGCTGGGGTCCAGAATGTAAAACAATCAGGACCTTTCCCTGAGATCATAACAGAGCTATTGGCAGTGTAAAAGCTCCTTACAATATTCCTCCTTAAATATCCTTTTGGCTGCTAGCATACCATAATAATTTGTGATTAATATCAAACTGCAGATGTTCATCCAATACCCCCGCTCCATAACAATCCTCACAAGGATATGGAACACAGTTGCACTACTATCTTTGCTGAAGGCTCAACTAGCAATGATTGAATGTTTATTTGGGAATAACCATAGATGAAAGACTAAATTGGCACTCCCACATAAATAGGTTACAGATTAGATGTACCCAATTGATGTATATATTGAAGAAACAACTGAAGCAATATAGGGGATTCACGTTAACTGAAACCATAAAAGTGATGGGTGGAAGGTTTTGAATACATCGAAACCTCTGGCATTGCTCTAGGCAACCTTCCACACCACTGTTTTTTAACCCGTCTGCGCCATTGCAAAAGGGGTCCAGCCATATGCAAATCAGTCAGGTACTACCCCCAATGGGAGCAGCCCTGCCCAAACTGCTAGGCCAGGTGCCCTCTGCACAGAAACACAAGCAACCCCAGACATGTTTCGGCCTTGTTGGGCATCCTCAGTGAGGTGCAGCTTGGTTCCCTATGGCGCAGCAAGCAAGGGACCCATGTCTGGGCATACCCTCTCTCACATAGGGAGACAAACTGAAACCAAAAAAGTGATGGGTGGAAGGTTTTGAATAAATCTAAACCACTGGCACCCCGAGTGGGACGGGTATGCCCAGACGTGGTTCCCGAGTCTGCCCGGCCTAGAGTCCCAAGCTACTCCTCACTGATGATGCCCAACAAGGCTGAAACATGTCTGGGGATGCTTGTGGTCTTGTGCAGAAGGGATGTGACCTAGCGGTTGGACCAAGCCTGGTTTGCATATGGTTTTTCTCCTTCTGTAATGATTTGGCAGGCTGAAAAACGATGGTCTGGAGGGTTGCCCAGAGCTATGCCTGTGGTTATGATTAATTCAAAACCCTCCAGCCATCAACCTTTTGTTTTGTTTTGAATGTGCGTTAGCACCATTAATTGTAAGTTATAAAGCAAAAATAGCCTCTATTGTATTACACGGAAGTGAAACATGGGCTTACCGAAATTGAGGATAAAGTCAAACAAATTGAAGGAAAATGTCTATATAATACTAGATCCACATCTACCTAGCTAGAATACATTCAAGCGTATTTAAGAATCACGTCCATAGGATCTAGACTACTATAGAGAATTCATTTATCCTACTTCAAATATAAAAAAGGGTCAGACGGGTACACAGAGAGAGACACGATCAGTGACTGTATCAGCAACCTGTCCAGCTCTCAGACACTGCTACTGACTTTAACATCAGTAAGAAACTACATAATATGCACTAAATGAGCGCCCCATACTAACGATCAAACAAAAATTAAGATCCAAACTGCAGATTGTAGAATGGGAACAGAACTGGGTAATTCTGAGCACAAACAGCCACACTTGTTGATTTTTTAAAAAAATATTTAACTAAGTAAGGAGATTTCCAAATATGTGACTGAATTACCCTGCCCGTACATTAGAAGAACCTACCTCCTACTGCAATTTAACCGAATACCAACACTGGAAAGGCTTGAGACATGGTTGAAATTAACATGTAGAAATCGAAAGTGCAGACTATGTAATACAACTATCGGAAATGCTAAACATCTTTTATTATTTTGTTGGAAGAATAAGAGAAGTTGTTTTTTTTCAGACACAATGTACATAGGACTTAAAGGACAAAAAAGGTCATACGGAAAGATCTGATGACTGGGAATAATAGCTTGAGCATTGATGCTGTTAAGCTATGGCATTGTCTTGTTAAGAAAATAGAGCAGAAGATTACATGTTGTCCATTAATCACTGTTTGAACTGGGATAATTATTTATTTATTTATTATTAATGTGAAATAGTTTTGTACAAACGTACAAACTTTACACATAATACATAATAATATACAAAAAAATATAAACAACATTGCTTTAAATATATAAATCTCAAGAGAACAAACAAAACGTTCCTCAGCATAGGGTAAAATAAGTCTTCAATTCTAAAATCATCGACATAAAATCATAAAACCCTACAGTATCGGATTAAACATTCAAAGGGAGCTTTCATATCGTTCTGCAGCTGATAGTACAGCCACTTCATAAATTCACCATAATATTACATCCGGTAATATCTCATCACCAATACGGGCATACATCAGAGTACGAATGGGAGAAGAGCATATTTCATACTACTTATTCAATCCCTCAGACCCTCTGTCGTTCAACTGAAAACAGACAGATGCTTCAGACCATACCCGAAATAAAGCCATGTGGAATTTGGAGTTCAGAGTGTTGATACATTGTATCCAAAATTCAGTCTGTTTTACGAATTCTAGGTCATGAGCAAAACCTCCCAGATGTTTAACACAACTCTTTTCCATCCCCAGACATAAGGTCAGTACATGGCGAGCCGTTTCAAGTTCATTTCGCACGTTACAAATTCTGCAGTATCTTTCAGATTTTTCGAGTCCTAGCTCCTGTCCCTTAATTGCCAGTACTGGTAGGTGATTTATACGCAGAAGTAATATGAAACGTCTTAGTTGATCTGACGGGCATAGGTTTAGATACAATTGCGCCTTCATGAATGTATAAAGGACATACGGGATAAAATTATAACTTTTCAAATTTTCCAGATGCGTATAGTTACATTGCCAATCCCACAGTTTTAAACGATACCCACATTTACTAAACAATCTTTCATTATCTCTGCCCCATTCTGGAGCCCAGCTTAACTCTTCACATAATGATTTCAGGTGCAATTCATATTTCTTTAGTTTACCGGCCTCGACCTCCTTGTTAATACACATAAGCAGTTCATTGGAAGGATCATTCTTGAGACGAATATAAAACTCTAGCCTTTTTTTTAAGACTAAAGCCTTGAGAGAGCAAATGCCCAACTCCAGCCTAATAACGGCCATGGGGATACATTGGGGAAGCCCCAGAATTTTCCTCCAAAAACTGCCTTCAACCAGCTGGAGCCAGCCCAGATTCATGTTATACAAGGGGTCGAGGCCATACGTAACCATCGGTACTAGACATTGTAGATACAATTGACGTGCCGCCCATATAGAAAACCCACATTGTTCCTTCGTGAATTTAAAAATAAGAGATGTGAGTTGGGCCGCTTTAGCTCTTCGGGATACAATACAATTACAGTAGTTCCCTTTGTGATCAAACTCAACCCCTAAGTATTTGTAACTGGATGTATAATTTATTTCAATCCCTTCTATCAGCATTCGTGGCCTGGCAACTTTACCTGCTGAAAATAATAGTAGATTGGTTTTGTTTATATTGATCACAAGGTCATTAGTCTCTGCATATTTCCATATTTGTTTTGCAGATCTCAACATGCCACTAAAAGTGTGATCTAAGATCACTATATCGTCAGCATAGGCTAATATAGGGCAGTGACTATTCCCGATCTTAGGAGGGCAGTTTTTAATCCCCCTTAAACATTCGGGAGCATCCGATACAAATAAGTTGTACAGCGTAGGGGCCGTAACACACCCTTGCTTCACCCCTCGATACTGTGCCACCGGTATGGTAGAGGCTCCTAAGTTATCGAGTCGTATCCGTGACGTATTATTCGTGTGAAGCAACTCTAAATAATAGAGTAGGGGTTCGGGGCAACTTAATCTCCTAAGTTTATTCCAGAGCAGGGATCGATTAACAGTATCAAAAGCTGCCCTAAAATCTATGAATAGGGCATAAATGGGGGGGTTTGTATAAGATAGAGCCTTATCCCTTAATACATTCATTACAAACAGGTTGTGGGAGGTGGAGTAGCCTGGCCTAAAACCGCTCTGGAATTTATCCAGAATGCCCTCAGTCTCGACCCATTGTAGCAATTCCTTCAGTATAAGGGCCGCAAACATCTTGCCCGTACAGTCTAACATAGACAATAGTCTGTAATTCTCGGGTTCCGTTCTATTGCCCTTCTTATACACAGGTATAAGTATGGCAGATTGCCATGTGGCAGGTATTAATCCCTCACTTAGAATCTTTTCGAAGAGGATTTTTAATAGGCCAGCCCAGAAGGAAGGATTTTTCTTGAGTACAGCATTGGAAAGCCCATTCGGTCCAGGGGCTCGAGAGGTATTAAGATTCTCTATTCTGCAGTGCAGTTCCTCAGTAGTAATCGCAAAGGGAGGCAGCTTAGGTCTACTACATTTACGACTAGGAGGAGTTTCAGTACACCCCCCATTACGGTTTTCTAAAAAAGCAGTCCACTCATTATCACTAATGGGGTTAACTGTATAAGTAGATTTCTTCCCTTTGGCATCTCCTAGTGTAGTCCAGATTTTCCTGGAGTTTCTACTACACAGGGTTTTGACCGTATGTTGCCAATTTTCTAGTTTCCTCAACCTTTTATGTATCTTCAACCATCTACGGTAATCTTTCTTCAGATCATTAAGTTTTATCCTTAGGGCTATCCTTGATACAATTCCTTTCCTAGCCCCCCGAATATCCCTTCTTAGTGAACGTTTCCTATCACGTATAGCCCGATCATAGCTGACCTCTTTCCCCTCCTTCCCCACCATAGTTTGCATTTTACATGTACCGTGCTGGCCTGTAAAGATACTAATCCAATCCTCAATTTGCTCAGCTGTTAGTTGATTGAAATGATCAGCCCAATTTGAATTCCAAACTCCCGAAGCCGTTGTGGCCTTTGCTATATTCCTCTCCGACCACGAAATACGGTTAAGGGAGTGATTACTGAGCAGATGGCCCAAATTGGTCTCCTTTGTACTAGGTAGCAGGGCCCTTATTGTCATGACCAAAGGATCATGGTCGCTCCATTCACATTGGTGCACCCACATATCGTACACATTCCTAGCCACCTCCCAGCTTGTAAAGAAATAGTCAAGGGTGCTTCCCGATTTTCCATTCCTCCAGGTATTTTTGCCCGGCCTATCACTAAGAGTTCGGCCATTAATTATTTCCAATTCCCAACACTTAAAAAAGGACAACCAGCCCAGTCCCTCCTTGTCCGATAATTGAGGGCCCCACATGCTATTCTTGTACAGGCAAGGGTTGTTACCAATGCCACTCCCACTATGGATATGGCAGTTTAAATCCCCAGCCACTATGACAAAGAATTTCTCCTGGGTTAATCTCCAGTCCGCGAGAAGTTCATGTAAGGATCCTTGAATCAGTTCGCTTAACTTAGCACCCGGGGGATTGTATACATTAACCAACAACAAATTTTCATTTATACCATTCATATTCACAATCACTTCCACTGCACAGATATAGTCACATTCCAACACTGGTATCTTTTTACTCATGATCTTATTTGATATTCCAATAGATAGGCCCCCATATGGGCGGCCCCGTTCCCCTTTCTTTGCCAGGGTATGGTGTGTCACATAACCATCCATGTCAGTGGGAGATGTTAACCAAGTTTCTTGTAGTAGTATAATAGGATGTTGGTTAATGAATGTCAAAGATCCTTTGTCCGAGAGAAAGTGTTGGTGGCCGTGGGTGTTCCAGCTCACCATGGAATAATCTCATGGTTGCTGCAGCACCCTAGGTAGTGAATCTGCTAGCCACTTTAGAGTATTCTGGATATCGACTAGTTGTACCTTGGCCGTAGTTGGTTGCGGGGGTATTCCAGGATTACTTTTAGGTGACACATAATCCTTGCTAGGAAGGAAAGGGTCTTCCTTTTCTTTATCAACGTCCACATCCATACCGATCTGTCTCAGTGATAGTTTGTGTTTACGTATTAATTGGGCAGAGGCCAAAACCCAACAATGAAGGGCGGAGACATTCGGGTTACGCACCTCCAATGGTTCTACGAAAAGGAAGTCTTCCGATTGAATCACCCGTAACTGAGGGATCTTATGTAGTTTGGCTAACACTTCAGTTCTGTTAAGCCACATATCTCTCTTTTTCTGATTGAGGTTTTTAATTATACAGATTTTACTTGTGTAATTTTCTTCCGCCTTTGATGGATTCTCAACAGCCATGGGTACTTGGATCGCTTCCTCTTCTGGTTCCATGTTCGTATCGGGAGTTGAACATTTGGTCGATTCACCGATTAGGCTAAGGGACATTTCTGATTCCAGGTCTTCCTGTGCCTCACTCGGTGCTTCATGTATTGGCTCTCGGATAATCCAGCCTGATAAAGTACCCATTCCCTTCTTTGCGCGTTTTTTTGTTTTCTTTCCTCTTCGTTTGCTCTTTTTTGATCGAGCAGCCACGGGCAGCGTGGCCGGTAGAGGAGAGGCAATTTCAACCACCATGCTTTTCGCCGCATCACTTTTCTGTTGCCTACGCTGTTTTTTTGTTAGCGGCACTGCCGTCTCCAGCTCCACCCTTATTCCAGGATTGGCCTCTTCCGATGGCACCCTAGGGCTTATCAAGGTCTCTTCATTTACTAGTAAAGATGGTAACGATGTCGTGGCACCGTTCGGAGGCGATAAGCCCATCTGGATGATGGTATTAGTGTGGATTCTTCCACACAATTTTAATAGAATTTTCATTGCAAATTGAACAGAAGCCATAGAGGCCTGTAGCTCCACTATAGCAGGCCCATAGGTATCTTCACCTATTCCACTGTTCCCCGCCTCAGTATGCTCCTGTTCTTCCTGCTCGTTAAAAAGACTAGGAGATGTTGATAATCGCCCCAGCGTAGGCATTGCTGCGGTGCTAGGAATGGGTTGCATGGGGAGTATGCCCGATAAATCGGAGATCGATCCTTCAGTACATTTAGGGCTAGGAACCCTACTATCACCTGACTGTTTGCTCTGAGCCGGAATCAAAACCTGCGCCTCTACCACCATTGGGCTTTTCACAACAGGAGGAGTGGGTGTGTTTAAGGTAGCCATTGACTTTTGGATGGATAGACAGAGGTCCAGTAAAGAATTATTATCAATATCAGTATAGTTTGTGGAGTCCATGACATCACTGATATTATGTGAGGATGGAAAGATCTCCTTTCCGGACTCTACTTTTTCCAAACCATTGTTCCTTTTAGAGGTGTTGTTTCCAAACATTGCAGGAATAGTACCTTTTTCAGGAATATCCTGCACCTCTTTACTCGGTGTCTTTTTGACACCCTTAGCCGGTTTGTCCTGGTTTCCTTTGCGTAAATTATACCGGGCATTTGCTCCTTTAGGTTTGGTCATTATTGAAGATCCCTATTCGCACACCCACCACAGGAGACTTCTTCAAAGATAGAAGTATTGTATACGTATGCTCATTGAGCAACACACAGTACCGTAATATCTGTTTCAATGTGGGATCAAAGAGTGATAGGGAGCCCTCTGTTGTCTTCCGGTTAACTTGATACACTTGGACAGTAAATGTATTCCTAACCGCTCGTTCAGCGTTAGATGGTAATCCCCATGAGGTTAATTTCCTGGTCCACTTCCACCACTCCCACCGCGAGCCACCAGTGGCCACCAAGGACCACTTGTCCTCCCACTTCTCACCTTTAAAATGATAGACACGATGGGTAGTAAGAGGAATTAATGTACCTTGTGCGACTCCCCGCCTAACAGCCGCTTAACAGTCAGACTCCGGACTTTACCCTGCAGGGCTTAACGCCGCAAGGGTACACTAGGAGTGCTTTTATGCCCGGCGAATGTCACGTGAGCGGTCCGAAGCTCCGCCTCCTCCAGGAAGCGAGCGGCCGTGCAGGAAGCGCGAGTTCCAGGAAACTCCCAGCGCTGGCACGCAAGCAGTGGCCACAAGTAAGGATAGTTTTCTATCAGACTGCAACTGTATCTGTAACACTGGTTCTCGCCGCTCGGCTGCACTAGGAGTGCTTTTATGCCCGGCGAATGTCACGTGAGCGGTCACGTGAGCGGCCCGAAGCTCCGCCTCCTCCAGGAAGCGAGCGGCCGTGCAGGAAGCGCGAGTTCCAGGAAACTCCCAGCGCTGGCACGCAAGCAGTGGCCACAAGTAAGGATAGTTTTCTATCAGACTGCAACTGTATCTGTAACACTGGTTCTCGCCGCTCGGCTGCACTAGGAGTGCTTTTATGCCCGGCGAATGTCACGTGAGCGGTCACGTGAGCGGCCCGAAGCTCCGCCTCCTCCAGGAAGCGAGCGGCCGTGCAGGAAGCGCGAGTTCCAGGAAACTCCCAGCGCTGGCACGCAAGCAGTGGCCACAAGTAAGGATAGTTTTCTATCAGACTGCAACTGTATCTGTAACACTGGTTCAGATACAGGGATAACTGGGATAAGCTCAAGTGTTTTAACCTTTTTAAAGTTTAATCTGTCTAGGGTATTACTACCGTACATTATTAGTGTAAATAATACTTATACACTGTCATGATGCCTACCCCCGGGCATCTGGATCAAGCCCATCAGCCCCGGGAGCAGGCATCCAGATAATTAATAAAACCTCAGCAGCCCCGGCTGGGGGCTGTCTGGGTTCAGTCCTGGCGCCTTAGGCGCCAGGCTCATAATAGAAATCTGTCCTGACGCCATAGGCGCCAGGCTCATAGACTTTACTTACCTCATGCAGACCATGCTGCAAATTAATCCAAGCCAACGTGAGGCCTGGATGGGACTATTTTACTACAGGGACTATTTTTTACTTGGGTGTGGTTCTAGGGACTTCTTACCTGGAACTACTTTGGAGGCTATTTAAACCACGCCCGAACAGCAGCACATGCTTCGCGTTATTCTGCATCCAGCAGCGTAACGCTCACCGTGCCTGCAGTCAGCATCCAGTCTTCAGCCACGCCCGTCTCGAATCCAGAGCTCCTAGCAATAGAAGAAAGAAGAAGGAAAGGTTAGGAAACGGATATTATCTCAACCCTTAATTGAATGCCGGATCCATCACGTCTTCGAACTTGAAAAGGACATTATTCTACACGCGTCGCATCGCCAGCTGCAGCGCCGCACCATACTCGCCAGTCCTCACAGCATTTTTCGATCTGGCGCAGCCTCCATCATTTTCTCCACCGAATTCCACCATCTAAGGTGAGCCGAGAGACCCAACAAATACAATCTCTCCACCATAGACTTACCTGATTAACAACCGGAGGCATTATTCTGTAACAAACCGCAACTTCTTACACCGCACCTGTAAGGAGAGAGAAAACAGCAATTTAAACGCAAGCATCTTTTGCCGGACAGTGTTTGGTAATACAGACTCTTACCTGAACACCATCAGCTGCCAAAAGACAATCATCTCTTGGACCCAGCTGCAACACAAGAAAGGAATGTACAAGAGTGAACATCGGACATATTGAACTCTTTGAACTTTATACTTAAAGGGTTCTCGACTGGAACCTTGGAGTCAATATTCACTCTTCCAACGCCTTCAAACCAGTGAAGTAACTGGTATCTACGCGCCCCTGCATTCCACGCAGGATGGAGAGCTCATCATTTACAAATATAAGGAGAACACTTCTACGGGTCAAGCAGACGAGATTAGGCGGCCCAGTCCAGTCTGTCATCTCTGCACTACGCTTCACGTTGGAGGAGGTCGCAGCTGTCCGGGTCCGATCGACGCCCCTGTGGGAACCAGGTGAGCGTAACATACACATCTGTTTGATCATTAAGTCTATCACACATTTATTATGTTGTATAAGATCATGTTGATCATATACACAAAATTAAAATGATATCGCTGTTTGGCTTTGCATTATTTATCTCGATTAGCTTTACTCTGTTAGCAGTAATGGTTTTGAAGAAACATTTATGATGGCAAATCTCTGTATTAAAGACATAAGGGACATGATGAAGTTCAACTGAACTTTTAACATCTGCTTTAATCTGTTGTTTTCTGGTGCCATTTTTGGCTCTTTCCTATTCAGGGCAATCTAGCAAATACAGACAGTTGTATTACATGGCAATCTTCTCAATCATTTTAAATCACCCACAATTGCTTTAGAAGGTGTAGGTTTTTTTTCAGACTGGAATGAGAAATAAAATGTTCAGTATGGAAGTGGCTTGCTGAGAGTGGCGGAAATCATTTCGGACAATTTGAAG
Organism: Ambystoma mexicanum; assembly: GCF_040938575.1. NCBI lineage: Eukaryota > Metazoa > Chordata > Amphibia > Caudata > Ambystomatidae > Ambystoma > Ambystoma mexicanum. The sequence goes on along the minus strand of NC_090933.1, from coordinate 422,826,667 downwards.
GCCTGAGCAAAGGGGTGAAAAGCAAATCTTAAATGTAGGATACTTCTGAAATAGACTAAAAGTGTGTCTATGATGATTACACATGCTCTTTTTTTACAGCTTTGCAGTGTGGAAGACAATACCCCTACGTTCAAATATGCCAGTGCTAGCAAATGGACACTGCTGTAGTATAATCATGTGTAATGCAATAGCTTCTTTTTCATGCTGAGTGGTTTGGTTGCCTTCTCATTGGAACTAAACCTTAGAGAATGCAAGTGCCTCGATGTAATTATGTAATGCATACTCATGGCTATAAGCATATGTTTGTATTCATTGGAGGAAACCAGAACACTCTGTTCACACGCAAGTCAGGAATTCTTTTGTGTGTGAGATTACTTTGAACATGTTTTGATTGATATTTTATTTCTATCGTGCTCGTACACAAGTGTTTCAGAGCCCGACAAGGCAGAGGAGGGGAACAGGGGAGAACAAAACAGCGATCTTACTAGGCCCAGTGACATTGAGAACGCGTAAGTGCATGGGAGAAGGGGGAGGCAAAAAGTGCATGGAAGGGGGGAGAAGTGGAAAGTACGAAGCAGAGGAGAAACAGATAAATAACAATAAATAAATACTAAAGGCAACAAACAGTGGTAATGCAGCCAGCAATTTGCAAGTGCTAGGTTTAGGCAGCAGACAGGGTAGGTCTGATAAGTGCAGGAAGAAAAAGGGGGTGGGGCTGTGTGGGTACAGATACAGACCCCAGTGCAAGTGGTGGCCCGGAGGCAGTGCGGGAGGGTGGCAGGGTGAGCAGATCAGCAGGGGAGAGGAGGAGCGAAGGCAGAAGAAAAGAGGAAGGTCTTGAGGTGCTTCCAGAACCAGAGATGGTTCTCCTCAAGTTTTAGAGTGGCAGGGAGGCTGTTCCAGAGGGAGGCCCCAGCCGAAGACAGAGATCTACCCCCAGCTCGTTTCTTTGAAAAACGACTGACCCTGAGGGAGTTGGAGGTATAGGAGCGAAGAGCTCGAGAGGGGAGGTGTTTGTGGAGGGACAGCTGAAGGTATTTTGGACCCAGACCCCAGAAAGCCTTGTGGACAATGCAGAGGGTTTTGAATTTAATCCTTGCATCCACTGGGAGCCAGCGGAGAGATTTCAGAGCTGGAGAGATACGATCCCAGGGCTTGAGACCAAGGACAAGTCTCGCAGTCCTGTTCTGGATTAGTTGCAGAGGGCGGAGAGTAGAGGCAGGAAGATTTAGAAAGAGGCTGTTACACTAGTCCAAGCTAGAGAGAACCAGAGCTTGGGATACCATGAGCTTCTGGGGGAAGGAGAGGAAAGGCAGAGTACCTCTGAGGAGGTGCAGTCGGAAATTTGACTTTTTAGAGACCTCAGAGATGTGTTACTCAAATTATGTTGATATTTTTATGTTGATATTTTTTCATAGATTACCATTTTCTGCTTTACAGTGTGTAGCTGCTTTTGCAGTATCAGCTGTGGCTTCACAGTGGGACCGTACAGGAAAGCCTTTTAACCCTCTTCTTGGAGAGACCTATGAATTGGTCAGGTAAGATGCCTTGCATGTATATTAAGACAATCATTCTCTTTGAAAGACCTGGATTTAAATTACATTGTATATGTCAATCAGTGAGTAACTTTATTCTGTATAAAAAAAAACATAAAGTTGATAAGACATTTGCACAAATAGACAAAAACATAGATTTCATTAGTAGACAGTAAAAGGATCAGCAACCGGTACAAAAATCAAAAGCAAGAATATAAAAAGTAATCTATTGTCTTTATTTGACCAGTGGTAACCCGATATGTACACTTGATAAGCTTCTTGAGATTTCGTCATGTGCTCCGAGAGAGAATACAGTCCTCTTTTGAATTCTTCTGCCATCTTTAAAATATGACATTTTCATGCATGGGAAAACATGACAAAACTGTAAAACTGATAAATAACTACAGTGAATTAGCCTTTTTTGTAATGAATGCGTTCCTGCCGAACTCCTAATCTCAGAATTGTACTCTTGAGAGTCTTTCTGAATCTAGAAATGTTTTTCAGCTAATTGTAAAAATGAAATTTCTATGGTTCTTCAATAAGGCTTGTAATGTATGGCAATGCTATTATAATATGTTCATCAAGGTTTCAATAAAAAGAACATTTGAAAATGTTTTTCAGACATGGGGAGGCCCAGTGCAGTCCAACCCTGCATTGTTTGCACCTAAGACTTAATTTGACGTTATGGGCAGTATATATTGAGGTGGTTGCACTACTCGATTTCAGTTCCCTTTTTCTGTGAGCTCAGCATGCTGCTTTGGGAATGCTGCTAACGCTTTGTCTTAATCTCTGTAATTTATTCCTTCCTCCCACAGATTCCTCATCTATGATATCCTATCTGTAGCAGAGCTGATCTTTGGAAACTTTTCTGCCACCAGGGGGCGCAGAGTGGCTTGGCTTTGGCACCATCCGAAGCCTCTAACCACCCACACTGGACATTACATCGGGCCAGTATATGTCAAGGCACAACATCCCGTGACCTTCATGCACTCTGCACTCTTCGTTCAATGAAAAATGCCCAACCCCACTAATGATTTGAGTTTTAAACCTTCCGTGGATTATGGACGGCAGATGTTGGTGTCTGATCACCATTGCATCTGTTTGTACTGCCTGAGAGAGAAGCCCCCGGGTGGTGCCAATCCATGCATCCCATGGCCCTCCACAAAACGGTGGCTAAACTCTCCACCTAACTACACAAGAGGTTGAGTGAAGGTGCGTAGTCTCGGTCTAGGTCACGCAGTATCTATCTGAGGACAGGCGTCCTCTCGAAGAAAGTCTCCCCAGGCGGGTTTTCCCATCATCATTCTTCTTCATGCTCATGGAAGAGGAGTTATCGCTTTAATGACTTCCTGGAAGCGACTGTGGAGAACCAGAAGGAGGAGTAGGACTCAAGGATGACATTTCAAGGTTGTTTATTAAACTAAAGAGAAAATACCTATCTACGAAAGCTGATGGCTTTTGCACCATCCCTTTGCAGCAAAAATGTTAGCTCCTAGGGACAATACAGTGGCCATAGAGTACCTCAACAAGAGAGTGGGTGTGCAGGGAGGCCATGCTAGTCTGGTCCTGGCTGTTGGAGAATGAAATGTATGTCACAGCGGTTCACTTGGCTTGGAAAGAGCGCAGGTTGGCGATGCCCTGAGCAGGCAAGGGTCTGTCTCCTGGGGAAGAGTGCAGACCTGGTTAAATTGGTACACTCGTTAATCATGAGACAAAAGAATCAACAGAGGGACTGTTTTTATTTCTATGGATTGCTTGTCTCCCTCAGATTCCTCATCAGATAGATAACCTTATAGCGTCAGCTGCTCAGAAAACCTTTTGGCAGGAGGTGTAGTGTACCTCAACTCGGCCGTCGATTCCCTCTTGACTCGATGCAGTGGTCGTCAACTCCGGATGTCACGTCAGTCGTCCTACATTACCAACGTCACTATGCCTCCGTACCTCGGTTCCTTTTTTCAGCGTGCTGCTCACTGGAACAACTTTCGTTAGAGAACTTTCTTCTACATTTTTTATCTCGTTTTCTTCTTGAAATTCAATATGATTTTGCCGGAATATCCGCTCCCATGGTGTGCTGTTTCCAATGGTGCAAGTGTCATGTAGCAGGGCCCATTCTGCCCAGAAGGGGGTTATATTATTGCTGTTTGCATTATGAACTTGCATTATTTGCATTTTGATTAGCACGTTTCTGAAATGGAGTGTAGTGCTTACTATTGGTTTCCATTGCAGTTGCCTTTGGATATTTTGCAGGTTTATTCGTTATTATATGCATTTTCCATACAAGATTGCTTTTGTCTAGCATTGAGAAGGAGATACATCATTTTGGTTTAGTTCAGTGTTTTTGGTAGGCAGCAAACAGCGTTTTGCAGACATCCTAGGGTTTTGAATTCACTATGGTTTGATCTCAGCATTTCCAAGAGATTGTGCCTTGCCCATTGGGACCCTGATGAAAGGCGCAGTTATTGTGTTTTGATATTTTAAAGAGAGTTTTTATTTGCAGCACCTGCTCAGAGTGAAATGTGAATTGTGAACTATACGCTGTTTAAAGGTGGATTAAGATTTATTGTATTGTGGGATTTAATGAGTAAGCTGAGAGATTGTTGTTTTGTTTTTATAAGAAAACATATCAATGTACATATTAATGGTCAGTGCATTCATTTGAGTCCATATTACATTTTGGGAAATGGTACGCTAATATAACTATATGACATGTCATGTATTTTGTTTGATTATTATTTGTTCTGCTCATCACGTGCACAATATTGAGGGAATGCATTAGAGAGGCTGTCACACTGACATTACCCATTTAGGGTTGCAAGTGCTTTAAGGAGGGAGAAAGGGAAAGTTCTTAATAGGAGTCCTTTGAGATGAAATACTAACTGCACCCACAAACTCACATATACAATTATTTTTAGTTGCAGACACAGAAAGGGTTGTTGTGAGAGGTCAGAAATGAGAGCCGGACACAAGGTTGTCATGCTGGTACCAAAGATATTTATTAAGAGAAAGGGTTGGAAAAATGCCTCTCAGACCCTATGCTAAAGGGTATTTTCCCTGCCTATAAATCAAAACTATGGATATGTCTGCGTCAGGATGTCAATAACTGAAAACCGTCCCTGTGTCCAAAACGTCCTATCCTGAGCCTTAAACTATACACAAATGAAAATGTGTAAGGAAAATATCTTCAATTGGCCAAGAAGTGTTCACAAATCAAATGAATATAATTCCAACAAAAATGTTCTCCAGGACGGAAACCCTTGGTTCTAGAGGGTGCATCCCTTCTCCTGGATTCTTAATTATCAGAAGAATAGTCACTTTTGTAAACAATTCCTTAGTGTCTTGTTTGGACTAACAAGATTCCTGATTAGGTAACCAAGTCTTTAACAGTCATTCTTTAATGCTGCTTTCTCCTCTAATCTAATTATCAATGTCTTTCTTTAACATTTCAGGGTTCAGTAAATAAATGCGAATCGTTCTTTTAACATTTCTTGGGGCTTGCAAATTGCCTGGTTTACTCCCCTGCCAGGTTTCTTTATGCAATGCCAACTGCCTGGTGTACTCGCCTGCCAGGACTTTTAAATTTATATCAATTGCTTGATGTCTTGCTTGTCAGGATTTCTTATATACTTCACTCGCTTGGTATCTTTGGTTTACCAAGACTTCTGATATGCTTTACTCGCCTGGTGTCTTTGTTTTACCAGGACTTCTCATATGCTCCTCGGTATTATCAATATCGTAGGTACAGCTCTCTGGTTGTGATATATGCTCTTGGTAAGGTTTCTTTAAGTTTGGCCTCACATTTACATTTCAAATATTCACAGTTCATAGGGGTTTACCTTTTAGCCTTTTCGTATTCAAACAAGCCTTTTGTCGTATTCACAAGGCTATAATGCTCAAAGTGCTGTTGGCGCGGTCGCCGGAACGCCCCTGGGTGCCCGCTGGCTTTGGGCAGACTCACCAGCTTTCTCCAGTGTCTCCGGTTGGGTTTGCACTTCTGCATGCTGCTTCCACCCTCTTTCAATCTGGAGGCTGTAGACATTCCTCCGGTCTACTTCGCGGATCCACAATTGCATATCTTCCTCCCTTTGGGATCAGGAGTGGAGAACCCCAGCCTCTCGATTCGCAAAGTGCCTGGGACCTTCCTTGTGGCTCCCAGCGTATCCTTAGAACTTGTGTCTCCGACTCAGCAGCTCTCCAGGTACGTGATCTTCACGTATGATGGCTCTTAAACAGTAGCCAATGTCTTCCCCAAATAGTGCGCTCACTAGATTTAAATGTCCCGCGCACAGGCGCTTTGGGAAAACAGCTAGCCTGCACATTGTGGTTCAAAGTCTTGGTACACGACTCAAACTCCTGCATCCTCCTTGTCTCAGTACTTGGGTAATTCTGGGAGTTGAAGTTCATAGTTGTTGTTCACCTCATAGAAGCTGTTATCGGCGCCGTCAGGCGCGGGTCCATCGGCGCAGATCCCGGTGCCAGAGCATTCGTATGTCCCGCAGGCCCGATCCACCATGTCGACAATGACAGTGACGAGTACCTTTTAGTCTTGAGCCAACGGGCGAGGGTCTGGGGGCACAGATTTTTTCCCAGACCAGGCCGATTTACTCATTTTAGCAGATGGGCCGAGGGATGCAAGTGGCTTGGACATTTATGCCGACTTAGTAATTCAGCGAGCTCACCCCTATCGACATGCACATGCCCAGTAATGCACCATGGTAGACAGGGTGGTTGGTGCCCTGGGTTTGGACACCCCAACCAAATCCCTGTTAAGCTATGCACTCAACGACATCCTTCACCAAGGGCCCCCGACAGAGAGGGCCTTACCTTTCATCATAGTGATTGTTGACCCTGTTGTTGCGTTGTGGCAAAAACCTTGTTCACCCCATCCTTTCAATTCTGAATTCACAAACAAATATAGCCGGTAAGGAGAGATCCATCTTTCCTCTCCCCACATCAACTCTGCAGGGTCTGGTTGTCCAAGCTGCCATGGTCAATACAAGGCACTCCACATCCAATCCCCCTACTGACGGGGATGGCAAAAAGTCAGACGCCCTTGTAAAGAAATCTTTGCATCGGGCATTATGGCCTTAAAGGCTGTAAATAGTTCCTGCGCACTTGCAAAATATGCATTTGGTCTTTGGAAGACAATTGAGGAAGTGTCAGAACATAATCCCGAATGAGAAATGTGGGATGGGTTCTTGCGGGTTGTGGAAGATGGAAAGGAGGCGGACCGCCAGTCTTTCCAAACAGGCTTGCACGTTGATGAACGCGTTGAGAGAACAATGGGATCATCTGCAGTTCTGTGGAGGTAGGTGTAACTGCACAATTCAGGTTTTTCGTCAAATGTCCAGGCAAAGCTATTGTATATTGCCTTTGATGGCAAGAACCTGTTTGGCCCTAGGGCTGATGAGTCCGTGAAAAAATGTAAGGACTCAAAGTTAGCTGCTAAGTCACTGGGCCTAGCTGTGCCACAGCCTGCAAAACCTTCCATCAGCTTTGCATCCAGAGTGCAGGTGTACTGACAGTACATCCCCTTAGGAAAGAAGGCACAGCTCCTGCAACACAGGCAGGGGCAGAGATGTTTCCACGCTCCAGCAGAGAGATGTCTAGGGGCCAGCAGACTGCGGCACCTGCTGCTCTGAGTCCTCCCCCTGCCCCCCCATGTTTCCTCGGTTGGAAGAAGGATCGTCGGGCACTGGCCCCAGTGGCAAGAGATTACCTCTGACTCCTGGGCCTTGCAGCTTGTCGTATGGGGGTACTGTCTGCCTTTTCTAAGGAGAACTCCAGACAGACCACCCCCACCACCTCAAAAACTAGAGCGATTGGTCGATCCAAGGCGAGTTAGCGAAGCGAATATCATTGCATCTCAGTCAATTCCTCACTACTGCACAGGCTGGGCTTCTCCCTGAACTTTCAGACGTCCCACACAACACCAACGCAAATGCTTTAGTTCATCGAAGCAGTCCTTGGCACTCGGGAAGGGAACGCTCTACTCCAAACTCCCCTGCCCTCCGAACCCTCCCGTGCCCCAAGAGCAGAGAGTCACCAGTGTCAGACAGATGGTTCAACTGCTCCAGAGGCACACCACCTTGCCAGCTGTTTCCTTTCTCTGCCTCCTAAGCCTCATGGCCGCCTGCATTTTTCTAGTGCCAGAGGCCAGATAGCAACTGTGGCTGCTGCAGTTGCTGCTATGGGGTCAATGGTCCTGCTACTTCCGCACCTGAAAGGACATTCTAAAGGTCTCCAAGTCAGTTGCAGATGATCTCCCTTGGTGGGCCAGCACCGAGGACATGATGGCGTGGAAACCTTTCTGGTCTTCGTAGCCCCAGCTCAGGGTGGTCACAGATGCATCTCTGAAGGAGTTGGGTGCTCACTGCTACGATTTTCAGGTGAGCGGCCTCTGGTCCGCAATGGAAACCCAGTGGCACATCAACAGGCTGGAGCTGTGAGCGATCAGGTTGGCCCTGAAAGCTTTTGCGCCCTTTCTCCAAGGGAAACAAGTCCTGATCATGACGGACAAGCAGGCAGGTGGGCGCTCCCTCTCCTTTGCAGAGAGGCAATGCCGCTGTGGTTCTGGCTTTTAGAGAATCAAATCTCGGTCTCGGAAGTACATCTGGTGGGGACGGACAACGGATTGGCGGACGCTCTGAGCAGGCAGAGCACAGTCTCACACGAGTGGGAAGAGTGCCAAGAAGTCCTAGAGGAGATCTTCACTCAGTGGATATCCTGGTGGTGGATCTGTTTGCTACCGAGTAAAACAGGAAGTGCAAACAGTTTTGCTTGAGGGAATTCCCAGCAAGAGGCGCACTGGGCAATGTGTTCCTCCTCCACTGTGCCTTCCCACGATCCCCGTCATTCTGTGGGTTCTCAGGAGGTTGAGGATGTTCCGAGCAACCCTGATCTTGATCACTCCAGATTGGGCGAGGAGGACGTGGTATTGGACTTGGCAATCTTCCCACCTTTCTGGCTGCCTAGTCAGCCAGACCACCTATCTCAGTCAGAGGGTAGGCTACTCTACCCAAGCCTGGAATCCCTCAGCCTAGATTTGTGGCTCTTCAGAGGATGAGGCATGATGATTGGGACCTTTCAGGGGAGGTACTTGAGGTGCTACCAGCTGCATGCAGACCTTCTACAAGATCGCTGTATACGTGCAGGTGGAGAAGGTTCAAGGTATGGTGCATGGAACTCAAGATTGACCCCCAACTCTTGCCCCACCACTGCAGTGATGCTGTTCCTTCTGTCACTGGCCTTCGCGGGCCTTCAGGTTACAACAGTCTAAGGATACTTGGTGGCATTGTCTGTTTTCCAAAGGTCTCCTGATCAAGTCTTTCTTTACGATCCTGGTTATGGCCCAATTCCTGAAGGGCCTCTTGAATATGTTACCAGCTATTCCTTTGTGGTTTCAGGCTGGGGCCTTAATTTGGTCCTTACCTTTCTTATAGCGGCTCCATTTGAGCCTTTACCTTCATGCTCCATCTGTTTCCTGACACTGAAGACTGATTTCTTTTTGGTGATTACATCGGCCGGACCGGTTAGTGAGTTACAGGGACTGTCATGCAAACCATCATTCCTTCCATTTTTCCGAAACAAAGAATCCCTTCGAGTACGACCAGGGTTTTTGCCCAAGGTCGTCTCAGAGTTTCACTTATCTCGGAGCATAGACCTGCCTGTATTCTACCCACCACCTCCTCAGCCCTCTTAGGAGGAATAGCTGTTTCATCGGTTGGATCCCAACGGGGCTTTTAGTTTTTATGTTGCAAGAACATCAGAATTCAGAAAGGCAGACCAACTGTTCATGGTCTTCTCTCTGTCCAGGAAAGGCATGCGGTCTAAACAAACCATATCTAGATGGATAACCCTCTGCATTTAGGAATGTTAGCACAATGCAGGGAAAGATCCACCACTGGGCATCAGAGCCCACTCCGCTAGAGGTGTGGCCACTTCTTCGACACTGCCGAGAGGTGTGCTAGTAAGGGACATCTGCCGAGTGGTGACATGGTTGTCGTTGCATACTTTTGCCAAACACTGCTGCTTAGATGTGGCCCATGGATCTTACGCTCGCTTCTGGGGGACGTGTTAACAAAAATTGCTGTTATAGGGACCTGCTTAGCGAGTCTATCTGATGAGGAATCTGTGGGGGCTGGGAGGGGGACAATCCATTGAAGGAGAAATTACTTACTGGTAATGTTCTTTCTATGGATTCTTCTCCAGCAGATTTCTCATCGGCAACCTCGCTAGGAAAGTGCTGGCAGTTCTAAAACTGATTTCTTTGTGGGAGGAGGAGCCTGCTACCTCCTGTGAGAAACTTGAAGGTACTCTCACATCTACTCCCCTAGGGATCTTCTTTTTAAGTGGCCAGGGAAGGGCCATCACATTTGAATCCTGACCTTTGGGTTTGACCAGCGAGGGAGGATCACCTGGGGGGGAGGGTCCTTGGGGGTTGGAGAGAGGGTATCTGAAGGCGAGACATGTATCCCCCCCTTCACTAACACTGACCTATCAGACACTCCCTCAGTCTTTATGGGGATATTGTCAGTCCTCTCCAGCTTTTCCCTGTAATCTCATATCAAGTACTGAGATGCAGAAGAGGCAACTAAGAGTAATGCACACGTCCTATTGGAAACACGGCTATAGCACTGGGGTGAAGAAGAGGGAGTCGGAACACTACAGAGCTGAAGGTTAAGCATGTCCCAGTAGCTGGTCTAATTGGAATTAGGCAAAATAGGCAAGAGAAGCACACCGGAACACCCTTGATGGGATAAAGGTGTATAAAAGGGTGGCATGGCAGCAGCAGAGAGAAAGAGAGCAGCAGATGGGAAGAGGAGAGCAGTAGAGAAGCCCAGACAGACCGTCAGAGAGTGGATCGTGACAACACTGGAAAGATGCAGAGCAGGGCAGTCTGCAGAAGCATTGCGAGGGAGCTGTGTCTCGAGGGAACCAGTGAGGTTGGAGGAGGGAAGCCGTATACAGTGTCTGCCCTTTCCGTTTGGTTATGCAAGTGCTCCTTCCCGTGGGCAGAGGAGGGGCAGCTTGTGAGACCCTGATCTCAGTTTGTGAGAAGCCGTGAGAGCAGAGGATCTGCAGCATCAAGTAAAGCGACCAGTGAGTTTCTGTGTTTAAAGAAACCCGGTGCGCGAGGAAAAGAAAACGCATTGTGGCAGTGTGGGCGCGTGTCGCCAATAAACTTGGGAGTGCTTCTGAACTGTGTAAACAATCGAATGCTATGCTAACGAGGCAGTATGGCGATATTGTGTATCAGAGTCATCGTGTATAGAAAATTTGCAAGGGTTTGAAAGCCTTTCGAGTAGCAGAGAAAGACTGACATGTTGGCAGAAGAATATCTTGAAACAGTATATCAGAATGGTCCGGTGCAGGCAATAGGCACTGTTTTGAAAGTCTATGGATATCTGAGGATGAATAAAAAGTATTTAAAGCACTACGAGTAAAAAAAGAAAGTGTTTAAAAAGAAGGGGGAGCAGTGAATTAGGAGCAAAGGATAACCTAAAGGTTGCAAACCCCGGTGAAGGAAGAGACGGACTGAATATAAAGTTAAAAATGAAAGTACAAAGGGTCAAGTAATGTCAAGGAGGAAGCTTGGACAATGTGTCACGCCAAAACATAACGTCAAGGGCCCCTGGTTCCGCGACCTGTAATGGGTGGACCGTGCGGTCTGACAACTGCGCCCACAACAGAGAGCCCCAACCAAGTGTATGGAAGTTTTTGAAGAAAACTTAAGAACATGTGTTTGTTGAACCTTTGCTGCATCTGTGCTTGAAGCTTTGGGAAGGGAATCCTAAGCTCTTTTGGAATATTGTTTTGGTGAACCAGTACTTGAAGCTTGGGGAAGGAAACTGTGAGGCAGGCATGGTATCATAAGTAAGGACACAGACACAAAAGGTACAAGTTTCAACACCTTTATTAAGTTTGACTGGGGTTGGAGACTTCCTAGCTGGCCCTATTTCTATAATGGGAGATTTATATAAGGGGAGTAGTCTCGACCATCAAAGTAAAATAAAATGGTCCATGTCAGTCAGTCTAACAAAGGACAAAGCCTGTGTCAGAAACCTATAATTGCCCTTGCGTCTCACAATAACTAAGTGTGGGAAAATGCATGAAAATAAAGAGTGTATCAAAAGAATGGCAGAATCGCAATAAATGTGGCTCACCACTCCCTTTTCCAAGCTCAGTTCACTAGGGTTCTTACAAAGTTCCTTCAAGGTGGGTGGTATTATTCACAGTTCAAAGATTTCCATGAATCTATTAGGCTTCCATCGCCTAATTCAATGACAGTTCAATATGCATCACAGTTCTTTTCAAATGAATTCTTTCGGGCTTCACAATTCTCAAACAGACAGATAGTCACAAAGTTCCTTCTTAGTTACTTTCACAGGCTTCCCTTGCCTGTCTACAAACGCTCAAACATAGCTGAAACACCTTCCAGCCAAACACTGCTTCACAGAGCACAGGGAGAATTCCTTTCCACGACCTTTGTACGGCTCTTTCACAACCCCATAGTATTTTGCGTAACCACTCCGACAGCATGGTCCTTCTCATTATCGCCTTGCCAGAGACCTTTGCAACTGCACAGTATTCTCACCCCTATCCATGCCCACTCTGACAAAAGGGTTGGTTTCTCCATGTTCATGCCTCTTGCACTATTTTCTTAATGTCCGTGCCTCTTGCATTTAGTTTCGCAGAACTGACCCTTGACCGCTCTGTTCCTTAACTCACAGAAGCTTATAGTTCATTCAGGCCCACGGCCCCTCTATTCCTTGTTTCGCAAACAGTTAACTTTTAAATTAGCCTTTTGGGATCTCTGCACGCTCTCTTCCCTCGTGCCCTTTTCTTCAATGGCTTTCTACATATTTCACTTTCATTATTCACTGATCTGTTATCTTCAAAGAAGCATTAACAGCGTGCCTTCTCACACGGCACTGCTCTGTTACTTTGTTTCTCGTTGGCTCCCCCACCAGTTAAAACATTCAATGACTTTTATCCTTAAACAAATAACCTTGCATACAACACTGTAGCTTTCACAATCACGCGTATCACAAAGCTAGCTCTTCCTTTCTTTGAACTCACCAGCTGTGATTGCTTTTGCGCGTCCTTTGTTTTTCAGTTCGTCGAGGTCAGGGTCTTGCCCACCTGCCAGACACTACCAGACAGCCCCACGGAGGAAACAAGCAGCTTTCTGGTGCATGGAGGCAAGGGCTTAGCCCACCTCTTGGCTCCCTTCTTTGAACTCTTCAGGCTTCTTGGAGACACGGCTCCCTCACCATGCTTTCTCCTACCTCAACTTGCAGCCTGTTAGCATCTCAGCGTCCCGTTCTCCCTGGCCTGGTTTTCAGCAGCTTTCTCTCAGTTGCTCCTCCATCTCGCCATCCAGCTTGCCTTCCTTCTTTCGCCCTGACTGGCTCTGTGTCTTTCTGTGCTCCACCTTTTAAAGTTTGGAAAACGGTTGATGAGTTTCAGGTGTGTGTGATTTTGACTGAGTGCCTGCCTCTGCCTGACCTTATTAGTGGGACAAGGCCAGTGTAGGTTACTAGTGGTAATCTTCCTAGTCTGTCTTCCTCTTCCTCGTCTCAGTAGTTAGGCTGATAAGGAAAGGAGGGGAATTATGGGAGTTGTATCCCTTAAAGCTACAGGAATATGGGGTAAATAACTGTCAGGAAATGGGGATACCATGTCTCACCTTCCAGTGTCTCCTCCCCACTCCCCGAGGACCCCCTACCCAGGTGATCCTCCCTCGCTAATCCACCCCTAGGGTTGGGATCCAATAACGATGGCTCTTCCCCGGCCACCTGCATAAGGGATTCCTGGGTATTGAGTTGTGAAACACCTTCAGGTTTTTTACAGAACCCTAAACTCCTCTGAAATTTGTGAGGTGGGGGTTCAAGGGGGGAATTTAGGTACAGGGTGTAGTGACGTGGTATATATACGCTGACCAACGTCCTGTCCGGAGCCGACGACCGCGCTACATTGAGTCAAGAGTGATCGAAATGCTGAGTCGAGGTGCACTATATCCGCTGTAGAAAAGTTTTCTGAGCAGCTGACGCTAGAAGGATATATATCTGATGAGGAATCCCCGGGAGAAGAATCTATAGAAAGAACATTACCAGTGAGTAATTTCTCCATCTTGTCTCTTTCCTCCTCTTAGCACTGGGTAAGACTTCATCAAAAATGCCAACTAAGAGCTTTGTCTGCTTAGGGACAGTGGGACAAGGCCGTTGAACTGAGGTCAGTGGATCGTGCCGGCATAAGGCGTTTAGGACAATGGAGCATTAATTGAGAATGAAAGTTGTCACAGGTTGGCAAGGAGGTGTTAAGCTTCTCTCATCTGAAGGGAACGGAAGTGAACCTGGTCGGCCTTCTTTACCCACAAGGACATCATCGCAGGGTATCATTTTACATCAACACTGTCGATGGACTATGCATCTGAATTAATAGGATCTTTTGTTCTGGCGGTAATAGCATCCCAGGAGGCCTTGTGAAAGGGTTCTGAAACATCTGACTGTAATGAGGCCGAATTGTTATAAAAGTTGCATGTCTGGAGAGTGTAGAGGGTTAGTTAGGAGGGAGCAGGTTAACGGCGAGGATGCTGTCATTTTGTCATGCAAGCAAACTAATAAATCTTGTTTTGCTTCACCATCACCAGAAATGAGAAGGCGAGTCTGATTTGATTTTCGCACTCCAACAAATGGGATATTTGCCTGGAGATGTTTGACCTTTGGGGAACCCCTTCAGTGGATCTGTTTGTAGTAAGCGCCAACTCTAGCTGCAGACATTTCTGCTTCAAGCAATCTACCCCAAGGGGGTTGTAAGAGATGCCTTTTTAGTGGCGTGAACCTACAACCTTCACTGGACATTTCCTCCCATTCTGGTCATCCCATTGATTCTCATGAGGTTGAGAACGTTCCGGCTCCGATACATTTTATCGCCTGGATTGGGTGCGGAGAAGGTGGTACCCAGAACCTTGGCAGTTGGCCATCTCTCCACCTCACCGTCTTACTCGGAGGGTGGACCTGCTATAACAGTAAGAAGGTCTGGTGCTTCATTCAAACCCAGAGTCTCTGTTTCAGTGTGTGGCTCTTGTGTGGCTAAGGGTAGGATGGATTTGATCTCTCCAATGCTAATTTGGAGGTGTTGCTGAGAGCAAGCAGACCCTCAATGCCTACTTATGCATGAAGAGGAAGTTCGATGAATGGTGCAGGGAGAAAGGTACAGGCTCATTGTTGTGCCCCATTTCTATGGTTTTGGAGATTTGTGTCTGGCTGGACCGTGTGGCGGGTCGGAAGGAGGAGTCTGACACACTGTGGCCTCTCCCTCCCTATTGCTATAGGGATCTCCGTACCTAACTAAAGGTGCTAGTCTGTCGTCGAGAAGTCCAAATTAAATGTCCTCATTGCAGACCTTAACTCTGACCCTACCACTAATAAAAGAATGTGTCTAGCTACTTCAGTTGTATATTTCTTTCCGAATAGCACTATAACATACATTTTGGAACACACTGAATTTTTTTAATCGACTGGGTTATGAGTGTACAATCGTTGAGACGGAGTATGTTAAAAGATTCTGCCCAGTTGATTCGGCTGGAAAGAATGGTGCATATTACCAGAGCAGTTGTAGCACCTCACTGTCCCAAGCTTGCCATTTGGAGCTGGGACTGAGGATGAAATACGGGGGAAGAAACGCATTGGGTGTGGTTGGCAAAGGTGGTTGCACAGCAGGGGACCTGGGTTCTTAGCACTGAGCAATGTACCCCACGTCCAAACTATTGGCTGGAATACATTTGGACACCTTCATTTATTTGATGGTGATGGCCTTATGGAGCAAATTGACCATTACTCTGTGGTGGCTCTCCAGGAGACTTGGCTACCCACCTGATTGTGATAGATGGTTGGCACTTCTTGTATGAACTGGTTATCCAGGAATTCCGAGGACGTCCGAATGGAGGACTGTTTCTGGAAGTTAGGTAACCTTTGTGCCTGGTGGAACTTACTTCCAAATTCTCCCAATATACTTATTGATAAAATCACTTGTCCTTCTGATTATTGCAAAGGAGGAAGTAAAGAGAGATAATCATCATTAACTTATATGATCCTCCTTATAGGTTTACCCATAATCTAGTGATGTTGGAAATTGAGGCCTTGATTAGTGACCTAATAGGACGTTTTCCCCTGTACTATGTGTGGAGACTTCAACTCTAAGATCCCAAGAGAACTCAATGTATCGGAATGAGATGTTACTCATTCATCTGTTTTTGTGGACAGTGATTTGCTCTCACGCTCTTGAGCGGGCCAGCCTTCTTTACTTTACTGGGCATTCTATGATTAATGGAGTGTTTCCTTTGGATTCCCCCCACCACCCCTAATTCATTTGGATCTGACATAAGTCCTGTAACATCTTGTCTATGCCTTTATGGCCAGTGCTTCTTCTTTGGTCTGTGATATGGGTATTATTCATCGGCCAGAAAGTGACCATCTGCCTCTCGTAGTGAGTCTGAACTTTTTAGTGCCTGTTCCACCTCTCATTTTGACAGGGGAACTGAGGGTTTGCTCTGCATTGAATCGTATCTCTTGGAATGATCTAGGTTGTCAGAGGTTTCTGCTAGTATGCAGGTAGCATTGGTCTCTTATCAAACTTCGTGTGAAGAGTGCTTTGGCATTTACCTCCACCTTGTCAATTTATGCAATTGAGGACTTCGGGGAGTCTACTGCTGCAATCATCTCCTCAAGAGACATACTAGCGCAAGATTGACAACTGGCCCTAAGATTTCACATCACACGTTTGACGGGTTTCACTAAGAGGAGGGAACTATGAAAGACCTTTCGTGAGCTATCTGGATTGGCTCTGTACTCAGCTGAATATGCTTTGCGGGTTAACAAAGTCAAACATATCTACCGCTAATGGCTGAGAAAACATCTATACCGTTCTGAGTGCCTACGCTGGCATTCTTTGGTGGGATTTGCATTAGCTATTGACTCAAACTTTGGAGAGTAATTGATGGTTACTCACTGGTGACTCGTGATTTTATCGGTGTCCCAAAATTCACATAAATTGAATAGATCACCCAAACCCTGGGGGCTGGGGATGTAACGCCATTTAGGTTGGACATGCCTCAGGCCAAATGGATTTATTCCAAATGTCCTGCTGATAAGATTGACCAAAGTAAGCAAATCTTTGAGGGCACCTGGCAGAGATGCTATTTGTAGCTCTTTGATTAAATCTGATGCTACTCACTGGGCTACCACGCTTGACTGGCTTTGTCATTGGATTGGTGAATCACAGATTGTCCCCCCTTCTTGGTGTGATAGCATTGTGGTGCCCATCTGGAAAAAAGGGTAACCATGCTGACACTGATGATTATCGATTGTTAGCGATGATAGACGTTTCAGCTAAGAGCTTTGCCTGTCTATTGCTAAACAAACTATGGAATAGAGCAGAAGCCTCTAAGCTTATTCTGCTAAATCAAACCGGTTTCCAGAAGAGACTTAGCTGACCGTTATCCTGCAGGCATGGAGTGTCTGACAGAGACCATTTTTTGTGGCATTCATTGGTTATAGCGCGGCCTTCGATTCTGTCAATAGGAACAGGCTCTGGCATAATTTATCTGATTGGAATATCCAAGCTGGCTTGCTTTCAATGATTATTTCTCTTCATGATAACACCAGAGTCAAGATTCAGCTTAACCAAACGGGTAGGATGTCTATTTGGATTCCCACCAAGCAGGGACTGAAGCAGGGATGCCTCCTTACTCCCCTCCTTTTTAACCTTTATCTGGCAGACATGGGAGTGGCACTGAGTAATCCAACATCGATCAGCCCGAAACTGGGAAACATCTCACTTCAGTGGATGGGCTACGCCATGATAATGCTGGCCTGGCCTACAGGCATCCTTAAATCGGCTTAAAAAAGTTTCAGACACTATTTCTTTGGTTCTCAATATAAATAAAACTAAGGTCATGATATTTTACCCTCATTTTTGTAAAACAAAAAGTGCACATTTGTGCTTGGAGGGGAATGCCTTATAGGTGGTTACTGAATACTAATACTTTGGCATATACTTTGACTGTAAATTACTTGTTCTCCGACACCTAGAATATCTTAAGTTAAAATGTTCCTAAGTTAAAATGTTCCCAAGTCCATGGTAAACTGGCCCATAGTGGTGGGCGCTATGCCGTAGGGATATTAGCACGATTATACTTGGCAAAGATTCTCCCAATACTGTTTCGACTTTCTGTGCGAACCCCGATATAAATTATTTACTTTGAATTTGTTATGTTTTCTTGTTTGACGAGATTCCAGCTTTCTTGCCTTAATACTTAAAAAAATCAATACATTTTTTTTTTTCAAACAAAACATAACCATCACACCCGACATTTCAATTACAAGTTTCTCTAGCATACATTTGTGTATTATTCATTACTGTCTTCCCCTCCTCCCCCTTTTAACTCGAGCTTCCACTTCCGTTCAACGGATTGCCCTTCTTCTGGGGTTGGTCCCCTTTGTCGTTCTCAGACGAGTCATGTTCACTAGAATTGGCCTGGAAGGATCCCGACAATGTAGTTACCATTTGTCTCCATGCTATCAGAGGCCCCACTTCGTTCTCTTCCCCACTGCCGCCTGCCTCATGCCATGCTACTGTCTCGACTTCTACCCATTTCAGTAGGGCGTGCCACCATACCATTAGTCTGGTTCTGTGGCTGCTTTCCAGCCCATGGCTATTCTCCTTTTGGCTAGGATATAAGCCAAATCCTTAAGTTTGCAAACATGTTTTAGGTTGCCTGGTCTAGTGAATCCCCCCAACATGCATGCCCACATAGATCCCACATCTAGCTTGATTCCCTTTTCCGATAATCGTAGCTTCACTTCCTCCCAGAATTTTCCGACCTCTGGGCACGCCCAGAACATATGGATCATTCCGGCATCCGCCTCCCCGCACTAAGGGCATTTTTGTTCTTCATTTCCAAAACTGGCAACTTTTTTAGGGGTCATATATGCCCTATAGGTGACATATAACTGTAAATGCTGCAGCCTAGCATTCCTGGACACCTTTTTGTGGTATCTCTGAGCTCTTTCCCACTGCCCGTCTTGCATAGGTTCTCCCACTTCTATCAGAATCCGACTCCTCCGTCCCCAATTCTAGGTCACTCCAAACTCCTTCCTCCTCACCTGTGAGTTCTTGCTCCAAAGTTCCATCAAACCTTTTCTTCCACAGCTCCTCCTTCTTCTTTTCTTTTTTTTGTAGATAGGATCTGCCCCGAAAGGAAGCCACCCTGACCCCTAAATAGATGGTCCGGGGGGCACCTCCTCCGGTTCAGACCAAAAGGGGAAAAAGCCGTTAGGCATAAAAAAACTCTGGCTGGTGGTATATGGTGGTATTCCCTTATGGAGATGTGAATAGGTGAAGAAATAAGTAGGGATGAGAAGCAGGTAATGGGAACGGTAAGCAGCCTTAGGCAACAGCCGGAGAGAATGGACAGGTGATAGAGGGTGAGCCACAAAGGCAGGCACCAGATCTGCCAATAACTATAGCCTAGAGGAGAGCGCTGTAGGACGAGGAGAAATACCCAAGAAAGAGGGGAGCCCTAGAACCTACAGGAAGCAAGTAAAAGGCAGAAATAAAGCAAGGCAGCAGTAGGGAGGCGAAGAGCAGAGTGAGGGAGAAAAGCTCATAAGAGACGAGAGGGAAAAAGTTTCGAGCGTTCCAACCCGAAAGCCTGACGCGAGTAGGTTGCAACGCGCAGACTTCCGGTTTGGAGCTACTGAAAAAGGCCATCCCCGGCGGCCGTCCAAAAACCTAGACCGCTGCGGGGCGTTGGGCGGAGACGTGGCGGGGCGGGGTAATGGCCGCTCCAGCGCCATCGGCTCCACACACGCCAGCCGCGGCGGCGTGAGACAGTTTCCTCCTCCCAATCACGTCTCAGTTGGAGCAGCTCCTTTCCCACTCTGGACATCACCAGTTCATAGATCCGGGATGTTTCATGCCCTCCCTCTGAGATATCATACATGGTTTCTATGGCTGTGTCAGTTGTTCAGCTAGTGCTATTTCAGACCACGTTTCTTTCACCCGTTTAATTATTCTAGTATATGTGATATGTTGCCCCTTATGTTCTCCGGTCTCATCCACTATCGTTTGGAAATCCAAACGCCTTCCCTTCTTGCCATACGTCTCTCAGGGTCGCCAGACCTACCGTCTCCCAGTGTTTGCGGATCCTTTTCTGCAAATACTCATCCCCCCCGCATAGCGCCACCAGTGGCGTCTGCGGGGAGCATGGGGTCGAGTTTTCCATGACTCGACACGCTTTGTGCCATGTCTTCCAGCCCAGTTGCAGCAATCTTGGTTTCCCCTGCAGCTCTAATTTGGGCAACCCTATTAGTTCTTTTAGAAAGTAAGGGTCCCATTCACCCTGCAGTAATCTAGATTCTGCTGTCTCTTCTTCTGACAGCCACCTGGCGACATATTGTAGCTGCCCTGCCAGGTGGTACATCTCAAAGTTCGGCAGGTTTATGCCCCCTTTGTCGTATGTGTTCTGTAGCTTCCATAGGGCCACTCTATTTCTGGAGTTGTGCCACAAAAAGCCTCTACATATACTCTCGAGTTTGATGAAAAACCGTTTGGGCAACATGTATGGAATGTTTACAAAAATGTTTAATAGCCTAGGTAGGACTACCATCTTGAGCAGGGCGGCCCTCTCCACCATGGCCAGGGGGAGCTTTGCCCAGAACCCCATGCTATTCTTGATTCCCTCCACTGCTCTCTCCATATTATATTTGTGCTTGTCTTTGATCCTGTGATATATGTTAATCCCCAGGTACCAAATGTTTTAGTCTCCCAGGGGATCTGCAGAACAGGTAAGTTCTCCCGTAGGACTTCCCTGTACCTCCCCAAGGGGAACATGCATGATTTTTTGCCTTAATATTTATATGAAATGCTCCGATTGATACTTTACCTTTTTTCATTTTTGAAGCAGCCCAAATCAAGACTGCATTCATGCAAGATAGTGTCCTGGCTAATATTAATTCTGTTGCCGATAGATGAGAGCAGCGGTATTGCCATTCTATCACAAACTGCTAATTATGGACCTTGCTAATAAGAGCAATAGTGGGCCATTTATTGATTATATCCTATTTCGGGTGCATGCCCTGAATTATATCAATCAGTTTGTGGGTAATTTCTTGGTCTGGGATTAATTTAGGCTCAAAATTCTGTTGTGTTAAAATAATGCTGTTAAGATGCTAGAAATCATCAGAGCTTGGACTAATATCCACAGACTCTTCGCCTTTCCTGCTTGTGCAGAGACAATCAACTCAAATCTGCTAAACACTTACTGTCGAGTTGTGATGTACTAGTGGCATTGAGGTGGGTAGCACTTAATGCCGTTGGACCTAAACCTGTCATTATGGGCAAGGCACTCTGGTCTTTACTTATGGGTGGTAAAAATGAATTCTGTATTTATTTTAACGGTCTTATGGAGAAAGATTGCATCGATTTTGGAGGACTGTAATATGTACTGATAGTTGCCAGCTGGGGGTAAATGATGGATATGTGGTGAATATTTTTTTTTTTGTTGTGCGAGTCGTGTGGAAAGGTTGTACAACTGTGTAACACGTAAATAATAATACAAAAATATATATATACATATATCTTCAATATACACGTCCCTCTTTTGAAATGTATTCATTATACTGATCTCCTCTGACAATCTCTTGTGGTTGTATCCAGGAGCTCTTGTAGCTCCTCCCAACTGTTCTTGGCTTCTGGTTTCTCAACACATTTATGCTTCTAACCGTACTCTTCGAGATATTCTCTCTCACTCTTCCCTTTTATTTTATATGTCTCACTTTCTTGATATCAAACCTTTCTGAGGTCTGTTATGTCCTTATCTGAATTAGGAATCCCCCTCTCCTGGTGTTTCTCTATGCAAATACTTTTCTGGTTATTTGGTTCACTTTGTAGTCTTGATTCACAACACTTGTTACACTTTCTTAGTGAGTGTTATCCCCATTTTTCAACAATTATTTCTGTTCACTTTTTCCTCCCTTTTTCATAGTGAACCTTATACGTCACATTCTTGTCACATTCCTCATATGTACAGTGATGTTGGGTCACTGTTCGATTGTTGCCCTCATGGCTGGCACAAGTTCCTCACTTCATAACCAAGAGTTCCGGCAGCCTCCTGCTTCTCCCGTTCACCCCAGTACCTTTGCTCGTCAAGGATGACCATGTGGGGCTCGGTACTCACTCGGGTATGTTGCTTCACTTTCTTGCTTCCAGGTCTCAGCCTGTGCCTTCGTCTTGCTCTCGGTCTCTCTGCAGGATGCTGTGATTGGTGGACGCTGGTGGGTGGGAGCTTTAAACGCTGCCGGCTGCACTGGTCTCAGTGTTGTTAGATAGGCACCTGGCCCACCATTGTACTGCCGTGGTCACACCACCATCTTGGACGGTTCTTCTCACGCCGTCCTTTCAACGGTTTCTCGGTCGTCTTCATTGCTGGCCTCCGGCATCTCATTTGCCATTTGTGCACTTGTGGACAAAATGATCACCTGGGCGCTGAGCTCACCCTCCCCATAAAGAGTAATTAGGGCAGGGGTCTACAACCTACAGCTCTCCAGATGCTTGGCGTACAACTCAAATAATGTCTTCACATTGACCGTGCAGGCTTGTGATACTGGGAGCTGTAGTTAAGAAAAGGTCACTCAACTAAAAGCGGAGTTTGGACAGTCAGGGCCCTACCACCTTCACACCATGATTGTACCTTAATGGTGTGTGCCTCTTAGCGTAAACCAGTGCTTTTAGTGGCCTGCACATTCAAGCTGGAGGCTCTTAGGGTACGTGTCCTGGCAGGGGGGGTCAGTGATGCAATTAGGAGGCAACACATAACCTCTCCTGAATGCTGCCTGTTAGGCCATTGCTTCGTAGGAGCCCTGGCTCAATTTTACAAAAGGGCAGGGGCTGTGGCGCAACAGGCACCATTCAGATCAGGTAAGTGTTTCCTTAATTTTTAATTACGGCACTGACCCCCTGCCAGGCACCCCTTTACTGGAAATGGGGGAATCATCACGCTCTCACCGATGGTGGTGATCCCTGCATCTCTAATGAAAAGTGGGCCTGGAGGGGGTCAGAGATGCAATGAAATCTAGGATTTTCTTTTTTTGTTTTTTCAAAGCCTGATCTCGCTTGCACACGACAGCTTCAGCCTTTACAAAAAAGCCTTGACTTTTGATTGTCTCGCCACCCCTGCCTCGTTCCCCCATCAGACCACCCCTTTCATTAAAGATGCCGGCAGGCTGGCGACACAATGAAAAGGTAAGGCATGTTTTCTAAAGCCTGACACTCCCGCTAACACGTGCGAGTTTCAGACTTCATAAACAAACCCTTGCCTATCAGCCTGGTGGGCTTTGGGTTGATATTGATATTTTATTTCTATTGCGCTCATTCACAAGTGTTTCAGAGCGCGACAAGGCAAGGGAAGGGGAACAGGAGAACAAAAACAACGATCTTACTAGGCCCAGCCACATTGAGAACGTGCAAGTGCAGGGTAAATGGAGAAGGGGGAGAAGTGCATGGAAGGGGGAACAAAAGGAGAGTGCGGAGCGAGAAGGAAAAAACGAAAATAATAATAAAATAATAAATAAAAAGGCAACAAACAATGGGAGTGCAGCCAGCAAGTGGCAAGTGCTGGGTTTATGGCAGAAGGCCATGTAGGTCTAAAAGTGCATGAAGAAAAGGGGAGGGCTGTATGGGTACAGATACAGACCCCAGTGCAGGGGGTGGCCCGGAGGCAGTGCGTGAGGGTGGAAAGATGAGCAGGTACCTGGGCCCGGAGGACAGAGGGTGAATTCAAGTCCCCCGGCAGGGTCCTGTCTAAAACACATTAGCCCTGGCCTACTTAAAGCGCTTCTGTGCACCTTACTGCGTAGCACATCATCCCAAATTATATGATTCAATAGTACATAACTCATCACAAAGGATGAGAGAGCACTGTACAAGGCAGAGGTTTGTACTTGAGTGGTATTAGTGGGCATGAGACAGCATTGTAACTTGGACCGAGGGAACCATATCATGGATCGTGGGAGTACAAGAGCTGCCCCCACACAATGCAAAATCAGCCATTAGCTTGGCACTGTAATAATTACACTCAACTGGCCTAAGGTACCTCATAATCAGAAATGGCCATTAAAAAGTTGTGAATCTAAACCTTTGCAAAAGACGAAAGGCCATATGACACCAGACCTCAAGCACAGTTCTCCAGCATGTGGTGCGGCATGATTCACATGCTCATGAATATTCCCCGTCTTCAGGCTGGGAATCCTTGGTAAAAGAAAAAACAATTTCACTTTAGCTTTAAAACTCTATTTCTCCTCTAATCCAATCACTGTCCTCTGGGTCATGCTGCCCCCATCCAATGACAGTCCTCTCCCAAACTCCACCCCTTGTGGCCATCTTCAGATTTGTACCACACACTTCAGTGTTGGGAATCCTCTTAGTGCTCTTCAAGCTATGTTTCCTAATATTTCAAGTTTTTGGTGACATTTGGAAAGTTTTGACCGTTTTTTGGATTTATCGTTCGACCGGAGGTAGACTACCAGCAGTGGGTGCCCGCTGTCGGTGAAGATCATTGTACACTGGGGATCTTTCATCGAATTAGAGAAGGACTGAATTCAGGCCTACATGACTGAGAGGAGATGCCTCTTCAAACTGTGCGAAATGTGGACTAAGGAACGTTTTTGTGGAGGATCGACACCAGAAATGTCTGTGCCTGCATCTGGACCATGATGTGGAGGGATGCAAGGTCTGCTGTTGTTGTACCAAAAACACCAGGAAGGATCCCTACAGCAGGCTGGTGGCGTGGTTAAAATTGGGTAAGGCCTTTGGGCATGGTCCTGCTTCTCTCAGGACCGGCCAGTCCCACGATCAAACTCCCTCAGGAAAGAGGTCAAGGTCCTTTGAGGACACCCCGCCCTCGAGGTCCAAAAGAAGGTGAGTCTCCACGCCACTGATCACACTGGGTTCGCAGCTGCTGTGGATCCGGCTCGGGAAGGACAAGGTCGCAATCACCAACCACATCCACAGGGAACCTACCTGTGATGGGTGCTCCCTTTAAGAGAAAGTCCTTGACTCCTTTGAAACTTTGCTTGCCATTGGCAAACAAGGTGATGGAGACATCCAAAGTTGACCCTTCACTGCCTCCCTCGGTGAAGCCATCAGCATCTCAACCATCCAAGACAACACCATCAACATCGTTATCAACAGCCACAACCTCATCGACGACCACTGTTACCACCCCGTCGACGTCAACAACCACTATTACTTTTTCAAAAGTGGGGCAGACAACGAAGGTGGTGTCCACAGTCGCAGCGACAACTGCTCTGCGGGTGTCCCTACTGGCATGGCGTGAGTTAACTGCTGCGGCTTCGGTCAAAGAACCCTGAAGGGGCACATCAGCAGCTCCCCCAAACAAGTCTCCAGAGAGGGGAAAGAATAAGGCGCATCTTTGTCTCGAGGGCATTCACATCTACCCTTATCGGGACGATCGGCTAGTTCGATCCTGCTCCCATGCTCTGTCGAGTTAGCATACGGCAAGGACCATGCGTCTGCTGACAGATCTTGGATTCTCCATAAATTATCCAAAGTCCTGCTTGGAGCCATCGCAGAAGGCTCTGTTTGTGGGAGCCCGACTCAACACAGTGACGTGCCTGGCATCTCCCTCGGCAGAGAGGGTGGTAGCCATCCTTGGGAAGGTGCAGCACCTGTCTTCGGCATGGTCGACGACAGTGCATGCTGTCAAGTCTCTGCTAAGCATGATGCCCTCCTGCATCAACCTCGTCCTCCTTTGCAGTCTACAGATGAGGCCTCTCCAGGAGTTTCTGGATGCGAGGTGGCTGCAAGTCCCGGGATCCTGGATTGGCAAAATCGTCCTCAAGGAGGAGTTCCAACGAGCAATACAGTGGTGGGGCGTGTGCTCTCATCGCACGCAAGGGGCCGCCCCATTCCAAGTCCCTCCTTACCAGAAGACAGTCACCGCTGATGGTTCTCTGGAGGGTTGGGGAGCTCACACCAGACACTTGCACGTTAGAGGCCTCTGGCTGCCAGAAGAAAAAACCTTCACATCAATGTGATGGAGCTCTGGGCCGTTTTCTGGGCTCTCAAGTCCTTCTTACCGTCGCTGTGCAAGGTGGTTAGGATCTTCACAGACAACACCACCACCCCCATGTTCTACATCTGGAAGCAGGGCGTTACACGCTCTCCGGTGTTCTCCAGGGAGGCCCAGGATCTGTGGCACTGGGCCATTCGTCAGGACATGTTTCGTCTGTTTTCACTTCTCAGGCACCAAGAACACCATTGCAGACTCGCTCAGCAGGGAGCTACGTTATTTCCACGAGTGGAAGCTATGCCAAGACCGGGTAGATCTTCTATTCCAAGAATGGGGTCAACCCCAGATTGATCTTTTCACGACACCAACAAACTTCAAGTGTCAGAAGTTTGCCAGCTGATTCCCGCATCTGAAAATCATGGGGAATCTGTTCATG
The DNA here is from genome assembly GCF_040938575.1 of Ambystoma mexicanum. Classification (NCBI taxonomy): domain Eukaryota; kingdom Metazoa; phylum Chordata; class Amphibia; order Caudata; family Ambystomatidae; genus Ambystoma; species Ambystoma mexicanum. Next base: position 422,800,602 of record NC_090933.1, on the reverse strand, counting down.
TTCCTGTGGGAGGGACTTTTCCTATACGCTTTTCCTCCGTTCCCACTCCTGCTGCGAGTGATGAACACACTCGGTGTCACTGCAGGATGAAACTTCCCGCTCTGGCGTGGCTGCAACAAATCTGGTATCCAGACCTGCTACGGCTGTCGGCGGCTCCGTCCATTAGGCTGCCACTACTTCCAGACCTTCTCTCCCGAGAGGGAGGGGTGATTTTCTCTCCGGAGAGGCTGGGGCGATTCTGCACCACGACCCAGCGTCGCTAAACCTCAGGGCCTGGCCATTGCAGCTCTAGAGTTTGGACATTATTCTTTACCTGCGGAGTGTTAAGACATCCTGGCCAAGGCCTGATCCTCTTCAAAGTTGACGTGCTACAGCCATAAGTGGAAGCGATTCTATGTGTGGTGCCGGGCTCATAAGATTACCCCTCTGAATTTCACAGCCCTGCAGCTCCTATCATACCTGCTTTCCTTGGCCAAGGCTGAACTGGCTGACGCCTCTATCAAGGTGCACCTGGCCGCCAAATCTCTCTACACCAGGGCACTGGGTAGGCCTTCCCTGTGGTCGCACAGACTCGTCAAGGAGTTACTCAAAGTACTCTTCATTCCTTTACAGCCAGTGAAGGCTCCTGCCCCAGCTTGGGAACGCAAAATGGTCTTGACTAAGCTCATGGGGGCATCCTTTGAGCCAATGCACCAAGCCCTGCTCAAGTTTCTATCATAGAAGACTGCTTTCCTCGTGGCGATCACTTCAGCCAGGGGGGTCGGGGAAATCCAGGCTCTGTCGTGCAAACAGCAGTACTAGTCTTTCCACGCTTCAAGGGTGGTACTGCATAAACGCCCCATGTTTATGCCAAAGGTGCCGTCGAAGTTCCACCTCAACAAGCCTTAGGTGTTGCCTTTTCCTGAATCCGTCGTCGCCAGCGGAGAGGGCCTTGCATTCGCTGGACCAAGTTTTATGTGGCACGCACAAAGAGCTTTTGGAAGACTTCTCAGCTGTTTGTCAATTTTGGACCTTTGAATCGCAGTAAAAAACTTGTCGAAGGCTTACATCTCCAGGTGGCTCTCCGGCTGCATCATGCACTGTCATCGACTGGCTAGCAGGCCGCTGCTAGGCCGGTCGAGAGCCTACTCCACCAGAGCCATCACATTAACGACAGCGTTTTTCTCTGGTGTGTCCCTGCTCGACATCTGCAGGGCTGCTACGTGGAGGTCCACGCACACCTTCACAAGGTTCTACTGCTCGACAAGGATTCCAGGGAGGAGTCCCAAGTTGGCCAAGCGGTGCTGCGCAATCTATTCATTTGAGGTGAGTCTGTTCAAGGGGTGAGGGTTTATTACTTCTGTTGTGCGTTGCCACCTCCCATGGTTGTGTATATGTACTGCTGTGTAATCGTTATTCATGAGCATGTGAATCCATGCCAGACGCCATGCCGGAGAAGGTTTAAGTTACTTACCTGTAACTATTGATCTTCAGCATGTATCGGGCATGGATTCACTTGCGGACCCTCTCTCCTTTTCCCTCTGTGGCTCTTGTTTTTTCACATTGCCACTTTACGTGCTTACCAAATCTGAAAATGGCCACCAGGAGTGGCGCTTAGGGAAGAGGACTGTCATTGGATGTGGCAGTATGACCCAGAGGACAGTGATTGGTTTAGAGGAGAAATACAGTTTAAAAGCTAAAGTGAATTATTTTTTTCTTTTACTGCGGTTTCCCAGCCTGACGATGGGGAATATTCATGAGCATGTGAATCCATGCCAGACCCATGCAGGAGAACAATAGTTACAGGTTAGTAACTTAAAACCTATTTTCAGCTGGTTATCGCATGTATGAATGTTTGTGTGTTACAATGCAATGCACACACCTAGCTGAATAGTAGCAGAGTGCAACAGAGTTCTGTACGTATGGGGCACCCAGGAGGTTACAGGTAGGGTGCAGGTGTAACAGAGGAGCTTGAATAGGTGGAGCTGTGGGAGAAACTCTGGAGGTGAAGTAGATTTGAATGGAATGATTGGCAAGATGTTCTTTGAACAGTAGGGTCTTCCGGTCCTTCCAGAAGTGTAGGGATGACTCCATATCAGCCATATCGCAGTTGCATGCATGAAACATATTTTTCTTTTTATTGTATATGGTTTATTAAAACCATTATACAAAAATATATCACCGTTATATAACAACTCATTGGTACATTTAACATAACATCAAAAATACATTGTATACAATAGAATTGACCACGGCTAAAAAAATCACATTCTGTAATCTATACATAATACTAAAAAAATCACATTCTGTGATCTATCCATAATACAATCATCCATTTAAAAAAAAAAACTCATGCTCAGCTATGAAATTAATATCTAAAAACTAAAACTAACTACCCGAATGGCCAACTTTCTCCCCATTCAGCGTAGATTTTCTTAATAATGTGTTTGTTTGCAATAGTTATCTTAACTCGGTTTCCCATTAATAACTGTAACCAAAATGTATTTGACTTTAAGAATTCATATACCGTATCAAAGGTATACTCTAAGGCAAATCTTGAAAATAAATGGGACGAGTCACGTGTATATGAACATTCCAAAATTAAATGTTTCCAAGTTGGATTCTATAGAGTCGGCAATTTCTCTTCCCATGACAAACCTTTTCTCTTGCCCCAGATTTCCATGTACCATTTAGTTTAATATAAATCTCATAAACACCAAGAAATAAATATGGTTTGGCAAACACTTGTGTAAACATTTATTTATTCAGGTTTTTTATAAGCACAGAAACCACATCACAGTATTGACTGCTGCCAACATGATCAGAAGCTTGACAATGGAATGCATCAAGCAGCATGCCAACCTGAAATTCTTCCAACAGGGGGCAAACATTATCTACTCCCCCCTCACTCCCTTCATCACGCCGTTGAATGCTGAGGAATGCTGTTTGGTTAACATCTGGCTCCAATCTACCACTACCCCCTCCTCCAGGTCCCGGGCTCTCTGCAAAATGTCCAACTCCTCCATCCCCCACTTATGGATGTCTTCCATCCATTGTATCAGGGACGGACCCTGAGGTCTGTTCCAGGCAATGGCTACATGCCGTTTTGCCAGTATTAACATAAACTGAGCCAGACGTCTCCTTGTTTTATATCGTTTTCCATCCGGCGGCAGACCCGACAAGCACACTCTCCGACTGCACACAGAGCTGGAATGTAGCAAGTCATTCATCTTCACTATGTGTTACTACTGACTTCTGCAGTTGTATTCGCTCTCTCCTCTTCTCCACTTTCACTTCTCACTCTCCGTTCTCTCCTCCTCTCCTTTTCTCCCTTTTCCTTGCTCCTCCCCTCCTCCCCTTACTTTCTACTATGCACCCCTCTCCCTCACCTTTTGTTAATCTCTGGCTCTACCAGAAATGTTGTCAGCCCTAGTACGTTTGTCGCCTGTCCATTTCCATTTCCTTCCAACTCTCCCTTTCCCTTCCTTATCTATGTCTTAGCTCTTGCACTATCTGAAATGTTGCCAGGCCGAGTGCGATAGTTAATTTCACATGCTTATTGTTCATGGCCTGTAAGAATGTCATTGTATTTTCCCTTGTTCCCTCCCTTGCCTTGAAGCTCTTTGAAACACATAAACTATCTTATCAAATCACTACCTGCCGGTCATGTGCAATCACAGAGCATTGCCACTGCATGTGCCGGATCTCTGCCGGCCCAGTCCCGCATCTGGGACAATCTTAACTCAAGGTCTTATACATTGCATTTCCAACAGGGCCGAAGCTGACAGACGCCACAACCGTACCAATGATCTCTGCTGTAATCCCTCCAAATGTGTTACCAAGGGTGAGTGATCTGAAAGGACTCTCCCCAAGCATTCTGTGCCACCAAACGTGTGAAAATGCTCCTCCCCTACAAATATATAATCAAGGCGGGAATAGGACCTTTGTACTCCCGAAAAATAAAAGTATGCCCGCTAATGTCCATGTGACTCATTCCACAGTTCCACCAAATCTAGGTCCCTAACGAACCTACGCAGCGCTGCTGCCTGCTGTTTCAACACACCTGTCTCCCTTACTATTCAGTTCCGGGTCCAAAAGACGATTGAAATTCCCTCCCCATCCCCATAGGAACAAGCCCTCTCTGTGCCCCCCCCACCAGACTCTACCGACGAGTAGTCGTTTTTGTCATCAACATTGGCTTATAAGAAGCCCTCCCCTCCAGCGTACTAAGGAGCACCACCATCCTCACAACTTCATCAATCAGAACCTTATCCACTTGGACAGGAATCCTCCATCTGCCCTCCCCCACCACCTTTCCCTCACTTAGAAAACACTTTCATTAACTGGACAGGGTATCCTATTTCCTTGCAGTGCTGGCATACTCTCGCAAGGAAGCATATGTATCTATTAAGACACACTATTTGTCCCAGTCAGACCCATTTGCTTTTATCTACCCTGTTAAATGTATTCATGCACTTATTCTGCCTGCTGTGAAGACCTGTATCGTTCAGAATTTCAAGGGCTCTGAATGACTGTTGACAACCCCCACCCCCCTCCCTCCTTGAGCGCTTTGAAACACTTGTCTTGTGTATAGGTGCTATTTAAAAAATAAACATTAACCTTACCTTTACCTTTGCAATATCCTGACCTTCCTTGTACTTACTAACGATGATGGAGATTGCGACCCCAACTCCAAACGAATGGCACCCACCAGGGTACATTTAGAGAGTTCTAACATGCCTTGTATACCCTGAGACCATGCAGTATGCACTGACCTATAACCAATAGCAATGGTGTCTGGGAGGCAGTTGATGGCAAGGATGGAGCACAAAGCAGATGCTTAATAATAGCTTGTCATTTACTGTTAGTCTTCACATGATTGGCTGTGATCCGGTTTCTTTGTTAATTACTTATCCAAACTTTTGGAGCTTGACAATTTCCTTTTTATTTTACACAATCTATTGCCACCTCAACAATCTTGTTTTTAATCTGGCTTTTCTACTGAAACTACTCTTTTGCCTGCATTCAATTTTATCTGCCATGCACGTCACCTTAAACGCTCTTCACTTCTGATTCTTCTCAATGCTGCTTTTGACACTGTAAATCATCCTACCTTACTTACAACTCTTAATTCTCTCAGGCACTCTCCTTCACTGGTTTTCTTCTTATATTTCAAAAAGTTCTTTCTCTGTTTCTTCGAAGGGTTCCACTTCTTGTCCTTCCCCCTTTCCTACGGTGTTCCCCAGGGCTTGGTTCTTTGTCCAGTCTTATTCTCTCTTACTCCTACATCCCATACCCTTTCCTCCATACTGTATGTGCGTCCCTGTACGGGGACAGGACGGTTGTCTTTTGCCCCACAAAAATTGCACTTCCCCGTTACATAATGAAAGTTATGCGCGCCTAGGTGTGAGCAAAGGTGTGTCCGTGTACGCTGACCCCGCCCCACTGCGCCACACCTCAGTCACTTTTTCTGCTTGCTCCCCTTCCACGCGTTCCACTTGTGTTTTTTCAATTCTTAATTGCACTACCACACCCATCTGCTCCCCCAGCACATGTCTGGTTCATCCGGATTTGGTAGGTGTGCAGCATGCCATTTCCCGCTTCGAATGCCCATTCAATCTGCTTAGAGTGGTTAGACCTGGAACAATAGTGGGACTTGTGTGCTGCATGTGACACGCTTACACCACATTCACTGAAGAACAGGCTAGCGAGATGGAGAATATATCTTTTTGAGGTCTACTCCAGATCATCTTCCAAAATTCACTCACAGGAAGTGAAAAGAAAAAATAAGTAAACCTTTATTCTCTAAGGTACCTCAGAAAAGGGCACTCCTCTGAGTGGGAGAAGTCATAAAGACTCCAGTACCGATACCAGGCCTGTGGTTTATGTAGCTACCGGTACATGCACCAAGGGGTCTTCGGATGGTCCTGGGCATAGTACCGAAGGGCGTAAAAGCTTGTTACTAGAGTGCCGTCTAAGGGGCCTGTAGGCACTAGCTTGTGGCCTTGGCCTGACAGAGTTCCAGTGCGCAGGACTACTTGCTTGTTAGCCGAGGGCAGATCGCTTCCCGGTTTCTTCTCGAGGTTCAACAGAGAACCAGTAAAACTACTGAGGTTCCAGGATGACCTACTCGGAAGGGTGTCATGCTGGGCACAGCCAACCCACGCAGCCATATCAGTATGCACACTACAGAGATTCACAAAATGTCGACAAGGAGGGAAAACGCATCCAGCCTTATGATAAAAGCAGTCAGGGTGCCATCTTCAGTAGACTCATCTCTTTCAGAAAAGGCAACACAGGGTCTTAGAAGGCTTAGCTTTGCAGAAGGACCGGTGGGTTGCACTTGATTTCCACTTATCAACAAGTAGCAAGGATGAGGTTGACCAGTGTCGAGGTTCCGTGGTACACCTAGCCTCTGCTGCAAAACGTACTTCGGTACTCTGAACACCTACGCACCGCTCAGGCAAGCGCCCCGGGCCACAACCACGTCAACCTGGACAGTCAGCGGAGGACCCGCACCTGACAGTTCAGACTTCACCTGTTCGTAAGGACAGATTCTTTGAGCGATTCCTCCTATTAATGAAATCAGCTCAAATGTCCGGAATTTTCAAAGGGCTCCTAAAGGAGGTTATGCCACAAGAATTGCAACAACCTCAGGGCCACGCTCCAGTTCCTATTGCACCTTCAATACCTGTTCTGCAACTGCCTGTGACGCAGCCACCCATGCCACTACTGCCACCACCTCTTTCCCCGCCGCAGCCAATAAAGGCTCAGCAGCAGGGGGCAATGAGGGAAGTACTGGGGTAGCTGTCCATGGTCTAGAACCGTGAGGGCAGTCAAAGTGAAGCTCTGCAAGTAAAAGTCAGGATACTGATTGGGATGATGATGACGAGGGGAACTTGCCTTCCTCATTCAAAGCCTTTCATGAAAGTCTACAAGGACTGTCAATTTCTAGGGCTGCCTGCCTCTCCACAAGAGCAGCCAAAGGCTGGTGTGTTAGCAGAGATTTTGGCTCTCCAGACATCCTCTAGGTTTGGCATCCCCCTCCAGAAGGATATTGTATAGGTAGCCAAGAAAATGTGGGCTAAACCTTGTTCATGTCGAGCATTAAATACATAATTTTTTTTTTAAACTGTCTTTATTAATGTTCACATATCAATAAAACATCAAACCATGCAACTTTCCCTCCATCGTCCCCCCCCCCCAACTCCTCCCACCCTCCCCTAGGGGCGCGTGTGTCCGTCTTTCGGGGATCTCATTATGCGTTGAATATATCCGTTACTTTAATGTTATGAGGGCACCATTGCTCCATAAAGTCTGACTGAAGATATTCCAGGATCCCTCCCCATTCCTTTGCAAACTTGTTCTTCGTTCCTTGGATTGTGTGGGTGATTTTCTCCATCGCCATTTGGGCCCATACCTTGTGTAGCCATGTGTAAGTCAGTGGGGTGTCTTTATTTTTCCAATTCTGGGCAATTGTTGACCATGCCGCTATGAGAAGACCCATGAAGCTTCTCCACTGTGTCTTTTTGTATTTCCTTGCTGTTTCGTCTCTTAATCCGCACAGCCAAACTCCCTCTCCCATTTGCCCCGCATCTGGAAACATCTTCCCCATCTCTCCCTTCACCTCTTCCCAAAAGGGTTTTATCCCTTTACAATCCCACCAGGTATGTTTCCACGTTCCCACCTCTTCACATCCTCTCCAGCATTGATTTGAGGTTTTGGGGAACATTGTGTGCAGTCTTTCTGGGGTATAGTGCCAATGTGTTACTATTTTAATCCACATTTCCCTTGTCTGTGCAGAGCGCGTCATCTTGGAGATCAGCTTACATAGGTCCTCCCACAGTTTTTTTGTTGGTGCCTCCTCGCATTTTTCATATGTCCCTTGTTCCATCCCTTGTGGGAATTGGGGGTTCCTACAAATGGGCGTGAAAGGGCCTAGCAAGGTGGTCATTATGCCTTTCCGTGTTTGGCTGTCCCACGCTTCCATTGTGGTCTTCATTATTTCACTTATTCCTACGTTAGGATGCCTGTGATGTTTCTGTTTCTAGAGTAGTTCCACCAGCGATGTTCTCGCTACTGCCCTGTCTTGTTTTGCCCAAATCGGCTGCAGGTTTTCCCCCATCCATTCCCGAAGAACCTTTAGTTGCGCCTCCTGGTAATATTTCTTAAAATGGGGAAGCGCCATCCCCCCTCCAAGTTGGTGTCGTGAGGATCGCCCTAGCTATTCCCGGGGTTTTCCCTTTCCATACAAAGGATGAGATTACCTTTTTAAAAGGTGTTGGGAACACCCACCGGGAGAGCCTGGAAGTAGTATAGTAGCTTTGGAAGGAGAGTCATCTTGACTGATTGTATTCTGCCCCACCAAGATATCAGTAGAGGATTCCATCACTCCAAGTGTCTGCGTATGTTAGCCAGGAGCTGCGGGTAGTTTTTCCCATAGAGCTGCTCAACCCTGTGTGTTAATGTTATTCCCAGGTATTTTATGCCTTCTTCTACAATCTTAAGATCCAGTAGTTTTGCTTCCCTTTCTATTCTTTTGCTATCTACCACCAGTATTAGGATTTCCGACTTTTTCCTATTGATCTTTAGGCCTGAGATGACCCCAAAGGCTTCCAGTTCCTTAACTACTGCTACTAGTGTTCTCCCCGGGTCTTCTAAGGTTATTAGCATATCGTCTTCGTATGCTATTCCTTTGTGTTGTGTTCCTGCCATTTCAATCCCTTTAATGTGAGTGGATTCCCTTATTTTCATTAGCAGGGGTTCTAGAAAGATAGCGTATAGTAATGGGGAGAGCGGGCAACCTTGCTTTGTTCCCCTTGATATTATTACCCTTTCTGTTACCTCTCCGTTAATGGCGACTCTACTGGATGGGGAATTATAGTTCGCTCTAATTCTTGCAATATATTGTTCCCCGAATCCCATGCATTTTAATACTCTGAATAACATCGACCATTCCACCCGGTCAAAAGCCTTCTCGGCATCTACTGATAGTAGTATCGCCGGTGTGTGCGTTATGCCTATTTTTTCCACCAGGTGGATGAGCCTTCTGAGATTCTCATGGGTTTGTCTTCCCGGGATGAAGCCCGATTGATCTAGGTTGATTAGTTTTGGGAGGAGCGGGGATAGCCTTGCGGTGAGGATCTTTGCATATATTCTTGCGTCTAAGTTGATCAGGGAGATCGGCCTATATGACGCGGGGTATGTCAGGTCTTTCCCTAATTTGTGGAAGACTAGCACCTTCGTCTCGTTCATTGTGGGGGTCACGTTACCGCTATCTGTGAATGTGTTTAGGAGCCTGGTAAGGACTGGGATTAACAAGTCTGCATACTTTATAGAATGGGGCCGTGAAGCCATCTGGGCCAGGTGCCTTATCTACTGGGAGTTCATTTATTGCTTTAACTTCCTCTTCCCTTATTGGGCTCTCCAGGGCCAGTCTATCTTCTTCTGAAATCTGTGGGATGGGGAGGGTTTTTAAGTATGTGTCCTGTGCTTCTACATTCGGAAGGTCTGTGGCGTAAAGCTTCTGGTAGTATTCTCCAAATGACTCCCCAATGTCTTGTGTGCGCATCAGTAATTCCCCTCTCGGGTTTCGTATAGCCTTAATCATTGTTTCTTTCTGTTTTGCGCGTAGTTGTCTAGCTAGGAGTCTGTCTGCTTTGTTTGCTTTTACGTAATATCTTTGTCTTAGGTAGAGTAGGTTTCTTTCTGCTCCTTTTGTGCGCAGCATCTCTAATTGGCCCTGTGTGTGTTTCAACGATTTCTTTAATGCCCTAGTGGGGTGGATCAAAATGTTCTCTTGTATATCTGCTATTGATTTTTCCAGCTCCTTTTCCCACAAATACCTCTGTTTCTCCTTTGTAATTTTCAGCGCCATTATCTTCCCACGAATAACTGCTTTGAACGCCTCCCAGACTGTGGCCATAGAGACTTCCCCCGTGTCGTTTTGTGTGAAGTATTCCTCTATCATTTCCCTTATGGTCTCCCCAGTTATCGGGTCCTGGATTAAGTCCTGGGATAGCCTCCACCTCCAGAGCCCGTTTGTTTTCCCCGGGAGATTAAAGTCAAGCCACAGCGGAGCGTGGTCCGAAAGTGCAATAGCTCACAGCTCTATCCCTTGTATCTTACCCATGAGCCCCACTGATGCCCAGAAGTAGTCTATTCTTGGCATGGAATTATGTACATGTGAGAAGTATGTATAAACCCTTTGTTCCCTCCACACATCATTGAGGGCCATGTGGTCCATCTGTTGTCTGAGGTGTTTAGATGCTGCTCCTTGGACATGTATACTCCCCGTGCTTCTATCTATTTGTGGGTTCCATGTCATGTTGAGATCGCCTCCCAGGATCACCTGCCCCTTTGCAAAGCCTTCCAGTTTCCCCAAGGCATCTCTGAGGAAGCCATCCTGTCCCAGATCGGGTGCATATATTGATGCGAGGGTGATGCGGTATCCTTCTATCACTACATTGGAAAACGCATATCTCCCTTCTTTATCAGTGAGTATGTCCACCAGTTCGGTATCTCTACCTTCCCTTATTGCTATCAGCACCCCTGCTTTTTTTTCGGTCGAAGTTGCTTGTGCCCATATTTTGTACCCCCTTATGCGAGTTTTCTGTCTGTCGTCCTGATATGTGTTTCTTGGAGCAGTAGTAGATCTGCTCCTTCCCTTTTGAGCTGCTTCTCCAGTTTCACCCGTTTTGTTGGATAATTCATGCCCCTGATGTTGTAGCTTAAAATGCGTATCTTCCCCATTTTGTTATGTACTCCTGCATTGTCCTTGGATCCCCTACCTTGCCAGCTTTTCTTGTTTCAAGCCCCCGTTCACCCTTAACCTTCCACCCCCCCCCCCAACCAGTAACAATAAACCAAACAACTTGCCCCCGAGTCAGGCATGGGTTCCTACTGATGCTAGGGCGTTGCGCACATCGCTCCCTGCCCTCCCACCTTAACCTAGGGGGTTATTTTTGTAGGGAATCCTAAACCCCACATGTTAGTCTGTCCGTACCAGATTCCAAGCCGGGGAATCCTTCCCGGGCCGCCAGCTCAATGAGACTTGTAGCAGTTCATTTCTCTCCTCCCGTCCCCTGCAGGATCCACATTTGGCTGTCGCAGTGCTTTTGTACACATTGTTCTTTGTCTCTTGGTTCTTTCATGGCAGCTTCTTACAGCCCCCCTTTCTGAGTTTGTCCTCCTTTGTTTGATCGTTTCCCAGCCTCTCGGTTTTCTCATTAGTTCTCCCTTTGTTTTCGGCTCCTCCGACTCCACTTCCTCTTCCTGAAGTCCCATCATATTGAGGCCTTCTTCCCATGTGGTCGCCCTTCTCTGTTTCCCCTGCCACATGAACATCAGCCCAAATGGAAAGGTCCTTTTGTAGCGGATTTGTTTCGCCACCAATGCCTTGACCAGTGGGGCCATTGCTCTTCTTTTTTGTAGGGTTACCAGAGCTAAGTCCTTATATAATTGTATTTCTTGTCCATTCATTCTTATGTGCTCCATTTCTCTTGCCCTCCTCAGTATCTGTTCTTTTTGTGGGTATGAGGAGAGAGCTACCAAGACATCCCGTGGTCTTTCTCCCGGTGCCCCAGATCTTTTTGGTCCAACCCTGTGGACTCTGTCTACCCCAATTACTTCTGCCTCTTGAGCATCTAGGATATCTCTGAACACTTCCTTCACTGCCGACTTTAGATCTTTATCGAGGACAGATTCCGCCATGTTTTTGATGCGTATGTTGGATCGTCTGGAGCGGTTCTCCAAATCTTCACATTGAATTTCCAGGTTATGGGTGAGTCTGACCAAGTGTTCTTGTGTTTCACTATCCTGTTGTGTTTCTTCCTCTACATTCTGGATTGATCTTTCTATTATATCCGTTCTCTCCTCCAGCTTGGCCATGTCCACTTTCATGTCCTGTACCGCCTGCTTCATGTCATTCTTCATAGTTGTGAATTGTTCCTGTACTGTAGTCATGAATTTTTCTTGCAAGTCATGGAACCAAGTTTGCATGTCATCTCTTGTGGGAAGTTGGTGGTGGTGGGTCTTTCCTCTAGATTGTGATGAGCCATCTGTCGACCACATTTGTAAGATATTTGCGTCTTGTTTTGTGGGTTGCGGTGTTCGTTGCGCGGCGTTGCCCTTCCCTTTGGCTCTTGTCATGTTATATTGCCTTTCCTGGGGTGCCGATGGGGTCTTTAATATTTTCCTGCTGTCCTGATGTTATCTGCTTGGCGCTTCGCGGCTTTGTTCTCTCCGAGTTATTCATAGGATCCTGTCCAAGGAAAGGTCTGGGCTAATGTGTTCTGTTTTTCGCGTGGCCCACTTTATGGCCCACTTCCTGTGAGCTTGGTTTAGCTGGGATGTTCCGGGCCTTTTCTTCCCGTTTTTGCTTGCTGTGTTAGGGGGCCTGTGCAGACCGCTCCCCCGCTGTCCTGTGTGGCTTTGATCACGCTCGCCTGCGTCCCCCGTTCGGCTCCTTCCCTCTGCCCCGATCAAATCGAAGCCGCAGGCGGAGAGGCAGTCCCGCGCCACCGGCACCTTCCACTGACCCAGGGTTTTGGGTATTCTCATGCCTCGTTCTGCGGGACCAGGCCCCCCCTCCCTCCTCCCCGGCTGCCTCTCTCCACCCCGGGTCTCGGGAAGCTTTGGTCTTCCACGATGGGGGAGGGGCTGAGCTCGCCCGCTCTCCGCTTCCGTCCTACTGCATACAAAGGTCCAGAGCCGTGATAGTTTCGCTGGGGGGGTTTATAGAAGCGGGGAGGGTGTTCCGCTTAATCTGGTCACTTCTGCTGCTATAAATGTGCTATTTTTTGGGCGGCCCGGGCGGAGAGCGACTCAAATGCGTCTCCACACCGCCGCGGCCATCTTGGAATCCATTAAATACATAATTTGATGCTTCCTATAGGCAGTTGGAGGCAGAGGGTCGATTGTTGGCGTCTCACCCACAGCCCCATTCGTCGGTGGTGGCAGAAGCATCACTTTATGCATAAGCCTGCTGGGTCTGGGTCAGCAAATCTGACCTCTTCGGCCGTCCTAAACAAGTTAGACAAGCTGCTTGAAGTGTTTGGCAGAAAAGTGTATGCAAACTCAGTCTTGCACCTCAGTCAGGCCAACTCAGAAGCCTTATTAGCTGCAGCAAATCATAAGCTGTGGAGATAAATAGAGTTTGCGCAGGAGCTCCCATTGGACAGGCAAGCTGCCTTCAAATCAGGGTTAATAGAGGCCAGATTGGTCACTCAGGACATTTTAGAATCACCATCGGCTCACATAGATACAACCAGTAGATAGATGGATGTGTATTGGGGTGGATCTGAGGAGGGTCGGGAAGGATGCACGCAATAAGATTCACTAACGCAGTACAAGAGAGAATTCTGGACTTCCCTTCCGAGGGAAATTAGCTTTTTCATGCGTCAACGAACAGGGAGTTGACTAAGAGGAATACCAGTACACAGACGGTTAAGTCATTGGCCATCCTTAATAAACCAGTGGCCAAAGGGTTCTCTCAGGCCCTGTCAGTCGGGAGTGCAGACCAAGGTTGTTTGAAGGCCTTAGAGGGTCCAGGAGAGAATAATGCAGCAACCCGATAGGTCGCCTACTACACACAGGCATAAACAGCAGAGAGGCACTACTCCTAAGGGGTTATATACACCCCCCCCCCTCCTCTTCAGCTGCTTCAGAACCTAAAAAAGCATGAGATCACCGCCTGGGTCGGGTCCACAAGTCTCCCGTAGGAGGCAGTCTCCCTGCACAAAAACCACTTGGGTCACCATTTCATAGACCACTGGCTTCTTTCAGTGCTTTCAGATGAGTTTCTGCTCCTGTTTCTCAACCTTACCCCTTCTACCTCCCCTGATTCAGATAGGGGTCTCCAGCACTCCAAAAGGAAGTGGGGTCCTTGATAGAGTCCCTCACGGTGGATAGAGTCCCTGTGGAGGACAAGGGCAAAGGATTCTACTCCAGGATTTTTGCAATAATCAAGAAGAACTAGGCGGGCCTGCGAGTTGTGCTAGACTTTTCATACCTCAATCTTTATTTACCCTTAGAGAAATTCAAGATGGTGACTCTGGCGCAGATCGAGCAGACTCTTTGCCAGGAAGACTGGCTATGTGCCCTGGATGTGAAGGATGCTTATCTACATATACCGATTTGGCACCCCCATTGCCATTATCTCCATCATGGGAAGACATTTCCAGTACAAAGTTTTGCCATTCAGGCTCAATGCTGCTCTTAGGGTCTTCACAACGATCAAGAAATCCATAGCCAGCCCCTTCAGTCTGAGGGCCCATCATGTCTATCCCTATCTGAACGCTGGGCTTCTTAGAGCGCACTTGCTGCATGAAGCGACCCCAGACCATGTGCGCACTAATCAACCTTTTATTTGCTTTGGGGTTCACAGTGAACATCAAGAAATCAGAGTTCACACCCCACACATAGGATTACTTTCACCGGATTTCAGTGGGACACAGTGCAAGCTAGAATATTCCCCATGCAGGACAGGAGGGGGGATATTGTGGCTGTAGTAAGGCATTTCCTGCGAGGGAATGCACAACAGTGTGGTAATACCAAGATCTGTTTGGACTGCAATCAACCTGCATATTGTCTCTGCCTTTGGCAAGGCTCAAGATAAAGAGAATACAGCTGCATCTGGCAGCCTCGTGGAACCAGGAAACTGGGTTGCAATCGAACATAGTTTCAGTCCCGGCAGCTCTGAGGGAGGATTTAGTATGGTATAGGGAGGAATACTCTCTCAGCTCAGGAGCCCCGTTTCATCCTCCCCCTCATTCGTTGATTGTAACAACTGATTCGTCACTAGAGGGCTGGGGTGCTACACTGGGTACTCACTCGGCTACCAGCAGAGATTTGGACAGGCATATCAACTACCTGGAGTGGAAGGCAATATTCTTAGCGTTTAAGTCCTTAGCTCCTCTAGTACAGAATAAGGTGGTGCTAATTCTCACGGACAGCACGACTTCCATGTTCTACGTGACGTCAATTGTGGGAATGGGCCATAGGACAGGGGATGTGGCTGCGGGCGGACTACACCACAACACTGCAGAAGCAGACATGCTCTGCAGGCTCAACACCAGTTCTTCTCCAGCATGGGGTCTTACATGGATTCACATGCTCATGAATATTCCCTGTCGTCATTCTGGTAATCCTCTGTAATATTTAGACAGTTTAGCTTTAAATTAAAACTGCTGTTGCTTCTATAGCCTATTGCTGTCACTTTGGGGTCATACTGCCTGTTAGGGAGAATTCTCTGTTTCGGCTGAATTTCCTAACCTAGTGAGTCCCCCAGCAGCTTTGCTGGATTTTTGGGGTTTATTTTTTTCTCCTGCCAAGAGTGAGACTCTTTTACCCTCACTCTTGGGCATGATTTGAGTGTGTTTCTTTGAATCTAGATGTGTTTAATGGGCTATGGGGTCTTTTACTCCATAGGGCTTCATGTGTTTTTGTGATGTGTTACACAGCACCCTCAGTGCAGTGACACAGGGGTGTCATAGTGACCCCACAGTATAGACTCCATACCCTGGGACTGACTACTGTCTCCCAGGGCATGTAAAGTCACCATTGACTTTACTAGTCTTACATTCTGAACAGAACCAGTACAAACCATCATATTGTGGGCGTACTGGCTGGGGCAATTCGATTGCCCCAGGGTCTGTTAGTCGAGGGGGCACGTCTCCGTCCCCCCTGATCGAGTTTTGGCTGGTGGCAGTGGATACTACTTTTTATATTCAACCGCGAATATTTTCCTATGGGATTTCCCATTGTTTTAGGCTACTATCTTTATTTAATTATTTACGGTAGCCTCGAACATACCGCCGGTTTATTTAATTAATATTAATTCTCCGGTTGGTATTTTTTGCCAAAACTTGATTCTAAAATGGCGTTTGTGTTCTCTTCTGTGACTCCAACCCAAGTCGAGCCCTTTGTTCCACTTTTTGGCGGGCTTCTCCACAGAAGCCCTCCAAAGTGGTGCCACTCTGTCTGGGGTACTTAGGAGGGGTGGAGGGAAATTTAGGCACCCTGGACTGAGTTGCCTAGGCAACTCAAGTCGCACTCCATCCTGATTGGCCCAAGTGGTGAGCCGGCCAGCTCACCATTTAGCATGTTTGAGTGACAGCTAGGCTGAGTGAATGGGGGTTTGCTGCATAAAAGCAGGGCTTTGGGGACTGGAACTTCAGAAGTCGCCACAGGACCTAAGAATCCGACGAGGGAGAAGCTGAGCCGACCTGCCACGACACCACCACCGGTGGAGCCCTGCTGGACTGCCTCACCACTTTTCCCAACGACCGAGGAGATCTCCCGCCGGAGAGTCTTCTTCCTTTGACTGGTGGGGATAACCAGTTTCACCGTCTTTTCGCTTTCCCGACGTATCTCGCGGCCATCTTGCCCGTGCCAAGCACCCCGGCAACAGGGATACCACGTTTTACCACGACCGCGAAACAAAGGTACCACCTTTAACCGGAAGACTCCGCGGCTGGTTTCTTCCCTGGTAGTGCAACGACCTTCATCTTTCCTCCAAGTCGAGATCTTCTCTTCCCCTGGACGACGATGCAACTTGCACCCACTACCAGGAACAACTGCCACCGCTGGAGGATCCTTCCCACTTTAGGTACCGTGTCCCGCCTGGCTTCCCTTGCTACCAACTGTACGGGGTAGATTTAGCCCCCGGCTTTCGAACCTGGGTTAGTCTGGGACACCCTGGCTGAACTTTCTTAAATCCTCTCTGAACCCTTTTTGAACCCTCTTTGAAGACTGTCTAAGCATAGTGTAACTGTGTGATCTTGGGCGCATTTGTGCTCTGCTCTCTCTAAGAGTGGGCCCAGCCTTTGGACTTTGGCTCACCAGTGACTTTTTGCTCTCTGCCTTGCTAACCGTGTTCCTGAATCTTAGAGGGGTGTACCATTTCATATTCTGTCTTTTTCCCTCCCTTTCTCACAAACTTATTGGAGTGCCATCTAGTTAAGCGCTCACCTCTGTATGAAAATAAGTGGTGTTTTACAGTGACTTATCTGATAAGGAAAAAGGGGTGTATATATTACAATAGTAACTGTGTTTAGAATATTTTACAATAAGAGTGCTGGAGTGTTTCAACTGTGTGTTTTTAAATAAATAATTATATACTTTGATACCAAAGCTCTGGTCAGTGTTTGCTTGTATTATTGTACCTGAGTGCCTATTGTGTATACTCTGCATACTGCCTAACTCTTCTTGAGGGAAGTCTGACTGCTCAGCCACAGCCACCAGGTACATCTGGGTGGTGCAGACTGCTACCAAGTGGGTTTACTGCCAACACCTGTAGACTTAAATCTTTTGCAGTGGTCCCTAAGGGAACTGCACAGGTTTCTGCCTAACACTGCCCCAGCCAATGACACTCGTCCTAAGCTCCACCCCTGGTGGCCATCTTCAGATTATTAAAGCACGTTTTCATGTTGGGTGTTGTGAGGAATCTGAGAGCGTCCTCACTTCTTTCCCCAAAATGCCATCCTCTCAGGTGGCCAGGGGAAAGGACATCCCTCTTGGATCCTGACCTTGGGGTGGATACGCAAAGGGAGGATCACCTGGGTGGAGGAGACTTGGGCAGTGCGGATGAGGCACCCTTAGTTGAGACATGGTATCCCCCATGCCCCTTTCACAATAAATCCATTGTCCCCCAAGCCTTTATAGGCTATTATCAATCCTTTCCCTATTTTTCCCCTACAATATTCTCCAGTAGACACCAGTTTGGTACTGGGACATGGAAGAGACCAAGTAGAGTATCACATCCTTTTTATTGACACAAACGCACATACAAACACCAGTAATGTGCTGGGACGAGGAGGAGGCCAGCAGGAGTAATGCTGGACTCCCGATTCAACAATGAGCAGTTTAGTCCTTTTTTAACCAGTCAACCAGGTGGGAGCTTTAAAAGCAGTAAGTACAGTGAAAATGGAGTCAACTGTGGAAGCAGGTCTATGGACAGTTGGATATGACAGACCTCTCTGGGCAGTCGGCATGGCAATCGGAATGCTCTGGAACCCCTGAAAGATGCAGAGTGTATGCAGTGGAAAGCAAGGCTGAAGAAAGCTGGAGGCTGGTGAACGGACTGCGGAAAGGAAACCGGCGTGCCCAAGCAAAGCTGCAGTTTCAGGCCTGAACAGTGAGCGAATCATCAGTGGTGTGAGCGAAGCCACAAAGAGCCGCTCGGGAGACAGAGCGATGCGCCACATGAGAGTGTGCTTGAGGAGGCTGTAGGCCTCGCTGAAACGCCGTAAGCTCTGACCCTTGAATCAACCGAGGAAGAGGGACACCGGGACGGCAGGCGAGCATGCAAAGCCGTTAATGAATGCCGATTAGAAAGATAGCAAGTACTTTTTGAATACCAATCTGAATAAAATTGAAAGTAGGCACCTTTTGAGAACCGATCTGATTGAAAGCAAGTTTATGGAACTTCTTGATATAGGGAATTGTGTAATTTGAGAAAGTAAGCATTGGCAAACCAGCATTGACAAGAGCCATGAGAATATAAGGAATTGTGTAATTTGAGAAAGTAAGCATTGGTAAAGACTCATTTGCAAGAGCCATGAGAATATAAACTGTGTAACTTAAGTGAACAAGCATTGGCAGGAGCCTGGAGAGTATGTAAAAGTGCAACAAGTGAATGGTGGCAAAACAAGCAATGATAAAGCATTATGAGGATGTGAAATGCGAATCAATCAAACACCACTGTAAGGCTGAAGCAGTGGCAACTTGACTATGAAGGAGAAGCAAGTAAGGTTTGTTGCTTGTGTGACCTGTAATGGGTGGACCAACAACTGCGCCTAGAATGAGTGCACCCATCTATGGAAAACCCACTGAAGCACCAACAAGGAAGCTTGTGTTTGAAAAGCAAGGAACTCTTGTGTGATCTGAAATTAAGGAACAGAACTATATGAAATTGGTGAAAAGTAACCAAATCAGAAGAGCTGGGAAGTGTCCCAAGGAATTGTGTTGTTTTGGAAAGTTGAAAGACTTGAACTCTTGGGGAAGGAAACCCCTGTGCATTGTGAACTATTTTGAACTTGGGTAAGGGAAAACCCTTTTACAAACCTAAAGCTGGAAGAAGTTCTGAACTTTTTGAACACTACTTATATTGATGCTGACATCCCTACACATTGTATACAATTAGATTTGAGGGTAAGTATAGGTATTGGACAGAGACATCTATTTGCTTTGGACTTCCTGACACAGACTACCCTTAGTTTACTTTAGGTAGAGAAATCCCAAATTTGCATAAGGCAAGGTGGGCCTTTTTCCATCCTACCTTTTGAGTTAATAAAAATGTATGGCCCAAACTGTATTCAGTTGTTTACATCTACTTCATGATTCCTTCACAGATTCTGTGTGTTTTGCTCCTTGAATTGGATAACTTTTTTCCTGTGTTTTGCCTATTTTTGCGAGAATCTGTCTCGATTCTTCATCTTCAGTCACGTTGTGACTACCGGCATTGGGGACCCGTTGCTTGCTGGAGGAGATCCTCCCATCGTCTGATCTCAGACTGGTGGTCCCCACAGGTCTAGACTTGGGCCTTTGCTTCCACAAAATGCCAGACGCTACAAAGAAAGGTCAATGACCTCATCCATCAGGGCCGTTTGTCTACGAAAACTGGTCTTCCATCAAATGCTTTGATTCCATCAAGGGGCTCGTCCATGAACGTCACTGGTGCCACTATGATGGTTACCATGCCCAGAGTATCCTTACCGCCTAGACCTCTGTCGACAGCACCAACGACAGTCCCGTCAACAACAGCACCTGTTCCTGCTCTGCAGGCTCCAGTCATCGCCTCTTTGGTAAAGGCTTGGATTTGGTGAGGGAGATGCCTCCAACTCAGGTGTTCCTACTTATACCCAGTGAGACTACACTCTTTTCTTCCTGGCTCCTCTTGGATCTCTCATATTGTCGCCAGCACACTCCACCAGTTCTTAGGAGGACCTGCCAGAGGGATTTTACTTTGACTGGGAAGGTGGTCAATGGGAGTCTGATCCCATTATGCCAATAGCTCGGCAAGGGGCACCATTTCACCGGCCATTTCGGCCTTTTAGCCCTTCTCTTCAGGTGCCCAGCACCTGCTCCTGCACCAAGAGATATGCCTTTGGATATTTTGACCATTTTGCACACACTGGATTCAGCAGCTTCTACCTGCTGCTCCCATTCCTGTTCCAACAAGGAGTTCTCCAAGGCCTTCTCGAGCTCAGCCGATGCCACCTCTTCCGGCCCCTGTTAATCCAAAGCCATTGCCGGTTGCACCACCCCCTGTATTTGAGGAAGCAGCTCAGACGATTACTGATACTGTCACAACCGGTATGCATGGCACGGATGAGTTTGATGACTATGTTCCCGTGGATGGGGAACCTCTGATGTTGATGTGCCCTCCGTTGCCTCTCCTCCGGACTACATTGGTTTGTTCCACTCCATGATCTAAAGCAGGTGAAGCTATTAAACCTCGTACCTGAGGGAAAAAATAAGGGGTTTTTCTTCAAATGACTGGAGTTCTCAAAGAGGATCATAATTTCAGTTCCCCTGTTGGATGACATTTGCAAGGATGGCCTGTTGGTCATGTAGACCCCTAGCATCACTCCTGTGAAAAGGGATCGCTTGGAAAAGAAGTACTGAGTTTCCGGGCTTGGCACGTAAGTGCATCTGGTCCCAGCCTTCACTGTGGTCTTGGCGCTGCAAGGAAGAGGTCATCCATCCCGTCTTCCTCGTCTATGGTTTCTCCAGACCAAGAGGGTAAAAAGCTGGGTGTAACGGGGAAGCGCATCATCACAGCGGCTTAATCTACGATTAACCCCCCCCCCCAATGCCCTCACCATTTTCTCGCGGTATGACCAAGAGTTGTGGTACAAGTTGGGGCCTATCCTCGACTTTCTGTGAGATGACAAAATAGCCCAAGCCCTGGCCCTGTTCCAGGGAGGGGAAGTGGCCTCCGACCATGCGATCACCGTTGTCCTAGACATCGCTGATTTGGGCTTTCGCCCAATGGGGTGAGAGGTTAGAAATGAATGTCAGACACAAGGTTGCCATAAATGTAGTTAAACACACTTTATTAAATAAAAATGGGTTGGGTAAACACCTCTCTAGCCCTATACTTAAGAGGAACGTCCCTACCTAGAAACTTCACCTAAACATCTGTCTGTGTCAGGATATCAGTAACTGAAAAGCCATCCGTGTCTCCAAAACGCCCTAACCTGATCAACAAAGTATAAGCAAAACAACAACAGGTGCAAAGTAATGTCTTTAACTTGATATTAGAAAGTGTTCAGAACCAAAAGTATAAGAATGACTCCAATGGAAATGTTCTTCAAGGTAAAGAGCATTGGATGCAGGGAATGGGCCCCTTCCCCTGGATTAAACAGGATGGCAAATATGTCTCTTTAACTAACAGCTCCTTTGAGTCTTCACTGGACTCAAAGTTCTTGTCCAATCAAAATGTTCTGTAACAGTCTTTCTGTAGATTGTCTTCTTACTTTGCCGATCACCTGATATACTCACCTGCCAGGTATCTTTATACAATTTCAGCTGCCTGGTGTACTCGCCTGCCAGTCCTGCTTATGTGTTTCACTGTTCCACTGTTCTTTGATATACCACAATAGCGTATACTGTGAGGTGCTTCTTATATCTATCTATGGTAATATTTGCTCAAATGTATTTGCTCAAACTTCTCCCCAACACTGGTGTCTCTAGCATCTGTGTGTCATGATGCCTACCCCCGGTCATCCGGATCAAGCCCATCAGCCCCGGGAGCAGGCATCCAGACATTTACAAAAACCCCAGCAGCCCCAGCTAGGGGCTGTCTGGTTTCGGTCCTGGCGCCGTAGGCACCAGGCTCATAATAAAAATCAGTCCTGGCGCCAGGCTCATGGACATTACTTACCTCATGCAGACCATGCTGCAAATAAATCCAAGCCAACGTGAGGCCTGGATGGGACTATTTTACTACAGGGACTATTTTTTACTCGGGTGTGGTCCTGGGGAACTTCTTTCCTGGGACTACTTTGGAGGCTATTTAAACCACGCCCAAACAGCAGCACATGCTTCGTGTTATTCTGCATCCAGCAGCGTGACTCTCACCGTGCCTGCAGCCAGCATCCAGTCTCTGCCACGCCCGCATGCCTACAGCCAGCATCCAGTCTTCTGCCACGCCCGCCTCGAATGCGGAGCTCCTAGAATAAAGAGGAAGAAAAGGACAAGGTTAGAAAACGAACTTATTTCAAATTCCTCACCTGATTCCGGATCCATTTAATCTCCCGACCTGGAAAGTACATCAGTCCTGCATGCGTCGCTTCGCCAGCTCCAGCACGGCGCCATACTCACCAGTTCTCACAGCATCTTACGATCCGGCACTGTCTCCATCATTTCTACGCCGTACTCCGGCACCTAGGGGCACAAGAATAACAAGGTGAGCCAAGGGAATCAACAAATACCTCTTACCACCATAGACTTATCTGATTTACCACCAGCGGTATTATTCTCCATATCTTCATATGCCGCATCTGTAAAGAGGGAGAAAAACAACACGTTAACACATGCAATAGTTACCAGACAGCGTTGGGTAACACAGACTCTTACCTGAACGCCAGCAGCAGCTACGAGACCACCTTCTCACGAACTCAGTTGCAACTTAAGGAAGGAAGGGGACAAGAGTGAACATCGGGCACATTGAACTCTTTGAACTTGATACTTACCGATCCCGCCTGGGACTTCAGAGTCAATGCTTACCGGAACTCTCGCAACGCCTTCAAACCAGTGAAGTAACTGGTATCTACGCGCCCCTGCAAGACACGCAGGATGGAGAGCTCATCTTTTACAAACATAAGGTGATATCGGAGGTGATTAGTGGGGCAGAGCGAGAACAGTTGGGAGGCCATCACTAAAACCCACAGGTGGCTAATCCCTGTCTCCACGTGCAGGAAAATACTTCTTCGGGTCCAGCAGACAAGAGTAGGCGGGCCAGTCCAGACAGTCATCTCTGCACTACGCATCACGTTGACGGAGACCGCAGCTGTCCGGGTCCGATCGACACCCCCTGTGGGGTCCAGGTGAGCGTAACACTGTGCTAGATTGGGCTGTTGCCTTTGTACTCTGCATTCAAACATTCTTCTTATTGGGTGTTCAATTTGTACTTTGCCTTGACTGCATTCAAACATATTTCGTTTATTTTCTGCGTCAGCAATCTCGCACCATTCAATTACTTGTTTGTGCGCTTGTCAGCACGCCCCGGGGCAGACTGATTGGTTTCTTCCAGCATTTCCGATGCTGTTTGAGCCTCAGCTGTGTGGCTCCTTCCACCACCTTCCAGTTTGGAGTGTGTGGATGCTCCTCCAGCATCCTGCGTGGCTCTGCTGTAACTCCCCAGCTCTCCCTCTCTTCCCAGGATGGTGAACGCTGTCTCGTCGAGCGGCCTGACATCCAGGAACTAATGCGTGTCTGCCAGCGTCTCCACAGCCCTTACTGCTGTTATGCAGCATTTCTCCTCCTGTCCTGTCCACCTTCTGTTTCACCAGCCTCGTCTGTGCACCTCGCGTTCATGAGCCTCAGCGGCAATGTTTTATCCTGCACTGCTCTCTCGCATAGTGTTGGTTGCCATCTTTAAATGTCCCGCTCAATGAAGGCTTGGGAAAACGACTAGTCTACATGCTGTACTTCGAGCTCCTATCACTTTGCACAAACTCACTTGGCCTCCTCCTCGTCTCAGTACCTAGCTGGTTATGGTTGGAGTCCATGATTGTCTTTGGACCTTCAGCTCTTAGATTGTTTTTCTCATGGACTTTACATAAAGGCACATCAGAAACAAAAGATGTTATGTGTGAGTTGTGGGTGTTTGAGTGAAAGGTGGGGGCCTGACTAGAGTGACAGTAGGCCATTAAGAACTCCGGTATTAGTAGGTCTTCCTCATGGGGAAGGGGGGAACACTGTGACTCATCCAATTAAGTCATGC
The DNA here is from genome assembly GCF_040938575.1 of Ambystoma mexicanum. Taxonomy (NCBI): domain Eukaryota; kingdom Metazoa; phylum Chordata; class Amphibia; order Caudata; family Ambystomatidae; genus Ambystoma; species Ambystoma mexicanum. Next base: position 422,776,670 of record NC_090933.1, on the reverse strand, counting down.
CATCTCCCTGGTAGTTGTCTCCTTCCATGTGATCCTTCCTCATATAACCACACCAAGGGTCAGGATCAGGTAGCGACTGCCTTTCCCTGGCCACATGGAAGGTTGTCACTGACAGGGAAGTCGTGATGACTCCATTGGATTCATCACAATGGGCAATAGAGTGGCACTATGCCGCCAGGGTTGGCTGAAGGCCACCATCTTCCGCACAGATGTGCAGAAAATGGTGGTCGACATACCGTTCGATGGCAACAACCTCTTGGAACAGGCGATCGATGAGACTTTGCAGGCCATAAAGACATACACTGAGACGGCACGTTCTTTGGAAACCTCAGCAGAGGAGGCCTCGCCCCCGCCCATCGCCACCCCTCCCGTTCAACCTCCCAGGAGGATTATAGGGGATGCTCCCAGGCTTACAGGAGTGGCAACCAGGGTCGTCTTTGCCCCCATCCAGGACGCACACGCTGAAGCAGGCCTGGACAGGCCCAGGACCCGTGCCACCAATTTGTCAATTAGTGGTGCAAGAACTCCACAGACAAATGGGTGCTCAATATCCTTCAGCAGGGCAATACTCTGGAATTCCAGGAAAAAAATGCCCTGACATTACTCCCGTCCCACGCCATGAACAGCACATGGCAAAATGCTAAAGGAGTTTCAAGCCATGCTAAGCAAAGGGGCAATAGAACCAGTCCCTCAGTGCCTCAGTGCTCCATTGTACTCGAGATACTTTCTAGCAGCGAAGAAGTCGGGAGGGTGGAGACCCATTCTACACTTGCGATGCCTCAACATTTTCTTCAAATCCCAAAAGGTCAGGATGGTCACGTTGCAGCACGTGCTAGACCAGCTCGAAGGAAAGAGATTTCCTGGCGTCCCTCGACTTGGAAGATGCTTCCACATCCGCATTCGTTGCAGACACCGGAAATTCCTGTTTTTGTGTCATTCAGGTGTGCCATTACCAGTTCAAGGCCCTGCTATTCGGCCTAAAGTCAGCCCAATGGTGTTCACCAAATGCTTGGCTCTGGTGGCAGCGCACCTGCGTCGCAAGGGAATCCACATCTATCCTTACCTAGACGATTGGCTAATCCAATCCTGCTCTTACGTGCTGGCAATCCAGCATACCAGCCATACTTGGACTTCTCTGGGATTTTCAATAATCTATTGGACGTCCTGCGTAGCGCCATCCCGGAATGTGCTATTACTTGGTGCCCATCTCAACACACTCTTGTGTCTAGCGACTCCTTCGGAAGAGAGGGAGAAGGCCATCCTGGGAAAGTTTCAACGGCTCTTATCGGCTTCCGTTGCAACAGTCTGTTCCATCCAGTCCCTGCTGTCGTCCTACATCCGTGTAGTTCCCTTGTGCAGACTGCAGATAAGACTCCTTCAGGAGTTTCTGGATGCCAGATGCCAACAAGTCACTGGCGCATGGAACTGAAAGATTTCCCTTAATCAGGCATTCCATCAAGCCCTGCATTGTTCGTCAGTTTGTCTACATCTCTCACAGAGTGCTCCTTTTCAAATCCCTGCGTTTCAGGTGACTGTCACGACAGATGTATCTTTGGAGGGTTGGGGAGCCCACACAGGACACGCTCAAGCCAGAGGCCTCTGTCTCCCGGAAGAGGTGGTGTTGCACATCAATGACCTGGAGCTGCAGGCACTTTTCTGGGCTCTCAAGTCTTTTCAGCCTCAGCTCCACGGGAAGGAGGTGCTGGTCTACATGGACAGCACTACCACCATGATGTACATCAGGAAACGGGGCAGGATGTGCTCCCCTGCTCTCTCTCTGGAGGCTCTGTATTTGTGGTGCTGGGCCAAGCTCAACAAATGTTTTTCGTCCCATTTCACCTGGCAAGCGTTCAGAACACCATTGCGGACCCTCTCAGCAGGGAGCTATGGTCATGCCATGATTGGGAGCTCCAGCAGCCACAAGTCTGTCGCCTCTTCATTGAATGGGTTATCCTTCAAATCAACCTCTTTGAGACAGCTACCAACACCAAGTGTCAGAGGTTTGCCAGCAGAAATCCTCAGCCAAGAAGTCTGGGGGGACGTCTTCTCATTCCCTTGGGAGGGCTTTCTCCTGTATGCTTTCCCGCCAATTCTGCTGCTGCTACGAGTGATCAGCACACTCCGGCGTTGCCACAGGAAAATGATCCTCATTGCACCAGCGTGGCCTAGGATGATCTGGTACTCAGACCTTCTCCATCTGTTGGTGGTTCCAGACCTGCTCTCCAGAGAAGGTTCAATCCTACACCACGATCCAGCATCTGAGTCTCACGGCCTGGCTCCTACAGCCCTAGAATTTGGGCATTACCTGATGCCTTAGGAATGCAAGAAGATTCTAGTCAGGGCCCGAGCCCCCTCTACGCTGGCTTGCTACAGGCACAAATGGAAGCGTTTTGAAGTGTGGTGCAGGCCACAGAAGATTTCTGTGCTTATACCATACCGGATCTCGCTCATACATCTATCAAGGTCGGCCTGGCCGCCAGATCCCGACACACCAGGCTCCAAGCAAGCTCTCCCTGTATTCGTACAGGCTATTTATGGAGTTCAGCAAGGCCTCTTCAGAACTTGTCCTCTTGGGATTGCTCCTGCTCTTGCTTGGGAGCTCAGTGTGGTACTGTCCAAACTGATGGTGCCTCCGTTTGAACCTATGCCTCGGGCATCCTTGAAGTTTCTGTCGTGGAAGACCACCTTCTTGGTAGCAATCACTTAGGCCAGGTGGGTGGGGAAGTTGCAGGCTCTCTCCTGTAAGCCTCCATGTTTATCTTTCCATCCAGCTAAGGTGGTTCTGCAAACTCATCCTTCCTTCATGCCAAAGGTCCCGTCAGACTTTTCATCTAAACAAGCGTTTGGTTCAACCTGTTTTCTTTGCAAACCCTTCTTCACCTGCTGAAAGATCTTCGCAATTGCTGGATGTTGCGCATGGTTTGGAGGTTTATGTTGCAAGCACGAAAGCCAGACTAGACAACTTTTTGTCAATTTAGTTTTTTATTTGTTTTATTTATAACACGCTGGAACGAGGCCCGCAGGCATAGAAGCGTGGACAGACAAACAACATAAAACATATAGGAAAATAGCAGGTCATGGATTACAGTGGGAGAGAAAAGATTCAAGCTTACTGAAACAGAACAATTGTGAGTCTGTGCTTGAAAGAGGCCAGTGAGTGATAGGATCTGAGGTCAGGTGGCAGGGCATTCCAAAGACTCGGAGCTGTCATGGGAAAGCAACCTTCCAGAACAAGTGATCATTTCGAAGTGATCAAGCAGACTGGCGTGTGCATAATTGGGAGCCATTCAAGCAGGGTTGAGAGATAGGTAGAACATTTTCCAAAGAGACAGTTATGCACGATACAGTGTGCAAAACACCACACGTTTCCTGATAGCAAGCCAATGTAAAGATTTCCTGGCTGAGGATATGTGCTCATGTCTCTGCAGCCCACAAACAATCCGGACTGCATTGTTCCGGACCACCTGAAGACGATTCAGTTCTCCTTGTCTCACGCCCTGTAGGAGACTTGCGCAGTAGTCACGGCGTGACCCAATGATGGCCCGAGCAACCATGGTGCAGCTATTGGGAAGGAGAAACGGATGAATGAGAGCTAAAAGCTTATTTTTTCGTTGTATAGTGTCTTAAGTGAGCAGTGTGCCACTTAAAAGGCTTTATACAAGGAGTAAAATTTGTGAAGCGTATGGGACGTGCCCACAATCATTAATTCAGTTTTAGTGTTCGTGTTGTTGAGGGCAAGGCCGTTGGACAACATCCAAATATATATATATATTTCTGATCTTGAGGAACTTTTTTGAGATACCATAGGCTTGTACCTTCGCGACCTAATTGGGGTTGCTTTTATAAGTATTTTTCCTTTTTCAGAGTTTTTTCCCTATCTTTTTCTGGTTGATTCTTTGTCGCGAGAGTGTAGGCCACTACGGAGACACTGAGTTCCTCAACTCCGTCTGTGAACTATGAGAGAAGTCGCAAATGTGCCTGCACCTTTTTGCGCCAAAATAGATTGTCAGTGTATTTCCTTTAACTGTGAAAAACAATTCCAAAATCCATTGTATCTGATGAGGCTTTATATTTTGTTAAGTATTTTCAGCCCCTCTTAGATGACACGTATTTCAACGTGTCAACTGCGCCTTTTTCAAATCCGAGCCATAGGTTGTTGTTGCGGTTCACACAAAGAATATTATTCTGAAACAATTCTCTTTTATTCTTGGGTTCAATGCCACCTGCAAATTCTAATGTTCGTGCTCCAAGCGTCGGGTTTGTGTGAACTGCAATGACAACCTATGGCCCGGATTTGAAAAAGGCGCAGTTTATACGCCGAAACACGTGTCATCCAAGAGGGGCTGAAAATACTTAACAAAATAGAAAGCCTTATCAAAAACAACGGATTTTGGAATTGTTTTTCACAGTTAAAGGAAATACACTGACAATCTATTTTGGCGCAAAAAGGTGCAGGCACATTTGCGACTTCTCAAATATATATATAGTTGTAGATGGTATTGATTGTCTTCGTGTCTCTTTCATAGTCGCTTGTAAGACACTGAGTATCATCAGCGTAGTTTGCGTATATCACTTCCCTGCGTCATGGGCATGGCCCCTGGCCCTGGTACTCGGGGCCTCTGGGCCGCATCACAGTGTCCCTGCATGGCCCCAAGGGCCCAATCATGTCCCCCAAGACTCTCCTGGAGTCAGTCCTGGCGCCTTTGCGCCAGGCTCATATGGCAGAAGAAGGAGCTGGAGCTCTCAATGGAAATGGAACAACATGACTGCCCCCACATGGTTCAGTTCAGAACTGAACCATGCAGTCTTGCATCTAGGGTGTGGTCAGGCCTGAAGGCACCTGGGATACCTGCAGACTATGTAAGCCACGACCGAGCTGCAGCACACGCTTCGCGTTGCTCTGCACTCTCAGCGTGACGTTCACCGTGATCTGTCCTTGGCATTCCAAGCCTGTACCTGCAAAAGAAGAGAAGAAAAACATCTTTAGTCATCCTTACCTGCTAGTTGATCCAGCTCCTGTCGATCGCTCCAGTATCACCTCGGAAGCTTGTCCTCGCTTGAAAGCTGCAACCTGGAGGAGGAAAAAGAAAGACCACATTAGTAAGCGTTTGCATCTCTCATTCAAGCATCATTTGGAAGCACGCTTACCTGAGCGGAACTCGCTGTTGGTTTATTCCGTGCCGGCTTCCATTAACCTGCAAGAGAAAGGCACGGCAGGTAGCTCTCATACTTACTTGACGGTGGTCTGGACAACATCTACTCATTGCTCTGCATCCTCCCGGCTGCTCACCATCCAGAACATCACGGCGGCCTGCAAGAGAAGAATAACACAGGTTAGAAAACGGCAAAAGCGCACATAGCGCAGCGCTCCGCGCATTCACGTACCATCTCGAGCACAGCCCCGTCAACCCGACTTCTGAAACCTGTTTAGGGCCTAGGACATTCCAGCTATTTGTCCAGGATTTTTAGCAAGAATGGTGTATTTGTTTTCGGCCGGTAGTTGCCAGCCACTGAGGGATCCAGTGCAGGTTTTTTTTTTTTTTTAACAGGGGGGTAATCCACGCCTGTTTAATAATTTTTGGAAAATGGCACTCTCTGAATGAGAGGTTAACGAATTTGGTCATTTCTGGACTTATGCGACATGGGAAGACACTGCCAGAGGTTTCCATCTGCAGGTGGCTCTTCCATCTGCAGGTAGCTCGATGTCTTCATCATCCCTTCTGCACCTACGAGAGAAGGAGGACATTAACAAGGGCAATTACAATTACGGACAAATTATCAAGAACAATAGACTTACCTGAAGAACTGAGTCGCAGCAAGTCTGGACTCTCGGGCCTGCGCCAGTGAAACAACTTGGCAGCGAAGCGCCCCATCCACGACACACCCTTGCACAGAACTGCAGAACAGAGGGCGCATCTTATCGAAATCCAAGGTGAGGAAATCTCTAAGGGGGTTGTTGGGGTTCACAAGGGAGGTGGGCCTAGAGAGGAAGAGATTGTGGGCTAAACCAGAGTTCCTGTATTCCAGACTAGATCCTTGGCAGAACGAGAACCCTGGGGAGGCGAATCCAGTTCGGGAGCAGTTCAACCAAGTCGGGTGGCGCCCTGTGGACAACAGGTGAGCGTTATACTCTGGCATCCAACATTTTGAATAAAGACAAGGTGAAAATATTGTAGAGTGTAGGAGACATACATGAACCCTGTGGAACCCCACAGGGCAGAATGTAGCCTTCTGCCACTGCTTCTTCACTATACACTCCAGCTGTACAATATGAGAGGAATGACATGACCCAATTTGCCACATCCGCAGAGTACCCGGCAGGGACTTGTAGTCTTTCTACCAATGTGGCGTGATCGACCAGATCGAATGCTGCTGTCGGGTCCAGAAGCATCAGCAGGGCGGTCTGATCACCAAGTTTAAAGATGTTTGTCTTCAGGTGTTAGGGAGAATTCTCTCTTTAGGCTCAATTTCCTAACCTAGTGAGTCCCCCAGCAGCTTTGCTGAATTTCTGGAGTTTGTTTTTTTCTCCTGCCAAGAGTGAGACTCTTTTTCTCCCACTCTTGGACATGATTTATGGTGTTCCTTTGTTGTTAATGTGTTTTATGGGCTATGGGGTCTCATGTGTTTTTACTATGTGTGTTACACAGCACCCTCCGTGCAGTGACACAGGGGTGTCATAGTGACACCCCACCATAGACTCCATACCCTGGGACTGACTACTGTCTCCCAGGGCATGTAAAGTCACCATTGGCTTTACTAGTCCCAAATTATTAACAGAAACCAGTACAAACCAACATATTGTGGACGTACTGGTCGGGGCAATTCGATTGCCCCGGGGTCTGTTAGTTGAGGGGGCACGTCTCCGTCCCCCCTGATCGAGTTTTGGCTGGTGGCAGTGGATACTAATTTTTATATTTGGCCGCGAATATATCCCTATGGGATTTTCCCATTGTTCGAGGCTACCAACTTTAATTATTTGATTCTCATAGCCTCGAACATACCGCCGGTTTATTTATTTAATATTAATTCGCCTGTTGGTATTTTTTGCCAGGACTCGATTCTAAAATGGCGTTTGTGTTCTCTTCTGTGACTCCAACCCAAGTTGAGCCCTTTGTTACACCTTTTGGCGGGCTTCTCCACAGAAGCCTCCAAAAGTGGTGCCACTCTGTCTGGGTACCACAGGGGGTGTGGAAGGGGGTTTAGGCACCCTGGACTGAGTTACCTTGGTAACTCAAGTCGCACTCTTGTGTGATTGGCCCAAGTGGTGAGCCGGCCGGCTCACCACTTGGCATGTTTAATTGACAGCTAGGCTGAGTGAATGGGGGTGTGCTGCATAAAAGCAGGGCTTTGGGGACTGGAACTTCAGAAGTCGCCACACGACCTGAGAATCCGACGAGGGAGAAGCTGAGCCGACCTACCACGACGACACCACCGGTGGAGCCCTGCGGAACCGACTCACCACTTCCCGACGACAGAGAAGATCTCCCGGCTGGAGAGGCTTCTTCCCCTGACTGGTGGGCACAACCAGTTTACCTTCTTCTCTTCGCACCCCAGACCGGCTTGTGGTCGAATTGCCCGTGCCAAGCACCCCGGCAACCGGATAGCCACTTACCAATGGACCGCGAATCAAAGGACTGCTCCTTTTACCTGACAAACTCTGCGGCTGGTTTCTTCCCTGGCAGTGCAACGGACTCCTGTCTTCCTCCCCGACGAGATCCTCTCTTTCCCCCGGACGAAGCACCGACTTGCATCCGCTGCCAGGAACAACTGCCCCCGCTGGAGTATTCTCACCACTTTAAGGTACCGTGTCCGCCAGGCCTCCCTTTCTAAAGATTGCTACAAGGTAATAATAATCCCTTAACCTTCTGGACTGGGCTGGCCGCCTTGACCTTCTAACTGGTCCCTTTCTTTGGTCCAACTCCTTTTTGAACCGTTACAAGACTTTTGTGCACTGCAACCGTGTGACCTTGTACACATTTAGTTTTGATCCTCTTAAAGTGGATCGGCCTACTGACTCTAAACTCACGGTGTTACTTTGCCTTCCTCTCTTGTTGTGTTCGTGAAAAAGTGTTGGGATCTGTTTCAATTTATTCTCTGCTTTTCTCTCCCTTTTAAAACGAGTTATTAGAGTGCCATCTACGTTAAGCGCTCACCGCTGTCTGAAAATAAGTGGGGCTTTACTAAAGAATTATCTAGTATTCTTTTAAGGGAGTGGATATCTTTTAGTGACCGTGTTTCTGAATTGTTTACTATTAGTGCCTGTGTGTTTTTCTAGATGTGGTATCTCTTTTACACCAATCCCTGGTCAGTGTTTTCTTGTTCTACTATGTTCTTTTGACCTATTGTGAATACTCTGTATACTGCCTAACTCTTCTTGAGGGAAGTCTGACTGCTCAGCCACAGCTACCAAGTGAATCTGTGTGGTACAGACTGCTACCAACTGGGTTTACTGCCAAACACCTGTAGTCTTAAATCTTTTGCAGTGGTCCCAGAGGGAACTGCACAGGTTTCTGCCTAACATCAGGTCCAGCAAGGTGGATTCTGTGCTGCGGTGACTTCTGAAACCCGACTTCTGAAACCTGTTTAGGGCCTAGGACATTCCTGCTATTTGTCCAGGATTTTTAGCAAGAATGGTGTATTTGTTTTTGGCCGGTAGTTGCCAGCCACTGAGTGATCCAGTGCAGGTATTTCTTTTTTTAACAGGGGGGGAATCCACGCCTGTTTAATAATTTTTGGAACATGGCACTCTCTGAATGAGAGGTTAACGAATTTGGTCATTTCTGGATTTATGGGACATGGGAAGACACTGCCAGAGGCTTCCACCTGCCGGTGGCTCTCTGGCTGTATCACGCATTTCCATTGTCTGGCCAACAGACCACTACCAAGCCGGCCCAGAGCCTATTCCACCCGAGCCATCGCATTGACTACAGCATTTCTCTCTGGTATTCCCCTGCTTGGCAACTGCAGGGCTGCTACGTGGAGGTCTACGCACACCTTCACGAGATTCTACTGCATCGACAGGTATTCCATGGAAGAGTCCTGGGTTGGCCAAGCAGTGCTTCGCAACCTATTAGTTTGAGGTGAGTCTGTTCCAGGGGTAAGTGTTTTGCTTCTGTTGAGCCTTGGTTGTGTTTAGGTACTGCTGTGTAATGAGCATGTGAATCCATGTAAGACCCATGCTGGAGAACAGGAGTTACAGGTAAGACACAGCTTTCCTTCAAGCTTCCCTCCTCTTACTTTCTCATTCCTGACTGCCTATCTGCTATTCAGGCATGGTGCACTGCTAGCGATCTCTGCCTTAATGGCACTAAGACATAGATCCTTCTCATTGGGACCCCTGCTCCCTCTTTCCCTCCCACGCTCTGGCCGCCCTTCATGGGCCCCCTCCCTCACCCTCCTGTGAGGCAAAGAATATGGGTGTCATCTTTGACTCCTCTTTTCCTTCTCTTCTCACATCAAGGACTTTCCCAAGAAGGCCCACTTTCAGCTGCACCTCCTCAGAGGCGTTCTCCCTTTCCTCACATTCCCCCAGAATCTCAATGCCTCCAGAGCTCTGGTTCTCTCGAGGCTGGACTACTGCAACAGCCTCTTACTCAATCTTCCGAACTCTTCCCTTTGCCCCCTTCAACTAATCCAGAACCGGACTGCAAGACTTATCCTTGGCCTCAAGCCCAGGGACTGCATCTCTCCAGCCCCAAAATGTCTCCACTGGCTCCCGGTTGCTGCAAGGATGAAGTTCAAGACCCTCTGCATCATCTACAAAGCTTTCTGGGGCTTGGATCCCCACTACATCCAACTCTCTCTCCCTAAATACCTCCCTGCTAGAACCCTCCAGTCGTCTAGCTCTAATTCTCTGCAGATAAGACGCTTTTCCAAGCAGAGAGTGGGGGGTGGGGGTAGATCTCTCTCCTCTGAAGGTGCCTCTCTCTGGAATGACCTCTCTGTCCCTCTCAGACTTGAGCTGGACCTCCTTAAATTCTGGAAGCTTCTCTAGACCTTCCTTTTCTGTTCTTCCTTCCCTGTCCCCATCTGTCCTTGACTGGCTGCCTGGTTAACTCTGAAAACAACTTTGTCATGCATCTGTACTGTGGTATACCTCTGTAAAGCGCCCCGTTATGTATCTGTATTGCTATATACTATGAAAACTAAGACAGGTTGGTATCGGCTCTCCCTCCTGTGAACAGTCAAGCCCTTCCTCCCGCTGGACGGAGTAAAACTGTGGGGCGTGGCAGTTTGCATGGTCACACCTATCCTCGCACTTACACATGCACAAATGTAATCCCTTAAAGCGGAAGTGCAGTTTTTTGCAGGGCAAAAGACACCAGTCCCCTTCCTGTACGGGGACACCCATATTATATGGAGCAAAGGGGACTATGGACTAGAAGTACATTAGTACAAGCAGCCCTACAGCCTCTTTTCCTTTGCAGTTGGTGAGCAGGTTTAAGTGGATTTAGGTCACGTGGCCTTAGCCCTGCCCACCTCTCAATCACTTAACTGTTGTTACCTTCCTGTTTACTGCCCTTTGTCCCTACTTAAGCAGCCCTCCATCCTCTTTTCCTTTGCAGTTGGTGAGCAGGTGTAAGTGAATCTTAGTCACATGGCCTAAGCCCCACCCAACTTATTAGACCTGTCTCTTCCTATCTGCTCTTAAGTCTTCGATCAAGGGCGTCTCTCCCCCGGGCTTCTGAAGTGAAGAGCAGACTAAGAAAAGGGTAATTCCTGTTCCTGTTTAGACCTGTTCAGACCGTGAGGACCCGGGGCCGAACCCCTGCTTAAACAACAAGTAAGCACATGCCAACTTGTGTTTTCTCCCTCCGTCCCCACAGGCCATCCCCACCATCCCCAGGCAATGCTAACATCACCCTCCTCTAAGGTATGGACTCCGCAATGCAGCAACCTCACCCACATCAGCCCTGAGCCCATCAGCAACCTCTCACCATCCACAACACGAAAGTTGATGCCCGCCAACGTCAGCTCAGCTATAGACATTGCCAATCTATCACTACACACAACCTTGACACCATCTTCATCACTGAGACTTAGCTGATACCCACCCACATTCTAGCCATCCATGTCCCGACGGGTAGAGCATCCAACACAGAGACTGGACGAACAAGACTGGCGAAGGCTTTGCAGTTGTCCACAAGTCCTTGTGGTCCTGCACCAGACTTGACGTTGACAACATTGGCTCTTTTGAAGTACTCTCCTGCCACTTCCCGCTCTACCCTATGGCCACAGTCACCGTCCATCTCATCTACAGACCACCCAAACCCAACACCACCTTTGTTGGAGATTTCATCGACTTGGTCACTACCATGTCCCTCATGCACTCCAACATCTTCCTTAGCGACTTAATCCTCTTGGGCAACAAGGTCCCCAAACGATTAAGGAAGCTCTCCTCTACCTTCTCAACATCCTCAGCCTCACAGAGCACACGAAAGACCCAAAACACTAGAAAGGTAACATCCTCGACCTAATCATCACCACACTGTCTTCCCTCCACTACACCACTCCTCTCCTGCTTGACTGATCTGACCACCTAGCCATGCCTTTGAACATCCTGCACACCACTGCAGTCAAACACTCCCTACAGAAACCTATCAGACAAACCTTCAGGCCCTTCAAGAACTTCCCGGTGGAAGCTCTCACGGAATACCCCACCAATACCCTGCCATCCTACACCTTACCTGGACCGAACGCCCCAACGAACTGCAACTCTCTACTGGAGGCACTCAACACCGCCCTTACAGCTTCCATCGACTGACACGCACCTCTGAAACAATGCACCTACAAACCGAAACCGTCAGCACCTTGGTAACTTGGCCTCAGCAAAAGAATCATCAGGAAACAAGAGAAAACCTGGCACTGCTCCAGGACCACAAATGACCAGGTGCTCCTCAAGGAATTCAGAGCAATCCGCCGACAACTTAACACAGCTAAGGCCTCCTACTATCAGAACACCATGGCAGAAGCCGACAAGAATAGCAGAGCTCTCTTCAAAGAGGTCAAGCACAGCGTCAAGCCGCTACCTGCCCCTGCCATACCCCACTCCATTGAGAAATCCACTGCCATTAACACCTTCATCGACAAAATCAGCAAGATTCGCCAGCACATAGACACCAGCTCTGCATCCACAAACCCACCTCTCGTCCCTCCTTGCGAAATATCCACACCCTGGACAGAAACCCTGGCCACCCTCAAAGCCACATCTTATACAGACGACATGCTCCCAGCATCCATCCTCAAAATCTCTCTGCAGAAGCTCTCCTTCCCTACCTAGAGATCAACAGCTCCCTAACTCAATTCTCCTTCCCATCAACCATAAAAACATGACAAATCCTCCCTCAACTCTACTAAAGAAACTCACTCTGGATCCTGACAACCTAGATGACTATTGCCCCCCTCTTCCCTTCCTAGGTAAGATCCTCGAGAAAGCGGTAGCTTCACAACTGCAGCAACACATAGACGCCAACAATCTCCTTCAAACCTGCCAATTCGGGTTTAGGCCCAGATGTAGCACAGAGACACAAACCAAATAGGTGGTTGACGGCCCTCGCATCATCCTTCACGACGGCCACCTCTGCCTCCAGGTTCTACTCAACCTCTCGGCGGCTACATCTACTCATGGGGAGCAGCAGCCTTGTCCTACGCTGGTTCAAGTCCTACCTCTCCAACCGCCAACAGTTTGTTCAGATGGACTCCTCTAGATTGCCAATGCTACCCGTCACCTGTGGAGTCACCCAGGGTTCCAGCCTCTCCCCAGTGATCTTCAATCTATACATGGATACTCTGGGAGCCCTTCTAGTCCCACACAACATCCACCAATACGCAGACAACACACAGCTATACCTCCAAGATCGCCTCCATCAAGGACATCCATAGGCTCAAAACCTGCCTCTCGCTGATCCAGTCTTGGATGTCTAGTGCATACTTGAAGCTCAACCACTCCAAAACCTAGTTCCTACTCCTCATCTACAACAACGAACACGCAGACATACAGACCTGGCTATCAACCTTGAACTCCGAGGGCTTCACACCCAAGCTCACCTCCTGCGCCAAGTCTCTCGGGTTCCACATCGACAAACCACTCTCCTTCAAGACACACACAGCTATGAAAACTAAGACAGGTTGGTATCGGCTCTCCCTCCTGTGAACAGTCAAGCCCTTCCTCCCGCTGGACAGCTTTGGCTCCACCGTTCAAGCACTGGTCCTATTCAACCTGGATGGGGGCAATGCACTCCTCAAAGACCACCTGTCGTCCTCTCGTGTGCCCCTGAAAAGTGTGCTACAGGCGGCCCCAGGGTTCTATGCAGATACAACCACATCACCCGGCCCACATTGGCCTACACTGGCTCCCACTGCACACACAAATCACCTTCAAGTCTTGCTGCATCATCTATAAAGGAGTTGCCCTCAAGTCACCCAGCTACCTCACAGAGAAACTCTGCATCTCTGATGGACAGCGCAACACCAGAAGCCAGGACATGAGCACACTTGAAATCCGCTTCTGCAAAAAGGAAAGCATCGGAAAACAAGCCTTCTCTGCCTATGCACCAAGACTATGGAACCTCCTCCCAGTAAGCATCAGACTCGCCCTCAGGCTCCTACAATTCAGAAAATAACTCAAAACCCACTTCAAGGAATCTCTCCTCCTCGACACCTACTCCATCACGTTGCCCCTCACGCCACCTGACTCCTAGACGCCGCCCACCCCTCTCCTCCCCGCCACCTGGTACAGCTATACACCTCCTATGTGCCCCTCTGTATCCTACCCCTGGTGTATATCTGTTCTGTTGTTAACTCTGAAAACAACTTTGTCATGCATCTGTACTGTGGTATACCTCTGTAAAGCGCCCCGTTATGTATCTGTATTGCTATATACTTCTGTAAAGCGCTCCTTTGCTTCTCGAAGCTAGGCTCGCGCTCAAATACCATAATAAGAATAATTAGTCACTACATTGAGTAACTTATTCTTTATTTTTAAATATATATTTCTGAGTCTTGTGGAATCTGCTTAGATCACATGCTGTGCATAGGCCGACATCTAGTGGAAGCGCAGCGTATTAGTTTGTTTTTTGAAACTCGAAAATGGGCGTCGACACAGGGCGTGCCAGTAATACTATCCCTAGTGTGACGTCCACTGTACCCAGGATCCCTCACGCGTGTAGGACCCTCAGATTGTTTTTTTCCGCCATACTTGTTGGAAGCATTGCGCGGAGTTCCCTGGCTTTAAACCATTTTGCCAAAAATCAATATTCATTTCCCTGTTCTTTCACTCGCACGTTGAGACATCGAAGATCAACGCCGGTCCGAAGAACAAACAACCGTCGAGAGCTGCACGACGGACTTTGGGCCTTGGAAGGGCCCGGGCCTCGGAAGGCCTCTGCCCTGCAAGTAAGGGAGCGTAGGGGGTGGAAACATACTCTACACTCTTTATTTTCCTACACACACTAGCCCGCTGCCATAAGGTGACATATGGAGAGTACTCCATTTAAATTTTGCCGCAAGTGCAACCGCAAGTACCCTTGGGTTGACAAACACGCCACCTGTAATCTCTGCTTGCCGAGGGACCACTTCAAAGCTAACTGCAGAGCGTGTAGGCTTTTTAAAGCAAAAACACTCAAGGACCGCTCCACTAAACGTTGGGCCCACCACACCAGGCAGCTCAAGGCCATGGAAGCGGTGGGTGCCATCAGTGATGGCAGCGACACCACCCTTACGAACGGCGAGGGCACAGGGGTGTCAAAAGACACCCAAGCGCTAGTCCCCGACCTCGGAGGATTGTCCGGCAGGGCAGTTATGGGAAACACACTCGGCGACACGAGCGCTATCCAATCTTCTTTTACACCTAAGAACACTAAGGCCAACCGAAACTCGACACGCGTTTCGAGTTCACAGAAGAAAGAGGTACAAAGAGAGCGGTCCACCGAATCGGTGTCCTCTGGGCGTTCCAGGTCGAGATCGCTGCATGACACATGGCAACTAACTGTCCACAGTTGCCAAGAGTGCCTCGCTCCCTAAAGTAACAGAGGTACGTTCGTCAGAAGACGAATCTGACCTCCATCCCCAAGCCGCACACCAAAAGTCGGCTCCGGCAGCCCGTACAGCGTCTGCCTCTGAGTCCCGACGTGCGCACTCAAAAGAGAGAGAGAGTACCACCGAATCTCGACGCCAGGCGTCAAAAGATTCTGAAAAAGCCAAACCGTCAGGGAAACACTCTTCTACTCACGGGAAAGGGGAAAAACAGCAGTAAAAGTCTACACATTCTACTTCTGCACCCCAGGTACACAAGGACAAACACAGGTCGTCAGATAAGGACAAATCTAAGACCCCTGTCCATGTCACTACACCCAGGCTCATCCCTCCCACTCCTTATGATATGGGATTAGATGATGAACCTCAACAGGAGGTTGTCATCCCCAGTTCCAGAGAATGGAGCACTGAGGACATAGACAGGGTGATGAGGAGAATGTCTTCCTTAGCTAATTTTCATGGAAAAAATCCACAGCATTTTCTTAGCTATACCCCTGACAATGCTACTCCTTCAGGATCCAAGAACCCTCCGCCTCCTAATAAGAGATCTCGGCTCGATACTCCAGCTCAGGGACTGTCTTCAGACCCTTACTATATTCAGCCTTACCAACAGTATGAGGATGACCCAGACATACTGGTGCTGGACGACCAAACTGGGGTCGAGTATTATGGAGATGACGAGGGCCAGGCTGAGGAGGAGGAAGTAGTTGCGGATGTCTACAATATGGACTCCCCGGTTAACAAGGAACCACAGGTTACTGACTCACCTATAGATAACCAGCCCCTTCTAAAACAGGTCTTGGCTAAAGCTGCAGAGCACTTCCACATAGATACTCGGGGGGCGCAGGAAGAGAGGGACTTTGCAGAGGAGCTAGTGGGCGACAAGAGACCCATTGCCCAAGCCATTCCTATTCTCAAATCAATCCAACGTAGAATTGATCCTTCCCTTCTCACTCCTAATCTCACCAAAGCTGTGAACCCCAGAATTGAGAAGATGTTCAGGGCCGACCAGTCAGACTGTCTTTACATAAGGGGTCAACTGAAGCCCGACTCCTTGGTAATCACAAACACCAGAAAAAGAGCAGGGACACCTCTATCATCTGAGGCTTGGCTAAGACAGTCAGGGTTTAAACCCGAGACCCAGGCAACCCTTATTGACATGCCAGTGGAACCGAATGTCTTGTTTGGCAAAGCGGTAAAGGACGCACTGAAAACTGCCTAAGACGAGTATGGTACTCTAAAGTCCCTG
The DNA here is from genome assembly GCF_040938575.1 of Ambystoma mexicanum. Lineage (NCBI taxonomy): Eukaryota > Metazoa > Chordata > Amphibia > Caudata > Ambystomatidae > Ambystoma > Ambystoma mexicanum. The sequence continues at coordinate 422,760,388 of NC_090933.1, read as the reverse complement.
GGACAATTGAAGAATAAGCCCACTATTCAAAGAGGGAATAGTAATTTTCATCGCTCACGCAACCAAAATTCCCACAGGGGCTCCAATTATGCACAGGGACAGGGTACATCATGGGGTGGCAACCAGCAGACGACCCAAAGTTACGGCAGAGGTAACAAGAGAGGCCATGGTAGAGGTAGAGGCAGCCCCGGCAGAGGCGGTACACACCCTAGGTTCTCACCTAAGTTCATTTCAAAATTCCACATTAACCAGTCCATTGATCTTCCGACCTTCTTCCAAGAACCCAAAAGCTCTGCTGAGGTGAAATTACACACTCTAGATGTGCGAAGAGCGGTCCTCTACTAAGTAGGCAAGACCAGGCCGCTAAGGAAAACAGACCAACTTTTTGTCTCCGTAGCTACAGGCAGAGAGGGAGATCGCGTCTCTAAGGGGGCCAACTCGAAGTGGATAGTCAATTGTATCCAGCTATGTTACTCCCTTTCTGAAAGAAACTCTGCCTTTTACGCCAAGAGCCCACTCTACAAGAGGCACTGGGGCCACTCTGGCTTTCCTTGCAAATGTACCCCTTGACACCATTTGCAAAGCAGCTACTTGGAGCTCTGTTCACACTTTTACTCAGCATTACTGCATTGACACTCATTCCAAGACAGATACACAAGTGTGACAAGCGGTTCTAAGACATCTGTTTGCTCATGACCCTTCTCACATCCCACCTCCTTCTTCTAACACTGCTCACTAATCTATGCACAGCATGTGATCTAAGCAGATTCCACAAGCCTCAGAAGGGATAGATTACTCACCGTAATCGTATTTGTGATGCTTGTATCTGCTTAGATTCACATGCGCCCGCCCTTCCTCCCCTCTGAGAGATGCTTGTAGTCTTATCTATCTATCTGCTTGGTAATCTGTACTCGCGCTACTCCTCATGCTACCTCATGTCAGAAAAAATACAATCTGAGGGTCCTACACGTGTGAGGGATCATGGGTACATTGGACATCACACTAGGGATAGTATTACTGGCATGCTCTGTGTCGACGCCCATTTTCGAGTTTCGAAAAAAACTGTAATACTCTGCAGCTTCCACTAGATGTCGGCCTATGCACAGCATGTGAATCTAAGCAGATACAAGCATCAGAAATACGATTACGGTGAGTAATGTATCATATATATATATTTCTGAGGCTTGTGGAATCTGCTTAGATCACATGCTGTGCATAGGCCGACATCTAGTGGAAGCTGCGGAGTATTACAGTTTGTTTTTCGAAACTCGAAAATGGGCGTCGACACAGGCGTGCCAGTAATACTATCCCTAGTGTGACGTCCACTGTACCCAAGATCCCTCACGCGTCTAGGATCCTCAGATTGTTTTTTTCCGCCATACTGGTCGGAAGCATCTTGCGGAGTCCCCTGGCCTTAGCCATACTTTTGCTAATTATTGCAATTTAAAATTATTTATTGACATCCTTCCCCATCCCAACGTCGACCATCGACACTCGACGACGGCTGGAGAAGACATCGACCGTCGGCTGCTGCACAACGGATCTGGGCCTCGGAAGGCCGCTGGCCTCGGCCCGGGCCTAGTAGGCCGCTGGCCTCAGCCCTGCAAGTAGGGAGAGTGGGGGGTGGTACATACTCTTCACTCTTGGTATATAGGTAGACCTTATATATTTCCTACACTTACCAGCCCGCTGCCTCAAGGTGCGTATGGAGGGTACCCCTTTCCAATTCTGCCCCAAGTGCAACCGCAAATACCCTTGGGTCGACAGGCACGCCACGTGCAATCTCTGCTTGCCAAGGGACCACCCCGAAGCGAACTGCAGAGCGTGTAGTAGGTTTAAACCTAAAACACTTAAGGACCGTTCGACAAAGCGTTGGGCCCACCACGCCAGGCAGGCAGCCATGGCAGCGGAGGGCGCCTTCAGCGATGGCAGCGACGCCGTACTTTCGGACGGCGAGGGCATTACGGCGTCAAAAGACTGCCGAGCGCAGGTCCCCGACCTCGGAAGGTTGTCCGGCAGGGCGGCTATGGGGAAGACCCCCGGCGACGCAAGCGCTACACACCCTACACACACTAAGCACACCAAGTCCAACCGAACCTCGACGACGTCGACTTCTCGGAAAGAGGCACGGATAGAACGGTCCGACTCGGTGTCCTCTGGGCGCTCTCGATCGAGATCGCCTCATGACGCAAGGCAATCATCCACTCTTGCCAAGAGTGCCTCGCTCCCTAGATTAACGGAAGTCCGATCGTCGGAAGACGAAGACGACTTCCACCCCCAGGCCGCGCTCCAGGAGACCGAGAGCGCAGTTAACACCAGCGAGGCCCCACGCTCGAAGCAAGATACCTCTCCCGACCCTCGGCGCCAGCCGTCAAAAGTCTCTGGGGCCTCCAAGGGGCAGGGAAAACATTTTTCCACACACGGGGAGGGAGGGAAACAGCGGAAAGCTCAGCCTTCCACTCCTGTAAGACCATCCTTCCACCCCAAGCAGACAGATAGATCTACTAAAACATCAACGTCAAGCAAAGGTACCCTTGATAAGTCCTCTAAGTTGCCTACTAAAGTCATACCCTGTTCCAAAGAATGGTCCAGTGAGGACATAGACAGGGTCATGTCAAGGATGTCTTCCTTAGCTGATTTTTATGACAAAAACCCAGAACATTTCCTTTCGTATGACCCTCAAGGGGCCACACCCTCAGGCTCCTCTGATCCTATCCCCCTAAGTAAAAAGGCCCGGGTCGAAAGACCTGACCCCTTCGAGGTGCAGCCTTACTCTACTCCATACTCTACTCCACACCCCAGATACCAAGGAAAAAATTTCCCTGAAGGGGACCAGGAGTTTACGATTATGGATGAACGAACCGGGCCTGAATACTATGCGGAGGATAAGGACCTGGAGGAGGTAGAAGATGAGCAGGAAATTTACAGAGTAGATTCCCCGGTAGAGAGCGAAGCCCCAGTTACCGACTCACCAGTTGATAACCAACCCCTCCTTAATGAAGTTCTTGCTCGCGCAGCAGAACATTTTCACATCGACACCCACGGTGTACAGGAGGAAAGGGACTTCGCAGAAGAGTTGGTGGGAGAGAGGAGGCCGGTCGCTCAGACCATCCCTATCCTTAAATCCATCCAACGGAGAATAGATCCATCCCTGGTGAATCCTAACCTCACCAGAGCCGTCAACCCCAGAGTCGAAAAACTTTTTCGGGCAGCCCAGTCTGACCCTCTTTATATAAGAGGTCATCTTAAACCAGACTCCCTAGTGGTTACCAACACTCGGAAGAGGGCTGGGACACCCTTATCGTCGTCAGAAGCTCCTCCCGACAAGGAGAGCAAAAGACTGTACGGGTTTGGCAGGAAGGTAGCCTCAACGTCCGCCTACCAAGCAAGGATTGCAAACTCCACCACCCTGTTGGCAAGTTACAACTGCCATCAATGGGAAGAGGTCGCGGCGCTCATAGCCTCTGCTCCTGAACCGTTAAAGGGCCAGTTGGCTCGGATCTCGGCAGAAGGGAGAACCGTGTCTGGTTGCATCTTAAAAGCAACTTTCGACGCTGCAGACAACGCAGGAAGATTGATAGCAGAAGGTACGGTTATCAAGAGACATGCGTGGTTACGGCAGTCGGGGTTCAAAACAGAAACACAGGCTTCCTTAATAGACAAGCCGGTGGAACCAGATCTATTGTTTGGGAAAGCGGTCGAAGACGCACTTAAGAATGCCAAGGACGAGTACGAGACTCTCAAATCCCTTGGCCAGCTTACCAACAAACCCCCGAACCAGAGGGGGAACAGTAATTTTCGTCGCCCACGCGGCCAAAATTCACAAAGAGGCAACTATGCCCAAGGACAGGGTACTCAATGGAACAACAACCAGCAGTCTACCCAAAGTAACAGCAAGGGTAACAAGAGAGGTCGTGGAAGAGGCAGAGGCAGCCCCAACAAGGGGGGTGGCACGCCTCCGCCAAAGCAGTGACGCTCAGTTCAGGGTCCCTTCTCACGCAACCCCAGTAGGGGGACGCATTTCCAACTTCACCCAGGCTTGGGAAGGGATCACCTCAGACAGATGGGTGCTGTCAACAGTGTCCACAGGATATTGTATAGAATTACTGCAGCGTCCCCGGAACCACCCTCCACGACAAAGAATACACTCCTTAGAACATCAGAAGATCCTTCTCGAGGAGATCGCCATTCTGCTAGAAAAGGACGCGATAGAACTCGTCCCAGGACACCAGGTAAGCAAGGGTATCTATTCAACTTACTTCCTTGTGCCAAAGAAAGATTTGACAATGCGCCCAGTATTGGACCTACGGCCTGCCAACAAGTATGTCAAGCCCCAAAAATTCCGTATGACCACGCTACAAGAGGTAATCCCCCTCCTAAAAAAGGGGGACTACATGGCAACCTTGAATATGAAAGATGCTTATTTTCATATTTCCATGCTCCCAGCGCACAGAAGATACTTGCGCTTCAAGGTGGACAGTCGCCACTACCAATTCAAGGTACTGCCCTTCGGGATAGCTTCATAACCAAGGGTATTCACCAAGGTACTGGCGGTGGCAGCGGCACACCTACGCAGGGAGGCAATCCCAGTGTACCCTTATCTGGACGACTGGCTCATAACGGGGGAAACCCCACGAATTTGCAGGTCAAACATTCAGAGGACTATCGACCTCCTCCACGAATTAGGCTTCTCTATCAACGAGAAGAAGTCAAGTCTGGTGCCAAGCACCTCAAAACAGTTCCTAGGAGCAATCCTAGATACTCAGAAAGGGTTGACCTTCCCTTCGGAAGAGAGAATTCGGAATATACTACTGCAAATTCCACATTATCAGTCAGGTCAACAAATAACGGTACGCAAAGCTATGCGGTTACTGGGCATGATGGCGTCATGCATTTACCTGGTCCCCCACGCGCGTCTGCGCATGCGTCCCATGCAGGAATGGTTGGCGAAACAGTGGTCTCAGGCAAGTGGTCAGTGGGACGATCTAGTGGTCGTTTCGCCAACACTCGTACAGAGCTTATACTGGTGGACAAGAGAGAATCTCGCAAGGGGAAAACCCTTTTACGATCCCGAAGTACAGGCAGTGGTGACTACAGATGCATGCCTGACTGGGTGGGGAGCTCACCATCTCCACCACACAGCTCAGGGTCTCTGGTCTCACTCAGTAGCCAAGAACCACATCAACCTGCTAGAGCTTCTGGCAGTATTCCGAGCGCTTCGGGCGTTCGAGCCCCATCTGCTAAACTTGTCGGTGCAGATCCGGACGGACAGCACGACAGCCATGTTCTATCTCAACAAACAAGGAGGGACTCGTTCGCCAAATCTGTCCAAGCTTGCCCAGAAAATCTGGATATGGGCACTCAGACGGAACATCTTCCTGTCATCACAACATGTTCCAGGGGAGCTCAATTCCCTAGCGGATGCCCTAAGCAGAGACTCCCTCCCAGAAGAACACGAATGGGTCCTTCACAGAGATATCGTAGAAGATCTCTTCTCTCAGTGGGGTTTCCCCACTATAGACCTATTCGCCACAAGCGAAAACAAACATTGCCCAGGATTTGCATCCAGGTTCCCCCAGCCAGACTCCCAAGGGAACGCCCTGTGGATGAACTGGTCAGGGATGTTTGCGTACGCTTTTCCACCAACTCCTCTCATCAGGAAGGTGGTGTACAAGATGAACAAGGAATCGATGACGCTCATCCTAGTTGCTCCCATGTGGGCGAGACAACCATGGTTTCCACACCTACGCAGGATGGCGGTGTGCGAGCCCATCAAACTCCCAGCCTGGTACAACCTACTGTCCCAGCAACAAGGTCAAACAGTGCACCAGGAACCCAACTCTATGAACCTGGCAGCATGGCTCCTGAGGTCATAGAGTTTGGCCATCTCAATTTGCCACAGAGGTGTAAGGACTTCCTAAAATAATCCAGGAAACCAAACACAAGGCACTGTTACTTTGACAAGTGGAAGAGATTCGTTATTTGGTGCCAGAATAAACAAATCAACCCAGGTGATTGCACTCCTTCCAACGTTGTAACATACATGCTCCACCTGCTGGACGCAGGTTTGGTTTTTAACTCACTGAAGGTACATCTGGCAGCCCTCTCGGCTTACACCACATCCCATAACAAAGTATCGTGGTGGAAAGTACCAGTAGTTAAAGCCTTCATGGAAGGAGTAAAGAGACTTCACCCTCCTATTTCGAACCCACCGCCAGGATGGGACCTCAATGTGGTGCTAGCTAAACTCATGGGCCCCTCTTTCGAACCCATGCATAAGAGTAGTCTCAAACACCTGACTTATAAAACGGCCTTCTTAGTAGCCATTACCTCTATAAGAAGGGTCAGTGAAATTCATGCTCTGTCAGTGCAGGATCCTTTCTTTACTATCCACAAAGACAAACTGGTTTTACGCACACACCCTAGGTTCTCACCTAAATTTATATCTAAGTTCCATGTAAACCAGTCCATCGAGCTTCCGGCTTTCTTCCAGAACCCGCAAAGCTCGGCTGAGGTGAAACTACACACCCTTGATGTGCGTAGGGCGGTCCTCTACTATGTAAATAAAACCAGACCGCTAAGGAAAACAGATCAACTGTTTGTCTCCGTAGCTACAGGCAGAGAGGGGGATCGCGTCTCTAAAGGCGCGATCTCGAAGTGGATTATCAACTGTATACAGCTGTGTTACTCTCTTTCTGAAAAAACTCTGCCTTTTACGCCAAGGGCCCATTCTACTAGAGGCATTGGGGCCACTCTGGCTTTCATTGCAAATGTTCCCCTCGACACCATTTGCAAAGCAGCTACTTGGAGCTCTATTCACACCTTTACTCAGCATTACTGCATTGACACTCATTCCAAGACAGATACACAAGTGGGACAAGCGGTTCTAAGACACCTGTTTGCTCATGACCCTTCTCACATCCCACCTCCTTCTTCTGGTACTGCTCGCTAATCTATGCACAGCATGTGATCTAAGCAGATTCCACAAGCCTCAGAAGGGATACATTACTCACCGTAATCGTATTTCTGATGCTTGTATCTGCTTAGATTCACATGCGACCCACCCTTCCTCCCCTCCGAGAGAAGGCGCATGATTGCTTGTAGTCTTACCTTTCTGTCTATCTGCTTGGATTATCTGTACGCACGCTACTCCTCATGCTTCCTCATGTCAGAAAAAATACAATCTGAGGATCCTAGACGCGTGAGGGATCTTGGGTACAGTGGACGTCACACTAGGTTTAGTATTACTGGCACGCCTGTGTCGACGCCCATTTTCGAGTTTCGAAAAACAAACTGTAATACTCCGCAGCTTCCACTAGATGTCGGCCTATGCACAGCATGTGAATCTAAGCAGATACAAGCATCAGAAATACGATTACGGTGAGTAATGTATCCCATATATATATATATATATATATTATACCCTTCCTGCTCTAATCGCTAGTTTCGGATTTCAGGCAGATCTTTATGCCGAAGGCACTCAGATCCTTCTTTTGTTTCCCACCTTCACTGATGCTGTCCATCAACTTTTTTCCTGTTTGCAATCTCTTCCTGGATGTCCTCTCACTTTTTGGGTCTTGACGCAAAGAAAACTGAAATCTTTTTTCCTGCCTTTCCTCTGATTTCCCCTCCTTTCTATTCACTTCCTTCCATTGCATCTTCTGATGTCCTCCAGTGCACTGAGCATACAGGTCACCTTCGATTCCTACTTCTCTTTTCAAACCAGATGTTATCTGTAGTCCGTTTTTGTCGTTTTCAGTTGTTTAATATCAGAAATATCTGCTATTTGCCTACTTTTTCTTCTACCAAACACCTGCTTCAGTCCATGGTACTTTGTCGTTTATATTACTGCTCCTCGCTTTGTCATTTTACCAAATTATGCTTTTCTTCCCTTCTCCAGCATTGGATCCTTCATGGATTCACATGCTTTGAATATTCCCCATTATCAGGCTGGGAATCATCAGTAAGACACACTTTATTGCACACTTATTACTTGACTATATAAAGAAAAAAGAATTGTGTTTTGTAGTGCATCCCTGTCCTTTTGGGTGCATTTAGCCCCAACCAATGGGACGTCGAGTATCTAGCTTCACCCCTCAAGGTCCTCTTCAGATTCTAACCGCATGACATGCTGACAGGAGTCCTCTCGCCTTTTCTCCTAAGAGAGTAACTTCAACTTCAATTTAAACTACAAAGAAACTTCAACTTTGATCCAAAACCAGATAGGTTTGTGGGATGAAGATTGTCTACGAGGGGGACAGCCATAAGCAGTGCATCTACTGCCCATATCTCAACCACACTTCAGATGACTGAGACATTTACCAATGTTTTAGTACAATAACACTAAGAGACAGGCATAGGAGGCTAGTCTGCTGGCTCAATGAAGGCACCCCCCCCCCCAGAATCCTCCAAAAGTGTGGCAGGAAGACCATCCCAAAATGCCTCCCAGCCTCTAGAGGGCTAGGTCATAGAAGAGACTGCCAGACCTTAAACAATGGAATAACACTGTGGAGGTAAAAGGAAAAGAGGTGATGACCATAGACTCACCAAAGGAAACACTGGTGCGGTCCAAGACAGGATGATCATTGACAGTCATCCGCGGGCTTAAGGCCTTAATGTAAAAAAAAAAAGTACTCAACGACGAGGCCATTGACTAGCACCCACGAAAGTGGAACACCATTTTCATCGATGAGGGAAAACATGATATTGTCGACAGGTTGCCCGTCAGCGAATATGTCCACGAGTATGCAAAAGACCCCATCATCTTCGACGATGCACAAAACATCCTCAACCACACCACCATCATCGTCGACAACGCACAAACTGTCCTTGACCGCTCACGGAAGCGGCTTTAGGTCCTGATTGGTGAACACCCATGGATGTTCTCACATAAGACATTGACTATACAGTCTACGGAACTGCCGACAATAACTTCCCTAAAACAGGAAAACAGGCATAGCATCAACAATTGACAGCCTGTCGAAAACAGACCAGGGTAAAGCGCCCAAGAGCAAGAAACAACCATCTACAGTGTTAACAATTCTGGTTGCTGCAATTACTCAACCATTACCGGCAAAACATTTGCAAAAAGGGAACCTACCACCAGATCCGCCATCAAAACATGAAAAAAAAAGTCCCTCCCCTCAGCGATGCCAGCGATGACTAACAAAGATAAAGACACTGGAAAAGCAGCAGATACACACAAAAAAATACATTCCCTTCAAATAATTTCACCATCTTCATCTGCGGTCTCAGAACTCATGCCAGTTCAGATTCTGGAAAATCACATCGACTTTGAGTTTGAATAGAGGGTATTACCCCACGTTTTCAGATTCTGAAGAATCAAATTCACCACAGAGTGAGAACCATCCAGAGGATCCTACACCATTACCAGCTGCAACTGCAGTGCTGTTACCAGTGCCAGCGCTGCTGCTGGGCCCTGCACCAGGCCCCATCATGCATCCACAGATGATGCTTCTTTAGGAGGATTGTTTTTTGTTTGACATCATGAATTAAAAAGAAATCGATAATCTCCATCCCTATTTTAAATCATGCCTGAGAGGAGGGGCTTCTTCTTATGAAAAAGCCTTTTTTGGAACCTGCACTTAAGGAAAGGCTAGAGAAAAAATGGAGAGCTCCTGATACCACACCCATGTGCTTTACAGCACAGCTGACCCCAGATACAGTAGTGTCCGCAGCAGCGGGAAGAAAGGCGCCAACTCAGGTGCATCAACTGTAAAGGCAGCCAATGCTTCAGCGACTGTGGTCCGGTATGATAGGGAGATTTGGAACAGGTTGGCACCCATTCTGGAGCATTTGCCAGAGGAAAAGCGTAAAGAAGCTTTAGCCATCCTTGATGAATGGGAGTAAGCATCAAATCATACCATCAATATAGCCGTGGATATTGCAGAAGCTGGCTTCAAACAAATCGGGAATGGAGTCGTCCTCCGCAGGCACGGATGGTTAAGCTGCACAGATTTTCACGCAGCTGTTCAAAGTAAGGTGTGTGATATGCCATTTGAAGGAGAGCAGCTATTGAGCCCCAACATGTATGAAACTCTAAAAGCTCTGAAAATGGATACTGACACGGCAAGGTCACTTACCTCCCTACAAACTAGACCGTATCCTTTGGCCCTTTTGTGGGAAGCAGGTCACTTTGCAACCTCCACAAGAGGAAGTAGATCCAACCTCCACAAGAGGAAGTAGATCCTATCAGCGGGACGCCTACTACTCTCAGGGGTACAAATTGAAAGAACATAAGAGCTCCCAAAGGCGGAGGCCGGCGTCATCATCTCAAAGAGGGTGACAAGAGAAATAACAGGCATGACTTCCAACACTCAGCAGCTTCCACACAGTTGCAGGTGGGAGGCAACCTCCAGCATCATCTGGAGCAATGGAAAGTTATCGCAACAGATGCTTGGGTCCTTTACATCATGAGCCAGGGGCATGTCCTAGAGTTTGACAGAAAAACACCAATGATGCCCCAAAAACCCCAAATACAACCTCATTTAAAGATCCTAAAATCAGAAGCGCAAAAAATATGCTCATAAAACGAGCAATACAAAGCGTCTCAAAGAGGCAGCGAGTCAGGGGAGTTTAATCACTCTTCATCTTAAAGAAGTCAAATGGAAAATGGAGTCCGATCCTAGACTTGCAAACACTAAACAATTTTTTTTTAAATCTAAATGCTCACCGTAGCAGACGTTATCAAGGCAAAGCAACTGAGCGACTTCCTAGCATCATTAGATGGGCAGAATGCTTATTTCCACGACCCAGTGCACAAGGCACACAGAAAATTCCAAAGTATATGGTCGGAAGCAGCCACTACCAGTTCAAAGTGCCTCCATTTGGCCTCTGGTGCGCCCCAAGGACTTTCACGAATTGCCTCGAACCAGTAGCAGCTTTCCAGAGTATTAACGGTCATCACATATACCCCTACCTAGCCGATTGGCTAGTAAGGCCTAGCCGATTGGCTAGTAAGGGAAGAGCCACAAGGCATGCAGCGTCACAGGCGATAACTCAGACGGTGCAAACGCCAACACGTCTTGGATTCTCAATCAACTATGCAAAATCCTGTCTGCAACCCTCCAGCAAGGTAGTTGTCTTGGGAGCAGAATTTTCTACAAGGGAATCGCTTGTCTGGCCATCACAGGAGAGAGCGGAGTCCATCCCACGAATAGTGGCCACATTCCAGTCAAATAGTTGGCTCTCTGTCAGGCGGTGCATGCAACTGTTAGGAACAATGTCTTCATGCGCACCCCAAATTCCCGATTGCAGACTGCATATGAGGCCACTGCAAGAGTTTCTGGCCAACAGGTGATCTCAGGTGGACGGAAACTGGAACAACAAAGTATAAGTTACGACACGCTTAGCCCAACAACTACTTTTGTGGCAAACGCATTGTGATGCTGGAAATGCATCAGAGGGACAGGGCCTCTAAATCCTTGTTCTTTATTGCCTTATGTATGTTCTGACTTGATTTCCACGCTGGAGTTCATGTGGGACTCCTGGCGGTGCGGCTCTTCCTGTATTTGGTTTGGTGATCAGACCCTTGGGATACACTTATGGCACCCTTGGGTGGGAGTACGACCCTGTACTCCTAGTGTATGTTTTTGGGTACCTCTGTGTGGCCCACAGAGAGGAGTACAGGCGGGTGGCAGCTCCGAGCTGAATTGACAGGTGCCCTGAGCGTCCTCCATTTTGGGATGCCCAGGCCCTGTCATTGGAATCAGTGGATTAATGATAGGGAACAAGATGGCCCCTGTGGCCTATTTCTATCGCCCGTTACATTACTTTTCCCGAAGTCCCGGGAAGCCCTGACTGTGTCCCTTCCCCTTGACTGGCTGTAAGGTGGAAGTTCCATATATGGTGTTGTGGGGCAGTCTAGGCGAGACTGGCTGGAGCCTTCCCATTGACTGTATGTTGTGGGTACGCCTGTCGGGTGGGACCTGGGTGAATGGAGTGTGTGACGAATACGCATTCTCTGTTATGGGTGTCTAGTATCTGGTGGTTGACACAATGACTGAGACAGCCCTGCTCGAAACTGGTATGAATGCAGTGTGTGCTGAATTGCAGAGTACTTGTCTGAATCCACAGGCTGTGTTGCGAGTGTCTGGATGGAGAACAATGCACTGTGCGCCTGATTGGCTGCCTGACTGCCTGAATGCCCTTCTAAGTGATTGGTTGCCTGAATGTGACCCAGCAGAGTGAATGGGAGATCAACAGTATATCTGGAGGTCTCTCACTGCTAGAAATCGTCCAGAAGCTGAAGTAGAAACTGACATTGAAACTGATGCTTAACTTTGAAGCCCACTTGAAGGAGAACTGCTGCTGCTGTCCTTCGCTAATCTGAAAGCTGCTGTGCCTTCAAGGATCCAAGAGAGGACCTGGCTAGGAGACCTCTCCACAAGCTACGAGGGACCATCGTGCACCAGCTGATCTTTTGCCAAAGCTACCTGGTAGACAGACCTATGAAAGGCTGCCGACTGGAGACTGGGACCGCTGCGGAATCACGAAGAGAAGCACCCGGACATTGAAATCCATCATGGTCGAAGTCGCCGCCCGGAGCCGCAGTGCTCCTTTGCCTACGAACATTTGATCAAAGAACTCCCTTGCTCATCCTCATCGACCGCTTTCGTCCTGCCGGAAAAATTCAAGGCTGCCAGCCACTGAGGAGAATCCGCTGATGGGTTTCCCGCCACCCGAAGACCTCAGACTCTGGCGAAGCTCCTGAAGCCACCCGTGGTCCTGTTTGCCGACTCCAGACGACGACGACTCGACGCCCTTGCACGCCTCTTCTTCACAGGACGTTCGCAAGCTTTCGTCTATGAGCACCGCAAAGATCGAAGCTGTTCCCTCGACGACCACCATTCACCTTTTTCTTCATGTCGGAAGTACGACGACCTGTGGCTCTTGCCTGAAAGGTAGCGCACTTAAGAAGGGCCCATCGATTCCCAGACGAAGAACTCTCCAACACAAGGTACATTTGAGTTGCAGAACTATAGAAGAAGACGTTAATAAGATGATATATTTACTGGGCTTGTAATGCATCTTCATTTACAGGTTGCCCAGGTGGGGGGATGCTCATACAGAACTGTGTTTAGGTATCGGGCCAGTATTCTGCCTATTGTCTTACCAACTTGTCTTCATCCTAAGTCTATGGTTGATACCGTTTTGCTGTATTGATTCGTATGCTATTTGAACTGAGTACAGTTTATGCATTTTAATGAAATCAAAGTAATTGTGGTACCACGTAGAACTGTGTATATTTACCATCTTAGAATTGTCGGAGCACAAAGTGTATTATCGTGATTGTGTATATAACCTTGAACCTTAATTATATAAAGACTGTTTTTTAACTAATACAGTTTGTGGACATTCCTTTGTGGGTGCCTGGGGATTACACTGTACTTAAAAACCAGCCTGCATCACCTCCTGAGAAGCTAGGCCTTGATTGATCGTCCGTTGCTACCAACAATAGAGAATCTTGGCTGGGGTCCTCTGTGCCTCTCCTCTACTATATAGAGAGCAGGAGTACAGATACCCTGCTCCGGTCTTAACACGCATCATCACATATCCAGTGGCATGCCCATACAGGAAACTCCTCATTAAAGAACTTTGATAATGGACTCTTTTCTGACATGCTGGGGGTACATCTAGACAAGTTGTGCCTCAAAGGTCGATTGACGAAGCAAAAACTACACATCAACGTTTTAGAGTTGAAAGCGGAAGCCCAAGCACTACGTTCCTTTCTACCAGTACTAACCGGATCTACAGTGAGAATATTGACGGACAATGTGACCACTGTGCACTACATAAGGATGTAAGGGAGTACCCGATGCAGAACTCTGTCAAGAGAAGCGCAAAAACTGTGGCACTGGGCAAACAACAACCAGCTCAATCTACTAGCTTTTCACCTGCCGGGGATGCAGAACACAGTTGAAGACCATCTCAGTAGGGCAAGCTATCAATGTCATGAGTGGAAATTATGCGACAAACAGCTGAAAAGGATATTCAGACAGTGGGACACACCTTTTCGCAACCCAGAGGAACAAGAAATGTCAGGTCTTTGACAATGTTTCTAGACAAGTCTGCTCTATGAAAGTCTAGTCAAAGCAGATTCTCCTCTGCTCATCCAGAACTATCACGGACCACATTGACACCCTTGACTGATTTCTGCAATCACTCCTTTGTCACTGGAACTTTCCCCTCCCCCTTAAGCACTCTCTTATGCATCCCCTTCTAAAGAAGAAAATGTGTTCAATAAAGAAACAGAATACAGGAGAACCAGACAAGAAATCAAGAAAGAAAAACAGAAATATGCAAATTGGCTTAAATCAGCCCAAGCTTTGTTACACCAAACCGACACAGAAGTGATACTGGCAGCCTTGAACCAGCGAAACACGTGCCAATTATGGACCATCTTGAAGCATAATACTACGACTACAGATATCATGATTCACGAAGTGAACGAAAAGGCCTGGATATGGCACTTCACAAAGCTCTATAAAGAGAGGCCTCAATCTACCAGCCAAAAAAGACCAAACTCGGAGACTCCCTCGAACTTAAAATGGGAAGTTGAAGATATTACAAAAACCATCATTCAATTGAAAGCATCAAGAGCCCCCGGGCCTGATAGTCTGTCAAACGCTAACCTTAAATCAGCTCCAGAAGAGTGGGCTGCATTATTTGCCCAATTGCTCGTCCTGATTGAACGAACTAAACAAATCCTCACCAGTTGGAAGACAGCAACGCTTATCCCTATTTTCAAACAGGGGGATAGGAAATACCCAGTGAATTACAGACCTATCGCCCTCTTGGATCCTTTGGAAAGCTGTTTGCATCTTTTCTTTTGAAAAACCTCAACACATGGGCATCTGCAAATGGCAGACTGATAAAAGGACAAACTGGATTTGTCCAAAAAGTGGGAACAAACATCAATCTGATTTTCCTAAATATGATAAAGTATGAAGCAAGTATAAAGAAACATCAGGTCTACGCTGCATTCATAGATCTAAAGTTAGCGTTTGATATAGTAAATCGGTAAACACTATGGGCAAAACTGATAGCATGGAAATGTCCAGCAACCATACTCAACCCAATCAAACAACTCTATTCGAGTCAGATTATCAAAAGATGGTACAGTTTCAAGTACAATAAGCACTTGGAATGGCTTAAAACAAGGGTATCCACTGGCAGCCAGTTTATAGAACCTCTACACCTCAGATTTTGTCGAACAGATCTGTACCTCGGCGACAAACCCCACAAAGATAAACTCAGAACCCATCCAAACGCTGATATATGCAGACGATATCATCTTGTTGGATAAAACTTTGACGGGCCTCCAAGAAAGCTTAGATAAACTAGAAAACTACATGGAAGATAACGAATTACAAATTAACAGCTCGAAATCAAAATTGATGACATTGACAAATCAAAAAAAAGGAAAACAAAAAACCCCAAGAGCAATACTGGGAGGTAAACCTATTGAAGTGGTCAAAAACATTAAATACCTGGGTCCAATGATAAATCCATCAGGGAACGAAAAGGAATGGAAAGAGCATTTGGAAATAAAAGCCCAATCTCTTGCACGCCAAGGAAGATATTTCCACTGTAAATTTGGTAAATTCTCACTAAAACCTATCATGGCCCTATTTAGACAAACAGTTGTCCCAATTTTGAGCGATGCTCGAGAAACACTAATAAACCTGCAGCACATCAAGTGGCAATCTTATGAAGCAATATTTTGGAGAAAAAGCTTCGCTATGACGAGAAATTTTCGAATGCCTAGCATCCGGTTTGAACTAGCCCTACAATCCCTCCAATCAATAATCGCCTGGAAACAACTTGATTTGTATAGAAAAGTAATCTGTAAAGATCAAATTCACTCAATAGAGATACTTTGCAAAAAACAGAATGCGATGAATGTGACAGCATTAAATCATTGGACAACAAAGGTCAAGAAACTTATGCAAACTGAAGAGATCTCAACTGAGATGTTGATACACAGACCTCAATATGCTAAATGTAAAATCCAAAGAAACGAGTGGATCAAAACGATAGCTCAACGAACTCAATACAAACGTTATTTGAGATGTGAAACTGAAATAAGAACATTAAATGAATTATCAGGGTACTTAGTACGTTTCCCTGATCAAAATATCTGGGATCTTTGCTTGCAATTTCGTCTCAACATTCTCCCAACAAGAGAGTACCAAGTACAAATCAAACAGGCCGACGCAAAGAATCAAAATTGTCGGTTTTGCAAACAAAAAAACACTACTGAAACACTTTTCCATATAGTAATGATATGCACAGCCCTGACTGAGTTGCGAAACCAGTTCAGAGACGACTTTGGAATTGCAGAAAAACAGACGAAGGTAAATGAAAGATGGTCTCAAATTCTGGGTGGCCACGACGAGCGATTCATTTTTACCATCATCCAATTTTGGATATCTATTACGACACAAGCAATAGAACCTTGAAACAATCCTGAGCTTCTGAAACTAAAATGTGGATATAGTCAAAAACAGACTTCATGGCAACAAAATAGTGAAGACAAATGAAAAGTTTGGAACCCAAACATATCATTTAAAAAAAAAAGAAAGAAGCCCTCTGTCAATCATTCCTCTCTGGCTAACTATCGCCCGATCTCCATCACTCCCTTCCTGGGCAAACCCTTGGAAAGCTGACCATCTCCCAGCTTTATGTACATACTGACTCTGTTGGTTGCCTCCATGACCACCAGTCTGGCTTCAGAGCTGCCAGAATCATGGAAACTGATCTCCTGAACACCTGTGAACAGGGCTGGACTGGTCTATTGGGAACTCTGATGATTTCCCAGTGGGCCTCGGCACCCTGGGCCTCTTTTGTGTGGTAACCTATTTTATTTCCAAATTTTCTCATAATAGAAGGGTTGGGCTTGCAAAAGAATTTTTAATATTGGGCCACTATAAACATTCTTTCCAAGGCCTCTTTTGGTTCCCAGTCCACCCCTGCCTGTGAAGAATTGCTCTCCAATCTTTACTCTAATCTCCCTTCTGTCCTCATTCTCCTCGATCTACCCTTTGCTTTTGAAACGGTCAACTATGCCATCTTCCTCTGTGACAACCTTGGCATTACTGATCAGGCCTGTCCTGGTTAACCTCCGTTCTCACCGACCGACCCTCTCAGGTCCAACTGGGGTCTTCCCTCTCTTCTATCCCTCTCTCTACTTGTGGTGTTCCCCAGGGGTCTAACCTCTCTCCCTAGCTCTTCAACCACTACCTGGCACCTCTTGCCCACCACATCGCTACTATCTGCTCCAATTTTCAATGTTATGCGGATGACACTCAGCTCTCTTTCAGGCTCTCCTCAGCTTCTTCTCTCATACCAGACTGTCAGCCGCAATTCAGGAATGGTGTGCCGGCAACGATCTCTGCCTTAATGCCAGTAAGACTGAGATCCTCCTCATTGGGACACTTGCTCCCTCATTTCCTCTCTCTCTGGCCGCCCACTCTGGGCCCTCTTCCTGCTTCTTCCTGTGAGGCTTTGGAACCTTAGTGTCATCATTGACTCCACCCTCTCCTTCTCTCCTCACATCTCTGATGTCTCTAAGAAGTCACTCACTTCATCTTTAAAAACCAGGACATCCTGTCCACCCTCTCGTCCCCTCCCCCTCTTCTCCCTTCTCCTTCTGCGTACTCTGGCCCTCATGCAGCTGCCCGCCCACCATCTTTCTCTTCCTTTCCTCTTTTCTCCCCTGACGAGGTTTCCAGACAAGTCTGATGAAAGTCTCATCAAAACAGGTTCTCCGGAATTGGATCTTTCATGGATTCACATGCTTAGAATATTCCCCGTCATCAGGCTGGGAACCCTTGGTATATTTATTAAACGTTTTCCATTGGAAAAAACTTGACACTTTTGTGTCCTATCTACATCATTTTGGCCCGCTTACGCATGACCCAATAGGACGTACGGTATAAATAGCCCCGCCCCTGTGGCTCCCTTCAGATTTCAACTGTCTCCAAAGTAGTCGGGATCACCTTGTGTGTTTCTACTCTTTACAAGGTTGAATTTTTTTCTTTTCCAATGTCGGGGAAGGCGTTGTTCCGCCCGTGTGCCACGAGCGGAATGAAGAAAGTCTACGAAGGAGATGGGCACATGGATTGTCTTCATCCCCATCACTCTGCGGACAGTTGTGATATTTGTAAGGGGTTCTCACAGAAGACGCTGAGGGACCGTAATAGGCGTCTGGTGACGTGGCTGAACGAAGGGGCTTACCCTTCATCGGAGATAGGGTCTGCACACAGTCTGGCCTCGAACAGGCCTAAGTCCCCTGTAGTTCATCGCTGCTCTGTATCAGCGGAGCCCCTAGTGAAGAAGGCAGGCCCTCGGAGAAACGTTCCTCGTTGGGAAAACATACGGCGAAAGACGCCTCTTCATCATCATCAAAGCATGGTCGTGTGGACCAGGGCCGGCAATAGGGAAAATCTTCCTCTTTGTCAAAAAAGGACAAGAAAGACCCTTTAAAGAGCTCCTCCTCAGGGGACCATCATATGTCTTCCTCGAGTAGAGACTCGACGAAGCACAGGTCTAGCTCCACAAAGGCGGGATCGCCTAAAGAGCCCGCGTCACAACTACCACCGCCGTCAACGGGAGTACCGTCGTCGACGGCTTCACTACCACCTGCGCAGGCAATACCTGCAGTGGCCTCTTCGACCCCGTCGGTGACGATTGAAGTGGCTCCAAAATTTCCATCGTCGACGGTGGATCCTCCAGAGGTTTGGCAACCGGCAGTGTATGATACAGTTCTTCCAGATACCCTATTACAGCAGGAATCAGCTTTCTCAATATCGTTGATGGAGGAAGACCGTGAACAGATTGTTTGTCCAGCTGATCTGGGCTTGCAGGATGTTGGCCCGTCGACTGTCTCAGGGATGCAAAATGCCCCCACTACATCGTCTCTGCTAAATCCGCAGTCAGTGTTATCTTTACAAGTGCTGTCTACGCTGCAATCTCTATTAAGCCAATTAGATGCAAGGTTACCCCCCATAGGTACACCTCCTGAGATACCAGTGATACCTGTGGACGACGACGCGGAACGTCCCGCTCCACGGTCAACGTTAACGACTGGTTTGCCGACCTCCCGTCCGGTTAGCGAGGAACGTCCCCGCTCACACCCGGAAGAAGGTGAATTGCAAGATTCTGCATCAGATCAAGGGCCTAGAGACTCCTTCTCGGACATTTTATCATCCCCTTCGAGGGACCCTACGTGCCAATCGGAGGCAGAAGTGGAAGCTCCTAGAAGCCCGGCACAGCCGTCGCCGCCAAATGACATCGGGTCCTTTCATGCTATGATGGGGAAAGCCTGTATCAAATTTGGTCTGACCCCAGAGGAAGAGAAGAAGGAATGGCTCTTATTTGACCATATGGGGAAAAGGAGAAAGTCAGTCTTCTCGGTTCCCATTCTGGAACATGTTTGGCAGGAAGGTTTGTGTACCATGTGCCATCCATTTTCAAAACCTGCAATCAAGGGCAGGTTGGAAAAGAAATTCAAAGCCCCAGATTCTACACATAAATGTTTGACTGCACAGCCCTCCCCGGAATTAGTAGTGTCGGCAGCGGCTGCCAGAAAAGCCAGATCTCAACACCTCCAGACAGTGAAGCTAGAAGGCAGGATGCCTTTGGTAAGAAGGTCTTGTCAGTGGCAGCGACGACGGTCAAGGCGGCTAACTCGTTAGCTAGCATGGCAAGATACGACCGTGAAATGTGGCATTGCTTGGCCCCCATCTTGGAACACCTGCTGAAGAGAACAGGAAAACAGCCATGTTACTAGTGCGTGAGGGGGAAGAGGCATCAAACCACTCTATCAACATCACCGTGGACTTGGCAGAGTCAAGATTCAAAAAAATAAATAACAGAGTGGTGCTAAGAAAACAAGCCTGGCTAAAATGTACAAACTTTAGGCCGGAGGTCCAATATAAGGTGCTCGATATGCCATGCGACGGTGAGCAGTTATTCGGGGAGAAGGTGGACAAAGCCTTTAAAGGCATGAAAGAAGATTCAGACAAGGCAAGGTCGCTGGGAGCCTTACAAAGTGGTCGAGCATTTCGGCCTTTTCGCCCCTTCCACGGAGCCTCAGGGAATTCCCAGCTCACGGCATCCAGAGATCGGAGTTTCAACAGATCATCATACTCCTCCCAAGGGTACAGGTGAGCTGTCCAGGCGACACAAAGAAGCCGAGATTTCCAGGTTTCTAGGAGGAGAGGAGGACAGTCATCGTCCACCAAAAGTAAGTAATCAAAGTCCCAGCAATGACAATCTTCAGGAAGTCCTGGGAGGTAGAGTGTCCCGTCGCGTCGACGAGTGGGGGAGAATAACATTGGACCGTTGGGGGTTGGACACGGTAAAACTAGGCCACTCTTTGCAGTTCAAGAACATGCCATCTCTCATTCCACCTGTGTATTCGGCGCAACCCCATCTTCACATATTACAGCAGGAGGTTGTGCTTATGCTGCAAAAAGGGGCTATTGAATTTGTTCCGGTGGCCGAGAGAGGTCTAGGAGTTTACTCCTGTTATTTTGTGGTAAAAAAAAAAACAACGGCAAGTGGCAACCCATTCTGGACTTTCGAGCTCTCAACAACACTCTGCAACGCCTGAAGTTCAAAATGCTTATGCTTCAGGAGGTCATCCAGTCCATACAGCCGGGAGATTTTCTGGTGTTAGACCTACAAGATACATATTTCCACATATCCATGCGTCGACAACACAAAACATTTCTGGGTGGGTTAGTCATTACCAGTTCAAAGTGCTTCCATTCGGCCTGAAATCGTCTCCAAGGACGTTCACAAAATGCTTAGCTCCAGTGGCAGCATAGCTACGAAGAAAAGGTCATCACGTCTACCCTTACTTGGACGACTGGCTGGTAAGGGGCTCGTCGCCGGCAGTGGCGCAACAAAGCCTAGAGGCCACCATGCAACTGCTGCAGCGGTTAGGCTTTGCAATCAACTTCGAAAAATCCTTTCTGGCTCCCTCAAGGAGCTTAGTATTTTTGGGCGCAGAGTTCCAAACTCAATCAGGACTAGAGAAGCCGTCCTTGGAGAGAGTTCAAAAACTCAAACAAAAAGCAATGGAGTGGAAAAATGGCACCCGCGTGTCAGTCAGAATATACATGTCGCTGCTAGGAGCCATGGCGTCATGTATTCCGCTAGTGAACAACTGTCGTCTCTTCATGAGACCGATACAGGAATTTCTGGCAGACCGATAGTCTCAAAGTTGCGGATTGTGGTCCGACAAGTTGAGGATCAGCAGCGAGCTTCTAGAAGCACTTCAGTGGTGGCAACTCTCAGACAATCTGACGAGCGGGATGCCTCTGCTGGAACCAGATTTTAAATTGCTGGTTGCGACGGATGCATCTCAGACAGGATGGGGAGCTCATCTGGGATCCCTAGAGGTTCAAGGCCAATGGTCCCCAGGAGAGTCGACCCTTCACATCAATGTGCTGGAGTTAAGAGTGGTACGTTGGGCTCTGAAATCATATTTACTGCGTATACAGGGATCAGTGGTAAGAATATTAACGGACAACACAACCACAATTTTCTACCTCAGGAAACACGGGGGCACTCGTTCCAGAATGCTCTTGAGCGAAGCTCAGAAAATATGGCATTGGGCCCTCGAACAAGAAATAAGCATAGTGGCTTACCATCTGCCAGGGGTGAACAATGTACAAGCAGACTCTCTCAGCAGAGAGATGAACCAACTCCACGAGTGGGAGTTGAACGATCAACAACTGTTGAACATCTTCAAGAAATGGGGTCATCCTTCTCTGGATCTTTTTGTAACCCGAGAGAACAAGAAGTGCAGGCATTTCGCAAGCAGATGGCCACAGCCCGGCTCACTGGGGGAGGCGTTCTCCTTTCCGTGGACGGGCAGGTTTGCGTATGCGTTCCCTCCGTTTCCACTCATTCGACGGACCCTCCAGTGGGTTCACAAATATCCATGCCGTGTGATTCTAATTGCTCCTCACTGGGCAAGACAGTCATGGTTTTCGGACCTGCTCAAGCTTTCTGTGGCAGAGCCGGTGAGGTTCCAAAAGACTCCGGACCTTCTATCCCAAGACAAGGGAGCGATTTGGCATCACGACCCGGGCTCCCTCAGCCTGACGGCTTGGCTCCTGATTTCTCTGAGGTTGGGGCCCTGAACATTTCTTCAGATTGCCGCCGAATTTTAGAGGCAGCGAGGGCTCCGTCCACGAATACTTCATATGCAAGTAAGTGGAAAAGATTCTGTGTGTGGTGTTAGGGATCAACCGGGGGTGGACCCGTTAAACATCGCGTCAGAACAAGTTCTGCCATATTTGCTACTCTTAGTGAAAAAAGGGTTGTCTTTCTCCTCCATAAAGGTTCACTTGGCAGCCATTTCAAGATTTACTCGTAAAAGGCACTCCACTCTGTTGTTGAGCGATCGACTGGTCAAGCATTTCCTGAGAGGGTTATTTCGGACCTTTCCTCCAGCCAAAAAGTTCCCTTCTAATTGTAGTCTCAGTCTGGTGTGGTGCGGTCAGGATTAATGAAGGCTCCTTTTGAGCCTATGTCGTTGTCATCCCTAAAATGAATGCAGAGCACAACGGCTACAAAGTAAGTTTCACTTGCTTTTTATCCTGTAGCTAAGGAATTAATAAATCAGGCTGGATTTTCGTCTGACTTAAGATTTATTTCACTTTAGCTATTTTATTTGAACTTGAAAACGATTCATTGGACTCCACGTATGTGGATCACAGAATTAAGGTACAACAACACGAAA
Organism: Ambystoma mexicanum; assembly: GCF_040938575.1. NCBI lineage: Eukaryota > Metazoa > Chordata > Amphibia > Caudata > Ambystomatidae > Ambystoma > Ambystoma mexicanum. Next base: position 422,737,605 of record NC_090933.1, on the reverse strand, counting down.
GTTGATTTAGTACTTTTATTTGTACACATATTGAACATAGACTAATTTAGCAATATTTCTTTCTTTATATTTTTTCTATTGTTTTTGCACAATGACCGTTTGGATTTGGGTTACGTATAATTATGGTATATGTATGGCACATGTCTGATGCGAATATATATATGTGTGTGTTTTTTTATGGTTTCTAAACGTTTCATGGTTGAATTGATGTATTATATGTAAATATATGCATATTACAAGAAAGAGAGCACAGCCCTGACGAAGGAGATACAATCTCCGAAATGCATTGGCAATCATTAAAGCTCTTAGTATTAACATCAAGATGACCTGAGCAGCCTCTGCAAAACAGGTCTCCAGGATGCTAGCTTTCTCTCTCACGCGTCCCGCTGTGAAACATCTGCAATTAAGGCTTCCTAGAAGCAAAGACCCTCTCAGGACCGGCTACTGCTCGCTGCTCGACAGTGGTCCCGGCATCTGCTTCCTTCTCCAGTATCTGCTTCTGCTGCAACATGGAGAGTTCAGAACTCCTCCAACCACGACTAATGCTCTGCTCCTTCTTCTCTCTAATGGCCTACACCTGAGGGAGCCTTTTACGCCTCCCAGTCTCTCTCAGGTGTGGCTCATTCCCATTGACAAGCTGCACATTGCCGTTTTTTGCTTCTCTTCAGCCCTCTTCTTCATCCCAGTACTTCGGGGATTATGGGACTTGAAGTCCCTAATGCAAAAATCTGTTTTTATGGCTTGATTTCTGTTCTCAAGCTCATTGGTCCCAATAATATTATCTATGGGAATATCATATGTATCAACCACAAGCCCTGATTTTATAGTTAAATAAAGGTTTTTAGAATTATTCACTGACTCCTTTTCACTGCCCCTTGGGAGTTAGGGGAGTTTCTAGCTTTATAGCTCTCCATGGTTTTAGAAGGGGTTTCATGTCACCCAATGCCCAAGGGTTTATGAATGTTTTAAACCAGTTTAAGATGTTCAACTTGCGAAGCTGAAAGATTGTTCTGACAACAAGCCATTAAATACTTTGGCATTGAAGAGATGTCTTCCCTAGAGGAACACAAATACTGCATCTCACCGAACAGAGTCCTTGCTTTCCCCTGGGCCCTGTCTCCTCCCAGGTGATCCTCCTACAGAGCACCACCCCAAAGGTCAGGATCAGAAAGCGCCTGCAGTTCTCTGCCCACCTGGGAGGAGACTTTAGGCAGGGTCTTTTTGAGGACTTTGCAGGATTCATCACAAAGAATTGTCAAGCATTTCATGAAAGGCTTGTTTCGTACATATCCTCTGGTGAAAAAAGTCCCACCGTAGTGGAGCTCAATACAGTACTAACAGTTCATGAAGCCACCTTTTGAACCGATGGCTACAACGCAGATTAAGTATGTCTCCTGGATGGTGGCATTTTTTGTAGCACTCACTTCTATCCGAAGCGTTTCAGAGCTGCATGCGTTCTCAGTCAGGGAACCGTATCTCCAGTTTACCAACGACAAAGTGATACAAAGTGATACTGAAGAAAATCCCACACTTTCTCTCTAAAGTTCCCACAGACTCCACATGCATCGCACTATTGTTCTACCCACTTTCTTCCCACCACCATCGTCGCAAGCAGAGGTAGCTCTGCACTCCAGGGACAAGAAGAGAGCCATGAAGTTTTACTTGGATAGAACAATTTCGTTCAGGTTCACATCACAGCTGTTTGCGACTTTTGGCCCATCAAATAAGGGCAAAGCAATCTCAAAACAGGGTATAGCCAGGTGGTTCACATCAGCGATCACAAGATGCCATGTGGAAGCTAAGATCCCTCTAAGGGCACCAGCATACACCTATTCCACCAGAGTAACTGTGGCATTGTTGGCATGTGGGTGGGTGTTATACAGGGCTGCTACAGATCCCTCACTAAACCCCTGTCTAAAGTCTCCTCCCAGTTGGCCAGGGAAACGCAGACGCTTTGTGATCCTGATGTTAGTGGCAGTGTTTTGCAGGACAATCACCTGGGAAAATAAAAGGCCCAGGGGAATAAGAGGTCTCCGTTGGGTGAGTCGTTGTTTTTATCTTCCTCTACATAGGACATACCCTCAATACCACAGCCTGTAATGGCTTGTTTTCACGAGTTGAACATCTTAAAGTGGGTAAAAAAAATAATAAACCCCTAGGCATTTAGAGGAAATAAAACCTGTTTAAAACCCTGGGGACTTATAAAGCTAGAAGCCCCCTTAATTCCCAAAGGTGCAATGAACGGTAGTCTGTGAATAATAACAATTCAAACTGTAAATAACTTTATTCCTCTATGCAATCAAGTCTTGTGATTGCACCTTATGATATTTCTTTAAAGAATATTATGGAGAACAGAAATGAGTTTGAGAATGAAAATCAAGCTAGATAAACTAACTTTGTAATTGGGGACTTCAAGTCCCATAATTCCGGAAGTACTTGTACAAAGAAGAGGGATAAGGAGGAGCAATGCTGCAGAAGTGGTCAGTTTTTTTGTGAAAATGACCCATACCTCAGTGAGACTGAGAAGCTTAAAAGGCCTCCTCAGGTGCAGGCTATTAGTATTGAGCATGGAGAGCAGTGTGTAGAGTGTGAGCAGCCAAATCAGAAACTGGAGGAGGGAGGAGACGCCGGGACTACTGTAAAGCAGAAAACAGTAGCCAGTCCAGGGCGGGTCTTTGCCTTCAGAAACCTTAAGTGCAGAAGCTGCGCAGCGGAAGCAAAAGTACAGAAACTTCCTCCCCAATAGACTGCCTCCAGTGGCCAGCGAGCACCAGAGATTTCCAGAGCAAAGGAAGCTCCTTTTACAAGTGGCACGGCCGACGGCGGACCAAAAATAGCAGTTTACCGGGTCACAAGGAGCCATTGAAGCAGAGCATATATGAGCAGCGAGAGGATCGGACGCGCACGCCTTACCCATTGAATTCACCATCTGATAGTGACCCCGGAGTGCTCCATGACAACCTGTGCACTCAATACAGGCATTTACAAAGTAGCAAACACTTGTGCATAAGTGGAAGTAATATTAAAGGCAATTCTGAATACTGAACTATCCGAAAACAGCAAAAACAGTATTGTTCAAAACCAAATGACTAACTTTAAGCGTATTAGTTTGTTGAGAACCCAGCAACAAGTTGGGGCAATATTATAAGAACCTAATGCAGACAACCATTGCCCAAGCCAAATGAAAGTGATAGCAAGGCAATTTCAAATCAACAGATATTGCCAAAGGCAGGAGGGGACTAATGAAAGGCCCAATGGTTGTGAAGCTTGTTGCCCATATTTGAAGAAGCATATAATAAAAGCTGGTATAAACCCTCATTGCCAAATGCAAGGAAGAAGCAGAAAAAACATGTTCCTTTTCAGTATTCAGTTACTCGTGCAGTGGGGAAACGAGTGGCAAGAAGGTTATTCAGAAGGCCAGGAGCATCACTTGCCAAGGTTTGGAAAGTGAAAAAGAGTATTAAAGAGCACCGATGTGATTTCTTATTTTTTTTCCCTGAAGGATTGCTAAAAGTCTGATGTTGCAAATTAATGAACATTGTGAAGCTGTTGTGAGCTGATCTTAACCACGGTAGCACTTGCTGTTTATGAATCCCTATCGTAAAGTGGTATTGAACAAGTTATTTTGACAGACCTTTGGTGCTGAATAAAGAACTATATAAAACTAATGCAGAAGTGTTCTAAATCTTCCGAAATAATACGCTGTTGCAAAACATCCTGACAAAGACAATTTATGTTGCTATTCGTAAACTAAGAAAATATTCTTTATGTGAAGATCATTCTGAATCAAATTTTTGCAAGAGGGCGAGAGAGAACCTTTTTGTTGAACCACTGGAGTGTTGGAATTTTCTATTGTCAAGATTTTCTGTTGCCAAATTGGAGTTGCAAAGAACTGTGTTGGAACTTTGTTACAAACAAGGATTTTCTTGTTTCTTCTTGGAACTGTGGAACAGAATCTTGTTTGAATCTAGGAAAGGGGAATTTATCCAGATTATAAGGAGAAACTGTTGTTAGATTGTGAATTTAACTGTTAAAATTTTGATTCCTTTGGACTGCCATGCATTACTTTTTTGAGTTACTGTATGTATAAGTGTGAGGGACAGATCCTTTGTTAGTGTTTCCTTTCATTGTTTTTAGGCAGGGAAATCCTAGTTAGGCTAGGGACAATGAAGTGTTTATACAACCTTTTTATTTAATAAAATGGCATATTTTAAAAAACATTTACAAAGTTGTCGCCTCACATTTCTGACCACGCACACTTGGCAGTGCCAAACACATTCGCAAGACACTAATGACTAGAAGGAAAGGACGCAGCAGAGGCCAGAGTCAAAAGAGACGTCCTGCAGCGCATATTCCAGTAAGTGTTGTATATCTTCAGAAATAATAAGCTATGGCAAAACATCCTGACCAATACAATTTATGTTGCTATTGACGAACTAAGAAAATATTCTTTATGTGAAGATCATTCTGAATCTAATTATTGCAAGAGGAAGAGAGAGAACATTTTTGCTGAAACACTGGAGTGTTGGAATTTTGTTTCTTCTTCAAACTGTGGAGCTGAATCTTCTTTGAATCTGGGAAAGGGGAATTCACCCAGATAATAAGGAGAAACTGTTGTTATATTGTGAATTTAACTACTATTTTAATTTTGGTGCTTTTGGACTGCCACACATTACCAAATTGTTATTGTTAATTTGTAAGGCGCTTATACACAAGTGAAGTGCTTCAAATCGCTTCAAGACGAGAAGGGAACAAGGAAATACAGGCGTCATTCTTAAGCTTTGAAGATTGCGAATTATCTAATAACAATGGCTAGCATACAAGGCCAGAGGCATTTATACTAGTATAAGTGCGTGACAGAGTGGGGCGAGTAAGGGGCTGGGGGGGAGAGGGAAAAGGCCAAACAGAACAATAAACTACCGTACTAGGCCAGGCGACATTGCATATTAATTGTTGGTCAGTCATCTAATGCGCCTATGCATGAGTGTTACAGGCACAACCAAGCTAGGGAGGGGACACAGGTGGAGGAGAGGACAGACAAACCTGCTAGGCAAGTACATTCAGGGTCGTGCAAGTGCGCAGACATGAAGTGCGAGGGAGGTGGATAAGTGCACCCAGTCCAGCAGGGGCCTAAGTTAAGTGCAGAGTGGTTGCCCCTCTCATGGAACGTATTCCGAGTGCAGTAGTGCCAAGCAGAGTGCAGCGGCCCGGAGGCAAGTGCAGGACTGGTCGGGGAACCTTGGACCTGTGAGGTTCTCTGGAGGTGCACCAGACGACCAGTCAGCAAACTGAGCAGGTTGGGGAAGAAAAAGCAGGAGAGAAAAGAAAGGCGGATAGCAAGGGAGAGGGAAAGAGGAAGGGGATAGGAAGGTTTTGGGGAGTTTCTGTAACTTAAGGAGGACCAGCTCAAGACGGAGAGAGGCAGGGAGGCTGTTCCAGAGGGAAGCACCTGCAAAGGATAAGGATCTGCCCCCAAATCTCTGTTTGGAAAAATGGCTCATCCGCAGAGTGTTGGACGAGGCCTAGCGGAGGTCTCTAGAGGGAGAGTATTTAGGAAGAGAGTGTTGTAGATAGTAAGGGCCCCGGCCCCAGAAAGCCTTGTAGACTATGCATAGGGTCTTAAACTTGATCCTTGCAGTCATGGGGAACCAGTGGAGGGATTCCAACGCCAGAGAGATGCAGCCCCTGGGCTTGAGGCCAAGGATAAGTCTTGCGGTGTGAAGATTGAGAAAGAGACTGTTGCAGTAGTCCAGTGTGGAGAGAACCAGGGCTCTGGAGATGGTGAGCCTACAGGGGAAGGTGAGAAAAGGTAGAATACCTCTGAGGAGATGCAGCTGGTAGTGGGACTTTTTGGACATGTCCGAGATGTGAGAAGAGAAGGAGAGAGTAGGGTCAAAGATGACCCCAGATTTCTTGCCTCACTGCTGGATGAGGGCGCAGGACCAAGGGAGGCTGGCCAGAGTGAAAGGGGGTAAGCAGGAGGAGGGGTATGGAGTTACTGTCTGAATAAGTGTGAGGGACAGATCCTTTGTTAGTGTTTCCTTTCGTTTTTTTTTTAGGCAGGGAAATCCTTGTTAGGGTAGGTATAGTGAGGCGTTTATCAAACCTTTTAATTTAATGAAATGGCATATTGTGACAAACATCTATGAAGTTGTCCGCCTCACATTTCTGACCCCTCACACCCAGCAGTGCCGAACACATAAACAAGATACTTTTGCCTAATAGGACAGGACGCAGCAGAGGCCAGAGTCGGAAGAGCCATGCTGCAGCGCCTATTCCAGTAAGATAGGACTTCATTTACACCACCAAAATGTTTTGGAAACTGCTATGTATTCTATTCAAAGCTGGTAAATCCATGACAGATCCACTTTTGGAGCAGGAGTAAGTTGCTTACCTGCAACTCCTGTTCTCCAGTATTGGTATCTTTCATGGATTTACATGCTCCTGCCTGCACCCCAGGGATAAAGACTACATATACGTAGTCACTTCGAGGATAGAATCTGAAGAAGACCTCAAGGGGTGGAGCTAGATACTCGACGTCCCATTTGTTGGGGCTAAATGCACCCGAAAGGACAGGGATGGACTACAAAACACAACCGTTTTTGTTTTAATCATAAAGTGATAAGTGTGTAACCGAGGATGCCTAGCCTGACGACAGGGAATATTCAACGCATGTGAATCTATGAAAGATACAAATGTTGGAGAACAGAGGTTACAAGTAAGCAACTTACTCCTTATTATTCTCTTTTCTGCATCTCACTGTTGGGATTCTGTTCTGCCTCCCCCTTCTGCGCACATTTCACCCTATCTCACCCCTCTTAAATGGCTACCAGTCCAACATTGCTGTGAATTAAATGTTTTTTTTCTGGTCTGTACATGATCCTGCCTATCTTTGCTCTCTGATCTCTCTCTACCAACTGTAACACTCACCTGGTATCCACAGGGACGCCATCCAATCTGGTTGGACTGCTTCCGACCTGGATCCACCTCCTCCGGGTTCTCGTTCTGCCGAGGATCTAGTCTGGAATACAGGAGTTTTGATTTAGCCCACAATCTCTTCCTCTCTGGGCACACCTCCCTTGTGAACCCAACGACCCCCTTAGAGCTTTCCTCACCTTGGATTTCGATATGGTGCGCTCTCTGTCATGTAGTTCTGTGCAGGGGTGTGTCGTGGATGGGGTGCTTCGCCGCCGAGTTAGCTTCACTGGCGCGGGCCTGTGAGTCCAGACCTGCTGTGACTCAGTTCTTCAGGTAAGTCTATTGTTTTGATAGTTTGTCCGTACTTGTAATTGCCCCTGTTAATGTCTTTCCTTCTCTCTTAGGTGCGGGAGGAATGATGAAGACGCCGAGCTGGCTGGGGCTTGTGCTGGAGATGGTAAGTGAATGCGCGGAGCGCGGCGCTAATTGCGCTTTTGCGGTTTGCTAACCTGTGTTATCCTTCTCTTGCAGGCCGCCGTGATGTTCCGGATGGTAAGCTGCCGAGAGGAAGCAGAGCGATGAGTAGATGTTGTCCGAATCGCCATCGAGTAAGTATGCGTGTTAACCAGCCTTGCCTTTCTCTTGCAGGTTGATGTTAGGCCGGAACGGGAATAAACTGACGGCGACTTCCGCTCAAGTAAGCGTGTTTCCGAATGTTGTTTAAATGTGAGATGTGAACGCTTACTAATGCTGTCTTTCTAGTTTCCTTCCCAAGGTTGCAGCTTCCAGGAGAGAGTGAGCGTCCGCCGAGATGCTGGAGATTCGGGACACTGGAGCGAACGACAGGAGCTGGAATAACTAGCAGGTAAGGAGGGCTAATGATCATCTTCTTCTTGTAGGTGCAGGCCTGGAATGCAGAGGACAGAATGCCGTGAAAGTCACGCTGCGAGTGCAGAGCAGCGCGAAGCGTGTTCTGCAGCTCGGGCGTGGCTTATATAGTCAGCAGGTATCCCAGGTGCCTTCAGGCCTTACCACACCATAAATGCTAGACAGCAAGGTTCAGTTCTGGAACTGAACCATGTGGGGGCATCCATGTTGTGCTATTGCCATTGAGATCTCCAGCCCCCCCTTCTGCCATATGAGGCTGGCGCCAAAGGCACCAGGACTGACTCCAAGAGTCTTGGGGGGCATGATTGTACCCTTGGGGCCATGGAGGGACACTGTGATGCGGCCCAGAGGCCCCGAGTGTCGGGCCATGGGCCATGGTCAGGACACCAACCTACTCAAAATCTTCTGCCCTTTTTAATTGCTTCTTTCTACTCCCCATCATCCTTGTGCATCTTCTTGCTACTGGTCCTTTTGGCTCCTTGCCCCAAAAATCAGGAACTCTGTCTCTTGGAAATGTGCAATGTAACACACAGAGAGGTAAGGGGAACAAGGTATGTATACTGCTCCACCAAACTTGGCCCCTGACTTAGGTAAACCTACATTGGATTTGGTGGACGGTGTAGTGACACAGGTGAGGCATCGACCTCGCACTGGGGCAAGCCTCAAATGGAAGGTTATAACAACCCCAAATAAGTAATTAGGGAGTCAACCAGCAAAGTTATCACTGCACCGTACAAATTGAGCAGAATATCAACAAATATATTTGATTTCTGATGCTTGTTAACCTGCTTAGAATCACATGCTGTGCATATAGTCCGACATCCAGTGGTAACCGCATAGTATTACATCTTGTCTTTCGGGGACCGAAAGGGGACGTCTAACATTGTTAGGGAGAATTCTCTATAAAGGCTAATTTCCCAAACCTAGTGAGTCCCCCAGCAGCTTTGCTGGATTTTTGGGGTTTATTTTTTCTCCTGCTAAGAGTGAGACTCTTTTACTCCCACTCTTAGACATGATTTGAGGTGTTCCTTTATCTTTCCATGTGTTTTATGGGCTATGGGGTCTTTTACTCCATAGGGTCTCATGTGTTTTTGATGTGGGTTACACAGCACCCTTCGTGCCGTTACCCAGGGGTGTCGTAGCGACCCCCCAACATAGACTCCATACCCTGGGACTGACTACTGTTTCCCAGGGCATGTAAAGTCACCATTGGCTTTACTAGTCCCAAATTATGAACAGAAACCAGTACAAACCATCATATTGTGGACATACTGGTCAGGGCAATTCGATTGCCCCGGGGTCTCTTGTTCGAGGGGGCACATCTCCGTCCCCCCTGATCGAGTTTTGGCTGGTGGCAGTGGATACTACTTTTTGTATTCGACCGCGAATATATCTCTATGGGATTTTCCCATTGTTCGAGGCTACCAACTTTAATTATTTAATTCCTATATTATAGCCTTTCGAACATACCGCCGGTTTATTTAATATTAATTCACTGGTTGGTATTTTTTGCCAGAACTCGATTCTAAAATGGCGTTTGTGTTCTCTTCTGTGACTCCAACCCAAGTCGAGCCCTTTGTTCCACTTTTTGGCGGGCCTCTCCACAGAAGCCTCCAAAAGTGGTGCCACTCTGTCTGGGTACCACAGGGGGTGTGGGAGGGGGTTTAGGCACCCTGGACTGAGTTACCTTGGTAACTCAAGTCGCACTCTTGTGTGATTGGCCCAAGTGGTGAGCGGGCCGGCTCACCACTTAGCATGTTTGATTGACAGCTAGGCTGAGTGAATGGGGGTGTGCTGCATAAAAGCAGGGCTTTGGGGACTGGAACTTCAGAAGTCGCCACAGGACCTAAGAATCTGAGGAGGGAGAAGCTGAGCCGACCTGCAACGACGACACCACCGGTGGAGCCCTGCTGAACCATCTCACCACTTTTCCCGACGACAGAGGAGATCTCCAGTCCGGAGAGTCTTCTTCCTTTGACTGGTGGGGATAACCAGTTTTGCCTTCTTTTCACCTTCCTGGAGCATCTCGTGGCCGCCTTGTCCGTGCCAAGCACCCCGGCAACCGGAATACCACGGTTTACCACTACCGTGAAGAGAAGAGTAGTACCTTTTAACCGAAGAACTCCGGGGCTGGTTTCTTCCCTGGCAGTGCAACGACCTTAATCTTTCCTCCACGGCGAGACCTCCTCTTCCTCTGGAAGAAACACTGACTTGCACCTGCTGCCAGGAACAACTGCCCCCACTGGAGCTTCCTTCACACTTAAGTTACCGTGTCCTGCCTGGCTTCCCTTGCAACAGATCGTTCGGGGTGACAGTAAAGCCTCGACTTTCTAACCTGGGGTAGCCTGGGACAACCTAGCTAACTTTTCCTGACTTTAATTTCATCCTTTTTGTGCGAACTATCTACAAGACTCTTTGGGCATAACCCCACAGTGTGAACCTGGACCCCGTCTGCTTGCTCTCTCCAAGAGTGGGCATTGCAATTGACTGCCTTGCTCTCCAGTAGAACTCTGCCTATCCTGCCTTACTGTGGATCTTTTAAAAGTATTGAAACTTGTGTGCTTCCTTAACTCTGCCTTTTTCCCTCCCTTTCTTTATAACTTATTAGAGTGCCATCTTATGTTAAGCACTCACCTCTGTCTGAAAATAAGTGGTGTTTCTCACTAAGACTTGTCTAATAAGTGAATAGGGTTGTATATATATGATAGTGACTGTGTGCTGAATTTACTTACCTCTTTTTGCTAGTGTAAATCACAAGTGTGTCTTTAAATAATTATATACTTTTACACCAAAGCTCTGGTCAGTGTTTGCTTGTGCTACTGTATCCCTGTACCTATTGTGTATACTCTACATACTGCATAACTCTTCTTGAGGGAAGTCTGACTGCTCAGCCACAGCTACCAAGTGAATCTGTGTGGTACAGACTGCTACCAAGTGGGTTTACTGCCAAACACCTGTAGTCCTAAATTTTTTGCAGTGGTCCCTAAGGGAACTGCACAGGTTTCTGCCTAACAAATATAATAGCCAAGAACAGTACCACGTTTATCTAATATAATCGCGGTAGAAAAGTTAGGGTAGATATCACTGCCACCAGCTAAATCTAAATGTTAAAAGAGCGAAACAATGCTCTAGGAGGTACAGATAAAAAGGGATACGAATTAACCCTTTCCAGTACTCCATGGAAGATGGGGTGGACTGGATCTGTGGTAGATTGACTAAGTAAAGTTAATGGTAACTTTCCCCTTTTCTGGGGGACGGTAGTCACCTCAGAAATGGAGTCGGGGGGGGGGGGAGTCTGAACGACAACCCTGTGCCACTGCACAGAAGGTGCTGGGTGACACACACAAAGAAGGGGGCTTCTGAAGTGGTGTACTCCAGAGCCCACAATCACAAAGAAACAGGTAGAGAAACATAGCAAAACACAGGTAGGAGTGGGGGAAAAGCTCACAATCTTACCAAGTGAAAAAATAAACTCCAGAAGTCCAGCAAAGTTGCTGGGGGACTCACTAGGTGAGGGAAATTAGCCATAAATGAGAATTCTCCCTAATATGCGGCCTGCAAACTCCTTCGGCCTAAGACCCTTAAGGAGCGCCGTGTAAAGCGGTGGGCCGCATACAGTATGTCGTGGGTGGAACCCCTACCGCCACAACCGCTGAGAGTGACGGGGGCACCTCAGATGACCAAACATCCGTTGCGGATGTCATAGACCTCGAGGCGGACACTTCTAGGTCCGCTACGCCCATGCCCGACCCTTTAAGGCATGACCCTGGTCTCGCTTCAGGGACAACACCCGGCGACAGGGGCGTACAAATGCATCACACTAAGCAGACAACCCCTACACCGTTTTTGACGTCTTCGTGGAAAAAGGTGAAAGCGCCAATAGGGCCGCCGAAAATGTTGACGGTTTCCTCGGATCGCTCAGATCCAAAGCCTCCCCCGCATCCACAGCAGTGGCTTGCGACTGGGCAATCAAAATCAAGTAAGGGCGCTACTCCTAAAACTTCACACGTTGAAGCGCGGAAATCTGAGGCTGCAACGGTCCCAAAGGCCGTGGTAGACCCAAAAAGTACGACTTGGCCTCTAGTCGAAAAACTGACCTCTAGGCTCTCTAGTGTCACAGAAGGACCTACCGATAGACCATCGGAGCGACTATCTCAAGCCGATTCGGCGACTATCGAAGACAGCATCGAAAGAATTACAGCGGCTGTGGTTCTTACCCTGGTTCCACCTAAAATCATGGGACAAGCTGCGGAAAAATCTTCGGATGCGGTTTGGGACCCAATTCTCACGTTACGTATGAAGTTAGCCAAGAGCCTCTTTCCAACACCATAAGAGACTCTTTTCAGCGCCGTAGGGCAGAAGATGACGTTTTTCCATCCGTAGGTCCGTCTGGGTCCTCCAAATGGACTAGAGAGAAATTCGAAGGGTGTATGGATCGGCTGGAGAAGATTATCAGTTTTTCTGATCATCCATCCCCGAAAAGGTCTTGTGTGGAGCCTAACCTCCATTTGCAAGAAGATCAGCCTTCTGTCCCCGTCCAGCAGGAAGACATTGTCCACATGGACACATGTAGGGACATTTATAATGAAGAGGAAGAAGCTTAATTTCTGCAGAATTATGAGGAGGAACAGCAAGGTACAACAGACAACTGGGAAGAAACCCAGCAGGAAGGAACAGACCCATGGACACATCAAGATCAGGACACTGATGTGTGCCTAGATTCCCCTCCATCCACCCCGGCTCGCCAGGCCTCACCTGTAGATCACCAAATGGCCTTCAACTCTATGTTGAAAAAAGCAGCTGAACACTTTCAAATCTCCACTCAAGAGGCTGTGCCTGAGAAAGATTTTGTAGAGGATATCCTTAAGGAGAAGCCTCCATCTAGTCAAGCCACCCCCCTTCTTAATTCTATCAAGAGAAGGTTGGCCCCCTCCTTGGTATCACCAGTTCAAACTCAGGCAGTGAACCCAAGAGTGGAAAAATTGTTTCGCCCTTCTCCTTCCGACCCTCTATACATTAGAGGGCACACCATCCCAGACTCGTTGGTAGTGACGACCACTCGGAAAAGAGCAGGGGCACCCCTTGCCACTGGGGAAGCACCTCCGGAGAAGGAATCCAAAAGACTGTATGCACTAGGCAAATTAGTCTCTTCGGCTGCCACATACACTACGCGGATTGCTAATAATAGCACATTATTGTCAAGCTATGCTGACGCTGATTGGAACCTGCTTCAGGAAGGCCTCCAAGAGGTTCCTGAACCCGTCAAATTCAAGCTTCTCTTGATTGTGATCAAGGGAAAACAAGTTAACCGGAATGTGATTAAAAACACCCAGGACACAGCTGAAACAGCAGGCATGTCTCTGGCCCAAGGGACCCTACTTAAAAGACACACTTGGCTGCGTACTTCAGGTTTTAAACCAGAGACACAAGCCTCTCTCATCAATAAGCCTATTGAGGAATCTACCCTCTTCGAGAAAGCGGTTCATGAGGCTTTGGAAACTGCTAAAAAAGGGCATGAGACTCTTAAGTCTCTGCAAGAGATCACACAAAAACCTTCCCCCCAGAGAGTTAATAACTCTAGGCGGTCCTTTCGAGGGCAAGCCTGTGCTGGTCAAAACATGTGCTGGTCAAAACAACTATGGCACGGGGAATTTGAACACAAGACAAACTTAAGGAAGCCCCACATACTATCCTCCAAGGGGTCAGCGACGCGGCAAGGGCAGAGGTAGAGGCCCCAATCCCAGAGGAGCTGCAGCCTCTGGTCAGAAATGACCAACAGATCCGGGTCCCCTCCCATGTCACCCCGGTCGTGGGGCGATTAACATCTTTCCTCACGGCATGGAAGGGGATAATTTCAGAACAGTGGGTCATAAAGATGGTCGCCCACGGGTACTGCGTGGAATTCGCCCGACCTCCACAATTCAGACGGCCGCGTTCACGGTGCCTTTCACCGGACTATCTGGAGATCCTGTGGAAGCACTGCTGGGAAAGGACGCTATAGAAGCCGTCCCTATGCTTCAGGTAAACAAGGGTATTTATTCAGTGTACTTCCTTGTACCCAAAAAGGACCTCACCCTGCGCCCTGTTCTAGACCTGCGCCCAGCGAACAAGTTCATAAAACCCCAGAAGTTTCACATGGTAACACTACAGGAGGTGATCCCACTGCTGAAACAAGGGTACTGCATGGCAACATTGGACATGAAAGATGCATACTTTAATATTTCAATGTTGCCAGCACACAGGAAATATCTAAGGTTCGTGATAGAGGACAGGCATTACCAATTCAAGGTACTTCCCTTCGGCATCACCTCGGCGCCAAGGGTGTTTACCAAGGTACTGGGAATGGCTGCAGCACACCTGCGCAGATTATCCATCCCAGTTTACCCTTATCTCGACGACTGGCTCATCACGGGGTGTTAGGGAGAATTCTCTCTTTAGGCTGAATTTCCTAACCTAGTGAGCCCCCCAGCAGCTTTGCTGGATTTCTGGAGTTTTTTTTCTCCTGCCAAGAGTGAGACTCTTTTTCTCCCACTCTTGGACATGATTTATGGTGTTCCTTTGACTGTTAATGTGTTTTCTGGGCTATGGGGGTCATTTACTCCATAGAGTCTCATGTGTTTTTGCTATGTGTGTTACACAGCACCCTACGTGCAGTAACGCAGGGGTGTCATAGTGACACCCCACCATAGACTCCATACCCTGGGACTGACTACCGTCTCCCAGGGCATGTAAAGTCACCATTGGCTTTACTAGTCCCAAATTATTAACAGAAACCAGTACAAACCATCATATTGTGGACGTACTGGTCGGGGCAATTCGATTGCCCCGGGGTCTGTTAGTCGAGGGGACACGTCTCCGTCCCCCCTGATCGAGTTTTGGCTGGTGGCAGTGGATACTAATTTTTATATTCGACCGCAAATATTTCCCTATGGGATTTTCCCATTGTTCGAGGCTACCAACTTTAATTATTTAATTCTCATAGCCTCGAACATACCGCCGGTTTATTTAATTAATATTAATTCGCCGGTTGGTATTTTTTGCCAGGACTCGATTCTAAAATGGCGTTTGTGTTCTCTTCTGTGACCCCAACCCAAGTCGAGCCCTTTGTTCCACCTTTTGGCGGGCTTCTCCACAGAAGCCTCCAAAAGTGGTGCCACTCTGTCTGGGTACCACAGGGGGTGTGGGAGGAGGTTTAGGCACCCTGGACTGAGTTACCTTGGTAACTCAAGTCACACTCTTGTGTGATTGGCCCCATGTTTGATTGACAGCTAGGCTGAGTGAATGGGGGTATGCTGCAAAAAAGCAGGGCTTCAGGGACTGGAACTTTAGAAGTCGCCACAGGACCTGAGAATCCGACGAGGGAGAAGCTGAGCCGACCTACCACGACGACACCACCGGTGGAGCCCTGCGGAACCGACTCACCACTTCCCGACGACAGAGAAGATCTCCCGGCTGGAGAGGCTTCTTCCCCTGACTGGTGGGCACAACCAGTTTACCTTCTTTTCTTCGCACCCCGGTTTGTGGTCGAACTGCCCGTGCCAAGCACCCCGGCAGCCGGATAGCCACTTACCACTGAACCGCGAATCAACGGACCGCTCCTTGTACCTGAGAAACTCCGCGGCTGGTTTCTTCCCTGACAGTGCAACGGACTCCTGTCTTCCTCCCCGACGAGATCCTCTCTTCCCCCGGACGAAGCACCGACTTGCATCCGCTGCCAGGAACAACTGCCCCCGCTGGTGTTCTCACCACTGTAAGGTACAGTTTCCGCCAGGCCTCCCTTTCTAAAGATTGCTACAAGGTAATAATAACCCCTTAACCTTCTGGACTGGGCTGGCCTCCTTGACCCTCTAACTGGTCCCTTTCTTTGGTCCAACTCCTTTTTGAACCGTTACAAGACTTTTGTGCACTGCAACCGTGTGACCTTGGACACATTTCGTTTTGATCCTCTTAAAGCGGATCCGGCCTACTGACTCTGAATTCACGGTGTTACTTTGCCTTCCTCTCTTGTTGTGTTCGTAAAAAAGTGTTGGGATCTGTTTCAATTTATTCTCCCTTTTTAAAACGAATTATTGGAGTGCCATCTACGTTAAGCGCCCACCGCTGTCTGAAAATAAGTGGGGCTTTACTTAAGACTTGTCTAATATTCTTTTAAGGGAGTGTATATCTTTTAGTGACCGTGTTTTTGAATTGCTTACTATTAGTGCCTGTGTGTTTTTGTAGATGTGGTTTTAAATAAATAATTATCTCTTTTACACCAAGCCCTGGTCAGTGTTTACTTGTTCTATTGTGTTCTCTTGACCTATTGTGAATACTCTGTATACTGCCTAACTCTTCTTGAGGGAAGTCTGACTGCTCAGCCATAGCTACCACGTGAATCTGTGTGGTACAGACTGCTACCAAGTGGGTTTACTGCCAAACACCTGTAGTCCTAAATCTTTTGCAGTGGTCCCAGAGGGAACTGCACAGGTTTTTGCCTAACATGGGGGACTCATTCAACACATGTTTTTCGAACACCCAAAAAACAGTAAATCTTCTCTTCAGTCTGGGTTTCTCAATCAACGAGAAGAAATCCAGTCTAGTCCCCAGTCAAACAAAACAGTTTCTGCAAGCTCTAATTCAGACAGAAGACGGTCTGCTCTTCCCCTTCAACGAGAGGGTTCAGAACATGCTTTTTCAGATTCCTTAATATGTGGCCAGTCGGGAGGTGATGGTGCGCAAAGCCATGCGGTTTCTAGGATGATGGCGTTGTGCATATACTTGGTTCCCCACGCGCAGCTGCGCATGCGTCCCATGCAAGAGTGGCTCAACAGCCAGTGGTGACAGGCCAGCGGACAATGGGAAGATCTGGTAGTTGTCTCGCCAGCCCTCGTTCTCTCTCTGCAGTGGTGGTCAAGAGAAAACCTCTTGGAGGGGAAGACCTTCACCACCCCTGCAGTGGAAGCCACTCTCACGACAGACGCATCTCTCACGGGGTGGGGGGGCTCAACTGCTTCAGCAGACCGCGCACGGAGTGTGGTCCCCTCAAGTAGCGTCCAACCATATAAACTTACTGGAGCTATTAGCGGTCTTCAAGGATTTGAAGGCCTTTCAGGTGCAACTACAAGGGAAGACAGTGCTGATTCTAACAGACAGCACTACAGCCATTTATTACCTGAACAAACAAGGGGACCCTAACTCTCCAGGGCTATCCAAGCCGTCCCAAATCATTTGGATATGGGCTCTCAAACACAAGATGTTTCTGTTGTCCCAACATGTTCCAGGGAACTCAGTCTTCTGGCAGACATGCTCAACAGAGATTTTCCTCTGCCCGAAGAATAAGAATGGCGTCTGCACGAAGACATTGTGTCCAACGTCTTCGCAGCATGGGGCTTACCAGAGATCCACCTGTTTGTTACTCAGGAGAATGCCCAATGCCAAGACTATGCCTCCAGGTACCCCCAGAACCGATCCAAGGGGAACGGTCTCTGGATAACATGGCCAGGGAACTTTGTCTACGCTTTTCCCCCGACTCCCCTTCTCAACAAGATAGTGCACAAGATGCACCAGGAACCAGTTACCATGATACTGATGGCCCCCATGTGGGCCCGCCAACCCTGGTTCGCTCTCACCTGATGGAAATGTCCCTCTCCCCACCAGTAAAACTGCCCTGCCCGTACAACATGTTGTCTCAGGACAGGGGGAGACCCTACACCCATGCACACAAACTCTGAACTTAGCAGCTTGGTTCCTGAGGTCATAGAGTTTGGACACCTACAGCTCCCTCAGAGGTGCATGGACATACTCAGGGAAGCTAGGAAACCGAACACACGTTATTGCTATGCCAGCAAATGGAAACGTTTTGTCATCTGGTGCAATTCCAAAGGCGTCAATCCCATCGATTGCTCACCCACACACATTTTGCTGCACCTAACCCATCTGTTGGACATTGGGTTAGTCTTCAATTCCCTAAAGGTTCATCTGGCTGCACTGTCAGCCTACACCACATCACAACAAAAAGTGTCATGGTGGAAGAACCAGTGATTAAGGCCTTTATGGAAGGGGTTAAGAGGCTTTATCCTCCCATTTCTCACCCAGCTCCTGAATGGGACCTAAATGTGGTTTTGACCAGGCTCATGGGAGCTCCCTTTGAACCTATGCATAAAGCAAGTTTGAAAGACCGGACTTATAAAACGGCCTTCCTAGTAGCTATCACTTCTATAAGAAGATTTAGCGAACTACAGGCACTTTCTGTTCTAGACCCTCTTTGTTACAGTCCACAAAGATAAGGTAGTTCTGCGCACACACCCCAGATTTGTGCCTAAATTCATATTGAAGTTCCATGTGAACCAGTCCATTGAACTACCTACTTTTTTCCAGAATCCCGCTAGCATGGCCGAAAGAACCCTACACACACTGGATGGGCGCAGGGCAGTCATGTTCTACCTGGAAAAAACTAAACCACTGAGGAAAAGAAACCAATGTTTCATTTCAGTGGCAGCTGGTAGAGAAGGGGATCCTGTCTCTAAATCAGCTATCTCAAGGTGGATTCTCAAATGCATCCCGCTATGTTTCTCTCTTGCTAAGAGAGAACTGCCCTTCAAGCCTAGAGCACACTCTACTCGAGGCACTGGGGCATCCATAGCATTCATTGCAAACGTTCCCCTCAAGTCCATTTGCAAAGCGGCAACCTGGAATTCTGTACACACCTTTACAAAACACTATTGCCTAGACACTCATTCTAGATTTGATTCATCTTTTTTCTACTGTTCCTTCTCACAACTCATCTCCAACTCCGGGTACTGCTCACTAGTCTATGCACAGCATGTGATTCTGAGCAGATTAACAAGCATCAGAAGACATGCAGTACTTACCGTAATAGCATTTCTGATGATTGTATCTGCTTAGATTCAAATGCGCCCTGCCTACCTCCCCGCTCGGGGTGGAAGGAACATAGACGTCTTACTACTTTCTCTCTTTATGTACTCACTCACTATAGCCTTGGGCTCCCTCATGGCAGAAAAAATACAATCAGAGGGACCTCGGCGCGTGAGGGATTTTGGGTACACTACACGTTACGATAGGTATAGTGTTACAGACACACCTATGCCGACGTCCCCTTTCGGTCCCCGAAAGACAAGATGCAATACTCCGCGGTTACCACTGGATGTCGGACTATATGCACAGCATATGAATCTAAGCAGATATAATCATCAGAAATGCTATTACGGTAAGTAATGCATGTCTTATTTCATTAACAATGGTTAAAAGAAGGCACCTTCAAAAAACGATTACAATTCATTAACACAATACAATACAAATTGTAAAACGTAAGCAAGGGAAAACTCAAGTAGTGGTACACAGGGAAAGAAAGTGTAAAGGAACTGCCTAAATTCTGGTTCCAAATTAAGGATAAATGAAAAATCACTATCTGAGGTCACACAGAAACGAATCAAGTTAACCTAAATCAAACTAAACTGTACTCGATTGCACACTGAATCTCACACTTCTTTAGACCCAGTCAACCAAACATGTTTCATTCCTCATTCATTCAAAACACACACAGTAAACGGAAATTCATCAGGGGCGTGCACTAATATTAAAACAACAATTTTCATTTAAAAATTGTTTGTGCAATTTTGAAGGCTGTAAAAACGGCTATGACTGTTTTCTAATTGCAGGGATACCCGGTCAGAGCCAGACTCAACCCAGCCACACACTGTTGATGTCAAGTGGGGGTTGAACACTGGAGACGTCAGAGCGGCTAATGCTCTGGCCGTCAACTTGGCTTCTGATCCAGCGGGTGGTAGATGCAACACACCCGTGAACAACAAAGGGGGGGGGGATAATAGTAAAAAGACTGGTGAGTAGTCCCTCTATAATGGCAGACTGTTCAATTACAAGTCTGTGGAGTACAAAAATTACTCCAAATCCCGCATTACATTGACCATCTAATACTAGAACACATATTTATTCTTAAAGAAGGTAACATTTATCAGTTCATATGGTACAGCATGTTTAAGTCGAGATCTCATTCAATAACCACCACCTGAGGTTCCACCCTTAAGGTGGACTCAATTGACAACTTCAGCCTGTCACTGCTGGCCATTACCTACTTAGCACTGGAGGGGGCAGTTCAAAACAACCACTAAACCACCCTACGATTTTATTGGCGCTCCAATAGTTTCTAGGCGCTCAACTGTCATACCAAAAAAGATTAAAACTGTCTCCCGGGCATATGCAGCTGTGGTTCTCAAACCCACGTCATGCGATGAAGCCGGAAAAACAGTTATAACCCCCTCTGGGTGAAAACAGACAGACCTATAGTCAGCAGCATGTCCTCCGTAACCAGCATCATAACAACGCCCATGTGCTGGAAGGCGCAAGAATCACTCATACAGCACAATGTTAAGCCTCATAATGGAGGTCCCTTAATCCACTAGTGATTTTCAAACGAGGTCTCTGTGGATTCTTCACGGGGCAGACACCTTCAGTCTACAATCTGAGTAGTGGCACCAGTCAGGCTTGAGGTTAAGCTGTTGGAATAGTACCAAGTATAAATGGTCCCATCTTAATGGGAACTCAATACATCAATAAACATTTAGATTTACCTGGTAGCTGTGGCTGAGCAGTCAGACTTCTCTCAAGAAGAGTAGGGCAGTATATAGAGTATACACAATAGGGCTAAAACACAGTCGAGCAAACAAACAACACAGTAGAGCAAACAATCACTGACTAGAGCTTTGTATCAAAAGTATATAATTATTTATTTAAAACACACTTTAGGCAATATACTAGCACTCTAAATCAAAAGCAAGTTAAAACACAGGCAGGTAAAGTATACACAACTCCCTTGATAACTATCAGACAAGTCAGAGTTAAAACATCACAATTTGCTAAACAGATGTGAGCGCATAACCTGCTGGCACTCCAATAGTTCAGTTAAAGGGAGAGAAAAAGGCAGAACATAGAATTAAAACAGGTCCCAAAACTTTTAGGAGTTCTCAGCAAGGGAATAAAGGCAGTAAATACTGTAGAGCCAAAGTTCATAGGCCAGGCCCACTTTAAAGGGAGCAAAGCGAAATCTGCCCAGGATCACATGGTTTAAAATGCACGAAAAGTCTTTGCAGAATGTTAAAGAGAGGTTGGGGTGATTCAAGAAGGTAAAGTTAGAAGGTCTGGGGCCAACCCAGTTGGCAAGCCAAGGATTTAAGGGTCACCTTGGGCAAACCAAAGAAAGGGAGGCCAGGCAGGACACAGTACCTTAAACAGAGAGGAGGCTTCAGCGGTGGCAGTTGTTCCTGGCAGTGGTTGCAGTTTGTTGTTTCGAACAGGGGAAGAGAGGATCTCGTCGAGGAGGAAACGTGGCGTTGTTGCACTGCACAGGGATGAAACCAGCCGTGGAGTTTGCCAATAAAAGGTGCGTTCCTTTTATTCGCGGTCAAAGTGGTGAAGCTTGGCTATCCGGCCGCCGGGGTGCTTGGCACAGGCGATTCGACCAAAAGACGTCTTTGGAAGGCGAAAAGGGTGAACTGGTTGGTCCCACCAGCTCAGAGGAAGAAGACTCGTCCAGCAGAAGATCTTCTCTTGTCGTCGGGAAAGTGGTGATGTAGTTGCAGCAGGGCTTCACCGGTGGTGTCGTCGTTGCAGATGGCTCAGCTTCTTCCTTCTTCCCTCTTCTGATTCTTAGGTCCTGTGGCGACTTCTGAAGTTCCAGTCCCAAAGGCCCTGCTTTTATGCAGAAAAACCCCCATTCATCAGGCTAGCTGTCAATCACACATGCTAAGTGGTGAGCCGGGCGGCTCACCACTGGGCCAATCGGAGTAGAGTGCGACTTGGATTGCCGAGGCAACGCAGTTCAGGGTGCCAATTCCCCCCTCCACCCTTCCTGTGGAACCCAGACAGAGTGGCACCATTTGGAGGGCTTCTGTGGAGAAGCCCGCCAAAAAGTGGAACAAAGGGCTCGACCTTGGTCAGAGTTACAGAGACGGACACAAACGCTATTTTAGAAAAGAGTTCTGGCAAAAAGACCCAACCATGAATTTAATATTAAATAAATAAACCGGCGGTATCTTTAACATTGCACCAAAAAGTGGTGCGTTTAAAATCAATGGGAAAATCCCATAGAGAATATTCTGGTGGAATATTTCGCGTGGTAACCACAGCCACCAGCCAGAAACTCGCCCTTGAAAACAGACCCAGGGACAATATAATTAACCCCTTCCAGTACTTCCACAATATGATGGTTTGTACTGGTTCTGTTCACAATTTAGGACTAGTAAAGTCAATGGTGACTTTACATGCCCTGGGAGACAGTAGCCAGTCTCAGGGTATGGAGTCTATGTTTGGGGGTTACTATGAACACCCCTGTGTTACTGCACTGAGGGTGCTGTGTAACACACATAAAAAATAGATGATACCCTATGGAGTAAAAAGAAATCCCCATAGCCCATAAGCAAACAAAAAGTCAAAGACATACCTCAAATCATGCCTAAGAGTGGGAGGAAAAGAGGTTCACTCTTAGCAGGAGAAAAAAACAAACCCCAAAAATCCAGCAAAGCTGCTGGGGGACTCACTAGGTTTGGGAAATTAGCCTTATAAGAGAATTACCCCTAACACCTGTACACGCAGTCTGATCCGGCCTGCATCCAGCTACACCACACGACTCGCGATGTCCGCTATCGGGGCTATGTCTTCCTCAGTTGTAACTACAATGTAACGATTGATCCATAAATCATCAGGTCGGCATGCCTATCAAAGCAGGGAGATATAAGTACTGCGATTAAATTTTCTAAAATGGTCTATATCCACACACGTTACCATCTCTTACTTGTGGCATAATACTGTAACGCTCACCTGGTTCCCACGGGGGCGCTGGTCTAGTCTGGATTGCTGTGGCCTCTTCTAGCGTGATGCGCAGGACCCGGAACACCGATTGGACAGGACCTCCAAATCGTGCTTGCCTGGCCCGTAGGAATATCCTTCTGCAGATGAGAAAGGGGATTAACAGTCTGCAGAATAGTGTGCTAGCTCCCCCCTTTCCCCCTTCGTTCCTCTCTAACTTCCTCCAAACCCCGGTTTAAGCTCACCTTATGGTTTGGAAGGATGAACTCTCCATCCTGCTTCTGGTGCAGGGGCACATGTTCGTCCAGTTACTTCACTGGTTTTCAGAATGGCGCTAGCAAAATCCACTTGACTTTCCTGAGCGATGCGCCGTAAGTATGAAAGTTCAAAGTTCAAGTGAGGCCCCCTTTATGTTGTCTTTCTAACCTGTGATCTGTCCTTTATTTCAGGTGCAGAATGAAGGCGATGCTTCGAGGGGTTAAACTGCCGAGGTGAGTTTTGATGAGGGCGATCCCTCTAAATGTCCTTATCATTCGCCAGAAATGTCTCTTGTCCTTTCCCCATAGGGGCCAGGGTACGGTACCTGCCAACGGGGCGGCGCCGACCCGAAATGTGGAAGAAAAGCCGGTAAGTATTATGGCTGTTAATCAGGCTTTCCTTCTGTGTTCCTTCTGCTCACCTTTTGTTTCTTCCTCTCTCCCCTAGGTGCAGAGATGTGGCGTCCGATGCTGACAGCCACGATGGAGCCGGGAGATGTCTCGAGGACAGGTGAGAGAAGCGTGGCGCTGCAGCGAGCAACGCGATGCTTTTAAATGGAAGTCTTTCTTCAGGGATGCTGGCGAGAAGATTCCGGATGCAGGTAAGAAGTTTGAAATAGTCCTTGGTTTTCACCTTTCTCTTCTCTTCCTTCCTTCCTTGCAGGTCTTCCAGGTTCGAGGCGGGCGTGGCTGGAGTCCAGGAGCAGACACGGTGAGCGTTAAGCTGCAGGAAGCAGAACAATGCGAAGCATGAGCTGCTGTCTGGGCGTGGCTTAAATAGCCTCCAAAGAAGTCCCAGGTATGTATCCTTCCCCAACTAGGTATGTATCCTTCCCTGGCCACGCCCGAGTGAAAAAATAGTCCCTATGAAAAAATAGTCCCTTTCAGGTCTCGGAGGCCTGAAGCGTGCAGCACGGTCTGCATCAGGTAAGTGCACAAAACACCTCCCTTTATGAGCCTGGCGCCTATGGCGCCAGGACTGATGTCCAACATGAGCCTGGCGCCAAAGGCGCCAGGACTGAGTCCAAAGAGCCCCTATAAGGGGCCGCTGGGCTTTTACCCGAGGGCATGATGCCTGCTTCCGGGGGTGCTGGGCCTGGCCTGGTGCTCCGGGGGTAGGCATCATGACAAATACCATATTACAATAATGCTTGGATTTGGAAAGCAGGCTATTTGCAATGCCACACAAAACACTGCTTACCAAGAGATACGGCTGGCACTGGCGTAGGGCAGGAGGGTCGTGGTACCTCCTCTAGTCGGACTTGGCTCGACGTACGTCTGAGGGGTATTCCCGAAATCAAACGAGGAAACTGAGCCTCACTTGCTGTCTTGGGAGTAATGTAGGCTACAGGGCTAAGTACCGCGACTGCGCGGAATGCAAGCCATCACTGCAGTGGGAAACTCATCAGGTGTGTACACTCGCGCTGATAATTCTGGTTAATGGAGTCCACACGCGTTGTATTCATTAACGGAACAGAAATGCAGTGTTCTAGGTACATACAACTCAGTAGAGGAAAAACTCTCGTCGGGTGTAGTTATTCGCGTGGGTCTTCGAAGTTAAAGGATTCAACCAGCATTCTGTAAAGAACGCAGAACGGAAGCACAGTGATCTAATTGCATCTGGTGCAAAAGGGAAACCTATCATCCGGTATAAACATAAGCACTGGTCCTCGTGGTCAAATGGAGTCCACGGGCATACTGTAGGCACACAGAAAGGGTACACTATATTAACGTTATGACTAGTAAACTAAACTGGAAATTGTGTTGCGTGTCTTCACCAAATACCAAACGCAAAAATAACGGAATTGGTGATCTCATGGTCAGATCATCAATAAAATGGAAACAACCCCAAATGGCCCCTCGTGGCCATGGTGGAAAAATATTAAGTTGCTCAATGAATCCAGATGGATACATTAGTGGCATAACAGAGTACTCACAGTGGAATCATCAATAGGGTGTACATTCCAGAATAAATAACGGAATGAGTTGTGCACTAGTTCAAACACACAGCTCATCACGCTATGGTGATCAAAATGGAAGTTCCTGGCTACTGCCACAATTAAGCCCCCCACTCTATTTTATCGTTCAGTCCAGTGTCAGAGCTTTGGGTTAGGAATATTAGGCGTTGTTCCTTCTGTAGTAGCTTGATCTTATCTCGGTTACTATTATCGCCTGTGGAGCTGATTTTCAAAATCACGCTCCAGCGCAAGTCCACCAAGGGGGCGTTCTGTGTCCTATTCTGGATGCAGCTCTTATGTTCTCCAGCCATATTTTTACCCTGCATTCTGTTTTACCGACATATAGTCGATCACAAGGACACCAAATTCCATAAATCAGCATACTAGAATTACAATTGCTGAATTGATGTTGCTGCCACATGGTGTTAAGACCCAGGTTGAGTTATTTGTTTCTAGATGTGGAATTACAGCACGAACAGTGCCCACAGGCAGAGTGACCTATCAATTTTGGAAGACCCTATTTTTCAGGAAGGGTACTCTGCTTAGTGGGTCAAATACTCACGTCATTACGTGAGATGAGTTCTTTTAGGTTGTGACTTCTTTTAAACGCAATGATGGGTTTAGCAAGTGGTTTTGGGCTTTGTTGCAGGATGTTCACATTTTTGAGCATCATGGTTTTGATTTTGTTGGAAATGTGGCTAAAGGTATTAACAAATATCAATTTATCATCCTCATGAATCTTGGAATGGGTTGTGTATTCAAGAAGGGCCTGTCTGTTGTTCTTGTGGGTGCGTTTCTTCGTCATGTATGTCAACTTCTCGGGATAACCCCTCTCCAGCAGTCTTGTACTTAGAACATCTGCCTCTTTCTTGAATTCTTGTGTCAAGATGCTGTTTCTTTTCAGGCGTAAAAATTGGCCAAAGGCAGATTATCTCTCACGTGTCTAGGGTGAAAACTCTGATAGTGTAACAGGGAGTTTGTATATGTGCTTTTGTGGAAAGGCTTCACACTAAGCACTTTGTTGATAGCACTCGACTGGATCGCGATGTCTAAAAAGTTAAATTCAAGGTTGCTCTGGGTGTATGTAAACTTCAGGTAGCGAGCTTGCAAATTCAACCAACCAAAGAATTTGTTCAGTTCTTGTGCGTTGCCTAGCCATATGACGAAAATATCGTCAATGTATCTTTTCCATGTTCTGATGTTATGTTTGAATGGATTCAGTGCTGATAAGATTTTGTTCTTCGAATTGCTTCATATATAAATTGGCCACACTTGGTGCGAAGGTGGCACTCATCGCAGTGCCCTGTATTTGTTTGAAATACTCACAGTTTAAATGGAAGTAGCGCTCTGTGAGTGCCATTTCGGCACACCAGAGCACAAACGACATTCGTGTCATGGAGCATGGGTATTCACGTATGTCAAGGGGACACCCTTTGCGGTATACTGGTATATAAGGCGACAACATCTAGGCCAACCAACAGTTCACAACTCGGGTCAAATGTCATGCCCTCAACCTCGTTGATCATCTGGATCGTGCCTTGCACATAGGATTTCATTTTGCGCACTAGAGATTGGAGGAAGAAATCAGTAAACCTAGACAGGGGTTCCAAGACTGAATTTACCCCCGACACAATCGGCCTACCCGGATGGTGTTTGGTACTCTTGTGTATCTTGGGGAGGGGGTAAAACTGTGGAATTTGAGGTTTAGAGGCACAAAGGAAGTCAGCTTCTTTGGACGAGATCCAACCATGTTCTTTTGCTTTGGTGACTTTAGCACTGATACGTTGTTGTAATATTGTGTAGGATCAGTTTGTAGCTAGAAGTCAAGTAGTTGTCTATTGCATTCTAAGTTATAAGCCTCCTGATTTTGTAAGACTATCGCGCCGCCTTTGTGAGCTTTGCAAATGATTATGGCCTTGTTGTCAAGTAAGCCCTTAATTGCCACTTTCAAGCGGTTGCTGGTGTGAAAAACAGATTTGTTGGTACATTGAGACTCTAGGTTCTTCAAGTCTTGGAGTACTCTTCTTTCGAATACTTGTGCCTCTGCTGTCCTTTCGCTGACTGGTACACAAAAGGTGGACTTGTTGTGTAGCCCCGTATCAGTATCATCAATTTCCAATTCCTTATCTTGGAAGAATTGTTTTAAATGAACCTTCCTCATGAAGGCATGAAATTCTTGGCGAAATAAAAATGTGTTGTGTTAGTTGGTGGAGACAAAGCCCATCCCCTTCTCCAAGACTGTGATCTCGTCATTGGTGAGGCTATGAGAGTACAGATTCACCACAAGGCTTGCATGCTTCTTGTCACGCGTGCCTCGGGTTCCCATCCCATTTGGCCCAGATCTAAAAAAGGTTGCGAGGTGTTGCCCCCTCTATTACCACGGGTCCCTCTCTTGCCGGCGGTTCTCTCATGGTAAGTATTGCGCATATTGCCTTGGCCTCGTTTAGGGCCGCCTTAACTAGTGCTGGCGTCACCATAATTGCTGCTGTCACTCGAACAGAACGATGTATCCTGAAACGTGACGCGTTTCTTATTCGGTGCAACCAAATTGGAGGGATCGTCGGGTTTGTAGTCATCTCGAGTATAGCAGAACGCTTTTTCATGAGTAAAATTCTGGATGTCTTTATTAAGTCTTCTTACTCGATCCTTCAGGGTGTCATCTTTGAAAGCAATCATCTCTACAAGTAGAGACTCAGCTTGTTTCTTGTACATATCGAGAGAAATAGCTTTTTTGATTTCTTCCTTCAATGCTGAGAGGTCTATCAAAATTTTCTCAGACATCTCTTTGGCAGTATCAATGATTAGGATCATCCAATCTCTCCCACATTTCGTAGCAACATAACTCCACTGGAGTACAAAGTTCTTATTATCAAGGAAGAGCCGGGGTTCATTCCGTACTACGAGTCCCTGGGGCAAGATGCCCTTCCTAAGATACTCTAACATGATGGACCTGTGTAACTCAGTATGGATGAGCCTCTTTTTGATTTGGGATAGCTCGTCCCATTTGGTAATATTGGCTGTAACTTCAGCCGTACCTCCCAGTAGAGAAGCTTTGTTGAGTAATTCAGTGACCTAATCGTCGTCGTAACTTCTGCACCGTTCTAGTGCCATAATGGTGACCGTGAATCAATAAAGGGTAAACCACACACTGTACTCGGCAAAAAAGAGCCCGAGAAAAGATAGTGCCTTCTTGCGTGTCCAGCAAAACCGATAGAACCAATGTGATGCAGAACTAAACCTCACAGCCACTCGGCTGTACTAGGACAATGTAACAGAGAGGTAGGGGGAACAAGGTATTTAGACTGCTCCACCAAACTCGCCCCCTGACTTAGGTAAACCTATATATAATATACATTGGGTTTCGTGGACAATGGGAAATGTGCTCCTGTTCCTGTCTTTCTCCATTTAAATCATGGCTTAAGTCACATTTGCTACACATTTTCTTTTCCTAGCTTTAATGCGTTTTCCTGGCCTTTAACCCATTTTGTTTCATTGTTTGTCTTTTAAATATTTATACCATTCTTAGTCTGTAAAACACTTTGGATTAAAGCACTATATACGAACCACAAATAAATATCTTGATCTTTAGCCTTGCATAAATCAAATAAAAAGTTCAACACTGTGATGTGCTTATCACCAAAGCGCTGAACACTTAGTAAGAACAGCGGTACAAAAGAAGGTAACATTTAAACAACAAGCCATTTAAGAGGAAGAAAGAAAAAAATTAGTTTTCAGGTTTAAGCAAAAAGATTATGACGTGAGAGATCGAATAGACAGAAGAAGTGGATTCTAAAACTTAGGAGCCAGGAGAGCGAAAGAACGGAAGCGAGTTTGGGCACAGGGAGGACTAGGAATAGACAAAAGGAATAGAGATTAAGAACATAGCGGTCATAAGCGTTGGTACCAGAATATAAGAAAAGAAAGTTAAGAAGGTGTCATGTCGTACAAACATTAAAAAAATAATACAAAGAAAGTGATAATGAAGACGGAACTCAAAGGATAACCATTGAAGCGAGTAGAGAGCCTGGGTGATGAAATTGCGAGGGGTAAGTTGAGAGTTAAGGCGTAAAGAAGATTTATAGCGAGACTGCAGAGGTGCAGGGTGATAGACAGGAAGGCCCATAAAAGGAGAGGAGTAATAGTCAATGTGTGAGAAAATAATGCTTGAGGATATGTCCTTTGTCAGACTGCAAGTTAAGAAGGGGAGAACCTTGCATATGTCGAATAGATGAAAGTGACAGACACAAACAGTAGATAGGATAAATGTAGAGATATGAAGATATGTTGAGGGGAAGAGAATGGAAGGAAGAGGAATGCGAGATGGAATTTGAGATGAGGGAAAAAACAAGATGTCAGTCTTTAACGATTTAAGAGGAAGAATGTTTGAGTACATAGAAGACTGGATTGAAGAGAGAGAGGCAGAAAGATTAGTATGCAGAGACTCCAAAAAATAGATCAAATAGAGAATTCACTGAGCATGACCAGCATATACAGATGGTATGAGAAATTATAAGAGATAATAGCTGAAAGTGGAATCGTGTACAGGGAAAACAGTAGAGGACTGAGGACAGAAACCCTTGGGGAGCCCCAAATTGAAGAGGAAAAGGGGAGGATGAATGACCAGTCCCCGAAATAGAGTAAGTGCGATTAGCTGAATAGGAACAACGGCACTTGTGAACAGTGTCCGAAATAAATAGTGACAGAAACCTTGAAGAGAGAATATTTTGATGGGCAGTATCAAAAGCAGCAGATTAGCAAAGACAAGTGTAAAAAGAGTGCTAAGTGTAGCAAACAGAGGTTAGAGGTGTTTACAGAGAGTAAGGTGGTTTCTGTAGAGTGCAAGGAATGGAAACCAGATTGCAGAGGAGGGAGTAGAGCGATGATTTAGATAGGAGGCCTGGGAGTAAACTGTTCTTTCAAGAATTTTAGGTAGAAGAGATGGGATGGAAATTGGATGGGATGGAAGAGTCAAGGACCCTTTTTCCAAGATGGGAATAACTATAGCATGCTTAAAGCAATAAGGCAAAACAGCAGAGGATGAAGAATTGCTAAATAAGATAAGGAATTACAAGAGGATAAACCTGTGGAATGAGAATAGAGGGGATATGAGATCAGTTGGTGCAGCTTTTGGATCGGCACAGGAGATGAAAGCAGTGGTGTCCATATCAGTAAGAACAAAAGAAGATAATGAGTACGTAATAGAGGTGCAAAAACGGTGGTGCTGGAGTTTCCGAGTTAGACGAGCAAGATGATTGAAAATGCACTACTTTAGTAGTGAAATAGGATGTAAAATCCTCTGGAGCAATAGACTACGAAGAAGGATCCGTTAGAAGGGGAGAAAGAAGCAGATTAATTTCACAAAATAGTCTGCATGGATGAGACGGAAGGTTGGTAACACGGACAGAGTAATTGTGTTGTTTAGCATGCTGTGACTAGGAAGTTTCAAGATGCACATGTAAAGAGTATGTGAGTAGGAGAGGGATGCCAAATCAAGAGAATAATTGGACTTTTTCCTTCAGCGATCAATACGTCAGACCATAGTCCAAAGGAGGTAAAGAGAAGGTGCAAGTCACAACTATCTTAGCTCAAAAGGTACTGCACATTTCACCTTTCTATAAGCAGTGTGGTTTTAACAGCTTTTTTGAAGTAGCTGTGATTCGCACTGTATGGACAACAGGTGGCTCTCGAGCACAGAGACGTATTAACTCAGCTAACAAACAGGGAGGCTTAATTGCTGCCCCAAGCATACATTAGCTTTGACCCTATATGGTCCATCTATATTTTGCTGTTTGTGGGTGGGTAAACAAAAGACACGAAAAGCAAAAAAAAAAGCCTATTAAAAAACATTCATTGAAGAAGGTGAGATTTAAACCAACCTGCCATAGACTCTCTCTTTCCGGTGCCTAGTATGCATTCCAGTTCACTACCAATGAATGCTGTGACTAGGAAGTTTCGAGAAGCACATGTAAGCTTAAACACTGTGGGGCACGTCCTGAAAACCTTATGCTGAAGCTGTGAAGATTACGTCTAGCACCACATCATGGAGAGATGCTGTTCATTTTATGTTAGGCATATTAGCAATTGGGGAGGAAGGGAAATGCCCCACTGGCCACTCACACAGACAAAAGGGTTCATATTGTAGCAAAGGGTGCATAGAATGTCAGACAATTGTAAATGTTGATATGTATTGTAACAAAACAAAGTAAAGTCACAGATAATTTCTATCTGAATTTCTGAATTAAAGATACTCGTTTACTGGTGCCATCATTTTTTTGTAAGTAGTTACTCTGATGTATTGAAATGTCTGATATTTTCATATTATTCGATTTTATACAGCACTTCATGCATATTTTGTTGGACTTGTAAGCGCTTCAATATGTGGCATCCTCAGAAAGCTGCTTGGATACACAAATAGCCCCCTCCTGTTTCATTAAACATACTGTTGCTGAATGAAAAGATTGTACTTCAAAAATAATTCTAAATCTGAACAATATTATGAGCATTTTCCTGTTCTGCTGTAATCTTCTTTGCAGTGATTATTTTGCTGACTTAAGTGTTATTGCTCAAATTGAGTGTTATATAATTTGTACCGTGTAACATTTGTTGTAAAAACTATGCATTTAACGCAATATTAACTGGAAGTGAGCCAAGCTCATATTTAAAAGAAACCATAGCTTTAATTTAATTATATATATTTTTTTAAGGGATGATCACGGATTTAGACTTCTTTCTGAGCAAGTTAGCCATCATCCACCAGTAAGCGCTTTCCATGCCGAAGGGCTGAACAAAGACTTTGTGTTCCATGGATCAATTTACCCAAAACTCAAGTTCTGGGGAAAGAGTGTGGAAGCAGAACCCAAGGGAATTATTACATTGGAACTTCTTAAGTAAGTTGACTGCTGTTCTTGTGGGTCTTGTTCAAAATTATCCTTTACCATCTGTGAGTGAGAGACAAAAATGCATTTGAAGGCATTATTCAGATTTAATAAAAGGAACATCACTCAGTAGTTGAGGCAACATGTTTACCCTGTAATTGTGTTTGTGTGTAGAAAAAGTAAAAGGTTTCTTTAAAAGGAAAAGCCATTTCCTACAGATGTAGGTGGACACGGTACATTTAATATGTGGATAATGTATTCTAAGATGTAATTGCAAATAATTTTTGTGAAATTATAATCCATAATGTCCGTAAATTTCTGAACAATTTTATATGGTCATAAATTCAATGCATCTGGCCAAACTTCAACTGATTATGTCACATAACAAGGTAAATCAGTTTATATATCTTGAAACATGGCCTTTTTCCTTATTATACCATCTGAAGCATTACGTGTATGTTGTTTGCCGACATGAGTAACAGAAGATGGTACTGGCACATAGACCCCTCAGCATCTTTGGTATTTCCCTACAACCTTGTAACATCTCAGACTAATTTCTTTGCCATCAATTGTAGGGTTATTTTGTTCATGTATTAATGTAGTGCTTCCGGAAAGGAATATGAAAGACGAAATGTCAAAGTGTACATTTCTAGTTCACAATGATAGCTTATTCACTAAACAAGACATGCCGCAGTATTTGTAAATTTTTATGGTTTTATTTTTAAATGTAATAGTCTTTCTCTATACTCAGCAGCAGCATTAAATTAAATCTGTATGCCATTTGAAAGGGCCTGGAAGAGTGTTTCTTTGTGCCTTTTCTGACCTTCGGTTAGGAACACGCAGCAGTGCAGTTAGTCAGTGCTGGACCGTTCTGGTTGTGAGCAGATTGAAAGCTCATGGCTGAGAATCATTTCTGTAAACATTTCTACTGATCTCTGTGGAGGGATGCCTTACGAATATATAACGAAAGGTAACATCAGGACGCTCTGTAGGAATATTCTTTTAGAGTTGAACTACACAGCTTTTGTATAAATGTTGTGCTCTGGGGGTTCAGCCTGAATTCTTTCTGTAGCAAAGTATTTCCTCCAGTCTCGTCTAATGAAATTGTTTATTTAGGAAGAAAATCTACAGTGATATCAAGAAAATACTAATGTAGAAGAAACATTTCATTGATAAAAAAGACAAAAACCATGAAAGTATCCAAATTGCTGCTTCATAAGAGTAAATGCCCCCACACTTTACATTTTCAGTTTCACATTTAAACACTGGAACTTTTGCAGAGAAGTGTTCATCATTTCATATTGGTCATTTAAGGAAGTGGGTGACTTGAACCTTTTCTGTAGAGCCACAGGATCACTGGTTCATGCAAATCTGCTTAAATAACTCCTCGGAAAATTCAACCCCAGATGTGTTGAACTATCATTCGTGGTCAGGTGAAAAGAAAAGGAAAAAGGAGCAGCACAGGCAGTCAAGAAGCTGATCTTTATCCCCGAAACATGTTCGTACTCCTCATTGAGGAAACCTAAAAGGTGCAATTCAAGGTTGAACGATTCAGGTAGGCCTGAATTCTCACAGATACATCCTCGGAAGATGAATGTGAGGCATTTAGAACCTCCTAGAGGGAAAAAGGTTCCAACAGGCCCCGGATGGTGTTAAGAAAACCCCTTCCTCCAGAAAAAAAGAAAGTGGATTAGAACCAACACCATTCCCACATACCCCTGAGCTCTGGTACCGGGGGCAAAGGTGAAACTCCCATAAATAAGGCGTTGAAAACACAAGCGCAATCTACGTCGATGTTGAAATCTTCAATGCCGGCACTCATGCATCGATCATTCCAACTGTGCCACCTTCGACGCCTTTACCAGTTGGAACAATATAAGGAATGTTCATAGAAAAATCTATCTCAGAACTGGATGATTCCCTTTACAAAGGCACGATTAGGGTTGTCCAAATGCAAAGATTTTAAAGCATTTTTGAAGCGCATGAAGAAGATAAAGATATTCCCCCCAGTTCTCTTCTGATATGCCAAAGTAGTCCTGGCCGGAGGAGTTGCTAAACACACAAGACTAGACTGCCTTCTGCAATGAGAGAAAGGATCTGCAAGAAGCCAGTGGACTGGATACATCTCTAGATTCACAAATAGGCATAGATCCAATCACAGCAATGGGGCAGAACTTCGGCTTTTTAGGGCATTGGTGACAAGGGCCATTGGCACCGTTAACGTTATTTCAGCTTCTGAAGTAATACAGCGGGATAACTAACATTTTAAAGCCAAAGCTGCCAAAGGTGCCTGTTCTTTCCTTCAATGGTGCTCTGATGGAGGTAACTAAACCAGTCTGGGCAAAGCCAGCCACATCCTCCCTAGTGGGCAAAGATATCGCACAGAAACATAGAGCAGTTGCAAATGATCCACAGTGTTTAACTGTTCATCCCTCTGCAGACAGCCTTGTAATCCGGGCTGCAACAGCATGCTCCAAATCTACAGTGTTCCCATCTGCTCCTCCAGATAAGGAATCCCAAAAATGAGACACCTGGGGACTCAATGTTTTTGTGTTGTGACGGAGAGCCTGGGATAGACAACAGTTAATGCCTCTTGCACGCTGGCAAGGTACTCGCATTTCTTGTGGAAAACGGCAGAAACAGCCCTTGTTCCCCTTCAACTAGACATTCTTTCTGGGCGCTTTTGCAAGACGTAAAAGATACTGCCAGAAATATGCTAGGTGGGGGTAGACACTACTGATTGTATTCGGTGAACAATGGGTACAACTGCTGTAGTTCGAAGAGTTTCTTGGATGCACCCAGTAAACTTCGTCCAAGATGTATGTAAAATAGTAGGCTGTAGTCTGATGTAGGTTTAACAATTTTAAGATTTATTGTGGTGTTAACCTAAACAACAGCCCTCCTTGTACACATCAAACAGTATTAGTTTTCATGAGGTTTGGTTTCCGTGAAAGGGTTAATGAAGTCCAGAGTTCAAAAGAAGCTCCACTTGGCTTCTCGCATCTTTAAAAGGGAAAATAAAGTCAACTTAATTCTTTTTCTCTACGGACCTTAGCCTTCAGTCTGACTCACCCTCTGTTCACTGGGTTAAGAAAACAAAAAGACAAAAATCCACACGGAAGGCACAGTCCTTGATTAATGGTTGACGGCTGGGGCTTCTCCTCAGCGAGTCCGCCTGTGATAGGGATCTCCCCTGTGCCTCTCAGTGAGCCTTTTAGTACGCCCAGTCGCAATCACCTTTCCATTCCTCTCTGGTCTCCGGCTCGACTTGCAGCTGTAATCAGAAACACATGGTGAGCTCTCTGTTGCTGCATTTAAGCCCCTCTCTGCTCCTCCCCTCCCTTCAGTCTCCAGCCAGTTTTCCCTCCCATTCCCCACACCTGCAGGGCGTTTTCTTTCCTCATTCCACCCAGTTTCATGCACTGTTTGACCCCACCCTGTATGTCTCTGGGGCCACCCATCTACATGCGGGCTGACTGCATTGTACCAGTGCCAGTCTCTGGTACACCTATTTCCATGCTGTATGATTGGGTTGTACCTATGCCGTTTTCCCTTTTTAATTCTGTCTCTGCCCCCTTCTTGGTTTCGTTTCTCGTGGTGGTTTCTGGGACATGTAGTTTTCTTTTGATTTGCTGTGTTAACCTTTTGTTGGCTGGGTCTCATTACTAGAATAGGGTCCTCCCTTGGTTCTGTTGCCTCTTTGACCACCTCACATAGTACAATCAAAACTCCTCTGTATGCCATTTAACGGAACAGACCTGTTTGGTAGCAAGGCTGATGATAGCCTACAAAAATGTAAAGAATCTAAGCAGGCAGATCGCTCTTTGGGATTTGCCTTGTACACTTCCTCGTCTTCAACAACTGTGTTTGGAAAAAAGGGAGATTCCAACCATACAATTTCTAATCAAATGGTAGAGGCCTCACACAGAGACAAGAGTCTACCTCTAAAAGTTAAATTTGTCATGCTATCTCCAGGCAGAGGTAACCAAAGGCCTGCAGCTACAGTTGATAGGGGGTGCAGGCCTCAAAACCTCTCTAGATCACTTGCCCTAGTACAACTAGTCTCCTGTGTGGGGCAGGATCAGTTTGACAAAAACGAAAGAAAAATGGGTCCTTCAACTAGTGATTTAGGGTTACTGCCTACCCTGTTTAACAAAACCCCATTAGCCCACCCCCATTTTGCATTTTTCCAACCAAATTTCCAGAACCGCTTCCATTATGCTGAAGGCATCAGTGGAGCATGTATTAAAAGGGGAAGTCGAGAAGGGCTGTTACCCCAGTACTTCCTAATTTCAAAGAAGGATGGAGGCCTTAGGCCTATTTTAGACTTGAGGCTCCAAAATAAGCTCTTCGGAAAGGATAATTTCAAGATGGTCGTTTTGGGACAGATTCTGCATGCCTTGGAGCATCAGGACTGGCTGGTGTCTCTAGACTTGCAGGACTTTCACATTCCAGTAAACACTAAACATCGAAAATACCTTTGCTTTAGGAGGGGAGCGCAGTTGTGCGCCAGCGAAGATGGCTGCCTGATGTGAGAGCTCTGTAACCCTCAACATTCTAATATTAATATCCTGCGGAGTAGAACCTAAACTGATGCTAGGAAACATGGGGAGGTGACCAGCACCTGTTCAGGCACCCTGAGTGAAAGTTTGCAAGGAAGTTCTGCCTCCTATCACCTGCAACGGAGCCCAGTGGCAGCGGACAGCGGTTAGAGCGGTCTGCGCTTTGCGTGCCAAAACCAGCGCGCTCCTCGGAAAATACACTGGACCGCTGGCTGATGAAAATCAAAACCTGCCGAGAGTTTACACTGTAGTGGGCAGGACCCTGAGGCGTAAAGACCCTCCCAACGAAGTCCTGCGGCGCAGAGGAGGAGAGGACGAATACGACAAGGGAACCCCATTGATGGAAGATAAGGGTCCACACCAGCCAACGCGTGTGGCCCGCCACATCAAAGGCAGACTGTCCTGGTGCGTAGCGCGCGACATCCGACAAGGAACCCAAAGCGGAAACCAGAAAGTAAACCGTGCCTCCTGTGTCCTGCAGCGGTACCGAGTTGTAGCGGGCAGCTGGCCATTCTGCGAGCGCTCTGCCCGCCTAAACCAGCCCGCTCCTCGGTGTCCGCCCTGGGCCGCAGACAGCTGAAGATACGGACGGCCACGTGAGCGGACAACTCTGCGGGTCGGTGGCGGACCCGATAAGCCTTGCCGGAAAACAACCAGCGGAGTGGGCGAGGAGGAGTCAGAGCTACTGGCGGTCCCCTGCAGGCGAGGGTACGTGTTCTTGCGGGGAGAGGGTGGAGATCCCCTGTGTACCACAGGCAGTAACAGCCCACTAAAGTGCCGACCCAGAGCCCCAGCAAGCCACGGGATAACCAGCCAGCACCACAACCCCCTACACGCCCCCTTTCGGGCCCAATGACTAAATTGATGCCTAGCCACCCCTCGGGGGGGCCAAGCGATCCACACTGCCTCTCACTGGCCGGACACCCTGAGGGAGCCTAGAAACCCTCCATCATAGCCACAGAAGGGCAGCAAGATCAACTGAGCCCTGCGCCCGCACCGGCTCAGCCGCCCTGAAGGAACCCATAGGGGTCTGGGGATCCTCCCCAGAGTCGCAGCCCTGCAAAACGGGCCATGGTGACTCAGAAGCCCCACAGAACAACAGCGCTTGGGCTGATAACACATTAAAACAGTCAACTACCCCAAATAAGTGCTGAAGTGAGGGCCCAGCAGAGGCAATCATACATTCTAACACAACAAACTGGCACCAGACACAAACCCAGCAAACGGCAGGTACGCCAACACAACATCTGCAGTAAGGCAACCTACAAGCCAAGGCAAACAGGAAAACCGGCTAAAGTAGCATTACCCAGGTACCGGAACAGTGGGGTCAAAAGCCCAGGCTGAAAGGGGCTAAGACCCAACACTTACGAGAGCTCAGTGGGGCAGATTTCATAGGGAAAAGAGCCTGAGGAACCCGATACCCGACCAAGAATCAATCAGCCGTCACAGGCCCTTAACCTGGTCCCGACGATTCATAACCATCACAATTGCCACAGCAAACCGCAAACAAGTGTAAACCACACCCTCAAACCACACGTAGCATGCCGCCTACTCAATGCTGGCATGACAAGAGGCGCCAGGGGCAACAAGAAAGGCCCTATGAACGCCTGCACTAGAGTGGCCAACATGGAGGCCTCCCAGAGTTTCAACCAGTCTTCACCAGAGACCACCCAACCACAAACTGGCTTGGTCATGGATCCGTACATGACAGCACTCCAGGCCGGTTTCTCAGCCGTCAACAATAAATTGGATAACATTGGAAACACCATGGCCTTCCTTAGGTCGGACATACAAACAGTGAATGCCAGGGTCTCGGAAGCGAAGGACAGGGTGAGCACCCTGGAAGATACATCGATCACACAAGGCAAAGCAATAGAGGAGATCCAAAAAAAACTATAGTCAATCTGAGACAAATGTGAGGGTCGTTAATCCAGATCGCATCGCAATAACATCAGAGTGGTGGGTGTGGCGGAAAGAATTACGAATGTACCAATGGAGCAGTTCCTAGAGGAAGTCCTCTGCTCACTGTTCCCCAAAGCCCAATTCTTGCAGCAATTCCTGGTGGAAAGGGCGCACAGATCACTCGCAACGGCCCCCAAACCGAGTGCTCCACCATGCACGATCATAGCCTGCTTGCTCAATTATCGCGATCTGATTCTTCGCTTATCACAAGAGAAAGGATCCCTCTCTTATGACTCCAACCGGATACATATCTATCCGGACTTCTCCAACAGAGTCCAAGCGGCCAGACGAACATTCAACCAAGTTAAAGCAAACACTAAGGGAAAGGAAAATACCATATGCCGTGCTGTTTCCTGCAAAACTGCATCTACAGCATGCGGGCAGAGCCCACCTTTTCGAAACTCCTGAAGAGGCTATGTCCTATATCGAACAACACATCCCTACCACCCTGAATAACGGTTGATGTATAAAGACTGAGGTGCTGGTACTACTACTCTAAAACAAGTGAAGGTCTTGCATCAAAAGCACAATGACAACACAACTACCCTGCCTCAACTAGAGGTTACGACTCCCACAAGTGGCATGTTCCAAGGTTTCCAGACGTGGCCACACACAGCCACCCACTATGTCAGTCTGTTAAGTTGGAAAAGGGAAATACACCATCCAGTTTGAGGTATCGTGGAGATGTGACAGTTGCCGATCTTTTGTGTGTCGTTCTTGCTCACACGAGAGGGACGGAATTTAGTTGCATCACAACAAAAAAAGCTGACAGCAGGAGCAAGAACGACACACAAAAGATCGGCAACTGTCACATCTCCACGATACAGTTCAACCACATATGGCAACAACAGATCTATTGAACAGAGTAAACCTCCTATCATGGAATGTAAGAGGGCTGGCAAACCCTATAAAGGTAAGGAAAATACTGGCCTACGCCAGACGGCACAAGAGTGACATACTCTACTTGCAGGAAATGCATGCCACTGGCACGGTTGTGGATTCTTTTGTCAGAGACTGGGGACCCCTGATAATTGGAACTGAATACTCTTCGCAGTACAGAACCATCATTCATTGCTGCACGGGCTTCCAACTAACGAGAACGGCAATAGACACCGAAGGGCGATTTGTGATCGTATGGGACACACTACAGAACCAGGAAGTAATCCTAATAAATACATATGGCCCAAACATCGAACCCCCGGAATTTTACATACACGTCATGTCACAAATATCTCTCCCCCCCCCCCCCCCCCCACCCCCCGGGGACGCCAGGGTTGTATGGGGCGGTGATTTCAATGCAATTCTCAATCTCGAAAAGGACAGATCATCCAGACCCCCTAGATCCCACTCCAAAGCCGCAAGGACAATAATGCAGGGAGTGTCTGAGATACCGCTAGTAGATGTATGGAGAGAACTCCAGCCGACATCGGAGGAATTCACGTTCCACTCAACAGTGCACGCCTCCAGCTCGCGTATAGATTAATGGTTACACGGACCAGAAATCATCCCACGGGTGGGCAGAGGCACCATCCTCTCACACACATTGTCAGACCATTCACCGGTGCTAGTGGAAATAAACAAGATCGACGCAGAAGAAACACAACACACATGGCAGATGCCGCTTTCCCTTCTGCGAGATGTTACAATCATAGAACCTCTGAGAGAAGAAATCCACAAATTCTTTGACCGCAATGAGGGCACAGTGGCCTCGACAGCCACAATCTGGGAAACATTCAAGGTCTGGACAAGAGGGCACATCCTATCCAAAACATTGGGCACACTGAAAGCCATCAGAGAGGACCTGAACCAATTGGAAGTCACCCTCCGTTCCTTGGAAAACGCACATGCACAAGCACCAGGCAAAGAGACCCTTAAGCCACTGCAGGAAAAACGGGAGATATACAGAGACCTGGCACCACAAGAAATAAAATACATCACACAACCAGCCAGCGCCAGACGATATGGGGAGAGTAACAAAGCCAGAAAGATGCTGGCAACCCTAATTAAATCTGAACAGGGAATCAAGCCGATCACATCCATGATGGGGACAGACGGAACAGTCCATACAAAGGCCAACAAGATTAACAAGGTCTTTTTAAATTTCTACTCCGAATTGTACCAGAACACCGGCCAAGTAACTCCGCAAGAACTGGACCAATACTTATCCTCAGTTCCACTCCCCAGGTTAGAAAGGATAGACAGGGAAACGCTTGAAACCCCCTTTAGCTGGAGGAAATCACCCAGCCGATTAAAGATCTGACCGCTGGGAAAGCCCCAGGCTTGGACAGTCTCCAGCGGACCTTTACAAATGCTTCTCAGCCGAGCTAACCCCCAAAATACTAGAGCTATGGGAAGAAGCCCTATCGCCCGGCACACTCCCGGAATCCATGAGGGAAGCCACCATAACCGTCCTACTTAAACCGCATAAACCCCCACACGATCCCAAATTGTATCATTCCCCCCTCGTTAATCAACACTGACACCAAAATATACGCGATGGACATAGCGAATAGGCTCCTCCCACATATTAACAAATTGATACACCCTGATCAATCCGGGTTCATACCAAGTAGAGCCACATCCTTAAACCTGCAGAGAGACTCTGCAAAAATATCACAATTGGACCCTGAGGCTGAGGCAGTGGCAGTTTGGCTCGACGTTGAAAAAGCGTTTGACTCAGTGTCCTGGGATACATGTATGCCATACTGAACCATATGGGCTTTGGCCCACACTTCCAAAGCTTTATCCAGCTATTATATAAAGATCTCAAAGCTAAAATGTGTACCAACCACACGCTGTCCCCTGCTTTCACCCTACAGAGAGGCACACACCTGGGATGCCCCTTATCCTCCCTAATCTTTACCC
This sequence comes from Ambystoma mexicanum, assembly GCF_040938575.1. Taxonomy (NCBI): domain Eukaryota; kingdom Metazoa; phylum Chordata; class Amphibia; order Caudata; family Ambystomatidae; genus Ambystoma; species Ambystoma mexicanum. The sequence goes on along the minus strand of NC_090933.1, from coordinate 422,696,500 downwards.
TCACGATAGAGGGGATGGCATCACATTTATGCCACAAATACTCAAATCGGGGTATTCAGATTCATGGTCTCCCTCAGCTCATCTCGCTATACGCAGATGACACCCTACTGTACCTCGTAAACCCAGAAATCAATCTGTTACCGGTCATGCAAGACATTACAGAGTTTGCCAAATTCTCGGGCTATAAAATCAATCAACCCAAGTACGAAATTATCCCCTTGACACTGAGGGCCAAAAGACCAATCGCCACGTCACAATTCTGCTGGTCTCCGAACTCAGCTCGCTATCTTGGAATAGTCATAGCTACCGATATGAATATGCTATATGAGGCCAATTACGATCCCTACATCTCACAGCTAGAGACCAAACTAATATTATGGAACAAACTCCACATCCCAATATATTGCCGCATAGCACTACTTAAGATGGGGCTGGTCCCAAAGTTACTCTACCTATTTAGTAATATCCCTATATGGCCGGGCAAAATGTTTTTCGTGAGGCTGCAAAGAATGGCATCCAATTTCGTATGGGGCGGGGGAACAGTCGGACAGAATTGGCCTAAACTATGCAAGAGATTTGATACAGGGGGACTAGCCGCACCAGACTTCACCCTATATTACCATGCACCGCAGGCCCACTGTTAGGGAGAATTCTCTGTTTAGGCTGAATTTCCTAACCTAGTGAGTCCCCCAGCAGCTTTGCTGGATTTTTGGGGTTTATTTTTTTCTCCTGCCAAGAGTGAGACTCTTTTACCCTCACTCTTGGACATGATTTGAGTGTGTTTCTTTGAATCTAGATGTGTTTAATGGGCTATGGGGTCTTTTACTCCATAGGGCTTCATGTGTTTTTGTGATGTGTGTTACACAGCACCCTCGGTGCAGTGACACAGGGGTGTCATAGTGACCCCCCCAGTATAGACTCCATACCCTGGGACTGACTACTGTCTCCCAGGGCATGTAAAGTCACCATTGACTTTACTAGTCTTACATTCTGAACAGAACCAGTACAAACCATCATATTGTGGACGTACTGGCTGGGGCAATTCATTTGCCCCAGGGTCTGTTAGTCGAGGGGGCATGTCTCCGTCCCCCCTGATCGAGTTTTGGCTGGTGGCAGTGGATACTACTTTTTATATTCAACCGCTAATATTTTCCTATGGCTTTCCGATTGTTTTAGGCTGCTACCTTTATTTAATTATTTACGGTAGCCTCGAACATACCGCCGGTTTATTTAATTAATATTAATTCTATGGTTGGTATTTTTTACCAAAACTTGATTCTAAAATGGCGTTTGTGTTCTCTTCTGTGACTCCAACCCAAGTCGAGCCCTTTGTTCCACTTTTTGGCGGGCTTCTCCACAGAAGCCCTCCAAAGTGTTGCCAGTCTGTCTGGGGTACTTAGGAGGGGTGGAGGGAAATTTAGGCACCCTGGACTGAGTTGCCTAGGCAACTCAAGTCGCACTCCATCCTGATTGGCCCAAGTGGTGAGCCGGCCGGCTCACCACTTAGCATGTTTGAGTGACAGCTAGGCTGAGTGAATGGGAGTTTGCTGCATAAAAGCAGGGCTTTGGGGACTGGAACTTCAGAAGTCGCCACAGGACCTAAGAATCCGATGAGGGAGAAGCTGAGCCGACCTGCCACGACACCACCCCCGGTGGAGCCCTGCTGGACTGCCTCACCACTTTTCCCAACGACAGAGGAGATCTCCCGCCGGAGAGTCTTCTTCCTTTGACTCGTGGGGATAACCAGTTTCACCGTCTTTTCGCTTTCCCGACGTACCTCGTGGCCGCCTTGCCCGTGCCAAGCACCCCGGCAACCGGGATACCACGTTTTACCACGACCGCGAAACAAAGGTACCACCTTTAACCGGAAAACTCTGAGCCTGGTTTCTGCCCTGGTAGTGCAACAACCTTCATCTTTCCTCCAAGTCGAGATCTTCTCTTCCCCTGGATGACGACGCAACTTGCAACCACTACCAGGAACAACTGCCACCGCTGGAGGATCCTTCCCACTTAAGGTACCGTGTCCCGCCTGGCTTCCCTTGCTACCGACTGTACGGGGTAGATTTAGCCCCCGGCTTTCGAACCTGGGTTAGCCTGGGACACCCTGGCTAAACTTTCCTAAGCCTCTCTAAACTCTTTTTGAACTCTCTGCAAGACTTTCTAAGCCTAGTGTAACTGTGTGATCTTGGGTGCATTTGTGCTCTGCTCTCTCTAAGAGTGGGCCCAGCCTTTGGACTTTGGCTCACCAGTGACTTTTGTTCTTCTGCCTTGCTTATAGTGTTCCTGAATCTTAGAGTGGTGTACCTTTCCATATTCTGTCTTTTTCCCTCCCTTTCTCACAAACTTATTGGAGTGCAATCTAGTTAAGCGCTCACCTCTGTATGAAAATAAGTGGTGTTTTACTGTGACTTATCTGATAAGGAAAAAGGGGTGTATATATTACAATAGTAACTGTGTTTAGAATATTTTACAATAAGAGTGCTGGAGTGTTTTCAAACTGTGTGTTTTTAAATAAATAATTATATACTTTGATACCAAAGCTCTGGTCAGTGTTTGCTTGTATTATTGTATCTGAGTGCCTATTCTGTATACTTTGCATACTGCCTAACTCTTCTTGAGGGAAGTCTGACTGCTCAGCCACAGCTACCAGGTAAATCTGGGTGGTACAGACTGCTACCAAGTGGGTTTACTGCCAACACTAGTCTTAAATCTTTTGCAGTGTTCCCTAAGGGAACTGTACAGGTTTCTGCCTAACACCCACTATGCCAAATATTGATTCCATGATACTGAAGCATATGCCCACATATATGTGGAGAAACATGCCGTTGCCCCTTTTGACATATGGGCCATGATATTCGCCAAAAAGCATGGAAATATGGACGATTTGGACCGGTTTCCTGCACAACTTGGAACTGTACCGCAGAGTGGGCTGCACACATCCTTACGGTGCCCACAACCCATTATGGTACTACCCAGACATTACCCCCACACTAGACACCGCGATGCAAAGGAACTGGGATACTGAAATTGGTGGACCTGTTCCCCGACCGGGAATTCCTAATACTAAGCGAAGCACAAAGGATATTCGGACAGGGTACAACATTAACCCTACAATACCACCGCCTAAAGGTAGCATTTAAACACAAATGGCCATCATTCCCCGCGGACCCACCACTTCATCCATTCATAGTGGACATTATGGATCAAGACGGGGTCAAAGGGAGCATCTCAAAGTTATATAGCACAGTTCAGGCCAATACCTCCTCCCAGAATACAATGAAATCCAAATGGGAAAGGGATTTGGAACTAGTAATCGAAGACACACAATGGGACAGATGCTGCCAATATACGAAAACCATATCTCTTAACGCCAACTTTAGGCTAATCCAAAACAAAATTCTAAACCATCTGCACATCACCCCGGGGAAAATCCATGTGCCCCAAATGCAGACTCCCAGAGGCGAACTCATTCCACATGTACTGGGAAGGCCCACCTACAAGACAATTGTGGGAAGAAGTGGCCTCTAATCTAAGCACCATTCTTGAAATCCATATTCCGGCTACACCTCTTAAATATCTCCTGGGAGACATTGGAAAGGCCCCCATCAAGATACAAAGGCTTTTGTCAGTCGCAACGGCAGTAGCCAAACGTAATATCCCCAGGCACTGGAATGCGAAAACAGTCCCTACAGTACATGCATGGCTCCGTGACCTGGTCGATGTATGCGAGTGTGAAGAAACCTACGCAAGAGGTATAACACCTACGAGCCACCCTAAGGACATTTGGGCCCCCCTTTGGCGTTACCTGAACCTAGCAATCCAAGATTCCGAAACAGCGGAGTAAGCAGAGACCTTAAAATCAGCCCGCAACCCTCTTCGTGCTCTTAAACATACTGCCTGTTTTGCCAACACATGTAATGATCTGTAATACTTACACAATGTTGTTAATGTAAAGTCCTACGTGAACAGAAAGAAAAGCATCAGGAAAGTTGCCCAACTGTTTACTCGCTATTCTGGTCCCAAAAATAACAGGCGGCATCTAAAAAGGACAATCTCCTGCTGGATAATCCTTGGTATTACGCTGTGCTATGGCTTTGCCCAAAAGCAGATACCAGAGGGTATAAGAGCTCACTCCACTACAGGAATATGAACGACATTGGCTCTACAAAGAGATGTTCAATAGCTGATATATGTCGGGAAGTTACCTGGTCATCCATGCACTCCTTCTAAAAAGATTACCTGTTGGATTCTCTCTTGAGGGATGATGTGGTTGTTAGAAAGTCAGTCCTACAATCTATCTTTAATTAAAGCTGATATGTCCATACCCCCCCACCAATACTGTAACACTACTTTGGGAGTCTTTTCAAAGATGAGCAATCTGTGGGAGGAATGTGTTCATTAGAAGAAAAAATGACTTACCCTTGGTAATGTTTTGGTAATGTTATTTCTGGTGGACATATTCCTCCCACAGATTCTTCATAGCCCTCACACCTATCTCACTTATTAAAATGTCTAACATTGAATACAGGAGTGACCTAGCCAACTATTTCTCTGTTCCTCTCGCTTGCTGGTGTGAGAAAAGATATAACGAATGAAGATGGTACAGACGGCTCCATTCTTGCACGATAATGACAACAGTTCAGCACGAGACAGGACCACCGAGAGATTTTCTACAACAGAGCCAAAATACGCCACCTACTGGCTATGGAAAATGTTTCCTTTGCTGACTGCTTTAACTAGGATATTTCAAAGATGAGGAATCCTTGGGAAGAATTGTGACCACCAGGAAGAACATTACTGAAGAAAATTTCACTTGTTCTTTTTAGTACTAATTCAAAATGACACCCATGCTGTATGATTTAGCCATCTTGTATTTGTATTTAGTTTATTTGCAGAGCACAGCTAATGCCCCTAGGGGTACTGTGGCACGGTGTACATCTTAATACAGCACAATGGCATTTTGCGTTATAGCTCTGTTGGGGGGGGAACAGATCAGTTTAAAGTTGTTTTCTGAAGAAGAGACACTTATCTGATCCATGCATGCCAACAGGGCCAGTATATACAGAGGTGACTGCCAAGTCACCTAAATTTCCTTTTTCCACGCAATCAGCTCATTTTAGGAACCTCAAATCATTAGAAGAATGTAACTTTCTCTTTTTGCACCATGACGAATTCGTTGAAGCTGCACGACTGTGGGCATCAAGTGTCTGTCTCTGCAACTACAGGATTTGCCTGTACTGTCTAAGGGAGGAACACGACGCACAGAACTACGGGTTGTGCTAGTCGTTCACTCCTAAGCATTTTGGGAGTGGGCAGTAAAACTATTAACATTTTTCTTTGGGGACAAAGGTGACAGACCGACCCACATGAGGTTATCGGATTCGAAGTGCTGAACTGAAGAATTATCCCCGGTCCACAAGGATAAGACAAAGTAACACTACAAGAGGTCTCATTTACCCAGCAGGTAATCAAAACTCTGTTGTTCTTACTCCTTGAAGGAGAGGAGTCACGGCTCTAGGGAGTGCTCTGAGGAACAATCACCACAGTTACCTTTCCCCAGCCAATTCTCCACACCAGAGGAATGGGAGGCCATTTGGATCACGATGCTTGATGTCTTCACCAGGGACCCAACATCGACGGCCTTCGCACCTTCATGCTACATCATGCTTGAACTTGACGAGTCGACAAAGACCCTGCAAGAGCCCACGACCGTACGCCTTTAGGCTCGGTCATGACCCTTACGGGGGAGGACCCATCTCTACGCCACACAAGTCTGTCTTTCTTCTCCGGCTCAACTTCCTGTTGTGAGATTCCTCAGGGTATGCCCAGCTCCTTAGGGCATTTTTATCTCGTATGGAAGACAACTACAATGATGGTGGTGATCCTGTTCCTGTTCGGCTCAAAATCCTATGCCCCAGAGTAGTTGGGAACTTTTATAGGGAGGGGGGAGACTTGCAGGATCTTGCTGCCGATTTGCAAGAAGCAAGTGCTCTTAGTATTTGTTCAGAATTAACATGCTCTCTGCACCCACGCTAGGTGTGATGAATCTGAGCAATTAGTCAATTCTTCCCAGGGGGTGCCACCCCCTTTGAGGCTAGAGAGGTGAGCCCGCTAAGCAAAACCCTCTATAGGGCTCAGGGAAAGTGGGGCCTAACTGGGAGTTACACCCCTCTAGGGGACAATGACTCCCATTGCTGCAAGGAATTCCCTATGAAGAACACTCTGTCCGCCTATATGGGTATCATAGAGACCGATGTTACTTCTATTTTGCATCCAACCAATAGACATTGCTTTTACATCATTGGCTCAATGCAATACTGGCATTCCGTTGAACTCAGCAACTGACAAAAGGCAACACAGCTTTTGAAGTACGGCGATGAGAATAAAGGGGTGAGGAACCTTGAATGGAAGATAAAGAATCCTACGCGGATGCGAGCCTCTGATGTGCAGACGTCTTGGAGGGGCAGAGCTGAACTACACTGCGGAGTCAGCTGTAGCTTGGAGATTAACAGCGAGAAAGTAGACGCCGAAAGGACATTACTTGGAAAGGAGATCCAGACGAGAGATTGATGGGGATGAAAGGACCGTCCTACCTGGTGGCATGACCACGCTGCAGCTGTGGTGGGCCTGGGACCCGAGAAGATACACCAGGGCTAGGATAGAAAGGAGAAACGAATCCTCCACCTTGAAAGCGAGGCCCGCAGAGAGGAGGACGGGACAGAAGAGCAGTCGTAACTGGTGGTGTAACCAAGCTGCAGCCGTGGTGTGCCCGGGCCCCAGGGACTACACCGAGGCCAAGATAGAAAGGAGGAACGAATCCTACACTAGGAACGTGCAGATTGTGGAGACTGCCGAGTCTGGCAGATAAGCAGAAGCGCACACACCATGGAGAAGTACGAACAGAAACATACACGCTAGGATGCCACCCCACTGGAGCACACCCAGAGATATAGAAGGTACCAGGTTGCCCAGGGCGTATGGAAGCAAACAGAAACCAAAAGAGAGAGAGAAACAGATAAGGCGAGTTCCGGGAGCCCTAGAACCCAGAGGATTGAATCGTGGCAAGAAGCACATATGCAACCATATCGGTTAAGAATACTTGAAAGCCAGAGGGGCCTGGAGAGCCCTAAAGAAACAAGTGACATTGATAAAAACCCAAGGAGAGGAAAATCTGGAGGGTTCAATCCACTGGTGCAAATTATAGAAGCAAGAGAGGGAAAGTGTTCAAGGTGGTGGAAAATGAATAAGAAAAGATTCCTCTATTTAACGAACTTGAGACATTTGATTTAACTGGAGATTTATAGGTCTATTTGAAGAGTCTAACAAGAGTGCTGAGAACATTTATTTTCTGAACTATTTTTGTGTGTGAACCAAAAAGTCTCTCCCGACAGAAACCCAATGGACAATAGGCCAAACATAGCCTAAGCCAAGAGGCTATTGCTTTGGTTAATATTTCTGTTTGTTTTTTCACAGTGGTAGGGCCAGATAGATTCAAAGTGAGGACTTCTTTTGATTTTGATGACGGATGGGCACCCTTAGTTTAGTTTTCTAGGTAGGGAAAATCCCAATCAGCAATAGGGCTAGATGGGCATTTTTTTTGGGCTTGGGGGTGGGGTTTATTAAAAACCCTTGAAATGTCATCCTTGAATCCGATTCTCGCTTCTAGTTCTCCAACTAGGTAAGACTCCAGCTTAATTTCTACACCTTATAGCCAAGGTGGTGGACACCCGAGGGTTGTCAGCAACTTTAAGACACATGATGCAGTTTGAACTAACAGACATTCTTGACGAATGTCCGCAGAGGGAGACCCTTCAACGAGGGAGTCGAGGCCTGATCCTGGCGTTAATGGCAGAATCCAACTTTACTGCCCACTGTGTACTGGGATCTGGCAAAGAAGTACAGGGTAGCTTCTTCCGACCTGTCTTCCCTGTCCCCACACGTCTACCCTAGAGTCTGGTGGTCCAGGATGCCACTGCAAATCTGAGGACAACGTCTTTCCTTCCTTGCCTCCCAACAGAGAATGTAAGAGGGTTGATTCCTAGGGAAGAAAGATATTTGGCTTGGGCAGCATGGGTCTGAAAGCCGTCAATGCCTATTGCGCCTTGGTCAAATTCTCCCTCTGCCTTTGGTCTGACATCTCAGAATCTGCAGAACATATTCCTGCGAGAGATATGAGAGAGGGAGGCGCTGCGATAAATGCTAGTCCGGTCTGGAAACTGCTGACTGCATGGCTCATACGATGGCCATATGAACAGGGTTGAGGAGGTACCAGGATGTTTAGGCTAATTTTAAAAAAATGCCATTTAAAAGCAACAATTTGTTTGGGGCAAAAGCTGATGAGCCCCTCCAGACATTTCAGTCCTCCAAGGTGACAACTAAATCTCTAGGCCTAGTGGTCCTGTAATAGCCCACAGGGCCCACACGAAGGATTAGGGGGGTTTCACGTTTCACCTTCTACGCCTGCAGAGGGCCAGCCCCTTCTGACAAACAGATGCACTGTTGCCCAAATATAGGACGGGTAGAGTTGCTCCAAGTGGTGACATTTCAGCTTCTACATTCTCATCCCCAGCCCTGAGTGCATAGCTTCTGCAAATCTGACTTTCACCACTTGTCCCCTGTGGTAGACAGGATTTCGCGGTTCGGCAAGGATGGTTTCTTACCACATCGATGCCTGGACCTTGCAGGTCGTTCACCAGGGATACTGTCTCATCTTTGCTCAATGCCCGCCAAACCATCCCCAATGAAGGAATCCTGTTGGAGGAGCATTGTTTCCTTCTGGCAAATAGCGCCATAGATCCTATACCCTACTAGGAACGAGTCAAAGGGCTGATTTTGAACCTATTTTTTTGCGGTGTAAAAAGGAGGACGGGGTCTTAGGTCTTATACTGAATCTGCAGCTCTCGAACCTGCTCACCTCAGAAGGGATGGCATTCACGTCTTTTCCTATCTGGACAACTGGCTCATCTGCGCTCGCTCCCTGGTCCAATCATCTGCACACTTGCACCGAATGTGCAACCTGTCTCACAGCTTGGGCTTCTCCCTGAGCTTCAAGAAGTCTAAGGTTTCGCCATTGCAGTCCTTCCATTTCATTGAAGCAGTCTTGTACACTCACCTGGGCAGGGCCTACCCGCCTAAAGATCGATTGGTGAACATCTCCAAGATGGCCATGTCCTCCAATGTCAGGAGAGAGTTCCAGCCTCGGCCTTCGTACACTTGCTTGGTCTTATGGCCACCTGCATTCTTGTAGTGCCGGAGGCCCGGCTGTCCATGACGTTGCTTCAGTGGCTTCTCAGTTTTCATTGGCCTTCGATTCTGGGACACACCTCATATTGTCCTCAGGTCTCTGTAATGTGTCCAGAGTCCTGGAATGGTGGCCCCAGAGAAACAACTTACTGAAAGGGGCCTTGATTTGACAACTCTGGCCGCATCTCACACTAGTAACAGATGAATCCCTGAAAGGTTGGGGCACCCGGCTACAAGACCAAATGGTGAGCGACCTGGGGTCTCTGTCAGAATACTGGAAACTCATAAATTTGCTGGAGTTGAGAGCGATCAGGGAGACGCTGGTCTGCTTCTTTCCTTCAGTCCTGACAGATAACACAGTTGCCATGCACTACCTCAACTAACTGGGTGGTGTGGTGTCCTTGCCTCTGTGCGGAAAGGTAAATACGACTGTGGTTCTGGGCTCCGCAGAACATGTCTCTGACATCGGCTCATCTGGCTGGAAAGGGAGAAAGTCATTGAACAGGCTACAGTCGGCGTCCCACGAGTCGAAACTCTGTCTGGAAGTCTTGGTTGAGGTATTCCTTCGATGGGGCTCCTCAGGTGGACCTCTTTGATTCCTATGTGAACAGGAACTGCGAGTGGTTCTGCTCCAGGGAATTTCTGTGGCAGGGAGCTCTAGTGGACGCTTTGATGGACAAGCATGATTTCTGCCTGATGATTTTGATTCCTCCGGACTGGGCCCAGGAATATGGTACATGGTGTTGCTGGATATGTCCATCTGCCCTCCCTGGCGCCTTCTGCATAGAGTGGATTTTCTCACCAATCGCAGGGGGTGAATCCTCTATCCGAACCTCGCCAGGCTGAACCTTTATCTCGGGCTGCTGAAAGGCTGAAGTATAAAGCCTGTGATTTGTCAGAGGGCGTCCTGAACCTGCTCCTCTCTGCTAAAAGACCTGCCAACAAATCCATTTATGCATGTAGGATGGCGTATGTTCTAGGCTTGGTGCCAGGAGAGGGATCTTCACCCTTTTACATGTTTCACATCCTCTGTTCTAGATTTTCTGCTTTAGTTTTCCTGGACGGGCCTGCAGATTGGCACTGTGAAGGGGTATCCGGTCCATTTTGGTTTTTAAGAGAACCCCTGGAGCAGGGATTTGTTTTTCACAATCCCCAGTCAAGCAATTTTTGTGTGGATTGCATAATCAGTTTATCCCACACGCAGGTTTGTTGTTCGGGCTTCGGTCTTGAATTGAGTGTAAACATTTGTTATGGGTGCTCTGTTTGAGGCCCTGCATTCTTGTTTTTTAAGATTACTCACTTAAAGTGAGTCTCCTAGTCGCCATTACTTCCACTAGACTGGTGAGTGAGCTCCAGGCGGATCTGTCAACCCTCCCTATTTGGTTTTCTCAAAGAGAAGGTGACGTTGAGAGTCAGGTCATCCTTCCTCCGGAAGGTGGTCTCTGATTTCCATCTCGGTCAAAAGGTCCATCTTCCTGTTTTTTCCCCTCTGACTCATCCTTCCAAAGTAGAGGACCGATTCCATCAGTTGGATACGGTGCAGGCCTTCAGCTATAGGAATGATGACCAGCTTTTTATTTTATTTATAAAGCGCACTAAACAGGGAGGCATCAAGGCACTGCTACAGAAGTACTTAATAGGTAATGCATTAGGTGGCAATGTCTTCGGCAACTGAGTATCACGTTAAGGTGATCGTAGGAGATGAGTCCCCACCTGGTCACCTCGTGGGTGAAATGCAGCATCTTGAGTTGTTTGCCAAAGGTCCAGTGTGAATGTTCAGCTCTTAGCGATAGATGTAAGTTCTTGGAAGCGATGACGGGGAAGCTCAGCCCCAATGATCTTTGTGGACTGAATCTTGGTAGGGGTAGGAGGGGAGGAGGGGTGAGTCGGTACATGTTGAAGGAACGGGTGGGTCTTGATGACTTACTGAGCTTTTGTGAGAGATACTTCGGACCGTGTTCAAGAAGCATTTGTGCGTGATTGCCAATGTTTTGAAAAGAATGCGCTCGCAAATTTGTAGCCATTGTGCGCTTCTGACAGCAGAGATATCTTCACGTTCTGAGTGTACTGTATCACCTGCAGCTTGCTGAGGTTACGGGCGAAGTTACCTGCAAACAGGGCATTTTACAATTGTCTAGTCTGGAGCCTGTGAGTGCTTGAGCAATGGAGAGATGATTGTCAGTAGAGAGAACAGGCTTGCAGGCATTAATTTGTTCTCTGTTGTAGGCAGTGGAGGATGCAATGACATTGACTTGCCTGTTGAGAGGAAGGGTAGAGTCTAAGTAGACATAGAGGGTCTTGACCTCACTTGAGACTGGGATAGTGATGCCATCGATGACAAAGGATCGGTAGGCTCATCCAGTTTAAGTAGGGATTGCGAGCCAACCAGAAGGATCTCTGTCTTGTCATCATTGAGGCATAGCCTATGGGAAGCCATTCATGCCTGGATAATTAGGTAGGCAGGTTTCCAGTGATGTTATCAAATTGGAAATAACACATTACTTTTTTAACAAACCTACAATAGCGATGTGGGAGGCCCAAATTAAAAAGAAAACATAATCAGTATTTTTTTGCTATTTTAGGTAGGTTTGTTAATAAAGTTTACATTATTACATTTTTCAGTAAGATCACAGTGAACCGGTAGACAGAGTGCAGAGTATTTGAGTCAGTGGCGGAGTCGCCAGTAATGGGTAAGAGTAGTTGTGTGTCATCTGCATAGTTAGTGTAGGATATCTGCTGGACGTCTAGGAGATCAGAGGGGTTTGGTGAAGATATTGTACAATGTGGGTGAAACGCAGGAGCCTTGGCAACCCCACAGGTGACTGGGGTAGAACGGCGGATGCAGTGGATGAAAAAACTCTCATGGACCAGTTAGAAAGAAAAGAGGAAATCCAGGCAGTAGCTTCAGTAGAGAAGTAAGAAGCGGAGCGAAGATGTTGGCATATCATTTGATGGTCTACTTGATCAAGGTAGCTGATAAGTCTAGCAGTAAGAGCAAGGCAGATTTACTAGATTCTTTGATGTCGTCTAGTTGATGTTTTAGGTCAAGTAGTTTCTGTGCCGTGGCCTGAACAAAACCCTGAATGGCGCAGGCCTAGGAGGTTGTTAGATTTGAGATGAGACTGAATCTGGAGGTATGCTGCCCAATCAAGAAATTTGAGCAGGAAAGATACGGTGGTGATGGGCGGCAGTTATTAGGGGTGGCTGGGTCTAAAGTAGGTTTTTTTAATGGTGGTAAAACCCAGACATCTTTTAGGTTGGTTGGCACTGAGCTTCAGGCGAAGGACATGTTGAAAATGTAGAGATGAGGAGTGCAAGCGCTTCTTCACAGTCCTTGATGACTCGGCCGGGGCAGATGTTCCCTTGGCATTTTGAAAGTTTAAGGCCTTTGATGATTTGGATAACTTCAGGTGTTGAGACTGGCTTGAAGTTGAATAGTAGAGGTTTTGCACGGGAGCTGGTGGCTCAGTGGCAAGAAGATTTGCGGGTAAATTACTCAAGGTGTTGTTCTTCACCTGGATCTTTCCCTGAAGAGATGTGATATTGTCTAATAGGGCATTATATATGTTGGAGCACCAGGTGCTGTCTTTGGTGCAGTTGGAGGCAGAGGGGGTACAGGAGATTCTAGCTACCGTAGGATTGTAAAGAGCTTGTGTGTGCTTGATTTAGCTTTAGAGAATTGTGTATTTCAAGTGGAACTTTTGGCTTGAAGTATTGCGCGTTTGTAGGATTTCGCTAGTGAGGTGAAGTTGGCTTTGCTGGAAGCTGAGAGGTTGTTTCTCCTTGAGGTTTCTGTCACATGTTTGTTTGCACAGTGTGCTTTGAGATCATGGGTGAACCAGATGTTGCAATGTGCAGCGGGTTTGGCCTTACGTAGGGTCGTGGGTGTCACTGTGTTTGTGACTGATGTGAGGATGGAATTGTAGATATCCACAAGGATGGCCGGGCCATTTCAGGAGTTTGTTTAGCAGGGGTAGAATACTGGTGGAAGATATGATGCTAGTGTTTCTCGTTCGTGTAGGTTGCAGAAACATAGCAGTAGTTGGAATAGTAGTTGGTGTTCAGAAAGAGATGTTGTGGTCCGTCCAGAGGCAGGGCAGATTGGATGTGATGTTGCAGTTCAGGACAAAAAGCCAGTCTAACATATGCAGCCTTTGGCGTGGGTAGGGTTGAAGATGCGCTGTGTAAAGCCTGATGCCTTGATGCTGCTCACTAGAGACAGGGTGTTTAGGTTGGTGTCATCTTTGAAACCTAGATGGAAGTCCCCTATGAGTAAGGTTTTGGAGGCAGGTTTGGAGTTGGCAGAGAGGAATTGCATGATGTCCTCTTCAAAGGCGAGTGGTGGGCCAGGAGGACGATAGATACGGTGTAAGACTGTTGTAGCAGTGTGTGAGAGGGTCTGTTTGACTGTGAGGAGTTCTTCAGATGGGATGGAGGCATTACTGCTTTCTTTGATTAATAGAGAGTGTAACCGAAAAATAATGTAGTTATGCGGCACAGCTAGAGATGGGGACAAATCCAGATGAGGCTTGCAGCCATGTTTCACAAATGGCTTGCAAATCTAGGTTGTTAGAGGTGTTGAGATCAGAAAGATCCAAAGCATATGCAGGGCGGGATCCTGCATTGACTAAGGCACATTTTAAGGTTGGTGCTGTGAGTTCCTTGATGAACCCTCTTTGTGTGGGACATGTGTTGATTGAGGGGCTGGTAGGGGTGCACTTTAGAGCGCAGTGGGTGTAGCCAGGCAGGTCTGAAGAGCAAGTGCCTGTTAGTGGAACCCCTTGTGGTTTAGAGGAGAGGTTAGAGTGGTGTTGGTAGCCCTGCAGGGACTGGAATCACTGTTATGGTCAGTGCTGATGGTGTTGGATGCGTAGGTCCGTGGTGAGGCCAGGGAGGTGGCATTGGTACAGCACTGGGTGGAGGTGTCAGGACAGATGCTGTGCAATGATGGTCCAAGGTGCAGAAGGGGTAGCATTGCAGTTCAGGATAGCGCTATGCAGTGATGCGGTACGTGGGCTGGTCGGGCGCGACGTCACTGATGTTAGGACTTCAGCCAATGCAGGTGGTGAGCATGGGACAGCAGGTTCTGCCTGCCGGGCTGGGTGTGTAGAGAGTCTGCTTGTGCACAGTGGCCGGTGCTTATTACTAGTAGTGGGCGTTGAGCTACCTGTTAGATGCAAAGGCAAGGGAGTCCCTTCAGAGACACATACCTGTCTTGCATTACAAAGGCACGATAGTCAGCAGTTGGTCGCCAGGGAGCCTATGTATTGTGCTTTCTTGAGAGAAGGGGCAACATGGGTGAAGTGAGGACCTTGGCAGTAGGTGCCAGGATGCTAGAAGGTCGACAGTGGGATGTTCACATGGTGCGGGAGGTTTTTGGCCATAGATGGTGTAGCTTTGTTCAGTGAGGGGTGGAAGATCACATGCTTATGTGACTGTGCCTGCAGGTGGTTGTCCAAGACCTGGCCGTGTCGAGCCAGGGTGTAGCGGGCGGTACTATGTGAGTGGTTTCTGTAGGGGACGGCAGTGGGCAGTGAGTTGACGACAGAAACGCCGTACATGGGTGAGTGCAATCATTTCTCTTCGCAGTGGGGGTAGGAAAGAGGTCTGTGGTGGCAGGCATGCTTCATGTTTGGTCTTGGCACAATGGTTAAAACACAGTAAAGAGTGGAAGGTGAGAATCACCTTACCTTATAATTTGGGAACTTGGTGTGGGTGCAGTGATCATCATCAGCCGTAGTGATCGGAATAGGGACATCAAAGGAAGTCTTGAATGGGCAGGGCACATGGATTGTGGTGATGCAGGCTCTGGCACCGCTGGTGTACACCATTGGAGGAGTTTGCTCTTTTGGAGGGCCAATCCAGGTACTCGATGCTGGGGGCTTGGCCATGGTGATTGTCGGCGCTCAGGAAAAACCTGTTTCTCATGGAGATGCCGGTGGGCATTTTTAAAAGGCCTTGCTTGCGGTCAGGGAGACTGTGCACCGATGCACATGTTACATCAGGCGGATCACCAACAGTTAAAGGGGGGCATCCCTGTAGGGGGCTTCTTCGCTGCAACCTGTTCTTCGTTGTTGCAGGCACAGACATGGGTTGTTATGGTGCAACCGCTGGCAGAGGGCAGTGACCAAACAGACCCTGCTTATCGTAGAGTCTTTATTTTAGGTTTGTGGGCCTCGCTAGCATAGGCTTTCCTATTCCTGGTTAGTTCTACTGAGAGGTAGCCTCGACTATCTGGCATCTATCCTCAGCCAGAGTTGTCTCCCTAAATGCAGGCCCACTGACTCCCTCAGAGATTTCCAAACCACCCCAACACTATTCAGTTGTTGGTGGTCTACTAAGGAATATGGACAGTGCCTTCCACTTGCTCAATTGAACTCTGCTAAATTCACTAACTCCCAGGCTTAACCCTTCTTTCCTAGTCCCTCCTCTCTCCAGTCCTCTGATGTTTCACACCTCCTGCTGCTTGCCTCCACCCTGATGTTATTACTTCTTGCACACCACCCATTACTGCTCCTCTTGCACAATACTACTCTCATCTTCCCACTTCTGCCCTCCACTTCCCTATACTACTATGCTCTTCCTACTAATATTTATCATCCAGTTCTGTTCGCTTCACATCTACTCCTTGCACCAACTACTACTCATGTGCCACTCACACAGGCACACTCAAACTGCAGAAACTCTCACTGTTCACTCAATACCTCACCTGCTGAAGCTTTCACCTCTACAGCTTTCTGTTCTCTCCTCTCTTCTGTTGGTCTCTTAGTTGCCCTCTCCTACCACCTCTGACCTCACCTGAAATACCCACAATCCCTGTTGCAGCCTTAAATTCTCCCCCTCTCTACCGTCCCTACCCTCTGCATTGTGAGAAACCAGAAGGTGCCTCACCCACTAGTCCCCGGGAATCTGTCATCCAGGTGGCCAGGACACGGCCATCACTTTTAGATCCAGTTCCTGGGGGTGGACCAGTGCGGGAGGATCCCCTGGGTGAGGGGTCTTCAGGGAGTGGGACACCAGATGGTGAAATGCGGTATCCCCTTCCCTGTAACACCTTTACCCCATCCTACCAGGTATGATACTTAGAAACTGAAGCCCCCACACCCCTTTCACTACACAAACACTTTCTCACGGACAGCCCAGCTATGAGAGAACACGGACGAACACCCGAGCCGTATACCCGACGTGTCCCAATACAATGGTCAGGCAATTACTGATCATCACACACACCTGACTTCCATTTGCACTTCCCCACACAGATAAAAGGCAGGGCATGAGAGCACACTTTAAGCGAGGCAAAGCACACGAGGACACGGCAGTTCCAAGATGGCAGTTTAACACAAGGAGAATGACGGCTAAACCAAAGGGGATCACAAGAAGGGAAGTACCCTTGACCTTTTCGCCCAGGAACCGTTACTTTCATGAAACCTCATGAATAGAAAGCATAAGACCAGGAAACCAGGCTGAGGAATCCTGCATTCTGTGTCAGAGGTTCCAGGGGCCCTCCAGCATAGATAATCAAGGCAGGGAGAATCACCAGCTTCTGTGGTACTGTCCTTGGCTCCAACAAGAACGCATTGTAGTCAAATCAACACAGATGGTGAGTTGGGGAGACCGATACAAGGCCGGTCTGTGTTGAAGCCAAGGTTGCAAGCGGCAACCTTGTATGGTGTGCGCTGGATCTGAGAACATTGAGTGAAACGCGTGTGATAACCAATGCAATTAAAGTTCAACTGAGTGATTGAACCTTGAAGCTAAAATATATGATACCTTTGACAGGGTGGTTCGGCATTGATTTTGTGTTAAAATGGATCTGAGCCCGACAGAGGGGATCCGGGGTGAACCGTGAATCACCCGAGAAATTGAATACGTGGAAATCCTAAGAAAATTGTGTACATGTGAAAAACTTACTTTGTGTTAAAGTGGGTCTGGGCCTGGCTGAGGGGGATCCAATGTGAACAGTAAATTGCCGGAAAAAGTGTGCGTAGGAGAATCCTGAAAGTAAAGGAACTTTATTTGGTTGTTGCATCAGGCCCTCTGAGAGAAGACACTTTGAATGACAAAGAGACTTTGGCACAGAAGGCCGTGATGTTGGAGTCTTGAACTGCACCCTCGTGCTAGAGAAGCCAGAGACTGTGCTAAGCTCGAGTGTGCCGCCTTATCCAGTGCTAAAAACGTGGGGAAGGGAAGCCAAAGCCTTGAATATCCTGACATCTCATTTCTTGAACACTTTTCTTTCGCATAACATTGTTTCCCACGCTATTTGTATTTAGAGGTAAGGATTGGCAATAGCTTTATTAGTATAGGCCCTTTTATTTTGACAAGATACCACTAGGACTGTGTTATTTATTATTTGAAGGTCGTAGCTTGCTCCCATCTTTATATTTAGGATTAGATGGGCCTTTTTCAAACCCAATTAAAGCTCAGTAAACACCCTTGAACTGTGGTCACTTGTGTTTGTCTTACTGTTGATACCATGCCTTCCTTACAGCATGTTTAAGACAAGAAAAGGTGACTATCCCCCACCGACTTTCTCTGTATGAGTGGCCGGTTTACTGTAGCTGGGATCAGGAGGCCACAATCTGAGTACGTGTGCAGGCTCCAGTCTTTTTTGAATTTGTCAGCAAGTTTGTTGGTGGGGTGGGTTCTTTATTCCCACAGTTTTTCTTGATGGTTTAGGGGTTGGTGATCTGTCCGCGATAGAGTGCGCAGCCTCCTGGCTGGAACCCCATGTAGTCAACGGCATTGTCGCGTTTCTTTCTCTCTCTCTCTCTCTCTCTCTCTCTTTTTCTCTCTCTTTCTCTCTCTCTCTTTCTCTCTCTCGCCTCTGCACAACAGGGGAGCATATGCCATTCTCAAGCTCCCTCTCTGGGTCTTTCATTTGCTGGTTCCCTCATTTGCTGGTTCCCTCTGCTTTTCTGGTTTGCCTCCCGACCTGTTTTAGAATGCAAAATACTTTCCCAGTGTATGGTTGGGGTCTGGATTTAGATTACTGAGCTCTGCGCCATAGCATTTTGGCAGTAGGGAGAGGGTTATGGACGGGAAGATTCTCTGCTGCTCTAGTTCAGCTTAAAGGATGTAGCATTTCTCTGTTATGTAGTTGTGGGCCTCCCCCGCCGCCTTAACTTGTCACATACCTCCACCCTTAACTCGAAGTTGTCCCTCTCTCGCTGTAAGCTAACTGACTGCCCCTCTGTGACAAGGCCTACTTACAGGCTGTGTCAGGAAAGGAGGGGTGGGGTCCACCCCAAACATTCCCTGGTGCTCGCGCAATGATGATGATGGTGAACACTGACAGGGGAAAGCCGTAGTGGGAAGCAGCAGATGGAAGCCACCATGCAGCAGCAGTTTGGACTTTGTCGCAGCAGGCAGCCAGCTGCCTAACAACCCAGTAGGGACATTTGTGGTTGAGAAGCAGGATCCAGGCCTAGGGAAGACTCAGCGTGGATCTTTGGGACGGGACCCCCTGCCACATGTGGTGTGAGAAGTGGGATAATTTCTTCGATACAAAAGGCAGACCCAAACGCCAACAGCATGAAGATAGTATGTCTTACTGGGATGGTTTGCTGCTTACCTAATATGTTAATGTTTTGAGCTGTTTGGGGGTAAAGAGCTGCATCCCCATGTGCACAGACTGAGTTAGGCAGTGTAAAGCTCCTTCTTGGTTTAGAAGTGTTGGCCAGATTGCAGTCTTCTTACATCTTGACTATAGGGGAGCTGTTGCGGGGAGGCTTTGCACCCTCACAGGAAGGTGGAATCGGCAGTTCTTTTCTCCTGCAGTATATACTGTCCAGGCCACTGGTTCTGAACACTCTTCTTCCCGGAACAGGGGTGCTAAGGACTCCGACTTCCGCTCTTCCTCTTGCTATGCTGTGAGATTTTCTGTCTCTAGTTCGAGATTGAGGGCAGAATGGAGAAGTCCAGTCTCCATAGTTTCTTTGGTTCTTCTTTAAGCTTCTCGGGACAGAATCTAAGCAACTTCCCTGGTTTCGAACAGGCATAAAATCTAACATGTTTGGAACTTGGACGGGGTTGGGGGTCCTGCTTTCCGGGAGTCCACAGAAGTAGTTTGTCTGGGTCTGTGTTTGATCCATGTTGGCATTGTAGGACCTGGCCTCCAAATCGTAGTAATCTTCTCCATTTCTCGTCCTGTCTTTTTGGGGTCATTTGATTTTTTTGTTTGTTGTTGTACTCCTCTGGATTCTCTGGCATACATGGCTCTTTGGTGGCATTAGCAGTTTTGATGGCCTCTTCCAAAGTGGTCTTATCCAACTGCCACGGACTTTCTGTACGTATTGGGCAAGAGAGTCCATACATTTTACAGCACCAGCCTCTTTTACCTCTTCATAGGTTTAGTCCATTAAACATTTGATCAGCAGATCTGATTCTGTGGGAGAGCTGCTAAAGATGTTCTCCTTGACGTAGCCAGAGATGCTAGAATGTTCTCGATCTTGCCCTAGTTGTTCAAGAATATCTCTCTTCAGTTCTTCGTAAAGCGTTCTTCCATCTGGGCTAAGGACCTGAAAGGCTTGCTGGGTCTCCCCTGTCGGCAGCGGCACAATATATCTGGTCCATTGGTCATGGTGCTAACCTGCCGTTATGGCCTCCCTCTCAAAGTGTACAAAGAAAGCAACCGGATCCTCCCTTCTGCCGAGCTTCTCCAAGATTATCAGGGGTACCGTTGTTTGTTCACGTCTTTCCGCCATAAGACTCTGTAGATCGCCCCTCATCTCTTGGTATTGTCGACCTATGGGTAACTGCTGCTCAACTTGGCTCATTATAGGTCTTCCATTTTCATCTGATCGAAGTCTCTTGGTTTTCCCACTATTCCTAATGAAGGAGAAAGTATTTCCTCTTCTTCGCCCAAATCAACAGGCTCTCTCTGCTTACTGAAGGCTTTGTTTTCAGGAAGGTCCGACAGTCTGCTTCTTGCAGCTTGGTTCCAGCTGTCAGTGCCAGCTTGTTCTCAGGATGTGTCCAACCATCTTCGGTGGGTCCCTTCTGCCATGAAGGGTTTACCTCCAAATAGGTTGAAATGGCTGGATTAGCGATCTGTCTTTCCTGATCCCTCTCCTAGATCATCCGTCCAGGATCCTTGCTTAAGGAGTCTAAATCCATTTTGATTTCCCTGACCTCTCTGTCTCAAGGTTTGGGCTGGTTTGTGGTTATGCTGGTTGTGGTTTCCGAGTAGTTATCCGTTCTTCGGCCTCAGTAGAACTCTGTTTTGTGTTCTAGCTGATCCTCCTTCTGTTACCACGTTTCACAGATGGTACAAAAAACATAGGCCCTTATTGACAGACACATTTTATAATGGTGCAATCCCATTGAAAAACACCCTGGGAATCAGGCCCTCAGAGTATCAATGCAGATACAGGGGTCTTTATTTTAGGTTTGTCGTCCCAAGGTTGTCACTCTCTTCTCCCAGGATTCTCCTCCCCATCCCAGGCATCTGTATTGCGGGTTTGTTTTAATGTGCAGTAACTACTACTATCTAGCAGCCAGCCATCTTCATCTAGAGGCGTCTTCCTAAATGCAGGCTCACTGACTCCCACAGGGGCTTCCTA
Source organism: Ambystoma mexicanum (assembly GCF_040938575.1). Lineage (NCBI taxonomy): Eukaryota > Metazoa > Chordata > Amphibia > Caudata > Ambystomatidae > Ambystoma > Ambystoma mexicanum. The sequence goes on along the minus strand of NC_090933.1, from coordinate 422,675,693 downwards.
GATCTCACTATACTATTCATTTGTTGGTGTTCTGCTAGGCAAACTTGCTCTGTTGGACTGGGCCAAATTCACTCATGCCCACACTTACCCCTTCTTTCCTACTCTTTCCTCATTCGAATCCTCTGTCCCTCTGATGTTTCACTCCTACTGCTTTCCTCCACTCTCTTTTGTTATGGCTTCTCCCACACCACTCACTCCTGCTACACAATTCCCTTGAGGCCCTTAGCTAGCAAAAGGCCAGAGAGACTTCACACTTGAGATTGCTGCCCTATTGGAAGGTTCAAACCCCAAAAACCCCTGCCTGTCACTGCCAACACACTGCTCTTCACCATCCTGCAGTCATCGCACGTCCCGAGGCCCGATGTTTAGGCCAAGGTGATGCACATTTATTTTTTCGAGCAATCTCAATTTCATCTTTTTCGTTCCTCATTTCAAAATGAAGAATCCCCTAAAGGGTTGCAGCATCACTCTGATACAAAAGCCTGGAACCAGGTTAAATCCTGGTGAGTTGACATTATTAGAAATGTCCACCTGATTCCAAGATGGCCGCTGGCATGAGAGCACTGTAAGCGATGCTCTCCAGCCCCCCAACGCTGATCTACAGATATTTCGCAAGATTTCTGCCTCGGGCACGAGTATTTAAACTAAAAGCATCTTAACCATCATCTAAGCAGTGCGGATAGAAACAGAAGAATTTGGGACTTGATCGGTGGAGCATAGCAGACCCCAGCAAAAGGAGGACTGGCCTGAGAACCGCAGGCAGCTGCGTCTGGGACGGTCCAACATTAGGAGCCATGAGACGCCCGCAAGGGAGGAACCGCAGCCGGCAAAGAGAGAGAGTCCCCCCCCCCCGAACACAAGCGAGTCTTGGGAAGCAGCCGGGGAGAACGCATACATGGGATTCCCAGAAGACGAGGTGAGCACAGGACCGCCAAAGAGAGGTGAGTGCGGAGAGGGCTCCTAGATGAGAGGACGCCCTCTGCAAGAGAAAAGTGGCAAAGATAAGATAAGGTAAGGTGAGCGACGAAGCGGGCGCCGGGCATACAGTGGCGGTGAGGGAGACACGGAGCAGGGAAATGGCTCCCCCCTACCGGCTCTCCCCCCGCAGCCTCCACCAGATCCGGGAGTCTCAAATAGGGACACAAGCGGAGAACATCAGAGAAAAAGGGACCGACCCTAGCCCCAGAAAATATCCCCCATGCAGCAACAAGACAGAAAACATAGCACAGCCCCTAAAGAAAACAGTGGGCAGATCAGAGCTAAGGCCACAGTGGTTGCTTTCTAGAGGCACATCCTGTGGCAGGTTATCAGCAAGGCAGCTACATGGGCTATGCCCTCGCCCTTCTGCAAGCACTACTGCTTGGATGCCGTCTCCAGGTCGGACGCAGCATTTGGTCAGGCTGTGTTAAGGAACTAGTTTTCTTAAGAGGGCACCTCTCCACCCTGGGGCTACATTCTGTTGTACTCACCCATACAGTATGGAGCAAAGGGGACAGGACGTAGGAGTAAATATAAGTTACTCCTGTAGTGACTAATGTACTCCTAGTCCATAGTCCCCTTTCTTCCATACCTCCCACCATCCTTCCTCCTAATAAAACTGGTGTCATTAGGCAATGTTACTATTGTTGACGCATCATAGGGGACTGAGGAGTGGCGCCGGTGGATGGAGTCAGGGGAGGGCATGCTCCAGGATCCGTGCACCCACACGCACCAAACTTAAAAGGGTAAGATGATCTTTCTGGTAAAAAAGGTTCCCTCTCCCGTCCCTAGCGAGCGACACCCATACAGTATGGAGGAAAGGGGACTATGGACTAGGAGTATGTTAGTCACTATGGTGAGTAACTTATAATTCAATTATTGTGGTCTCGTCTCCGCTTGCAACATCTTTCAAATCCCATGAACATTTCACAGAGACTTGCGAATGTGCGATTTCCTCTTGCAGGACCACTCTGCTACTTTGTACAATTGTCCACTTAATTCGTGTTTTATCGGCACACGCGGACCCTTCAACTTTACAAATTACTGTCACTTTCCCTTTAACATCAACCAGACTTTAGTTTCCCTTGATAACTCACCTGGTATGTTAATTGGATCGTAATCAAAAAGAAATAATGGAATGTTTTAATTATGTATAATGTAAGTTCATCATTGTTGCAATGTCCTCAATGGGCTCATCATTTAGCTTCTCGCCTACTGTCATTTCAGTATTACATAGCAATATCAGTAACATTTGCACTGTGTGTACATGAAATACTTTATCGTGGCTTCTCCAGCAGCAGCAGCACCAGCAGCCGATAAATGTGATTGTTGTGGCTACTGTGATAACTACATATTGTATCCACATATATTGTTTAGGTTAGACAAATGCTTGGGTGAAATGACATAGTATATATTTTGAAACACAGAATGGACATTCTTTGTGTTAACTTGAAACCATTCATTTCAGCAGCATAGTTTACTTGCAAAACATATATATATTTCTGAGGCTTGTGGAATCTGCTTAGATCACATGCTGTGCATAGGCCGACATCTAGTGGAAGCTGCGGAGTATTACAGTTTGTTTTTCGAAAATCGAAAAAGGGCGTCGACACAGGGCGTGCCAGTAATACTATCCCTAGTGTGACGTCCACTGTACCCATGATCCCTCACGCGTCTAGGATCCCCAGATTGTTTTTTTCCGCCATTCTGGTCGGAAGCACTTCATCGGAGTTCCCTGGCTTTGCCATATTTACACTTAAAACTAATTCTAATTTGCCCCGTTTTGTCACCCTTACGTCGACCAGCATCTCGACGCCGAACCGGGGAGGAGATCAACGTCGAAACCCGACGGATTGGGCCTTGAGGCTTCCGCCTCGGCTCGGGCCTGGGCCGCTGGCCTCGGCCCTACAAGTAGGGAGAGTGGGGGGTGGTACACTTCCACACTCGGTTATAGACACCTTCTTACCTACACACACTTGCCCGCTGCCCACAGGCGCGTATGGAGGGTACGCCCTTTCAGTTTTGCCCCAAGTGTAATAAGAAATACCCTTGGGTAGATAAGCACGCTACGTGCAACCTTTGCCTGCCCAGAGACCACCCCGAGGCGGGTTGCAGGGCCTGTAGCAGGTTTAAGACCAAAACTCTTAAGGACCGCTCCACCAAGCGTTGGGCCCACCACGCCAAGCTAGCAGCTATGGAGGCGTAGGGTACCTTCAGCGACGGCAGCGACGCCGGACTTTCGGACGGCGAGGGCACCAAGGTGTCGAAAGACAGCCTAACGCACGTCCCCGGCCTCGGAAGGTCGTCCGTCCCGGCGACTATGGGGAAGTCCCCCGGCGACAAGAGCGTTACACATACACACGCTAAACACAAAAAAGCCACCCGAGATTCGACGTCGTCGAAACCTCGGAAAGAGGCACAGAAGGAGCGGTCCGAAAGGACGTCCTCTGGGCGGTCCCGGTCGAGGTCGCCGCACGACGTCAGGCAAGCCTCCACACTTGCACATAGTGCCTCACCCATTAACATCACGGAAGATCACTCGTCCGGAGACGAACACGGCTTCCATCCCCAGCCTGCACCCCAGGGAAAGGGTACATCACTTGGGAGTGAGGAGGGCCCAGTTTCGAAGCCTAGTTCGAAACACAGGGATTCCACCTCCGATCCTCGACGCCAGGCGTCGAAAGATAAGGGAAAGGGTAAACACACTTCCACCCACGGGGAAGGGGGTAAGCAACAAAGGAAACAACCCTTGCAATCCCCCACAACAATAGAACTGACTTCCCCGTCCAAGTCTTCTCAGGGACAGTCCATAGAGAGTTCCAGCAAGGTCACCCCAAGCTCAAAACTCTGGTCATGCGAGGACATTGACAGAGTAATGTCAAGGATGTCCTCCTTAGCAAATTTCTTCGAAAGACACCCTGACCAACTACTAGCTTTAAACCCTCAGGAATCTTCTCCCTCAGGTTCAAGGGACCCTATCCCTTCAAATAAAAGGCCCCGGGTCGAGACACCATTAAAGGCTTCAGACCCCTTCGAGGTCCAACCCTATTCTTGCCTTTTCCCTACAGGCCAAGGAGACTCTTCCCTTATAGAGGGCCAGGATTTTGAGACACCAGAAGATCTCGCAGTGTCAGATTATTACGGGGAGGACGTAGACGAGGATGAGCCAGAAAATAGCCCAGATATTTTCAGAATGGACTCACCAGTCGAAAGGGAAGCCCCAGTGTCTGATTCCCCAATAGATAATCAGCCCCTCCTGAATGAACTGCTCTCTCGGGCAGCTAACCACTTCCACATAGACACACAAGGTGTCCAAGAAGAGAGGGACTTCGCGGAGGAACTAATAGGGGAAAGGAAGACAGTAGCCCAGACCATTCCCATCCTGAAATCTATTCAACGCAGAATAGCACCATCCCTTGTCAACCCAAACCTGACAAGACCTGTAAACCCGAGAGTAGAGAAGCTGTTTAAAGCAGCCCAGTCGGACCCTCTATATATTAGAGGCCAATTTAAGCCAGACTCTCTAGTCGTAACTAACACCCGCAAGAGAGCTGGAACCCCATTATCTTCCTTGGAGGCTCCCCCCGACAAGGAAAGTAAGAAACTCTATGGTTTTGGTAGGAAAGTAGCTTCCACGGCAGCCTACCAAACCAGAATCGCGAATTCCACCACACTGTTGGCCAGCTACAACTGCCATCAGTGGGAAGAAGTGGCAGCACTAATAGATTCCGCTCCCGAACCCCTTAAGAGCCAGCTATCTCGCATTTGTGCAGAGGGAAGAAACGTCTCAGGCTGCATTTTAAAAGCAACTTTAGACGCCGCAGACAATGCGGGTAGAATTATAGCAGAGGGGACTGTCATCAAAAGACATGCTTGGTTGAGGCAGTCGGGATTCAGAGCAGAAACACAAGCTGCACTCTTAGACAAACCAGTGGAAAGTGATCTCCTGTTTGGAAAGGCAGTCGAGGACGCACTAAAAAACGCTAAGGAGGAATTCGACACCCTCAAATCCCTTGGCCAGTTAACTACAAAACCACCTAACCAAAGAGGGAACGGCAATTTTCGTCGCCCCCGCGGCCAAAATCCCAATAGAGGAAATAGCTATTCCCACACCCAGGGTACACAGTGGAACACCAACTCACAACAGTCTACCCAGGGGTATGGTAGGGCTAGTAAAAGAGGACGTGGTAGAGGCAGAGGCAGCCCCAGTAAAGGAGGCGGCACGCCTCCACCAAAGCAGTGACGCTCATTTCAGGGTCCCTTCCCATGCAACCCCAGTAGGGGGACGAATATCCAGCTTCACCCAGGCATGGGAAGGGATAACATCCGACAGATGGGTGCTGTCGACGGTATCCAAGGGGTACTGTATAGAACTACTGCAACGTCCCCGAAACCACCCTCCAAGACAAAAAGTCCACTCTTTAGAACATCAAAAGATCCTCCTCGAGGAAATCTACAATCTGCTCCTAAAGGACGCGATAGAACTCGTCCCAGGACACCAGGTAAACAAGGGTATCTATTCAACTTACTTCCTTGTGCCAAAAAAAGATTTAACAATGCGCCCAGTATTGGATTTACGGCCTGCCAACAAGTATGTCAAGCCCCAAAAATTCCATATGACCACGCTACAAGAGGTAATCCCACTCCTAAAAAAGGGGGATTACATGGCAACCTTGGATATGAAAGATGCCTATTTTCATATTTCCATGCTCCCGGCGCACAGAAAATACTTGCGCTTCAAGGTGGACAGTCGCCACTACCAATTCAAGGTACTGCCCTTCGGGATAGCTTCAGCACCAAGGGTATTCACCAAGGTACTGGCGGTGGCAGCTGCACACCTACGCAGGGAGGCAATCCCAGTGTACCCTTATCTAGACGACTGGCTCATAACGGGGGAAACCCCAGGAATCTGCAGATCAAGCATTCAGAGGACTATCGACCTCCTCCACGAATTAGGCTTCTCTATCAACGAGAAGAAGTCAAGTCTGGTGCCAAGCACCTCAAAACAGTTTCTAGGAGCTATCCTAGATACTAAGAGAGAATTGACCTTCCCTTCGGAAGAAAGAATTCGGAATATACTTCTGCAAATTCCGCATTATCAGTCAGGTCAACAGATAACAGTACGCAAAGCTATGCGGTTACTGGGCATGATGGCGTCATGCATTTACCTGGTCCCCCACGCGCGTCTGCGCATGCGTCCCATGCAGGAATGGTTGGCGAAACAGTGGTCTCAGGCAAGTGGTCAGTGGGACGATCTAGTGGTCGTTTCGCCAACACTCGTACAGAGCCTACACTGGTGGACAAGAGAGAATCTTGCAAAGGGGAAACCCTTTTACGATCCCGAAGTACAGGCAGTGGTTACTACAGATGCATGCCTGACTGGGTGGGGAGCTCACCATCTCCACCACACAGCTCAGGGTCTCTGGTCTCACTCAGTAGCCAAGAACCACATCAATCTGCTAGAGCTTCTGGCAGTATTCCGAGCGCTGCAGGCGTTCGAGCCCCATCTACTGAACTTGTCGGTGCAGATCAGGACGGACAGCACGACAGCCATGTTCTATCTGAACAAGCAAGGAGGGACTCGTTCGCCAAATCTGTCCAAGCTTGCCCAGAAAATATGGATATGGGCACTCAGACGGAACATCTTCCTGTCATCGCAACATGTTCCAGGGGAGCTCAATTCCCTAGCGGATGCTCTAAGCAGAGACCCCCTCCCAGAAGAACACGAATGGGTCCTTCACAGAGACGTAGTAGAAGATCTCTTCTCTCAGTGGTGTTTCCCCACTATAGACCTATTCGCCACAAGCGAAAACAAACAATGCCCAGGATTTGCATCCAGGTTCCCCCAAACGGACTCCCAGGGGAATGCCCTGTGGATGAACTGGTCAGGGATGTTTGCGTACGCTTTTCCACCAACTCCTCTCATCAGGAAGGTGGTGTACAAGATGAACAAGGAATCAATGACGCTCATCCTAGTTGCTCCCATGTGGGCGAGACAACCATGGTTTCCACACCTACGCAGGATGGCGGTGTGCGAGCCCATCAGACTCCCAGCCTGGTACAACCTTCTGTCCCAGCAACAAGGTCAAACACTGCATCAGGAACCCAACTCTATGAACCTAGCAGCATGGCTCCTGAAGTCATAGAGTTTGGACATCTCAAATTACCACAGAGGTGTATGGACATTCTAAAAGAGTCCAAGAAACCAAATACAAGACACTGTTACTTTGACAAGTGGAAAAGATTCGTTATCTGGTGCCAGAATAAACAAATCAACCCGGTTGATTGCACTCCTTCCAACGTTGTAACATACATGCTCCACCTGCTGGATGCAGGGTTGGTTTTTAACTCTCTGAAAGTACACCTGGCAGCCCTCTCGGCTTACACCACATCCCATAACAGGGTCTCGTGGTGGAAAGTACCAGTGGTTAAAGCCTTCATGGAAGGAGTAAAGAGACTTCACCCTCCTATTTCGAACCCACCGCCAGGATGGGACCTCAACGTGGTGCTAGCTAAGCTCATGGGGCCCCCCTTCGAACCCATGCATAAAAGTAGTCTCAAACACCTGACTTATAAAACGGCCTTCTTAGTAGCCATTACCTCCATAAGAAGGGTCAGTGAAATTCAGGCTCTGTCAGTGCAAGATCCTTTCTTTACTATCCACAAGGACAAACTGGTTTTACGCACACACCCTAGGTTCTCACCAAAATTCATATCCAAGTTCCATGTAAACCAGTCCATCGAGCTTCCGGCTTTCTTCCAAAACCCACAAAGCTCGGCTGAGGTGAAACTACACACCCTAGATGTGCGTAGGGCGGTCTTATACTATGTAAATAAAACCAGACCGCTAAGGAAAACAGATCAACTGTTTGTCTCCGTAGCTACAGGCAGAGAGGGGGATCGCGTCTCTAAGGGCGCTATCTCTAAGTGGATTATCAACTGTATACAGCTGTGTTACTCTCTTTCTAAAAAGACTCTGCCGTTTACACCAAGGGCCAACTCTACTAGAGGCATTGGGGCCACTCTGGCTTTCATTGCAAATGTTCCCCTCGACACCATTTGCAAAGCAGCTACTTGGAGCTCTATTCACACTTTTACTCAGCATTACTGCATTGACACTCATTTCAAGACAGATACACAAGTGGGACAAGCGGTTCTAAGACACCTGTTTGCTCATGACCCTTCTCACATCCCACCTCCTTCTTCTGGTACTGCTCGCTAATCTATGCACAGCATGTGATCTAAGCAGATTCCACAAGCCTCAGAAGGGATACATTACTCACCGTAATCGTATTTCTGATGCTTGTATCTGCTTAGATTCACATGCGACCCACCCTTCCTCCCCTCCGAGAGAAGGCGCATGGTTGCTTGTAGTCTTACCTTTCTGTCTATCTGCTTGGACTATCTGTACTCACGCTACTCCTCATGCTACCTCATGTCAGGAAAAACACAATCTGGGGATCCTAGACGCGTGAGGGATCATGGGTACAGTGGACGTCACACTAGGGATAGTATTACTGGCACGCCCTGTGTCGACGCCCTTTTTCGATTTTCGAAAAACAAACTGTAATACTCCGCAGCTTCCACTAGATGTCGGCCTATGCACAGCATGTGAATCTAAGCAGATACAAGCATCAGAAATACGATTACGGTGAGTAATGTATCCCATATATACATTTTCTTATTGATTCCTGATATCCCATGTGGTAGCTTTTCAGGTTCTCGGGTGAGACCAAACTTTTCCTTCCTATATGACTTGTCACTGGGTGTGGCCACACCTCGAACTGTGGTTTGTGTCACAGCTTCATTACCTGATATTATACATCTATGCCAACCAATCATGGTTTACACAGCAATGCGCATTATTTCAATCATGCCTTCGTTGCTGCCCTTTTTGGTACAAGGTGTATATACTCATACGTCCCGTCCCCTTTCCTCCATCCTTGTGGGCGTCCCCCAAAATGGGGACGGTACCGGAACCTTTGGCAGTGAAAAATTGTGCTTCCCCTTTAAATTGAGTATGGTGCACAGGGGCTACCGCCTTGGGGATGGGAATGCCCCGCTGAGGCCACGCCCTCTGGCGCCTCACCGCAGTCGCTTTTTCAGCACAGACGGTGTCCGACCTGGCAGCCAGCACAGAGACTTTGACTTTTTGCTTGCTTCCCGTTTGTTTTTTCAATATTATTTGATTTCCCTTCGGTGTCTCGCCTCCCCCGGCACATGTCTGCTGCAGGAGGCTTTACGAGATGTGCCTCATGCGACCGCTCGTTCCCAGACTCGGATCCCATGCACTCTGCCTTGAATTTTTGGGGCCCGACCACCGCTAGGGTTTCAATATAGTCTTGTAGCACTCTGTCACTGGGCATTGAAGAAACAAATGGCTCAGTGTAGAAAGATCTTGTAACACTTCTCCGCCCCACCTTAAAGTCTTTGTCTCTGTTAGGCAGAAACCTGTGCAGTTCCCTTTGGGAACACTGCAAAAGATTTAGGACTACAGGTGTTAGCAGTAAACCCACTTGGTAGCAGTCTGTACCACCTAGATTTACCTGGTAGCTGTGGCTGAGCAGCCAGACTTCCCTCAAGAAGAGTTAGGCAGTATGCAAAGTATACACAATAGGCACTCAGACACAATAATACAAGCAAACACTGACCAGAGCTTTGGTATCAAAGTATATAATTATTTATTTAACAACACTGTTTGAAACACTCCAGCACTCTTATTTGTAAAACACTCTAAACACAGTTACTATTATGATATATACAACCCTTATTCCTTATCAGACAAGTCTTAGTTAACACCACTTATTTCCAGACAGAGGTGAGTGCTTAACTATAGATGGCACTCCAATAAGTTCATGAAAAAGGGAGGGAAAAAGGCAGAATATGTGAAGATACACCACTCTAAGATTTAGGAACACTTTTAGCAAGGCAGAAGAGCAAAACTCACTTGTGAGCCAAAGTTCATAGGCTGGGCCCACTCTTAGAGATAGCAGAGGACAAATGCGCCCAAGATCACACAGTTACACTAGGCTTTGAAAGTCTTGCAGAGAGTTTGAAAAGAGTTTAGAGAGGCTCCTGAAAGTTTAGCCATGGTGTCCCAGGCTAACCCAGGTTCGAAAGCCGGGGGCTAAATCTATCCCGTACAGTCGGTGGCAAGGGAAGCCAGGCGGAACACGGTACCTTAAGTGGGAAGGCTCCTCCAGCGGTGGCAGTTGTTCCTGGCAGCGGGTGCAAGTCTCGGCGTCGTCCAGAGGAAAAGAAGATCTCGACTTGGAGGAAAGATGAAGGTCGTTGCACTGCCAGGGAAGAAACCAGCCACGGAGTTTTCCGGTTAAAGGTACTACCCTTTATTTCGCGGTTGTGGTAAAACATGGTATTCCGGTTGCCGGGGTGCTTGGCACAGGCAAGGCGGCCACGAGAGGCGTCGGGAAGGCGAAAAGACGGTGAAACTGGTTATCCCCACCAGTCAAAGGAAGAAGACTCTCCGGCGGGAGATCTCCTCTGTCGTTGGGAAAAGTGGTGTTGTCGTAGCAGGTCGGCTCAGCTTCTCCCTCGTCGGATTCTTAGGTCCTGTGGCGACTTCTGAAGTTCCAGTCCCCAAAGCCCTGCTTTTATGCAGAAAACCCCCATTCACTCAGCCTAGCTGTCACTCAAACATGCTAAGTGGTGAGCCGGCCGGCTCGCCACTTGGGTCAATTAGGACGGAGTGCGACTTGAGTTGCCTAAATCCCCCTCCACCCCTCCTAAGTACCCCAGACAGAGTGGCACCACTTTGGAGGGCTTCTGTGGAGAAGGCCGCCAAAAAGTGGAACAAAGGGCTCGACTTGGATTGGAGTCACAGAAGAGAACACAAACGCCATTTTAGAACCGAGTTTTGGCAAAAAATACCAACCAGAGAATTAATAAATAAATAAGCTGGCGGTATGTTCGAGGCTATCGTAAATAAAATAAATAAAGATAGTAGCCTCGAACAATGGGAAAATCCCATAGAGAAATCTTTGCGGTTGAATATAAAAAGTATCTACTGCCACCAGCCAAAACTCGATCAGGGGGGATGGAGACGTGCCCCCTCGACTAACAGACCCCGGGGCAATCGAATTGCCCCGGCCAGTACGTCCACAATATGATGGTTTGTACTGGTTTTGTTCAGAATTCAAGACTAGTAAAGTCAATGGTGACTTTACATGCCCTGGGAGACAGTCAGTCCCAGGGTATGGAGTCAATACTGGGGGGTCACTATGACACCCATGTGTTACTGCACTGAGGGTGCTGTGTAACACACATCACAAAAACACATAAAGCCCTATGGAGTAAAAGCCCCATAGCCCAGTAAACACATCTAGAGTCAAAGAAACACACTCAAATCATGTCCAAGAGTGAGGGTAAAAGAGTCTCACTCTTGGCAGGAGAAATAAATAAACCCCAAAAATCCAGCAAAGCTGCTGGGGGACTCACTAGGTTTGGAAATTCAGCCTAAACATTGAATTCTTCCTAACAGTCTTCACAACCTCTCTTTAAGACAAGATAGTCCCTCTGTTAAGCACGGATCTGCAGCGTGGCGACTCTTTCCCCAGGGTTCATACGGACAAGGGTTCCTCACGTTCAGGTTCTGGCAGGCCTGAGACATATAAGGCTAACGGGTCCCTAGCCGAGGGGCCCGGGGGCTCTTCCGCGTGTTCGGGTGACGGAACTGGCTACCAGCTCCCAAGCTGAGGGGGTCAGGGGCCCTACCGGGCTGTCCTCGGATGGGTGATTAAGTTTGTCAATCTTCTGAGAACCCCAAGGGTTAAGTGATCGTCAAGTGCCACCTCCAAGAGTTTGTCCTCGTCACGATCCAGCAGGGCTACCGGCTCAGGAGCCGAGAGCCTCAGCCTACCGGAGCTAGCTCCGAGGTAGTGCGTCAGGGCATTTCGACTACCGGCCATCCAGCCGAGCTCGGTGCCTACCAGAGTGGTCTCTGAGGTTGACACCCTTTCTTCAGGTGCAACATCCAAAATGGATCCTCTCATGTCTGAGGCCTCTCCTATCTCAGGGCCTTCGCGCCCTCCCGCCCATGCAGTGGCACAAGGCTTCAAAATGGTGGAGAGGCACGTGGCGGCCATCTTGGATATGAATCAGGGTCTGCCTGTGTTTTCACCCATCGAATGAGCTTTGCAGGACGATCCCGGTTCCCTTCGTTCGGGAAGTGGCAGCAGATTGTACGGTGCAAGTTTCTGGTCTCCTCAGGGATATACCTACCTATCACATCCTTATGGCTACATGCCCCAGGTGCCTCAGTGCTTTGACCACAAGCAGAGGCCCAGCGCCTCGAAGGGCAGGGCCCCTAGGGACCATTTGGCTAGCAAGGACTGCTTTTTTGAATGCTTCCTCTTGCGTTCTCCTCAGATAAGGGGCTAATAAAGGATATAGTGAAACAGGTCATCCTGCAGGTGGCGCCTCCCCCTCTGGGTAATCTTCCTGTTCCTCCAGCCTTGCCGGTTCCAATGCCGGTCCCTCCGCTGGCCCAGGCCCTACCAGTTGTTCAAACCCCTCCACCTCCTCCTGTACCACCAGTGCCTCCCCCTCAGCGCCCATTTGACTGGACTCGAAGGGATTGGGGTGGGGGGGAGATACTCCGGCACCAGCACACTTATCAGGCACCCTTACCCTTTACCACCTGGGGGATCTTTAGAATTACTTTATTAAATTATAATGTGAAAGCCTGACTAACCATATCGCTATGGGGTATTCCCTACCTAATTTACTAAGTAAGGTGCTCATTAGTCGTCTTGTAACGTCCAAAAGGGTGAGTCCACTGTCCAAAAATGAATAGTATCTGACCCTACCACTAAGTTGAACCAAAACAGAATAAGGCCAGGAGAATGTCACCCTTCTCCTGGCAGGTGCTTCATGCACTGTTCTCTCTAGTTTAATAATGTTCTCAACGGTTCAATATGTATGTTTCAAATAGTATTTCATGACTCCTCGTATCAACTCATTCAACTTTCTCAAAAGGGTCTTGCTGCTCCCTTTCTTTGGTACAACAACTTTCCTTGAGTCTGTTCGAGTTTGCCAGTTATTTCTCATGAAAGCTTCTTTTGCCTTCTGCTCCTTATTTTCTGTCTTTCTTATTTACCATTCATTCACTTGGTATTCAAGGTTAACTTTCCATTCTTTCTGCGAGGATTCTGTGTTTCCGTGTTCTGTTTATCATAAAGGCTTCCCATCCTTCCTCATTTCCCTTCAAATGTGCTTCAAACATTCTTACACGTCTCTTTCTCTCCCTTTCAGGATTAGTTAGTTTTCTCTCCTGGTCATTTTGGAAGCTCAAATTTAGCAAAAAATATTTTTCTCTTGCAGCTCAATTGGATTTCATTTTAGGGTGGGTTATCATTCTCTTTTTTTCACTTATTTGTATTTTATTTATTTGTATTGCGCATCAGGGCCCTGGGGCAGCTGAGCGCATATCTTACATGTTATGCATACATTGACATTGTACATAAGGATATTCGCAATTTACAGTATCATATGGCCAGAGAGGCGAAAATTATAACGTAGAACAGTTACATATATACAGGTGCGAATACAGACGCCAAGAGAACAGCAGGATAGCTAGATGTGATTTTGGTTCCAGAGGCCTGATTTAACCTTATTCATAAAGATCATGAAAGAAGGCTCAGCTCTGGTGGCGAGGGGGAGTGCGTTCCATTTTTTTGCAGCAAGAACAGGGAAGCTAACTCCACCCGCACTTTGTTGATTGACTCTGGGTATATTTACGCAGTGAGTTTGGGCTGTTCTGATAGGTCTGGCTGAAGTATGCCTAGTAAAGGTATTGCAAAGGTATGATGGCGCTTGATTGTGTAGGGACTTATATGTTAGTGATAGAACTTTAAGGTCAATTCTTTGATGTTTAGCCATTTAAGGTTTTGTCTAATAGTAGAGATGTGCTGTTTCCTTGGGATATTGCATGCTGATCTAACTGCATTATTCTGCATTACTTGCATTTTATTTAAATTTTGTTGAGAGGTGCCTAGGTAAAGCGTGTTTAGTCTAATTTGGATAGCACTAATGCTCTTGCAACTGATACAGTTGTTTGTGGATAGGTATGGGCGACAGGCTGTAATCAGCTTACAGGTATAAGCTGTAGCTGATGCAAGCGCATTAGTTTGTTTCTTAAAGGATAGTGCTGCGTCAATGTGTATACCCAGTGTTTTCACACTTGTGCTACATTAATGGTGTTATCATCGATGATAAAAGTTTTGAAGGCAGAGTTTAGTTTGCTCAGTTTGATGGGGGATCCAAGTAGTAGGAGTTCAGTGTTGTCGTTGTGTAGACATAATCGTGATTAGCCATCCAGATTTGTATTGTACCGTAGATATTGTTCAAAGTTTTGCTGTCTGCTTTGTAGTCCCCAGTGATGGGGATAAGGATCTGGGTGTCATCAGCATAGTTGGTATACGAGACACCCAGATGGTCCAGGATATCGATTAAAGGCTTGGTAAAAACATTATAGAGTGTTGGTGATACACATGATCCCTGGGGGACTCCACAGGATACCAGTGATGGTACTGCTGAGGCTGATGGGGCAAAGACGCGCATGGATCTATTGTTAAGGAATGATCTAATCCACATGTTGGCTTGGTCGGAGAAGTGTGTAGCAGATGCCAAGTGCTTGCATAGTATGTCATGGTTGACTAAATCGAATGCCGCTGATAAGTCAAGTAGTAATAGCAAGGCCGATTTACCTTTATCTTTTAATGCCTGAATTTGGTTCTTGAGATCGACAAGAGCAGTCTCTGTCCCATGTCTGGGTCTAAATCCAGATTGTCTTAGGCCTAGTAGATTTAGTTTCCAGGTAATGCTGGATTTGTAGATAGGGGGCTCGATCCAGTATTTTCAGCAGAAAAGGGACTGTTGTGATCGGCCGGTAGTTAGATGGGTTGTTTGGGTCGAGCGTAGGCTTTTTCAGTAGTGGGAGTACCCAGACATCTTTTAGGTTCGTAGGTACAGAACTCATAGCAAATGAGGCGTTGATGAACTTCGTTATGAACGGGGAGAGCACAGAGGCTGCTTCTTTGATTAAGGTAGCTGGGCAGATATCGCCCTTGCAATTCGATGGTTTAAGTTTAAGTATGATCTGTTCAACTTCTTTACTGGAGAGAGGTTGAAAGTTGAATTGTGGCAGTGTTGCCAGCAGTGGCATGGGTGGTTTCGGGGGTAAGGTATTGTTGATGAGGGTTTTTTTTGTGTTTATTTTCTCTAGTAACATTGGGATTTGTTTTTGGAGCGCGTTTTGAATATTAGTGCACCATTGGGTGTCTTTGATGCATGGGTCAGGTATGGGGGCAGGAGACTCAAGTTCTTTTAGTATATTGAATAATTCCTTCGTATCTGAATTAGCTTTTGCTATACGGTCATTGTAATTATTTTTCTTAGCTTGGATAATGGCTGTTTTGTAGTTGAATGATACTGCACTGAATATATCTTTGTTCTGTGCAGATGGGTGTTTTTTCCAATTTGACTCTGCTACCCTTTTCTCTTTTCTGAGGATTTTTAGGTGAGGTGTGTACGATTTGTTTATGTGGGCGTGCGGCTTATTTTTCTGTAGTTGTAACGGTGCAAGCGTGTTGATAGCTTTAGTCATAGTTTCATTATATAACTTCACTAGGTCAGTGGGGTTGGTATTTCTAGGGTTATTCTGCGTGAGAGGATGTAGTAGTGGTATCAATTTCTCTAGGGTGAGGTTCTGTTTACTTCTTGCCATTAAGGCTGGTGCCTTTGTGGGGGAGGTGCGAGTTACTGTTTGATCAATAGCGAAGGTAATTAAATGGTTGTCAGTCCAAGCGCAGGGTGTGTTTCCCAATAACTTGATGGAGTAATTAAGATCTGCTAGCCAGTCGAGAGTATGGCCCTTGTTGTGTGTTGGGTTATTTATACAATGTGTAAACCCCAGTTCTGACATAGTGTCTTTGAGTGTGGAGGCTTTACCATCTTTAGGATCGTCAAGACCTAGGTTAAAATCACCTAATATTATAACTTGGGATTTACATTTGGTGTTTTCGGATAGTAGTTGTGATGTCATTTTGAAAGGTGGTAGCGCCACCTGGTGGTCGGTAGATCAAGTGCATAGTGATGGTGGCTGTGGCAGATGTGGAGAATTTAACTGTCAATAGTTCTGCTGATGGAAGGTGGCTGTTATTTGTTATTCTTAGCATAGCTTTGTAGATAATAGCTACACCACCTCCTTTGCTTTGATTGGAGTCTCTATCAGCTCGAAGGATGGAATAGTTGTCAGGTAGGGATAATGCTATGGCTGGGCCAGATGTAGGATTCAACCAAGTATCAGTTAAGACGAGGATATCTAGATAATTATCAGTCAGAATATCAAATATACCCAGGGCATGGGCTTGGAGGGACCTAACATTTATGAGTCCTACTTTGAGAGCATTAGGTGTGATGTTGTTAGGAGAGGTAAGGCACTTTCTTTTATTTACCAGGTTAGCTGTCGGTATATCTAATGTTGCCTCGCGAGTGTAGTCTGTTTTATTGGTCTCGTGTGTTTTAGGAGCTAGGTACAGTTCAGTTCTAGATCCTAATCTCCAATTCCGCAATGGAATGTTGCAAGGGTTAGTAATCTTCTTTGTAGGTGGGCAATACGGTATTATGTGGTTGGCTCTGTTGATATTTTCAAGGGGGTGAGCCTTATGAGTAGTTTTTAGCTGTGGAGGAGTGTTGCAATGTATGTATTTGATATTGAATGGAAGGTGAGTAAGGTAGAGAAAGGATGTCATGTTACCACAAGGTTTTAAAAACGTGTTTGGTGGGATATCTGTTGACGGTGGTAGGTTAGATGACATTAAGTTATGTTGTTATTAAGTCATAACTTAATGAACGGTGCTGAGTTGGGATACTGTTGGTGATGATCCATATTCAAATATTGGACAGTAATTGTGCTGTCCACTGAATTGAGTGGGCTGGGACCGTAGGCGGTATTATAGAAGCTTAAGAGTAGTAGTAATTGGGGTGACATTCTTGCTAATGATTATTTGTAGGGTCATTAATCCTAATGCAAATTACTCGACAGTAGCAGGTGGCAGCATCTAAATGCGAAAATCTACGCATAAGCACAAATACCTGCATTGACTTAGTACTAATTAATCAACAGTGACAGAATAGTGGCAACATCTAAATGCGAAAATACATGTATAAGCAAAGAATACCTGTATTGAACTAAATACAGCACATCCAATCGTAGCGGATTAGTGGTGGCATCTAGGTACAAAGATCGTTGCATAGGCAGAAAAGGCTTTCATTGAATGTTAGTGCTCCTTGCCGGCAGAGAGCAGATTTGTCGGGGCGCTTGAGTTTAACGGGACCATACGCGAGCCTGGGCTGCTGGCTATAGCGAATGTAGGTGGGGAGCTAGCTGGAGAGGCGAGGTTAGACTATCGAAAAGATAGTCTAGTCTCTCTCCTGGCGTGAGCACTTGGTATTAGGTGGTTGCAGTTGTAGCAGTCTTTGCATATTAATAGTTCAGTTCGTATAACGCTCTTTTTGCAAGATAATCACCTCACTGTGAGTGTAGGTGTGTGCTGGATGATAATGTAAAAGAAATACCTCGTAATAAGCATCACAGGGCTGTGAGATTCTCTCTAGATATAATAATTCAAGCACAGGTAGAATGAAAATAGCGGTGGACCCCAGAGGGTACTTACGTGCTGTTGCGAAGGAAGGCAGATTTTCTGGCATACGGCATACTGGCCATGCACGGACAGGCACTGACAGGGTAGCACCTGTGCCTTGTGATGTGTGCCTTAGGGTGGGTGCCGGCTTACACCTTCCGGCGTGGAGTTGTGGGTAAAATCCCTTCCGTGAGCGAATCCGATACTCACTCTATGCAGCGTCGGCGTTGCTAGTCAACCATTCTAGCTTTTGACCCGGCGGGCATTTTAAGCATATCCTCGTGCTGGGGAATGGCTTATACAGTTCAAATTTGCAAGATTTACTTTCTAACTTTTCTCGCTTCTACTGGGATGAGTTTCAATGTTCCTATAACTTCCCTCTTCAGTTCCCATTCCTCCTGGGTTCCCTGTTACCTTTTCTTTCAGGTGGGAAGGCCTCAGGGTTGCTTCCGGTTTGGGAACCTCTGGGCTTTCTCTCTTCTTTCTTCCTTCATCACCGGCGTCTTTGCCTGACGGGGCTCGCCTTCTCTCCCTGCTTCGGTACTCCTCACTAGGGGATTGCGTCAGCTGTAGCAGCTTCCCCTCGGTTGTCTCTGTGTCGTTATCTGGACAGCCAGCCGACCACTGGAATCTGGTAGTCATGCCACCACCATTGCTCCAGCTCCGTTCGGGTCAGAGTTTCGTCTCCTTCAACCTCCAAGCGGATCGCTTCTCTGTTGCTGGATCCCAGCAAGTTTGGACTTCACAGGCTCTCCAATTGTCCATGGCCCCACCTCCAGCTAGCTTGACATTATCAGGGGTCCTCCCCTGCTTCACCACAGAATCTTCTCTCCTTGCTCTCTCTTCTTTCCCCCAGAGTTAACGAATACACCTCCTTAAATTCACTCGTTCCAGTGGATCTGGCCCTTTCACTTAGGGAGCCAGCTGTTATTTTCTCTCACGGGTAACATATTTTATCTTTCTCCCTTTTTAAGTCTTAAGCAAATAAGCAAAAACACCACGGCACAGCTATGTTTTGGAAAGGGATTTAACAAAATGTGTTTCAAGTAACCTTTTTGAGATTAAAGAATGTTTGAGGTGCGGTGGAAAAAAACTCAACCTTGGCAACTAGGTTGGATAAATGAGAGAATAAAGTGTGGTTGTTCCTAGGGATTTAGGAACTCCCGTCCCCTGCACACTATCCAGTATCTGTGGAGCAGATCAGAAATACATATATATATATATATATATGTATATATATATATATATAACCAATTTCATATCATAAAATGCAATCTGTAGTTCAGTTGGTTGGGCAGTAGGAGTAAATACCCAACTCACAAGGTTTATATCAAAAACAATCAGCACATTTATTTATACAATATTTTTAGGCCCAACGCATTTCTAGAATAAACTCTTCTTCAGGGGTAAAATCATATTTCACAAAGTTCTAGAAAAAAAGAGAAAAGTACATCTTAGTATAACTGCATATACATTTACCTACATATTATACATTACGATTTCAATACAATCATTCATTACAGTCTCAGTTCAATCCCACATAAATTAGATGCAAGAGGTAACTTGTTTAGTGTCAAGTATGTCCATCCAGAATGGTGATATTAGAGAAATACAGTTAACTATTTTTTGCTACAGTAGATTAACTAGTAAGGGAGTCGTGATATAATCCTCCGACCAACCTAGTCTGCAAAGAGAAATAGTCTATTGTTGAGTGCGGGTCCTAAAGGGTAGATCTTACTAAAAAAGATGGTAAGGTGTAACTTACCAATTATGGTGGCAACATAGTTGTAGAGAAGAGTTATCCAGGGTACGAAAAGCGGATGCTTTGGAGAAATCACTCGTCTCTGTGTTAAAGAAGAAATGAAACGTGTGTAAACAACCGAGTAAAACTGAGTGGTAGTAAAAGACGGAGAACAAGTCTCTACTTACATCAGGTGCTGAGTAAGTCATAGAAGATGGATTTATGGAGAAGAGGAGGGATCTCTCAGAGGATAGCACACTGCAGGTTCAGTGGATGAAATTAGTCATCTGCAGAGGAAAAGTGGAGATTAGACAGAATGCCAAAAGGAAACAGAGTGGCTGGCTGGCAAGATAGTCAGAATACGCCCTAAAACTTACTTGATTTGGTACAAGGAATCCGTCGAAGGAACCATTGTGAACCGCATCCCGCAGCTGGACAATGCGGCTCACTCATGGCAAGCCTTCTTAAATACCTAGTTTAGGAGTGACGTATGAAGGAACATGCGCGTCAGAAAAACGTCTTCCCGCGCATGCGTGTAATTGGCTTTTTGATAGGGACACGTCATGGATCTGACGACATGGAACAGCCGGCGTCAGAAATCCATGTAAATAATATAGCCGCGCATGTGCGAGATGGAAATCAAACAATTTAGAATGAATAAACGCTAAAGAAGCGGAAACAATTGGAAACAAAGATCAATCTTATAAAGAAGGGCTACAAAAAGGATGGGCAAACCGCGCCCATATATTTGTGGAAGGATGCCGTGCAGAAATCTATGTAAATAGGATAGCCGCGCATGCGCGAGATGAAAACCAGACTGATTAAACACTATAGAGAAATGTTAGAGAAAGAATGAGCAAAACAAACCCATATTATTGTGAAAAGAGGGCGAGGAGTCTCTCTGTCTTCTAAGTGTCTGTTCGTAGGAAAAATAGTGTTGAGATAAAGCTTAATTGTCAAGACAACAACCAATGACATCATGTTAACATGTACATCTAACTACATGTGGTAAAACTATTACATGGCCTTTTTCAAATATAATGTAGCTTTTTTCAAATCCATTTAACTAATGTAAAATGTGAAATACATTAACAAGATGTCCTAAAGCTAACATATTTTGTTTAAACAATACCATCCACTATTTGAGGTGTAATTGTATATAGGTACATAGTCCACAGCATATTTAAAATCACAGGGGGTAAAAAAACCGAATGAGTGATCTATTGTCCATGAATCGCCGTAGATAAAAACAAGGTACATGTAGATACTGAAAGATGAAATCAACTCTAGTCATATAGAGGACTATGGTGAAAGTTACTTTGAAAAAGAGGTAGTTACGAAATGAACGGAACTACGGATTGCATTTTATGATATGAAATTGGGGATATATATATATAAATATATATACATTGAATTTCTGATCTGCTCCACAGATACTGGATAGTGTGCAGGGGACGGGAGTTCCTAAATCCCTAGGAAGAACCACACTTTATTCTCCCTTTTTAAGTCTTGACAATTGGATACAAGAGACAGTCCCATATATTCCATTACATGGCTTGACTATAGGAGTTCTTCACAGGAACCAGACTCCTTGTCCCCTAAGGGGGAGTCTCTCCCGGTGAGGCCCCACTTGCCTCGACCCCTAGGGAGGGTTTTACAGTGCAGGCTCACCTCCCTAACCTCAAAGGGAGGGGCTCAACCCTTGGGGAGAAGTGATGAGTTCCCTTGATTCGTCAACCACCTTATTCATTTACTTGTGCATTCACCAACCGCATTCACTCACTCACTCACACATTCACCCTTTTAAATCACTTGAGCATTCACCTTTCACATGCATTTATTCGTTTGCTCACAAATTCACCCACATTCATTCACTCCACCGTTCATCCAGTCATTTGCACATTCAACTGCATTCATTTACTTGTGCCTTCACCAAGCCCCTTCCCCCAAGCCACATATACACTGTCCATACACCCAAATGCACATTAACACTGCACTCTGTTGTAGATCAGAATCAGGAGATGGGCGAGAGGGCATTTTGGACAACATCTCTCTTTATTTCAACATCCTAGCTGTTCCTACATTTCTTGCCCATATGCTGAAGAAAAGAAAAGTCAAAAAGGTTTCTTGTCAGGATGTCCTACAACATAGCTCTGCCCGTCATCCACAAACTTACACTAACCTGATTCTTATCCCTACCACTATAAACAAAAAGAGAAATCAACATGGCGATAAGGCCATGCTGCTCAGTGCTGGACTGCTAGTTGGTTTCTGACCCCAGCTTTACAGTTGTCTCTCAAAAGGGTTCCTGCCCCTGTTGCACAGTTCCAGTAAATGGGCACAAAAATATCTTTCACCTCTCCTTTCTTTGATTGGGAATTGGTTTGTGCCTTTTCCTTCCTTGCTTTCCACTTTGGCTTGTCAGGCACTTTGTGATAGTTCTGGGCATGTGTTACCTGTGTGAAGGCTCTAGTTTGTAAATTCTCTCCAGGTAGTCCCCTGGACTTGCATTCAAATGATTCTTGTGATGTTTTCCACTCTGTTCCTTTCTTCTGGGTTCCCCTCCCTGGGGTTTCGGGCCTCACAACCAGATTTGGGTGGTGTTTGGCCCACCTCAGGGCTTGGTTGCTCTTTACCCCTCCTTGGGGTCAATCTGTTTTCACCTCCCCTTGGGGTGAGATGCCTCTCACCCCACCGTGGGTTTGATGGGGTCTCCCCCCGTCTTGAGGTCACTTGTTTGCACCCCGTCTTGGGGTTGCTTGGTTCTCACCCCATCTTGGGGTTGCATGGTTCTCACCTTAACTTGGGGTCGCCTTTGGCCTATCTGCCTACCTCCCAACTTACCCCAGCGACCACACACCTTTTACTGCTAGCCGGTGCTCCTTCTGTCTGGCGTGTCAGTGAGATGGTTTCCTTCAAGTTGGCTGGAGCGGGTTCTGCCTTTCCGCTGTCTCCTAGCCAGGATTCGGCAGTTGTTACACTTCTCGCCGTCCTTTGGTAGTTCAGGCTCCCTCTGCTGGATTTCCTCTACTGGATCCCTCGGCTCTGTGGGCAAGCTCGCGCTTCTAACCCCCCCCCCCCCCCCACCTCCCAGAAGTAGGTTTCTCCCCTGTGGCTCTGTATCCCTCTCTCTTCATTTCACCAATGTTGATGGGTTCTCCTGCTTTCCTGTAGCAAGGGGGCAGGCTGATCTCCTGTTCTCTGGGCCGGGTTCAAGACGGGGCCTGAATAGGGTCAGAAAACAGACCAGTCATTGGAATAGGAAGTGGTACATCATTACAAACCTCTCTTCCAACATGAGCAACAAACTTATTGGTTTCTTGAGGCAATGGAGGGTAACGCATGTCCCTGTTTGGGGATTGCCTGTACTCTTAAGTGGGGGGGGTCACCCCCAGTGGGATCCCACTAGGGGGTGTTGAGCTTAGCCGTACTCCCAAAGAGGGTGCCTTCCCATTGGGGAGAGGGGACAAATTCCAGGAATTTCACACCTCCCAGACACATACATACTCATTCACAAACATACATAGCACCAAACATGCATACATATATCAAAGTATGTTCTAATTGATTATTTGCTTATCTGCTCATCTGTGAACTCCCGCTCACTGCACTACTGCTCCTGAAGGCCTGCCTTGTGTACCCTTCAGTCAGGAAGCCGCGGGAGGTGTCAGGCAAGTCCATCTCCATGGTTCCTGGCATGGGTGTGGAGTGGCAGCAATTTACCGCCCAAGCGCCTCCTATTCCATGGTGAAGCATAAGATCGCCCCTTACACATTTTATAGAGTACTGTGTCCCAGCCGGCATGGCCAAAGGGCCATACAAAGTTGGGGAAACAAAAAGTCCCTGGCCTTGCATGACTCATTGGGCAAGCAAAGCTGTGGTAGTCCATCCAAATATCCCCTCCACACAGCCTTGCCGAGAGCGCTCCCTCAGCTGCATGCTGCACCTGAGGGAGAGCTCAGATGTTTAATGGCTGGCTTTAGCTCATCCATGATGGGTGGTGGGTCGCTGCACCGTTGCCCATTGGGGACAAGCAGCCACTGCCAGTGATTCAGAGAAAGAATTTGCCAAATTACAGGCGATCCAAAACAAGTCTGTCTGTGTAATCTTAGTTGCAAATAAAATATATTGACCACACTACTAAAGGCCTCCATGACCTTCATGCTTTCTCCCTGACTAGCCGGGTAGAGTTCAAGACACTGCATCACAAGAAAAGCATAATGGAAACTGAGCCCTAAATTCCTATTTACATCTGGAAAGCCCACTGCTCCACTACTGCCAACAAGCCTGTTAGGCAGAATCCAGTGCAGTTCCCTTAGGGAGCACTACACCAGATTAGGACTACAGGTGAGAGCAATAAATCCCCTTCGATATCAGCTTGTACCACAAAGATTTAGTTGGTAGCTGTGGCTGAGCAGTCAGACTTCTCAAGAGGGAGATGAGCAGTATTCAGGGTTTACATAATAGGTATCACAGTACTATGGAACAAGGAAACACTGACCAAAGCTTTGTATCAAAAAGAGAATATATTTATTCTATACACGTCTAGTTCAACACATAAATCACAGTTGATAAAGTAAGTTACGTTTAGTCAAGGAAAAAGCATATACAACTCCCTATTCAATTGTAGACAAGTTTGCGGTAGAATGAAAACTGAGCAAAACGGCACAGTGAAAACCAAATACAAATGGCACTCTAACAATTTAAAGAAAGGGAGGGAAAGCACAAGTTAAAACGAAATATCTTCAGACACCCCCTAGCAACACTTCCCTGACGTTTTGTGAACAAGTAATGCACAGTTACACTTTAGCAGAAAGATAAGTGAATGAAAACTGAGCAAAATGGCACTCCACAAGTTAAAACAGGAGGAAGGAAGAGGGGTTTAGAAGATTCAGTGCATCAACACATTTCTCATTGAAAACCAATCTAGTGAGAGCAGATCTAACAATTCAGCCAAAGTCAATAGACCTGAGCCAGAGTCAGTGCTACAGGACCAAGAGCTTAGGAGCAAAAATGTTCTTGAAGCTGCAGTCAAGTCTTTAGTTGAAAAATATTGAAGAGGTAGATGCGAGGCGAAAGACAATGTTAAGAGAGAGGGCGGCCAACCCAACAAGTAGATAAAGGATTTAAAACACCTTTAGGGCTACCACGGGAAAAGGGAGGCCTGGCAGAACAATGTACCTTAAACGTGAAGAAGTGGCTCCTGCGGTGGCGGTTGTTCCTGGTAGTTCCTGCAGTTCGAGGGGTCCAGCAGAGGAAGAGAGGTTCTCGTCGTGGAGGAAGGTTCGAGTCACTACACTACCCAGGGATGAAACCAGCTGCGATGCTGCCAAACGAAGTTTAAAAGGTACGCTCCTTTTAATCGCGGTCCGGGTCGATAGCTGCCTGGCTATCCGGTCTCCAAGTGCAGGGCACTGTCGATTCGACCAAGGCAGGTCCAGAGAAGCGATGGGTGAACTGGTTGTTCTCACCAGCTCAAGGGAAGAAGGCTCTTTCGATGAAGATCTCCTCTCGTCATGTGGAAGAAAAGTGGTGAGATGATCCGGCAGGGCTTCACCGGTGGTGTAGATGCTGAAGATGTCTGTGGCTTCTCTCCCCTTCGGTTCCGTAGTTCCAGTGGCGATGTCTTGCTCTTCCAGTCCTCAGGACCCTGATTTTATGCAGAAAGAGACCCATTCATACAGCCTAGCTGTAACCACGCAATGGAGTGGTCTTCTTGGCGGGAGACCCTCCAGCCTATCAGGTTAGAGTGCGACCTGAGTTGCTGTGGCAACTCTGTCCAGGGGTTCTACTCCCCCTCCCAAACAACAGCCCCACCCCAGACTCCGAGGCGCCAAAAGGATGGCTTTTTGGCAGAGGCCCGCCAAAAGAGCGAACAAAGGATCCCCGACCTGGGTTAGGAGAATGGAGTAAGACTCGAGAAAGAAGTTATATTAAAGTTCTGGCAAATAAAACCTACCGGAGTAAAGCTAATAAAATAAACCAGCGGTATGTTAGAGGCTGCCAGTAAAAGTATTAGCCTCGAAGAATAGGAAAATATTTGCGGTTGAATATTTTTGGTAGTAACCACTACCACCAGCCAGAAACTTTAAAGAGCGGGACTTTAAGGTACCCCCTCGTAAATGAACCTAAAGGAAAAACTATTAACCCTTTTCAGTACCTCCATAGTAAGATGGGTTGTACTGGTTAAGTTCATAAGATTTGATTAGTAAAGTCAATGGAGACTTTACATGCTCTTGGAGACAGTAGTCAGTTGCAGGGTATGGAGTCTGTTTGGGGGTCTCTACAACACCCCTGTGTCGCTGCACAGAGGGTGCTGTGTAACACGTGTGAATAAAGATGGTTCCTATGGGTGAGAGAAACCCCATAGGCATTAAACACAAAAAATAGCCTAGAACGCGCATAGCAAAAATGCCTAAGAGTGGGAAAAAGAGTCTCACTCTTAGCCGGCAAAAATAAAAAAAACCTTCAAATCCAGCAAAGCTGCTCGGGGACTCTATAGGTAAAGGAAATTAGCCATGAAATGAGAATTCTCCCTAACAAAGCCCACCCTAACTACTGGCAAAAATTGGGAAAAGAGTCTGACGGAGACCAACTCTCAACTTTGGAACGCTTTTCTTTAGATGAAACCTAATCTAAAGTTAAGGGAAATCTCTTTGAAATATGCTGTTCAAAAAGGCCAACACAGCTGCTTGAGTGGTCAATTCCAAAGCTGGTGCCTTTTGACCCTATTCTTTCACTTATTTCACTTAAAACAGATGCTTACCAAATTGGGAATGTGCTGCACACGTAGTAATTGGAAATGCCTTGCAGAATCGCTTCTGCTAAATCTGTGCAATCTCTTCTCCCTCCTCATGCCTCACTCACTTGCACACACCCATATCAGCCCCACCACTTCTTTTGCACTCGAAGTATTTGTATGCATGTGGTACACTATAACAATACAGAATAAATAAAAATGAAGTTAAAACTACTATACAGCCACATGCTCATGCTACACACCTACCAACATGGCGCTTATGCTTATCCAAAGGTCTTGATTGGGACTGCGAGGGGTCCAGCCTCTATTGATAGTGCTATTCAATTAATGGAAAATGACACCTTGACAATGTAAGTCATGATGTAAGTTATTGCTCATGTTGAGTGTGTGATTACCTTTGAGAGTTTAGAATCTTGGTTACCCACCACTGAAGTTGGTACAGTTGGGGGACCAAACACATATGTCCATAGTAAAGGGGTAGACTGGAGATCAGGGGAAAGCGAAGTACATTACTTACATTTTTGGTGCATTAAAGGTAAAACTTTTGGCATCCATTCAGCTGCTCACCGCCAGTATATTCTCTGTAAACCTGCAGGGAGCAGCAACTGTGTCATCATCGAGGTGGAAAAGTGTGTTGTCTGCATAGGTATGGAAGTGCAAACTATACCTCTGCAGACGTTTAGAGATGAGCTTGAAAAGTAATGTTGACGCGTAGAGCCCTGAAGCACCCTGCACTTGATCGGGAATAAATTAGATATTAGCCTTTCCAGTTACTGTTGTTTGCTCATCTTTAGGAATGGAGCTACTGTGTTAGTTACATTTAAGTGCTTTCAAAAGATGGCCCTTGCACAATGCACTTGGAATGTTGTCTCCTACATGGGTCTTTCATATTCCAGAAATGGCTCTTTCAATGGATTGCTTTTCCCCATCGGATTCCTCATCATTTTGATATTCTCATTCAGCTCTGCTGCTAGGGAAAAACTTTGACAGGGGCCCTCGACAGTGGACCTCGACTTTGCCGTTGATCATTCTTGCTCGGTGCTTGATCGTCGGCTCCGGACGTGATATCGGGTGTCGTGTATATATACTGTGTCACTATGCCCGTAACTCAGTTCCTTTTTTTCTGCGTGTTCTGCATGCTGCTCTTGAAGAACATACAAATTTCTTTCGAGTCCTTGACTCCACGCGTTGATTTTTCGTCAAATCGTGTGTTTTTCCTTTCCACAAGCTACTATTGCCACGCCTCAGATTTCGGGGTTCAAGCGCTGCACTGACTGCGAATCGAAGATGTTTGGGACTGACCCACATGACATCTCTGTGTGGTGCCTCACTACGGGGCATACTGAGAGGTGCGCATCGTGTTGAAAAATGAATCCAAAGTCTCTTCGGGAGTGGGCAGCCAAACCCGCGGTGGGCTGACCGCCGTCAGTCACTGGCGCGGTCGACTGTTTGGTCTTCAGAGGCCAAAACAGAGGGGCCAACCCTGAGAAGGAGAGTAGACATCGGCGCAAGACGAAGAAGCATTCTTATTCACAGAGCCACTCATCTTTGTCGTCCTCTCACAAAAAGAAGAGGCGTCACTGATGCAACTCCAACTCTCCGTAAGAATGGGGTAAGTCGTCGGTGGGGCCAACAACTCGAATGGAGTGGGAGGATTTTAAGTTGCAAATATTTGTTATGTTTGAGAAGAGGGCTGTGGGTGTGGGGCGCACCCCCAACACAGCAGGTCCTGGTGGCTTAAGTGGTGCTCAGTGAACCAAATCCTAAAATAGCACCGAGACCGTCCGCATCAGAAGAGCCGTCGAAGAAGGCGATCAAGCCGTCGATACCAGGACCTTCTCGTGAGCCTCAGGGCCCGATCTTCCATGACGCGCCCTAGATTCAGCCAGCGCCGTCAGCCTCGACCATCGATCATTCATCCTATTTTCCTGTTCTGATTCCTTTGGCTCCAAGGCGCAGATTTTCAAGGTGACGTCGACCCTATATATGACCCTATATATTCAGGGGCCGGTGGCGTGGATTACTTTGATCAAGCAGAGCTCCTGGCCTTGGCACAGGGTCTGCATGATGCCACTGGGCTTGATACATCTCCGAATGTTGAGCTGCAGCATACTCTCATACTCCTTCCAAATTCAGATCTCTGGTAGACAGAGTGGTCGACACTCTGGGGCTGAATACTTCCGCAGTAAAATGATGTGAGCTTACTGATATCTTGGTCAAAGGTCCCATCAAAGAGATAAACATGTCAAAGACCCCTGTTATAGCCGACCCAGTCGCCTCCTTGTGGCAACGTCCCTGCTCTATCCCCTCAGTCAACTCCACTTTGACCAGCAAGTACAGGCCGGCGAGAGGGGAATCCATCTTTTGTGGTCTCTCACGCTTCCCCGGAGGGGGTAGTTTTTCAGGTGGCCACAGTATCCAGTAGGGCAGCTTCATCTGCCTTAAACATCTACCTTAAATCTGCCTCCTGACAGGGAAGGCAAAAAATGTGATGCTGTTGAAAAAAAGATCTTCTCCTCTGGGAGCATGGCCTTGAAGGCTAGTAATGTTGCATGTGGTTTGCTAAATATTCCTTTGGAAGGCGGTTGAACATGCAGCCCAATACATCCCGAAACAGAGTTACAGGACAGCTTCATGCAACTGGTGGATGATGGAAAGGATGTGGCCCGGCATTCCCTGCAGGCGGGCCTGAACGTGGTGGACTTCATTGGCTGATCGATGGGGTCAGCCATTGTGCCTAGGAGATGGGGCCTAACTGCGCTCCTCAGGGTTTTCCCCTAATGTCCAGAATAGGTTGCCCGGACATACCATTTGAGGGGGGAAATACCTTTTTAGTTTAAAGGCCGATGACTCATAGAGAAGTTTAAGGAGTCAAAACCTGCTTCAAAATCGCTTGGCCTAGCTGCGCAGCTGGCAAACCCACCTTCAACTTTGCCTCTAGGGACAGGGACCACAGGCACATAGCTCCCACAGGCCAGGCATGGGCAAAAGCATTTCCTGCAATCTTGAAGGGACAGGGGCCTTCCAGAGGCCAGCAAGCAGCGGCAGGGGTGGCTCTGCCTTCTAAGATGCTTTGATTTCCCCTCCCACAACTCACTGGTTGGAGGACGGCTGTCCGAGCATTGGCCACAATGGTGGGAGATTACCTCTGACGCCTGGGCCCTGGAGCGTGTGCAGTAGGGTTATTGTCTACCCTTCTTAACATAGCCTCAAAGCATACCTCCACCAACTCCATGCCAACCAGAACAGGAGCTACAGGAAGAACTGCTAGCCCTGTTGTTGATGGGTGCCGTGTAAGAGGGACTGCCCGAGCAGAGAGGGTTGGGCTGGTATTCCTGTTATTTCCTGGTACCCAACAAGGGAGGAGGTCTCCGTCCTATCCTGGAACAAGTTCCTAAGGAATGAAAAATTCAGGATGGCGACGTTGAGAGCTATTCTCCATGCTTTTGAGCTGCAGGGCTGGCTGATGTCCATAGATCTTCAGGATGATTACTTCCATGTGCCCATTCATCAGAAGCACAGCAAATTCCTGACATTCCTCCTAGGGGACAAGCACTATCAGTTCATGGTGCTTCCCTTTGGGTTGACCTCTGCACCAAGCGTTTTCACCAAGTTCATGGAGGTAGTCACAGCTCAGTTTAGGAGATTCGGTGTCCACGTATTCCTGTACTTGGACGACTGGCTGATCCAATGGAGGCCACCTCTGGGACACCGGTTCGCTACTCCGCAGGCTGGGCTTTGCCCTGAACATGCAGAAGTCCCACACGACACCTGTCCAGAGGCTCCAGTTCATCGGGGCAGTCCTAGACACTTGGGAAGGGAAGGCCTTTCCACCTGAGGAGAGAGTAGTCCGCATTGTGCAGATGGTAAGGCTGTTTCTGAACTTTGTCAGCGGCTTCCTTACGCCGCCTCTTGGGTCTCATGACCTCCAGTATTTTTGTAGTGCCAGAGGCCAGGCTGTGAATGAGATCATTACAATGATGCAAGGTCAGTATTCTCAGTATCTCAGAACGCTCAAGGACGTCCTCGTGTCCAAGTCTGTGATGAATGACCTTTCTTAGTGGGCCAGCAGCAGCAATCTACTTGCGGGGGAACTCTTCTGGCCTCCTTGGCCTGAGAACCGAATGGTCACGGATGCATCCCTGAAGGGTTGGGGTGCTCACTGGGAGGATTTGCATGTTAGCAGCCTTTGGTCAGCAATGGAGCCAGGGTATATCAACTGGCTGGAGTTGCAAGCCATCAGGTTAGCCCTGAAGGCTTTCACACCGTCTCTGAAGGGGAAGCATTTCCTGATCTTGACGAACAATACGGTGGCCATGCACTAACTGAACAAGCATTGAGCCGTGTGCTCCCTCCCACTCTGCAGAGAGGCAATGCAGGTGTGGTTCTGGCTGTTAGAGAACCAGATCTTGGCCTCTGCAGTTCATCTGGCGGGGACAGAAAACAGTTTGGCGGATGCTCTGAGCAGGCAGTGCACGGCCTCACACCAGTGGGAAGTGTGCCAGGATGTCCTGGTTGTATAGAATTGTTCGTTTTACAACTGTTCGAATTACAATTGACCTTTTCACAATTGACCAAATTGTGAAGGTCAATTGTAACATATATCTGGGGGGAAACCCCCCACAACCCCCACCCAACGCCAAACCCCCCAAAACCCCTATATATATATATATATATGGTCAATTGTGAAAAGGTCAATTGTGACCCTTTAAATTCGGTCAATTGTTCATTCGAACAATTGTAAACGAACAATTTGGGTAATACCGTCCTAGAGAAGGTCTTTTCTCTCTGGGGTACCCCAGAAGTGGATCTGTTTGCCACAGAGTCCAACCGGAACTGCAGGCAGATATGCTCGCGGGAATTCCCAGTGAATGGTGCGCAATGGGATGCGTTTCGGTGTATTGGATCTTCCCTCTTCACTGCGCTTTCCCTCTGATTCATTACTTGGGTTCTCAGGAGGTTGAGGTGGTTTCAAGCAACCTTGATTGCCTCAGACTGGGCGAGGAGGAAATTGCACTCTGACCTTTTAGATTTGACCATTTGCCCACCTCTCCAGTTGCCTCGCTGCCCGCATCTCCTAACCCAGCCAGAAGGTTGTGTGCTCCACCCGAACCTGTAATCCCTCAACCTACAAGCGTGGCTTTTGAGAGGATGAGATATGTTGACTGGGACTTCTCTGAGGAGGTGCTCGAGGTGTTGCTGCCTGCACGCAGACAGTCTAGAAGATCTCTGCGTGCAGGTGGAGAAGATTTGAGGCGTGGTGCAGGGAACGCAAGATTAACCCCATCTACTTGTCCCACCACCACAGTGATGGAGTTCCTTCTGTCACTGGCCTCTGCAGGCCTTCAGGTCACCACAGTCAAAGGATACTTGGCGACTTTGTCTGTGCTCAAGAGGTCTGTGGATCAAGGTTCGTTATTCACGATCCCAGTCATGGCCATGTCCTGAAGGGCCTTGTGAATACATTTCCGCCTGTCCCTTTTGTTGTCCCGGATTAGGATTTGAACCTGGTTCTCACCTTCCTTATTGCAGCTGCCTTTGAGCCCTTGCATTCTTGTTCTTTGTGACTGCTTACGCTGAAAACAGCCTTTTTGGTTGCCATTACTTCCGCCAGGCGGGTCAGCGAGCTCCACGCCCTTTGCTCTAAATGCCCATTTTTATGTTTTTTTTACGAAAAGGTTTAGCTTAAGGTGAGACCGGGATTCCTCCCAAAGGTGGTGTCAGAGTTCCATCTTTCTCAGTCGATAGACCTGCCTGTGTTTTACCCACCTCCGCACCCCTCCAAGGTGGAGGAGCGCTTACACTGGTTGGACCAAAAAAGGGCCTTAAGTTTCTATGTGGCAAGGTTGGCAAAATATAGAAAATCAGACCAGTTGTTTGTAACCTACTCCTTGTCCAGAAAAGGTCTGGCTGTCACCAAGCAGACTCTCTCACGATGGATCATTTTATGTACTGCTAAATGCTACCAATCCGCAGTCAAGGATTTGCCTCCTGCCATCGGAGCTCACTCCACCAGAGGGGTCTCTGCATCTACCGGCCTGCAAAGGGCGGTTCCAATAAGGGGCATCTGCTGGGCAGCAACCTGGTCATCACTCCACACTTTCACGAGGCACTAATGGCTAGATGTCGCTTGTGGGGCTGACACTCGCAATGGTAGGGCAGTACTACCAAATCTTATACTGTGAGCTTTCTGCCCGGCTCCATTGTTCCACTGGTTTGGGAGTCTATCTGATGGGGAATCTGTGGGAGAAAAGTAATCCATTGAAGGATAAATTAATCATTGTAGTTCTTTCTATGGATTCTTCTCCCGCTGATTCCACATCACCTCTCCCCGTTCAGAAAGCATTAGCAGTGGGTGTATGCCTTTTCTCAGGAGAGGGGAGACTTAGTGATGGTCCTAGTGTTGGTTGCTTTCTGTCTAGCAAGCCGTATGTTCTATAGTAATAATAATAATTTTTCTTAATAGTTTTTTTCCTGCAAATTCTACATATCTCTGTGGCAGTCCTTTTTACTCACCCTCCATTGGCTATTTGGCCTTCTTCTCTCGCTAATTTTTCCTCTGCACCAGCCGAGCTCGGCGGGCTGGTGGGGTTTTGGGGAGGAACTGCCATCCGGGGCGTAGTGATGCAGTATATATTCAACGCCCGACGTCGCATGCAGAGCCGACAATCGAGCACCAAGCAAGAAGGATCGACTATCGACAGCCGAGTCGAGGTCCACTACTCACCCTGTCGAACTTACTTCCTAGCAGCAGAGTTGGATAAGGATATCTGTCTGATGAGGAATATGCAGGAGAAGAATCCATAGGAAGAACATTACGATGAGTAATTTCTCCTTCATTGCTCTTCCTAATAGGCCAAAGCTATACAACCTTTAGGTAGACACATGTTTGGTCACTCAAAATTACTTTTGTGTAGTGGTAGAGGCTGATGAGCTCTGCATGGGCCAGGACACCACCAGCCAGCCAGATGTGGTCAGCCAACACTTGTGTGGTGTTATGTTTATGCCAACCTCAGTTAGTGTACACTGAAGTGTGTGCCACTGCTTTGAAGCCTGGGTCACAGCCAAAATTGTTTGATGCAAGTTCAGTGATGCCCATGGGGCTGGCAACCAATTCACTTGGCTGATGCAAAATACTCGCACATAATCCTTGCCTCAATGTCTGGCAGCCAAAGCCTTGCTGCAACCTTCTCTACAGATCGTGCAGTTAATATTAGCCTGCTCCTTCCCTCAATAGTGTACCTTCAGCTATGGCTCAAAATACCAGTTGTTTCAAGGTAAGGTCTGCAACTTGGTCTGCATTGGGACACACACATTAAATTAGTCCTCAAGCCCAGCAAATGCAAAAGAAGCTACCACTTGAGCCTCTACACACCTCGCAGCTCAAGCACAAAGGTGTTTGAGACTTCTTGCTATTTCATTTGCTCAAACAGTGCAGCATGGTTTCAAGCAACTGTCATTTTTGCAACATTGAGGTCCCATTTTGCTTATGCAGTCATTGACTATGTAAAATATTCTCTATTGAGCACCAGTGTTGCTTAGTGTTGAGGAACACATCTCAGGGTGAATAATTTGGGTTTCTACTAGTCTTCCTTGTGCTGGAGGATCTATAAAACCGTCTCAAGGTCTAAAATCAGATGAGATCTTTTATTCTTTCTTTTCCTTTTCCATAAAGGCAGAGTTTTTGGTTTAATAGCCATAGGTTTTTAATTTCTTTCTTTGCATTATTTTGCAGGCACAATGAAGCTTACACATGGTCCAATCCCACATGCTGTGTGCATAATATTATAGTGGGTAAACTATGGATTGAGCAATATGGCAATGTCGAAATAACCAATCACAAGTGAGTGAGCTTTCCCTGCTGCAGTAATTTCTAGCTTTGATGCGAGCAAAAGATATTCATTATAAGTCTTTTCACAGAACTGGAGAGAAGTGCATTTTGAACTTCAAGCCATGTGGCCTCTTTGGAAAGGAATTGCACAAAGTAGAAGGCTACATCCAGGACAAAAGGCAAGTATATGTGTAATTGCTATAGGTGGGTAAATGAGTGTTAACGTGTCAAGTGTATGTCCTGTCAATTTGCATACATGACGCATTCAGATTTTAGTTGAAAATGTGATTGTAAGTTAGTGATAACCATAACAGGAATACCAAGAGTATTCAGTCTCCTTTCTTATAGTACACATGCAATGGTATCCTTATTTGCAGTTATGCTATGGATATTCTTTTAACCTCTCCAGAAATGTCACTCTAGTCAAATAATAATGGTGGTGTTTTTCCCCCACTTGACTTCAACAGTTCCTTTATGTTGGAGGGGGAATGTGATGTCGGAATGTCCAAATTCTTCAGTCTTACCCTTGCCTCTTTGCACCCCTTTAATGCAGCACCCTATTTATATTTTAAATGTAGTTTAGAAGTGGTGTCCCCCGCCCCCAACCTTCTTGGTATTTCTCTCACAGCCCTCTGTATTTTGTCCCACCCTCCCACCCCCAACTCTCTGGGTCGCTACCACTAAGATCTCTGTGCCTTCTGCTCCTCCCTAGCCCTCTGGGTCTTTCTCTCCCCAGCTGTCTGGGTCCTTAACCGCCACACTGCCCCCATACCCTCTGCTTTCTTGGACTTTCTCCCACTATCTCCTTGCTTGCTGGGTCTTTCACATCCAAGCCTGGTATGCCTCATAGTTTTCCACTGCCAGGGTCTGTTTTTCACCAGCCCCCTGGGTTTTCCCTGGGTTTTCCCTGCAGCCTCCATTTCCCAAGATCCTGGATCTCCTCCAGCCCCCTACCTCCTGCTCTCCGTAGGCGCCAGGAGCTCTTGCCAGCTCGTTCTGTTCATCTCACCAGCCAGCTCTGCATACGTTCTTTCTCCTAGCTCTGCCAGCCCTCTGGTATATTGCTTTGGCCTTGCCTTTCAGCCTCTCTCTTTGGTGTCAGGGGACTGAGTTGTTTCCTTAGGTAGCTGATGTAGGGATTGGCCAAGGGTGGACTTCAACCTCTGTCCAGACAAACTAAGGCACCAGTGGTGGGGGTGCTGGCAGGTAATCCTCAAGTCCTTTCGGTCTAATGCATCCTCCTTGACCAATCCAGAGCTGAGAAGGAAATACGACTCAGGCACTATAAATGGCAGACTGTCAGGGATTCTTTGCCGACTATAGTCCTAGAAAAATCCTGACGGTGTTATGCACCTCCTACGAGCCAAAGACTCAGTTAAACCCAATTGATTTATTTATAGGTTTTTTTATAATGCGTCTATACACAAGTGTTTCAAGGCGCAACCAGGCAGGTAGGAGGGAACAAGACAAACAATCTTATTAGGCTTAGTATCATTTAGATCGTGCAAGTGTGCAGAAACGAAGTGCAGAGGAGAGGAAGGGGGTGAAGTGCACACAGTGCAACAGTGCCCTGGTGTAAGTGCAAGAAAGGCAGGGCCTCCAGGGTGAACAAGCCCCGGAAGTGCAAGAAAGGCCAGGTGGCAGTGCAGGAGGGCCCAAATGCAAGTGCTAGGGACTGGATGAGGGGCAGGGGGCAGGTGTCCTATAGGACTCAGAGGAGCCTCAGACAGCCAGTCAATATAACTGAGCAGGAGGAAGGGAAGAATAGCAGAGGAAAGGCAGAGAGAAAAGGAATGGGGAAAGGTTAGGAGGGGAGCGGCACAGAGAAGGAACAGGAGGAAAGGAAGCTCTTGAGGAGCTCCCGGAACTTAAGGAGGTCTGGCTCAAGGCGGAGAGTGGCAGGGAGGCACCTGCAGAGGAAAGAGATCTACCACCCAGTCTCTGTTTGGAGAATCAACTCACCCGAAGAGAATTGGAAGTAGACGAGCGAAGGGCTCTGGAAGGAAGGTACTTGGGTAGAGAGCGAGATAGTACGGGCCCTGTCCACAGAAAGCCTTGTGGGCGAAGCAGAGTGTCTTGAACTGGATCCTTGCAGCCACTGGGAGCCAGTGGAGGGATTTCAGAGCCGGAGAGATGCAGTCCCTGAGCTTGAGGCTAAGGATTGTAATTGGTTATTTATAATGCTCTTAATACCCAGAGGTTTCTAAGCACATACATGGGGATCGAACCTGTGTTGCTCTGCGTTGTCTTGTTTCCAAGGTGAGCATGTTGCCCCTGAGCTATCCTCCCAAGATTCGGGTAAGTCTTGCGGTCCTGTCTTTGGATGATTTGCGGAGGGTAGAGTTATGTAGATTGAGAATAGACCAGCCTAGAGGGAACCAGGGCTCTGGAGACAGTGAGCTTCTGGGGCGAGGTGAGAAAAGGTAGAATACGTTTGAGGAGGTGCATTTGGAAATGGGACTTTTTGGAGATGTCCGTGATGTTTGGAGAGAAGGAGAAAGTGAAGTCTAAGATGACCAGCCAAGGTTTTTTGTCTCACACGAGGGTGAGGGCGCAGGGCCAAGGGAGACCAGCCAGAGTGAAAGGGGAAAAGCAAGAGCAGGGGTCCCAATGAGAAGGATCTCCATCTTACTGCCGTTAAGGGAGAGATCGTTAAAAGCGCACCATGCCTGAATAGCGGAGAGACGGTCAGGGATGAGCGAGGAGGAGGCAGAGCGTAGCCTGAAAGAGAGCTACGTGTCATCTGCACAACCCTGAAAGTTAGAGGAAAAGGGTAGTGATCAGGCAGGCCAAGGGGGCCAGATAGACATTGAAAAACCAGGGCGAGAGCATAGATCCCTGGGGAACACCACATGTTGAGAGTGTGATGGAAGAGAGGAAGGACCCAAGTTTAACCTGAGAATACCGGATCCAAGAGGAAAGAGAATAGCCACGCCAGAGCCAGAGCCTGATCCATGATGCACAGGATATCTCGAAGACGGTTGATCAGCATGTTGTGATTCACCCTTTCAAAAGCAGAAGAAAGGTCGAGGACGATGAGCACAGAGTTAGAGTTAGAGTCCAGGTTAGAGAGCAAATCTTCATGGATGTTCAGCAGAGCAGTTGTGTGCCTCTGGCTGCTCTGAAGCCAGACTGATGGTCATGGAGACAACCAACAGATTCAGTGTGGAGAGTTAGTTGGGAGATGACCAATTCCTCCACATGTTTTCCCATGAAAGGAGTGATGGAAATCCGGCAATAGTTTGCGGGGATGGAGGGGTCGGCAGAAGGCTTTTTGAGCAGGGAGTGCACAAGGAAGTGCTTGAGAGGAGAGGGGAGGGGAAAGCTCCAGTGGCAAAGGAGTGGTTGCAGAGACCGGCCAAGGCTGCAGCGAGAGAGTCAATGTTGTCCTTAATGGTTCTGGCGGGGCAGTGGAGACACCTGTTTGGATGAGCCTTTCATAGACCGGACTTGTCTGGAAATATCGTCAGGTGCGATAGGAGAGAGGGAAGAAAGGAGAAGGGGAGAAGTGACGGCCATTGAGGGTATGAGAGAGGTAGAGGGAGGGGAGCAGATGAGTGAGGACATGGCAAGACCGGAGGTGAGCATTATGCTTCTCTTTATTAATACACTTTCAACACAAACAACTCAGCAGCAAGATTTTCGCTAAGAAAACATAAACTTGCTTAAAAGCTGAAATCCTCCTGGTCCAGGAAAAACTCTAAGCAATGAAAGAACCTTAAATGAGAGAAATTGCTGGACTCCAGTTCCCAGGAGACTGTGGCAGTCGGCGTCCATCAAACAAGCCCAATAAAAGCCTGCAGCCCTCTTTCTGCTTTGACTTCCTTTGCTGCTCTCCAGCAAGATAAGTACCTTTACTCTACTTAT
Organism: Ambystoma mexicanum; assembly: GCF_040938575.1. Lineage (NCBI taxonomy): Eukaryota > Metazoa > Chordata > Amphibia > Caudata > Ambystomatidae > Ambystoma > Ambystoma mexicanum. Next base: position 422,637,855 of record NC_090933.1, on the reverse strand, counting down.
CCATTGTGGTAGCGTGTGGCTTGACCTACTGGATGCTAGTGTATGGGCTTTACAAGCTGTCCTTCTATTAGGGAGAATTCTCAACAATTTGCTAATTCCCTTCACGTTAGAGACCCCCAGCAACTTTGCTGGATTTTGAGGACATGATTCTTTTACCTGGAGAAAGTGAGACCCTTTTTTCCCACACTCTCATGTATTTTAATGTGATTTCTGAACTTTGTGTTTCTTTTGGTTATGGAGCCTGATAGACTCCATAGGCGGCATCTTTACATTGTGTCACACAGCACCTTCAGTGCAGTGGCACTGGGAAGTCTTTCAGATTTCCCAGGGTTTAAATACCTTCTCTGGGTCAAACTACTGTTTACTTACATTTGTGACGTTCTAGACCCAGCACACACTATCTTACAGTAGGGTGCTGGAGGGGTTACCTAGCATCCCCTTTGTCTAGCTTCTCATGTAACATTTTTAATGTTACCCTTTCCTCACTGAATGGCTGTTGGCAGTGGTTTACCTTTAACTACTGTGGTGTGCATTTACCACGGGCTGCGTTCACAGCTGCAGTAAAACACCCAAGGGTGCCATTTTTGTCTAAATGGCCAGGTCTTCTTTTTTCGCCATTTCTTAGTGAAAAGGTCCTTCTTGAGATTTACTCTGCGTGCCAAACCAGGTTTGGTCTCTTTGTTCACTTTGCCTTTGGCGGGATTCACGAGTGAAGTCCACCTCTGGTTCCAGGGTGTCTGGGGTGGACAGGAAGTGAGGGAGGTGCCCGAAACTCCCTGTGCTTAGTCTCCTGGAGACCCAAATGCACACTGTAGTGATTGGCCGGCTGACTGTCCGGCAAGGACAGCCACCCTGCTGGGTGACTGACAGCTAGGCTGGAATGAATGGGAGAGGACTGAATAAAAGGCGAGACTTTTGGCTTGGAAGGCAGAGTCGACCACTGGACGAAGGAACCGAAGGAGAACTTGAAGAGGACGCCTGCTGCAACTCCTGGACCGTTGGTTTGCCTGGTGAAGCCCTGCTGCTGTGCTGAAACTCCAAATTTGTATCGACAGAGAAGCCCCTGCAAGGACGACTTCTCCGAGTTGATGGGACCAATCAACTTCAAAGTAAGCCACCTGGACATTCTCTCAGAGCTGGTTGACTTTCCACAGAGTTGCTGCCTGAAACCGAAATGCCAGGGAGAGGAACACCAGATGTGTGTGTTGCTTTTAAGCTGGCCAAGAGCTCCAAGAAGATCCTCTGGACTCCCAGGAAGCAGGACTGACCGAGCCTGAGCCCCCTCAACAGAGTGCGGGACCTCAGAAGCAAGGAAAGCCCATCTTGACAGCCAGGAACCCGCGGTGTTGCTATTTGCGGTAGATGCGAAGAGCTGAAACACCGAACAGCCACTTGTTTGAAGATTGCCAGTTGCGAGCGGTGACCGTCCCATTGCAGTGCAGGAGTCCCCAGAAGTCCTTCCTCTTGTCCCCAGGACTGAGGCCCAGGAACAGAGAGATCTGCAGAGCTGAACAGGAGTCATCTGCTGCACTTTTTCTTCAATACAAAGGTACTGTAAAAGTCTGTGAGAACGTACCTCTTGTTGTAGAGTTGCTTGCATCTTCTACTACTCACAAGTCTAACAGCTTGTGGCCCTACATTGTTCTTCTTTTTCTTCAAAGACTACTAAAACATAGTGCAAAGACTTTTCCTACTTACCTGCAAAGAAGTGCTTCAGCTCGTATAGACTTTTGCCCATTGACTTTGGCTTAGCCTGTTCCACTGAATGACTCTTGTTGGGGGATATGAACGTATTTGCCTGCTTAAGAATATTTGTGGTCTCTTGTGTGTTCTAATAACCTTTTCCTTCTTACTCCTAAATGATTCTAAATGCAACAGTGATATATTAATGTCCCCAGAACCCTAGCTATTGAAGTCCCCTGAGGGTGTAGGTTGTGTCTGTGGGCCATCCCAAAAGGGTACTCACTGATTTATAGATATTAAAAGTGTGTATTTTGTGAAGTATATTTGAGTGTTATTGTTATATTGCTCCCTTCTGAAGAAGGCTTACTCTAACTGACTGATAAATTAATAATTGTTTATTCAAGAAACCTTGTATGTAAGAGTTTATTTGAATACTTGTCACTGAGAATCTCTATGTAACTCCCCTATAGCTCATATTGACTCCTCTTGAGGTGAGCCTGGCTGCTTGACACGCTACCAAACTGTGTAGTACAAGCTTATACCAAAGGTTGGGTTTCCTATTACCTGTAGTCAGGGTTGTTGTAGTGCACCCAAAGGGAACTACATACAATCGTGCCTAACACCTTCTTACACGTATATCCGCGTAGGACTTTCATGTACCCGCTCTGCAGGCCACTCCGAGACATACAGAGATCTCCTGAGGTGTTTACTTACTTGCGTGGCATCTGGTCACTTCAGCAAACAGCCGCATGAGAACCATCAAGACCAATTACATTTTATTTCTTCCATGCCCCTTGGCTCCTTAACGATCGCCCCTCGCGAGCAACACGACTCCGCTCCTCGGTCGGCATCGCGCCCAGCTGCTGCAAGGGAGCCGGCTTCATCTGAACAGGCCGCTTGCCCGTCTGCAGTAGGGGGCGGAGCAAACCACTCTTGTAGGTCTTTTTTTTTCCTTCTCCCTTCACCCGCACTCAGTGACGTGTTCTCTCTCACTTCAGAGAGAAGAAGACAGCGTCTTTACGAGCGCCAGGCAAACGAAGCAGCACTGCACTGATTCTGATAAAGAATACTGACATATGAAGGTGTCCTTCTCCTGCATATTCACAGTGAGCAGAATCACACCGCAATAAGGACTCTGGGGCACAGTGCACATCAATTAAAAAAGGGAAAAAAGAATTAAGATTGCAAATAATATGACTTGGCGCACTGAAAGAGAAGAAAAAAAAGAAAGAATAGGATGAATAAATAAGTAATCATAGACTGTGACCAGAAGCATTGTCCTTCTAGCACCTTGTGTCGGCAGTGCAATAGCTGACAAGATGGCGCAATATGACCCTCAGGAAGACCATGATTGGTTAGAGGAAGAGGCCTGCCCAGAGCAGGATTTGGCCCTGGCGGCCAGTTACAGGAGAGTCCTTGGGTACTCTGATGAGACCACTATTAAGAAGGCAGTGGCGGATATCCTAGTGCCACTCCAGCTGTGCCTAGATGATATGGAGGTGAACATTTGGAGCGGGCCCAGTACCTCCAAGGGGACCACCCACAAGAGGAAGAACGACCTCCCAGGGGAATTAATCCGGCTCGCAAGAGGAAGGACACCTCTATGACTCCCCCTCCATCCGAGCCAATCACAGCTGGCACCTATAGCTCTCTGACGCCTTCTTAAGGCTGAAGAAAGCCTTTTTGGAAAGGAAGGTGACCTTCCACCTGCAGACCTTCTGGCCTGGTGGAGAATAGAAGGGGCAGTAGACCCTCTGGCCCACAGGATGTACAACAGGGCACTGATGAAGATCCTTTGTCTCTGATGATGGAGGGTGAAGGTGATCTTGACAAAGACTCTTGTATTATCCAATCTGAAGCCCCAGCTGCTCCCATACTCAGTGCGAGGCAGCCTGATAGGGAGATGGAGGTCTACTCTGAGCAGATGTTCATTCCGAAGCACCCAGTCCACCACAGATACTCAGACTGGACTTTGTTCCGGATAGCGGCCGAGTATATTGGAGCTAGGCTACGGTAGCCACTGGATAAAGAAGTACAGACAAAGCTCAGAGTGGAATGCCCGAGGCCAGACATTGAGGGTAAAGTTTCCCTCGCCCTGGAGCTAGATGCCAGGATGATCACCTTTTTGGGTAAGAACAGAAAAAAAATCTAAGAAAGGAATAGATAGGGTATGGAGGTCCTGTCAGGACAAAGTCTTGGACGTCACTTTGCTGTTAGCTAAGATTTTGGATCTGTCCGAAGAGGCCATGGAGACAGGCAGGCCTGTAGATCCGCACACCCTATCAGGATGGGCCCAGAGGGCTTTGTCTCTTCTGGGCAACGCCAGTTGCGCAATAGCCACAGAAAGACATAAAGGCATCTTCATGAAGATTAACCTAAAGCTGGGGGAGATATCTACCTCTGAGCCGGTCTGGCTGCCCAAGGACTCGTGTTCGGGAACACATTTGTAAAAGAAATGGCCAAATTCGTCAGCACCTTTATAGCACTGGACAAAGCGCTCTATGAAAAGAGTATTCTCGACTAAGGTTTTTTTCTCGGGGCAGAAGAGGCGGGGGCTGCTCCTCCAGCCACTTGTCATTGGACTTGAGGTCCCACCAGTTCCGCAAGTCAACATGCTATTGGCAGGACAGAGTGAATACTTTTTTCCCTCAAGAGGAAGAGCCAGGGGTCGCAGCTGGAGAAGGCCGGCACGACAATCAGCATCATAGACCACAGGTGGGTCTCAGCTGCGTAGCTCTGGCACTTCAAGTGCGGATAAGAGGCAGGACAGTGCGATTTGTGCAGGCGTGGGACTCCTTATCAGTAGATGCTTGGACCGGGACACGGAAATGGGTTATCAAATCAACTTTTTCACAGAACCCACGCAAACCCAGCGCTCAGCACCCATAGCTATGTCGGCATAGACAGAGCTGCATTAGACCCGGAAGTGCGCAGTCTGGAGAAGGGTGCAATCCGTCGGTACGCAGGTCAGACAGCGTTTTTCAGCTCAATCTTCCTAGTCGGAAGGCGGGAGAAAGTTCACCCACTAATAAATCTGAAATCCATGAACGAATGTGTCCTTTACGGTCACTTAAAGATGCAAGGCATACACATGCTCAGGGACATGCTCCTACCCAAAGACTGGCTGGTCCGCCTTGACCTCAAAAACACTTATCTGGCAGTACCCATTTGCTTGGCAAACACAAAGTTTATGAAGGTCACCTGGATGGGTCGCCACTCAGTGTACATGAGCTTGCCCTTTGGGCTCTCATCGGCACCTTGTGCCTTCACTAAGCTGATGAGACCAATGGTAGCTTCCCTCCGGGAGAGCGGGATAAAGTTGATAGTCTACCTCAACAACATTATCATTATGTCAGTGTGAGGCCCTAGCCAGGCAGCAAGTGTGAACCCCCATACCTCATCTCCACATCCTGGGTTTCCTAATAAATTTGGAGGAGTCAGCTTTGGTTCTCACCCGGCGGCTGGAGTTCCTCAGCTTTGCAGTGGACTCAGAGGACTGCCAACTATGGGTCCCAAAGTACACTCTACGCCCCCGGGAGATTAGCTTTCTTTTGGGCAAGGAGGCGATCTCTTTGAGGGAGCTAGCCAGAGTGATGGGCCTACTCCCCTCGTCCATCCAGGCCATATTCCCAGGGCCCCTGCTTTATCGCGAACTCCAACGCCTGAAAGGGCGACATCTGAAGCACTGCCTTTTTTACTCTCAACGCCTGGCGTTGACAGCCGAAGCAACGACTGAACTGCATTAGTAGCTAGCCCATATGGAGGCCTGGGACGGCAGCACGATATTCGGGTCAGCGCTGGACCTGGTTATAGAATCAGACACCAGCTGGATGGTCTGGCGCGCGAGATGCAGGCTGATCGCCACGAGGGGAAAAGGGTCATCCGAGGAGCTGGAGCTACATATCAACTGCCTCAAGCTCCTTGTGAGCTCTTTCACAGTTGATTCTTTTGCCAAAGAGTTAGCTGCTGTATATTGCTCAAAATGTACAATGTATCAGCATTCAGATACATCAATCATCTGGGTGGCAAGAGATCCAGGACACTGGCGGAGTGAGCCAAGGATGTTTGGCACTTCTGTCTTCTACATCAGATTTCAGTGACTGCAGAGTACCTGCTGGGACTATCAAACGAGGTAGCAGACTGGCACTTGTGGAAAACCCAAAGGTATTCTCACTCCTATTCCCCATGGATCTTCTGCACAGGTGACCAGGGAAAGGCCATCCATTTTGGATCCTGACCATGGGGGTGGACAAGCGAGGAACAATCACCTGGGTGGAGGGTTCTTGGGGACTGGGAGTGCGGGGCTCTTTAGCAAGACATGGTATCCCCCTTTTCCTAATAACCCACCCAATTCTTCCCCAACCTTTATGGGTTATTGTAAACCATCTTCCCTTATTTTGCCTGTCATGCCATTCTAGTACTCGGAAGAGGCATCTAGGAGGCATACACACCAACCTACAATCACACAACTCTGGCACTGAGACGAGGAAGAGAGTCTCAGAGGAATAATACTAGAAAGATCAGGTATGTGTCACTAATAAACCTAATTCAATGGATTGCTTTTCTCACGCAGATTCTTCATCGGATAGATATCCTCATGCAGCTCTGCTGCTCGGAAAACTTCGACAGGGGCGTAGTGAACCTCGACTCAGCCGTCGATCCGTCTTGATCGGTGCCCGGTAATCTGCGCCGGATGTGACGTCAGGCGTCGTATATATATTGCGTCACTATACCCTATCCCTCAGTTCCTTTTTTCTGCGTGGGCAACACGTTGCTGTGAGGAACACAACCCGAGTCTTGTTTATTTTGACGAAATTTGTTAAATTCTTCTAAAAAAAAAACTTCGACCTGGATGTTCGCTCCCCAAAGTTTGGGCTGTAAAAGGTGCGCCGACTGACATTCAAAAATACCAATGATCGACCCCCACGACATTTGTCTGTGGTGTCTTGGGAAGGATCACGACACAGAGGCATGTGCGTCGTGCTCCAAAATGCATTCAGAGTCCTTGCGCGGGTGGGCCACCAAACTTGCTTAGCATCGACCGTCTCTGAAATCAACACTGCAGTCAATTTTCTAGTTCTCCCAGGCTGAGACTGAAGGGCCCAGCCCCGAAAAGGAGAAAGAAAAGCATTGACGGAAGAACAAATGTGGACACACTGGAGCCACTCTTCTTTTTGTCTTCGCATAAGAAGCACCACCACTGTCGTCGACACAAGTCCAGCTCGTCATCGGAGAAAGGTAAGCTCTCGGTTGGGCCGACTACTCAAGAGGAGTGGGAAGATTTCAAGAGCCAGATGCTTGCTATGTTTAAAACGCAGGCTGCTGCAGGTGTGGGTGCACCCCGTGAAGAGCAAGCCTCAGTGGCGGAAGCGGTGCTCGGTACTCCCGACCCCCCACGTGCCAAAACCTCGATGTCAAAGAAGCCTTCAGACAAGACCCCGAAAAAGGCCTAGAAGCCCTCGATGCCTGGACCTTCCCGAGGTCATCGAGGCGCTGACGTTCGCGACGTCACAGTGGTACTCAAACCTCAATCGATGCCGGTGACTATTTCGTCTGCGCCAAAAGATATCTGGTTGGAGCTGTCAGTGAGGCGTTCTTTGCCCCCCTCTCCAGGTCTGGATTCTTTAAGTCCATGACGTCGATTTCCGGCACCGTCCAGGGTGATGATCCAGGGGACATCAATCCCATATGGGGCCAGCGGCCTAGATACTTCTCCAGATCTAGAGCTTCAACAGGCCCAGCCCTACACTCATACTCACGCTAAATTCAGGGCCCTAGTGGAAAGGGTGGTAGACACCCTAGGTCTTAAGTCAGCCTCAGTGCCTACTCTGAGCTACGAAGTGACCGACATAATTGACAAGGGTCCTGTGACAGAACACAGCATGCCACTCAATCCTGCAATTGCTGAACCCCTAGCCTCCCTGTGGCAGCATCCCTGTTCCATTCCCCCGGTCGGCTCTACCTTTACGGGGAAGTACGGGGCCAGCGAGAGGGTACATATCATTTCTGGCTTCTCACCGTTCTCCGTAAAGGCTTGTGGCACAGGCAGCCAAAATATCCACCAGAGCTGCGGCCTCCACTTCTAATCTGCCCCCAGATAAAGAAGGTACAAGTTTGGATGCAATGGCCAAGGAGGTTTTTCCATCTGTCAGCATGGCGCTGAAAGCCACCAATGTAGCCTGCGGAATTGCAAAATACTCCTTTGGTTTATGGAAAGCTGTGGAGCATGTGACTGAGTACCTCCCCAAAGGTGCAATGCAGGATGGATTTTTACAGCTGGTGGAAGATGAAAATGAGGTGGCCAGGCAGTCGCTGCAAACGGGCTTAGCCGTGGCCGACTGTGTGGGCTGTTTGATGGGATCGGCAGTAGTCTTGAGGAGACATGCATATCTTAAAACCTTTGGCTTCTCTCCAAATGTTCTGAATAGGCTTGTGGACATGCCTTTTGAAGGAGAATTCCTTTTCGGCCAGAAGGCGGATGACTCTTTGGGAAAGATTAAAGAGTCAAAATTAGCCTCCAAATCGCTGGGCCTAGCTGCACAGCCGGCCAAACCTGCTATCAAGCTTTGCATCTAGAGACAGACGCTATAGCGCTATGTGCCTTATTGCAGAAAGACACATCTCCAACAGGCCAGGCAGGGCCAGAGGCATTTCTCGTGCTCCGGAAGGGGCAGAGGGGCTTCTAGAGGCCGGCAAGCAGCGACAGGAGCGGCTTTGCTCTCGAAGCCTATTTGATTTTCCCTCCCACAAATTACTGGTTGGTGGACGGTTGGTAGAGCATTGGCCCCAGTGGCAGGAGATTACCTCTAATGCCTGGGCTGTACAGCTCCTTCAGTGGGGTTATTGTCTGCCCTTCTTAAAACCTCCAGACACAGACCCCTACCTCCGCCAATCGAACCGGGACAGGAGCTACAGGAAGAACTCAGAGCACTGTTGTTGAAGGGTGCAGTAGAAGAGGTGGCTCAAGAGCAGAAAGGATCGGGTTGGCATTCCTGTTATTTCCTGGTGCCGAAGAAGGGAGGAGGTATGCGTCCTATTGTTGACCTCAGGGCCTTGAACACGTTCCCGAGGAAGGAAAAATTCAGGATGGTGAGCCTCAGAGAAATCCTCCACGCTCTAAAACTTCAGGACTGGCTCGTGTCTATAGACCTAGAGTATGTTTATTTCCATGTGCCAATACATCAAAAGCACACAAAGTTACTGAGGTTTCTCAGAGGGGACAAGCACTCTCAGTTCAAGGTGCTTCCCTTTGGGTTCACCTCTGCGCCAAGGGTCTTCACCAAGCTCATGGTGGTGTCACGGCTCACCTCAGGAGATCTGGGGTCCATGCATTTCCGTACTTGTACGACTGGCTGATCCAAGGGGTCTTGTCTCATCTAGAGGCCACCTTTCTGCTACTTGTGAGGAACTCATGGTCGTAACAGTAAAGACAGACACAGGTGATCACAGTTCAAGGGTGTTTATTAAACTGTATAGGTAAGTTAGAAAAACGCCTGATCAAAACCCAAATCTAAGATGGGAGCAAGCCGCGACCCTCAAAAGGCAGGCCTAGTGGCACCTTGTCAAATAAAAGGGCCTATACTAAAAAAACGATTGCCATTCCTTACAATTAAATACAAGAAGAGTGTAGAATAGGGTTCACAAGATGGAAAATAGTGTTCACAAATGATAAGTCAGGATGTGGTATCCGGGGGTATCCCTTCCCCACGTTTAGAGGACTGGACAAGGCGGAACTCCAGAACACAGCACACGCTCGAGCTTTCCGAGCACGAGACTACAGTTCTGTTCTTAGGTATCAGGATCTTCAGTGGTTAAGTCTCTTTTCTACAAAAAGCCTCTTGCATCTGAGGACCTGATGTGTTCAAAATAACAAACAAAAGGTTCCTTTCTGTATGTACGTTGGGTGATTACTTTTCACCCCTTGTGTACCCCTCTTCCGGGCTCTGACCCTTCTTGAAAGTTAGCCTCCCTGCATCAGGTTCACTACGGCTTTTCTCAAAACAGTGTCATCTGTCACTTTCACAAGTCTCAATGTCCTCTTAGACAATCCACTGTGGACATCCCTCTGTCGGGTTCGCTCTTTGTCAACACAATGTTAATTAGGACATCCCTCCCTTGGGTTCACGTTTGCCAGCCTCGTAGTTTCTTCTACTTTCTCACTATGCAGGATTCTTCCCTTAGTTTTCCAATGCTTAGTTGATCAAAGACTTTCGACTGTACAGGGATTTTGCTAGACCCCTGTATGATCACTTTGACCTTTTCCTTGCAGCTCTCTTAGATCCTTCGTTTATTGATAATCACAACAAAAACAAGGAATCAACCAGAGTGTCTCGAGTGAGCACCCATGTGGAGCCAGACCCTTCTGCAACCCGTTTTCCCCTGAACAGCCTTATTGTGCCATTTGCAACTTCTGTTCAACACAGTTCGGTTTCTTATTGGCTCCCCCCTTGACTTACTGGCTGTGATGAACCGCTTGGCGTTTCTTGTCTCTGAAGTCAAGGACGGTACCACGGTAGCAAGCGTCTCTCCCTGTCCTGATTATCAGTGTAGGAGGGCTCTGGGTACCATTGACATCTGCTGCAACAAATGCTGGCTATTGTTTCCAGTCTTATGGTTCTTTCCACGGATGCTTTGCGGGTTCTGGGTCGGAAAGGGAAAGATTGCTTTTCTCTTGCCGCCCTTTGGTTCTCGCCGCCTTACTCCTCCTCTTGAACCGCCATACTGTGATAGCCGTCTTGCGTGTGGTTTGCCTTGCTCATATTGTGCTCTCGTGTTCCACCTTTTATTCCTGTGGGGAAGGGAAAGGGTCGTCGGGTGTGTGTGTGATTCTTGTCAATTGCCTGACTTTGTCTGACCCTTGTGTTGGGACATGTCAGGTAAACAGCACTGGTGTTAGTCCGTTGTCTTTCATGGTGTGCAAAAGTGTTTGTGTCGCAAAAAGGATGGGGGGTAGAGTTTCTGAGTATCCTACGCGATAGGATGGGGAAAAGGTGTTGGAATAGTTGTTTCTTGTGAGTTTTCCTATGTCTATGTGCTGTATTTGAGTCTGTGCACATTAACTGCTTTTATTGATTCGTTTTAACATTTCTCAATCGTTTGGATTTTATCCCTTTTCCTTCTGTTCTGATTATTATTGCTGCTGCCGCCTTACTGTGCTTGTGTGCACTAATCCATCTTTCATAACTGGTGCTCGTCAGGGATGTCATTTCACCAAAATGCCAGGCGGAGCGGAAGTGACATCCCACGACCCCACCTGATGACATCACAGGAAGTGATGTAATTTGACCCCACCCTGAAGTGATATCGCGGGATGCGATGGAACACAACCTTTGACCCATTGACAAAACAGGAAGAGCCATCACATAGCATTGTACACTACGAAAAATATGGTTACAATATCACTATAATGTGATGAACATTTCATACAAGAATGGATCGCCATATGTATCGTTAAGATCAGATTGTATAGGCCAAGATTACAACATTACTGTGAATGCCAGCAGAAGTCCATGACCAAATGGTAATGATGTGTTATTATATAGCACTTGCGCTTAAGCGCTTTATATAGAAAAAATATACACCCAATATCACCCAACCTGTGTTGGTACTCGTTTATCGACCTCAGAAGGATGAAAGTCTGAGTTGAGGCATTTAAGGACAGACTAAATCAGTGACTCACCCACTGAAGTGTGCCTGAAATAAACCTTTAATGGGTCTAGCAATTATTGTACAGAATTCCAGAAAGACACATTATTTGGTATTCCTATTCTTTCTTATTTAGGGTCAGTGCTGAAAGTGTTAGACTTGTGTTCTTATTTTTCTTCTTTTTTTAAGGGGCCTGAACAAGAAAGCCAGCCACTCCAGAAGTAAAAAGCCACATGGTGCTGGCCACAGCCCAGGAGCTTGCATTACAAAATAAATGCAAGAGGTTGCAAGGTAGACTACAGAGCTCGCAGTTGCGACCCCTGGTGACCCTAAATGACGTCCCTGGTGCCCGTGCGATTTAAAGCAGAAACTTCATTCTGCACGCGTGGTGGAAGTCTTCCAAACTACATTTCCCAGACTTCCTGTAGCATAAATTCTAAACGCGCCTACCGCGAACAGGCCGGTAAGTGCCGGTTTGTGGAAGGGAGGTGGAAGGGAGGCCAGAAGCATAACATTCTGCACCTCTACTTAAGGTGGGTTGTGTATTCATATGTATTTTAGGCCTCTTACTCCACGAGTCTGCAAGTAAATTATGTCCCGTAGTGATTTGATTAAGCACATTTAGCATAACCGGCAATTGAGATTGCACGCAGAAGCGCAGGACTCCTCAGCAGTCACACTGCCCAGCACGGAAACCCCCCAGTGCAAGTTTGTCAACAAGGGAACTACCCGGTTCGGGATGGGCATGAGTGAGCCTGCGAGCACGGAATTAGAGTAGGCTAGCAGTATCCTACCATTGGTTTCTGAAAGTGTGAATGCTATCCCCAGGCTTGTATCCCATTGAAAACAGTGTTGCTGAACACTCGTTCTTTAGCAGGGCATGCCCCTGAGATAGCAGACTACATCGTGTCAGAGGAGGTGAATATAATGCTCCTCACTGAGACTTGGCTATGTGACACCAATTAAAATTCTCTCCAACTTGCCACTCCAGTGGGCTACAGAGCCTTACACACAGATCGGAAGGGACAGAAGGGAGGTTGTGTTGCCATTATTTATAAAGATTCTTTGAATGTGTTTACTTCAAGTAGACCAATATTAAATGTGTGCGAGGGTCTGCCAGTTAAACTTAGCTTTAATCCTACTACTACCCTTAGTCTATTCATTCTTTATTCGCCCCCTATTTCCCTGCAAGATTTTCGTGAGCTATTCTTGGCATTTTTGGGTGCCCTTATCAAACCCCTAACTCCATGTATAGTGGCAGGAGACTTCAACCTATGGGCTAACAAAGCCACTGATCTGGAGACAGGCTTGATGTTGAATCTCATGGTGAATCTGGTCTTTAAACAATGTGTCAGCACGGCCACCCATCAAGGGGGTAATATATTAGACTGGATATTGTCTAGAAACAAGTTGATTTCACCCATAGAGGTCAAAACCTGGTGCTGGTTGGACCACTATCTGATCTCTTTATCACTCCTTATACCAGAACTCTTGGTAATGAAAGCTTATGTACGCACCAAATCTACCATGTGTTTGTACCAGCAAGGTCAGTTACGAGGCATTTACTCGCATATGTTTGCCTTTAGTCTCAGCAATTGATGACTCCAGCTCGCTAGACTCCTACACATCTCATTTGTGCAGTATTTTGAACCAGGCCTATGATAAGCTGGCGCTATTTAAAGCCAGCTACGGAAGGAAAGATGTTCACACAAGTGCAAGTCACTGGTTTTCCTCAGATGTTTTAGCAGCTCGACGCATTAAACGGGCTGCTGAAAGAAGTTGGCAGAAATTTCCCAACAAAACCACCTTGGCCCTCTACAAAGAGGCAGCCAAACATTACAAGAGTGTTATCTTGGTAGCCAAAAAAGAAACCTTGGAGGTGCGTATTTCGGGAGCTAGATTCAGCACCAGAGAGCTCTTTAATATATTAGGTGAGCTAAAAGGGAAAGTCCAGGAACTTCCTCTAAAGGTAAATGATGCATGGTGTCAAAAAATCCATGACTGCTTTACACTCAAGGTCAGGCAAGATTAAAAGACTATAATAGCATCTAACCATACTAATTACCATGCGAGTGGTACTTCCTCTGCTGTACAAAATCAGATCACCAGTGTCAATGAGACTTATGAGGACAGGGTGTTTTCCTTCAGGCAGGTTGCAGTTGAGGATGTACTGTCAACAGTGGAAAAATTAAAGCCTACTACCTGTAAGGGACATATATTCGCTGCAACCATGTTTAAAAAATGTTTCCCGAGCATAGCAACTCCTATTACTTCTATTGTAAACCACTCTTTCTTGGAAGGAGCTGTTCCCAAAGGCATCAAGGAGGTCTGGATCACCCCCTTTTTGAAAAAAGAGGGGCTGGATCCGGAGGACCCCTTAAATTACCACCTGATAGCCAACATGCCTTTTCTTCTGAAGATCATGAACAGAATTGCCTGCTCACAATACATTGTATTTGTTGAGGAGAAAGACATTATGTCTAGTAGACAATCTGGTTTTCGGAAAAACCATGGCACTGAGACTGTGCTCATAGACATTAAATCTATGCTATCTGGGATAGTGGACCAAGGCAGAGTGGCCATGCTGCTGTTGCTGGACTTGTCCGCCGCCTATGATCTTGTTGATCATGGGAGGTTGGCGGACAGGCTCACAGAAGTGGGCAGATGCTCTAAAATTGCTGTTGATTGGTTTAGTTCCTTCTTGGGACCTAGGTGGGCCAGGGTAGCTCACGGAGACTTTAAGTCAGAGGAGGCCGTCATCGACTGTAGAGTGCCTAAGGGCTTGAGCATGTTCCCATTACTTTACAATATTTACTCCAAGCTATTTTCGATCTCTTGGGCAGTATGGGAGTCAGCTATGCACATTTTGCTGATGACACACACATAGTCCTGGAACTTACAGGTTCCTACGAAGAAGATGCAGAGCTGGTCTCTAAAGGTTTTTATGTCATTGAGGCCTTGACTGACAATTTCCTAGCCATTAATGATAAAAAGACAGAGATTTTGATTTTGGGGAGTGTGGCCAAGCTTAAGTCCCTTGACTCCCGTTGCAGTGCCTTTCAAAGTGAAGGGGCTACTGTCAAGATTTCCAGTCAAGTTAGACCTTGGGAGTAATCTTTGATTGTAATCTTACCTTTAACAAACATGTTGCGTACATAAGTTCTGGCTGCACCTATAAAATCCATCTGCTATGGCAGATTAGACCCCATCTTTCAGAAGAAAACCGAGCCTTAATAGCCACTGCAACTATCAACTCGAGGTTGGATTGCTGCACTGGACTACTGACAGGTACCACCTCTACCAACATAAAGAAACTGCAAACTTTACCAAACTGGGCAGTTGGGGCTGTCTGTGGGATAGGGCGCAGAGACCATGTGACTAAAGCACGGAGGAAGTTGCATTGTCTCCCTGTGGCTCAAAGGATCCGGTTTAAGGCCTATTGTCTAGTCTACAAGTGCCTTGCTTGTACCGCCCCCCGGTACTTACAAGATCGTAATAAGAAATTGCCCTTTAGACGTACTCTTCGGTCTAACAACAAAAATCTGTTGCAACAACCACGCATCAGATTCAAATCGTACGGGGACCTTAGCTTTAATGCTTAAAGGCCGATGGCTTGAAATGACCTCCCAATTGCTCTTAGGCAACTGCCGTCATTTGCCCAATTTAGAAAGTCCATCAAAACCAGTTTGTTCAACGGCGGAGGTGCTTAGATTTGACTGGAACCCTGGAACCCTGGACTCATTGGCGTTTGAATCCATCTTAATATGCCATGATGATTGTCTTCTCTGTTCTATGTTGTCTGTCAGCGCTTTGAGGCCTGCGAGCTAGCGCTTTACAAAAGTTAAATAGAATACTTCCGCTCCTCGAGGACCCCATCCAGGTGATCCTCCCTCACTGGTCCACCCCTAGGAACTGGATGCAATAGCGATGGTCATGTTCTGGCCACCTGGATGACAGATCCCCTGGGACTAGTCAGGGAGACACCTTCAGGTTCTCGCATACTGCACAAGCTGGGTTTCTCCCTGAATTTGAAGAAGTCGCAAGTTACATCACTCCAGCGGTTCCAGTTCATCGAAGCAGTCCTAAACACTCGGGTAGAGAAGGCTTTCCCTCCCGAGGAGAGAGCCAACCGCATAGCACAGATGGTGGAATTGTTTCAGAACCATTCCACATTACCAGCAGCTTAATTCCTTGTGGCCTCCTGTATTTTTCTAGTGCCTGAAGCCAGGTTGTGCATGAGATCCCTTCAGTGGCTCCTGAGAAGTCGGTGGTCTCATTACCTTGGAGCATTCACGGATCCCCTATGGCAGTACAGTTCAGTGGATGACGACCTCACCTGGTGGACCGTCGGCAGCAATCTCATGGCGGGGGAGCCCTTCTGGTGTCTGTGCCCTCAGGCCTGAGTGGTCACAGATGCATCCATGAAGAGTTGGGGCATTCACTGCGAGGATTGCAGGTGAGCGGCCTTTGGTCAGCGATGCAAGCGAGGTAGCACATCAACAGACTGGAGTTGTAAGCCATCAGGTTAGCCTTGAGGGCTTTCGCCCCGTTTCTCAAGGGGAAGCATGTACTGATTCTGGCAGACAACACAGTGGCATGCACCACCTGAACAAGCAGGGTGGCGTGCACTCTCTTCCCCTCTGCAAAGAGGCGATGCAGCTGTGGTTCTGGTTGCTGGAGAACCAAATCTCAGTCTTTGCAGTTCACCTGGCGGGGACAGAGAACAGCTTGGCGGATGCTCTCAGCAGGCAGAGCACGGTCTAACACAAGTGGGAGGTGTGCCAGGAGGTCCTAGAGGAGGTCTTCTCTCACTAGGGTACTCCATCAGTACATCTGTATGCCACAGAGTCCAACAGAAAGTGCAGACAGTTTTGCTCGCGAGAATTCCCAGTGAAGGGCACACTGGGGGACAGCTTTCTGTTGAATTGGACCTTCCATCTCCACTACGCCTTCCCCCCCCCCCTGTTACCATCATCCCTTGGGTTCTCGGGAGATTGAAGAGGTTTTGTGCAACCATGATCTTGATCTGATGGAGCACTATGCCGTTTTCTCGGGTATAACAATGAATCCACAAAAGTCGAGTTTGTTTCCATTGGGAGGATATATTGGGAAGCCCGTGCAATCACTACCAGTACTGCCGATTAAATGGGAATTGGACACGTTCCATTACCTAGGGGTGGACATCTATCATGATCCCCATACAGAACACACACTGAACACTGAGAGAGCTATGGACGGCATAGAGAATTCTATCTCGTTCTGGGCTCGATTACCATTATCCATGATGGGACGGGCGGCGCTGCTGAAAATGGAGGTACTCGCGAGACGACTTCACTTTTTTGCGAATGTCCCGTATGCGATACCAAAATAAAACTGCATAGTATGTGCAGGAGCTTTTTGTGGCATATCTCGAGGTGCAGAGTGGCACTTTGGAAGCTTCAGAATGCGTATGCACTAGGAGGTATTAAACTACCCAATTTTGAGGTGTATTTCGTGGCTAGCCAGTTGCAATTCGTAGCTAAATGGCTGTCGGATGAACAAACACATGAGTCGAGGCTGCTGCAAAAGTTGAAGACCCAGTTTTTTCTAAAGGAAATATTATGGATATTGGACTTTCGCACAACCGGCGTGCCCAGGCTGGTGAAGTTGGGGTGTGTAATGTGGCGCAGGGCTTGTCAATTGATGGGGAACAGTGCACCGTATTCCCTGCAGATTCCGCTAGTAGCATTAAAAGGGGGGAGTGACCAGCTACGGTTGATTGTGAGAAATACTGGGAGCCTAAAGGGGTGGCGATGGTAGGAGATCTGATGAGGGAAGGTGTGCCTAAGGAGTTTACAGAGTTGATAGAGGAAACCGGGGTGCATATGGGCCAGAACCTTACATACACCAGTCTACTGATGAATGTGAAACGCAGTTGTCGAAGGCTGCAGCTCTGCTGCAGGTAGATGACACAATTCAGACTTTTTATGATGTGTCGGAAGGAGGACACAAAGTCGCGCAAATACATGAGCTGCTAATATCTAAAGTAGGGAAGGAGTTGGCAGACGACACAGCAATCTATGTCAGACGCGGTGTGCAAGAGTTATATGGTATACCACAAGAAAGTGTCCAGAAATACGAGGCTCCAACAGATTCAACTATATATCACCCACAGAGCATACTTAACTCCGAATAGAATAGAAAGATTTAGCCAAACAGTGGTACAATAATGCCCGGAGTGTGGGGACTGCAGATCTGATTCATATGTTCTGGGCCTGCGTAGAGATGGGTAGATTCTGGGTGGAGGTGGCCCAAACATTAACAAAAGCAGATATTACATTGCAAGTTAGTACCCCCCTGGCCTGTCTTCTGGGACGCTTTGCAAGGCCTAAGAGAGCCAAACATGTGAGTAAACTGAGGGACTTAGCATATATATTGGTGAAACGCAGAATAGCCATGGGATGGAAAGCGCAGACAAGACCTCTGGTGCAAGTATGGTGGAGGGACCTGCTAAAATGGGCAAACACGGAAACGGTGGTGTTGCAGGAAGCTATAAGCAGGAGCTCAGACCAGGAGGAGAGAGGAGTAGAAACCTGGAGACAGTTAATTATGGATTTGGCCAATCTCATGGTGGAGGCCAGAGTGTTGGAACCCAGCCCCGACCAGGAGGGTGCAGTCGTCCGGGTGATAGATGAGGAGTTAACAGTAGAAGGGTGAAAGATGTGATGTCAGGTAGGCCATGGCAGGGGTGGTAGGAGTTGGGGGGAAAAAGGGACTACACAGGCGTGAATTGGAATGTGACATGACGTATATTATGATGTTAAGTCTGTAAGTTGTTGTGGGATGTAAAATAAAAATTCAAATTTTGTTTTTAAAAACCATGATCTTGATCACCCTGGACTGGGCGAGGAGAACTTGGCACTCCGACCTCTTGCATCTGACCATCTGTCCACCCCAGCGCCTGGGTCTCTTGACACTATCGGAAGGTCGGGTGCTTTACCCAAACCCAGAGTCTCTCACCCTACTTGCTTGGCTCTTGAGAGAATGAGGTATGATGACTGGGACCTTTCTGAGGAAGTACTTGAGGTGTTGCTGGCTGCACGCAGACCATCTACCAGGTCATTTTTTGTGTAGGTGGTGAAGATTTGGTATCAGGTAATATTATTCCCACCAAAAATAATTGTATATATGGTCGTCGGGAACAGCCATAGGTGATATTTTTAGTGGGGATAATATTAGGGTTATTTGTGAGCAGGTGTTGTGGGGGTGTCCCCTGCAGGTTCCATGCCTTTATATTGTGGATCAAGGTTCCTTCTTCACCTATGACCCAATTCCTGAAGGACGTAGTAAATAAGTTTCCGCTAACTCCCTTTGTTGTCCCAGACTGGGATTTGGAAATGGTTCTAACGTGATGGCTGCTTCGTTTGAGTCCATGCATGCCTGTTCATTACGGATGCTATCCTTGAGGACAGCGTTTCTGGTTGCGATTACTTCAGCCAGGAGAGTTGGCGAACTTCAGGCCTTGTGTTCCCAGCCCCCATTCTTGCGGTTATTTCGGGAAAAGGTTTCCCTTAAAGTAAGACCTGACTTTCTTACTAAAGTGATATCTGAATTCCACCTTTGTCAGGCCATAGACCTAATGGTTCTCTACCCTCCACCACATCCATTTAAGGAGGAGGAGCAGTTTCATCGCTTAGATTCCAAAAGGGTCCTGAGCTTTTTTGCCGCTAGGACATCCGAGTTCCGGAAATCTTACCAGCTGTTCGTGGGTCATTATTTGTCTTGCAAAGGTCTGCCGGTAACAAAGCACACTTTATTGCGGTGGATCATCCTTTGCATCGTGGAGTGCTACCAATCTGCATGCAAAGAGCTTCCTTCAGGCATCGGGGCACACTCGACGAGAGGAGTATTGGTCTCTACGGCCTTACATAGGGGTGTTCCTACTAGGGACATTTGTTGCGCGGCCGCATGGTTATCCTTGCACACATTTGCTAGACACTATTGTATGGATGTTGCACGCGGGGCTGATGCAGGTTTTGGTAGGGCAGTGCTGCAAAATCTGCTACTGTAATACTTTCTGCCCACCTCTGTGATCTGAACTGCTTGGGGTGTCTATCAGATGAGGAATCTGTGGGAGAAAAGCAATCCATTGAAGGAGAAATTACTCACCATACTGATCTTTCTTAGGATTCTTCTTCCGCAGATTGGTCATCGCCCCTCCCTTTCATCCCCGCTCAGAACTTTTTTATGGCCTGGCACACCTATCTAAGACACGATACGCCTGGTGATGGTTCTGAGGTGACTGCTCCTACCCGGCTAGTCGTTTGCTTAAAAAAAAAATAAAAAGACATGTTTCCATTGATTCTGGAAAGCCTTCTTCCATACTTTTTTTTCCGGGATGTTTCCCTTTTCAAGTTTTTTTGTAGGCTGATTAGCCTTGTTTCCCATAGTTTCCTCTGCAGCGTTAAGGAAGGGGGAACTGATGTAAAGGGCGTAGTGACTCAGTATATATACACAATGCCTGATGTCCCATTCGTATGCTGATGATCGAGCACCGATCAAGACGGTTTGTCAGTCGAGTCAAGGTCCACTACGCCCCCTGTCGAAGTTTTCCAAACAGAGCTGGATGAGGATATCTATCAGTTGGAGAATCTGCAGGAGAAGAATCCATAGAAAGATCATTACGGTAACTAATTTTTCCTTCTAGTCAGGCAATTGAAAGAGAGGACTCACACTTGCAGCTCATTCACACATCTCAGGTGTATAAAAGGTGGGAAGTCAAAAGAGCACAGAGAGGAGGGAGAGAAAGGCGAGGCACTGGTGTGAGCCGTTGGGTGCAGAGATGCTGTGTGAGGAGAGTCTGAATACTAGGGACTACAGAGGCTAGCGGTCCGAATTGGGACGGTCTCAGAACAGGAGTTCTCTGGCATAACTGTAAGGCAAGAGAAGGCAGAATGCTAAGGGACTGGGCTTCTAATTAAGAGATAGATTGCTCATTCTCCCGTGGTTCTGTGAGAGCACGGGATTGCCACACGGGCAGAAGCGGGAACCTTAAAGGCACCCGAGTTGAAGCAAGTCCAGGAAACTGGTGTGTTTTAGAGACAAGGAAACCAAGTGTGAAACTGACCGCGAACGGTGTAAAGGAACCAGTGATTGTGAAAGTATACAATGTAGCAGAGTGGTCACGTGGGTCTGAAAGAAGCAGAACACGTTATCAAAAGTCTGTTTGAACTGTTCAATGAATTAACAATCACGTGAAGTGTAAAAGGGACCGCACGCCTTAAGTTAAGGAAGGGGGCAGTCCTGAAAGGTTCCAACTTGCAAAGTAGACATTTCAATGCTGTAAATGAAAAGAAATCTTTATCGCTCAACCTTATAAAACCTACAAACCTATTTTGAACATTGAATTGATTTAAAATAAAGCAGATGGCTTTTTTTTCTCCAAATACTAGATTTAATATAGGTCAACCACCAGAAGGGGAAAACCAGAAATTGGGAATCTTTTGAGCTAATTAAAAACTGTGAACTATTCTGAACTTGGGGAAGGGAACCCCAGTGCTTCTACTGTGTATCATGTTGATCTTGCGGAAGGGAACCCCAGTGCTGCTTCTGTGAATTATTCTGAACTTGGGGAAGGGACCAGCAGCATTTCGACTGTGACTTATTTTGAACTTGGGAAAGGGAACTCCAATGCTTCTACTGTGAACTCTGTTGTGAACTGCCCTCAACCTAAGGCAATGCACCCCGGGTCATAATTCAAACTATTTTCCCTTTTGTCTACGAATGATCTTTTTGAGACTGTTACGAAACTAGTTTACACTTTGGGAAGGGGCAGAACTTTGGGTTAAACACTGCTTTCCTTTGGTTGCGGATATCCCTACACATTGTATAGAGTTAGTTAAAAGGGCAAGTATAGGTTTTGGACGCAGGCAGATTCTTCAGTTGAACTCTTTGACTCTGATGTTCCTTAGTTTTATTTAGGTAGGGAAATACCATGTTAGATAAGGGCAAGTTAGGCCTTTTTCCAACCTGACATTTAAGTTAATAAAAGTGTTTATTTTGAGATTTGAATCTGTTGTCTGTGTACTTCTTTGTGATGCCTTCACACACTCTGGGTACCTGTCGTACTCTAGCGATTGGAAGCTGGACAAGCAGGTCTTCCTTCACCTGCAACACAGTTGTAGCCCCGTAGTCGTGGACATATTTGCCTCCTGTCTGAACGCTCAACTGCCAAGATTTTTCAGTGGAAGCCGGATCCAGTCACGGCGGACGCGTTTCTGCAGCCGTGTGGAGAGGGAGTGTCTTATGCCTTTTCCCCCCTACGCTATGGTTGCGAGAACCATGGCGAAGGTACGTCAGGAGCAGGCAGACTTAGTCCTCATAACCCGTTTGGATCTCTCCGCCCATGTATCCAGCCCTTCTGGAACTTTCATCGGATTCTCCACTCCTACTACCCCGGACTCTGGATCTGTTTGGTGCGAGCAAGGAGCAAAATCCCCTCCTCCAGAGCGGATTGTTTACTCTGGCAGCATGGAGGATTTCCGGTCGAGATGGAGAGTCTGAGGGATTTCTTGGTTTTTGTGCAAAGCAGTCAGCCTCATTGAGTAGCGCTGGGCTTCCACAACATCCAAGAAGTATGCCAACTCACGGGGAGCCTGGGCGCACTTGTGTCTGCAATAGGGTCTCCATCCGGTTTCAGTGCTTATAGTGTAAATCTTGAACTCTCTGGCGGAATTATCCTAACAGGGTTTGGCCTACAGGACCGTGAATGCTCATCGCTCGGCAATCTCGGCAGGGCATGACCTGGTGGACGGGTCTCTGGCCGCGAAACACTAGCTGGTATGTACGATGCTCAATGGCATCCGGTTGGGGACTACACCTCCAGCCTGCTATGACAGACTGAGCCGTTAGCACAGTTTTGAATTTATTTCTCTCATGGCCGCCCAATTCTGAATTGTCACGTACTGCCCTCTCTGGCAAGCTTACGACTTTACTATGCCTAGTATCTTGCAGGTGGGTGTCGGACGTGCAGGCTTTAGACCTAGCCGGCAGCATTTACTCTCCAGACGTGGTTGTTCCATGTTTCCAGAAGGACGAAGTGTAACACCAGGGTGATCACATACTCGTCTTTCAGGGAGCAGCTGAAACTATGCTTGGTAAGGTGTCTGAAGGCCTACAAGAAAATAACAGCCCACCTACGAGCAGATAGCAAAGGTCAATTGTTGATCGCTCTGCGGAAGACTCATAAGGCGGTCGCTGCACCTACCCTGGTGCGCTAGGTGCTTTGAACCCTCGCGCAGGCTGGGATAGATAACTCCGTCTTCGGAGCTCACTAGGTCAGGGCAGCCATGACCTTCAAAGCCATCCAATTAAGGTTTAGACTGGAGGACATTATGAGGATGGCTGTCTGGGCAGGGGAGTCAGTCTTCAAGGAATTTTACCTGAAACCGGTGGAGCTACTGGCAACCTTAGTGATGAGCAAGCTTTGAACAAGCATAATGCTCGCCTATGGTCTTGACATAGAATGAAGATTTTGTAGAATACCTTTTAGAAAAGTCTTGACTCTATTGAAGACATGGAGGTGAGCATTATCCCGTCCGGTTAAATTCAGATTGTGTGTTAGCTGTACCTAGTGGGAGGGGTACGGTCTTGGGTTAGTTGAACTTGACTGTGTTATGGTGGTGTCTGAATTTTTGCCTCCCTTGTTGCTTTACTAATGTTCTGATGTGGAGTCTGTCTCCCTCCTTTGATACTATGGTCTTTTCCCTGGCAGGTTTGTCGGATAAACCCACCTGAGGGGCTTATGAGTTTGCCCGAAGCGCGCAGGCATATTTCCGGATGATGGGAACGCTGATCAGCTTAAGTTTTGCCGCGTCGATAGAGGAAGCAGAAAGAGGGCTGCAGGCTTTTAAGGGACTTGTTTGATGCACATTGGTTATGGGTGGTCACATGTACTCTGGCCATAGTTCAGACTGCCAAGGACTCCTAAAGTGGAGTCCATCAATTTCTTTCATTTAAGGGTCTTTAGTTGGTTACCAAGATTTTCCTGGACCAGGAGGATTTCAGCTTTTAAGCAAGTTTAATATCTTCTGGAGCTGTTGCTTAGCTAAACTCTTGCTGCTGAGTTGTTTGTGTTGAAAGTATATTCAAGTAGAGAAGCAAACTGCTTGCCTCCATGTCTTCAATAGAATCAAGACTTTTAGAAACGTTATTCCGGAAAATCTTCATTCCCTAGTATTGTTTGGAACAAAAACAGTGACTAGTGAACTTGAGTTTGCTTTAAGTAGTCTGTCGAACCCTCTGCTGTGATGATGCCCAATGAATGGTATCTGGACCATTTAACCAATTTTCAGTTTGGTGATTAAAGGTAACTAGTCTGGCAATTGTCAGCAAGTGATACATACAATCTTATAAGAATTGAACTTTGCTTCAGAAGTTAACATCCTGCATTAATAATATGCTGTTTACAGATATTTGTTTTTTTACTATAGATCGAATAACCTATATTTATGAAACTAATCACTTGCGACTTGTCCTTGCAGTAAAAAGAAACTTTGTGCACTTTATGGAAAATGGACAGAATGTTTGTATAGTGTTGATCCTGCTTCATTTGATGCATATAAAAAAAATGACAAGAAAAATTCAGAAGAGAAAAGAAGCTCTAAACAGGTATGCTTTTTTTTTTATTTTTTAAATTATGTATACTTTGAATGTCTGGGAAACTGGAGACATCAGCATCGGGGTGTACCTCTGTATTTTCTCAAGGAAGAGTAATTTGAAAAAAGGCCCATCGACTTGGGCTATTTTGATCACGTTGCTGTGTCTCCTGAGTTGAAGATCCCAGATCTGAGCATTAGTGTACCTTCCACTGGTCCTTGTTCTCAAGGGCCGTCCTATAACACCCTATGTTTCTAGGAGCTCAGAGCTCCCTTGGTATAGTATAGTTTATTGGATTACGAAACTGTATACTGTGAATGTTTGAAAGGCAGAGTAGAAAAGCCATTTTCCACTTAATGTTTTGTTGAGTTGTTTTATTATTTTTCCCCCTCAAGCAACCTGCCAGCAGAAATAATGGGGATAGTTTCAGGCTGAGTACTTTGTGCCTTCAAGACCTCGGATAAAAAAACGTACAATTTTGTAAGATCTGTGTAAAAGCTGCTAACCTTACCAGTGCATGAACATTTCAGAAAAGCAATTCATTATTTACCATGTGGAAATAACGAGATGGTGTCTATTTATATTAATGTATCATGAAATACATTAAGTTAAGTAAAGGTCTGACCTAAATTTACTGCAAACAAATATAAAGAGCACCACTTTAAGATTTCTCACAATTTCCCTCTCCCTTTCCGTCTCCTTCTCCCTCCTTCCTCCTCGGCTCCCTCCCTCCCTGCGTTTGTGGACATCTTTAGGTAGCTTGCATATGGTGGGGAGATCTCCTCTCTGTCTCAAGTGGCAGTAGTTTATTGGGCTTGTGGCAAATCTAGAGTGTGAGTTGAGCTCTCATCAAGGCATGGAGCTTCGGGCAGATATGAAGGGATCTATGTGATGCACGTTTTTATCCTAGACTTCTTACTTTCGTATGGGTCCTGGTTTTTAGGCCCACCAGTATATGCGCTCTCTGTCTCTTTCTCTCGCTCCACCCACCACCACATGCTCATACCTATTTGATTTTCCTTTCCTCTACTACTTATTCTCGTCCTGTCTGTATACTGGCTTCACCTGCACCCCCTCAACATGTCAGGTTCTTGTTCCATCAGCCCTCCCAGGGTCACCCCTCTCCTTAACTACCTGACATTCCCTACTCCTTGCCTCTGCTCTGGCCCTCGTTCCCTCTCCAATTCTTAGTCTTCTTTATCTCTTTTAAGTTCCTTGCACCCTCCTCCTCCCTTTGTCAGTTCCTCACATTCTAATGGATTTCTTCCATCCACAGATTCCTCATATTTAACAAAACACGTCCAGCACCTGTTGTCCTCAGAAACGTTTTAAGCTACAAGGGGGTGCAACGCCGCTCTGTGACTGCTCCACTCAACTCCAGCATGCGCCCCATGACTTTGGTTCCTTTTTTCACCACACTGGTCAGGATCGCCAGTAGCATTGTTTCTTAACTAATTGCATCATTTTTAATCTCAAGGTGGGCTTCAGGCTCTGTGAGGAACACTCAAGACATTTGTCTGTCACAGACCTCCACATGATTTGTCTTTACTGCCTAAGGAGAGGAACACTACATGAAAGACTGATGCTCATGCAAGTTCATGCATCTAAAAGCCTTCGATGTGCATGCTGCTATATTGTACATCTTCTCAAGGGCAGAAAGCTTCCTCCCTCCAAGGCTCGCGCTTCAGAGCCCACTCTCTATGGCGTTGTCTTTGGAGGAGAATATGGTGGGAAAATGCTTGAGGGGCGACAAATATTTAGATTTCCGCTTATATTAAGGTGACTGGAAAGCGAAGAAGCACCAGATGTGTCAAAAGACTTGTTACTCCCAATCAGTGGTGAAGAAGAATCTTCTGGACAATCAAGGTCTTTGACGGTACTGTTCCCCAGTCTATCTTCTAAACCGGTGCAGTGGAAAGAATTCATGCAACATATGACACTTTTGCCAAGGCTCCAGTGACTGCTGGTAGAGCAAAGGCTCTGTGCTTGGACAATCGATACCACAACCACATACCTGCTGGATCTGTTCCAACACCCCTAAAGTAAAGAAGAAAACATCTGACAGAGTAGTGTCACAACCTCCTTGTATTTTGAAACACTGGTATCTAATAAAAGCATGTAGTGGCATCAATTGTACTTAAGCAGGGACTGAACATCGGAGATAAAATTGTCCACTCTATATGGCAGCCTCCACACCCATATAACACAATCATGACATGTTGGAACTTGCAAATAAATATGGCCACAGCTCACCATCCATGTGGGCGTTATGCTGCATGTCCCTTCACCAAGAAGGTCACAGTGTTTACTCACAATACGTTCATTTGGACATTGAGCGGGTTTAGCAATTGTAACTACAAAAATGTGATTTATTCCATTTGCAGCCCATGCAATAAAGTATACATTGGTATGACTACTAGATCTATCGCCACCTGGATTAATGAACATAGATCCAAGATACGTAATAGATCTATTCAGGCTCTACTAGTAAGACACTTTATAGAGTGCCAACACTCAGAGGATGTTCTCCAATGGGTAGTGATAGATTCTCTTAAACCTCACTTTTTGGAACAGATTTGGATCCATCGTCTTTCCACTCATCTTGATGAACTCAATGAGGAGGTGTAATAGCCATTTCCAATATGTTGAAATCATTTTGCCATACACTCATCTACCAATCGTGTTTTACTCCTTTTTTTAACACCAGCATGATAAATTGGTCCTTCCACTCTGGACCTCATGCGCTATATGTCTATGAATGGCTGTTGTTTAATACAGCAGGTGTTGACTAGCTATGTTTTAGTTATGCATGTGTGTACACACTATTTATTGGTCTATTTAATTAACAAAACATTTTTGAATTAGGCTTCCCACCTGTTAATACAACCTAGGGGTTTCATCCTTTGACATAAGAGCAGGTCAATTTTAATCTTATTTGTTACCAGAATAATTTTGATGTCAGCCCGTCATAGTTTGTGGCGATCAATACAAACTATGCTCATATATATGGGAATTAAGGCCACAGTCAACAGCTTTACCGCCACAAGATGGCGTTTTAAGAGAGCTTTCAAAGGCCACAATGAGCGGGCATGGTGTAGTTGTTCGATGCACGCCCGCTACATGTGCAAGTTTAGTTGTACTAAGGATACTAACGATGTACCTCACTTCAGTTGCAGTTTAGGAGCTTGTTCGTGAGTCTAAGAATCAGAGTCCTAAGAAATATTCCTATACGGACAAGATACACGATTGTCCTAATTCAGATTGATAAAACATTAACCTTTTAGTAAAACATGCTGCACTCATGTAGCACACTACAACAACAGAGCTCTGAATGTTTCCATATCGACCACTCATAACAGGCTCCATACTTCTAACCTCTGAGAGGCGTTTAGATGTCCTTTAAAGAATCCATTTGTTGGTGTATAGATATTCAAAACAGAAGTATTGGCAAGTGCTGCTTGTGATACCAGCACGGTCCTTGTAGACCTTTTTTTTTTTTGTTGTTGTTTTTTTTTAAAGCCGGTACACTAAAAATGGTTTCATTGTGTTTAACTTAAAATGTAAAATACTCTGTATCTCAATTGAAGATGGTGAAATAAGAGCATATCCCTACAAATTGGGTTTTATATCAGCACATTTTATCTCTTAGTAATATGATGTTTTTTTTAAATTAAATTTCATATATTCAACCCTCAGACATTTTTTCACCATGCCTACAATCAATACGATAGAAGCTTTTTTTTTAATTTGTTCTTGGTTAATAAAACCTTTACAAAACATTGTACATTCATTATTAAGTGCATTATATATTTACAATACTAAAACAATTAATTTACTTTCCAACAGATAAAAAAGAGACAAGAATTATCATATCCGTGATATATAAAAACAATTAAAATATCAAATTCATTTGTTTTAACATAGGTCACCTTTAGGCATTCAGGGCCAGCTCTTTGTCGATAATCCTTAAGAGATGGCCTAGTGCAAATATTATCGGATAGTAATTGCAGTTCATCAACCTTTTCCACATGTTTTCTTTTGAGTCAGCAAGGACAGAATTTGCAAATTTCATTAGGAGCATAGAGCGTGCTGACTTGAAGTGTGGGCATTACAAGATCACATGTTTCAGTGTCTCCAAAGGCTCATGACTGTCAGTAAATCGGCATTCATACATTGCATTTCAGGTGACATGTTAGCCCAATTTCTGTATCGCTCCTTTGTGTGATACTGATTCAATTTAAAACGCATACAATATGCTCTTATGGTCATACTAGGAAAAATACAAATATACTTGCTACATGGTGCTCGCTTATGGATACATTTGGCATATTCAGTATATGTTGAATATTGCTGTATTTGTTCAATAGTATGTGTCCAATCTTTCTCAAACTGTTTTTTTTTTTAACAGGCCGGTCTGAGGTCAAGATCATCCTGAGAAACCAATAGACTATCCAATACATTCTGCATACGTTTTTTATACTGATTAATCGAAGGGACTGTTTGAGCCTTAAGCAATACTTGCAAATCAACATATAGGCTCTTCCTGGGAGGATTTAACATTTTCGCATAGTTACATAAGGCACGCCATAATACCCTGCATGATAATGTAATTAACCCCACTCATGCCTAATGACACAATTAGGTGTAGCTAATGATAAGTGCAGTGCTCCTTTAATTAATCGGCCCTGTAACGTATCAAGGAAAACAGTTAGGTCGAACAGGCACATGTCTAAATGTAAATTAATACAGTCTGTACTTTCATTATAAGAAAATCCCACAACGGGATTAAGGAGAATCAACAGTATTTCGCAAAGATGATTTTCATTTGACTTGCAAGGGGCAGTGCTTTTTGATTCAATCGTTCTTTCCAAAGGCCAACCGAAGAGTTGCTACTGAGTTGGTAACCTAGATAACGATAGAAGCTTTGAAGAAGGCTGAGTACTAGAGTAAAAGACATCAACAGCCGAAACTTAAATAGGCGAGATTTGAATTAGATCACACAAAGCAAATCAGATATTCAACTACATGTGACTAGAATGACTGTTATGTCGCTTAACCAATTGTGAACACGCGAGTACATCTGGAATAATTGACTCCCATTGTCCATGTTTCATCTGATTCGTCGGATATATGTGTACATATTGGTTATCCCTTGGAACATAAGATGATAAAATGTTCTTGTGTTCATTTTAAAGGTGATGGTGTTGTGATGTTAGGTATGTCATAGTTTATGGGTTGATATACTTTGCATTGTCATGAACTGCTGATATATCATTTTTACTCCGTCTTTGTACTTGTTGAGTATATTCTATCCAAATTCCCTCTGATGTGAGTTTAAATGTTGTAAAGTCTGGTTGGTATTATGTTTTGGTATATTTAATGTTGACCTACTTCGGGTACCCATTTTCCTGAATGCAATGATTGCAGACCCATGAGACCCCGACACAGCCTGAATTCTTGGGTCGCCCTCTGTTAGTGTTTTCCATTCCAACACTGACATCCATGACTGCTCCCCCGCTAATGCCGGTTAACTTCCTCTTCTAGTGTCGTAGCCCAGGCATTTCCTCCCTCAGCCCCTCCATGGAATTTATTTTGAAGACTGTGACGACTCCGGGGAATTCATCCCATCTCCCCAAGTGGGAGCCACCACCTGTAAGACTAGGGAAGTGAGCTTTCAAAACGCTCCTTAGGGGTTTGGGAAAGCGGGGTCTCATTGGGAGTGACACCTCCTTAGGGGACAAAGAACTCCCAGTTGAACAGTCTTATAACATCTCCCTTATCCTCAATTTCCCACGGGTTTTTTGCATACATGAGAACGGAGGATAGTGTTAACAAATGGGACACTCGCATCTGTTTGGCTTGGTTACTGACCCCTCTTTTAAAAAAAAAAGAGCCCCAAGACCAATCGGACAGACTTCCTCCATTCAGGGATCAGCATATAAGGGGCATGGCCCTTACCTGGAGAGCTAAAACCGCTAGCGTACATCCATCCAACCCAGAGGAAGCCACGTAGTGCAGATGTCTCTGCAACTGTGCAGAGCCAACACAGCCTGGAGGCAGGACCAGAACAGCTATGTGGTGTGCGGGGAGCCTGCACAACTCTGCTGAAACCAGGTATGTCGGGTAACCACCTCTCTGAGGTCTCAGTTGGCGAGAGACCGAATTGTGGCAACACAGGAAGCCAAAGTACAGAAGAGAAGGCAGCCTTGCAGAAGACGGCTGCAACCGAAGTCCTGGAACCAGTGTCCAGCGCAGGAAGGTCCTGCAGATGGAGCATCTGCTCCGTGGCAGGACACGGGGCACGCTAAATAATAAAGCCATACCAGTAAATCCTGAAGGAAGCCGAAAGAAGAAGGCTTGAATCAAACCAATAATCAAGGCCATAGACGGTGTCTGGAAACCCAGAAACCATTAGTTGAATCTAAATCTATAGGTCTAAGTGGGACTGACGCATGTTATTCAACAAAGAGAGTGGAAGGATCCCATAGGGATGAACCAAAGCAAATTCATACATAGTCTAAATATTTACCAAGTCACGTCCTGCACATAGGAAAGGAGCTTCTAAAGTTTGTGCAGACATGGATGGAGGGGCACCAGAGTTCTATGCAGAGTTCTTAAGGTAATCAATTACTTAGACTGTCAATGGAAACCTGGTCTGAAAAAGACTCAAGGAAGATTTCCAATTTTCTTTTACCTAACTTTTGTTTAATCCTTTGGAACTGTGAAAACAGAGAACCTTGGAATCTGAGAGTGGCAAGTCCAGAGACATTGCTTAGGAGGTGGCCATGCACCAGCAAACAGAAATATTATTTGAATGTATTTTTCCTTTAATAGTGGTTGGTTCAAGTAGATAGTTTAGGTTTGGCACAGAGGACATATCCAGTTTGTGTCACCCTTGCAAACACCTTTTAGTTTTGATTTATGAGATAGGGACTGTGATGTCATCACTCCTTTCCCATAGGTAGCCTCGTCTCATGTGGCATGGGGACGGCAGCCGCTACCTGATCCTGACCCTGGGGGTGGCTATGCGAGGGAGGATCACATGAGGAGAGGCAACCCTAAGTGGGGAGTGAAGCATTATTAGATGAGACATTGTATCCCCCTTTCCCTTTTAGGGATATCCCCTCCATTCCTCATGCCTTGATGGTATATTGTGATAATCCCCTTCAACAACCCACAAGCCTGCTGACAGTATCCTTCAATATTCTGTAGTCATGATAAAAACTGACACAAGGAAGAGGGCATTCAGAAGGAAGATTGTGTCACAAATCTCTCCCCGTCTCACCTGTTTTTATTGAGTACTTGCGACCTTCTGGGATTTCTTCTTTTTTACGGTCCGGGATTTGTATAGACCCGAACGCTGATCTTCGGCGTCCAGCATGAAGATAGCGGTTCAGTTTCCAGGAGCGTTCAGAAAGTCCAGGGTAACACCAGGAAGCAAACAAGTTACGCTCAGAGGCACGGAGGACCGTGACTTGAGCGCAGAAGGTTTTCCAGGAGTTTGGAGAGGGTAGAAATAGGACGGGAAATCAAGGAGCTGGGAACAAGGAATCGAGCGAGAGCGCCGATCGAACTCCGGCAAAGCACGTCCGACTACAGGTAGCGGTAGCGTTGAGACGCGCAGAGCCGCGGGGGCGTGTCTCTCTTGTAGGATGAGCAGCGTGGAACGCGTAGACTGATCCGGAGCGTTCCGTTCCGAGCGGCCATGTTGGAAGGAATACTGCATGCAATCCTCCGTGAGTCAGGGACCAGGAGGACCAGAAAGGACGTAGACGACGGTTCATGACAGTATGCCTCCTCTGAAAACCAGCTCCTCTGGGTTTGCCCGGATGGATCAGATGAAATCGTCGAACCAATCTGGGCGCATTCATGTTTGACACTGGTTCCCACGTACGCTCACTGGAAGGGTAACCTTTCCACTCAACCAGATATTGTAGTTGACCTCGTCGATATCTTGAGTCTCAAATCATGGAAACCTTGTATTCCAGTTGATCATTTACAATAACAGGGGTAGATCTAGGAGCTGTTCGGGATGACTGAATGTAAGGTTTTTGCAGAGAAGTGTGAAAGACAGGATGAATCGTTTTCCAAGATTCAGGTAACCGAAGTCGAAAAGCCACTGGGTTGATGATTTCTTGTATGGAAAAGGGACCGTAGTATCTGTGAGCCAGTTTATTAGGGGGCAGGTGTCTAGGAAGGAGCTTCGAGGATAACCAAACCTGATCTCCTACTGAATAGGGAGGTCCAGGTCTTCTCTTAGAGTCAGCATAACGTTTGACATCTTTTCAGGCCCTTTCTAGGCTTTCTTTAACCTCCTTATGGACTGTGATGAGGTTTTCAATCCAGGAGTCTACTGCAGGTACTGGGGTAGGATGTGGGAGTACGGAGGGTAGGACAGATGGATGTAATCCTTGACTACAGAAGAAGGGACTGATCTTGATAGCTAAGTGATCTGAATTGTTATAAGCAAACTCGGCCATAGGTATTAGGAGTGACCAATCGTCCTGAACTTTGGTGGCGAAACAACGTAGGTACTGTTCGAGAGTCTGGTTGACATGCTCCGTGGCTCCATTGGTTTGTGGGTAGTAGCCAGAGGATAAGGCACGTTGGATTCCTAGAATACGACACACTTGCTTCCAAAACTGAGAGATGTACTGGGGTCCTCGGTCTGAAATGATTTTGGAAGGCAGCCCATGAAGTCGGAATATGTGTTCCAGGAAAATTCCAGCAAGATCTGATGAGGAAGGTAGTTTGGATAAGGGTGTAAAATGAGCCATATGAGTAAACAAGTCAATAGTGACCATGATTGTTGTGTAGCCTCTAGAGGGTGGTAATTCCACGTTAAAGTCAGTGGCGATGAATTCCCAGGGTCTTGTTGGTATTGCTGGTTGGAGTAGGAGTCCCGCCGGGTTCTTATTATCATGTTTGTTCTGATTGCAAACGGTGGATGTTTGGACATGGATCCTAATGTCATCCTTCATCTTCGGCCACCAAAACTGTCTTTGTACTAAATGGAGAGTGTTGGTAACTCCACGATGTCCCGAATGTAAGGTATCATGACATAGCCTTGTGATTCTTTGTCTCAGTCCAGGAGTGGGAATAACTAGGCGATTTGTCCTTGAGTAAATATCCGTCCTTTGCTGTGAGATTCCATCTGTTATTTCTCTTGTGCTCCTTCCGGAGGTCGGAAAGTCGGGTTTGGCCTTGGATATTCTCCAGGAGGGTGAGTGCTTGGGCAACAAAGATTGTGTGAGGAAACATTTTTGGAAAGGTCCGATCCTCAGGGTTTTCATAGTCGGGACGTCTGGAAAGGGCATCAGCAATTATATTCTGTGATACAGGGACATGATGGATGTGGAACTGATACTGGACAAAGAAGAAGGCCCAACGGGCCTGACGACTGTTCCTACACTCCAAGGATTGTAGAACTTGAAGATTTGGATGGTCCGTACGGACCTGGACTGGATGCCTAGCTCCCAGGAGTAGATGTCGCCACTCTGTAAAGGCTTGGCGGATGGCTAATAGCTCCTTTTCCAAGACGGAATAATGAGTCTCACTGGAAGTCAGAGTTCGTGAAAGGTAAGCAATGAGGTGCTCCAATTTGTCCTCAAATTCCTGTTTTAGGACTACTCCTATGGCGTAGTTAGAGGCATCCATCTCCACTAGGAATGGCCGGTTAATGTCAGGTTGCGCTAGGATGGAGGCTTGAGTGAACTCTGTCTTTAATCGTTGGAATGCCTTGTCTTGGGCTGCGGACCAGAGAAATGGGGTATCTTTCTTCAAGAGAGAAATGATCGGTTGAACAATTTCAGAAAAGGACGGTATGAACTTTCGGTAAAAATTAGCAAGTCCCAGGAAGGATTTAATTTGTTTCACGGAAGTGGGAGCCGGCCAATATAGTATGGCCTTTACTTTTGAAGGATCCATTCCAGTTCCTTCTGGACTAAGGACAAATCCTAGGTAATGAACAGAAGTGACGTGAAATAGGCATTTCTCGGGTTTAGTCAGGAGTTTGTTTTCACGTAATCATTGTAGGACTGCCTTAACATGCTCTTAATGCTTTAGAAGGTCCTTGGTTTAGATCAAGATATCATTCAGGTAGACGATGACGAAGAGGAATAGCATATCCGAGAACACCCTATCCATGAAACGTTGAAAAACTGCTGGGGCATTAGCAAGTCCGAAGGGCATGACTAGGTATTCAAAATGGCCGAAGGGGGTTCTAAAGGCTGTTTTCCATTCGTCACCTTCTTTTATACAAATGAGATGGTAAGCACCCCTTAGGTCTAATTTAGGAAGGATTACTGCACCTCTGACTGCTTCTAGGATATCCGAGATGAGGGGTAAGGGATAACGGTTCTTGAGAGTACACTGATTTAGACCACGGTAGTCCAAACATGGTCTGAGTTCATTGGTATCTTTCTTTGGAACGAAGAACAATGAAGCGCCCGCTGGAGATTTGGACGGGCGTATGATACCATTTTCCAGGTTAGTATCCAGGTATTCTCGGAGAGCCCTCTTTGCAGGTTCAGATAATATAAACATTCTGCCGAAAGGAATCACTGCAGAGGGCTCGGTATCGATGGCACAATCTTATGGTCTGTGAGGAGGTAGAGCTTGAACTATAGCGGTCGAAAAGACATCAGAAAAGGCTTGGTAGGCTCTGGGAATCTGGATGATGTTAGAAACTGTGACTGGACTTTGTTGGTTCTCTTGAAAGTCTTCAGAAGGCTTCGGTACGGTATCCATGGATAGGCAGTGTTAGGGAGAATTCTCTGTAAAGGCTAATTTCCCAAACCTAGTGAGTCCCCCAGCAGCTTTGCCGGATTTTTGGGGTTTATTTTTTCTCCTGCTAAGAGTGAGACTCTCTTTCTCCCACTCTTAGATATGATTTGAGGCGTTCCTTTGACTTTGTATGTGTTCTATGGGTCCTTTACTCCATAGGGCTTCATGTGTTTTTGATATGTGGGTTACACAGCACCCTCCTTGCAGTAACCCAGGGGTGTCATCGCGACCCCCAAACATAGACTCCATACCCTGGGACTGACTACTGTCTCCCAGGGCATGTAAAGTCACCATTGGCTTTACTAGTCTCAAATTGTGAACAAAACCAGTACAAACCATCCTATTGTGGACGTACTGGTTGGGTGCAAGTCGATTACCCCGGGGTCTGTTGTTTGAGGGGGCACTGTCCAGTCCCCCCGACCGAGTTTTGGCTGGTGGCAGTGGATACTACTTTTATATTCGACCGCAAATATATTCCTATGGGATTTTCCCATTGTTCGAGGCTACCACTTTTTAAAATAGCCTTGAACATACCGCTTGTTTATTAAATTAATATAAATTCACTGGTTGGTATTTTTTGCCGAAACTTGGTTCCAAAATGGCATTTGTGTTCGCTTCTGTGACTCCAACCCAAGTCGAGCCCTTTGTTCCACTTTTTGGCGGGCTTCTCCACAGAAGCCTCCAAAAGTGGTGCCACTCTGTCTGGGTACCACAGGGGGTGCAGGAGGGGGTTTAGGCACCCTGGACTGAGTTGCCTCGGCAACTCAAGTCGCACTCTTGTGTGATTGGCCTAGGCTCACCACTGGGCATGTTTGAGTGACAGCTAGGCTGAATGAATGGGGGTTTTCTGCATAAAAGCAGGGCTTTGGGGACTGGAACTTCAGACGTCGCCACAGGACCTAAAGAATCTGAGGAGGGAGAAGCCGAGCCGACCTGCAACGACAACCCCACCGGTGGAGCCCTGCTGAACCGTCTCGCCACTTTTCCCGACGACAGAGGAGATCTCCAGCCCGGAGAGTCTTCTTCCTTTGACTGGTGGGGATAACCAGTTTGCCCGTCTTTTCGCCTTCCTGGACCCTCTCGTGGCCGCCTTGCCTGTGCCAAGCACCCGGCAACCGGAATACCATGGTTTACCACTACCGCGAAGAAAAGGGTAGTACCTTGTAACCGGGAAACTCTGCGGCTGGTTTCTTCCCTGGCAGTGCAACGACCTTCAGCTTTCCTCCACGTCGAGACTTCCTCTTCCTCTTGACGAAATACCGACTTGCACCCACTGCCAGGAACAACTGCCCCCGCTGGAGCGTTCTTCCCACTTTCAGGTACTGTGTCCCGCTTGGCTTCCCTTGCGATAGATCGTTCGGGGTGACAGTAAATCCTCGACTTTCTAACCTGGGTTAGCCTGGGGCCTGTTAACTAACTTTTCCTGACTTGATCTCAATCTTTTATGAACTATCTACAAAGACTCTTTGGGCATAACCCCACTGTGTGATCCTGGACACATTTCGCTTGCTCTCTCTAAGAGTGGGCCTGGCATTTGAACTTCCTTGCTCTCCAGTAGCCTTCGCCTAACCTGCCTCACTGTGGTTCTTTGAAAGGTATTGAAATTGTGTGCTTCCATAACTTTGCCTTTCCCCCCCCTTTTTCTAGAACTTATTAGAGTGCCATCTTATGTTAAGCGCTCACCTCTGTCTGAAAATAAGTGGTGTTTCTCACTAAGACTTGTCTAATAAGTAATTAGGGTTGTTTATATATATAATAGTGACTGTGTTGATTTTACTTACCTCTTTTTGTGCTAGTGTATTTACAAGTGTGTCTTTAAATAAATCATTATATACTTTTACACCAAAGCTCTGGTCAGTGTTTGCTTGTGCTACTGTGTCTCTGTACCTATTGTGTATACTCTATATACTGCCTAACTCATCTTGAGAGAAGTCTGACTGCTCAGCCACAGCTACCAGGTAAATCTGGGTGGTACATGTTAGGGAGAATTCTCTGTTTAGGCTGAATTTCCCAACCTAGTGAGTCCCCCAGCAGCTTTGCTGGATTTTTTGGGGTTTATTTTTTTCTCCTGCCAAGAGTGAGACTCTTTTACCCTCACTCTTGGGCATGACTTGAGTGTTTCTGTGACTTGCTACGTGCTTATGGGCTATGGGGTATTTCTTCCCCATAGGCTATCATTGGTTTTTGAATGTGTGTTACACAGCACCCTCAGTGCAGTAACACAGGGGTGTCATAGAGACCCCCAAACATAGACTCCACACCCTGGGACTGACTACTGTCTCCCTGGGTCTGTAAAGTCACCATTGACTTTACTAGTCTTAACTTAGGAACTTAACCAGTACAAACCATCATACTGTGTAAGTACTGGTAGGGGCAATTAGATTGCCCCTGGGTCTGTTGTCGAGGGGTACTGTCCCGTCCCCCCTCGCCGAGTTTCTGGCTGGTGGCAGTGGATACCATGGAAATATTCCACCGGAATATTTCCCAATGGGATTTCCCGTTGATTTTAATGCACCACTTTTTGGTGCAATGTTAAAGATACCGCCGGTTTATTTATTTAATATAAATTCACCGGTTGGGATTTTTTGCCAGAACTCGCCGCCAAAATGGCGTCTAGGTTAACTTCAGTAACCCTGAACCCGAGTCGAGCCTTTGTTCCACTTTTGGCAGGCTTCTGCACAGAAGCCCTCCAAAGTGGTGCTATTCTGTCTGGGTACCACAGGGGGTGTGGGAGGGGGTTTAGGCACCCTGGACTGAGTTGCCTTGCCAACTCATGTCGCACTCTGGTGTGATTGGCCCAAGTGGTGAGCCACCCCGCTCACCACTTAGCATGTTTGAGTGACAGCTAGGCTGTATGAATGGGGGTTTGCTGCATAAAAGCAGGGTTTTTGGGACTGGTTCTTCAGAAGTCGCCACAGGACCTAAGAAGCCGAAGAGGGAGAAGCCGAGCCGACCTGCCAAGACGACACCACCGGTGGAGCCCTGCGGAACCGTCTCACCACTTTTCCCAACGACAGAGGAGATCTCCCGCCTGGAGAGTCTCCTTCCCTTGACTGGTGGGGACAACCAGTTTCTGCCTTCTTTTCGCCGCCCTGAAGCATCTCGTGGCCGCCTTGCCTGTGCCAAGCACCCTGGTAACCGGGATACCACTTTTTACCTCAACCGCGAAAGAGGGGTAACATCCTTTTAACCGGAAAAACTCCACGGCTGGTTTCTTCCCTGGTAGTGCAACGACCTTCAGCTTTCCTCCACGGCGAGATCTTCTCCTCCTCTGGACGACGCCGCGACTTGCACCCACTACCAGGAACAACTGTCACCGCTGGAGGATCCTTTCCATTTTAAAGGTACTGTGTTCCGCCCGGCTTCCCTTGCCACCGATTGTACGGGGTAGATTTAGCCCTCGGCTCTCGACCCTGGGTAAGCCTGGGACACCCTAACTAAACTTTTCTAAACTTGGAAAAACCTTTTCTAGTCACCTGTAAAGACTTGTGACATTGTGTGATCTTGGGCATCTTTTTGCCTGGCTTTCCCTAGAGTGGGCCTGGCAACCGAACTTCCTTGCTCCTCAATAGACTGCCTTTCTACACTCGCTGTGAATCTCTGAAAAGTGTTTTGCCTTGCTGTTTTCACTTCTTTTGCCTTTTCCCTCCCTTTTTAACTAACTTGTTGGAGTGCCATCTAGCGTTAAGCGCTCACCTCTTTTTGGAAATAAGTGGTGTTAACTTAGACTTGTCCAACAAATAACTAGGGATGTACATATAAGTAATAGTGACTGTGTTTTGACTTACTTACCTTTTCTATGCTAATGTAATTTATGAGTGCCTTTTAAATAAATAATTATATACTTTTACACCTAGCTCTGGTCAGTGTTTGCTTGTACTACTGTGCCTCTGTACCTATTATGTATGCTCTGTATACTGCCTAACTCTTCTTGAGGGAAGTCTGACTGCTCAGCCACAGCTACCAGGTAAATCTGGGTGGTACAGACTGCTACCAATTGGGTTTACTGCCAACCACCTGTAGTCCTAAATCTTTTGCAGTGGTCCCTAAGGGAACTGCACAGGTTTCTGCCTTACAGGCAGTGAGCCATACAATATTCAGATCCAAGAAACAGTGAGCCGGCTGCCCAATTGATGTAAGGATTGTGCCTTTGTAGCCAGGGCATTCCGAGAACCAACGGATAATGGGCTGATTTAATGAGGTCAAATTTGATCCTCTCTTGATGGTGATTAATAGAAAGTAGAATCTCTTTAGTCTGAAGGGTAATGGGTCCTGAGGAAAGAGGCCTTCCATCAATGGCCTCTACTGGTTGTATTGTTATTCGGCTTTCATGTGGAATGTTGAGCAGTGACCCAATCTTGATCTAGAAATACGCCCATGGCTCCGCAGTCAACTAATGCCAGGATGGGGTAGGATTCTGTCTTGGAAGGCGATAGGAAGGCCTGAAGAACCACAAGGTTATTTTGTCCAGGAGAGTTCAAGGATGGAATTGATGTGGAGCAAATATCTCTCTCCCGACACTGTGCTTCATCTAGGATCGGGAGTTGGTGTTTCCCGAACGCTGTGGAGGAGCAATAGGACATTCTTGCTTTGGACATCTTGACACAAGACAGACACTTTGTTTTTGTTTGAGGTAGGGAAATATCTCCTATAGTGAGCCATTTTTCAACCACGTTATCATTTCAATAAAAGTTTATAGCAAAAACTATGAGTCATCGGTGTCTCATTCATGGCTCCTCACAGGACTCTCTCACATAGCGATGGGGCCAGATGAGGGACTTTCTTCTCACGCGGTCCACGTCCTATCTCTGATCCACCACAGAGCCCACTTCTTTGCAAAAAGGGAAAGATATTATGACAATGAAGGTGATGCCATCTTTTATGGGCTGGAACCCTTGAATGAATTCAAGAGAGATGGAG
Organism: Ambystoma mexicanum; assembly: GCF_040938575.1. Lineage (NCBI taxonomy): Eukaryota > Metazoa > Chordata > Amphibia > Caudata > Ambystomatidae > Ambystoma > Ambystoma mexicanum. The sequence continues at coordinate 422,598,186 of NC_090933.1, read as the reverse complement.
GACTTTACAGAGGAATTTTATGACCAAGAAGCTGCCCTGATGGATTTGAGTCCGACCTTCGGGTTACTAGTTGTCGGGGCATCTCCCCGTACCGTTTTCAAGCACGTTTCGGTGCCGGGAGTCCTTGAGTTTTGCTCTCTGAGCTTTTTTCGATAAAGTTCAGATTTTTCAACTGACAATTCCGTTTTCTTGTGACATTTTAAAGACTGATGATGACTAGTCAGCTCCGGTAATGGGCCTCCATTGCCAGTTAAGTTTCAAAGTCTACACAACGTATTAAGTGTAAAGGCCTTCTTCGCGCCTCGTCTCGTTGGAGGAACGCAGAAGAAGTCTCCTCAGGCTCTGCTCCTGGTGTGACTTGCAAAACATCTATGTGGAGGACAAGCACACTAGATGTCTCTACTGTCTGCATCCTGACCATGAAGAGGTCCGATGCGACATCTGGTGAAGTTTTTGGGCCAAAACCAAGAGGGTCTGCTATCGACGGTTGGTGGTGTGGATGAAAGGGGGACTGGGCACTGGTGTGGCCTCCGGGACACTCGGCCGAGGCGGTACCCCTGGGGGGCTCCAGTAAAGCCAAGCGGCAGGCAGTTGGTCTGGCTAGGTTCTTTCTGAAGGTGGATAACCTTTCCAATGTACAAGGTGCTGGAGCTTCACTCTATGAAACTGTGAATCACATATGTGTCCAACTTCGTATTCTTGTTGTTGATCACAGAACACAGGAGGAGGTGGATGTTTCCGATGGTATGAAGACACATTCGGGTACAAGGGTTTGAGTAAGAATGAATGTAATACAGGATGTATGCGATGCCATGATGGAGGCAGCTGTAATTTCAAGGCCACTGGATTTATTTTCTTAGTAATTTTGAAAGGGCAGAAGAATCTGGGAGCAAACTTAACCTGGTGTAGATGGGTTGGTAAGTATTTGCTGGATAACCAAACAGGAAGGGTCTGGGTAACGGTGCTAATCAGCATATTGCTTAGCATTTTTGCGTGCAATAGTCAGGTGTGTCATGGCTTTTTTTCTGCCTCTCATGCAAGAGGGAGATGGTTTCGTTAACAGCTGGTACAGATGAGCTATTGTTAGGAAGGGCAGGAATCCATGTAGGATGAAATCCGTAGTTGCAATAGAAGGGAGTCATTCCTGTGGAGTTGTGCAGAGAATTATTGGAGGAAAATTCTGCAGATGGTAACAAGTCAACCCAGTCATCTTGCATGGCTGAAACAAAATACCTGAGGTATTGCTCTAATGTTTGGTTGGTGCGTTCTGTGATCCCATTGGATTGGGGATGAAAGCCTGATGACATGAATAGATGGATTCCTAAGTTTTTACACAAAGCTTTCCAAAAGGCGGAGGTGTATTGAGACCCTCTGCCCGATATAATGGGGGGCCATCTGTCAAATTTCGTCGATCCTTGGAAAAACATCACCATAGACAAATTGGTACTGGGCATTCTGCAAAAGGGGCACACGCTGGAATTCGAAAGCAAACACCCTCGTATTCCACCTGTAACGAGGAAAGAACAACACACTGCTCACCTGCTCCAGTGCCATCAACCACAAGCCAACGCTCTGGCTCAAGAAGAGGAAGGCCGAGAACCCGGCGAAGCTTCTGGATAGGCCCCGGTCGATCTTGAAGGATCCAGCCGAGGGGGACCGAGGCGGTGACCCTCCCCTCACGATGAAGGCCACAGGCCCGCAGAAGGTGGTGAAGGCCTTGGTTCACCCAGCCATGGCCTCTATCGAGGAAGTCGCGGCATCCCTGGCGCAGCCTGAGGCTACACCAGTGGAGACGACCTCAGGGCCCAGAGTTTCCCTGCCACAGCGGAGGGAAGCCTCTTTCAGGCCCATCGAGAAGACCCCCGTGAAGACCCTGGCGGAAAAAGAGAGGGGGAGCCGGTGGCCATTGTGGATACGGACACAGCCTCCGAGGAGGAACTGGTTGAAGTCTTGGAGGGCCTTGACGAGGGCGTTGAAGAGGCCCGGTCCCACGGGAGGGATCCCGACAAAGGGGATGACGAGAGCGCCGGCAGCGCCGGCGTGGTTCCTAGTCAACCGTCAAACCTGTCGCTTCCGGAGCCGCAGGACAACTCGGTGGCCATTTTGTTGGCAATACAATCCTTATGTTCGGAGATGAGGATGAGATTGCCCCTACCACCACCGACGGAGGAGACGGAACCAGGCCCAACAGAGGAGCCAGAGCCATGCCCATCGGGAAGTCCCCCAAACAAGAGAAGACGGACCCATCCAGCCCCGCCTTTTCAGCCCTCGCGGCCTGCTCAGCCTTTGGCCACGTCCCCCGTAACTGGGGATGACACGGGAACGGACACGACCATGACGGGTACGGATGACGACGACGACGGCGGCAACGACGGGACGGAGCTCCCATCACCTCCAGCCCGGGCCTCCCCGCCCGACGAGAGGAAGGAAAGAAGCTGGATGCAATGGGACGACGAGTTATCTCGTCGGCGGCAACAACGATTAAGGCGGCCAACGCCCTCGCGATCGTGGCCCGCTACGACAGCGAGTTATGGTACAAGATCGCCCCCCTGTTGGACTTCCGACCGGACGACAAGAGGGCTGAGGCTCTGGAAATCTTGCAAGAAGGTGAGGTGGCATCAGACCACGCCATAATGGGCTTTCCACGCTATGATCGCCAGGGCATCTGAGCTTTTTCAGCTCTGCCCCGAAGCGAAGAAGGAAGGTTTCCTTTACCAACAGCGCGAGGCCAAGAGGAAGACAGTCCTCGCCGTGCCTCTGCTGGATGACATCTGGGACGAGGGTCTCACCCTTCTCAAGAACCTGTCTACGGCGCCTGCCAAGAGGGATCGGTACGAGAAGTACCGGGTCCCCGACGCCGCACCTTTGTGCCTTAGGGCGCAACCGACCCCTGACTCGGTCGTCTCAGCGGCGGCCAAGAAGAAAGCGGGGGGGCATCGGCTCTACGTCAACTTCCCCGCCGGACGGCGAAGGAAAGAAGCTGGATGCAATGGGACGACGAGTTATCTCGTCGGCGGCAACTACGATTAAGGCGGCCAACGCCCTCGCGATCGTGGTCAGCTACGACAGCGAGTTATGGTACAAGATCGCCCCCCCTGTTGGACTTCCGACCGGACGACAAGAGGGCTGAGGCCCTGGAAATCTTGCAAGAAGGTGAGGTGGCATCAGACCACGCCATAACGGTGGCAACGGATATTGCCGAAACCGGTTTCCGCCAGCTAGGCAACAGCGTTTGCCTCAGACGATGAGGGTGGATCAAGGCGACGGATTTCCGCCAGGATGTACAGGCCAAGGTTTTTGACATGCCGTCCGACGGGAACAACCTGTTTGGGAGAACAGTGGATGAGTCCCTACAAGCCATCTAGGTGGTAACGGAGACAGCTGAGGCCCTGGGAGTTCTCCAGCAACGAAGGCCGTCCTTTCGGAGCTCCGGAGGCAAGCAGGGTGCCTCCAAGGGATTTGGCGGTGGCTCCTCTACGTACCGCCAAGCGGCCCGCTCCTCGTCGCAGGAAGCCTATAGAGGACGAGGCAAGTCGGGTGGACCCCACCGTCGTCACCAGGGAGGCCAAGGCGTCAAGGCATCCTCCAAGCAAGATTGAACCGACCGTGGCGTCGGGCCCCCACCGAAGCACCCCGGTGGGAGGCCGGCTGGCGAAGTTCGTCAGAGTGTTGGAGTCCATCTCCACTGACCGTTGGGTGCTGGATACCCTGGCCCAGGGGCACGCCCTCGAATTTCTAAAAAAGTGCCCCCGCATTCCTCCCGTGGCCAGGAAAGAAAACCATGTTCCTCAACTGCTGTTGGAGGTAAGGGCGATGCTCAAGAAAGGTGCCATCGAGCTCGTCCCAAAGAGGCTCCGGGGCTCCGGAGTATACTCAAGGTACTTCCTTGTGAAAAAGAAGACAGCAGGGTGGCGACCCATCCTAGACCTACGACGACTGAACAAGTACATCAAGGCACAGAAGTTCCAGATGGTCACCCTCCAGTATGTGCTGGGACAGCTGGAGGAGGGCGATTTCCTGTCGTCGTTGGATTTGGAGGATGCATAATTTCACATTCCCTTTCTAAAAGGACACTGTAAGTTCCTCAGGTTCGTGGTCCAAGGGCGGCACTACCAGTTCAATGCCCTCCCATTCGGATTGAAGTCGGCACCCAGGGTTTTCACCAAGTGCCTCGCTCCAGTGGCAGCGCGGCAAGGCCTGCAGGGGATCCACGTCTACCCCTACCTGGACGATTGGCTCATCCGCGCAAGAACAAGGGAGCCCCCGTAGAACACACAGCGAAGACCATCCAGCTGCTCACGGCGCTGGGGTTCTCCATCAACTTCCCCAAGTCCCACCTGGTCCCCTCTCAAGTCGCTCTGTTTCTGAGAGCCAAGCTCGACACAGTGGTGCGTCTGGCCTCGCCGTTGGAAGAAAGGACAAAGGCCATCCTGGGCAAGGTGCAGCGTCTTCTGGCCACAGAAGTGGCCAGAGTGAGGTCCATCAAGTCCCTCCTCGTGATGATGTCCTCTTGCATTTATTTCGTGCGCCTGTTCAGGCTTCGGATGCGCCCTCTACAGGAGTTCCTCGAAGCCCGCTGGATTCAAGCGACGGGCAGCTTTGAGGACAGGATCCCTCTCAACGAGACCTTCTGACGAGCGATCCGGTGGTGGGGCACCCACGCTCATCTATTGGCGGGGACAGACTTTCAGACCCCGGCCCACCAGGCGACGGTGACGACGGATGCCTCCCTGGAGGGGTGGGGAGCGCACACCGGAGATCTTCACGCGAGAGGCCTTTGGCTCCCGGAGGAGAAGCCACTCCACATCAACATCCTGGAGCTCCGGGCAGTGTTCTGGGCCCTCAGGTCTTTTCTCCCATCCCTCAAGGGCAAGGTGGTGAGGATCTTCACCGACAACACCACCACGATGTTCTACATCCGGAAGCAGGGCGGAACCAGATCCCCAGCCCTTTCCAAGGAAGCCCAGGACCTGTGGCATTGGGCCGTTGCTCAAGGGATGTTTCTGGGGCCGTTTCATCTGGCAGGGATAAAAAAACACCATCGTCGACTCACTCAGCAGAGAGCTGCGCTCGTGCCACGAGTGGGAACTACGCCAGGATCAAGTGGACCGACTCTTTCAGTGATGGGGCAAACCCCAGATCGACCTGTTCGCGACGGCGACGAACTCCAAGTGCCAGAGGTTCCCAAACCAAGGAGCATGGGCGATGCTTTCTCGTTCCCCTGGGACGGCCTGTTCCTATATGCGTTTCCTCCGTTGCCATTGCTGCTCCTACTCATTAACCAGCTCAAGAGGTCCCGGTGCAGAATGATCCTTGTCGCACCGGCGTGGCCGAGACAGATCTGGTTCCCGGACCTTCTGGACTTGTCAGCGTCCCCACCAGTCAAGCTGTCGACGGATGCAGATCTTTTCTCCAGAGAAGGAGGCGCAATTCTTCATCACGACCCGGAGTCGCTGAACTTGCAGGCCTGGCTCCTGCAGCACTAGAGTTTGGAGGATACGATATCTCGGTTGACTGCCGAGAGCTTCTTGCGAAGGCCAGGGCGTCCTCAACTCTCAAGTGCTACGGACATAAGTGGAAGAGGTTCTCTATCTGGTGCTGTGCACAGAAGATTAACCCTCTGCGGTTTACGGCCTCTCAAGTATTGCCGTACCTTCTGTCGATAGCCAAAGCTGGACTATCTCATGCTTCAATCAAGATACACCTGGCAGCGATTTCCCGATACATCAGGACTGCAGGGCGGTCATCCCTCTGGTCTCATCGCCTGGTTAAAGAATTTATGAAGGGACTGTTTCGATCATTCCCGCTGGTGAAGGCGCCAGCCCCGGCGTGGGAGCTCAACGTGGTGCTGACCAGGCTTATGAGTCCGCCATTCGAGCCATTGCATTCGGCCCCGTTGAAGTTTCTGTCGTGGAAAACAGCGTTCCTGGTGGCCACCACCTCTGCACGACGCGTCAGAGAGATCCAGGCACTATCCTGCAAGCCCCCATACCTGACCTTTCACGATACAAGGGTAGTGCTGAGGAAGCACCCCTCCTTCATGCCCAAGGTGCCATCATACTTCCATCTCAAGGAGCCCTTGGTGTTACCAGTCTTTTTCCCGTTGCCTTTGTCGCGGGCCGAGAGGACTTTGCACTCGCTGGATGTAGCTAGAGCGCTGAAGTTCTACGTGGACCGAACGAAGAGTTTTCGGAGGACATCACAGCTGTTTGTGAACTTTGGACCTGTGAACCAAGGGAAGGCTCTCTCGAAGTCTTCCATTTCCAGATGGTTCTCGGGCTGCATCATGCACTGTCATCCGTTGGCGAACCGACCGTTGCCCAGCCGTCCGAGAGCCCATTCGACCAGAGCGGACGCTGCTACCACAGCGTTCTTGTCTGGTGTGCCCCTGCTGGACATCTGCAGGGCTGCTATGTGGAGGTCGATGCACACCTTCACAAGATTCTACTGCGTCGACCGGGATTCCAGGGAGGAGTCGGGGTCGGCCAAGCAGTGCTGTGCAACCTGTTCGCTTAAGGTCAGCCTGGTGAGGAGGTAAGAAATGGTTAATGTTGAGTTTTATGTAATGCTTAATGTTGAGCCTTGCCACCTCCCGTGGTTGTGCATGTGTGTACTGCTATGTATTATTATATTCATGAGCATGTGAATCCATGCCAGACCCCATGCTGGAGAAGGAAAAAGTTACTTACCTGTAACTCTTGTTCTCCAGCATGGGTCTGGCATGGATTCACATGCAAACCCTCCCTCCTACCCCTCTGCGGCTCTTCACTTGGTCATACTGCCACTTTACGTGCTACCAAATCTGAGGATGGCTGCCAGAGATGGGGCTTAGGGAGAGGGCAGTCATTGGCTGGGGGCAGTATGACCCAGAGACCAGTGATTGGTTACTACTAAGAAAGACAGATCAGAAACAAAACTGATACTGATTTGTTTTTTCTTTACCGAGGATTTCCGGCCTGACGACGGGGAATATTCATGAGCATGTGAATCTGTGCCAGACCCATGCTGGAGAAAAACAGTTACATGTAAGTAACTTTTTCCTTATTTTCTGTTCACAAATTGAGCACAAAACTAGATGAAAATTGATCTATGCAAACTTCAATGCATTATGAAATATGAAACTTTATTTGGTTTGGTGAATCTAATTTTTGTTTATGTAAAGAATATAATATATAAATAATTATCACTTTTACACATCTTTTTGTAGTCATTGTACACAATCAGGGTGGGCGAGGGACGGGGAGTTCCACGAGTTGGTGGACATCTGTTGTATTTACATAGTTGAAACCACCCAGTGCCACGGATGGTCATTCCCCCTTGCACCCCACTATTCTAAATTTAACTTTAATTTTAACTAACTTTAGGTGAAACTAGGAGTGCCCCTGGTCACTAGACTAATATAGTTTTTAAATTTCAAGTCCCAGTGTGCACCCTACTTTGCAATGGGACTTGTTGTGAGGTCTGGGTCTTGCACACCTGCCCCTCAAAGGCCTGAGTCTTTGAGTCTGACTCAGGGGAGGATTTCTGAGTAGGCCACTGTCAGGCAGTGCCAACTGCCCCTGGGTTGGCCCTCTGGAGGCATAGGCTCCCCACCACTCTGTAGCCTCTCTGATGCTCACCAGCTCAGGATTTTGGCCTCCCTCGTGCCTCCAAGTCTCACAGCGTTTTTCCAACTCTGGCTCCTTCCTTCTGACTTCTCTGCTCCCTCCAGCATCCCCAGCTCGCTCTAAATGTGCTCTCCTGCTCTTCCTTTTATACTTCCTGGTTGTAGTAATTAAGTTCAGATATGCCTCGTTGTGAAGGGAGGCCTGACTGTGCATGGCCTCAGTGGGACAGTCTGATCTAGAAAGGGGAGAGTCTGTCTTCTGTGTCTGTGGGTCTCTGTTGGTAATCCTCCTTGTCCCAGTTGTTTAGGGTAAAACAGTGAGGCGGAATTATGGGAGTTGTTGGTTTTCCGAAGAATACTTTAATACCCACGTGGGTTTTCATCAAGGTGAAGGGGGTAACTGTAGTGTTGTGTACAAATGGGTTGTTGACAAAAGTATCCCATAATGACAGAGGGGGCGTCGGGTAGGGATGTGCTGGAACGGGGTAAATAATGTGTCTCGCCAAAGGGCATTCCCAGGTGATCCTCCCTCTCTTGTCTGCCCCCAGGATTGGGATCCAAATGTGATGGCCCTTCCCTGGCCACCTGAGTCAGGGATCCCCGGGAATAGCATGGGAGAAAAATCTCAGGTTTCCCACAGTCAACAGTCCAACAATAGCATACGCCCTCTCTCTCCAAGAGTAGTTTCTTTCTGAGTTTTCCCTCGTTTACCCATTTCGACAGAGGTCTGGTGCCTTGCAGCTAGCAAGGACAGCTGCGTTTTCCTTGCCAAAATGAAGACAGAACAGATTGGAGGAGTTTCCTGGGTCTCCATCCCTTTTGAGACCCATTTTCCAAAAACCCTCTGAAGCAGACTTTACCTACTCCACCCCAGTATGGCGGAGGCCATCATTTCGTGTCAGTAAGTGGCAGGTCACTACTTCCAATGCCTGGGGTTTACGGGCTATCTCACAGGTATATTTCCATGATTCCCCTCTCCCCCGCTGCCCCTCTCCATAGGGCCTCCTGCTGGGATAAGATCATTATCCTCTTGCAAGTACACCATACAGGAGGTGCCTTCAAGAGATAGGGAAAGGGGCAGAAGCTCATTATTTTATGGTGCCAAAGGAGGGCGGGGGATTGCGTCACATTTTGGATCCAAGTCATCCAAACCTGTAAGTACACGAGGATCAATTCAAGATGACCACCTTGGCCCAGATTGTCCAAGCCTCGAGTTCAAAGATTGGCTGGTATCACTGAACCTTCAAGACACCACCTTCCTAGTGCCAATCATAGCCCAAGCTAAAAAGGTGCTTTGAAGGGTCAGAAATGTGAGGCGGACAGCTTTGTCGAGAGTTTTCAACTTTTGCTTTTATTAAATTAACAGGTTGTATAAACACCTCACTATCCCTACCATGACAAGTATTCCCCCACCCCCTGAAATAAACTAAAGGGAACGCTCAAACCAAGGGTTATCTAGCCCCCACGCTTATTCCATCTATAGCTTGATTCAAACTTGGATACTTGAAAATGGTCTTGCGCTCAATGATGCCAAGGCGGAGCTCGTGGTCACAGCACAGCACCACAACTATGCAAGCTAAGCCCAGAAAATCAGCACTTTGGGGATCATTACAAGTACGGTGGTTTGGAAGTAAGCGTGCCGGTAGCAACATACCAGCACCCTTTCCGGAGCGCCGTTGCGTGTGGCAGGTCTGACCTGCCGGGCCCGGTAGGCACTGTTGCCATGAAAGCAGCGGCACCATTACTAACGGTGCCAGTGCTTCCGAGTCCCAATTCCCATGGAGTCCTATGGAACTCCATGGAAATGGGGACTAACATTTTCCGCTGCCTGATATCACAACAATTTCAACTGCAGAAAGAATGCTGGGCCTAGAGACCCAAGCTACTCATCACTGATGAGGCCCAACAAGGCTTACACATTTTTGGGGATGCTTGTGGTTTCGTGCAGAAGGGATGTGACCTAGCAGTTTGGGCTGCACTGCCCCTTTTAGGGTGGGAAGAAGCCTGATTTGCATATGGTCTTACCCCTTTTGTAATGGCTTGGCAAGCAAAGAATGATGGACTGGAGGGTTGCACAGCGCAATGCCAGAGGTTATGATTAATGCAAAACCTTCCAGTCATCACCTCTTTTGTTTTGTAAAAATCAAGCTGGTGCGGGTGCCCCGCCACCCCCTGAACAGCAAGCCTTTGCGGTGCTCGGTACTCATGACCCCACGTAAACCATGGATGGCTGGTCCATCTCTTGAACGTCAACAGGCTGACCTCCCCAACATCACTGTATTACCCAAGCCTCGATCGACGGCCGTTCCATGGGCATCGAAAGGAAAACCCTTGGTGCTGACTATCAGCGACGGCTCTACTCTAACGTCCCGTCCGCCTTCCTCCATACTGCATGGGCGTCCCTTCCTAGGGACTGGAGACGGAAACCTTTTTCACCAGAAAAAAAACCTTCTTCCCCTTTAAATTTGGAGGCGCGTAGGGATGCGGCCCTGGGAGCATGCGCTGCCCTGACTCCGCCTTCTGGCGCCACATCCCAGTACCCTTTTCCGCGTCAACAGGAACGGGCCGATTTCACCAGTGCTCCTGTGTTTGGCTTCGGCCATGTAATACCACGCGCTCTTCCCCGGATACTTTCTTCTGTCCTTTTGTCTTCTTTTATCAATCAGGTACTCGGTCCTTTGGTGCCACACTCCTCCCCGGCACATGTTGACTTCAGCAGGCTTCAGCAGGTGTCCAGCCTGCGAGGGGCTCTTCTCTACATCAGATCCCCACGCTCATTGCCTCCACTGTCTTGGCCTGACCACTGATGGGAAGGTTGTACTGCGTGTGATGCACTCTCTTCGCGTGCCCTGAAGAATAGACTGGCTAGGTGGAGGGAGCGCTTCGAGAGGTCGCCTCCAGAGGACCTGAGGGACTCCGTGAAACCTCGATCGAGGCCCAAGGTAGGGCTGCTCTTTTCCTGCGCACCCTGCAAGGGTAATACCTTTCCTTGCCAGTGTTGTCGATACCATGGGCGGTTGGCTCCTTCCGCTACCTCGCAATAGATGTGTATCACACGGTAGAGGAGGAACATTTGCACAACACCGAGGTGGCTGTGGGAAAAATCCGTATAAGTATGAAGTTTTGGGAGAAGTTGCCGTTGGCGATGATGGGACGGGGGGCGATGCTCAAAATGGTGGTCCTACCTAGGCTCTTAGATTTTTTCAGCAATATTCCGTACATGATACCTAAGAAGTTTTTTGCCAAGCTGAATAGTATGTGCATAGACTTCCTATGGCATGGCGCTCGGAATAGAGTGGCGCTATGGAAGTTGCAGAATTTCTATGAAAAAGGGGGTAATAAGCTGCCTAATTTTGAGGCCTATTATGTAGCTGGCCAGTTGCAATATGTGGTAAAATGGCTCTCTGATGAGGTAACTCCCGAATTTAAGCTGTTTGGACAGGACTGCACTCCGTTTTACCTGAAAGAAATTATTTGGTTGCCTAGGTCAGAAATGAAGGAGCGCACTGGTATGATGTTGCTTGGGTGGAAGATGTGGCGTAGAGTATGTCGAATGATGGAGGACCCGTACCCGTGTTCCCCGCAGGTGCCGTTGGTTGCCTTGGCAGGGGAAGACGCACAACTAAGGATGATAATCAGGACCTACTGGGAGTCGGTCGGGCTGGTTACATTGGGGGATGTCTGGCAAGAGGGGGCCATTAAGGATTTTGAAGGACTAGGGGAAGAGGCGGGCTTGCATAGGGGCCAGTATGTCACGTATCTAAGGATGGTGCAGAATATTCGTAAAGTCTGGCCTGAGACTGTATTGGCGGAAGAACCAGACGCCATTATGGGCACAATATATGATATATCAGAAGGAGGGCATGAGATCTCTAGATTATATGAGATGGTGATGACCAGGGTTGGGAAGGAATTGACGCATTTTAGGTTGGATTGGGAAACAGAGGTGGGAGCACAGATGGAAGATGGGATGTGGGAGCGTGCTATGGGATACCACAAGAAGGTGTCAAGAAATGCCAGATTACTACAAATACAGTTGTACATAACGCACAGAGCTTACATGACCCCGATGAGAATTTCGAAGTTTGTAAATGCGGGACGACAAGCGTGCCAAAAATGCGATAAGGAAGATGCTGATATGACACACATGTTTTGGTCTTGCCCAGTAATTGAGAGTTTCTGGGGAGAAGTGGCGCAAAAACTAGCGGACAAAGGGGTCACGCTCACTATAGACACGGCCTGGGCCTGCCTGTTAGGAGGGTTTCCCAGACCATGGAAACTTAAACATGTTGGGAAATTGAAGGACTTGGCATATGTGCTCGCAAAACAAAGGATTGCCATGGGATGGAAGCAGTGCCATAAGCCACGGGTGGAGGTATGGTGGCGGGATTTGCAAAAATGGGCGGAGGCTGAAACAGTGGTATGGCAGGAGGCATGTAGCAAGTGTGGGGAAGAAGTGAGTACCCTGCTATCATGGAGAGTATTAATAGCAGGACTGTTTGGAACAATAATGGATTGTGCAGTCTCAGAAGAAGGTGATACCCTGCCACACGCACCAGATATGGAATGAGAGGGACAAACAAGCTCGAGGGGGGAGGGATTGGGGGAGCAGTGGTCTTGACTAATTTATGTTCATGTGTTTGTTGCAAAAGCGCTGCCAGTTTGGTTTGTATTGTTTGTTTGTTTTAAAAATAATAAAAACCGTTTAAAAAAAAAAAGTTTTACCTTTGGTACAAGCCTGTACTACTATGTTAAAATGGTAGCAGTAGCGGAGCAGCCAGGCTTATCTCAAGAGTATATGAGCAGTAGCAGAGATTACACAAAGGGACCACAATTGCTGTGACTCAAGTAAACACTGACTCAAGGATTCAGGTAAAAATATAAGTACATTTATTTTTAAACCATTTGTTATCAAATCAACACTTTTATTAATTCAAAAACCACATGTAAAATATACTACAACTAACCAATTCACTTTGTACAGTAATATTCGAGGTAAGTACCCAGTGTTTGGACCGGTGTTATGAAACAGAACACGTTGCCGTGAATACAATTGCGATCACTTTTTGACAGCTCGGTCTACTAGATAAACGCGTATCCGCGACAAGAAATGCTACCGGGGTAAAAACACACTTAGCACCCAAAGTACCCAGAGAGAGTGGGGGCAAAAATCACAGGCAATATGTTGGTTGGCAGACAGAATCGAAGAACACACACAGACAGGAATTCAAAAGTCAAAGGGCCAGAGCCAAAGTCAAGTGACACCGGGTGCCTGTTGTCAAGGATTACACAGTCGGACATTTCGAGATTCAACGTTGCCAAGAGTACTTTGATATTGTCAATGTTCGGAAGCAAAAGTTATAAGAAGGAGGGAAAAGTAAGGACAAGCCTTAAAGTAGAGAAATAGGGATTTCACCCAAAATTCGTCAAACAGGACACAGTACCTTTCTCAAAGAACAAAGCTGGTGCCACGGCAGTTGTTCCCGTTGGTTTCCCGCAGACCCACGCTTTCCTGCAGCTTCAGCACAAAGAAGGACGATGAGGGGGTTCCCACCACACACGGATGAGGCCGGCAGCAGCGACAATGAATAAAAGGTGCGCTCCTTAAAAACAGGAGAGGTTCTTAAGGTGGCTATCCGGTCCACTACAGCAGTGTGCAGCAGAAGATGAGCTGGTTATACTCACCAGGCTCAAGGGAAGAAGGCTCCGGACTGGATCTCCTCTTAGTCGTTGAAGGGTAGATAGCTCATGACTGCAGCAGGGCTTCACCGGTACGGGGTAGTTGCAGCAGGCAACCTCTCCTCCACTTCTCGTCAGTTCCTTGTAGTTCCAGTGGCGACTCTGACTTCCAGCCCAAGAGACCTGCCTTTTATGCGCAAAACCCCCATTCACCCAGCCTGGCTGTCAATCACCCAGCAGGGGGTTTGTCCAGCCCGGACAACCACTTTGCCCAATCATGACAAAGTGCGGCTTGGGTTTCCTAGGATATCCTGTGCAAGGGGTGGCTACACCCTCGCCCCCTCACATTCAGCCCACCTAGACAACCAGGCGCCCTGAGGAGGGCTTCTAGGTAGAAGACAGTGAACAAAAAAGGCCAACCTAGTTTGCCGCGCAAAGTAACCGCGCAAAGTAAAACACAAGAAGGATTTTAACAAGAAGAAATGGCGAATAAACCGCATCGGAGCCAAACGAAAAAGGATTTGGTCAAGCGGGATTAAGTTTGAGGCTAACACAATAGTCTACAATATTACCACGGTTATATAAGATACTGCGGTAGAAATTTAGTGTAGATACCACTGCCACCAGCCATGTCTAAATGTTAGAGCGAAACAATGCTCCAGGAGGTACAAATAAAGAGTTAAGAGTTAACCCTTCCAGCACTCCATGTAAAGTTAATGGTAACCTTACCCTTTTCTGGGGGACGGTAGTCGCCTCAGAAATGGAGTCGGTGGGAGTCTGAACGACAACCCTATGCCACTGCACAGAAAGTGCTGTGTGACACACACAAAGAAGGGGGCTACTGAAGTGGTGTACTCCAGAGCTCACAATCTTAAAAACAGGTGAAAGACACAGCAAAATACAAGTAACAGTGGGGGAAAAGCTCACACTCTTACTAAGTGGAAAGAAACAACTCCAGAGATCCAGCAAAGCTGCTGAGGGACTCACTAGGTAAGGGAAATTGGCCACAGATTGAGAATTCTCCCTAACAAACAACAAAAGGCGAGGGGTAAGGGCTTTTTCCTGTCCCCCTCCTCCACAACAGCCTCAGAGAGAAAGAAGACATGATGCGCCCCTTTGGGTCTAAGTGTCTCCAGTAGGGGGCAGGCTTGCCCTTCAGGCACAGTTCTGGCGTCAGTAGTTCGCGGACCCCTGGATCCTCTCTGTAGTATCCACGGGATACTGCCTACCGATCCCTTCCTCTCCCTCCTCCCAGCCACTCCCAAAGATTGGGACAGCAACTGTGTTGGTGGAGATTCGGTCGCTCGTCGAGAGCCAGGCAGTGGAAGAAGTCCCAGCCTCCCAGCGAGGATTGGGATTCTATTCCAGGATTTTTGCCATACAGAAGAAGAACCAGACTGGCCTGAGAGTTGTGTTGGACCTTTCCACCCTCAACCTCTCCCTCCCTCTTCAAAAACTCAAGATGGTTACGCCAGCACTCATAGCAGAGAGATTGTGCAGGGGAGACTGGGTGTGCTCCCTGGATCTGAAGGACGCTCATCTACACGTCCCAATTTGGCAGCCGCATCGTTCTTTCCTGCGGTCCAGGGTCATGGGCTGCCATTTCCAATACAAGGTGCTACCCTTCGCCCTCAACTCGGCTCCTAGGGTATTTACCAGACTAATGAATGCAGTGGCAGCACTCCTCAGGGCCTAGGGCCACCATCTCTACCTGTGCCTGGACGACTAGCTCGTCATGGTGACATCACCAGAGGCGGTACATCACACTACCTCCGCTCTTACACACTCGCCGACCTGGGATTTTCGCTCAACCTCAAGAAGTCTCCGCTGTAGCCTACAGAGAGGCTGACTTTCCTGGGCCTCATCTGGGACACATGCTCTGAGAGAGTTTTCCCCTCGGAGGACAAGATCACGACCATCAAGAGGGCCAAGGCTCACTTTCTCACCTGAGAAGTGACATCGGCCTGGTGGTATCAACACTTGTTGGGACTCATAGCGGCGGTCCTACTGGCCGTCTCCCGCACAAGACTCAGGATGAGGAGAGTACAGCTGCACTTTGCAGCATTAGGGAATCCCGACCGGGGCTCCCAAACGGAGCAGGTCAACATTCTTCCTTCTCTCCACTCAGACCTCACATGGTGGTCCAGGGACTGCAACCTGCGGACGGGCAAGCCCTTCCGGCAGCCGTCCCAGCAGGTCACCATCACTACGGACTCCTCTCTCGAGGGCTTGGGGGGGCACTCTGGACAGCCACAGCGTCCATGGAGTCTGACCCCGGCAGGAGCAGGAGTCTCATATCAACTGGCCGGAACTGAAGGCCATCTGGCTAGCACCCACAGCTTTCCTTCTGGTCATTTGGGGCCAGGTTGTCCTCATCCAGATAGACAACTCCACCAGCATTTTCTATGTCAACAAGCTGGGGGGGTACCAGATCCCCTCCACTGTGCAGACTAGCTGTCAGCATGTGGGAATGGGCCCTGGGGAACAACATCTAGATCACGGCCGTCCACCTTCCGGTGGTGTTCAACTTGGAGGCGGACAGGTTCAGCAGGCTGGGAGCGGACAATTACGAGTGGCAATTGAACGAGCAGGTGCTGCAGGAGATCTTCAGCAGATGGGGGCATCCAGGTGGATCTTTTTGTTTTGCCTCATGGGACAACAAGGAAGTGTCAGCAGTTCGCGTCCTGGCAGGGCACCGGCTCCCTGGGCAACACATTTCAGATTCAGTGGAACGGCATGACAGCATATGCATTCCCACTCACACCACTGGTCCACAGGGTGATCTACAAAATAAAGGAATCTTGTCACCTCAGCATCATCCTGATTGCTCCATGGTGGCCGGCGAGACCATGGTTCTCGGAGCTGCTCAGCCTCTCGGACAGGCCACCCATTCACCTCCCGACGGGCCCAGCACATCATCTGGCGCAACAGGGTCATCCATCCTGTGTCTCAGAAACTAGCTCTTGCGTCGTGGCTCCTGAGCAGGTCACTGTAGGTTACCTCAGCCTCTCACAAGCTAACCTAGAGATGATTCAGGGTGCGAGGGGCAATGCTACCAGGAGCCAGTACAAGAGTAAGTGGACTAGGTTCTGTCACTGGGCAGACTCTAAGAAGATTGACCCCCTTACATGCAAGTTGGACGATGTGCTCTCCTTCTTGGCTCACTTTGCACACTCATGCGTACAGGTGGACACATCCCGCATGTATTTGGCAGCCATAGGGGCCTACAGAAACTGAGAGGAGGAGGTGGTCTTCTTTTTGAACCCAATAGTCAAGAGGCATTTGACGGACCTCGCTAGACTTTACCCGCCCATCAAAAGACTACACCCCGTGTGGTACCTCAATTTAGTGTTGGGCGCCTTAGCGCTCAAGCGCTTTGAGCCAATGGCGACCGCGGACATCAGGCTGGTCACCATTAAGACAGCCCTGCTAGTGGGACTCACATTGGCTCGCAGAGTCAACAAGATCCAGGCTCTGGTGGCTTCAGAGCCATATACTACTTTTCACAAGGATAAGGTAGTCCTGCGGACACACCCAGCGTTCCTACCAAAGGTACCCTCTGCTTTCCATCTAAACGAGGAAATAGTCCTACCTACGCTCTTCGCAGTGCTCAAGGACGAGACTGAGGGTCCTGCACTGTCTGGATGTCAGACGCTCTCTGAAATTCTACTTGGACAGGACCAAGGGCGTCTGCAAGTTGGACGCACTGTTTGTCACCTTTAGTGGGTCAAGGCCCGACTATCAGGCATCAAAGGCCTCTATAGCACAGTGGTTGGACTCGGCCATCAAGGAGGCCTATGAGGGGCAGAACAAGCCACTTCCAGCTAACATGCACGTCCATGCGGTCAGAGCAAGGCCACGGCCATGGTGCTCCAACGGCAGGTCATAAGCAGGGCGGCCACCTGGGCCACCCCTTCGGCTTTCTGCAAGCATTACTGTTTGGATGCCGGCTCTCGATCAGATGCGGCTTTCGGACAGGCAGTGCTAAGAAACCTATTTGCTTAATGAGGGTCTCCTCTCCACCCTAGGGCTACATTCAGTTGTAATTGCCCATGCAATATGGAGGAAAGTGGATGGGACTTGAGAGTAATTATATTTACTCACCGTAGTGACTAATGTACACTTGGTCCTTAGTCCCCTTTCCTCCATACGCCCCACCATCCCCCCCTAATAAAACTGGTGTCATTAGGCAATATTAATGTATTGTTGACGTGTCTGTGGGGACTGAGGTGTGGCGCCAGAGGGCTTAGTCAGGGCAGCGCATGCTCCCAGGGCCGCACCCCTGCGCGCCTCTAAATTTAAAGGGGAACGTGTTTTTTTCAGGTGAAAAAGATTCCATCTCCCGTCCTTAGGAAGGGACGCCATGCAGTATGGAGGAAAGGGGGACTAAGGACTAAGAGTATGTTAGTCACTATGGCGAGTAACTTATAATTTTCGTTTCGCTCTCCAGGTCAGGATTCTTGAAATCTGGGGTGATGACCATTGATCTCATGTATACATGTATACAGTCCCGAGAAAGTCCCGCTTTGCCGCTGCACTCTGCGATTTTCCTGAGAAGTATCGTTGCTTGTGAAGAGCTGTTTTTGAAAATAACTACATTTCCCACAAGGCTCTGTAATCCCCTGTGTGGGCGTGCCTATTTAAGAGGAAACGCGCGCGCACCGGCGAAGTCCCGAGAAAGTCCCGCTTTGCCGCTTCGCCGCGGCGTCGCGAGCAAAGCGAGGCCTGAGGGAATATCGCTAGCAATATTGATTGCCGTCTACCTAGAGAGAGAGAGCCTGCCCGTCCTCATATTGGTGGAAGCCTAAATTGGCGGAATTTTTCTTTAAAGACTCCGGCAGGTACGGGCATTTAATTGTTATTAAAATAACATATCATGAAACGCAATTTATATACACTCCGCACAGGTATGCCTCCAATCCAAGGGCCGACCCGCAATTTTACTGGTAGATCAACTGGGGCAGTGCCTTGTGTATCAACTCCTTGTACAGTTAATACAGATGTGTCAAAGCATCCCAAAGTAAAAAAGCACGCTGTGACTGCTGTCGTTAACGCCTCGAAACCAAATCTGAGCACTAAAGATATACGTTTTTTTTACCATGACTGTGTTACGCAGAGTGCCTCTCTAAAAAATTCCAGGGACCCAAAGATAGCAAATCACAATCAGGCGGGCTGTGGTACCACTCTGCATGTCTCTCTATCGGACAGCACAGTATTAATAGGAGAATCTTTGGCGTTACTTTCCAACACAAAGTCCAGTCCTGCCTTAGCCAAAACGTTGGGGGATGTAGCAGTGATTGATTTACCCTCTCCTGGCTCGGATTTTACAATGCAAGAGTCAATTACCAATCTTTCCTTCTCCCCCAAGTTGTACTCCAATGGAGGTTATACGAAATCTAATCTCACCTCCTCTTTTCTTTTTCCCACTCCTCGGCAGCGTTCACCTACGCAAAAGGTCCAAACATCACCAAATGTACCAAATATAATTGAACTAACCTTAGGAGCAATGAATTTAACGTTACAAACCCTTACTACCTTGTTCAATACACTGAATACGAAATTGGATGTACAAGGTGCCCAGTTACTAGCTGTTCTAGCCTGGCAGGCCAAGCAAGATACATGGCGAGCGCCTCCACACTCGATAAGTAAAGAGCCTAATGTTCCGCCGAACAGTCAAATTGAGTTGGCCTTAATGCCAACCAATTTGGCTACGGTTGCCACTATGACATCAGTTATGGCTCCAATTACTATGTCAGCAAATGAATCGAAAAGTTCTCCAGTTGCATCAAATTCACTTGCCCAAACAGAGAACCAACTGTCTCCAATTGCCATAGACAATTCAGGCATACTGTGCTCTTTGCCGTATATAGGACAGGTAATCACAGATGTTGTTGCTGTCAACGGAAAGGAGACAGTGAGTGATTCTATCAGCATACCAACTCCAGAGCCCTATACAATATTTTGTAAAAAGATGACTCAATCTACTTTGGAATCCCACTTATCTGGGAAAACGACTCAACAACGTAGGAAAAATCTCGAGACTGTTAAAAAAACTAAAAATGTTAAGAAAAATGAAGTACAGGCCCCAACAAGTTCGAAACAATTCTTTAATATGTTGACTATCCCAAATAAACATAGTCAACAAGCGGCCTGTGCTATCACGAAAAAGTACACACAACTTAGCCAAATTCGCAAAAGCAAATTGGGCGCTGCGATTAGAAGGCAGGTATCTGCAACGCCTTACGAGCCCTTAGATAATCTGATTAAAGCAGTCAATAACCATGAACAAGAACAAGCTGGCCTGGAAACTCTTCACCCATTGGTAATGATGGAACCCAGTGCGAATTTATCCTCTGCCAAAAGAACTGAACTGCCACGTATTAAGAAATCTAAAATAAATGTAGCACGCGCTTCTCAACCCTCTTTAGTGAATGAAGATGTACACGAACAAGAAATGCTTGTTAGTTGTCGTGCTGAAATCAGAAAGGAAGTTGATGCTTATATGAGCAGACTTACTGCAGTACCGACACTCAAAGCCCCTTCACTTAAATCACAGAAAACTGATAATTTTCAAACTCAATATTTATTATCGAAACCTTCAGTCTCATTCAAATGTGATAAAAATAAAGAAGCAATAGAGTCGCCTCCGCCCTTGGCTACCCACAAAACTGAAATTGTTACCATGTTAAAAACTTTGCGCCCTTCTGTAGTTAATGAAACTCCCTCAGTTACGCAAAATACCTTTAATAACCTCCCAGGTAAATCAATTTTGAAATCCAAAGCAGCAAAGGAGAATAATATTGCACTAGTGCTGGGATGCCGGCCAGCTCCATATCCGCAATATGTGTTAAACCGACAAAGTATATTGCAGGTGTTCTCTGATATCCCGCTATTGCAAGACATTGGCTCTGCAGACATAGCACAGGTTGAGTTTTTCAATGACAACTCAGTAAGTACTGCATGCCTATGGCTGACGTCAAGAGTCGTCAGAAATCTCATCTGGGAAGCAAAAAAACCAACTTTTGACACTGGGATTTATACTACTTCTGGGCCCAACAAATTCACCTAATGGTTCTCTGAGTGCTGAAACGTGGACGGATTCTGCCATAAGGGAACTTAATAAGAGTATTGTGTATACAGATAGCAATGTATTAACGGAGGTTTCCTCCAAATGCTGCTGTAATTGCGATCCTAGGAGTTAACTTGCGTACAAGGCGGAGAAGAAAAGAAATATCCCATTGGTCTCTTGGAACACTCGTGGTTTTAATCATTTGGTTAACAACACGCAAAACATCTTAAATAATTACGATGTGATTCTTTTACAAGAGACATGGCTAACAACTGCTCCTTTATGGAACAACCATGAAATTCATTTTATGGCAGCTCTTCAAGGAAAAAGAGGCCGTCCGATGGCTGGCCTCATTACAGCAACTAAATTAAGCTCGAATATCAGCATAATATTTTCTCATACTCCTAATTCTTTCACGCAACTGACTGTTATGTCAATTGACTCAACCTTGTTCGCTATAGTTAATCTCTACTGGAATCACAAAAGCATTGAAGATCGGAGGTTTTTGAGTGATGTTGCTTCCATGTTGGATTTTATCTTGCTTGTTCCAGAAATACAGTATACAGTTGTTGCTGGTGATTTAAATCTCCACTGCCTCCCTTCGAAGAACATATCAGGGGATTTAAAATGTAAATTGTGGGAACAACTTATGCTCACAAGAGGCTTTTGTATGATGAATGAAAGCAAATTTGACAAAAGTGAGTCGATTCACACGTGGCAACAGGGTAGCGTGAAAGCCACAATTGATTACATTTATGTTGATGATAGGCTTTTTTCACAAATTCACTCATTTAACATTGTATCAAACTTAAATAGTGATCACCGATTGCTCACGTTACAGTGGGCTTCAAAAGTGACGAAAATTAATCGTAGCACGATGGTGAATTTGGGTCAACTAACAGTCTCTAACCAGCTGAATCGTATTATTTGGACTGAAAACAAATTAAACAACCTCAATACATCCCTGCAAGCTGCATTTTGTCACTCACGGAACAACACACCTTTCACCCCAGTTTCCTATTATGACTTAATACATCACTTTTCAGATAATAGGGCACAGACAAATTACACCAATAGAAGATCACATGTGTTTGATCTAGAGACCAAAAGCAAGAAAACTGAATTTCGCTTTAAAAAAAGAGAAGCCATGAAACTTCCATTGAGTACCAGGTTTACAGTACTGACACAAATCAAAACAGCATATAGGAATTGGCGGAGGCACCATCGAAGTAAATTATTTCAACAAGATGGTGAATTGATGTTACAAAATATTGGTGATAGCAATACAGCCCAAATCTGGAAAGCACTGACCAGCGTAGTTTCCCCGGTGCAATTAAAGTCACAAACGCAGAGTTTTCCAGAAGCAAGCTGGATTAGTTACTTTTCTAAAATCTATGCTAATCCGCCTGATTGCAAATCTTCTATAAGTTCCGCTCCACACAAACGATTTCATATTAATATTGATAAATCTGACATCGTATATTTTATCAATAAAATAAGTCAGTCTAGGGCGCCTGGTCCGGATGGCCTATCAAATAAAATCTTTAAGGAACATCCATTAATATGGTCAACAATTCTATATCATATATATGAGCACATCAATGATTCCCAAGAGCTTCCGGCATCGTGGACTCATTCTTTGATTGTACCAATTCATAAAAAAGGTGATCGGTGTCTCCCACAGAACTATAGACCCATTGCCTTATTAGATGCTCCGGGCAAACTCTACAGTCGTATTATTTTGCAGGAATTGAATAAGTGGACCCTAAATGAGTCTAAAAGAGACCCATTTCAAACAGGTTTTGTAGCAGGGCTAGGCACCTCAGTAAATCTAATCACATTTAATATGCTAAAATCCAAATATGCAGATCTTAATCAACCTCTGTATATGGCGTTTGTCGATTTTCGGGTAGCCTTTGATTCAGTCGATAGATCATTATTATTTCAGAAATTACAGAACTATGGCTGTCCTTCATCATTGCTAACTATAATCAAAAAATTGCACTCGAATACGAAAATGCAAGTTAGATTATCGCTTGATGGGCTGTTGTCTGCGAATATTAAGACAATGAGAGGTCTAAAACAGGGGTGCATTTTGGCGTCTACTCTCTTCAATCTTTTTATTTTAGATATTGGGACTTCCTTTGAAGAAGTATTGTCAGATTCTCCCAAATTAGGAGCTCAGAAAATTATATGGCTCTTGTATGCTGACGATCTTGTCCTTATTTCGCAAACTCCAAGAGGATTACAGAACCTTTTGGATAAATTGGACACTTATACGCACACCAACAATCTAACTATCAATGTGGACAAAACTCAGATAGTGATTTGTCAAAGAAAAAGGCAGACAAAATTGGTGAGAAATCAGTGGTTTTTGCGCGCAGTTCCTTTACAAACTGTACCAAGTTACAAATATTTAGGATTACCCTTTACTGGCTCTGGCTCGAATCAAATTTATGATGACTCTGTAAAAGCCAAAGTCATGACTCTAATCTCGCAAGCCAAAATAATTCTATATAAGTATGGCAAATTCACTGTAGAGCATGTGGTAGCCTTTTTCAATCAAAAAGTTGTCCCGATTCTATCCTACGGAGCTGAAACTCTGTTACTTCAATCTAGAATTTACTGGGATCGACTTGAAGGGAAGTTCTGGAAAGCAGTTTTCTGCTTACCAGTGTGTACTCCATTGTGTATGTTAAGGTATGAACTTGGCAGTATCTCCTTGTTTGGTTTAATTCTTTGGAAATTTTGCAATCTGTATCGAAAATGTCTTTTGGGTATACAAACTAACAATATGCTGGGTTCAACTGCAATGTATATTTGTGCATCTAATGATGTATGTATTATTATTATTATTATTTATTATTATTCCCTAAAAAGTGGGTAAGAGAAACCATCAATGCTTTAGCCAGTGCGAACGTTTCAATTGACTTGCTACTTAAGAATCCTGCTCTAGCAAAAAAAAGAATGTATTGGCATGATTGGAATGTTACCCAAGAACTATGTAAAAAATATGTAGATTTTGATCGAAATTTGTTCCCTCACAAGAAGCTTAAACAAATGGCCTATTATCTTTTAAAGTCTCCATCACATCATGCTCGATCTGAAATGTTAAGACTGCGTTTAAATTTACAGCCCACAAATCAAATTTTAGCACGAAGAGGTGTAATTTTAAAAACTGAAACATCTTGTCGTTTCTGTAAAGATGCTAAGCAATTAGAGTGCTTAGCTCACCTAGTAGTGGATTGCCCAGTTCTAAGTGGTATACGTAAACATTGCTTTCGCAATGTATTACAATTGTACTGTGATCACTCATCAGATGAAATATGGATTATATTAATGACAAGCAATCGCACTGCCATTCACATTGCATTAACACAATTTATAAAAACAATTTTACCTCACGATTTATTGTTCATGGACAACTGAAAAATGCATTTTAAACATTAGGATGAGTCTTATTTTTATTATTTATTTATTTTTTTTTTTTTAAACTTTTAAACTCTTACGATTATTTGCCAATCATTTTTTTTTTTTTTTTTTAACAGAACAGTCCTAATTATTCTTGAAACAAATCTGTAAAATTTAACAAATCAATCAAATATGTATATATGCCATGGAAAGCTTGGAAAATTGAAAGATTGGTAAATTGATATAAATTATGTAAAATGGTAAAATTGTAAATTTGCAACTTTTCTGTAATGAAGATCTTTTTGAAAGGTTGAAATCCTTCAGCCAACCAAATAATAAAAAAAAAAGTATACAGGGTCGGGTTGTGTTGATTTTTTTCGACAACCAAGCTGACCTCTTGGCTTTAGCCCAAGTGTTACACAACGACAGTGGCGTGGACATGTCTCCAGATGTTGAATTTCAGCAGGGTCAGCCTTACATGCGCACACATGCTAAATTTAGGATATTCGTGGACAAAGTAGTAGACACCCTAGGTTTGAAGTCCTCTTCAGCAAATGTTCAGGGCTACCAGTTAACGGGCATTTTGGATGAAGGTCCTGTGACTGAACATAGCATGCCACTTAATCCGACAAATGCAGACCCCCCTAGCCTCCATTTGGCATCATTCCTGCTCCGTTCCCCCACTAAACTCTAACTTTATGGGGAATTACAGGCATGCAAGAGGAGATCCATCTTTCCTGGCTTCTCACCCTTCTCCAGAAGGTCTTGTTGAGTAGGCAGCCGCAATCACCACCAGACCTGCGACATCCATTTCTTATCTGCCTCCGGACAGGGAGGGTAAAACGTTGGACACAATGGCCAAGAAGGTCTTTACTTATGGCAGCATGGAGTTTAAAACCACCAGTGTGGCCTGTTGATTTGCAAAGTACTCCTTTTGTTTATGGAAAGCATCACAGTACATTCCCGAAGGTGAAATGCAGGATGGATTTACACTGCTGGTGGAAGATGGGAAGGAGGTAGCCAAGCAGTCGTTGCAAATGGGCCTGGACTTGGCCGACTGCATTGGTCGTTCGATGGGGTCGGCGGTAGTACTGAGAAGGTAAGCCTATCTGAAAACCTCTGGCTTCTCCCGAAAGTCCAGAATCGGCTACTGGAAATGCCTTTTGATGGAGAGTTTCTTTTTGGCCAGAAGGCTGATGACTCTCTGGCAAATTTCAAAGAGTCTAAAATAGCTGCAAAATTGTTGGGCCTATCTGTGCCGCCAGCTAAACCTGCCTTCGGCTTTCCCTCTAGGGGCAGAGGCTACAGGCACTATGTACTGTATGGAAGGAAAGCACAACTCCCACAGGCCAGGCAGAGGCGTGTCTCGCCTTCCGGAAAGGGACAGAGGAGCTTCTAGTGTCTACCAAACACCAGCGGGGATGGCGCCGCCCTCAAAGCCGCTTTGATTTCCCCTCCCACGACTTGCCGGTTGGTGGACGGTTGGCAGAATATTGGCCCCAGTGGCAGGAGATTACCTCTGATGCCTTCGCCCTGTAGCTCGTTCGGTGGGGTTGTTGTCTACCCTGCTTAAGAAAACCACCAGACATACCCCTACCGCTTTCAATCCAACCGGGTCAGGAGCTCCAGGAAGAACTGCGAGCCCTGTCGTCAAAGGGTGCTGTGGAAGAGGTACCTCCCGATCAGAGAGGATCCGGCAAGTATTCCTTGTATTTCCTGGTGCCAAAGAAAGGAGGTCGTCTCCATCCCATTCTGGACCTCACGGCCTTGAACATGTTTCTGAGGAAAGACAAATTCAGGATGGTGACGTTGAGAGAAATTCTCCTTGCTCTCGAACTTCGGACTGGCTGTTGTCAATAGATCTGCAGGATGCCTATTTCCATGTGCCAATACATCGAAAGCACAGGAGGTTTCTGAGGTTCTGCATAGGGGACAAGCACTCTCAGTTCAAAGTGCTTCCCTTTGGGTTGACCTCCGCTCCAAGGGTCTTTACCAAGCTCATGGCAGTAGTCTCGGCTCACCTCAGGAGATCCGGGGCCCATGTATTTCCATACCTGGATAACTGGCTGATCCGAGGGAAGTCGGCAGGGCAGGTCTTGTCTCATCTGAAGGACATCTGCCTACTACTGCACAGGGCTGGGCTTCTCCCTGAACTTGAAGAAATCCCATGTGATGCCATTCCAAAGTCTCCAGTTCATCGCAGCAGTCTTAGACAACCGGATGGAGAAGGCCTTCCCTCCCGAAGAGAGAGTCGTCAGCATAGCACAGATGGTGCACTTGTTCTGGAATCACGCCACCTTTGCAGCAGCATCCTTCCTCCGCTTCTTAGGTCTCATGCCCTCGTGTATTTTTCAAGTGCGAGAGGCCAGGCTGCGCATGTGATCCCTAAAATGGCTCCTGAGAAATCAGTGTTCACAGTACCTCGGAGCAATCACAGATCCTCTCAAAGTGTCCAGCCAAGTGATCCACGACCCCAGCTGGTGGACCGACCGCAGCAATCTTATGGCGTGTGAACCCTTCCGGCTACAGGCCCGAGTGGTCCTGAATACGTCTCTGAAGGGTTGGGGCTCACATTGCGAAGACTTGCAGGTGAGCTGCCTTTGGTCAGCTGTATAAGCAGATGGCACATCAACAGGCTGGAGTTGCAGGCCACCAGGCTAACCCTGAGGGGTTTCGCCCCCGTCTCTCAAGGGGAAGCATGTCCTGATTCTGACAGACAACACAGTGGCCATGCACTACCTGAATAAGCAAGGTGGCATGCGCTCCCTTCCCCTCTGCAGAGAGACGATGCAGCTGTGTTTCTGGTTTCTGGAGAACCAGATCTAGGTCTCAGCAATTCATCTGGTGGGGTCAGAGAACTGCTTGGCAGATGCTCTGAGCGGGCAGAGCACAGTCTCACATGAGTGGGAAGTGTGCCAGGAAGTCCCAGAGGATGTCTTCTCTCTCTGGTGTATTCCAGCAGTGGATCTGTTTGCGACAGAGTCCAACAGGAAGTCCAGACAGTTTTGCTTGAATGAATTCCCAGCGAACTGTGCACTGGGGGACGTGTTCCTGGTGCAATGGACCTTCCCTCTCCACAGCGCCTTCCCCCTTATTCCCGTCATTCCATGGGTTCTCAGGAGGTTGAAAAGGTTTCGAGAGACCATGATCTTGAAAGCCCCGGACTGGGCGAGGAGAAGTGATACTCTGATCTCTTGGATCGGTCCACCTCACTGGTTGCCTCAGCACCCGGATCTCGTGGCCCAGTCGAAAGGTTGGATAGTTCACCCGACCCCAGAGTCCCTCAACCTACATGCTTGGCTCTTGAGAGTACAAGGTATGATGACTGGGACCTCTCAGAGGAGGTACTGGGGGTATTGCTGGCTGCACGCAGACCGTCTACAAGATCTCTGCATGCGTGCAGGTGGAGAAGATTTGAGGCATGGTGGAGGGAATGCGAGATTGTCCCAGTCTCTTGCCCCACCACTACAGTGATGGAGTTCCTTCTGTCACTGGTCCCAGCAGGCCTTCAGGTTACCACAGTCAAAGGATATTTGGCGGCCTTGTCTGTGTTCAAAAGGTCCCCAAATCAAGGTTCTTACTTTATGTTCCAGGTTATGGCCCAATTCCTGAAGGGCCTTATAATAAGAAGTTTCCGCCAACTCCCTTTATTGTCCCAGATTGGGATCTTGGTTCTGACATTCCTGATGGCGGCTCCGTTTGAGCCCATGCATTCCAGTTCTTTGAGACTGTTGTCTTTGAAAACAGACTTTTTAGTTGTCATCATGTCAGCTAGGATGTTTAGCGAGTTGCAGGCATTGTGTTGCAAGCCCCTGTTTCTGCATTTTTTTCAGGAAACAGTTTCCCTTAAAGTCAGACCTGACTTTCTACTGAAAGTGGTTTCTGAGTTCCACCTTTCTCAGTCCATAGATTTACCAGTCTTCTACCCTCCACCACAACCCTGTAAGGAGGAGGAGCGGTTCCACCGTTTAAATGCCAAAAGAGCATTGAGCTTTTACGTCAATAGGACCTAGCGACGTCTGAGTTCGGACAATATGACCAAATGTTTGTGGCCCATTCATTGTCCCACAATGGTCTAGCTGTAACTAAGCATACTCTGTCTCATTGGATTACTCTTTGCATCACAGAATGTTACCAGTCTGCAGGCAGGGAGCTTCCTCCCGGCATCAGGGCACACTCGACGAGAGGGCTCTCGGCTTCTACAGCCTTGCAGAGAGGAGTTCCCATAAGGGACATCTGTCATGCGGGCACATTGTTGTGCTTGCAAACGTTTACCAGGCATTATTGTCTGGATGTTGCCCGGTGGGCTAATGCATGTTTTGGTAGGGCAGTTCTGCAAAATATGCTGCTGTAGCACTTTCTACCCACCTCTGTCGTCCAAACTGCTTGGGGAGTCTATCAGATGAGGAATCTGCAGGCGAAAAGCAATCCATTGAAGGACAAATTACTTGCATTCTTTCTATGGATTCTTCTCTTGCAGATTTCTTATCGCCCCTCCAATCCGTCCCTGCTCAGAAAGTTATTTCGGCCTGGTGCATCTGTCTAAGCAAAGGGATATTTGGTGATGGCTCTGAGGTGACCGATTGTTTAAAAAAAAAAAAAGAATGAAATTGGGATGTTTCCGATTGTTACGGTTTTTACAGGCTGGTTAGCTTTGCCTCACATAGTTTTCCTCTTCAGCATACATGCACAGGGAAAAAGAGAGGAACTGAGGTATGGGGTGCATTGACTTGGTATATATATGATGCCTGACTTGACATCTAGAGCCGACGATTGAGCACCAAGCAAGACGGATTGACGGCCATGTTGAGGTCTACTACGCCCCGTGTAGAAAAACTTTCTGAGCAGCAGACCTGGATAAGGATATCTGTCAACTGTGCAATCTGCGGGATAAGAATCCATTGAAAGACATTACAGTAAGTCATTTCTCCATCTATAAATCTCCCAAAGCATAAGCAGCCAACTTCAGATCCTTTGAGCCTTTTGCTGTTCCCCTCTTGCCTCTGGCAGTAGTTGATAGATTGATATTGCCTGTTCCAACTCTTTTGGCTTGGGTATGGGTTGTGCCCTTCAGAATTCAGAGGTTTCCCTACCGGGTAGTTGGAGTTTTCAACACCTTACCGTCTTAGGGTTGGAGCCTTTTTAGTTTATGGATGGCTGAAAACTCCTTGGCTCTTAATAAAGAAAAGAACTAGCTCTTGATTGTGGCCTCTTCCCCAAGGTTCAAGAAACTTGATCCAGCATACAGTAGTTTCATTATTGCCGGCAATTCCATCTGTGTAGCCAAAAGCATAAAGACACTTCGCGTGTTTCTTTTTGACATTTTGTTGTATTGAATTTTGCAATATGTTAAGCAGAAACAGCAAGAACCATTCCCTCCTCCCTCCCACCCTCTCCCACCCTTCTCCCCCCCAGGCCACGAGCCTCAACCTCCCAAATCTCCATCCTGCCGGGCAGTCTCTCCACGTTCATTGTAGGTCCAACAGTCTCAGGCGCTGTGGGCACCACACCACCCTAAAGTCATCTTTAAGAAAATCCAACATTTCGCCCCAATCCGCCGCAAAGCCCTGCACTTTATTGTTCATGGCATAAGTCGCCCACTCCAGAGCTACTATTTCCCACATTTTCCTGAGCCAGTCCTGGCACATGGGGACCTCAGTGCGCTTCCATCTCTGTGCTATTAACATCATAGCTGCCAACGTCAGTATCGCTTTTGCCTTCTCCCTTCCTCTAGGTTCACCTACCCCAGCTGCTTTTCGAATGCCTAAGAGGATGTGAACCGGCGTTCTTTCATCTCCCGGACTGAAGGCCTGCTCTTGTGCTTTCCATATCTCCCCCCAAAATGGTTCAATCTTTGGGCATGACCACCATATGTGCTCCGCTGTACCTGCTAGTCCACATCCACTCCAACACTTCCCCGAAATTGCTGGGTACATCTTATGGAGGGGTATAGTGCCACCTATACAATATCTTGTACCAAGCCTCTTGCAGTTGGGACGCCTTAGCCAATTTAGGTACTCTCCTCCACAACCTCTCCCATTCTGCCCTATCAATCTCCCGCCCCAATACCTGTTCCCATTCCCGCATATAGGCCCATTGGCTGCCTGCATTAGCACTATCCAGAATCTTATAAATATTGGAAATGAGGCCTTTCGTTCCATCATTAGTGAGGAGGAATCTCTCAAGTAGCATTGGGTCTTGGGTGGCTGCCTTTTTAACCCCTGGGTGCAGCACCCAATGCCGGATCTGCGCGTACCGCAATCTCTCGCTCTCCTGTAGTGCAAATTCCCTCTTGCAGTCGTGAAAAGACAACAACTCCCCTCCCCGGAACATATCAGCCAGTTTCCTGCAACCCCTTTCCTGCCACTTCGCAAATGCCCCTTTCTCCAAACCTGGTGTAAAGTCCCCATTACCAAAAATGGGAGTGAAGGGGGACGGAAGTGTGGTTATTCCGCTAGGACCCGCCAGATTGTCCCAAGTATCAGCCATAAGTTTAGTAATAGCGCTCACATAAAGATGCCGGGGCCTACGCGATTTAGGGAGCCATAATACTTCGGCTAGGTTACGGTGCGTCACCGCCCTATCCATCCTCACCCACCGTTTATCCTGCATGCTCTCCTCGGCCTTCAGCCATTCCCTGATCATGCGAAGCTGTGCAGCCTCATAGTATCGCTGAAAATTCTCCAGTGCCAGCCCTCCCTCTCCCTTGGAAGCCATCAGGAGTCTGACGCCCACCCTGGCTCTCTTCCCTTCCCAGATAAACCTCTTGGTCAGTGTTCCAATCTCTTTAAAGAAGCTTGACGGGACCGGCAGCGGGATCGCCTGGAATAGGTAAAGCAATCTTGGGAGTGTGACCATCTTGACCGCGGCTATCCGCCCCACCCAAGTCACCCTGAGCCCTCTCCACCTTTGGAAGTCCTTTTTAACCGCCTTGAGAAGCAGGGGAAAGTTAGTTGCATGCCACCCTGCCAAAGTTGCCGTGATTCTCACCCCTAAGTATCTAATCCCTCCCGGGCTCCACAAGAAACGAGTGCCCTCCTTTAGCCTGTCCCGTTCCTCTGCCCTTAGTGTCAAGTTCAGCACCTCCGACTTATTAGCATTAACCTTTAGGCCCGAGGCTTCCCTAAATGTCTCCAACAGAGTCACACACACTTGTAGTGATTCCCTTGGCGCGGTCAACATCAGCAACATGTCGTCTGCAAAAGCTGCAACCTTCTGTTGCTCTCCTCCGAAGGGGATGCCCTGTATCTCCGCAGCCTCCCTTATTGCTTGGAGAAGTGGTTCTAGGTAAATCGCGTAAAGTATTGGGGAGAGTGGACAGCCTTGCTTAGTTCCTCACCGCAAATTTACTCGCCTCGAAGCCATTCCATTCACCATTATTCTGATGGTGGGGTCCTGGTAGTTAGCTTGAACCATCTTCATGAAGTCCTCCCCAAAACCCATCCTTTCTATTACCCGGAACAAAAAGGTCCACTCCACGTCGTCGAAAGCCTTTTCCGCGTCAAGTGCCACCAAGACCGCGGGAGTGTACGTTTTCTGCACTTTTTCAACTATATGGGCCACTCGTCTGATATTGTCTGCAGTTTGTCTACCTCTAATGAATCCGGCCTGATCGGGGTGGATCAAATGCGGGAGGATGTACTCGAGTCTGTTCGCCAAGATCTTTGTATATATGTTTGCTTCGGTATTAATCGAAGCTATAGGGCGATTAGAAGATCTCTCCTGTGGGTTTTTATTAGGTTTAAGGATGAGGGTAACCTTTGCCTCCTGCATGGATGGGGCGACTCTGTTTGCCGGAACGAGTTAAATAATGATGTCATTTGTGGGGCCTGCTGCGTGATGAACAATTTATAAAATGCAGCAGTGTAGCCGTCTGGGCCGGGAGCTTTGTGTGCCGGAAGAGCCCTAATCACCCCTCGCACCTCCTCCTCCTCCGAGATTTCTTGATTGAGGGCTTCCCTCGTGTCTCTGCTCATTTCCCCCAGCCGTACCTTTTGCAGGAATTTCTCCTGTCTCTCTCTCCGGGGGTGCTGAGTGGCATATAGGGAGTCATAATACTCCTCAATAGCCTCCTGTAAATCTTCTTGCCTTGTGACCCGCATACCTGATTCTGATTTCAACGCCGTGATCGCGTTTCTCACCCTTTTACCCCTTAAAAGGCGAGCCAAGAGTGTCAGGTTTATTGGCTTTCGTGTAGTATTTTTGCCTCACAGCCAGCAGCGCTCCCTCTGCCTTTTTGGTGCGCAGAAGTTCCAGCTGGCCCACCGCTTTCCTATATTCCTGCATTGCTGCCCGGGAGGGGGTACCGCCCGCAGCCTGTCTTGCTGCTTCCACCTCGGCTTCTAACTGGGATTCCAATGTTTTCAATTGCTTCACTCGGTAAGCAGACGCCGCAATGAGTTCCCCCCTGATAGTGGCTTTGAAAGCATCCCACCTTATACCTTCTCCCGTGTCCTCCTTCCTATTGGTATCAAAAAAGAGCTTAATCTTCTCCTCCATGTCCCCTCGGAACTTCTGGGTCCCTCAATATGGCCTCTGAGAATTTCCAACCCCAAACTCCCTTCACCCTCCGGCCTAGGTCTAGTACCATGGAAACCGTTTTATGGTCCGCTATTCCTATCGGTCCACTATGTACCTCCCGGATGCCACCCACCAGGCCTGCCGAGACCCATATATAATCAATTCTAGACTGCAATCCGTGGACCCCTGATAAAAAGGTGTGACCCTCCTCATCTCCCATTAATTCCCTCCAGACATCGCGCAGCCCCATCCTACTAATCTTATCTTTCAACTCTGCAAACATTACCGTTCCCCCCCCGCCCACCCGCTTTCCAACCCTGTCCCTTTCCCTGTCCCATGATATATTGAGGTCGCCCATAAGGACGATCTGCCCCCATGCGTGGTCTTCTAGCACCTTCAGGACCCGATGCAAAAATTGCTCCTGACCTGAGCTAGGGGCATACACTACTGCAACTGTATACGGGGCCTCTTGGGACTTCCCCCTTGCCACTATACCTCTCTTCTTTATCCCTAATCACATCACCGATTTTGAAATCCACCGTATTTCGAATGGCCAGGGCCACCCCCCCTTGCTTTACAATGACCTGAGGCATGGAGGATCCGGTCAAAGCCACGTATTTTTAATCTGCCCTGATCCTTATACACCAAGTGTGTTTCCTGAAGCCCCATAATGTCTGGCCCCTCCTTCTGCGTAAGGTGCTCCAGCTTCTTCCTTTTAAGAGGGGTGTTCAGCCCTCTTACGTTATGTGTTAGCCACTTAAGTGGACCCCTATCCATAAGTGGTCGCCACTATGTGGTAGCATCCTTCTGCCCCTCCCTCCAATTGGTTGCTCGTTGCCACCCCCTAAAATCCCCCCTTTTTCCCTCCCCCTCTAACCCCCCCACCCCCCTGAAGGATAACACCTTCCCGCACTCTCTCCACCCCTAACTCGGGCATATCGCCCTTTCTGTTCCCAAAATGGCTGCTCTGCCTGTGACCCCAACGCTTTCATCCTCCTTTTAAGTTTCAACCCTCTCTTCACCGAGTTTTCCTGGTCTTTGTAGGTTGTTATCCTATGGTCCTTTCCTTCTTTTATCTCCTACTGTCGTCCACTCCCAAGGCCTCGATCTGGGTCGGCCACTTGTGCCTCTTGGTCTTGAGCTCGATGGGTCGTCCTCCAGGTCTATGCGCAGCAGGTCAGCTCCTTCCTCAAGTGATGTGATACGCCTCTGGGCGCCTTCCCATTCAAAGAGCAGCCCAAACGGAGAAGTCAATTTGTATCGTATTGCTTTCTCATTTAAGAGCTTTAGCAGCAGGCCCATTTGCCTCCTCTTCAGGAGTGTACTGCTCGCCAGATCTTGAAATGGCGCGATCCGTTGAACCTCGAACATAATGGGTTCCTGTTGTCTTGCTTGAGGACCGCTTCCTTCAGGGCGTACCTAGTGAATGCCGCCAAGATGTCCCTCGGCCTCGCTGTCTGTCCTTTGGTCAATCGCCCAGTTTTGTGCACTCGATCTAGCTCAAGCACTTCAGGGTTGCTCTCGCCCAGGATATCGGCAAAGATGCCTTGGCGTACACCCTTCAAGTTCTTATCCGGTACCGATTCCGGCAACATTTTCACTCTAATGTTGATCCTACGGGATCGATTTTCCAAATCCTCCAGCTGAGTTTCGAGGTTTCTGGTGGCAATGTCCAACCTCTCAATTGCTTCGCTATTAGCAGTGGTGTCTTTATCCACTTCTTGGAGGCCTTTCTCCAGGGTGTCCGTCCTTTCCCCTAGCTGCCGCATTTCTTGTTTCATCTCTCCTAGGGCTTCATTTAAGTCAGCTCGCATCAGCTGGAATTGCTCTTGAAAAGACTTTACTAAGTT
This sequence comes from Ambystoma mexicanum, assembly GCF_040938575.1. NCBI lineage: Eukaryota > Metazoa > Chordata > Amphibia > Caudata > Ambystomatidae > Ambystoma > Ambystoma mexicanum. The sequence continues at coordinate 422,564,051 of NC_090933.1, read as the reverse complement.
AGTTTGCAAGGCGTGCAGCTCCCCTAGGAATTCCTGCCTATGCATTATTGCCAAGTCCTCTGCATTTCCCTAGGAGGTGCCTTCTCCTGCGATCTCCCTGGAGGGTCCGGGGTCCCTCTTTCGAAGTCTGCGCTGGCCACATTGTGTGGAGGGTCCCCTGGTTGTCTCCTGAGGTTTGAGGCGCTTCCTCCCTTTCCCCTTGATCTTTGTAGACATGCTGCCCGCCTCGCTCCTTCTTGAGGCGGGATAGTGCACCTGCGGGGGAGGGGGGCCGTGAGCCAACTGTCCACGCTATGACCCCCTTGTGACCGGGTGGATCAGGCTCTCTATAGCGGGGGTTCGCCCTCTCTGAATAGTGGGATCAGGGATTGGGTTCCCCTCAGGGCCCCCCTAGTTCTTCAACGGGAGTCCTGCACGTGTCTTCAGGGGCCACTCAGTATGGAGGAGTGGCCCCACCCCTTCTACGACCAGGGTGCGAGTGTAAATGTGGCCGTGCTTCCTTTGAGTCCCTCGGTGTCTCTTCCTTGGCCTGGGCCAGTGGTCTGCTGAGCCTTGGGTCCTCGTTCCCGGGGCCTCCACTCCCAATGTTCCTTTGCCCCCCCCGAGGGTCAATTCGATTCCGGACTGCACTCCGGTTAATTGGGGCAAGCAGGGGTGCAACCCCCCCAGGCCTCCCAGGGCAGCGCGCCAAGTCTAGTTGTGCCGCTCGGCGGGCGGGTAGGGGGTACCCCCTCCCAATATGGCCTCCTACCTTCTTTCTTGCCAGCAGTCACCCAGAGCGTTGTTTCAGGACGAGGGCACTTCGCCGTCACCCGCGGGCCGTCCTTCCCACGCGGGCACCCTGGTCCCCCGGCGACATAGCTGCAGGTTTCCTCCTCCCAGCTGCGAGTCCCGCCACCATCTGCTTGCGGGCGGGCTCCGTGGGCCAACCGTCCACGGACTGCTGCAGCAGGCTTCCTCCCCTCGTTCAGGGGATCCGGGGCCCACCGGTCTCCTGATTTCGTCCTGGGCTCAACCGGCAGTGGCGGGCCACCCACAGGGACGCCTTCGCTGACGCGGCCGCCCTCGCCCCTGGTAGCTGCAGGTCTTCCGCGGCTTCCTCGTTGGGCTGCGCCCCCCCGTCTGTCGTGTCTGCCACACACCAGGGTCCGGCAGCCTCCCCCGCCGATCCTCAGCCCTGCGCCGTCCCGGGGGCCACGCACACTGAGGCCCTCCAGCAGACTATTTGATGGGGCCGATCGGCTCCACTGGTCTTCACTTCTCTCCGCCGACCCCGCGGGTGATCCCATGTCACCTGGACCGGATCTGCTGCTGGGGTGGTGGGCACCTTTAGCAGATGGGTCCGGAGAGTGCCGTCGGCACGTCTACACAGTGCCGGTGGCCATCTTGGAATCCCCTTGGCATGTTTCTTGATGCAAAACTTACTATGAACTCTCATGTCTCGCACACCCAGTCCTCCTGCGCATTTACGACCAAATGTCTACATCACATTCGTCCCTTCATTTCAGCCAGCAACTGCGCTGTTCTAGCCACCGCGTTAGTGAACTCAAAACTAGATTACTGCAACAGCTTGCTGGCTGGAACGACGAAAGCCAATGTGAACGCCCTCCAGGTTTCCCAAAACGGTGCAGTATTCGCCATTTTTTGTCACACCAAACAAAATCATGTCTCTGATGCTAGAAGAGAACTACATGGGGTACCTATTAGACACAGGATTACTCCTAAAATCTGGACACTTGCCTGTAGGTGCTGGACCAACACGGCCCCACAATACCTGAAGGACCAAACCAAAGCTAACATACCATGTCGCTCCTTGCGCTCCCAAGATAACCTGAAAATGGCTCAACCTTGATACAAGCTTGTCAGGTTTGGCGGTACACTGTTTGACATACAGGCCCCCTCTTGACTGAACGCGCTACCAGCTTCTATTAGAGCAGTAATCTCTATTAATACTTTTAAAAAGCTTGTGAAACGCCACCCCTTTGACCTTGCTCCAGGGTAGTGAGTCACGTCGTGCCTCCTCTTCCCCTATGGTGCTGTGATCTGCTTTTTGGAAATGACCTACCTGGTTTTTGTCTCTTATTTTCTCTTTTTTGTGTGCCCTGAGGCCTACAGGCATGCGCTGCATTATTAAAATTAAATATTAATATTAAGAATTATTATTATTATAGCATGCCACTTGCATTGGTTTTTGACAGTTTGGCATTCATACAGCTTGTCTTCACGTAGATGTCAGACATCAATGAAATGGCTAGCTAACATTGTTTGTCCTTGTAATGTAAATAAGTTCCTGCAAAGAAGGTGAATAAGGAAACACAACATCACTCGACAAAACACCCTAGGTTCTGGCATCTAATTTGCTCTGTAAATGATGATGGGGACATAACCGTTCCACATGTTTGTGATCTCTTCACTGTGAAATATTTGGTTTACTAAAAGATTCAGGAGCCCTAATATACATTTCAATGGATTCTTGATCCAATACTTGATTTGCTGTTTTTTGAAAAGCGGATTCATTCCTTTTCTCGCTAACCAGTTGGTGTAAAGATTGTGTCTATGCAACAGCCATTCAGTGGCCTCAACTAAGGAAGATTTGTACTAAAGAGTTACTAACAGCTAGGACCAGTTCTGTTTATGTATGGATGTCTTCTCTGGTCAGGACGCCCCTTTTGGGCAGACCGTGCTTCAGTGTTTTCTGGTCTAGTTTTTGGATCTTGCTGTCCTCCCTCCTCCATGGTTCTTTACTGCTATGGTAGCCTGTCTCTGATGAGGAATTTATTGGAGGAAGTCATTATTTGTTGAAACAATTGCTTGCCCCTTGCTAATATTCTTATTTACATATTAGTTCTAATGTATTCCTTCTTCCTATGGATTTCTTATCTATGATATTCTTTCCCAGCACAGCTGTCCTTTGGAAATGTGTTCACCACTAGGGGGTGCAGCGCTTCCCCGCCCAGCTCCATGTGCCGGACATGTCAGGGCCAGTATATAATTAGGCCCCACGCCACATAACCTCAGCTTCATTTGTCCATGAATTAAATTGCTTCGGGAATGCCATTTATCAAACATTACTTCTGCAACATGCCTCATTTCAGTAAAACCACATTTCTTCACGGATTGCTGGGGACAAATGTCTGTCTTTGACCCCCCACAGGATTTGTTTTTACTGCCTGGGGGAAGGATCACGATGTGTAGGATTGGGGATTATGTTCCGCATGTACCAAAGAGGAGTTGAAGTTGAGAGTGGGGGTTACTAGTGGAACGAATACAGGCAAAGCGGGACAACCTGCACTTAATAGCATTTTCAAATACTGGCATCAGTAAACCATAATGCCACAGGTCCCACTGCACCGTGAAGACCGTGGCAAGGATGTATGTGAAGTCCAAGTTGGTGCACCAGTCATTTAAAAACTTGGTCCACTCTCCCAGTCAATTAGTGTACTGTGACGAACCCCAGGATGTTGACAATGCTTCCGAAGGGGGTGCCCCTTCCCATGAGGCCAGGGTGGTGAGACCGCTACCTGATAGTCCCCCTGGGGCTGGTACCCAGTGGGCAGATCTCGTGGGAGGGGAATCTCCTTTTGGGACCAATGACGACCTTATATTCCCACCAGTCACATGACCATAGACCCCCTTCCCACCGTTACCCCACCTTTCCTTCACCTCCTTCCTCTTCAGTCCTACCCTCATAACCTATATACTTTTCTAAAGCAGTCCAGGTAGAGAATACTGAGGCGAGGAAGATCCTTAGTGAGTTACCGCATCAGCACTCACTTAGTACTGAGATGAGGAGAAAGTGCAGAGCAATACCAAATAACTATCAAACACTTTTACCAGTCTAGTGCTTCATGACAATTCATTGGAAGAAACGAGATAAAAACTGAAGAGGGACTTGACAGGTTGTCAAGCCCTCCCTGGAGGAACGGCGAGAGCGAGCCTGGGCCCGATGTGCAGGTGGGTACTGGCCAGGACTGAGAGTCCGAAGTCAGTCCAGGACATGAGGACCGCACGGCCTGCAGACGGACTAAGACTTTGTGGGCCCCAGAGAATTGGCAAGCACAGAAGTGTGCAACCATGCTGTCCTGGAAAGACAGAAGACTGCCCAGCCATCGTAGAGCATGGGAAGATCCAGGCAGTTACCGGAGCTGCGTGACCGAGTCCAGCTACCTCAACAGAGTTGACACATGCAAAGACCATACTACAAGGCACCCGGGTAGAAGGCTCAAGGAGATGGTGGCAGGAATCAAAAGGCTAGGAAAAGGAGGGTCTGGGACCCTAATGCAGTGGGAGAAACACAAAGAAGTACATGGACTTTGTACTAAGGCTTGGCAGGTGAGTGAGCAAAGCCTACTGAAAGGAAAACCGTGGCCGGAGTTGCAAGTCTGGGACTCGTTACCCAAATAAAGAGAACTGGAAGTTAATGGACAGTTCCTAAGGTACTTGGCAGGCCAGTGAACGAAGTCTGTGTGGGCTATCACAGCCTGGAGAGCGTATCCAGGCTACTCTTCTTTGTTGCATGTAAGGAAGGCATGGTATCAAACAGAAAGACAGACACAAGTGATCACAGTTCAAAGGTGTTTATTGAACTTCAACTGGGTTTGGAAAACACCTGTCTAATCCTATATCTAAAGATAGAAGCAAGCTATGACCATCAAATAATAATAACGCAGTCCTTGTGGTGTCTTGTCAAAATAAAAGGGCCTATACTAATAAACCTATTCCCAATCCTTCAAAATACAAATGGTGTGGGAAACAATGTTATACATATCAAAAGTGTTCAAGAAATGATATGTCCGCATATTCAAGCCGTTGGCTTCCATTTCGCACGTTTTCAGCACGGGACAAGGCGGCACACTCGAGTTTAACACATTCCCTTGCTTTTCTAGCACGAGGATGCAGTTCACATCTCAGGATCAGGCCTCCTGTACCAAAGTCTCTTTGCCATTCAAAGTCTCTTTTTCAGAGGGCCTGATGCAACAAACATTAAAAAGTTCCTTTCTCATGTACAACTTCTTGGGTGATTTTTCGATTCACCCCGGGTCCCCCTCTGCCAGGCTCAGACCCACTTAACACAAAATCTTCAATTGGTCTCCCTCTGCCGGGCTCAGACCAGATTTGTGTATTTTTCCAAATGTTCTCTATTTCATCCAAAATCGAAGACTTTCGACTGTGCGCAGAATTTTGCTTGACCCGTCGCAGGACCACTTAGATTCACATTTATTCGTTCACTTTCAAATGATCTCCATCGGCCGGACTTGGATCAAATGTATCTACTTTCGTTACTCCTCAGCTGGATACTGTAAGGAAGGCATGGTATCAAACAGTGAAGACGGACACAAATGCTCACGGTTCAAGGGTGTTTATTGACTTTCAAGGGGGTTGGAAAAATGCGTATCTAAACCTAAATCTAAGGATGGGAGCAAGCTACGACCATCAAAATAAAGGTAACGCAGTAGTAGTAGTGTCTTGGTCAAAATGAAAGGGCCTATACTAAAAAAAACGATTGCCAATCCCTACTTCTAAGCAATAAACAGTGTGGGAAATGATGTAGATAACAAAAGTGCGTCATGAAACAATATATGATATGATATGGCATTTATAACGCACCTGTACACAAGTATTTCAACTGGATAGTTGGTTCCCCTTCTCCACATTTTCACCACTGGACAAGGCGGCACACTTGGGCTTGGAACACACTTCAGTTGGGCTAAGCACAGGACCACGGTTCCAGTTCATATATCAGCTCTCCGCAACCAAACGTCTCTTGCTCAATCAAGGAAGGCTTCTCCCTCGCAATACTAAAGTTCAACAAAGATTGTGTAAAGTTCCTTTCCTCAGGAGTTTACTTTTAAAACAACAAAAGTCTTCTAGTTCCACTTTGAGTCCCCCTTGACCGGGCTCAGACTCCATTTTCACTTTACAATTTACCATAGACCTCTCTCCGTCTGGCTCGGGCCTCTGTCTGGTTCCGTTCTCAAATCACACCACTTTCACCTTTCACTTTCAGTCCCCCTCCTTTGGGCTCAAACTCTTATTTCTTTCACAGTTTATACATTCTGTTAGCGGGTTACATTCAGGGAGAGACCTTTCGATTGGGCACACACGCGGTGCCGGACCACTCTGCTACTTAGTATCGTGCGTCCCTTCTCAAAGTTCAGAAAACAATTATCGGCTTTCCCTTTTCATTCACGTCTTCCATCAAATGCCTTTTCCATTCGACTTCATAGGACGCTTTGTTGCCATCTCAACCTTCGTTCAAACGCACCCCGGTTTCACACAGTTGCCTTCAAATCACCTGCTGTTTACAAGGTTTGGCTTGCGGCTTTGATCATGGAGTCAAAGGGGATACCACGGTGGCTGCACTTCTTTCCGACACGACTAGTCAGGCAGGAGGGCCCCTGGTATCTCAGACACGCATTACAGGATTCTTTGGCCTCACTTCTCCGCCTCACATGTGCTGCTTCCGAGTTTTCAACAGCACAGCAATTATTTGTCAAACAGGCCAAGGGCTTCTCCCTCCAAGGTTTTGTTCTACAACTTTCAGTCTGGCTTCCTCGATTCAGCTTTGGTCTGGAATAGGCTGCTCCTTCATGTGCTTTGTCTCGATCCTTGCCTTGCTCGAAGTGTGTTCCCGTGCTCTGCCTTTTATCCAGATGGGGAAGGTAACAGGGATTCAGGGGCGAGTTGTTCCAGGCAATTTCCTGACTCTGCCTGACCACGGCACTGGGATATGTTCCAGTCTGTCTTTCCCCAGTGTGTAAAGGGAATGAGGGGGATACCACGTCTCATAATTAGGTGTCCCATACCCACTCCCCAAGGATCCCCCAACCAGGTCATCCTCCCGCGTAGGTCCACCCCCAGGAACTGATCCAAAAGCGATGGCCGTGTCCTGGCCACCTGGATGACAGATAACCGGAGACTAGTGGGTGAGACACCTTCTGGTTTCTCACGCAGTACCTAGTGAAGAGGGAACCAGTACTGGTTTCTCACAATACCTTACAGAGACCTTCGATTGAGCACCCATGCGGTGCTGGACCACTCTGTCAACGGTAGCTTGTTTTAAAGTTCAATCACTCAGCAGCAGTTTAACTTCCCTCCTGTCTCTTATCACATGCGTTTTAACAATGTTCGTTCCAGTGCCCGCCATACAATGTTGCTGCTTGTAACCATGGCTTCAACACAGAGCGGTCTTGTATCGGTCTCCCCAAATCACTGACTATGTTGTTTTCACTGAAGCCACTTTTTTCTTGGAACCAAGGACAGTACCACAGTGGCTGATGATCTCCCCGCCTTTATTATTGATGCGGGAGGGACCCAGGTATCTCTGACACACAATGCAGGAGTCTTCAGCCGGTTTTCCTGGTCTTAAGCTTTCCAATCTCGAGGGTCCATGAAAGCAACAGTTCCTTGTCGAAAAGGTAATGGGTACTTCCCTCCTTGTGATACCTTTCTGTTTCACCTTCTTTCTCCTCTCATTAAATTGCCATCTTGGAACTGCTGTTTCCTTGTGTGTTTTGCCTCGCTCAACGTGTGCTCTCGGGCTCAGCCTTTTATCCATGTGGGGAAGTGTAATGGCTTCAGGTGTGTGTTTGATGGTCAGTAATTGCCTGACCCTGCCTGACCATTGTATTGGGACATGTCGGGTATACGGCTCGGGTGTTAGTCTGTTTTCCCTTAGAGCAGACTCACAGTGAGAAAGTGTTTGTGTTGTAAAAGGCGAGGGGGTAGAGTTCCTAAATATCCTACCGGGTAGGATGGGGTAAAGGTGTTACAAGGAAGGGGATACCGTGTCTCAACATCCGGTGTCCCAGTCCCAAAGACCCCTGTGCCAGGTCATCCTCCTGCACTGGTCCACCACTAGAAACTGGATCCAAAAGCGATGGCTGTGTCCTGGCCACCTGGCTGACAGATTCCCGGGGACTCGTGGGTGAGACACCTTCTGGTTTACCCAGTGAAGAGGGAACTCGGTCTGCTCACCAGGGTCAGGGACCCACCACATCTTGAGAAGTTTTATCTCGGCTATTCTTCTTCGTCGCATCACCTGATGAGAGGGAACCAGGTCTGCCAACCAGGGTCAGGGACCCATTACAGCTTGGGGAGTGCATCTAGGCATTTCTTCTTCAGTGCAGTATATGGCAAAGGGAAGCCAGAGCTACCAACCAGGGTCTGGGGAAAGGGAGTCATTCCCCCAACAGCTAAGGAGCGGCTGAAACCACATTGGGAAAAGTTCTACCAAGACAAGAACTGCCTTTTTGTCCAGGGAAAGGGAGTCATTCCTCTGGACCAAGAAGACATCTCCTTTGATTTAGTTAGCTTAGCGTGCAAGGGACAGAGTTAGGATTTTGGCACTGGACATTGGGACATTTGCTTTGGACATTCTGACACTAGTTATTTTAGTTGAGGCAGGGAACCCCTCTTAGAGTTAGGGCGAGATAGGATTGTCTTTTACTTTTTACCCTTGAATAAAGGTTTATAGCAAACACTATGACCCCTCCGTGTCAGAGATTTACTTCTGCACCCTTACAGTACCTAGTGCATACAGCGTCTAGTTTAGGGGGAGGTATTACAGGGCTGTGTAGGCCACGGCGCAGTCCGACAGTGTGGGTGTTGCGAGAACACTGTGACAAAAGGTTGGAGCAAGTTGTCAAATCTGGAATGAGCCGTTGCGAGGAGCTTGAACATTAGAGGGCGAAAATGAGGTGGCAGGAGATGCTAAGAAGGAGATTGATGAACATCAGGAGAAGTTGGTACTATGATAGAAGGATAATGTTACCAAACATCCGGAGTAGCTGGTGTAGTGGAAGTGAAGGAGGGTTGAGAAGAAAAGGAAAAGCAAATAGAAGCACAGCACAGGAAGGGGCAAGTTGGACCTGTGGTAGGGTCAAGGAAAATACCACGATCTGAAGGGCTTGGACCCTTGTTGGGAGATGGAATGAGTGCATGGTGGAGTCTCGAGTAAATACAGGAAAAGGGAAGAGAGGCTCTGAGAAGGTTAAAGATCAGGATCCTGGGAGAGAGGGGTGACCAGACTCTGAAAGTTCTGTGGGGCTGTGGGAGATGAATTGGCCCTTTGATTCTACCTAAGCTTTGCAGAGAAATTTTATATCATCAGTTATTAGGAGCAACCCAGCCACGTCTACAGGTGCTGCCCGAAGAAAGTACAAGCCTAAGAGAAGAAGGGTGCGAGAAACCACTGAGAGCTGCCTTAACATCGCTCAATCCCTTATCGGCTCCAAATTTGACTATTTTAATGCGCTCCTCAGGGACACCGGCAAAAAAACCCTCAGCAAACTGAAAACGGTACAAAACAATGCCCTCCGTGACACTCTCGCACTTAATAAGAATGACGAAGTCTCGGCTGCAGGGAGAAATGCGCACTGACTCCCCATCAGACAACGCATAAATAACAAAATCCTCACCATCACACACCACTGCCTCTCTGACACAGCCCCTAGCTACCCGACCCAAAGACTTAAACCTACTTCCACCAAACCCACTCGTACCACGTACTGCAGCCACCTGTCCATCCCCAGATACAGACAATACAGAACAAGAGGGTCCAGCTTTCCTGTATCGGTAGCCACACTTTAGAGCTCACTGCCCCCTCCATCAGAGCAGAACCCTCCTACAGACTTTTCCGAAAACAACTAGAGACCCACCTGTTCAAATAAACATTACCAGCCTTGTATATATGTACGTCTTATCCCGCCTGTAACTAGCGCCTAGACGCCTCCTGGCTTAGTGCGTTCTTAGAAATGCATAATAAATACCTGATGGACACAAAAGAAGTGGACAAAAAAGCAGTGTGTAGGAAACCCTAGAGTCCAAAAGTTGACTGGACATTGGAAGTTAAGCCTAGACTTTTTAAGATGTTTCGAAGAATCTTGTTTTAAATAAAAACCCTTTGTAATCAAATTCTCTGGTACTGTTGTGCTGCCCATTTTTCTGTATAATGTCAGAAGTGGGATGCACAAAGGCTGTAACAGAAGCCTACACGCTCAGTCCAAAAGGTTGGATAGAAAGTTTTCAGACATTCGTGATTGCCCGAATCCCCACCAAGGCCACGCCTGCCGTGGCTGGCTTTAACCGATAGCGTGGAAAATATGGTAGACATTCCCCAGGAGGGCGAGCCCTGATCTCAATGGCACAACCAAAAGAACCTATGGGAGAATCACTCCAAAGTTAGTATGGCTGTGAAGTTTGGAATTGGCGCCAGGGCGGGAATCATTGACTGAGATTATTGTGGGGTGTGGGCTGTCAACGTGAAAGTTCTCGTATTTAAACACAATTTAACGTTTGGATACTCATTTACACATATGTCAAAAGTGGGGAGCAAGTTACTTTCCTGTAGCTATGCTATCTTAAACACAGTGGCATGCGAGGGTGAACTCTCTATATTCCCTACTTTTACCAGAAAGCTTTGTGAGACCCTGGTAGTAACCTATGAGTGAGTACTGATTGAAAAACTGGTAAACCCTTAATAATGGTGACTGTTGTTGGGGGTACGAGTGGGTGGGATTTCATGGGCTGGAAGTAAGCATGGCAGTGTTGTGAGTGGGGATGTTGTAAGAAAGAGATGTGGATTGATGAGACATTCAAACAAATTGTATAGACCCGTTTCATTGGTGGTATTAACCTATTAATGTAGTGAATATAAAGAGTACTTCTAAGAGTGATTTACTTTTCAACATTGAGTCCTATTTGCACTACAACATTGTTCCTTCAAAGACCAATATGTTAACCTTGGGAACCAGCTTTTGTGGCTGTTCTGTACAAAATGACCAACATGTTACATACTTGCAAGAAAAATAATCATGGTTGATGGTTACAGATTTCTTTGGGGATTTATATGGGGTGTTTAGATGCATTTGAAATGCTCCTCTATGTATGGGGTTAGTTGAATATAAGATGTTTTTATCATTCATTTGTAGGACTGGAAAAGCTATCTTTTTGCTAGGTGGCTAGAAAGAGGAGAAAAGATTATTTTATTTATTGATGATGTGAAAGAAAATGCAACCAAAAATGTCATCAGGTCCCCAGCTTGTACTACATCTCCACACATGACAGTAGATTAAGTGATGATACTACTTTGGTGGACTTGGAAGCCAAAGACCATTGTTTGTTCTCTTATTCATCGAAGTATGCACTTTGCAGGCAGGAACTGGAGAAGAACCCGATGAAATGCCATTACCGGATTCTGAAAGTGTACATGTTATTCCCGGCAGTACTCTACTCTGGAGAATAGCGCCACGGCCAGCAAATTCTGTGCAGGTCAGTCCAACATGATATGTTTTCTCCATAAAAAGAAGGCATGTACCATAAGTGAACTATACTGTCCAACCATAATTATGCAAAATATTTATTTTTTAATGTTCTATTTTTTTGCAGGCTGTCCTATCAAGCTTTTGTTACCTTAACCCTGCCTCAACCCCCTGACTACCAATCTTGAGTCACTCTTCAAGAAAAACATGGACACACCAAAATGACCATTACACCTCTTTTTTTTCTCATGATGAAGGGTTAAACCAGTTTTTTTATGCTGCTTAATACGGCATAGTGTTTGATTCACCTTTGGAGCCATAGAGATCTTTGCAATGTTAATGTCAGGTGTGAGGGGTAAGAGGTATTCATAGTTGGACAATCTCCATTATACTACCTTGTGAAGTTGGTGCTGTGCTCAAAATGCTGAGACAGGCAGGCATTTTTTTCATGTGCAAGGTAGCTTTGTCCTGATCCATGATGCAGTAAAACCTGCTCGTGGTGCAGGCTGGATGTGAAGACAATTTTAATTCTCGAAGGGTTGTTATGTGATGTTCGTATTTGCTTTGGTTAGAGTTCAGGTAAGTATGCGTGTGTGTCTGTCTGCTATTAGTGGTGCTAGATTAGAGTCTACGAGATCGATATGCAACACATTAGCCATGATACTGCTTTTTTTCTGCACAGGAGGCCTCTACCAAACCTTCTCCAGCATTCGATCTTTCATAGAGTCACAAGCTATTTCAATATTTCCGTTGACAGGCTGGGAATCCTCTAACATTAAAGCAATTTCATTTGAAATGAAGTTATGCAATTACTTTACTGTTCTCTGTGTTGTTTTGGGTAATTTACCCCTCTGCCAATAAGCATCCTTATCAATAGCTCCTCCGATGGATGCCATCGTCAGATTTTTACCTTACGTTGAAGTGTTAGGAGTCTTCCTTAAGGTCTCTGCTTTCATTTAACGATTATTTGAAAAATATACATCTCTAAAGACTGCTTTTCATCACGTTGGAAAGCTCAGAGAAGTGATTATGTTCTGGGGATAAGAAGTTTTGTGGTGGGAATGACAAGTGTCTGAACCCCTACGGCAACCGTGTACAGATGAGGGCTCTGCTATACTTTATATGCACTGCACATACATGCAGTAGAGACTATGGGCCTCATTCCCAGATTGGAGATAGTCATGGCGCTATTTGCGCCATGACTGCCTCCAATAACGGTACCGGCACCGGTCTTGTTCAATGGGGACTTACTGGTGTAGTCTGACCTTTGCGAGACCGGTAAGTCCCCATTGAAAAAAGCATTCCCCATTCCCATTTGAGCCCCCATAGGGCTCAATGGGAATGGAGAAGTGGCTAATAACGGTACCGCAATTTGCGGTACTGTTATTAGCTCTGAAGTCCCTTAGCTGGTCCCGTCCAAAACGCCTGGTAAAACCAGGCGATGAAGGAGAGACCTGCTAAGGGAACTCGTAGTAGGGCGTTAAGGGATTACCGGCACCGGTCTCCTTAACGGTACCCGGTATCCTGACCGCCCTACTCGTAATGAGGCCCTATGTGACAGCTTGACCACATTTTTCGCGGGACTCAGTTGTGTTCTATGGGGCACAGTGCTACATTCAGCGTACGCGCACAGTAAATGAAGTGCAGTCGCATGCAATAGATATTGAGCAGATCTCTTACTTTGACTCAGCAGTGCTGTTGCAGCACACCATGCCTGAAAGGACTTTCCACTTGAAGCCACTGTACCTGTCTCCCACCGCTGGGCGTCCCATACAAAGATAAGTTAAAGTTCTCTTTCTACACAGATCAGGTCACCCTAGTGCTCTCACAGAAGCCGACTCTTGCGCCAGACTGAGCTGTAGGTATTGGATCCCACTAGGGTGATGCCGGTGTAAGCCTCAGGCACATTGCACACTGCGTTGTTGAGCTCCTGCTGATAGAAGCCCACTTTCCCCAAACCACTTAAGCAGCAGCTTTGGTGCCGGGCTCCACTGTACAGCCACTGATTTCAGGGGCAGCAGTATAGCTCCTCCTTCCGTATCCATAGGGAAAAGCCCAATGTCTGATAGACTACCGCGCTTTGGGTCTGGTTAGCCACTGATGTAGGACAGTGTCATCGGAGTAAAGAGGAGAGTTTAAGTGTGGTTCAGTTAGTGTTGATGTGTTAATGGCTAGATATGTGGTCACGCTCTGGGAAGGGTTTGTGTGTGTGTAGTGTAAGCTGGTAGGTTAGTCGGCCAAGGGGAAGTAAGCCTTTCAAGGCAAGACCACCTAAAACCCTGCACTCCTATCCCTGGACATTTTCACACAGGTCCCATTTCTCTAGCTCCCTGTGCCCATGTGTTCTCTCTCTCCTCTCCCTTTGTGCGCCTCTGCCTGTTAGAAGTCCTTTAGTCTACGCTGACCTCTTTATAGACTTATAAATACACTGACCATAAATATAATTATATTTTATATTCACCGCACTATAGTTACATTGAGTATCAAGTTCCATCAGAAACCAGGAATTTAATTGCTAATAACTTTTGACTTGCATAACGGATTTGGCTGATATTTTGCAAACACAAGGTTTGTCCCAGGCCCCCAGACTAGAATTGTTGGGAAAGATTAGTCAGAAAATGAAAAGGTTATTACGAAAGCAAAAAAACGCTGTTTTCGACCTACTCTTATTCATTTCCCCATAGAGAAAGTCAAAATGTCTGCACAGCAAAAAACACTGGATGGAATTGGACCCTGTAAGAAACATCTTGGCGCAAAGCGTTCACTGGATTTCCTGGAGGGGCCTGGGGTTATTCCATCCAGTAGTTGTTAAAATATTTGATGGAGAATGGGGTGTCCCCTTTTCCCAAAATGTTAGCTATATATCTGCCCCACAATGCATCAGCAAGGTTTTTCAGATATGAAAAAGCTGCCTTTATTTTTCTTTTTTGCTCGATGTGAGCGATTAGCACAGTAACTCCATGTTTTGAAGTTGGTAGAAGTTAGGATCTTTCAGAGTTTCCTCGTACACTGCTACGCATGCTGTTTGTGCTGCACTCCATAGCAGGACTAGCAGAGCCTCTGGGACTCACGGACTCGGCTTTGCGTGCAGAGTAAGAGGGGGGGAAAGTAAGGTTGCTAAGGTAAATACCGAGGTAGTGGAGCGCAGGTTTGGTGAGCGTGTCAAGACGTTCACTAAGCTGGACTTTCTTCTGCAGTGTGCTTTATGCAGTACGATTACTGAATCGCACATTATTAAATATTTATAAGAAAAGCCCGCTAAAACCCCTATTACCAACTGCAGAGCAAGAAGAGAGGCTCCACTAAACGTAATCAGAGTCACATTTCGATGACTCTTTGAGTGTGGTAATGCCAACTCTACAAAAAATGATAAAGTGGATTGTCCGATCTCTGATCAATCTAAAATTACGGGTTTTTTCCTGTGCAAATAGCTATGGCTCCACCTGGAAATAATGTGTTCGTAGGGGAGGGGGATGCGCCTGATTCCTGTGGTTGACAATAATTCACTGATCAACTTATTCACCACCTTACAGCGGGAATCACTTGGATATTCTCGTCTCACAGTCCCTGGCGATACTAGTGCCAATTAGGATAACATCTTGGGTACTGATCTTTCCACCTCTCCAGACCTGGAATGGATCGCATCAGAATTGGAGGACTCAATGAGTGAGTCAGATAGCTCGGCTAGTATAAATAGTAAATCGGGCAGGGAAGATTCTACCTACTTCCAGTCTCAATGCAATAGCAGTAACTGTGGCTGCTATTTTTGGTCTATGCTCCTCCCTGGTGAAAGAACAATTTGAACTCAAGATTCATGGATGTTTTAGTGAATAGTACGGAAGTAAATAAAGAGCGAGGTGAAGAATCGGAATGGGATAGTATTTCCATATGTTCCACCCGCACTTCTCATGAGATTGAGTCATCTGTGCAAGTACAATGTGATAGTCTTATATCCACAGTGGCATCGGCTATGATGATGGATGGTAATACGAATTCACAGAAGGATGTCGTGCTTGATAGCCATGAGGATTTGACTGGTAAATGCAAAAGAAATAGGCGGAAGAGAAATAATCGAAGAAAGCCAAATAAGCCCATGAATGGCATTCAACTTGTCTCTTTGAGCTTGAAGGAGACCCATAAAAAAGACAAGAAGGCTGCTGGTCTAGCTATTACCAATACGCACAACGTGATTGGTGTAAGCAATGATGAGAGATTTGAATTGGAGCTGGTAACTAAGCCTAGCAGTAAGGCTCCTTGCAAGAACAATCTTACAGCTGGGATGACCCGTTCTTTGGACAAATGGATACAGGTAAACAATAAGGATGGAGTTTGTGATCCTATGACCATTCCTTTGGGAACTAACAAGAATTTGTGAAATGCACGTAATGAGCCAATTGATCCCTCTATTAAAATCCAGGCCAGCCTTCAGAGGGGCTGTATGTGCTCCCATCATAGAATGTGATATCTGTTGCCTTCTTGGAGATAGAGAGGGGAAAAATAAGTCTTGGGCCCTTTCAGGGGCCCATCAACTATGATAAGGCATTTTCTTTAAGTCACTCAGTAAGTGCCTTTTGGTTAGGGACAATGGTTAAACTTGTGGAATTGTTCCCTGCCAACAATAGTCCTTTTTTGAATCAGGGTCGAGTATTGCAGTTATTACATCATGTTCCCCAACTACAAGCCATCACAACATCTGACATTAGCTGTGTTGAGCAACCTGATTAATATAGTGGGAAGAACTGGGCCTTGCAAGAATGTATATCTCCTATTGTCATTGAGTTACATATTATTCATGTGTCAACTTAAAATTGGGTTTGGATATCATGGTTTGCAGGCAGTATACAAGAGTTAAACGCCTACCAGACCGACCTCAGGGAGGATCTGTTACATTGTGATAATTGTTGACATCAAAATATGGAAAGACTTACAGGGTTATCACGAGTTTGGCAGTAGCCCTTAAATGCGGCACTAACGCTATTACTGCTGCATTTAAGGATCTGCCAAATCACGGGTTTGGCTGCATTTACCCCCAGCTCTGAGCTAGTGGTAAATGTGCTGGGAAAATTCCCATTTTTGGGTGCAATTAGCGCTGCCGCCAAACCCGTGATCCGGCACTAATGCTATTAGCCCGGGTGGTATCCCAGCACTAATACCGCCGGGATACCACCCAACTCGTGATGAGGCCCTTAGTCTCTTATCTGTGCAACCTAGTAAAACACATTTAGAGATACATAGACAAGAGCATGCACAATGGTATTCTGTATTGATGGCAAATCGCTTCTGTTGACGCAACAATATGGTTAGCTCACATGGAGCCGTAGGGGGCATTGATCTTTCTTAATCAATCCGGTCTACCAGGCCATACTGCAATCTTTTCAGTGTTTTTATGATTCACAAGA
This sequence comes from Ambystoma mexicanum, assembly GCF_040938575.1. NCBI lineage: Eukaryota > Metazoa > Chordata > Amphibia > Caudata > Ambystomatidae > Ambystoma > Ambystoma mexicanum. The sequence goes on along the minus strand of NC_090933.1, from coordinate 422,547,391 downwards.
CTTGGTTAAGGGATGGCCATGTCATGGACAGTGGTCGAAGTGAGCGGGAGCGGTGCTCCTCTACTTTGTTAAATTACCTTTTACAGCTCCTATACTTTTATTTTAAAAAGAAATCGTTCCGGAATGGTTTTGTTTTAAAATAAAAGTGTAGGAAGAATTTGAAACTTGCACTTTCAGTGCACTGCACTGAACGTTCCCTTAAACAGCAAGTGCAAGTGTCTGGGTGTGTGTATTGCGTGTGGGTGTGGCGAGGTGTTTGTGGGGAGTGGAAGCAAGCCAGCAGGGTACATAGTTCCACTACTTCTTTTCTTAAACTTCGACCACTGGTCATGGATGGCTTTAATGTGGTATGGCGGGCTACCAAGCTTGGAGCCAGAGGTCCTCCTTCAGGTGGGCTATACATTGGTGAGAGAACACATATTAACATGAAAGAATATACATGTGGCCTTGTTTGCCCTATTGTATACTCATATGTCCCATCCACCTTTGTGGGCGTCCCCCAACATGGGGACGGTTCTGGAACCTTTGGCAGTGAAAAATTGAGCTTCCCTTTTAAATGAAGTATAGCGCGTGGGGTGCAGGAATGCTCTGCTGCAGTCCCGCCTGCCGCTTATCACCTCAGTCCCTCTTTCCGCACGAACAGTGTCGGACCTGGCAGCCAGTGCAGATACCTTTTCAGCTCTCCACTTGCTCCCCTTTCTGTTTTTTCAATCTCATTTGTACTTCCATTCGGTGCCTCGCCTCCCCTGGCGCATGTCGGGTGCAGGAGGATCCACGAGATGTGCTCAAGCGACTGTTTGTTCCCAGCCTCGCACCCCTGTGCACTCTGTCTGGAGTGTTTGGGGCCCCACCATTGCCGGGATGCATGTTCAGCTTGCAGCGCTCTCGGTCATAGGGCATTGAAGAATCAATTGTCACAGTGGAGGGAGATCTTCCACACTTCTCCTCTGCCCCATCTTAAGGACTTCATCTCTAGGACCTTTCGTCAAGACAAGGTAGACCCTCTGTTCATCACGGCTCTGCAGCGCAGCGATTCCTTTCCTGGGATTACCCCGGATAGGGATTCCGGCTCTGGCAGGCCCAAGGCCTGTAAGGCTACCGGTCCCAAGCCAAAGAGCTCATTGGCCCTACCAGGCTGTCCTCGGAAGGGCAACCAAGTTCGTCCTCTTCTTCGACCCCAAGGGTAAGGGATCGTCCATTGCCACCTCCAAGAGTCTGTCCTCGGCATGATCCAGCATGAATACCGGCTCAGGGGCTGAGGGCGTCCTGCCTACCGGAGCTTGCTCCGAGGTCATGAGTCGGGCTTTAAGACTACCGTTCAGCCAGCCAAGGACTCAGCGCCTTTTATAGTGATCTGAGGTTGATGCTTCTGCTTCAGGTACAAGGTCCAAGGTGTATTCTCGCATGTCTGAGGGCTCATCATCCTGGGTGTCATCATGCTCATTGCCCTTCCCCTTTTTTACAGACCGAGGGGAGTCCGAGCCCTGGGACACAGGTGCCCACGGGGTCCCCCACCCTAAATACAAAGCCTAAGACGGGTCCAACAGCTGCTGAGGATGAGTTGTTGGTGGTACAGGAGGTGGTGCAGGGGTCTGAATGGCCAGTAGGGCCCAGGAGAGGGGAACCGGCAACATTGGTGGAACAGGTGGTGTCCCTACAGGAGAGGTCCGGGAGGGTGCTGCCTGTGGGATGACTTCCTTCACAAAATCCCTTAGTTGCCCCTTCTTCCTTCGTGCCCTCCTGCCCAGGGCGTGGCGTAAGGCTTCAAAATGGAACGGCACGTGGCAGATCCTGTCAGGCCGGCGGCCATCTTGGATCTGACTCCGGGCTAGCCAGTGCTCTAGCCCATCAAATGGGCCCTGCTGGATGATCCCAGTCTTCTTCCCTCTGGAGGCGGCAGCGGGTTGTATGATATAGACTTATGGTCTCCTCAGGGATACATCTACCCTTTGCAGCCTTACAGCTACACAGCATAGGCTCCTCGACGCTTTGACCAGGAGGGGAGGAAGGCCCCTCGGGACCCGGCGGCTAGCGAGGACCGCTTCTTCAAGCACTTCCTCTTCCTCATGCATTCCCCTCAGATGAGGGCACCTCTGTCCCAGGCCTCGGACTCCCCTTGGTCTGTAAAAAAGGGGGAGGGCAATGAGGATGATGATGGCTAGGATGATGAGCCCTCATCAGCCGTTCAGGCCTTTCATGACAGCCCTCAAGGCCTGGTGGAGTTCTTGGGGGGGTCCCACTGCCCGAGGAAGCCCCCAGAAGTCCGGAGTGGTAGCAGAGGTCTTGAGTAAGCACACCACGATCTGGTCTGACATCCCCCTCCAGAAGGAGGTCCTGCAGGTGGCGTGGAAGGTCTGGGACAAGCCCAGGACCAACACCCAGATGAACAAGAAGTTGGACAGCAGGTTCAGGCTGACGAACAGGGAGCCAATCCTCCTGGCCTCCCACCCGCAGCCACATTCTTCAGTCGTGGCTGCGGCTTCCCTATAGTCTAAACCATCTTCTTCATCTTCCACTACAGGAGCCACCTCCAGTAGTCTCTCCAAGGAGACCATGGTCCTCGAGTCTTTAGGAAAGTGCTGTTATTCCATCTCAGGACTGCATCTGCTGCAAGTCAATGCAGACGCCCTCTTGGCTGTCGCTAATCAGAAGATGGGCGCGGAGCTCAGAGAATTTCTTCCCGAACTCCCCTCAGACAAGCAAGCTTCCTTCAAGGCCAGTCTGGCTTATGCCCGGGAAATTACACAGGTCCTCATGGAATCTTTGGTCTCCCACATCGACACAGCCAGCAAAGGGCTGTGCCTTGGGGTCAAGATGAGAAGGGCGTTGTGGATGCACACCACTATGTTTTCATCTGACGTGTAAAAGCGGATGCTAGAACTGCCCTTCCAGGGCGTGGACCTTTGTCATTCGTCAACGGATGACGAGTTGACGAAGAAGAAAACCTCCACTCAAACCGCCAAGTCCTTGGCCATCCTGACAAAGCCTGAACAGAAATCCTTCCCTCAACCACAGGGCAGGACGAAATCAAACCCTGCGCTTTTTCCTGCTTCAAGGGTTTTAGGGATCGTAGGACCCAGAGGCCTGACAGATCGCCCAGCGACAACAGGAGGAAGCAGCATAGAACTTTGCTTGAGTTTTTCCGCTACCCCCTCAGCCTCCAACGCCAAGAAGCAGTGACGTCAAGGTCGATGAACACAGCTCGCCTCTGGGGGTGGCGGTTTGGCTCTTTTCCAGGGCACCTGGAAGCGTCTTTTCAGCAACCCGTGGATCCTATCCGTAGTCTCTAGGGCTTCAGTCTTCCTCTTCCTTTTCCTCTACCATCCTCTCCTGCTCTTCGTCAGATCGGGTCCATGGCTCTTTTACAGTAGTTCCTCTCGCTCTTAGAGATGCATGCAATAGAACCGGTTCCTCTTTCAGACAGGGGCTCTGGGTACTATTCCAAGATTTTTGCGCTACCCACGAACAACCGGGCTGGCCTGAGGGTTGTCTGTCTTTACTGCTGGAATGCTTCAAGATGATTCCTTCCGCGCCCATAGCCGAGTCTCTGTGTGCAGGTTACTGGATGTGTTCCCTAGACCTCCAGGATGTGTATCTGCATGTACCCATCTACCAACCACATCAGAGGTTTCTGCAGTTCATGTTAGGAATGATTTCCATTTCATGTGTAATTTTCCCTCCAGTTGTGTAACCCCCAACTTTTTGCTGCTGTTAGACACCATAGCCTGACTTTGCCAGAGGAGCACAGCCTTCTGCTGCACTCCCCTGGGCTTTTCGCTCTTTGTTATGGGGAAACTGACATGCCCTTAAAGACAGTCCGTACTAGGAGACTTTGTTTCCCTTAGTCCTTGTCAGTGTTGCAACTTTTCTGCAACATGTTGCAAATGCACAATGTACCTTCCAGTATAGTGCGCTTGGATCTTCCTGTCATTTCTAAAGGCCCTAGATTCTCTCGAAGGATATTTTAGGAGAAGTGCAGGTGTTCCCTATACAGGGCTGGTGGCGGCTTACCTTTTCATATATTTTTAACCCTTTCCTGCCAGGTAAACCGCGGTTACCGCGTTTGGCACAAATAGGTGGCCTGGCTCCAAAATGGCCATGCCACAAGATTGTTTGTCCTGTCCTTTGGCCATTTTGCCCCTTCACCTTCCCCAGATCGAGCCGACCCTGGTCAGTCCTTATTTGGGCATGCATTCTCCCGCGAAACGCCATGCTTTCCTGGTCTTCTGCATGCGTCGTGTGTGTGCTTCCAGGATGTGGGCTGGACTGTCTGGTTCCAATACACTTCCTGGGTGCCAGAGAGTCCAGTGTGCTGTGAATGCCTGGGACCACTGTGGTCCATGATTGGTCCACGTATGGTATGCCTGTATGTGAGCAGATCTCCCATTGGGTCCTCTTCGTTTTGGCGCGAAGGAGATTTTGGATAAGAGAAGGCTCCAAACACCCATACCATTTCGATATCTGAGTGCTCACTGAACGAAGGATAGGATGCAAGTATACTGAAACTAAGAAGTCGAGTCGAGGAACAGCTGGTGATCCACTGGAAGGTTTGGCACCCTGAGGCCGCTGTCATCCCGATGGACCCCTCTGCATTTGGTTGTCATAGAAAGTCTGTGAAGACGCTTCGACCCATTGGAATAGTGGGAGCAACTATTCTCGGCACCTTCATCAAACCCTGCAAGTAAAACTTCTTGGAGGTGTCCCTGGGCCGACCAGTGGGCTGACCAGCTTGTACAGGACCTTTGCTCTGATACCACCGCCGTTTCGAGGAGGCCCTGGAAACTTGGTACATCGCAAGCTGTGTGTTCACGGCACTCTCACACCGAATTTCATACACTTGGCGTTCCCAGGTCTGGAGCAAAAAGAGAGCACCCGAACCGGAGTATACGCGGTTACCGTGTCGCCCAGCCGTGGTGATGAACTTTGCAAGTTCATTACAGCTGTGATCCTCTGTGCCCTGAAGACTGCTACAGCGGAACTGGCCTGATCCATCCACCAGGGGCAGAGAAATCGCCACTGTTCCGTTTGGGAATCAACACTGTAACTTCGTCACTGAAAGCTGAAGAGCCACGAGATTGCCGCATTTGAACCTGCAACGGAATTGGACTCGACTGCTCAAGTTTGGTCCGGAGTGCGCCGGGGGTCGGTGAGTAATTGCAACCATTACCGGTAGCCCCTAACACATCCAACCTTTTTTATGTATGAGTGGCCCATAAGGGCCCCTCTCCTTTCCACTGCTAGTGCGAACTATTCCAAACTCTTGGAACCTGCTCTGCCCTCAAGGGGAGACCCTCCACAAATAGTGGGAACCTATTCTGCATCACCTCACCCACCTTCCTGAGCTGCTACAGCCCTACAAAAGACTGTTTCGCCCTTCTGCACTACCACGTGCGCCAGCAGCGCAAGTACATTTGAGCTCTAGGCTCCTCTCATCTTCGGGATTGGACTGCCTTTTAGTTAAGATTGTGTTTAATGCAGAACTGTCTAAAGACTATTTGCACTACCTGCTTCCTTTCCTTTTTAGGTTGTGGACCCGTTTCGTTAATTAGGCCCCTTTGGTCTTGTGTACATGTGTATTTTGATAGGATTGTGTTAGCATAGATGTATTACTGTGATGATCATTGTGTTGAACCTTGAGGCCTTGAAATAAATGTATTTGTATTTTTAACATATATGCACCTGACTGGAAGTGATTTGTAAGTGTTGTTTAGTCTGTGTGCTCATTGAGGTCTTTCAGACCCCCTCACCCTTTCTGAGACCTAGTCATGACCGCCGCCAATGCTACCTTGATTGGTCTGACTTGTCCAGAAGGTTACCCTGTTCCAAGAAGCTAGGCTGGCCTTCTGAACCTCTGCCCATTCGGTCAGAGTTCAGAAATTCGTCTTAACAGTACACGATTGTCGTACCACTTCCAGTACAAGGTGCTACCCTTTGGCCTAAACTTGGCCCCTCGTGTCTTTACGAAGTTGATGAATGCAGTGACGGGCCTTCTCCGCTTGGAGGGCCATCATCTGTATCTTTATTTGGGCGACTGGTTGGTGAGGACGGGTTTGCCCGAGGGGGTGTTGCACTCCTGTCAGAGACTGGCAGATGTCCTTCATCTGCTGGGGTTCTCCCTCAACCAGAGGAAGTCACAGTTGCACCCAGCTCAGATTCTGGTCTTCCTAGAGGTACATTGGGACACTACGGTTCAACGAGAGTTCCCTATGACCAAGGTGCTCCTGTCCTTCCGCAAGACGGTGGGGAATTTTCTGGCCAGATCAACCACCTCAGCATTGTGGTGCCAGCATATTTTGGGTCTGGTGGCCTCCTGCGTGCTCACTGTACAGCATGCTCGCTTCAAGATGAGGCGCCTCCAGCTCCACCGGGTGGCCAATTGGGATCCGGAGACGGGTTCTTAGTCAGACAGAATCCCAAGACCACCGCTCCTACTGCCCCATCTCATCTGGTGGAAGCCCTCCTGCATATCAATCTGCTCGAGCTCAGAGCAGTGGGCCTGGCCCTCAAGGCTTTTCTGGCCATCATCCGGGGCAGGTCTGTTCTGGTCAGGACGGACAATTCTACTACAATGTTGTACCTGAACAAGCAGGGTGGCACCCGTTCCCCCTTCCTCCGCATGGAGGCGGTATCTATCTAGGAATGGACCCTTGTGGAGGGGATTTGGATTTCGGCGGTCCACCTCGCTGGGACCACAATGCACAAGCGGACCAGCTGAGCCACTTGGGGTTCAACACGTACGAGTGGGCATTGCACAATCACTCCTTGTTGCCCCTGTTCCAGCTTTGGGGGGTTTTGCTGACCTGTGTTAGTTTGCCTTCCCCTGAATTACAAGTGTCCCCAGTTTGCTTCATGGGCAGGACAGGGTCGGGGGTCTCAGGGGGATTGCTTCCAGATCTGTAGGCACGGATGCAGGTGTTATTTTTTAAATGTTTTATTTGTATAGGGTACGACATCCCGTGGGCATTGCGGCGCTGTTACATTGGTAGGTAGGTTACTTTGTTACAAAGGTAAGACATAAACATCGGAGATGTACATAGTTCAATGGGTTACAGTGAACACGAGTATACCTGAGTAAGGAAAAGCAGTGGTGTAATATAACATAATGGATGTACATAGAATGTTCGGTTACAGAGAGCATGAATGCACATGGGCGAGGAAAGACATGGGTGTGTGAGGTTAGTCAAACAGACAGGTTTTGAGGGATTTGCGGAATGCAAGGTGTGAGGGTTATTTTCTGATGGTGAGTGGCAATAAGTTCCATTGCCTGACAGCAATGAAGGGAAAGCTGGCACCGCCTGCTTTGGCAACTTTGACTATGGGGATAGTGAGTTGGTGGCAGTATGGTGTTCTGATGGGTCTGAGGGAGCTAGCTCTGACTACTTTCTAAGAGAGGTGGGGGGGGCAGCTTGAGTGATGCACTTATGAGTATCGGCAAGCGTTTTTAATAGGATTCGTTCTTTGACGTGGAGCCAGTGAGCTGCAAGTCTTGCTGCAGAGATGTGTTCTCTTTTGGGAATGTTGAGAGCAGCTCGGAGAGCGTGCTTTTGGATTATTTGGAGTTCCTTTCATTTTTTTTTTTTTTGCTGAGGTGCCAGCGAAAAGGACATTTCAATAGTCCAGTCTTGAGCCTATTGTTGCTCTGTCAATATAGAGGCAGTTCTCTGTAGATAGGAATGGTTTGGCTGCATCAATCAGCTTAGTGTAATACACAACTGAGGAGGCAATCGCGTTGACTTGGCGTGACATAGATAGGGTGGCATCCAGGTAGACTCCTAAGGTCTTGACGGAGGAGGAGACAGGGGTCTGTATGTTGTCAATTGTGAACGTGTTTTACTGACTATAAAGTTTGTTGAAGGTTTCCTTTGGGACCTACTAGGAGGATTTCGATTTTGTCACCATTCAGGCAGAGCCAATTGGCGCCATCCAGGCCTGAATGGTAGAATAGACTGTGATAAGGGCCTTTGCGTCTGTTTCGTAGTTACCAGAAAACGGGGGGAGGACTTGGGTGTCATCGGCATAGTTGGTGTAGGTTATGCCGATGGTATCCAACATGTCAAATAGTGGCTTTGTAGAGATGTTGTAGAGGGTGTGTGAAATACAAGATCCCTGCGGGACTCCACAGTGGATGGTGACCGGGGCTGCGCAAGCCGCGTTTGTGATCACTCTCATGGATCTTCCTTCTAGGAATGAGGTGATCCAGGTTTTGGCTTTGGGGGAAAAGTGATCTGAAGCGGTGAGGTGATGGCATAGAACTTTGTGGTCCACTAAGTCAAATGCAGCTGATAGGTCAAGGAGGCGTAGTAGTGCTGGCTTACCAACGTCCGTAATCTCCTATGATTGATTTTTAAAGTCAAGCAAAGCAGATTCAGTGCCATGACCAGGGCGAAAGCCATATTGACATAGACCAAGAATGCGATTGGTTTCTATGTATGTATCTGCTTTGTCGAGGATTTTTAGAAGGTAGGGGACTGTTGTTAAAGCCAGTAGTTTTTGGGGGAGGCAGGGTCAAGTGAGTTTTATTTTAGCAGTGGCCGTACCCAAGCTTCCTTGAGGCATGGGGGGGGAACAGTCCTGAGGCAAAGGAGGCATTTATGAAGGCGGCGAGGAACGGCGCCAAGGTGACTGCAGAATCCTTGATGATGGTGGCTGTGCATACCTCACCTTTGCAGTTGGGTTTGAGCTGTTTCATGAGGGTGAGAACTTTGGGTTCATTGACATCTGTTAGGGAGAATTCTCATTTTATGGCTAATTTCCCTTACCTATAGAGTCCCCCAGCAGCTTTGCTGGATTTGAAGGGTTTGTTTTTTTCTCCTGCTAAGAGTGAGACTCTTTTTCTCACTCACCGCCATAGGAACCATCTTTATTCACATGTGTTACACAGCACCCTCCGTGCAGTGACACAGGGGTATCGTAGCGACCCCCAAACATAGACTCCATACCCCGGGACTGACTACTGTCTCCCAGGGCATGTAAAGTCCCCATTGACTTAACTAGTCAATTTTTGTGAACTAAACCAGTACAACCCATCTTACTATGGAAGTACTGGGAAGGGTTAATAGTTTTTCCCTGGTGTTCATTTTCGAGAGGGTACCGTACAGTCCCTCTCTCAAAGGTTTCTGGCTGGTGGCACTGGTTACTACCAAAAATATTCAACCGCAAATATTTTCCTATGGGATTTTCCCATTGTTCGAGGCTACCACATTTTCTGACAGCCTCTAACATACCGCTGGTGTATTTTAATATTAACTTTACTCCGGTAGGTTTTATTTGCCAGAACTTTAATGTAACTTCTTTCTCGTGTCTTTTTCTAAACTCCTAACCCAGGTCGGGGATCCTTTGTTCGTCCTTTTGGCGGGCTTCTGCCAAGAAGCCCTCCTTTCGGCGCCGCCGAGTCTGGGGTGGGACCATTGTGTGGGAGGGGGAGTAGGACCCCTGGACAGGGTTGCCTCAGCAACCCATGTTGCACTCTATCCTGATAGGCTGGAGGGTCTCCCGCCAAGATGACCACTCCACTGTGTGAGTGGCAGCTAGGCTGCATGAATGGGTATTTTTTTGCATAAAATCAGGGTCCTGAGGACTGGAAGGGCAAGACGTTGCCACTGGAACTAAGAAGCCGAAGAGGAGAGAAGCCAAAGCCATCTGCAACGACTGAACCACCGGTGAAGCCCTGCTGCAGCATCTCACCACTTTTCTCCACACAACGAGAGATCATCTTCATCTGAAAGAGCCTTCTTTTCTTGAGCTTGTGGGGCCAACCAGTTTGCCAATCGCCTTCCCGGACCTGCCTTGGTCGAATCGCCAGTACCCTGTAGTTGGAGACCGGATAGCCAGGCACCTGTCCACCCGGACCGCGATTTAAAGGAGCGTACCTTTCATTTGTCGGGCAGCACCCTAGTTTCCTCCCTGGGTAGTGCAGTAACTCGAACCTTCCTCCACGACTGTTAGGCAGAAACCTGTGCAGTTCCCTTTGGGAACACTGCAAAATATTTAGGACTACAGGTGTTAGCAGTAAACCCACTTGGTAGCAGTCTGTACCACCCAGATTTACCTGGTAGCTGTGGCTGAGCAGTCAGACTTCCCTCAAGAAGAGTTAGGCAGTATGCAAAGTATACACAATAGGCACTCAGACACAATAATACAAGCAAACACTGACCAGAGCTTTGGTATCAAAGTATATAATTATTTATTTAGAAACACACGGTTTGAAACACTCCAGCACTCTTATTGTAAAACACTCTAAACACAGTTACTATTATAATATATACAACCCTTATTCCTTATCAGATAAGTTTTAGTTAACACCACTTATTTCCATAAAGAGGTGAGCACTTAACAATAGATGGCACTCCAATAAGTTTATGAAGAAGGGAGGGGAAAAGACAGAATAAGGAAAGGTACACCACTCTAAGGTTTAGGAACACTATTAGCAAGGCAGAAGAGCAAAAGTCACTTGTGAGCCAAAGTCCATAGGCTGGGCCCACTCTTAAAGAGAGCAGAGGCCAAATGCGCCCAAGATCACACAGTTACACTAGGCTTAGACAGTCTTGCAGAGAGTTCGAAAAGAGTTTAGAGAGGCTCAGAAAAGTTTAGCCAGGGTGTCCCATGCTAACCCAGGTTCGAAAGCCAGGGGCTAAATCTACCCTGTACAGTCGGTGGCAAGGGAAGCCAGGCGGGACATGGTACCTTAAGTGGGAAGGATCCTCCAACGGTGGCAGTTGTTCCTGGCAGCGGATGCAAGTCTCGTCGTTGTCCAGGGGAAGAGAAGATCTCGACTTGGAGGAAAGATGAAGGTCGTTGCACTGGAAGAAACCAGCCACGAAGGTCTTCCAAAGGTAAAGAAAACTAAGCTTATTAGCAATGAAGTTAAGGCTCATTTGAGTGCACGTTTACGCCTAAAGCATAAACAATGGTTTAAAGCATATAAATATAATTAAAATAATGGCAATTGGAAATATCTTTTTGGAATTCTGAAATCCGGTAATAAATTCTGGCTTATGTATAGAACACACCGGGGCACTAATAATCCCATAGAGGTGAACCCTATTTCCAAATCTAATTGGATTTCTTATATCAAAGAATTATACTTCGATCCTTCAATGATTTTTGAAGAGTTGGGTAATTATACCTCAGAGAATATCACTTCTTCCCTGAGAGTAGTACATGCCACTATTTATGAGCCCTATACTAATAAAGGCACCATTAACACTTTAGTTACAGGGTTTGGTATGGAGGATATCCTTGAGGCTATATTAAAGTTTAAGGGATTGGGAGCCCCCGGCTCCGATCGCATAGCCAACATTGTTATCAAAGAAAACCTGTAGCTCTGGACCCAAATCCTATATAGTATATTTGCATCCATATTCAAATGGGGTGCTATACCTTATAGCTGGAAGAGATCGAATTTGAGTCCTGCATTTAAAAAGGGGTCAAGGATAACATCTCATAATTAGAGATTACTTGCAATGGCCAACTCCACCAGTAAAATCTTGGCTTCTCTTCTCCTACTTAAATAGAACAAATGGGTTGAAGAAAAAAGGCTCTTGAGTAAGTTTCAGGCGTGGTCTTTCCACTATTCACAGTGTATGGGCCATGAAGTATTTGATTGCAGAAACCCATAGAAATCCTGACACCAGGCTATACTTATGCATTATTGATTACTTAAGTGTGTTTGAATTTAAGCGCTTGAGACTTTGGGACAAATTGAATAATTGAATAATTGGGGAATTGATTTTACTCTTACATTTCATGAAGGAGATGTATATCAACACTGCAGTGGTAGTTAGATTAAATCAGGAGGGTCTTATCTCTGATTTTATGGACACAAACTCTGGCTTTAAACAAGGGTGTGTCTTGGTGACCATCTTATACAACTTATATGTTGCTGACATTGGTGAGGCCCTCAAGAATTGCCACAATTTCCCACCCAAAATAGGTAATGAACACGTACCCTGGTCTCCTATGTGGATTACACGGTCTTGTTAGACCACACTCTCCTAGGACTGCAGCGGTCTCTTGCGGCTTTACATGTATTTGCTGAGGATAACAACTTAAGAATCAACCTCAGTAAAACTAAGATAATAGTAATTGGAAATAAGCTTGGACGCACCAACTGCTTTAACTGGAAGGTTGATTGTGTGTCCATAGAGGTGGTAAAATCTTATGTTTACCTCATAATTCCTATAAAAATCACCCGTAATGTACCTATTATGATAACTGTATGACGAATAAAATCATTAAAAAATGATTAATCATCAAGATCTTTCTGTCCAGAAGATGTGGACATTCTATACAGGGCTTTCTGTAGATGTATAGTATCCGTCTTCTTCCTGGCTTATTGTATGGCCTAGAGGCAATCCAGGTAAGTCATGTATGTTGGCTTGGGGTTATAGAGAGTACATTATTTTGCTTGTTTCTTGGTTCACCTAGAGCTGTTCAGGTTGAGGCTGCCAGGATGGAGCTCGGACTACCGTCTGTAAATTTTGCATTAAGCTATTTACGAGTGCAGGAGAAAGGGGCTCTCTTCTCAGCCTTATTGCCACAACTGCTTTTAAGAACGACACTAATAGCGCCCACATGGAGCTCAAGTAGACCTCATTAGAATTATTAGAGGCTGTGGGCCTTGATCCTCCAACTAAGGAAAATTCTTATGAATTGCTGAGAAAGTTAAAATTTAAAACTGTTAATTGCGAGCGTGACTATGCTCGTCAATGTTTTGAGCCTGGTGTGCCACATAGCTATGTATTGAACTTTTGAAGTAATTGTCTAAAAAAGATGCATATTATGCCTGCATTTTAACATCTTAAGCACATCTGAATATACAGGGCCATGGCTGAACTTTCCACATGAGCAGAGATTATGTTGCATGTGTTATAAACATATAAAAATCGCCAGAAATGTCCTTACTAGTTGCTTGTATCTTGTTAAATATTGTTGGAAAAAGCTATGACCGGTTTGTTCTTGATTTTACTAGCATCCAGTCTGATCAATTCTGGGCCTCTATCTTATCATGTTTGGAAAATGGCTCTTCCGTTCTTAAATGAGTTACTTTAGCTGATTATAATTGAAGTAGTTTGTCTTAAATAGGATATTTATTATTATATATGTTTTCTTTCATGGTGATTTTAAATTATTTTATGATAGTTCTATGATGTTAATTGCTGATGTAACGTAAATGAGTTTTCAATATAATTGTATGATATATATGTAAGGTTTTCTTTGTGAAGTCATACACACTTAAACAAAATGAAAAAAGCAACATGAAAACATAAAGGTGGAACATGTACAGTGACTTTGAATAAACTGTGGTGTAACAAAAACGCTTGAAATTCACTGAAAAACCCTTAGTTAAGTTGCGCATATTTAACGCAAAAAAAAATCCTTGAAATTCAGCGGATGTGGCAAGTCATAACTAGCTTAACTCTGCGTGTTTCTGTTGCCAAGTCAATGAGCACATACATATTGTAAGAGAAGGGATTCATAATGACATACAAAATGGCATTATGGAGGACATGGATGGGGGACATCAATGGGAATGCGCCGAGTTAAGATAGTCATGAGTTCCCACATCCTCTGAATTTCAAGGGTTTTGTTGCACAGATTTAACACCCACACTTTTCCTACTGTCCCAGTCACCACCAAAGTGGCCTAAAAGCGCCTAGGCTGTGTACCTTATTGTATAGCATCCATGGGCATAGACTTTGCAAGCAAAGTACTGGGGCACCCTCCAATCTCTCAAAACACATCACCATACACACTTCCAGCATATAATAGTATATCCATACTGAGGCATCCTTACAGCACTCAAAATGCACCCCTGCTACACTTATATCATGTACTGTTATGTCCATACAGTATTGAGGAACCCTCAGAGCTATTACAGTATATCTCTATTCATACTTTTATGTATTTGTATCAGAGCGCTCACAATGCAGCTCTATCTACCCTGGCAACAAGTAATAGTATACCCAATACACCTTTATTTACATCATGGAGGGTTATCCCCATACAATACTAAGTCACCCTCAAGTTTAGAGTGTATACATTCGAATGGATTCTTTCCTGCCACGGATTCCTCATCTATGATACCGCTCTCCCAGCTGAGCTGTTCTCCATGTTAGGGAGAATTCTCATTTATGGCTAATTTCCCTCACCTAGTGAGTTCCCCAGCAGCTTTGCTGGATTTCTGGAGTTTATTTTTTTCACGTGGTAAGAGTATGAGCTTTTCCCCCCACCCTTACCCATGTTTTGCCATGTGTTTGTTACCTGTTTTTGTGATTGTGGACTCTGGAGTACACCACTTCAGTAGTTCCCTTCTTTTGTGTGTTACACCGCACCTTGCGTGCAATAACACAGGGTTGTCTCTTAGACTTCCCACCGACTCCATTTCTGAGGCTGACTACAGTCTCCCAGAAAAGGGTAAAGTTGCCATTAACTTTACTTAGTCATTTAACCAGAGATCCAGTACACCCCATCTTACATGGAGTACTGGAAAGGGTTACTCCGTATCCCTTTTTATCTGTACCTCCTAGAGCATTGTTTCGCTCTTTTAACATTTAGACTTGGCTGGTGGCAGTGGTATCTACCCTAACTTTTCTACCGCGATTATACTTTATAAACGTGGTATTGTTTTAGGCTATTACATTAGCCTCGAACCTAAACTCGCTTGACCAAATACTTTTTCTTTTGGCTCCGGTCGGGTTTATTCACCATTTCTTTTTGTTAAAGTCCTTCTTGTGTTTTACTTTGCACGGCAAACCAGGTTTGCCTTCTTTGTTCACTGTCTTTTGGCAGGCTTCTACCAAGAAGCCCTCCTCTAGGCGCCTTGGTGTCTAGGTGGGCTGAATGTGAGGGAGGGGTGTAGTCACCCCCTGCACAGGGTATCCTAGGAAACCCAAGTCGCACTTTGCCATGATTGGCTGAGGTGGTTGTCCGCGCTGGACAACCCCCCTGCTGCGTGATTGACAGCCAGGCTGTGTGAATGGGGGATTTTCGCATAAAAGGCAGGTCTCTTGGACTAGAAGTCAGTCGCCACTGGAACTACAAGGAACCGAAGAGAAGTAGAGAAGAAGTCGACTGCTGCAACTATCCTGTCCCGGTGAAGCCCTGCTGCAGTCCTGAGCTATCTACCCTTCGACGACCAGAGAAGATCCAGTCTGGAGTCTTCTTCCCTTGAGCCTGGTGGGGATAACCAGCTAATCTTCTACAGCCAGAGGATCCTCTTCGTGGTCGAAATCGCTGCACACTGCTGTAGTGGTCAGGATAGCCATCTGAAGAGCCTCTCCTGTTTTTAAAGAGCGCATCTTTTATTCACCGCCGCTGCTGCCGGTTTCAGCCCTGTGTGGTGCAGACCCCTCCAGACGTCCTCCTTCGGATCGAAGCTCCAGGAACCGAGGGTCTGCAGGAAACTACCAGAAACAACTGCAGTGGCACCAGCTTCTTC
This sequence comes from Ambystoma mexicanum, assembly GCF_040938575.1. Lineage (NCBI taxonomy): Eukaryota > Metazoa > Chordata > Amphibia > Caudata > Ambystomatidae > Ambystoma > Ambystoma mexicanum. The sequence continues at coordinate 422,531,952 of NC_090933.1, read as the reverse complement.
ACTGAATAAGGGACTGTTTTCTGCTCGAGGAATTTGGGTGAATCCCTTTTCTTCTCCTCCCAGGCTTGCCCTTGTCTTCCCTCCTTCTCATAACTTTTGCTTCCTCTGTTGACAATATCCAAGTACTCTTGGCTACGTTGAATCTTGAACTATCCGACTGTGTGATACTAGACAACAGGAACCCGGTTCCACTTGACACTGGCTCCAGCCTATTGACTTTTGAATGTCTTTCTAAGAGTGTTCTCTGGTTCTGTCTGCCTTGACAAAGTATTGCCTATGATTTTTGCCCCCAAATCTCTCTGGGTGTCTCAGGTGCTAAGTGTGTTTTTGCCCCAGTAACATTTCTTGCCGTGGATACGCGTTTCTTTAGTAAGACCGAACTATCATTAATGTCAAAAAGTGATTGCAAGTGTATTCCCGGTAACATCATTTGTTTCACAACACCGGTCCACTCAAGCACATGGTACTTACCTTGAAGTTATACCGTACAAAGTGAATTGGTTTGTTGTAGTATATTTTACGTGTGGTTTTGAATTAATAGAAGTGTTGTGTTTTACAGATGGTTTAAAAATAAATGTACTTAGTACTTATATTTTTTACCTGAAACCTTGAGTCAGTGTTTGCTTGAGTCACAGTAATTGTGGTCCCTTTGTGTAATCTATGCTACTGCTCATATACTCTTGAGATACGCCTGGCTGCTCCGCTACTGCTTCCATTTTAACATAGTAGTACAGGCTTGTACCAAAGGTAAAACGTGTATTGTCACCTGTAGTCTTAATTGTGTGTAGTGGTCCCTAAGGGCACTGCACAGGATTCTGCCTAACACTCCAGAAACATTTCCACCGACAGGGGGCACAGTGTGGCTCTGTCAGTTCCGTCAGATGCGCTCTGAGCCATTATATATAGCAGTGCGGTTCCCCATTACATCAGTTAAATCTTTCTGCGCACCCTGTTCACTAATCGGGAACACGCTCATTGAGGTTCTTATTTTTGAAAACGCCATGCCAAGTCCGTCGAACGGCCTCCGGTTTCAAGCCGTGTGTGGATTTCAGCTGGCAGATGTCAGTCTCGGATCCGCACTGGATATGCTTGTACTGCTTGGGTGACACTCGGGATTGCGGGTCATGTCAGTCTATGCATCCAACGACCATATGGGAACGGGCAGCAAAGATCTTCACTGTCGTCCACAAAGCGAAGGATGAGGTTCCATGGTCGAAGGTCGCACAGCATGGATTGGCGCTCTGAAGATCGTGCGGCTCTGCGCATGGAGAAGGAGAAGAAAATGAGGCATCTGCAGCATCGTAAGAGGTCACGCTCCCCAAGTGAGTCTTGATCGTCGCTCTTCTTCAAACAAAAAGAGCCACCTCTCTAAGGGTTCCTCTGAGCGGCCGGCACAGGAGCCTTTTCCAACCCAGTGCTCCACATCGAGAAATGGGAGAACTTGCACCTGAAGATGCTTGATATCTTCGCCAGGGTGCCGGCGTCTCCAGCCCTGGTGCCTGTGGCGCAGGCAGCAGTGCCGTCAGCTTTGGCTGCAGCACCAAAGGGTCCCTCTGCATCTTCTACAACCGGCAGGGTACCCTCCGAAGACCACTCTTGCACGCCGAAGGGCTTGGCCCAGGTCCAGTAGGAGATCGAGGTCTTCCGGCTCAGCAGCAATACATCCCACTCCCCAGGGACGCCTTTGTCTATCACGAGGAAGGCAACAAGGTCCCTTTTAGCCTTGAAACCATGGGTTCTAGGAAGGCTAGAGACTTCCTTGAGGAATTTTACGGCAGACGTGAGGAAATGTCTGGTCCTGGCAGAGTACCTGCAAGAGGCTGGTGGCCTGGCTAGACACTGCCCCGGAGTTGGACATCTGTTAGGCAGAAACCTGTGCAGTTCCCTTGGGGAACACTGCAAAAGATTTAAGACTACAGGTATAGCAGTAAACCCACTTGGTAGCAGTCCGCACCACCCAGATTTACCTGGTAGCTGTGGCTGAGCAGTCAGACTTCTCTCAAGAAGAGTTAGGCAGTATGCAAAGTATACACAATAGGTACCAGAACACAATAGCACAAGCAAACACTGACCAGAGCTTGGTTTCAAAAGAATATAGTTATTTATTTAAAAACACACATAAGTAAAAACACTCTAGCAAAGAATAGGGTAAAAACACTTCAACACAGTTATAATGAAAGTAGATTCAATCCTTTCTCCTATCTAGACAACTCTAGGTTAACACCACTTAATTAAAACAGAGGTGAGTGCTTAACGTTAGATGACACTCTAGTAGTTTCCAAGAAAGGGAGAGAAAAAGCAGAAATAGGTTAAACACACCACTCTAAGGTCCAGAACACTTGCAATAGGCTCAAAGAAGCACAAAGTCACAGGTGAGCAAAAGTCACTAGGCAGGGCCCACTCTTAGAGTAGCCGGAGCGAAAATGTGCCCAAGATCACACTGTTATTAGGGATTCAAAGTCTTGCAAAGAGTTAGAAAGAGTGTAGAGTGGCTTAGAAAGTTTAGCCAGGGTGTCCCAGGCACTCCCAGGTTCGAAAGCCGGGGGCTAAATCTACCCCGTACAGTCGGTAGCAAGGGAAGCCAGGCGGAACACGGTACCTTAAGCGGAAAGGATCCTCCAGCGGTGGCAGTTGTTCCAGGCAGTGGCAGCAGGGCTCGACGTCGGTCAGGGGAGAAGAAGTTCTCGCTGAAGAGCAGAAGAAGAGGGTCGTTGCACTGCCCGGGAAGAAACCAGCCGCGGAGTCCTCCGGTTAAAGGGTTGGTACCGACTTTCGTGGTTGGGGTAAAAGTGGTGGGGTTCCGGTTGCCGGGGTGCTTGGCACTGGCAAGGCGGCCACGAGATACCTCGAGAAGCGAAAAGAAGGCGAAAACCGGTTGTCCCCACCAGTCAAGGGAAGGAGCCACTCTGTTAAGAGTTCTCCTCGGTCGTCGGGAAAAGTGGTGAGACGGTTCAGCAGGGCTCCACCGGGTGGTGTCGTCGAAGCAGGTCGGCTCAGCCCTTCCCTCGTCGGATTCTTGGTCCTGTGGCGACTTCTGAAGTCCCAGTCCCCAAAGCCCTGCTTTTATGCAGCAAACCCCCATTCACCCAGCCTAGCTGTCACTCAAACATGCTAAGTGGTGAGCCGGGCGGCTCACCACTTGGGCCAATCAGGACGGAGTGCGACTTGAGTTACCAAGGTAACTCAGTCCAGGGTGCCTAAATCCCCCTCCACCCCTCCTAAGTACCCCAGACAGAGTGGCACCACTTTGGAGGGCTTCTGTGGAGAAGCCCGCCAAAAGTGGAACAAAGGGCTCCACTTTGGGTCAGAGTTACAGAGGCGAACACCAACGCCATTTTAGAATCAAGTTTTGGCAAAAAGTCCCAACCGGAGTTATAAAAATAAATATATAATCCGGCGGTATGTTTAAGGCTACCGTAAATAAATAATTAAATGTGTTAGCCTAAAACAATGGGAAATCCCATAGGAAAATATTCGCGGTCGAATATAAAACGTAGTTTCCACTGCCACCAGCCAAAACTCGATCAGGGGGGACGGAGACGTGCCCCCTCGACTAACAGACCCTGGGGCAATCGAATTGCCCCAGCCAGTACGTCCACAATATGATGGTTGGTACTGGTTCTGTTCAGGATTCAAGACTAGTAAAGTCTTTGGTGACTTTACATGCCCTGGGAGACAGTAGTCAGTCCCAGGGTATGGAGTCTATGTTGGGGAGTCCCTAGGACACCCCTGGGTCACGGCACAGAGGGTGCTGTGTAACCCACATCACAAAAATACATGAGGCCCTATGGAGTAAAAGACCCCATAGCCCATTCAACACAAGGTTTGTCCAAGATAACACAGTTCAACATGTCCAAGAGTGAGGGTAAAAGAGTCTCACTCTTGGCAGGAGAAAAAATTAAACCCCAGAAATCCAGCAAAGCTGCTGGGGGACTCACTAGGGAGGGAAATTCAGCCTAAACAGAGAATTCTCCCTAACACTCGCCCCCCCCAGACTAAGGGACAGGAGGATTTAATCCACTCCTGGATGAACCTCATACCTCTAGTCGATGATATACATCCTAGAGAGTCCATCAGCATTTTGATGGTGACACCCTGACCTGTGCTCAATGGTGAAATCAAACCCTTGCAGGCAGATTGACCATCTCAATAGTTTTGGATTTTCCCCTTTCATTTGCATTAACCATCTCAAGGGTTGGTGGTCAGTCTGAATAACAAAAGTAGAACCATACAAGTATGGCCTAAACTTCTTCAGTGCCCACACAATAGCAAAGCATTCTCTTTCGATAGTTGCCCACCTTGTCTCAGGATCCTTCAGTTTCCTACTGATGAAGCAAATGGGGTGCTCCCTACCCTTCTCATCCAGTTGGCTTAGAACTGCACCTATACCTACATTGGAAGCATCAGTTTGTACAATGAAAGGTTGGTGGTAGTCAGGAGCTCTCAATACTGGAGCTTGGCAAAGAGCTCTCTTCAGTTTTTCAAAGGCCTGATTGCACTCCTCATTCCATTTTACCTTTTTAGGGAATTTGGGAGAGGAGATTACATTCAGTGGAGAAGCTATGGTCCCATAGTTCTCAATGAAATTCCTGTAATATCCAGTGAGGCCTAGAAAAGCTCTCACTTGGGTTTGAGTAGTTGGTGTTGTCCAATTTTGCACAGCTTCAATCTTGCTGGGCAAAGGCCTTATTTCTCCACCTCCTACCTCATGTCCAAGGTAGACCACTTTACTTTGACCAATCTGGCACTTACTGGCTTTGATTGTCAAATGGGCCTGTTCCAGAGCCTGCAACACATGTCCTAGGTGGTTCACATGTTCTTCCCAGGAGTGGCTGAAGACTGCAATGTCATCCAAGTATGCCATGCAGAAATCTTCCATCCCAGCCAGAACTTGGTTCACCATCCTTTGGAATGTGGCAGGTGCATTTTTTAGTCCAAAAGGCATGACCTTAAACTGGTACAAGCCAACTGGGGTTGAAAATGCAGTTTTCTCCTTGGCATGGTCTGTCAGGGCTATTTGCCAATAGCCTGACGTCAGGTCAAATGTGCTGAGGTACTTGGCTGCACCAAGTTTATCCACCAACTCATCTGTCCTGGGCAAAGGGTGGGCATCAGTCTTGGTGACTGCATTTAGAGCTCTATAGTCCACACAGAATCTCAAGTCTTTGGATCCTGCCTTTGGTACTAACACAACTGGGCTAGACCATGGACTAGTAGAGGGCTCTATTACCCCGAGATCAAGCATCTTCTTGACCTCTCCTTTGATGTGGGCTCTGATATGTTCTGACATTCTGTATCCTCTGCTTTTGACTGGCAGACAGTCACCAGTGAGTATCTCATGCTGGCCCCAAGGGGTCAAGCCTGGTGACAGTGAGAACAGGGAGGCAAACTGATTTAACATAGATTTGCACTCCTCTTGTTGCTCAGGTGTCAGGTCTGAAGAGAGATTGACTCCTTCAACTTTTTCGTCTAAAGGTACACCTCTGAGGAGATCAGGGAGAGATTCACTCTCTTCCTCCTCGGCAGCTGAAGCTAGAAGCAAGGCTCCTACATCAGGTCTGGAGATGTATGCTTTTAGTCGGTTGGTGTGGAAGACTCTAGGAGCTTCCCTGGGTCTGCCCAGATCCACCAGATAGTTGACCTCTCCAAGTTTTCCCACAACCTTGAAGGGTCCCATCCATTTGTCTTGCAAGGCCCTCTGCCTTGTTGGGAGCATAACTAGAACTAGCTGGTCTTGAGTAAACTCAACCATGTTAGCCTTCTGGTCGTGCCAATGTTTGACCAGGGCTTGACCAGCTTTCAAGTTGTCACTTGCTTCTGCCATCATGTGTGACATTCTCCTCCGGAGACCTATCACATAGTCAGTCACTCTGACTGGCTTGAGGGGAGGAGCACCTTCCAACCCCTCCTTAATCAGGGCCAATGGACCTCTGACTGGATGGCCATAGAGAAGCTCAAAGGGAGAATAACCTACTCCCTCCTGAGGGACTTCTCTATAAGCAAAGAGAAGGCATGGCAGTAGAAGGTCCCACTTTTTCTTAAGGGGTTCTTCCAAAGCACCTATCATGCTCTTCATGGTTCTGTTAAACCTTTCAACCAACCCGTTTGTCTGAGGGTGGTAGGCGGTTGAGAACTTGTAGGTAACTCCACAGGTTTTCCACATGGCCTTCATGTAGTGGGACATAAAGTTTGACCCCCTGTCAGAGATTACCTCCTTAGGAAACCCAACCCTGGTAAAAATACCAAGGAGGGCCTTAGCCACAGCCGGAGCTGTAACAGTCCTCATAGGAATGGCCTCAGGGTACCTAGTAGCATGGTCTACTACAACAAGGATAAACCTGTTGCCTGAGGAGGTTGGAGGATCAAGGGGACCAACAATGTCAATCCCTACCCTCTCAAATGGGACTCCCACAACTGGGAGAGGCACTAAAGGTGCCACATTCTTGGAACCAACCTTACCAGAAGTCTGGCAGGTATGGCAGCTCTTACAATATCTATCTACTTCAGCCCCCATCTTTGGCCAATAAAAGTAGAGTGAGAGCCTTTCCTTGGTCTTCTTGAAACTCAAGTGGCCAGCCAAAGGTATCTCATGGGCTAGTTGTAAGAACTGTTGTCTGTTTTCTTGTGGGACTACAAGGCGTTTGTAGTCTCCAGGTTCAGACTCAGTGGGTTCACTGTAGAAGAGGCCATCTTCCCAGTGCAACCTATACTTCCCAGGCTCTTGCCCATCAGCTTGAGAAGCTGCCTGGTGGCGGAGACCTTCCAGAGTTGGACATTCTCTTTGCCCCTTACGAAAAGCTGCCCTGCTAGGCCCACCTTCTGCCAGTAAAGACTGCAGCTCAGGATGGTCCTCAGGGTCCAAATCTCCAATAAGGTTGGGGCCTCCTTCTAGCTCTTCCTCAGAGTCTAGCTCAACCACACAGGGTTGTACCTCCCTCTCAGCCTCAGCTGGAGGTGGAGTTACAGGTGTAACTTTGGACAACCTAGGGGAAGTCCTTGTTGGAAGCACTGGAGTGCTTGCTGCTGGCTTTTTCCTAGGAGTCTTGGGTTGCCCCTTTTCTCCTGATCTGGTAGTTACTGCAGTAAGTTGCTCCAGTGGTAGAGGAGTGATTTCTGTCATCATCTCCTGAGATAACCCCCTCAGGGTTTTCTCCCTTGCAGGTTTTGTGAGTTCCTGGAACCTTTTGCTAGGAGGTCTGGGGGTATGAGATACAACTCCAAGAGCTTTGAGGTCATTACCCAACAGAACCCTACCTGGCACTTCACATTGTACACTGACAGGTATTTTTACAGCCATATCATTACATTGGATGAGAACTGGTAACTGGGGACACATCTGCACAGGCCCACCAGCTAACTTGGTGAGGCATTTGGGTGCCTTAGCAACATCCTCTGCCTTGAAAAATGATTCATCCACCACAGTTATGCTGGCTCCAGTGTCCCTAATGGCAGGGGTCTCCTGACCATTCACCTGGACACTGTCCTTATAATACTCTTTAGTATTATCTGGGATAGAGTTATAGACATCTAAATTCTGTTGCTCCCACAACCCCAGAGAGACTAAAGAAACACTAGCTGAGACTCCAGTGGGTTCATCAGCTAGTAATAGAAAGTTTCCACTTGCCATATGTACTTCCTCTTCTGGAGCGAAGGCTAAGGAGGCAAGCTGGACCCCTGAAGGTTTACCCTTACATCTGGGATCTCCTTTCACATGGTCAGTAGCCTTACAAACAAAGCACGAGCCAAAGGCTCGCTGGAATGGAGGCTTGTTCTGACCTCCTTCTGGTCTGGGACCAGAAGGTACACTAGCCTGATTTGGTTTCCCTTGTGGCTTACCCTTATAGTTTTGTTTGGGGCCCTCTTTGGAATTTGTAGTATTAGAATTCTCTTTGGAGTCCTTTTTAGACTGTTTTTCCCCATCCTTCTTCTGAGTTACCCCAGAATCCTTGTGAGTGGCCCTGTTGGCAACCCACAAGTCAGCAGCCTTAGCTAGCCTCCGGGAATCTAATTCCCTGGAATCAGCCAAGTGTTGTCTGAGCTCAGGAGAGCAGGCATCATAAATAGTCTCCAACATAAACAAATTCTTCATACCTTCATAAGTGTTCACCTTGTAACCCTTAATCCATCCCTCTAAGTTTTTCAAACATTCACTCACCCAGGTAGCCCAAGGGGTACCATCATGCTTTTTGAGGTTCCTAAACCTCTTAAGATACTGGGAAGGGGTCTTCCCAAACCTAGCTATCAAAGCTAGTTTCACACATTCATAGTCCTTCCTATCCTCCTCCCCCATCTCCATTACTACATCAGTTGCAACAGGGGGAAGCCTAGAGAACAACCAGGTGAGTAAGTCATTTCCTGTGATGTTCTGGAGCCCATGATTATATTCAAACAGAGACAACCAATCCAACACATCCAACTTAGGCTCATACATACCAACCAATTCTTTAGGCATCCGGGGTCTTTTAGGACTGGAACTTCTAGAGGAGCCAGAGAGAGAAACATTCTCAACAGATAATTTCTTCATTTCTAAGTCATACTTGAGCTCCATTTCCCTTAGCCTTAGTTCTTTGTCAGTTTGAGCATTAAGTTTCTTATACTCCAATTCTAGCTTCATTTTCTCCAGTTCAAAGTACTGAGGACTAAATGTGGGACCTGGTAAAGGTCCAGTAGGCACAGCAGGTAGAGCAGGCAGAGGCCTAGGGGGGACAGTTACAACAGCCTCACCCTCCTCTTCTGACTCTTCCTCAGAATCATCAACATTTTGCTCCATGTTAACTTCAATACTGTCATCTACAGTTGCTGGAGTGGTAGGTTCCTCTGAACCATCACCCAGACTTTGGTTAGCTAACAATCTTTCAATCAGCTCCATTTTCTTGCCCTTAGTCAGGAGATCCTTATGTTTACAGAGCACTCTTAAACAATCAGCAGTTTTGGCTGCAAGGGACTCTTGACTATAGCTTTCTATAACTGACATGTTAGAGGTTTTACTTTTTCAGTGCTAAGCTTTGTGGTTAGTTGCACTAAGGTATCTAAAGCACAATAAAATGTATACTCAATACAAATCCCACCGCTGTACACCAGTGTTAGGCAGAAACCTGTGCAGTTCCCTTGGGGAACACTGCAAAAGATTTAAGACTACAGGTATAGCAGTAAACCCACTTGGTAGCAGTCCGCACCACCCAGATTTACCTGGTAGCTGTGGCTGAGCAGTCAGACTTCTCTCAAGAAGAGTTAGGCAGTATGCAAAGTATACACAATAGGTACCAGAACACAATAGCACAAGCAAACACTGACCAGAGCTTGGTTTCAAAAGAATATAGTTATTTATTTAAAAACACACATAAGTAAAAACACTCTAGCAAAGAATAGGGTAAAAACACTTCAACACAGTTATAATGAAAGTAGATTCAATCCTTTCTCCTATCTAGACAACTCTAGGTTAACACCACTTAATTAAAACAGAGGTGAGTGCTTAACGTTAGATGACACTCTAGTAGTTTCCAAGAAAGGGAGAGAAAAAGCAGAAATAGGTTAAACACACCACTCTAAGGTCCAGAACACTTGCAATAGGCTCAAAGAAGCACAAAGTCACAGGTGAGCAAAAGTCACTAGGCAGGGCCCACTCTTAGAGTAGCCGGAGCGAAAATGTGCCCAAGATCACACTGTTATTAGGGATTCAAAGTCTTGCAAAGAGTTAGAAAGAGTGTAGAGTGGCTTAGAAAGTTTAGCCAGGGTGTCCCAGGCACTCCCAGGTTCGAAAGCCGGGGGCTAAATCTACCCCGTACAGTCGGTAGCAAGGGAAGCCAGGCGGAACACGGTACCTTAAGCGGAAAGGATCCTCCAGCGGTGGCAGTTGTTCCAGGCAGTGGCAGCAGGGCTCGACGTCGGTCAGGGGAGAAGAAGTTCTCGCTGAAGAGCAGAAGAAGAGGGTCGTTGCACTGCCCGGGAAGAAACCAGCCGCGGAGTCCTCCGGTTAAAGGGTTGGTACCGACTTTCGTGGTTGGGGTAAAAGTGGTGGGGTTCCGGTTGCCGGGGTGCTTGGCACTGGCAAGGCGGCCACGAGATACCTCGAGAAGCGAAAAGAAGGCGAAAACCGGTTGTCCCCACCAGTCAAGGGAAGGAGCCACTCTGTTAAGAGTTCTCCTCGGTCGTCGGGAAAAGTGGTGAGACGGTTCAGCAGGGCTCCACCGGGTGGTGTCGTCGAAGCAGGTCGGCTCAGCCCTTCCCTCGTCGGATTCTTGGTCCTGTGGCGACTTCTGAAGTCCCAGTCCCCAAAGCCCTGCTTTTATGCAGCAAACCCCCATTCACCCAGCCTAGCTGTCACTCAAACATGCTAAGTGGTGAGCCGGGCGGCTCACCACTTGGGCCAATCAGGACGGAGTGCGACTTGAGTTACCAAGGTAACTCAGTCCAGGGTGCCTAAATCCCCCTCCACCCCTCCTAAGTACCCCAGACAGAGTGGCACCACTTTGGAGGGCTTCTGTGGAGAAGCCCGCCAAAAGTGGAACAAAGGGCTCCACTTTGGGTCAGAGTTACAGAGGCGAACACCAACGCCATTTTAGAATCAAGTTTTGGCAAAAAGTCCCAACCGGAGTTATAAAAATAAATATATAATCCGGCGGTATGTTTAAGGCTACCGTAAATAAATAATTAAATGTGTTAGCCTAAAACAATGGGAAATCCCATAGGAAAATATTCGCGGTCGAATATAAAACGTAGTTTCCACTGCCACCAGCCAAAACTCGATCAGGGGGGACGGAGACGTGCCCCCTCGACTAACAGACCCTGGGGCAATCGAATTGCCCCAGCCAGTATGTCCACAATATGATGGTTGGTACTGGTTCTGTTCAGGATTCAAGACTAGTAAAGTCTTTGGTGACTTTACATGCCCTGGGAGACAGTAGTCAGTCCCAGGGTATGGAGTCTATGTTGGGGAGTCCCTAGGACACCCCTGGGTCACGGCACAGAGGGTGCTGTGTAACCCACATCACAAAAATACATGAGGCCCTATGGAGTAAAAGACCCCATAGCCCATTCAACACAAGGTTTGTCCAAGATAACACAGTTCAACATGTCCAAGAGTGAGGGTAAAAGAGTCTCACTCTTGGCAGGAGAAAAAATTAAACCCCAGAAATCCAGCAAAGCTGCTGGGGGACTCACTAGGGAGGGAAATTCAGCCTAAACAGAGAATTCTCCCTAACAACATCTTACCAGCTCCCACCCTAGGTAAGCCTCATACCGCCTTCCAGTGCCTGATGGCTAAGGTGTCTGATACTCTGGGGCTCTCTGCTCCATCCAGGTCCAGAGTTCAGTACGAGCTGTGACATTCTGGATGATGCCCCAAAGAAAAAAACCTTCCAGCACTTTGTTGTGGCGGTGCAGACTCCGGTATTGGAAGTGTGGGAAGAGACCTGGCGAGGAAGCACTCCGTCCTGCTCCATCAAACCGGGCTTTCCTTTCCAACCACACTTCACCTGAAAGCCTGGTAGTTCAGGCTGCTACATAGAGCTTGAAGACATCTACCTTCTGTCCCTTCCACCGGACAGGGAGAGTAAGAGGTTGGACCCTTGGGGCAAGAATGTGTTTGCGCTGGCCAGTCTAGTACTGTGGGCCTTGAATGCCTCTTGTGCTATGGCAAAATTCTCCTCCGTTCGTCAGTAGCTAATGCGGCGGTGTACAGCTCAGAGGGAGAGTTGAGGGATGGGTGTCTTTCCTTGGTCTTGGACGGCAAGGAGGAAGCACAGCATGCAATCTGGACTGGACATGGCAGACTGCATGGGCAGGTCCATGGCCACTAGCACGGTGGTCAGATGCCGTTCCTGGCTATAGACGTCAGGTTTTGCAGCTAACGTTCAGCCAAGGCTGTTAGACATGCCTTTCAACGGGCAGAACTTTTTTGGAGCCAAGGCTAACAACCTCCAGAATAGCCAGTCTAAGGTGACTGCTATGTCATCTTCTCGGGCAGGGGTTTTGGCCCCTTTACTTCCTTACCCCAGAGGGGCTGTGGCCAACCTTCCCCGGGAAGGGGCCAAGGCCAGCTACTTCCCAAGAGGTAGAGGCAGTGGTACCAAGCATGGAGGTGTTACAGTGACTGCTGTTTCCTTTGCTTCCCAGGACACCAAACCTCAGTGACTGGCTTCATCTCTCGTCACCGGTGGGAGGGAGGTTTTCTTTGTTCAGCACATAATGGTCAGACATCACATCCAATGCTTGGGCCTTATAGGTCATCCATTAGGGTTATTGCCTTCCGTTTCTCCAGCACCCACCTGTCCACAGTCCCCTGGCCACCCCCATGGATCTGGATACCATCCTCCAGAAGAGGTCTGTCATCTTCTGACAAAAAGTTCAATGACACTGGTTCCGCACGAGGAAGGGGTGGTACTCCACCTATTTTCTGGTGCCGAAAAAGGACTTAGGCTTGCGACCAATTCTGGATCTGCTTTTGCTGAACTTGTTCTTATGCAAGGACAAGTTCAAGACGGTTACTCAGCCCAGACCCTGCAAGCCCTCCAACTACAGCACTGGTTGGTTTCCCTGGTTCTTCAAGACGCCTACTTCAATGTGCCGATTCATCTAAATCACAGGAAGTACATGAGGTTCGTAATGGGCCAACAGCATTAACAGTTCAAGGTCCTGCCATTCGTCTTTCATCGGCACCCAGGGTTTTCTCCAAACTGCTGGCAGTGAGAGCAGCTTCCCTCAGAAGGGACGGCATCTATATATTTCCTACATGGACAACTGGCTTGTCAGGAGCTCGCTCACCCACATGCACTCTATTGCAGAGTTTGTGCTGGTTCCTAAACGTACGCAAGTCTCAGATTCTGCCATCCCAGTCCCTCCGATTTATCCCAGCAGTTGTGGACACTAGACTGGGCAGTGACTTCCTGTCCCAGGATCAAGTGGGGAACATCTTTTGATGGTCAATGTCCTCCAATCACAGGAACAAGTCTGTACCTTGGAGCTTCTGTGCTTTCTAAGCCTCGTGGCTTCCTGCATCCTAGTGGTGCTGGAGGCGAGGCTGCGCATGAGATCGCTTAAGTGGCTTTTCCATTGCCAATGGTTGCAATTCCAGGGTGACATGTCAGACCTTCTACAGGTCTCGAGCCAGGTGGGCCAAGCAGGTCAACTTGCTGAGAGGTATTGTTTCGTCAACCTTGGTCCTAGGTGACGGTGGTCACAGATGCATCTCTGACTGGCTGGGGCACTCATCTGCCAGACCTGACAGCGGACTGTGGTCTCCCGCAGAGTATCGGGAACACATCAACTTGCTGACGTTGAGGGCGATCAGACTGGCCCTGGTCGCTTTCCTCCCCTCTGTGAAACACAAGACTTCTAATTCTAGAGGGAAAACACACTATGTCAACAAACAAGGTGGCTTGCGGTCGCTGCCTCAGTGCATAGTAGCAGTGTGATTGTAGTTCTGGGCTCTGGAAAACAGTGTCTCCCTGATGGTAGATGACGGCATCCCAAAGGTGGAAGCTCTGTTGAGAAGTGCTAGAGGAGATCATAACTTTTTGGGGAACTCCTCAAGTGGATCTCTTTGCTTCTAGTGCAAATTGTTCTGCTCCAGGGAATTTCCTCACCATGGAGCTTTGGGGGACACACTGACGATAGAGTGGACTTTTGACCTCCTTTATGCATTCCCGCTGATCCCGGTTATTCTGCTGGTTCTCAGGAGATTGCGCCTGTTCAGAACCACTATGATCCTGATTGCCCCAGACTGGGCCCGGAGAACGTGGTATCCCGAGTTGCTGGACATGTCCATCTGCCCTCCCTGGCGCCTTCCGAGGAGGGTGGACTTGCTCTCTTTTCCCTGTTACCACATTTTTTAGTTGAAGTTTTGGGAAGAGGAATGTGCCACTGAGGGTGCCTTGGTGGTGTGCTTGCCCTGCTCATTCTACCAGAGGAGTGGCTGCCACCTCTGCCCTGCAGAGGGAAGTTCCTGTCCTGGACGTTTGCCAGGCACAAATGTGGGCATCGCTGTACACTTTTTATAAGCATAACTACTTGGGTTGCTGTGCGGGCCAGGATGCCCGTTTTGCTAGGGCAGCTCTCCAGAGTTTTCTATTTAGGTGGTGTCTTTGCTCCTCCCTCCTGCAGATTTACGTAATTCTTTGTGAGTCTATCATAGATGAGGAATCTGTGGTAGGAAAGAATCAATTAGAAGAACAAATGACTTACCTCTCAGTAATTTTCTTTCTGATGGATGTTCCTGCCATGTATACCTCATCGCCTTCCCTACCTGCCCCTCTTGTGGGAAACTAGTACATCGTCAGTTCTGTGCTCGCTCTGCTTCAGAGTGCTAGGGAAAAAGGATGGAAAGGAGGTCACGGGCGCTGTGCCGCCATATATACTGGCCTGATGTCATATCCGGCGTGTAGGGCTGTCGGGCCGGATGGAACTGACGTGGAGCCACGCTGTGCCCCTTAGTAGTGGAAAAGATTCAGGAGAACAGCTGTGCTGGGACAGGGATATCATAGATGAGGAATCCGTGGCAGGAGCATCCATCAGAAAGAACTTTATCGAGAGGCGAGTCATTTGTTCTACAGTACCAAACCCCCTCAGAGCTCTCAAAATGCACCTTGACTCTCATGTACTGTAAGTTATAGTACACACATAATGAAATACCCTCAAGAGTCTCACCATGCAGTAGTATACCCATACTGAGGTACTCTCTCAAAGCTTTCACAATGCACCTCTGCCACACTTACTTCAGGTACAGGTATACTCATACTGTAATGTAAGTGGTCTGGTATAGCTCGCTTTTCCAGTATTGGCAGCCTTCTTGCATGTGGCTCTGTATGAAAAAAGGGGTCACAATAGTGATTTGGAAGCAGCCTCCTAGCTGCCTCAATCCTCAATGCTGTGGAAGAATGATCATAATAGATATCTGTTTTTGTGTTGAAGTCCCCTCCTATGATACTGTTATATACAATACATTTGTGTAATTTGGCTGAGATTGTATAAAAATACTTGCATCATCAACATTTGGACCATACACATGAACCAAAAGAAGTGTATTTCCAGCTAGACTGCCAGGTACTAGAATATATCGCCCTTCTGTTTCAGCAATGACTTTATGCAACAAACATCCTAGTGACGTGTGTATTACTATTATAACTCCTCTTGACTAAGATAAATAGGAGTACCATTTTATCTTCTGCCTACAAAGCCAAAACCTAGAATGCTCATTTGCATGTGTTTCCTGTAACATAATTATATTTAAAAAATCATGTTATTTAGCCCTCTAGTATTACAGATAACCGCCTTTAGTCTGGGCCGTTCCACCTTCACCTAATAATTCGAATGGATTGGGTGCTCGCAAGGATTCCTCATCTTAGATATTAGTCTCCTGCTTTGCCGATCTCAGAAAAAAATGTTGACAATAGGGGAGCACTGTGCGGCATCGGCATTGATGCCCCTGGACGGTTTACATTCCCATATCCGAATGTGACATCAATGATAGTATAAATAGCACACACTGCGCCCGTTGCTTCAGTTCTGTTTTTCTGCATGCTCTGCACGGTCTCGGAATGGTTCGACTTCGCCTCAGAGATTCTTTTCTTTGGCTCAAGTCGTACTTTGTGACGTTTTCACAATGTCAGCACCTAAAACAGGCTTCAAGAGATGTGCGGCCTGCGATTCGAAGCTGTCGATCAAAGATCCGCACAGGATGATAAGCGTTATGACGCTATGTCCAAGAGGTTTTTCAGCTGCAAGGGCTTTAATGGCTATTAACGCCTCTTGCGCTTTGGCCAAGAAATTGTAAACATTTTGGAATGTGGTGGTACAGACAGCCGAGAATATCCCTTAAGGGGAAATCGGAGAGGGATTTTTCAATGGATTGCTTTTCTCCTGCAGATTCCTCATCTGATAATCCTCATCCAGCTCTGCTGCTCGAAAACCTTTTCGAAGGGGGCGTAGTGGACCTCGACATCGGCTCTGGACGTGACATAGGGCATCATATATATACCACGTCACTGCACCCCATACCTCTGTTCCTTTTTTCTGTGCGTTTGCACGCTGCTTCGAGAGCACGGCATCAAGTTTTGTACTTGGCGTTTTTGACTAAACCATCAACTTTTCTTTAATAAAATCTTGACCACGATGTCCACTCACCGGATGTTGGGCATTAAAAGTTGCACTGACTGCAAATGCCAAAATGTCGGTGACAGACGAGCACAACATTTGTCTGTGTTTATGTGAGGCTCACGGCACGGGGGGATGTGCGTCGTGCTCCAAAATGCAGTCCAAATCCATTTATGAGCTTGCCGCCAAACTTGCTTTGGGTAGACCATCCCTGAATTCTCTGGTGCGGTCGCTCTTCCGGTCTTCCGAGGCCAAGACGGAAGGGCCCAACCCTGAGAAGAAGAAAAACCATTGTCGAAAAGCCAAAAAGCGGTCACACTCGAAGAGCCACTCTTCCTCGTCGTTGTCGCATAAGAAGCAGTGCCACAGATCCAGCTCGTCGTCGGAGAAATGTAAACCCTCGGCTGGGCCGACCACTCAAGAAGAGTGGGAAAGTTTAAAAAAAGAACTGCTTGAAATGCTTAAGACTCGGGCTTCTGCAGGATCGGGTGTCCCCCCAGCCTCGCACCAGCTGAACAGCAGGCCTCGGCAGCAAATGTGGTGCTCGGCACTCCTGACCCCATGCTTGCCAATCTGTCCACGCTATTGGCGTCGGAGAAGCCTTTGGGCTCAATGCCGAAAAAGGTGCATAAACCATCGACGACTGGTCCTTCTATAGAGTGTTGAGAGGCTGACGTCCCCGACGTCCATGTATTACCCAAGCCTCAACTGGCGCTGACGGCCGTTTCATCGGTGTCAAAAGAAAAACCCGTGGTGCCGACTATCTGTGACTGATCTTTCATTAGGCTCTCCAGTTCGTGATTCTTGGAATCAATGGCATCGATTTTTGGTGTCGACCAGGGCCATGATCAGGGGACATTGATCCATGTATAAAGGGTCGGGACGTGTCGATTTTTTTCAATGACCGAGCTGACATGTTGGCATTGGCACAAGGGTTACACGACGCCAGTGGCCTGAATACGTCTCCAGATGTAGAATTTCAGCAGGGTCAGCCTTATATGCACACCCATGCTACATTTAGGACCTTGCTGGAACGGGTAGTAGACGCCATAGGTAGGTTTGAAGTCCTCTTCAGCACCTGTTTAGGGCTACAAACTGATGGTCGTCTTGGATGAAGGTACTGTAACTGAGCATAACATGCCACTTTATCCAGCAATTGCAGACACCCTAGCCTCCTTGTGGCAACATGCCTGTTCCATTCCCCTGGTTAACTCTAACTTTACGAAGACGTGTAGGCTGGCAAGAGGAGATCCATATTTCTTAGCTTCTCGCCCTTCTCCAGAAGGGCTTTTTGTACATGCAGTCACAATCATCACCAGACCTACGGCATCCACTTCAAAACTGCCTCCGGACAGCAGAGGGAGGGTAAAAGGTTGGATGCAATGGCCAAGAAGGTCTTTACTTCTGGCAGCATGGCATTAAAAGCCACCAATGTGGCTTGTGCATTTTTTAAATACTACTTTGATTTATGGAAGGCCGTGCAGCAGGCAATACAGTACATCTCCGAATTTGAAATGCGGGATGGGTTTACACGGCTGGTGGAAGATGGGAAGTCGGTAATCAAGCAGTCGTTGCAGACTGGCCTGGACATTGCCGACTGCGTTGGAGGTTCCATGGGCTCGGCAGTAGTATTGAGAAGGCAAACCTATCTGAAAACTTCTGGCTTCTCCCAAAACGTCCAGAATAGGCTACTGGACATGCCTTTCGAGGGAGGGTTTCTTTTTGGCCAGAAGGCTGATGGCTCTCTAGCCAAGTTCAAAGAGTCTAAGATAGCCACAAAATCGCTGGGCCTAGCTGTGGAGCCGGCCAAACCTGCCTTTAGCTAAGCCTCTAGGGTCTGAGGCTGCAGGCGCTATGTGCCTTATAGCAGGAAAGCGCAGCTCCCACAGGCCAGGCAGGGGCAGAGGTGTTTCTCGTGTCCCAGAAGGGGCAGAAGGACTTCTAGAGGCCAGCAAGCAGCGGGGGGGGGGGCGGCACCACCCTCTAAGCTGCTTTGATTTCCCCTCCCACGACTTGCCGGTTGGTGGACGCTTGGCAGAACATTTGCCTGAGTGGCAGGAAATTATCTCTGATGCATGGGCTGTGCAGCCCGTTCGGTGCGGTTAATCTGCCCTTCTTGAGAGAACCAACAGACAGACCCTCATCGTCTCCTATCCAACATGTACAGGTGCTCCAGGAAGAACTGCGAGCCCTGTTGTCGAAGGGTCAGGTTCCTGGTGCCCAAGAAGGGAGCAGGTCTCTGTCCTATTCTGGACCTCAGGGACTTGAACAAGTGTCTGAGGAAAGACATTCAGGATGGTGAAGTTGAGAGAAAATCTCCACATTTTCAAACTTCAGGACTGGCTGGTGTCACTCGATGTGCAGGACGCTTATTTCCATGTTCCGATATATCGAAAGCACAGAAAGTTCCTGAAGTTCCTCATAGGGCACAAGCTATATTAGTTCAAAGTGCTTCCCTTTGAGTTGACCTCTGCTCAAAGGGTCTTCACCAAGCTCATAGCGGTAGTCACGGCTCACCTCAGGAGATACATGGTCCATGTATTTCCATACCTCAACGACTGGCTGATCCGAAGGACGGCAGCAGGGCAGGTCTTGTCTCATCTGGTGTTCACCTACCTGCTACTGCACAGGCTGGGCTTCTCCCTGAACTTAAAGAAGTCCCATGTGATGCCAGTCCCAAGGCTCCAGTTCATTGCAGCAGTCCTAGACACCCGGGTGGGGAAGGCCTTCCCTCCTGAAGAGTCGAATGCATAGTATAGATGGTACACTTGTTCTGGAATCACGCCACCTTACCGGCAACTATCTTTCTCCGCCTCTGAAGTCTCATGGCCTCCTGTATTTTTCTAGTGCCAGAGGCCAGGCTGCGCTTGAGATCCCTACAGTGGCTCCTGAGAAGTCAGCGGTCGCAGTACCTCAGAGCGCTCACTGATCCTCTCAAGGTGTCCAGCCAAGTGGTCCACGACCTCAGCTGGTGGACCAACCGCTGCAATCGTATGGCGGGGAACCCTTTTGGCCTCATGCCCAAGTAGTCACGGATGCGTCTCTGCAGGGTTGGGGTGTTCACTGTGAGGACTTGCAGGTGAGCGGCCTTTGGTCAGTAGTGGTAGCCAGGTGGCATATCAACATGCTGGAGTTGCAAGCCACAAGATTAGACCTGAGGGCTTTCGCCCTGTCTCTCAAGGGGAAGCATGTCCAGATTCTGGTGGACAACACAGTGGCCATGCACTAACTGAACAAGCAAGGTGGTGTGCGCTCCCTTCCCCTCTGCAGAGATGCGATGCATCTGAGGTTCTAATGGGAGAACAGGATCTCGGTTTTTGCAGTTCATCTGGTGGGGACAGAGAGCGGCTTAGCGGATGTGCTGAGCAGCAGAGCACGGTCTCACACAAGTGGGACATGTACCAGGAAGACCGAGAGGAGGTCTTCTCTCTCTGGGGTGCCCCAGCAGTGGACCTGTTTGCCATGGAGTTCAACAGGAAGTGCGGACAGTTTTGCTGGACGGAATTACAAGGGAGCAGTGTACTGGGGTGCGTGATCCTGGTGGATTGGACCTTCCCTCCCCACTATGCCTTCCCCCGATTCCATCATCCCATGGGTTCTCAGCAGGTTGAAGAGGTTTCGAGCGACCATGATCTTGATCGCCCGACACTGGGCGAGTAGAACATGGTACTCCAATCTCTTTGATCTCTCCACCTCACAGGTTGCCTCGGCGCATGGATCTCCTGACCCAGTCGGAACGTTGGGCACTCCACCCGACCCCGGAGTCCCTCACCCTACATGCTTGGCTCTTGAGAGGATGAGGTATGAACACTGGGGCCTTTTAGAGGAGGTACTTGAGGTGCTGCTGGCTGCACGCAGGCCACCTACAAGATCTCTGCACACGTACAGGTGGAGAAGATTTTAGGCTTTGTGCAGGGAACGCAAGATCAACCCCATTTCTTGCCCCACCACTACAGTCATGGAGTTCGTTCTGTCACTGGTCTCAGCAGGCCTTCAGGTTACCACAGTCACAGGATATTTGACAGCCTTGTCTGTGTTCAAAAGGTCCCCAGATCAAGGTTATTTCTTTATGATCCAGGTTCTGGCCCAATTCCTGAAGGTCTGTGTGAATAGGATTCTGCCAACTCTCTTTGTTGTCTCGGATTGGGATCTTATTCTGGTTCTGACATTCTTAATGGCGGCTCAGTTTTAGCCCATGCATTCCTGTTTTTTGAGACTGTTGTCTTTAAAAACAACCTTCTTAGTTGCGATCACGTCAGCCAGGAGGATTAGTGAGTTGCAGGCATTGTGTTGCAAGCCCCCGTTACTGCGTTTTATTTCGAAGAACAGTTTCCCTTAAAGTCAGACCTGACTTTCTCCCGAAAGTGGATTATTAGTTCCACCTTTCTCAGTTCATAGATTTAGCAGTCTTCTACCCTCCACCACACCCCTCTAAGGAGGAGGAGCAGTTCCACTGTTAGATCCCAAAAGAGCATTGAGCTTTTAATGTCGCTAGGACGTGTGAGTTCCGAAAATCTGACCAACTGTTCGTGGCCCATTCATTGTCCCACAAGGGTCTAGCTGTAACTAAGCAGAGTCTGTCTCTGATTATTCTTTGCATCGAAGAATGTTACCAGTCTGCAGGCAGGGAGGAAGCTCCCTGCCGGCATCAGGGCACACTCAACAAGAGGGGTCTTGGCTTCTACAGCCTCGCAGAGAGGAGTTCCCATTAGAGACATCTGTCGTGCGGCCACATGGTAGTCCTTGCACACATTTACCAGGCACTATTGTCTGGATGTTGCCCGTGGGGCTGATGCATGTTTTGGTAGGGCAGTTCTGCAAAATCTGCGACTGTAGCACTTTCTGCTGCCTCCGTGGTCCTAACTGCTTGGCAAGTCTATCAGATGAGGAATCTGCGAGAGAAAAGCAATACATTGAAGGAGAAACCGCTTACTGTAATGTTCGTTCTATGGATTCTTCTCCCGCAGATTCCTCATCGCCCCTCCCATCCATCCCCGCTCAGCAAGTTCTTACGGCCTAGTGCATCTGTCTAAGCAGAGGGATGTCTGGTGATAGCTCTGAGGTGACCGCTTCTGGAACTGGTTATTCACTTGTTTTAAAAAAGAAATCTTTAAATGCTTCTAATTCTGTAGGGTCACCCTGTTGGGATGTTTCCCGTTGTTACGTTTTTTACATGCTGGTTAGCCTTGCCTGCCAACATTTTCCTCTGCAGCTTTGAAGCACAGGGAAAAAGTGAGGAACTGTAGTATTGGGCGTAGTGACGTGGTATATATACGACACCTGATGTCATGTCCAGAGCCGACGATCGACCACCGAGCAAGACGGATCGACGATCAACGGCCGAGTTGAGGTCCACTAGGCCCCCTGTTGAAAAGGTTTGAGCAGTAGCGCTGGATGAGGATATCTTTATCAGATGAGGAATTTGTAGGGGAAGAATCCATAGAAAGAACATTACGGTAAGTCCATTACTCTTACGTCCCGTCCCCTTTCCTCCATACTGTATGGGTGTCCCTTCCAAGGGACAGGAGACAGAACTTTTTTCACCAGAAAAATCTTCTTCCCCTTTAAATTTAGAGGTACGTGGGAGCACGGCCCAGGAAGCATGCGCTGCCCTGATCCGCCCTCTGGTGCCACACCTCAGTCCCCTTTTCCGCGTCGATGGGAACGGGCCGAATTCTCCAGCGTTCCTGGGTTTGGCTTTGGCCATGTAATTCCATGCACGGATACTTCTTCTCTTTGACTTTTCTTTTTCTTATCATTCAGGTACTCGGTCCTCAGGCGTCACGCTCCTCCCCGGCGCATGTCAACCTCCGAAGGGTTCAGCAGGTGCCCATCCTGCAACGGGCTCTTCCCAACTTCAGACCACCATGCCCTCTGCCTACGTTGCCTTGGCTCAGACCACGGTTGGCAATCCTGCTCGGTGTGTGACTCGCTGTCCTCGAAGCCGCTGAAAAACAGACTCGCTAGGTTGAGGGAGCTCTTCCAGAAGTCGCCTCCAGAGGATCTCAAAAACTTTGTGAAGCATCGAACCAGGCCCATGGTAGGGCCGATATTTTCCAGCGCACCCCGCAAGGGAGACTCCTCCCCAGGGACTTTCCCGCACGGGAGCGACCGGCCAGGTCCTTTCTACCGGCACGTGCCCCAAGGCTGCTACAGCTAGCGGCCTTCATGTCGAGTGGTCTTCGGATGCTCCCGGGCGCAGTGTTGAGGGACCGGAAGTTTCTTGTACCGGGTCTACACCCCCGAGGGGCTGTGCCCTTTGACCGGCACCATGGCCGAGGGGCTACGCCCTAATCCCGGCAATACATCCGAGGGACTACGCCCTAATACCGGCAATACGTCCGAGGGGGCGCCTAAACGCAGCTCTACCGACCTCTGGGTCCAGGGTGTCACACCTACCGGGTCGAGGCCTGAGGAGCAGGGTAGGCCTCATGATCCACACGCAAGAGTCTTGGACCAGGCCGGGCCCAGCAGGCCGAGCAACACGTGGCAGGCATGTGGCAGGCAGCTCGACAAAATGGCCGCCGAGCCAGAAAGGGGCATGCGTCCGACGCCATTCCACAAATTCGGCGAAGAACAAATGTCAGTGGTACTGGCCTCAACCAGGTGCGTGGCCTACAGTCTATTTTTCATTTGCGCAGGGCAACTTTCCTTCACGTCCATATGGACAGGGTATGCAGCGGCTCCAGCAGCCCCCCGCTACCCTGTCGGTGCCACCTCTTTGGCCAGTGAGGAGTTGCTCTTCGAGAAGTTTCTCAGCCTCATGAGGTCTCTTCAGAAGGGGGTTATCATCAAAGACGCAGTCAGGGAAGTCCTCCCCGCCATGCTAGAGGCACCACATACTCCTTCATCGGGCCCCCAGGCCCTGGTGCAGCCGGCTCATCAGCCGATTCCGCCTCCTTAGCCTCCGGCTGCGGTGCCTTTACCCCAGCCGCAGGCGACCATCTACCCCTCCTCCTCCACAAGATCCTCCAGATCCTCAGGATACGGACGAGGAGGAGGATCCAGACACGCCATCCTCAGCCAGGGCCTTCCATGATCGTCTTGCTGGCCTGGCGGAGTGCCTGGGCCTCCCCCAACCCGAGGTCGAACAGCTGGCAGAGGGGGTTCTGGCTGAAGTCCTCACAAGACGCCCCTCTACCAACACGGGGATTCCACTGCAAACCGATGTAGTCTCCCTGGCCAAGAAGGGTTGGCTTAAGCCCCACTCGGTCCAGCCGGTCAATCGACGCCTGGACGCCAAGTCCAGGTAGATGGAGTGGGATACACTCTAGCTCTCGACCCATCCTCAGCCACACTCCTCTGTGATCGCTGCGGCATCACTATACTCCAAGCCTCAGTCATCCTCAGCCGCCTCCTCTGCAGTGCTGCTAGGCAAGGAGAAGATCTTGGAGGCATACAGCAAGAAGATCTACTCCAACTCCTCCTTGCACCTGGGTCAGGCCAACGCCGATGCCATGCTGGCTGCCACCAACCAACGTTTATGGCGGGAAATTGCGTACTTCCTCCCGGAACTCCCCACCCAATGCCAATCACACCTAAAAGCGGGGCTAGCAGAAACCAAGCTTGTAGCGCATGACCTCATGGAATCCACAGTGGCTCATATTGATACCTCAGGCCGTGCTATCTGTATTGCCACGGACATGAGGAGAACAGCCTGGCTCCAGGCAACAAAATTCAACCCAGATGTCCAGGAGCGCATTCTAAATCTACCGTTCGAGTGGGGGGGGGGACCCCTTCCACTCCTCTACGGACGAAGAGCTGGACAAAAAGAACAGCAGCTCTCAAACGGCAAAGTCTTTATCCATCCTTACCAAGACCACGGCCAAATCGTACACCCATCTCAGCAGCGCTCGGAGAAACGTCGTACATATGGAGGGTTCCGCGGCTGAACCGGTGAAAACAACAAAAAGGGGGTGGGGGGCAAGGTCTTTTTCCAAATCCCCTCCTCAGCCTCTTCCTCCAAGGGAAAGAAGACATGACACGTCCCTTCGGGTCCACGTGTCTCCGGTGGGGGACAGGGTTGCGCTCCATGCACAATTCTGGCGCCAGAATTTCGCAGACCCCTGGATCCTCTCCGTAGTATCTGCAGGGTGCCACATTCCCATCCCAACCTCTCCTCCCTTCTCCTCTACTCCCACAGGTTGGGGCAGCAACTCTTTTGGCAGAGATCTGGTCGCTCGTAGAGAGCCATGCAGTGGAGGAAGTTCCAGCCTCCCAGCGAGGCTTTGGCTTTTAATCCAGGATTTTTACCATTCAGAAGAAGAACCAGGCGGGCCTGGGAGTTGTGCTGGACCATTCCACCCTCACTCTCTCAATACTCCTGCAAAAATTCAAGGTGGTTACACCAGCTTTTATAGCAGAGACATTGGATAAGGGAGACCGGATGTGCTCCCTGGACCTGAAGGGCGCGTACCTACACGTCCCGATTTGGCAGCCCCATCGTTCTTTCCTACGGTTCAGGATCACGGGCTACCATTTCCAATACAAAGCCCTCTTGTTTGGCCTCAACTGTGCCCCCAGGGTCCTTACCAGACTCATGAACCCTGTATCGGCCCTCCTCAGAGCGCAGGGCCTACACATCTACCCATACCTCGACAACTGGCTCGTCAGGGCTACATCTCCGGAAGTGGTTCACCACTCTTCCCATGCCCTTATGAACACACTGCATGACCTGGGCTTCTCGCTCAACCTCAAGTAGTCACAACTGCTCCCTACGCAGACTGAGATTCCTGGGACTCATTTGGGACATGTGCTCCGAGAGGGTTTTCCCGTCGGAAGACAAGATCTCGGCCATCAAGAGGGCCACTGCCCACTTCCTCAGCAGAGAAGTGACCTCGGCATGGTGGTACCAACATCTCCTGGGTCTACTTTTGGGGGGTTCGTCTGTTAGCTGTGCCGCAACACGAGACTAAGGATCAGAAGGATTCAGCTGCACTTCGTGCCCTCATGGAGTCAGGAGTGGGGCTTGCAATCCGAGACGATCCACGTTCCTCCATCTCTCCACGCAAACCTAACTTGGTGGTCCATGGACTGCAACCTATGGACGGGCAAGCCCTTCCGGCCACCCTCTCCGCAGGCCACCATCACCACAGACTCCTCACTTGAGGGTTAGGGAGCCACCCTGGATGATATCTTGGTCCACGGCACCTTGACTCGACAGGAGCAGGAGTACCACATCAATTGGTTGGAGCTGAACGCCATCTGGCTAGCGCTCAGAGCATTCCTACCACTTCTCAAGGGTGTACTAAGTCAACAAGCAGGGAGGCACCAGATCCCCTCCTCTTTGCAGACTGGCGATCAGCATGTGGAAATGGGCCTTGGAAAACAAAATTTTCCTCTCGGCAGTCCACCGCCCGGGGGAATCCAACCTGGAGGCGGACAAGCTCAGCAGGCTGGGAGCGGACAATTACGAGTGGCCGCTAAACGACCTCGTTATTCAGGAGATTTTCAACAAGTGGGGTCACCCCCAAGTGGATCTCTTTGCCACCTGGCACAACAAGAAGTGCCCGCAGTTTGCATCCTGACATGGTCAGGGCTCCGGCTCTCTGGGCGACACATTTCACCTCCAGTGGACCGGCATGAAGGCCTATGCTTTTCCACCCATTCCCCTGATCCACAAGGTAATTTGCAAGATTAAGGAGTCACACCGACTCATCATTCAGATTGCTCCAGGTTGGCCGGCCAGACCATGGTTTTCGGAGCTCCTCAGCCTCTCGGAAGTGCCTCCAATACACCTCCCGACGGGCCCAGCACATCTTCTGGCACAGCAGGGGGGCAGGATCATCCACCACACGCCAGGGAAAATAGCCCTCACAGCGTGGTACCTGAGCAGGTAATGCTTCGGCACCTTAGCCTCTCACAGGCCAATCTGGAAATCAGGAATAGCAGAGGAGAGTTAGAGTCAAAGGCTACTCTAGTCATGGACGTAAATGGGGAGGTCATCTATGTGGTAGCAGTGGAGCTAGATGTTTGTTAGCACAAATTGAGATCACTGGGGGCTAAAGAATATAATTTAATTTGTCATAAGAAAAAAGTTGAATTCAACATAACACGAGAGACAGAATTACATAAATAGGCATGTGACTTTAGGAAGCATGTTTGGTATGCATAGGGAAATACATTGTGGTATGCATACGAGTGGGTTAGTAGCATAAGTGACAATTATTCCCTGTATTGCTGCTACGTGATTTGTTTGACTCTATCTCTCCTCTGCTATTCCTGTCTAACCCTCTAGAGTTAGGCCCCCTCACAAAAAAAGAGGGTCTCACTCCCATTATTTCTCATCAATCAGGAAATCATACAGGGCGCCAGGAGCAAAGCCACCAGGTCCCAGTACAAGAGCAAATGGACCAGGTTCTGCCACTGGGCAGACTCCAAGGGAATTGAACCCTTGGCCTGCAATTTGGACGACGTGCTCCCCTTTTCGGCGCTCCTCGCTCATTCAGGCGTACAGGTCGACACCTGCCATACATACCTCGCAGCCATTGGGGCTTACAGGAACTCGGAGGAAGGCATCTTTTTCTCCTCCAACCCTATCATCAAGAAACACCTGACTGGTCTTGCTAGGCTCTACCCTCCCGTCAAGAGACCGCATCCTTTGTGGGACCTTAATATAGTCTTGGGCGCCCTGGCACACAAGCCATTCGAGTCAATAGCCTCCGTGGACATTAGGCTGGTCGCCATCAAGAGGGCCTTTACTAGTCGGTCTTACCTCGGCTCGCAGAGTGTTAGGGAGAATTCTCTGTTTAGGCTGAATTTCCCTACCTAGTGAGTCCCCCAGCAGCTTTGCTGGATTTCTGGGGTTTCTTTTTTTTCTCCTGCCAAGAGTGGGACTCTTTTACCCTCACTCTTGGACATGTTGAAGTGTGTTTTCTTGGTTAAACCTTGTGTTGAATGGGCTATGGGGTCTTTTACTCCATAGGGCCTCATGTATTTTTGTGATGTGGGTTACACAGCACCCTCTGTGCCGTGACCCAGGGGTGTCCTAGGGACTCCCCAACATAGACTCCATACCCTGGGACTGACTACTGTCTCCCAGGGCATGTAAAGTCACCAAAGACTTTGCTAGTCTTGAATCCTGAACAGAACCAGTACAAACCATCATATTGTGGACGTACTGGCTGGGGCAATTCGATTGCCCCAGGGTCTGTTAGTCGAGGGGGCAAGTCGCCGTCCCCCCTGATCGAGTTTTGGCTGGTGGCAGTGGAAACTACGTTTTATATTCAACCGCGAATATTTTCCTATGGGATTTCCCATTGTTTTAGGCTAACACATTTAATTATTTATTTACGGTAGCCTTAAACATACCGCCGGTTTATATATTTATTATTATGACTCCGGTTGGGACTTTTTGCCAAAACTTGATTCTAAAATGGCGTTGGCGTTCGCCTCTGTAACTCTGACCCAAAGTGGAGCCCTTTGTTCCACTTTTGGCGGGCTTCTCCACAGAAGCCCTCCAAAGTGGTGCCACTCTGTCTGGGGTACTTAGGAGGGGTGGAGGGGGATTTAGGCACCCTGGACTGAGTTACCTTGGTAACTCAAGTCGCACTCCGTCCTGATTGGCCCAAGTGGTGAGCCGGCCGGCTCACCACTTAGCATGTTTGAGTGACAGCTAGGCTGGGTGAATGGGGGTTTGCTGCATAAAAGCAGGGCTTTGGGGACTGGAACTTTAGAAGTCGCCACAGGACCAAGAATCCGACGAGGGAAGAGCTGAGCCGACCTGCTTCGACGACACCACCCGGTGGAGCCCTGCTGAACCGCCTCACCACTTTTCCCGACGACCGAGGAGAACTCTTAACGGAGTGGCTCCTTCCCTTGACTGGTGGGGACAACCAGTTTTCGCCTTCTTTTCGCTTCTCGAGGTATCTCGTGGCCGCCTTGCCAGTGCCAAGCACCCCGGCAACCGGAACCCCACCACTTTTTACCCCAACCACGAAAGTCGGTACAACCCTTTGACCGGAGGACTCCGCGGCTGGTTTCTTCCCGGGCAGTGCAACGACCTTCTTCTTCTGCTCTTCTGCGAGAACTTCTTCTCCCCTGACCGACGTCGAGCCTTGCTGCCACTGCCTGGAACAACTGCCACCGCTGGAGGATCCTTTCCGCTTAAGGTACCGTGTTCCGCCTGGCTTCCCTTGCCACCGACTGTACGGGGTAGATTTAGCCCCCGGCTTTCGAACCTGGGAGTGCCTGGAATACCCTGGCTAAACTTCTAACCCACTCTAAACTCTTTCTAACTCCTTGCAAGACTTTGAATCCCTAATAACAGTGTGATCTTGGGCACATTTTCGCTCCGGCTACTCTAAGAGTGGGCCCTGCCTAGTGACTTTTGCTCACCTGTGACTTTGTGCTTCTTTGAGCCTATTGCAAGTGTTCTGGACCTTAGAGTGGTGTGTTTAACCCATTTCTGTTTCTTTTTATCCCTTCCTTAAACCTACTAGAGTGTCATCTAACGTTAAGCGCTCACCTCTGTTTTAATTATGTGGAGTTAACTTAGAGTTGTCTAGATAGGAGTAAGGGTTGAAACTGCTTTCATTATAACTGTGTTTTAAGTGTTTTTACTATACTTTGCTAGAGTGTTTTCAACTTATGTGTTCTTAAAAAAAAAAATTAAATAACTATATACTTTTGAAACCAAGCCCTGGTCAGTGTTTGCTTGTGCTATTGTGTCTGAGTACATATTGTGTATACTTTGCATACTGCCTAACTCTTCTTGAGGGAAGTCTGACTGCTCAGCCACAGCTACCAGGTAAATCTGGGTGGTGCGGACTGCTACCAAGTGGGTTTACTGCTATACCTGTAGTCTTAAATCTTTTGCAGTGTTCCCCAAGGGAACTGCACAGGTTTCTGCCTAACACTGGTGTACAGCGGTGGGATCTGTATTGAGTATACATTTTATTGTGCTTTAGATACCTTAGTGCAACTAACCACAAAGCTTAGCACTGTAAAAGTAATCCGCTAACATGTCAGTTATAGAAAGCTATAGTCAAGAGTCCCTTGCAGCCAAAACTGCTGATTGTTTAAGAGTGCTCTGTAAACATAAGGATCTCCTGACTAAGGGCAAGCAAATGGAGCTGATTGAAAGATTGTTAGCTAACCAAAGCCTGGGTGATGGTTCAGAGGACCCTACCACTCCAGTAACTGTAGATGACAGTATTGAAATTAACATGGAGCAAAATGTTGATGATTCTGAGGAAGAGTCAGAAGAGGAGGGTGAGGCTGTTGTGACTGTCCCCCCTAGGCCTCTGCCTGCTCTACCTGCTGTACCTACTGGACCTTTACCAGGTCCCACATTTAGTCCTCAATACTTTGAACTGGAGAAAATGAAACTAGAATTGGAGTATAAGAAACTTAATGCTCAAACTGACAAAGAACTAAGGCTAAGGGAAATGGAGCTCAAGTATGACTTAGAAATGAAGAAATTATCTGTTGAGAATGCTTCTCTCTCTGGCTCCTCTAGAAGTTCCAGTCCTAAAAGACCCCGGATGCCTAAAGAATTGGTTGGTATGTATGAGCCTAAGTTGGATGTGTTGGATTGGTTGTCTCTGTTTGAATATAATCATGGGCTCCAGAACATCACAGGAAATGACTTACTCACCTGGTTGTTCTCTAGGCTTCCCCCTGTTGCAACTGATGTGGTAATGGAGATGGGGGAGGAGGATAGGAAGGACTATGAATGTGTGAAACTAGCTTTGATAGCTAGGTTTGGGAAGACCCCTTCCCAGTATCTTAAGAGGTTTAGGAGCCTCAAAAAGCATGATGGTACCCCTTGGGCTACCTGGGTGAATGAATGTTTGAAAAACTTAGAGGGATGGATTAAGGGTTACAAGGTGAACACTTATGAAGGTATGAAGAATTTGTTTATGTTGGAGACTATTTATGATGCCTGCTCTCCTGAGCTCAGACAACACTTGGCTGATTCCAGGGAATTGGATTCCCGGAAACTAGCTAAGGCTGCTGACTTGTGGGTTGCCAACAGGGCCACTCACAAGGATTCTGGGGCCACTCAGAAGAAGGATGGGGAGAAACAGTCTAAAAAGGACTCTAAAGAGAATTCTAATAATTCCTATCCCAAAGAGGGCCCCAAAACACAAAATAACCAGGGTAAGCCACATGGGAAACCTAGTCAGGCTAGTGTACCTTCTGGCCACAAGCCAGAAGGAGGTCAGAACAAGCCACCCTTCCAGAGAGCATTTGGACAATGCTATGTCTGTCAGGGTACTGACCATATCAAAGGAGATCCCAAGTGCAAGGGCAAACCTGCAGGGATCAGCACAGTCTCCTTAGCCTTCACTCCTGAGGATGAAGTACAGATGGCTAGTGCCCACTTTGAACTCTTTGCTGAAGAACCCTTGGGTCTTCAAGCCACTGTAAACTTAGAGCCTATGGGTCTGGTTAGTCCCCAGAATAGGGTTGTGTATAACTCCCTACCTGTTAACTCTAAGGTGTATTATGTGGACAGTGTTCTTGTCAATGGCCAGGATACTCCTGCCAGGAGAGACACTGGGGCCAGCAGAACAGTAGTGGATGAAAGCTTCTTTCAACCTGAGGATGTGGCCAAAGCACCCAAAGGTCCCACTAAGATGTCTGGAGGCCCTGTCCAAATGGTTCCTATCCTACCAGCCCTCGTTCAGTGTAACAACATGACAGTGAGGATCCCTGTCAGTGTTCAGACTGAGGTACCTGGGAAGGTCCTGTTGAGGAATGACCTAAGAACTCTAGGAGTAGTGTCACATACCCCCAGGCCTCCCAGTATGGAGAAGCAGAACTTAACCAAATTGGCTAGAAAGGCTACCTTGAAGGACCCTTCTAAGCCTGTGGGACCCTCTACTGAGAACCCCACTACAAGCCCTGGTGTTAGTAAGTTGACCTCTAACCCAGGCACATTTCAGGATAGTATGCTAGGAACATGGGCGCCCCAACCAAGCTCCATCATTGTTCCCCTAGTCTCAGAGTCTCTGCCTCCCCCTGCTTCTGAGGAAGAGGTGGCTAGACCAACTAGGCCCCTATCTGGACCTGAGAGAACTGGTAATTCTCAGTGCTGGTGGAAAACCAGAAAGGAAAAGTCTAAGGCCAAAAACCTTCAGACTGTTGGACCTTCTACTGAAGACCCCAACTCAACTCCTAATATTAGGGGGGAAACTCCTAAAATAGGTAAGGGTAGATCTAAGAGGAAGGGGAAGCAGGTACATTGCCTAACCCCAACCCCTCCAACCAAGAGGCCTAAGACCCAACCTGCTCCCACAAGAGAGGTGGTGAGGAACCTTGGAGGCCCCTCTAGATCTAAGGGAATCCTTTATAAGGACCCCTTCAAAAAGCCTAACATAGGTTCAGAAGTTGTACCAACTTCTGAGGGACTGGTCAACCAGATCCCCTATAACAAAAAGACTGATGTTCCTCAAAGGGTTTGTAGGTCCTTTAGCTTGCAAAAGAAAACCTTTGAGTTCTCCCTTAAGCAACGGTCAAGGTGTCACCATCAAAATGCTGATGGACTCTCTAGGATGTATATCATCGACTAGAGGTATGAGGTTCATCCAGGAGTGGATTAAATCCTCCTGTCCCTTAGTCTGGGGGGGGCGAGTGTTAGGGAGAATTCTCTGTTTAGGCTGAATTTCCCTACCTAGTGAGTCCCCCAGCAGCTTTGCTGGATTTCTGGGGTTTCTTTTTTTTCTCCTGCCAAGAGTGGGACTCTTTTACCCTCACTCTTGGACATGTTGAAGTGTGTTTTCTTGGTTAAACCTTGTGTTGAATGGGCTATGGGGTCTTTTACTCCATAGGGCCTCATGTATTTTTGTGATGTGGGTTACACAGCACCCTCTGTGCCGTGACCCAGGGGTGTCCTAGGGACTCCCCAACATAGACTCCATACCCTGGGACTGACTACTGTCTCCCAGGGCATGTAAAGTCACCAAAGACTTTGCTAGTCTTGAATCCTGAACAGAACCAGTACAAACCATCATATTGTGGACGTACTGGCTGGGGCAATTCGATTGCCCCAGGGTCTGTTAGTCGAGGGGGCACGTCGCCGTCCCCCCTGATCGAGTTTTGGCTGGTGGCAGTGGAAACTACGTTTTATATTCAACCGCGAATATTTTCCTATGGGATTTCCCATTGTTTTAGGCTAACACATTTAATTATTTATTTACGGTAGCCTTAAACATACCGCCGGTTTATATATTTATTATTATGACTCCGGTTGGGACTTTTTGCCAAAACTTGATTCTAAAATGGCGTTGGCGTTCGCCTCTGTAACTCTGACCCAAAGTGGAGCCCTTTGTTCCACTTTTGGCAGGCTTCTCCACAGAAGCCCTCCAAAGTGGTGCCACTCTGTCTGGGGTACTTAGGAGGGGTGGAGGGGGATTTAGGCACCCTGGACTGAGTTACCTTGGTAACTCAAGTCGCAC
Source organism: Ambystoma mexicanum (assembly GCF_040938575.1). Lineage (NCBI taxonomy): Eukaryota > Metazoa > Chordata > Amphibia > Caudata > Ambystomatidae > Ambystoma > Ambystoma mexicanum. The sequence continues at coordinate 422,499,460 of NC_090933.1, read as the reverse complement.
TCCGTCCTGATTGGCCCAAGTGGTGAGCGGGCCGGCTCACCACTTAGCATGTTTGAGTGACAGCTAGGCTGGGTGAATGGGGGTTTGCTGCATAAAAGCAGGGCTTTGGGGACTGGAACTTTAGAAGTCGCCACAGGACCAAGAATCCGACGAGGGAAGAGCTGAGCCGACCTGCTTCGACGACACCACCCGGTGGAGCCCTGCTGAACCGCCTCACCACTTTTCCCGACGACCGAGGAGAACTCTTAACGGAGTGGCTCCTTCCCTTGACTGGTGGGGACAACCAGTTTTCGCCTTCTTTTCGCTTCTCGAGGTATCTCGTGGCCGCCTTGCCAGTGCCAAGCACCCCGGCAACCGGAACCCCACCACTTTTTACCCCAACCACGAAAGTCGGTACAACCCTTTGACCGGAGGACTCCGCGGCTGGTTTCTTCCCGGGCAGTGCAACGACCTTCTTCTTCTGCTCTTCTGCGAGAACTTCTTCTCCCCTGACCGACGTCGAGCCTTGCTGCCACTGCCTGGAACAACTGCCACCGCTGGAGGATCCTTTCCGCTTAAGGTACCGTGTTCCGCCTGGCTTCCCTTGCCACCGACTGTACGGGGTAGATTTAGCCCCCGGCTTTCGAACCTGGGAGTGCCTGGAATACCCTGGCTAAACTTCTAACCCACTCTAAACTCTTTCTAACTCCTTGCAAGACTTTGAATCCCTAATAACAGTGTGATCTTGGGCACATTTTCGCTCCGGCTACTCTAAGAGTGGGCCCTGCCTAGTGACTTTTGCTCACCTGTGACTTTGTGCTTCTTTGAGCCTATTGCAAGTGTTCTGGACCTTAGAGTGGTGTGTTTAACCCATTTCTGTTTCTTTTTATCCCTTCCTTAAACCTACTAGAGTGTCATCTAACGTTAAGCGCTCACCTCTGTTTTAATTATGTGGAGTTAACTTAGAGTTGTCTAGATAGGAGTAAGGGTTGAAACTGCTTTCATTATAACTGTGTTTTAAGTGTTTTTACTATACTTTGCTAGAGTGTTTTCAACTTATGTGTTCTTAAAAAAAAAAATTAAATAACTATATACTTTTGAAACCAAGCCCTGGTCAGTGTTTGCTTGTGCTATTGTGTCTGAGTACATATTGTGTATACTTTGCATACTGCCTAACTCTTCTTGAGGGAAGTCTGACTGCTCAGCCACAGCTACCAGGTAAATCTGGGTGGTGCGGACTGCTACCAAGTGGGTTTACTGCTATACCTGTAGTCTTAAATCTTTTGCAGTGTTCCCCAAGGGAACTGCACAGGTTTCTGCCTAACACAGAGTCAGCGTGATTCAGGTGCTGGTCGCCTCTGAACCATACACCACCTTTCACAGGGACAAGGTAGTCATGCGGACGCACCCGGCATTTCTGCCCAAGGTTTCATCTGCATTTCACTTGAACGAGGAAATAGTCCTTCCTACGTTCTTTCCCGATGCCCCGGATGAAGCACAGAGAGTGCTGCACTGCCTGGATGTCAGGCGTTCCCTAAAATTCTACTTGGACAGGACCATGGGCTTCCGCAAGTCAGACCCCCTGTTAGCCACATTCGGAAGCCAGGCTATCAGGCCTCTAAGGCTTCCATATCCCGCTGGATGGTCTCTGCCATCAAAGAAGCGTATGAGGGCCAGCACAAGCCGCTCCCGGCCAACATGCATGCCCACTCAGTCAGGGCCAAGGCAACGCCCATCGTTTCAACGCCATATCCCTTGGCAAGTCATAAGCAGGGCGGCCACTTGGGCCTTTCCCTCGGCTTTCTGCAAGCATTACTGTTTGGATGCCGGCTCTAGATCTGATGCGGCGTTCGGACAGGCGGTTCTCAGAAACCTATTTGCTTAAGGAGGGTCTCCTCTCCACCCTAGGGCTACAATCAGTTGCAATCGCCCATACAGTATGGAGGAAAAGGGATGGGACATGAGAGTAATTATAAGTTACTCACCGTAGTGACTAACATACTATTAGTCCATAGTCCCCTTTCCGCCACACGTCCCACCAACCTCCCCCCTAATAATACTGGTGTCATTAGGCAATGTTAAATCTATTGTCGATGCGGCAGTGGGGACTGAGGTGTGGCGCCGGATGGCGGAGTCAGGACAGCGCATGCTCCCTGGACCGCCAGACCACCCCCCCCCCCCCAACGCTCCTCTAAATTTAAAGGGGAAGAAGGTTTTTCTGGTGGAAAAGGTTCTGTCCCCCGTCCCTTGGAAGGTCTCATTCTATACCCCCTCTCGCACTCGTCACTCTTGCTCTCAATTTCGTCTTGTCACTTGTTATCCGTCTCAGTAGGATAGCTCAGGGGAAACTTGGGAACAAGACGCCGCAGAACAACACAGGTTTGATCCTCGGGTCCGCGCTTAGAAACCTCTGGGTATTAAGCGTTTTATAAATAACCAATTACAATCATACCCCTTGTGCGCAGACACATTTTTGTTCTTTTTCTCTGTGTGCTCCCCTTCACTGGAGCGCCCTTCCTCTTTCTCTTTGTTCTTTCACAGTGCTTTCTTTGTTCCTGGACTCCCCTAAGTCCCACTTAATTTACTCTGGTTAAATGGTGGTTCAAGTTTTATCAAGTCTTATTTTATGTACTGCCTGATGCTGCGTACAGTGCTATGGCGTAAAGTGCTATATAAAATCAAATAAAATACAAATTCATCACACTACGGATGTCAGTGGCCTGGGTACTTGCCCCGGTACTGGACATTCTCCTAGTTTCGACTCTGGGTAGGCCCCTGGTGTCTTTTCAGTGCTTGGTGGATAAGGTGGTTGACACCATGGTACAGATGGCTCGATCTAGGCCTAAAATTCAGTATGAGCTTGCTGACATTCTGGATGAGGGGTCCAAAAAAGAAACACTGCTGCCTTTGTATATAGCACTACAAGGACAAGTGCTAGAAGCCTAGGAAAAGTTTGCCTCAGTTCTGTCTTTGGACATTGCATGGAAATATCGCCCCGGCCCCTGGACTCTAGTTTCCGTACTAATCATGCCTCCCCCGAGAGGTTGGTGGTCCAAGCAACTACCACCAACGTGTGGATGTCCACTTTAACTTCCCTGTCTCGGGACAGCGAAGTACGGAGCTGGGCGCATGGAGAAATACGTTTTTCATCTTGGGCCATGTGAGGGTATAGGAGTACGATGTGGACACGAGGGTAGCATATTGATTGGCAAAGGCTTATATGAATAACAAAAACCGGGGGGACAGGGGTGGAGGAAATCCTAACTAACCCTATCTCTAAGAGGGGTTTCCCTGCCTCAACAAAATTACTAACAAAACTATCTGTGTCAGAATGTCCAAAGTAAGGTTCACCAACCTGTGTCTAAACCCTAATCTATTTTTCACAAGCTAAACTTAACATAAGGTGAAAAGGGAAATGTCTCCTGGTTGTCAACCTGCAGCCCAGCTTCGTAGTTCTAAACAAAAGTTCCAAAAAGGTGTAGAAAAGAAGACAAAGTTCCACAAGACTCCATGGGTTGATTCTCTTCCCCAGAGTCTTTCCGCGTTTTATCCAAATTGTCTCTGTATCTCTGGTTTTCAAGCTATCTCCTTATCTTTACTTGGAGGACCTGACTCCCAGGCCTTGCGACAAGGAAGAAATAATAGTTTGGATCTCTTTCCCAAACTATGCTGAGGGTCCCAGACCCTTTCTGAACAGACCCTGATCCCAGGTACTGCGTTGAAGAAGAATAAGTGCAGATCTTCCTTTCAATTGCTACGTGTCTCAGATCTTGTTCTTAGAACCCCCCTTATCCCCCTTAGTTCACTCTCCTGCCAAAATGGGTACTCCATGTTTCCATTCTCACAATTCTCTTTCTCTGGCTTTGCTTCCACCTGCAGCCTTGGTTTACTCTCCTGCCAAGGGCTCAGAGTGTCACTTGTACATGCAAGCTTTGTATTCCTCTTTACTGTTGTTTCGGCTGTACTTCCCCAATATGTGTCCCAGACCCCCCTTCACTTGGTTTCTCTGTCCCAGTGAAGATTCCTTCTGTACTTTGCTTAGTGGCGTCAGCACCCTCTGGGTGTCCCCAACCCTGGGATTAGCCACCCTAGTACCGGCAGCATCTTGGCCGTCACCTTCCGGTTGTTCGCTGGTCCCCCAGGATCTTGGGTGGGTTCTCTGGCTCAACGGGCCCGTCCCCTCACTTCTGCACTTCTCCTCTGCAGTTTTGAAGTGGGTTTTCCGCAATCTAGCCCCCTTGGTCACCGGCGAGCATCTCCCCACTTCTCTGGTCTGCCTTCTGCTTAGCGGGTCTCTCGTGAGTGCAAGACTCTCCCAGACACCTTCTGCTTCATTGCTCTGCATGTCTGCGTGTAGCCTGCCAAGCTCTCGTTCCATGCCAAACTGAAAACGAAGACGCCATAGTTCTCTTCCCTCTCTGCTTTTGAATGATACTAGACCAATAGGATCATTCAAAATACTATAGCATGGGGGGCGTGGCCAAGATGGTGGGCTGAGCGGACGCGTGCAATGTGAGCTCCGTCCTTGAATATGAGAATATAAAGTGGATTCCTGCATCTCCCATGTAGTAATCGATCCCTGGTGTGTGGGTGTTAGGCAGACACCTGTGCAGTTCCCTTAGGGACCACTGCAAAAGGCTTAAGATTACAGGTGTTGGCAGTAAACCCAATTGGTAGCAGTCTGTATCACCCAGATTTACCTGGTAGCTGTGGCTAGACTGCAGCCAGACTTCTCTCAAGAAGATTTAGACAGTATATAGAGTATACAAGATGGGTACTAAAATACAATAGCACAAGCAAACACTGACCAGAGCTTGGGTATAAAAGTATATAATTATTTATTTTAAAACACACTTTGTAAAATACACTAACACTAATATGGCGAGCAAGTTCAAACACAGTCACTATTAATATATATACATCCCTGATTACTTATTGAACAAGTCTTAGTTAAAACGCCACTTATTTACAGACAGAGGTGAGCGCTTAACCTAAGATGGCACTCCAATAAGTTAATTAAAAAGGGAGGGAAAAAGGCAGAATTAGGAAAATACACAATACCAACACTCTTTAAGAGAACCAGAGCAAGTCAGAAAAGGCAGTCTCTACTGGGGAGCAAGAAAGTCATAGGCCAGGCCCACTCTTGGAGAGAGCAAGGCGGAATGTGTCCAAGATCACACCGTTGAATAGTACTTTAAAGAGTCGTTGCAGATAGTTCAAAAAGGGTTGGATCCGTTCAGAAAAAGTTAGTTAGCAGGTCCCAAGTCACCCCAGGATAGAAAGTCAAGGATTTACGGGACACCTTGAACAGTCTGTTGCAAGGGAGACCAGGCGGGACTCAGTACCTGAAATGGTGAGAAAGCTCCTGCGGGGGCAGTTGTTCCTGGCAGCGGGTGCAAGTCGGTGCTTTGTCCAGGGGAAGAGAAGGTCTCGACGTGGAGGAGAGCTGGAGGTCGTTGCACTGCCAGGGAATAAACCAGCTGCGGAGTTTCCCAGTTAAAAGGTACTACCCTTTTATTCGCGGTAGTGGTGAAGCGTGGCTATCCGGCCGCCGCAGTGTTTGGCACGGGTGATTCGACCACGAGACGACCCAGGAAGGCGAAAAGAGGGCGAACTGGTTATCCCCACCAGTTCAGAGGAAGAAGACTCTCCAGGCTGAAGATCTTCTCTGTCGTTAGGAAGTGGTGAGACGGTTCAGCAGGGCTCCAACGGTGGTGCTGTCATTGCAGTTTGGCTCAGCTTCTCCCTCTTCGGGTTCTTTGGTCCTGTGGCGACTACTGAAGTTCCAGTCCCCAAAGCCCTGCTTTTATGCAGAAAACCCCCATTCATCAGTCCTAGCTGTCACTCAAACATGCTAAGTGGTGAGCCGGGCGGCTCACCACTGGGCCAATCACACAAGAGTGCGACTTCAGTTGCTGAGGCAACTCAGTCCAGGGTGGCTAAACCCCCCTCCCACACATCCTGTAGACCCAGACAGAGTGGCACCACTTTTGGAGGCTTTTGTGGAGCAGCCCGCCAAAAAGTGGAACAAAGGGCTCGACTTGGGTTGGAGTTACAGAGGCAAACACAAATGCCATTTTAAAACCGAGTCCTGGCAAAAAGACCCAACCGGGGAAAAATATTAAATAAATAACCCGGCGGGATCTTTAACATTGCACCAAAAAAAGTGGTGCGTTTAAAATGAATGGGAAAATCCCATAGGAAATATTCCGGTGGAATATTTTGCGTGGTAACCACTGCCACCAGCCAGAAACTCGACGAGGGGGGACTGCACAGTGCCCCCTCGAAAGATATACCCAGGGGCAATCTAATTACCCCAACCAGTACTTCCACAATATGATGGTTTGTACTGGTTCCGTTCACAATTTAAGACTAGTAAAGTCAATGGTGACTTTACATGCCCTGGGAGACAGTAGTCAGTCCCAGGGTATGGAGTCTATGTTTGGGGGTCACTATGACACGCCTGTGTTACTGCACTGAGGGTGCTGTGTAACACACTTACCAAAACCACATAAAACCCTATGGAGTAAAAGACCCCATAGCCCATAAAACACATTACAAAGTCAAAGGATATCTCAAATCATGTCTAAGAGTGGGAGAAAAAGAGTCTCACTCTTAGCAGGAGAAAAAAATAAACCCCAAAAATCCAGCAAAGCTGCTTTGGGAAATTAGCCTTAACAGAGAATTCTCCCTAACAGTGGCGAAGGCAATGAACCGAAACGCAGGTCACGAGAGAGCAGAAGTGGAGACCGGACTGCAGGCGGCGAGTGTTAGGGAGAATTCTCATTGATGGCTAAATTCCCTCACCTAGTGAGTCCCCCAGCAGCTTTTCTGGACTTCTGGAGTTTATTTGTTCCCACTTGGTAAGAGTGTGAGCTTTTCCCCCACTCTTACCTGTGTTTTGCCATGTGAATTTCCTCTGTTTTTGTGATTGTGAACTCAGGAGTACACCACTTCAGTAGCCCTTTTCTTTTGTGTGTCACACAGCACCTTCAGTGCAGTGGGACAGGATTGTCTTTGAGACTTCCCACCGACTCCATTTCTGAGGCTGACTACCGTCTCACAGAAAAGGGTAAAGTTGCCATTAACTTTACTTAGTCAATCTGCCACAGATCCAGTACACCCCATCTTCCATGGAGTACTGGAAAGGGTTACTTTGTATCCCCTTTTATCTGCACTTCCTAGAGCATTGTTTCGCTGTTTTAACATTTAGACTTGGCTGGTGGCAGTGGTATCTATCCTAACTTTTCTACCGCGATTATATTAGATAAACGTGGTATTGGTTTAGGCTATTATATTAGCCTCGAACATAAACCCGCTTGACCAAATTGTCTTTCTCTTGGCTCCGGTCATTCACCATTTCTTTTTGTTAAATTCCTTCTTGTGTTTTGTTTTGCGCGGCAAACCAGGTTCGCCTTCTTTGTTCACCGTCTTTTGGCAGGCTTCTGCAGAGAAGCCCTCCTCTTGGCGCCTGGGTGTCTAGGTGGGCTGAATGTGAGGGAGAGGTGTAGTCATCCCCTGCACAGGTTATCCTAGGAAACCCAAGTCGCACTTTTCCATGATTGGCTGAGGTCGTTGTCCAGGCTGGACAGCCCCCCTGCTGGGTGATTGACAGCCGGGCTGTGTGAATGGGGGTTTTGTGCATAAAAGGCAGGTCTCTTGGACTAGAAGTCAGAGAGTCACCACTGGAACGACAAGGAACTGAAGAAAAGCGGAGAGAACGACGACTGCTGCAACTATCCCATCCCGGTGAAACCCTGCTGCAGTCCGGAGCTATCTACCCTTCGTCGACCAGAGAAGATCCAGTCCGGAGTCTTCTTCCCTTGAGCTTGGTGGGGATAACCAGCTCATCTTCTTCAGCCAGAGGTCGCCTTCGTGGTCGAAATCGCTGCACACAGTTGTAGTGGTCCGGATAGTCACCTGAAGAGCCTCTCCTGTTTTTAAGGAGCGCACCTTTTATTAATTGTCGCTGCTGCCGGCCTCATTCCTGTGTGGTGCAGACCCCTTTAGTCGTCCACCTTCACCTCGAAGCTCCAGGAGCCGTGGGTCTACGGGAAACCATCAGGAACAACTGCCAGGGCACCAGTTGCACATTTGGAATAAGGTACTGTGTTCTGCTTGAGGAAACAAGGTGAACCCCTTTTCTTCATTTCCAAGGCTTGCCCTTGTCTTCCCTCCTTCTTATAACTTGCTTCCGAACATTGACAATATCAAAGTACTCTTGGCTACGTTGAATCGTGAACTGTCTGACTGTGTGATCCTCGGTAACAGGCCCCCGGTGTCACTTGACCCTGGCTCCGGCCCTTTGACTCTTGAACTCTTGTCAAGAGTGATTCTCGATTCTGTCTGCCTAACTATAATATTGCCTGTGATTTTTGCCTCCAACTCCCTCTGGGTATCTCAGGTGCTAAGTGTGTTTTTGCCCCAGTAGCATTTCATGTTACGGATACGCATTTATTCAGTAGACCGAACTGTCAAAAAGTGATCACAATTGTATTCCGGTAACGTCTTTTGTTGATAACACCGGTCCATTCAAACACAGGGTACTTACCTTGAGACATACTGTACAAAGTGAATTGGTTGGTTGTAGTATATTTTTCGTGTTGTTTTAAATTTAATAGAAGTGTCGTGTTTATAACAAATGTTTTAAAAATAAATGTACTCATATTTTTCTACCTGAAACCTTGAGTCAGTGTTTGCTTGAGTCACAGTAATTGTGGTCTATTTGTGTAATCTCTGCTACTGCTCATATACTCTTGAGATAAGCCTGGCTTCTCCGCCACTGCTACCACTCTGACATAGTAGTACAGGCTTGTACCAAAGGTAAAACTTGTATTGCCACCTGTAGTCTTAATTGTTTGTAGTGGTCCCTATGGGGCACTGCACAGGATTATGCCTAACAGTGATAGGCGAGCATCACCAGCTGAGGAGAGAGGCCTGCGGGGAAAATGGCAGGTGGCATAGTGCAAGCGGGCCAGGTGTGCCACAGTCCTGGTGGTATCCGAGGTGCACTGCACTTGTGACAGGGGAGAAACAGCGAGCCAGGGGCTGGCGTTCGCTGTGCATTTCTGCATGGGCCAGTGGATAGAAGCTAGAGTCTCAATGAAGATCCAGCAAAGAGCCTAGTGAGGGAAACGCACAGCGTGGCATGGGAGAAGCTGGTGCTCGTTCCCGCCTAGTGAGTGCCTGCAGCAAGAGGCGGCGCTAGTGCGACTGAGGGCTTGCCTTAACTGTCTAGTGCAGTTCGGGAGCAGGGAGCCGAGTGGAGGGGGGCTCCCCTGTCCGTGCACTGGAGGCAGGACAAGGACCACCTGGGAGTGCTGACAGCAGCGCTGCGCCCGCAGTGAAGAATGGGCAGTAGTGGCCTGTTGAGGAACAGCAGCCGGGGGAGAGAGCCCTTGGGAACGTCAAGCAGTGGAGGAGCCTGTGAGGGGGGCAGGCTGTGAAAGAAGAAAGAGCAGAGCCTGGAGGCACCAGTTGCAGACTGGTCTGCAGAATCAGTAGGAGCGGCCCGGCAAGATAACACTGTCTAGGACGCGAGGCCCGGTGAGCAGCATGAAGAGCAGGGCCCTGGGGCATTGCAAAATACTGAGAAAAAAAACTGAGCAGTCATCTAATAAGAACGGAAGGTGGAGCGGTGACAGAGAGGGCTGTGGACTGCTCATTAAGGAGGAAGGTGTGAGTGAGAGGGAAGAAGCTTGGCAAGAAGGCTGAAGAGGAAGCAAACAACCTTGGTTGGGAGAGGTGGAGACACAGAGCCTTCTGATGCTTCTCCATGAGAAAGGTGTGCCATCTGGAGCATTAAACAGGAGCTCCAGTAGAGGTCACTGAACGGGGGTTTTCAGTTGTTAATGGTGGACTGACTGGCTGCCAGTAGCAAGTGGAGGTGGACAAGGGCAAAGGGCTCGGCCTCGTCCCCGCAGGGGAGACCACCTGATGAGCGCACCCACAACCGGGAAGGTGCCCATGTACTACAGTGGATAGTGTTGGAGGGGCAACAAGGAGTGGAGAAGTAGCAGAGTGCCCCCTTCGGAGTGGTAGAGCCAACTAGCAGAGGCGGCCCGAAGAATGCCGATGGGTCCGAAGAGGAGAGTGTTAGGGAGAATTCTCTTATAAGGCTAATTTCCCAAACCTAGTGAGTCCCCCAGCAGCTTTGCTGGATTTTTGGGGTTTGTTTTTTTCTCCTGCTAAGAGTGAGACTCTTTTCCTCCCACTCTTAGACATGATTTGAGGTATGTCTTTGACTTATTGTGTGCTTATGGGCTATGGGGTCTTTTACTCCATAGGGTATCATCGGTTTTTATGTATGTGTTACACAGCACCCTCAGTGCAGTAACACAGTGGTGTCATAGTGACCCCCAAACATAGACGCCATACCCTGGGACTGACTACTGTCTCCCAGGGTATGTAAAGTCACCATTAACTTTACTAGTCCAAAGTTGTGAACAGAACCAGTACAAACCATCATATTGTGGAAGTACTGGAAGGGGGTTAATTTGATTGCCCCCGGGTCTGTTTTCAAGGGGGCACTGTCCAGTCCCCCCTTGTCGAGTTTCTGGCTGGTGGCAGTGGTTACCACGCAAAATATTCCACCGGAATGTTTCCAATGGGATTTTCCCATTGATTTTAAAGGCACCACTTTTTGGTGCAATGTTAAAGATACTGCCAATTTATTTATTTAATATTAAATCAACGGTTGGGTCTTTTTACCAGAACTCTTTTCTAAAATGGCATTCATGTCCGTCTGTGTAACTCCAACCAAGGTCGGGCCCTTTGTTCCACTTTTTTGGCGGGCTTCTCCACAGAAGCTCTCCAAATGGTGCCATTATGTCTGTGTTCCACAGGATGTGTGGGGAGGGGAATTGGCACCCTGCCTTAGCAACCCAAGTCGCACTCTATTCTGATTGGCCCAGTGGTGAGCCGCCCAGCTCACCACTTAGCATGTTTGAGCGACAGCTAGGCTGTTGAATGGGGGGTTTTCGGCATAAAAGCAGGGCTTTTCGGACTGGAACTTCAGAAGTCGCCACAGGACCTAAGAATCCGAAGAGGGAAGAAGCTGAGCCATCTGCAACGACGACACCACCGGTGGAGCCCTGCTGCAACAAACTCACCACTTTCCCAACGACAAGAGAAGGTCTTCTGCTGGACGAGTCTTCTTCCTTTGAGCTGGTGGGATCAACCAGTTCACCCCTTTCGCCTTCCAAAGACGTCTCTTGGTCGAATCTCCTGTGCCAAGCACCCCGGCGGCCGGATAGCCAAGCTTCACCACTTTGACCGCGAATAAAAGGAACGCACCTTTTAACCCATGAATTCCGCGGTTGGTTTCATCCCTGTGCAGTGCCTCGACTCCAAGTTTCCTCTCTTCCCCTGGTCGAAACAACAAACTACAATCACTCCCAGGAATAACTGCCACCGCTGGAGCTTCATCTCTCTTTAAGGTACTGTGTTCTGCCTGGCCTCCCTTTCCACGGATTGCTAATGGTGACCCGTAAATCCTTGGCTTTCCAACTGGGTTGGCTCCAGACCTTCTAACTGTACTTATTGAATCACCCCAACCTCTTTTGAACATTCTGCAAAGACTTTTAGTGCATTTTAAACTGTGTGATCTTGGGCACATTTCGCTTTGCTCCATTTAAAGTGGGCCTGGCCTATGAACTTTGGCTCTACAGTGTATATTGCCTTTACTCCCTTGCTTGAACTTCTAAAAGTGTTGGGAACTGTTTTCTTTCTATGCCCTGCCTTTTTCTCTCCCTTTAACTTAACTATTGGAGTGCCATCTAGGTTACGCGCTCACATATGTTTTAACAAATAGTGGTGGTTTAACACTGACTTGTCTAATAGTTATCAAGGGAGGTGTTGATACTTTACCTGACTGTGTTTTAACTTGCTTTTGATTTAGAGTGCTAGTGTATTGCCTAAAGTGTGTTTTAAATAAATAATTATATACTTTTGATACAAAGCTCTGGTCAGTGTTTGTTTGCTCTACTGTGTTTTTAGCACTATTGTGTATACTCGATATACTGCCCTACTCTTCTTGAGAGAAGTCTGACTGCTCAGCCACAGCTACCAGGTAAATCTGGGTGGTGCAGACTGCTACCAATTGGGTTTACTGCTTACTCCTGTAGTCTTAAGCCTTTTGCAGTGGTCCCCAAGGGAACTGCACAGGATTCTGCCTAACAGAAAGGCACCACGTCTGGAGTTCGGGAGCAGGAGAGACACCAGTGGGAGCACAATCAGACCATGCTCCACTTAGGGAACCAGACGGTGCACAGCGGAGAAGATATGGCATTCACCAATGCAGCCCTGGCCAAGTTTAAGGGGGAGATAATGGAGACAGTGAAAACACAGGCAGCCAGTATTGGGGAAGAACTCTCGCAGGCGTTGACGGCGAATCACAGAGACATTAACGCACTGGGTGAGCGAGCAATGGAAGCGTTGGTCACTTCGTGGGACTGGCCGAAAAAGTACCTGAACTGGCACAGCAGGCACAAGGTGTGGATTAACAGCTGCATGCCTTGGAGGAGAAGTGCGAGGATCTGGAAAAGAGATCACGGGGGTAATATATTAGGATCAAAGACCTTAAGGAAGGGGTGGAACGTTTGGACCTGGAGGGCTGCTTCCGACAGATGTTTGTAGATCTCACGGAGGGGGAGCAAGGCCAAAACATGGAGATTGAAAGAGTGCACAGAGTGGGTAGTCGGAGAGCAGAGCCAGGGGCCAGGCTGTTACATGTGATTTTAACGAATTACATTTGAACTAATGAAATTATGACGAATAAGAAAAATACTGAATTTTCATTTTTATTATCCCCCTCCAAACCCCATTTCCCCACATTTCTAACCAGACCCAAACCACCACCCCTTTTAACCCCTTACCCCCACCCCATGTCTATTTATTTTTTGATATTTTGTTCCTTAGAATTTCATTTGTTATTTAAAATTTGTTAAAATCACTGTCCTGGTGAAGATATATAGTTTCAAAGACAAATCACGCCTTAAGAGTGCGGCCAGAGGGTAAGGGAAAATTCAACTGAGGGGTAGCGATATTCAACTATACAATGACTTGTTTCAAGCAACACTGGCGAGGGGGTTGTTTAAACCACTCTTGATAAGAGGAAGATGATGTACCGGTGGCTCTTCCCGACAAGGCTTCAGTTTCGCATGGGGCATGAAGAAAATATTGTTTCTCAGGTGGAGGATGGCTTGAAAAGCGTTGGACATGTGTCCCCGAGACTCTATGGAGGAGGGGACGGAGAGGCAGTAGGGGGGAACCTCGAGAGCAGAGCAAAACTACCTCCAGTGGTGGAGCTCAAAAAAAGGGAAGAAGGCGTGAGTTGGACAGATGGACCCAGGAAAGGTCTGTTTCAAATCAAGGAATACTTCCTCTTCAATGATGCTTGAGAGGTGGGGATCCAATCAGTCTGGCAGGGCTTTAAGGCTACCATTCGGGGGGGGGACTCAATAAGGATAGGCTCAAAGAAGAAAAAGGAGAGGGGGGAGAAAGAGGACGTGCGCCACAAGAAAATAACAGATACAGCCGGTTGGTACCCAGGGGAAGTATAAATCTCTGACGGAAGCAAGGGATTTCCGGCGGTATAAAACACAATTGGAGACCATTCTGACTAAGACACAGAAAAAAAAACTCTTGTTTCTGAAACAATTATCATGAGAAGCGGGACAGGGCGGATATAATCCTAGCATGGAGGCTGAGGGAGGAGAGGAAGCAGAGAACTATTGGAGCTATAAAAACTGAGGAGGGAGGGTCTTTCTGTGACTCTAGAAACATCGGAAACTAATTTGAAAAGTACTACAGTAATCTCTATGCCTCGGAATGCTCCAGGGATGAGGCACAGATAGATGCATTTTTGAAGGGATTGCCCCTCCCGGGACTCCCCAAGGAACTTTTTTGAGTACCTTGAGCACCCCATAACTGTAAAGGAGGTCCTTCTGACCAACAGCGGGATGAAATCAGGATGAAATCGGGGTCAGCGCCGGTGGGAGGATGGCTTCTGAATGAAGTTTTATAAATTCTTCAGGTCACTGTTAGCCCCACACCTGGTGAAGGTGTTCAACGCATGCCTGCATCCGGCAAACAAAGTGAAGGGCCAGGATGCCTGCCTGGTGTTGCTGGACTCAGAGAAGGCCTTCGACAGGGTCGAATGGCCCTTCATGATGAAGGTCCTGATGAGGATGGGGCTGGGGCAAACCACCTGCGATGGGTGGCGGAACTATACAATAAACCCAGGGTCCTGGTTAAGGTTAAACAGGGAGATTTTCGTGCTAACAAGCGGCACAAGTCGGGGGTGTCCCCTCTTCCCATTACCTTATGCACTGGCGATGGAGCCACTGGCTATTGCAATTCAGATAAATGGTCAAATTAGGGGCATAATGGGGGGGGGGGTAGAGTGCAATCTCTCCCTCTTTGCAGACGATAGATTGGCTTACCTCACCAACATACAGCACTCCTTCCTGGCACTCATGACTCCGGGAGTATGGCCGCCTCTCAGGACTCAATATCAATGTAGTGAAATCCTGTATAATGCCTAAACTCAAGCAGAGCCCCCTCCTCGATTCGAAAAGGAGGGTTGACGAAAAGAGTATAAAATACATGGGTATTCAGGTGACGAGGGACCTAAACGAGATGCTTTCAGACAATTATGACCCCCTCCGAGCACAACTGGAGATGGGACCCCCTCATACTTTTACATCCCGTCCCCTTTCCTCCATACTGTATGGGCGTCCCTTCCTAGGGATGGGAGACGGAACCTTTTTCACCAGAAAAACCTTCTTCCCCTTTAAATTTAGAGGCGTGCGGGGGTGCTGCCCTGGGAGCATGCGCTACCCTGACTCAGCCCACAGGCGCCACTCCTCAGTCCCCTTTTTCCGTGTCGACGGGAACGTGACGATTTCACCTGCGCTCCTGGGTTTGGCCTTGCAGTGTAATTCCATGCACTCTTCCCCGGATTCTTCTCTTATCTTTTTGTCTTTATTTGTCATCTAGGTACTTGGTCCTCCAGCGTCACGTTCCTCCCCGGCACATGTCGACTTCAGCGAGTTTCAGCAGGTGTCCATCCTGCGAGGGACTCTTTCCCACATCTGACACCCACGCTCTTTGCCTCTGCTGCCTTGGCCCTGACCATGGCTCGGAAGGTTGCACCATGTGCGACTCTGTGACTCCGTGTGCACTGAGGAAAAGGCTAGCTGGGTGGAGAGAACTATTCTAGAAGACTTGAAGAAGTTTGTCCAGCTGGGATCGAGGTCCAAAGGCAGAGCTGGTCAGCATACCGCCTTCTCTCCACTTAGCCCTCACGTGGTGGTCCAAGGGCTGCAATCTGCGGACGGGCAGGCCATTCCAGCAGCTTACTCCGCAGGTCACCATTACTACGGACTCCTCCCTAGAGGGCTGGGGAGCCACTCTGGACAGCCACAGCGTCCATGGAGTCTGGAGCTGGCAGGAGCAGGAGTCTCATATCAACGGGCTGGAGCTCAGAGTCATTTGGCTAGCCCTCCGAGCCTTCCTTCCACTCATCAAGGGCAGGACAGTACTGATCGAGACCGACAACTCCACCAGCATGTACTATGTCAATAAGAAGGGTGTACCAGGTCCCCTCCACTGTGCAACCTAACGGTCAGCATGTGGGACTGGGACCTGGAAAACATATACCTCAGGGCCGTCCACCTCCTGGGGGAGGCCAACTTGGAAGCGGACAGACTCAGCCGGCTGGTAGTGTACATGGACACAAATGGCAATTGAACGACCACGTGCTGCAGGTGGTCTCCAACACCTGTGGCCATCCTCAGGTGGATCTATTTGCCTCCTGGAGGAACAGGAAGTGCCATCAGTTCGAGCAGGGACGAGGTCCCGGCTCCCTGGGCGACACCTTGCAGATTCAATGGGAGGGCATGACAGCCTATGCTTTCCCCCCCCCCCCACATCCCTGATGCCCAGGGTACTCTGCAAGATAAAGGAGGCTTATCACCTCAGCATCATAGTTATAGTGCCATGGTGGCCGGCGAGACCGTGGTTGTCTGAATTGCGCAGCCTCTTGGACTGACCACCCATTTACCTTCTGCTGGCCCAGCACCTCTCCTGTCCCAGCAGGGGGCAGGGTTCTCCACCCTTCTCCTGAGAAGCTAGCCCTCGCCGCGTGGTTCCTGAGCAGATCACCCTCAAGCACCTGAACCTCTCTCAGGCTAACCTGGAGATCATCCAGGGCGCCGAAGCAATGCTACTAGGAGCGAATACAGGAGTAAATTGAGCAGGTTCTGTCACTGGGCAGATTCTAAGGAGATCAACCCCCTGATGTGCACACTGGACGATGTGCTCTCTTTCTCGGCACACCTTGCCCACTCAGGAGTACAGGTGGACACATATTGCACCTATCTCGCAGCCACAGGGGCCTACAGAAATTTGGATGAGGAGGTCTTCTCCTCTTCCAACCCGGTAGTCAAGAAACAACTGGCGGGCTTGTCCATGCTTTACCCGCCCATCAGAAAGCCACACCCTGTGTGGGACCTCAATGTGGTGTTGGACGCCTTGGCGCACAAACGCTTCGAGCCAATGGCGTACGTGGGCATCAGGCTGGTCACCATCAAGACAGCTCTACTAGTACGTCTCACCTCCGCTCGCAGAGTCAGCAAGATCCAGGCTCTGGTGGCTTCAGAACCCTATACCACATTCCACAGGGATAAGATGGTTCTGTGGACTCACCTGGCGTTCCTACCAAAGTACCCTCCCCGTTCCATCTAGACGAGGAAATAGTCCTACCTACATTCTTCGCTGACCCTAAGGATGAGGCTCAGAGTGTCTTGCACTGTCTGGATGTCAGATGCGCTCTGAAATTCTATCTGGATAGGACCAAGGGCTTTGGAAAGTCAGACGCACTCTTTGTCAGCTTTGGGGGCTCAAGACCCGGTTATCAGGCATCCAAGGCCTCCATCGCGAGGTGGATGGTTGCGCCCATCATAGAGGCCTATGAGGGGCAGCGCAAGCCACTGCCAGCCAACATGCGCGCCAATGCTGTCAGGGCCAGGGCCACGGCCATCGCATTCCAGCGGCAGGTTCTGTGGCAGGTCATAAGCAGGGCAGCGACCTGGGCCACCCCCCTCAGCTTTCTGTAAGCATTACTGTTTGGACGCCGGCTCTAAGTCAGACGCAGCCTTCGGATATGCGGTTCTAAGGAACTTACTTGCTTAAGGAGGGTTTCCTCTCCACCCTGGGGCTACATTCAGTTGTAATCGCCCATACAGTATGGAGGAAAGGGGACAGGACGTAAGAGTAATTACAAGTTACTCACTGTAGTGACTAATGTACTCTTAGTCCCCTTTCCTCCATATGTCCCACCATCCTCCCCCCCTAATAATACTAGTGTCATTAGGCAATAATAAATATTGTCAACGCGTCATTGGGGACTGAGGAGTGACGCCGGTGGGCAGAGTCAGGGTAGCGCATGCTCCCAGGGCCGCTCCCCTGCAGGCCTCTAAATTTAAAGGGGAAGAAGGTTTTTCTGGTGAAAATGGTTCTGTCTCACGTCCCTAGGAAGGGACACCCATGCAGTATGGAGGAAAGGGGACTAAGAGTACGTTAGTCACTACGGTGGGTAACTTGTAATTACTGACCTGGTATGGTAGAATGGCTTCAATAAAGATGAATGTTCTTTCCAGGCTGCTGTATCTGTTCGCAGCTATCCCGAGACAGCTTCCAGAGTGGTTCTTCCTAGAAGTAACTGGAGAGCTCCAAAGAATTATCTTGAAAAATCAGACACCTATGGTAAAAATGGCAACTCTGACACTCCCAAGGGATAACAGGGGATTTGGGTTCCCTGATATCCGCCTGTATTACAGGGCAGCCCAACTTAGAGTGAAGCTCGAACACATGAGGGACGTCCTGCGGACCTATTGGACTTACCTGGAAGACCTGATGACACACCTGCTGAAGGTGCGGGACTACTTTTCATCCCCAATCAGATCCATTCTGGAACGGCTAAAATCCCACACCACTCAGTTATTTTTTTTGGTCAGTCCGGCATGAATCCAAGGTGCACCAAGGGTCCCATGACATGGCCCTCTCCTATGTCCTCCGTATGGGGGCACCCCTTTGATTTTGGGCACCAGGGTCTAGCCCTCTCACAGAAAAGGTCAGATATGGGCCTGGAACGTGTAGAACAACTATTTAAGGAAGGGGTCTTCCTGGACTTGGTAACCGCCCGGTAGATCTTGGGGAGGGACTCGATTTCAGTGTTTGAATATCTCTGCATCAAGGTATATTAACAGACCCAAAGTGGGGAAGATCAGTAGGGAGAGAGTGAACGGCAATGGAAAAAGTAATTGACTTATCCACCACGAGAAAGGGTATCCTATCCAAGCTGTATAAAGGTATGAATGAGACATATCTGCAGGGAAGACAAACATTTCAGAGATACTGGGTGGACCTGGTGGGGGAAGAGATCTCTGAGGAAGACTGGGCACAAATTTATAAAGTTGCCTTTCAGGGTGGCCTGTTCACCTCCACGATAGAACATAACTTCACATTGTTGATGGGATGGCACAGGGATCCCCTGAGGTTGTCCAGGATGTTTGCGGGAACCTCTCACATGTGCCCCAGGGATTGAGGACAGCAGGGGTCTCTGGTCCACATGTGGTGGTGGTGTCCCAAAGTGCAAGTGTTTTGGAAGGAGGTGCGGAGCTTGTTGGAAGAGATCACGGGAATTCGGTTGGGCCTAGACCCAATGCAGATTCTTTTGGGGATCCTGCAGAAGGACAGGGACGAATACAGGCTCCCTAAAATGTGGGAAGCACTGTTGAGAGCAGGGGGTTTGGCCGTAGCCCAGTGTTGGAAAGATGAAAGGCTTCAGTCAAAAGTAGTATGGGAGGGGAAAGTACACAATATGATAATTGAGAGGCTGACTGCGGCAGTGAGCGATGGGATGAGTGAGTTTCAAGTAGAATGGAGTGCTTTGTTGCTCAAGTGTGGACTGGATGAAGGGAACCTTGAGGGTCGTATAAGCACGTAAGTGGATTTTGAATCCGGGAAGAGAGGGTGAAGCCCCAGAGGGAGCCGACAAAGGTAGAACACAGACACAGTGGGGATGAAACCTCCAAGACAATAGCAAAGGGAAAACAATACCACTGAACGAGTTTGGTTGAGAGGATGGGAATTGGAGGGGGCGGAGTGAGGGGGGAGGTTTAGGGGTAGAATAAGTGGAGGGGTTAGGTAGAGGGGAGGCCAAGACTTCTGATAAGTAATGTGGTTTGTTATTGAAATCATTATTTTTTACATGTCGTGTTGGCTTAACAAATGCAAATAAAATTAAGTTAAAAAAAAAATAATGGGCTCCTTATTTCACATGTGGTGGTTTTGCCTGAAAGTTCTGATGTATTAGTCCAAACTTCTGAGTTGGATCAAAGAGATTACGGGGTAGTACTGGGTAAGGATCCACAAACCGTATTCTACTAGGGATCCCCACTAAAGATAGGGAAGAGTATTGTTTCCCGAAGATGTTGGAGGATCTCCTAAGGGCAGGTAGAGTAGCACTGACCCAAAAATGGAACCAATCAGCGACTCCAGTTAAAGAGGATTGGTTGCATAAGTTCTAGGACATATACTCCATGGAAAAACTGACATATCTTGTACTTGATGACCGCTGTACGTTCAACGAAGATTGGGGAGAGTTTATTGATACATGGGGATAAAGTAGACAATAGTGCAATTGCAGAGTATTGTATCGGTGTACAATGCGACTAAAACGGGAACCCGGGGATCTAGAGTTCAACTATTAAATGGTACCAATTCAGAGGGAGGAGCTTGCACTTTAACTTACAGGACAAGACAAATGTTTATGACTGGAGGCAGTGTACTCTGATTGGTTTTGCAGAGGAATGACCCATATGCTGTATTGTTTTTAACATCAATTAGTCCAAGTGAACTGCGCTTTTAAAGATGCTCACCCGATAAGAAATAAATGGGAAGTGGGAAGGGTGTAGGGATGGGGTAATCACTTGCATTTTTTGTTTGGGGAATTTTATCAAGCTTTATCGATCGGTTATTTGCAAAATGTGATGTTGGGAAATGTTTCAATACAAACATGGTTTAAAAAAAAAAGAGCACTGCCAAAAAGGGGTATGAAAATGATACCGGAAGGCTCCAAGACCCCGGTGAGATCAAATCTACAGAAGCTTACAACCCACAGATAAAGAAACTTGAGGCACTTTCTTTATTGACTCTTGAACAGTTGTCTGAACTAACAAGAACTTTCTTTGTTTTGTGGATTAACCCTGAGAAGAAGCCCAGTGAATTCGTATAACTTGGAAGTTACCAGACACTGAACATTCTGGTGCCATTTAGTTGTTAGTTAAAATGGTAGGGCTAGTAAGAAGTAGGTTTTGGATGGAGGACATTTCCTTTGGACTTTTTGACGCTGGACGAGCACCCATAGTTAGTTTTGTTAGGCCGGAAACATCTGCTTAGCAATAGGGATAGGTAGGCCTTTATTACATTATTATTTAATAATACCCATGAAAATATCCGCAGTCCATACTACGCCTTCTGGTTCACCACAGCTGACATTAAACAGATCTTATCAAGGTGGATCATCCTCTACGTTTTGGAATGCTATGACATCGCTGGGAAAGGAGGCACTTAAGGGTCTCATTCAACTAGATGCCTGACTGCCACCTCTGCCCAGCAGAGTTGAAGTCCCTCTCTTGGAAATTTGCAAAGCAGCCACGTGGGCATCGTTGGGCATGTTTGCTACTTATTACTGCTTGAATTCCCTGTCAAGAAAGGACACTCGCTTTCGTTGAGCAGTCCTCCAGAGTTTTCTGCTTTATGTGGTGTCCTCTCGCTCTCCCCCCCCCCCTTGCCTAGAGATCCCTTCTGCTATGGGAATCTGTCATAGATGAGTAATCTGTGGGAATGAAGACTCCATTAAAAGCACCAGTTACTTACCTTGCAGCAATGTTCTTTCTGAAGGGTGGTCCTCCCGTAGATTCCTCAATACCCTGCTTCTCTTGGCAGATAGCTCGTACACCTAGTCTATTCTGTGGGCTCTTCGCAGCTGAGTGCTAAGGAAAAGGGGCTTAACTGAGGTCTTGGGGCACAACAATTCAATATAGACTGGCCATGATGTCCTGTCTGGTGTAGGGTATGTATCTGCACCAAGCAGAGCAGACATGGAGCTCTGCTGTGCCCTGTGGTGATAAAAAAAAGTTTCCAAAGGCAGCTGGTGCTGGAGATAGAATAGGTAGAAACACCCTTCAGAAAGAATGTTAAGTAGTGGTAAATAACTTGTTCTATAGCCCCATTGGTATGTGTCTTCTTCATAATGAAAATGATTTGTGTACTTGATCCACATCCTGTATAAATGTCTAGGTTAAGGAATGGGGAGAAATTAATTCCCAGATAATTTTGAAGAATGATGCTTGTGAGATGGTTGTATGTGTTTCTGAGTTAAAATAAAGTAGCTGACAAAACATCAGCTATAACTTGGGCCTATGACATGCATTTGATACCACTATTATATGAGAAATGTCTGTTATCCAAACCGAGCTCCTTTTCCATTGAAGTATATTAAACAAAAAAGTGTTATTCACCAACGGGCTTTTCATTGAGCTTTGATAATGATTGTTGCATGTCCAGCTTTTCATACTTTACCTTAGTAAGGCAGGGAGAATGGTCTATGCAACTGAACAAATGCCTATTTAGAACTTACTTGATGTGATTGGTATCATGGACATGAAGATTTAATGGGCTACACGTGAAGAACAAATGCTGCTCAGCTTCAAAATGTTCTATTCAAATAATCCTTCACAAGAGATGTCTCCTCATCATTGTGCTCATGTACAAAGACCATGTGCAACAAAAGGCCCCCCCATATTAGCATGAATACGCAACACTACCTTGTCGGATTGTTCAGCACATTATTTTGGATATGTTCTACCTTTTAATAGTTTAATTGACATTTGCCACTGTCATTGAGAAATTGCATACCTGTACAGTATCATTTTGCAGTATGTGGGGATTTCTTGTGCTTTGTAATAGGTGCCATATGAGGGCATACTTATTTCAATTCATGGGACATTTAAATACTCACACGTTTCATGTGCAAACCGGGCTGAGCTTAGATAATGTCAGTATAAAGCACCTAACTGCATTTTCCATTTATTTATCGTTCATTTGTTTGCTTGTTAGGCGCTTATACAATAAGAAATACTGTTTGAAAGCACACACAGGGCAATGAGGGAGCAAAGGAGGGAAATACATTACAAGACAATATTTAAGAGCAGATATTTCTGCACATGCAGAAAGGAAGAGGGAAGATGGGGTAAGTGCTGGGTAGTCCGAGCTCGTGGAAGCGCCAAAGACGGAATGCTAGGAATGTTGAGTGCTACACTGCCTGGGCCACGGGTGGTGGGAGTGCGAGCCTCCAGAGCGGAGGGTGTGCAGATGCAAAGTGCTGTAGATAGACAGGAACTTTGAAGAATTGGTGTGGGAGGTCAAGGCCCTGATGATGCATAAGGGCCAAGGACATCGATTCAGCAACTCTGGGATTAGCAGAGGAGAGAAGAAGCAAAGGAGGAAGAAAAGAGGAAAATCTTAAGGGGCTTCTTAAGGAGCTTCCGAAATTTTAGAAGATCCTGCTGAAGGTGCAGGTGGAGGGGGGAGGCTATTCCAAAGGAAGGAGCCCGCAGAGGAAAGTGAGCGACGCCCTGCCCTCTGTTTAGCAAAACACTTTACACACAAAGAGTTGGTGCCAGAGGAGAGAAGTGGTCTAGTGGGAGAGTATTTAGTGAGATAAAGTTGAAGATAGTGTAGTCCGCGGGCACAGACAGCCTTGTGGATGATGCAGAGGGATTTGAATTTAATCTGTACAGCAACCGGGAGCCAGTGAAGACTTTTTAGTGCAGGAGAGATGCGGTCCATGGGCTTAAAGACAAGGATAAGTCTTGCTGCCCTATTCTGGATAAGCTGGAGGGGTCACAGAGTGGAAGAAGGAAGATTCAGAAGGAGGCTGTTACAATAGTCCTGTCTAGAGAGAACCAGGGCTTGAGTCGCATTCAGCCTCTGAGGGGAAAGTGATAAAAGGTAACATTTCTTTGAGAAGGAATAGCTGATAGTGGGACTTCTTGGCGTTGTCCTGAGTGTGAGGGAGGAAGGAGATTTGAAGATGATGCCAAGGTTTCTGGCTTCAGTTGAAGGCGCAGAGGGAGGGCTCGAGGAGGAAGGCCAGAGTGAGGGGAAGAAGGAGGGAGCAGGGGTCCCAATGGGAAGGATTTCAGTTTTACAGGCATTGAGGCAGAGATCATTGGAGGCGCACCAGGATTGGATGGCAGATGGGCGGTCAGGGATGATGGAGGGTGCAAGTTGGTCAGCAGGGAGTTTGAGGAAGAGCTGTGTGTTGTCTGTGTAACACTGGAAGTTAGAGGAGATGATGCGTGCAAGGAAAATGTTAAAGCGCCAGCGGGGAGAGTATTATAGAGCCCTGGGGGACACCACAGGTGGAGATGAAATTAGGAGAGAATGGGCCCAGGATGACTTGGGAAGACTTTGTGTCATAAAACCATGAAATAGTCTGTGGGATCACAGAAGACTGTAAATCTTTCAGAGCCAATATTCAATTGATCCTTCGCATTCCAGGTAACCATAGTGAGCCAAGTTGTGGTGGATTTGTGATAGGTTTTTTTGTGTTTAGAAATCTGCTCAGGGTACTAGATTCTTTTAAATAGTACAGTGAGAAGGCACTAGATGTGGTTCATGATTGGCCATTCCCCACCTTCATCGGTCTCTTACCTCAGTGAATTTTAAATGTACGTTTTTCCAGAAATGTTGCCAAACCTGTTGAATCGCCCATCTAACTTAAGGGTATGATTTTCAAGCAATATCCTGAGGATATTTAACACTTGGTTTTGTTTATTTTTCTCCCTATAGATGTATAATTTCACAAATTTTGCAATGGCTTTGAATGAACTAGATAAAGAAATGGAAAGCATTATTCCCAAAACTGACTGTAGGCTGCGACCTGATATAAGAGCAATGGAAAATGGAGAAATAGGTAATGCGATTACATATGGTTGTACTGCATAGAAATGTTTGGAAATGTTTACTTCGCTGTTTGGGATCTCTTCCTGAACATGTTGCAAAGTACTGCTTCAGGTTTATAATGGCCTACTCTGTATGTAATATTTATAATGTATTCCTTCCCCCCATATATTCCTAATTTTAGACCTTTGCCCCCACGCCAGCTGATCTTCGGAAACCTTTCCGCAGCCGGCATTGAGCCTCCCATGATTCTGAGCATATGTGTAGAACCCACTGTGCCCCATGACCTCAGTTATTATTATTATTTTTTGTTATGCACTCAGCACACTGTTTTTAGAATGCATCTTATTACCTGAGATTTTCAAACTGCATCTTGCCCATTTCTGCAAAGACCTTTGGCTTAAAGCTATGTAAGGACTGCAGGAGCAAGAAGACCTTCTCAGACCCCAATCTCATGTCCCACTTGTGCATGAGGCTGATGCTTCTGCCAGCTGATCACTTGAAGACCCTCCAGAAGCACACTGCTAAATTGTTCAATGCCTTTCAAAAGTGTAAGCCTCAGACCTCTTCTTGCTCTTTGGCCTCAGGGACCTTTTCTTAAATGCTCAGAGGATCAGAGAAGGAAAGTCAGTTGAACCTGAAGAATCTTGCTCTTCCAAGAAAGATCCAAGGAAGGATAAAAAAAGAGGAATCATTAAAGAGATCTCACTCACGCAGCTTATCTCAAAACTCCCTTTTCCCCTCCCGAAAACAGCATCTGAGGGCATATCATTTTAACCTAAAAAACATGTACCATTTCCCACAAGCTTACTGAAAATGGAAGAGTGGGAGTAGTTCAAATGTTATGGTTGACCTGTTTTTGAGTGCCTCTTGGCTTGCAGTCCCGACCCGAAGCCCACAGTGGGGATATGGCTCACTGCGACTTCAATGGCTGGCATAGGTACCTAATTAAGCAAAGACAGGACGCCAGCAAATGTAGTCCCTTATTCAATAACAAAAAAGGCTGCATGGTACCATTCAACTCATGTATTTAGTGCCAAAGTCTCAGCTCCCTCTTTCAATGCAGAGTTATTTGCCTCATTTTCAAGCATTGAAGCTGTGGTGCAAAGTCTTCTGACCGTGACTCTGATGTCAGCGCCATAAAACGCATACCTCTCTGGAGTTTTTTCTTGTCTCAAGGACCCTGTTTTTGGCAGAATCTGGGAAATCTTTAACAAGAAAGCAGGTCGGAGAAGGTGACTGATTTCCAGAGTCATTTTAATTTGAGGACACCAACACAGCTGCTTTGGCAGACGACCTTCATGACGGCAGTGGGCTGTACTGACCTCTTGAGCTGAACTTTATGCAGGCCGTGCCACATGGAAATCAATGCTGCCTTCCTTAAGAACAGGGCCAGGGTGGTGGAGTTCTTAGGGATGTCTGCCCTTTCTAGGTCTGTGGCCCATTATGACTAAATGTGCATGGGGCAGAGTGTTGGCCCTGCGTTTGGTGTGTCCCTGCTGCCCTTGTACTGCTGCTAGAGTCTGCCTTCTGTGTTTGCTGAGGAGGCGAAGCAACTTTACCTACACTCGCCCTCCCGACGCGGTGCATCGCAGAGTGTTGGCTGAGTGTTAGCTGCAGTGGTAGCAAATGGAAGCATCTCCACCCGCTGGCAGTCTTCAGAGGACCCGAAGTCAAGCCCGGCTGCTTTCACTGCGGGACGCGATGAAGACGCCCCTGCCAGTGTCTGGCCGTCTAAACGAACAGCGCCCCAGTGAATCGTTCAATCTGAAGAATGGTCCTCTACCAACAGGTACTAATTGTGATTTCTACCCTGAGCCCGCGAATATGTGTGACCCCATTTCCTTTGCTGTTGACACAGTATCCCTGAATCTTATAACACACGCGGTGGACATGGCGCTCCCGTCCGCGAATCTTAACAGTGCCTTTTCCGCCTTCCTTATGACGTCAAAACAAACTGACTTGGTACGCCAAAAATCCTTTTGCGCAGATAATGGGGGGGGGTCATGTGAAAATGAGCAAGTAATCTTCACAAATGAAAATGCTCAAAAAGTAAAGTTGGTCTTGAGTATACCAAATTTTCTAGAAAAGGCTAATTACATAGAAAGACCTGCTCCATTGAATAACTCTGCTTGTAATGCTCAATGTATTCAATATACAAAAAAAAGAAGCACCTCTGTTGCAGATCCAACATGCCTAAAATGGCACTTTAAACGACTGGAAGTTTGACAAGCACTCATAAACAAACCAGAGTTCCCTGAAGTACAACTCAAAAATGATGCGTCAAGAGGAATGAAACAACTGTCTTTATGTCAGATTTTGACTTGTTGGAAGGTACCGAGGCCCTACAACCTGAGACTAGTAACGAACTGCTGTGTGAGATAGGGGCCGTAAATTAGGGTACGTTGCTGTTTCCAAGTGGGAAAGGGGTCACTCATGATCTTGGAACCGTGGAGAACTTATGTTCCTTGGAAGAGAGCGAGGAACTGCCAACCCCTGCTTTAATTGATTCTAGCACAGCTCTGAATCCTCCAACGTTCACTCAACCCCAACTACCCAGTGTCCTAGAATCCTCCTACCTTAGAACGGAGAATGAGAAAATCAAATGACTCCAATGTTGGCGGCTCGCTTAACGAAAGACATTACAGATTTAACTCTGCAGTTAGAAACAGGTGGACGAAATGGCAAGCGGCTTTGTTTGGACTTAGTCGAGCCTGCAGACTGTAGTCAATCCTGCCAGGTGAAAAAATGTAAACCTACTATATCACCATCGACTTTGATAACTTCAACTGAAAAAGAAAATGGTTCTCGTCATATGCTTGCAGCTGAGGCTCAGCCTTTTGCTCATGTTCCTGCAACTTGCGCCTTGTTGAATCCAAACACAATTCAGCAGCAATCGATAAGCATTAACGATGAGTCTAGTGAAGAACTTGACTCATATTCAACGGGATTGTAATGAAGGAATCCAGAGTGCACAATTTGCCCAACTGCAAGCCAGCATAATCTCTGCAGTTACGATCACGCTGACACCCTATCTAAAGCTGCATGAAAACTTAAATGATAATTATAAAGATCAGTCAACACTAATCGCTTTAGTGAACTCAAAATTGATCCATATAGAAGCCTCCATGGAAGCAACGAGAGAACGCAGAATGAAAGATAAAAATCTAGTCTGTGTAATTCTAAAGTCTTTCATTGAACTGGCTCCGGACGCCAGATCAGATTAAAGAATTTTTCTAGGAGGAGTCTGTGAGATAGCCTTGCAAATAAAATCAGAAGATTTTTCACCTATATCTGAGCCGCTAACTTAGCACACTGTAGATTCTCTTTGGACCTTAGCTACCTCTGGCCAAAACAGCCATGAAATATCTACGAAGTTGAGAAACCAAACAAATGAGGAATGTGTGCCCGTGGACAATCCTCAAGCAGCTAGCGTGACACAAATTCAGCAGTCTGCTCTCTTAGATTCTGAGGTGTAAACATCACATACTACCATGCGTGGAATCCGGATAACGGTTGTTACCACTACATCTGTAACAAAGAATCTCAATCTACTTGCAATACTGCCAACTACTCAATGTTTGGCCCTTTGTTTAAAGAAAGGTCAACTAACATTGTAAAATTGTCAAAGGTGCCACAAGTAAAAAAAAAAAAATGCCCACCCTGCGAAATTCCACTTAACCATCAAGTACACAGAATTTCGTCTGAAATTTAAAAGCTGTCCTGGCATGATTTTCGACGATATCTACAGCTACCTCAAATTGTAGATCCAAAAATAATCACTTATGAAAATGCAAAAATTACTAACAGCCAAGGTGTAATGAACCTTGCATCGGAATCACTGGACAACGTATTGCTACAGCTCTCGACATACGAGGACATACAAAGAAGAATCTGATGAAAATGTTCACAGATGAGCCCAGTGAAGACAAGTAGAACATCGTTATGCTTGTAAGAATGTGGTTCCTACTCCTAATTCTCCGTTCTGTATGCTGGCAGAGAAACGAGCTAAGATTGTCTCGAACCACCGTACGCGTCCCTTCTGGACTTCGCGGTCCCTGACCCATAGAGGACTGAACTCAGCAGTACTCCCAACATGGCCGCTGAACACAGAACGCTGTTTGCCAGTCTCTGCGTTGTATGCTCTGCGTTCTACAAAGCAGACACGGCCCTGCGTGTCTCAACGCTACCGCTTGCAGTAGTCAGACGTGTGCTGCTGTAGTTCGTACAGCGATTACCTCTGATTTCTGGTTCCCAGTCCGCTGAATTTCCTCCTCTTTCTTCCTTCCC
The DNA here is from genome assembly GCF_040938575.1 of Ambystoma mexicanum. Lineage (NCBI taxonomy): Eukaryota > Metazoa > Chordata > Amphibia > Caudata > Ambystomatidae > Ambystoma > Ambystoma mexicanum. The sequence continues at coordinate 422,471,155 of NC_090933.1, read as the reverse complement.
TTTTTGTCCACACCTTGCATTCCTGGATTGCCTTTGCACTCTTCCGAGTGCGCACCTCGCCATTTCCTGTACTTCTTCCCGGACATCTGAACGCTTCCTGGAGACGGGTTACGAACCGCACGCTGGAACCCGAGGACTCACGCACAGGGTTATACAAAACCCGAACTGTGCGAAAGAAGACTTCTTCGAAGATCACGAACAACCAACACAGACAGGTGAGAAGGGGGGGAAACCTGTGACAGATTGAGACGCCAACAAACTGATACAGTTACGGAAATTGAGCCTGCAGTTCAAGACCTCATGCGCGGCATGCAGGAATTAACAACAGAAGTTCAAAATCTTAAGGCCGAAAATGCTGCATTGAAACAACTAGTCCTGTCACGTGACTCCGCGACCAAGGAAAGTGTGTTGCTGGCCGGAGTAGTGGATAAATATGATGGCTCATCAAAGAACCTTCGTGGCTTCCTCGATTTGTGTTTAGTACATTTTACCTTTAAGCCCTACTACTTTTCCACCCCCAGGGCAAAAGTGGGCTTTATGATTTCACATCTTTCGGGAATGCATTAACTTGGACAACTCCCTTTAGTTAATTCGGGGGATGCCCTCCTGGATGACTATGATGGTTTCGTGCGGGCGCTAAAGACCATGTTTGATCACCCAGAACAGGTTTACAGTGCCCAAGAATGTTTATTGGACTTTCAACAAGGATCCCAGGATATGCTTACCTATGTAACATGCTTTAAACAACTTTCCAAGGAAGCAGACTGGTCCTCTGAGGCTTGGTTCACCCTCTTTCAGAGAGGTTTGAATGAAGAGATAAAAGATGAGCTAGCCAGGGTAGCTCGCCCAGGTTCCTTCCAGGCTCTCATGGATCTCTCCTTACAAATAGACTTTTGTATCCAGGAAAGAAAGGCGGAAAAGAAGAAGACTAAAATGCCCTACCAAAAGACCTCCACAGAACCTTCTTCTAGACCTGAGCCTGCTTCTTCCCCGACAACGGACCCAGAACCCATGCAACTAGGAGCCTTCCGCGGACCCATAACCCCACAATAAAGGATGCGATGGATTCACACTGGTCTGTGCATGTACTGTGCCTAGGATAAACATCTTGTGAGAGAATGTCCTATAGCCCCTCCACGGCATTCGGGAAACACCAGCTCCCGATCCTAGATGGAGCACAGCTTCGGGAGAGAGATGTTTGCTCCACATCTATTCCATCCTTGAACTCTCCTGGACAAAACAATCTTGTGATTCTGCAGGCCTTTCTATCGTCTTCCAAGAAAGAATCTTATCCCATTCTGGCATTAGTGGATTGTGGGGCCATGGGGATATTCATAGATCATGATTGGGTCACTACCCATAACATTCCATATGAAACACGAGACATCATGCAACCTGTAGAGGCCATTGATGGAAGACCTCTCTCTTCAGGACCCATAACCCTTCAAACCAAAGAGACCCTGCTTTCTATAAACCACCATCAAGAGAGGATCCAATTCGACATCATAAGATCTGCCCATTACCCAATGGTACTGGGTATGCCCTGGTTACAGAAGCACAACCCCTACATCAACTGGGCAGCTGGATCCTTGTTTCTTGGTTCCGAACATTGTATGTCTCACTGTTTATCCCGAGGTTCCTCGTCAAGATCCTCTGAAGATAAGCAAACGAACCAGCAAGGTCCATTCACTGTCACAAATATCATCCAGGTTCCCAGGGCCTATCAGGATTACACTGATGTGTTCTCGACTGCCATAGTTCAGGCCCTTTCCCCTCACTGACCCTAATACTGCGCTATTGATACTGAACCCTCTGCAGTGATTCCTTTTGGAAGGATGTTCATTTTATCAGATGCTGAGAAAAGAACCCTCCGAGAATACCTGGATACCAACCTGGAAAATTGTACTATACGTCCATCCAAATCCCCGGCGGGAGCTTGGTTGTTTTTTGTCCCCAAGAAAGATACCAAGGAGCTTAGGTCTTGCCTTGATTATTGTGATCTTAATGCACCCTCAAGGACCCCTACCCATTGCCATTGATCTTGGATATCCTGGAAGCGGTAAGAGGAGCTGTAGTCTTCACGAATTTAGATCTCAGCGGTGCCTACCATCTGATCCGTATAAAGGAAGGTGACGAATGGAAAACAGCCTTTAGAACACCCTTTGTCATTTTAAATACTTGGTTATGCCCTTCGGACTTGCCAATTCCCCAGCGGTCTTCCAACGTTTTATGGACCGGATGTTCTCCGATATGCTGTTCCTCTTTGTCATAGTATACCTGGACGACATACTGATATACTCCAAGGACCATCTGAAGCATGAAGAACATGTTAAAGCAGTTTTACAGCGTCTACGTGAACATAAGCTCCTGGCTAAACCAGAGAAATGCCTTTTCCATGTGTCTACTGTTCACTATCTCGGATTCGTCCTTAGCCCAGAGGGAATTGGAATGGATCGCTCGAAAGTAGACTCCATTCTATCCTGGCCTGTTCCAACTACTGTGAAACAAATTCAATCCTTCCTGGGGCTTGCTAACTTCTACCGGAAATTCATACCTTCTTTTTCAGAGATAGTACATCCGATCATTACATTGTTGAAGAAGGATACACCCTTCCACTGGACAGCACTCCAAGATGAGGCGTTTCAACGGTTAAAGTCGGAGTTTACACAAGCCCCCATCTTCGCTCAACCTGACATTTATCGACCCTTCCTAGTGGAAACTGATGCCTCTAACTACGCCATCAGGGCAGTCCTAAAGCAGGAATTTCATGACAAGCTAGAACACCCCATCGCCTAGCTTTCTCGCACCTTGACTCCTAGCGAAACCCACTATTCTGTTTTGGAAAAGGAACTACTAGCCATCCGCAACCCTTCACAGATTGGCGTCATCTACTCCTGGGAGCGAAACATCCTGTTCAGGTCCCACAGACCATCGGAATCTTCAAGTCCTGCAATCCCTGGAATGTAGGAACAGTCGTCAAGCCCGTTGGGCCGTCTTCTTTGGCCAGTACCAGTTTCAAATCCATCATGTTCCTGGAACACACAACAAAATAGCTGACGCCTTATCCAGACGTCTTGACTATGAAATTCTTGAAGACCGATCCTTCCCAAAGATGTTTCCCCACACAATATTTGTTGCCCAAGCAATCAGTCTCCTAGAAGACATTCGAATTCAAACCCAGTCCTCTGGGATCTGGAAGGAGTTTAATGGCAAGAATCGATGGAACCTCAAGACGAAGGACGGATATTTGTTCAAGGACAATTGCCTGGTCATCCCCACGCAGAGACTACGACAAAGGATCACAAGCCTATGTCATGATACCCTTCATTCAGGACACCGTGGCATCACCAATACCCTCCGTCTAATACAAAGACAGATTCGGTGGCCGAAGATGAAGGATGATGTACAGCATTACATCAAACCTGTGCAGTCTGCACTCAAAACAAACATAACAAGAAACCGGCGGGTCTCTTGCTCAAACCAGCGCTTTCCAATAAGGCCTTGGGAATTCATCGCTACGGACTTTATTGTGGAACTACCACCTTCCAGGGGATACACAACTATTATGGTTACCATTGATTTATTCACTCACATGGCTCATTTTACACCTTTATATAAACTACCATCCTCCTCTGAGCTTGCCAGAATCTTCCTGGAACACATATTCCGACTTCACGGATTACCCTCCAAGATCATATCTGACAGAGGACCCCAGTACATATCTCAGTTCTAGAAACACTTATGTCGTATACTAGGTATCCAACGTGCCCTATCCTCAGGTTATCATCCACAGACCAATGGAGCTACTGAACGCGTGAACCAAACTCTGGAGCAATATCTTTGCTGTTTCGCCACCAAGGTCCAGGACGATTGGTCACTTTTAATACCCGTGGCTGAATTCGCCTACAATAATTCGGATCACTCGGCTGTCAAAACCAGCCCCTTTTTCTGTAGCCAAGGAGTCCACCCTTCGGTTCTACCATCCATACTCCCACATCCACCCCAGTTCCTACAGTTGACTCCTGGATTGAAACCCTCATCAACGTACACAAAGAAGCAAAAGAAAACCTCGAAAAGGCCCGAACAAACGCCAAACACTATGCAGACTCTAAAGGAAGACCAGGGCCTTCATACGCAGTAGGTGATAAGGTCTGGCTATCCTCGAATCTACTGCCTCGACACTTACAACAAAATAAATTGGCTCCCCGGTACTATGGCCCTTTTTCCATAAAGGAAATCATTAACCCAGTGGCCTTCCAACTCAAACTACCAGAATCCTGGAAGAGGATCCACCCAGTTTTTCACACTTCCTTGTTGAAAGCATATGTCCAGATCTCCCGGGCTGCTCCAAGATCTACCCCTGTGGTTGTCAATGATCAGTTAGAATACGAAGTGTCCAGAATATGTGACTCCAGGTACAGACGTGGTCAGCTACAGTATCTAGTCGAGTGGAAGGGGTACCCTCCCAGTGAACGCACCTGGGAACCAGTCTCAAACATAAATGCCCCCAGACTGCTCCGAAGGTACCACCTTATACACCCGGGCAAACCCGGAGGAACTTGGTTTCGGAGGAGGCATGCTGTCATGAACCACTGTACGCGTCCCTTCTGGACTTCGTGGTCCCTGACCCAAAGAGGACTGAACTCAGCGTTACTCCCGACATGGCCGCTAAACACGGAATGCTGTTTGCCAGTCTCCGCGTTGTACGCTTTGTGTTCTACAAAGCAGACACGGCCCTGCGCATCTCAACGCTACCGCTTGCAGTAGTCAGACGTGTGCTGCCGTAGTTCGTACAGCGATTACCTCTGATTCCTGGTTCCTGGTCCCCTGAATTTCCTCCTCTTTCTTCCTTCCCTTTCTGTCCACACCTTGCATTCCTGGATTGCCTTCGCACACGTCTTCCGAGTGCGCACCTCGCCATTTCCTGGACTTCTTCCCGGACATCTGAACACTTCCTGGAGACGGGTTACGAACCGCACGCTGGAACCCGAGGACTCACACACAGGGTTATACAAAACCCGAACTGTGTGAAAGAAGACTTCTTCGAAGATCACAAACAAACAGCACAGACAGGTAAGAAGGGGGGAAACCTCTGACAAAAATATCATTGTGGACGAGTTGACCATCGCAACCATCCACATTGATGGAACAAATGATTTGGCACTGAAGACAAGATCCTCAAAATCTTTGTTACATCAAAAATGATGTTACAAAGAGTGCTGGCAAACAGAATTTAAAGTTGCATTTGGGTCCACCAAAGACTGGTGGTAGGTTGTGAGAAAAATATCCTGCTTTCCATCTTGTAACATTTTTTTGCTGAGGCGGCTAAATGAGTGGGTATGAGATTCTGAAACCTTTGACCCTCGACAAACGGGTTTTGTCAAGGCAGTAGGGTGTAACTTAAACCTGCATCTACTGAGCCTTTTAAAAATGAAGACCCTGAGGGGTGATTGTAAAATCTACCTTGAATGTATTGACATAGAACAGGCGTGCGATCGAATTAGTAGTGAGCGCATGTGGGAAAAAATGTAAAATTTGAGATTTCCAAGTGACCTGTCCGCCATCAACGATCTGTATACAGGGACATCACTGCAAGTAAGGCCTGACCAAGATGAGCTTCTGACCAGCAGCATTCTAACGCATAAGGGATTGAAGCAAGGTTGTTCCCTTGCTGTGGCCTTATTTAACATCTTTATCTCTGATCTGCGTGATGTCATAGATCCTGCCCCTCCATGCTCACCTAAGATCTTTGGCTACATGATAGGATGTCTCCTGTATGGTGATGATGTGGTTATCTTGGACAGAACCCAGCTTGGCCTCCAAAGGAAACTAGAAGTACTAAAACCGTATGTAGATCGTAATGGACTGAACATCAATGCTAGCAAGTCAGAAATTCTAATCCTAGAAAATAGAAGAGGTTGAAATCTAAACAAGCACAGATTCTGGCCAGTCTTGGCTATACAATATCTTGGTGCCATAATAAGCGTAAGTCCATCTGAAATTGGAAGGAGTATTTGGAAAGTAAACTTAAAAACATAACTCATCAGGGCGTTCTAATTGGGGAAAATATGGAGTTTTCACTACAACCAGTCATCCAATTCTACAGTCATTAAGTGACACTGGCTATTTCTTATGCTGTCAAAGCTTGCCTTAACTTACCACGGGAAACATGGGAGCACTTTGAGGGAAAATTCTGGAGACTGATCCTGTGTTGCCAAATGCCGTCCCGATGGCAGTGTTAGGCACTATCCTGTGCAGTTCCCTTAAGGAGCACTACAGAAGATTAGGACTACAGGTGAGAACAATACATCCCCTTTGGTATCAGTCTGTACCACAAAGATTTAGTTGGTAGCTGTGGCTGTGCAGTCAGACTTATCTCAAGAGGGAGATGAGCAGTATTCAGGGTTTACACAATAGGCCTTCAGTACTATGGAACAAGGAAACATTGCCCAATGCTTTGTAGTAAAAGGAATATAGATATTTATTTTATACACTTCCAATTAGACACATCTAACACAGTTTCTTAAAGCAAGTTAAATTCGGTCCAAGAAAGTATACACAACTCCCTAGTTAAATTGTAGACAAGTTTGAGCAAGAGTGAAAACTGAGCAAAACTGCGCAGTGCAAACCAAACACAAATGGCACTCTAGCAATTTCTCACAAGGGAGGGAAAGCACAGGTTATACAGAGATATATTCTTACACACCCTAGCAATACTTTCCATAAGTTTGTGAACCAGTTTAAGCAAGGCAGTGCATCAGTATAGAACATACTTAAATGAAAACTGAGCAAAATGGCATTTCACAAGGTTTAAAAGTGGGGAGGAGAGGGTGGTTATAAGAAGTAGGTGCACCAACACATTTCTAGTTGAAAAGCAATCTAGAGAAGGCAGTTCTAAAAAATTTAGCCAGGGTCAGTAGGCCTGTGCCAGAGTCAGTGGTACAGGGCAAGTGCCCAGGAGCAACATTTGCTTGTAGCTGCAGTCAAGTCTTTGGTTAACGATTTTGAAAAGGTGGATGCAGAAGGTGAAAGACAATGTTGAGAGAGGGGCGGCCAACCCAAAAGGTAGGTAAAGGATTTAAAACACCTTTAGCCCTACCACGCAGAAAGGGCGGCCTGGCGGAACAGTGTACCTTAAAATGAAGAAGTGGCTCCCTCAGTGGCGGTTGTTCCTGGTAGTTCCTGCAGTTCGGGGGGTCCAGCAGAGGAAGAGAGGCTCTCATTGTGGAAGAAGGTTCGAGTTACTGCACTACCCAGGGATGAAACAAGCTGCAGTGCTGCCCGACGAATAAAAGGTACACTCCTTTAAATCGCGGTCCGGGTGGACTGGTGCCTCGCTATCCGGCCTCCAAGTACAGGATACTGGCGATTCGACCAAGGCAGGTCCGGGAGGGCGATTGGCAAACTGGTTGGCCCCACCAGCTCAAGGGAAGAAAGCTCTTTCAGATGAAGATCTTCTCTCGTTGTGTGGAGAAAAGTGGTGAGACGCTGCAGCAGGGCTTCACTGGTGGTTCAGTCGTTGCAGATGTCTTTGGCTTCTCTCCTCTTCGGCTTCTTAGTTCCAGTGGCGACGTCTTGCTCTTCCAGTCCTCAGGACCCTGCTTTTATGCAAAAAGAGCCCCATTCATACAGCTTGGCTGTCACTCACACAGTGGAATGGTCGGTCATCTTGGCGAGAGACCCTCCAGCCTATCAGGATAGAATGCGACTTGGGTTGCTGGGGCAACCCTGTCCAGGGGTCCTACTCCCCCTCCCTCACAATGGACCTATCCCAGACTCAGTGGCGCCAAAAGGAGGGCTTCTTGGCAGAATCCCTCCAAAAGGACGAACAAAGGATCCCTGACCTGGGTTAGTAGTTTAGAGAAAGACACGAGAAAGAAGTTATATTAAAGTTCTGGCAAATAAAACCTACCGGAGTAAAGTTAATATTAAAATACACCCGAGGTATGGTAGAGGCTGTCGGCAAATGTTGTAGCCTCGAACAATGGGAAAATCCCATAGGGAAATATTTGCGGTCGAATATTTACGGTAGTAACCACTGCCACCAGCCAGAAAAACTTTTGAGAGAGGGACTGTATGGTACCCTCCCGAAAATGAACATAAGGGAAAAACTATTAACTCTTTCCAGTTCCTCCATAGTAAAATGGGTTGTACTGGGTTAGTTCATAAAAATCGACTAGTTAAGTCAATGGGGACTTTACATGTCCTGGGAGACAGTAGTAAGTCCCAGGGTATGGAGTCTATGTTTGGGGGTCGCTACGACACCCCTGTGTCACTGCACGAAGGGTGCTGTGTAACACATGTGAATAAAGATGGTTCCTATGGAGTTGAGAGAAACCCCATAGACATTAAACACAAAAATAGCCCAGTACACACATAGCAAAAATGCCTAAGAGTGGGAAAAAGAGTCTCACTCTTAGCAGGAGAAAAAAACAAACACTTCAAATCCAGCAAAGCTGCTGGTGGTCTCTATAGGTAGGGGAAATTAGCCATAGAATGAGAATTCTCCCTAACAGGCAGCAATAAGATACAAGATTGCCCTCTTCTCTTTACATGCAAGGGTTGTTTGGAAATCCTCCTCCTTTATATCAAACTACAGGACCCTAATTACCCAACACCATTTGAGATCCTAATAGCAAATACTGCAATTACCCCTAATGGGTCCTTGAACATGTGAATGAATTGATGCAGTGTTATTTTGGCAAACCTGGGACTAAGCATTGATACTTTGACTCGAAATCCCACCTTGGTGAAAAATACTCTATATGCCGACGACTAGAGAGATTCAGAATCAAAGAGGGCAAACTCGAAAGTGCACACTCTATCTAAAACATTAACAGGACGAACCAACGTTAAACCTAGATACCTGAAAAGATCTCCAAGTGTAAAAGAGATCTGTTTCTTAGATTTCAGCTAAATGTCTTACATACAAAGTCGACTCTGCATAGATATAGAATGACAGAGTCTGATACCTGCAGACTATGTCGCACAGAAGCAGAAACCTTAAATCATATTATCTTGATCTGTCCTGAGTTAAGAAACTGCAGAACACTGCACCTCCATAGTCTACTGTCTGAAAAACTTGGAGTTGATGCAGATGTACGGTGGGAGGCCTTGTATGGTAGAGGAAATGTGGGGGTGACCTATGCTTTGGGGAAGTTTTTGAAGATGGTTTTTAAAAAAAAATGCACAGATCTGGATGAAGTGAAATGGGATAAAAGGGGTGGGAGGTTTGGGATAGCAATTAAATAGGGAAAGGGGGGCTTGAGAGGGAAACCCCCCACCCCCCAAAATATAAGAAAGTTTGTTTTTGTTTCATCAATTAAAACTTTTGATTAAAAAAAATAATGGAAAGAAAAACCCTGGCAGTAAAAGAACACAGAACCGAGATTAAGGCCCTTGTAAAGACTATCTCCCCTTCGGTCTAGCTAATGCAGATACAGTTATGACACTGTGACAAAAGTATAAAAAAGGTTGTCAAAGTCCCAATTTTTTTGTTTATGGGGGAGCAATTCTCAAACGGGACGAGAGACGTGCAAAAAGGGGGGGTGCCTAAGAAAGGCACTGAGAATTAATTACCCCTCATAATTCCACACTAGGAATAGTAGAGATTGAGTGATTATAGTAACACACAATTTAACATAACCCAAACATTTCTCAAAAACAGACAAAAAATACTAGTTAGCACAGGAAGGCAGAATCAGCAGAGTACATGAAATATAATTTTAATAATATAAATATTAAAAACTAGATCAATTCATACATATTAAGACACAGAACAAATGTCTAACCACTAAAACAGAAATAACAAAGAAAAAGGAGAAAGAAATGGGTGATATAGTGAACCCTATTTTCAAAAAGGAAGATTCTTTCAACTATAACGCCTATGTTTAGACATTATTAGAGACTTGAGGTGTCGACATGTTTCGGCCAAAAGGCGAATTAGACATTTTCTCAAGTGTCCATTTGGAGGTAAGTATTGTGGCCATCTTCAGGACAGATGATTTCTTCATACTACGTCTTGTGTATGATGTAGATGAAACATCGTAGATCTAAAAAGATGAATGCACAATTAGATTAGCTTGTGAAAAGGGAAAACTGCAAACTATTCAACAATCTAATTTTTGTATGAAAAAGATCTGCCTCCTGCTGGTGTCAACAGATGGTTACACTGTGCTGTTAAGATAAACACTTGATAAAATGCAATATTTGTAGTTTGAAAACATTTTTTTAAAAAAAGATTTTTGGGGGGAAAATACAAGACGAAAAACAAATGACATAACTACATTGTGTGACAGATAATTCAAAGTCAATCTCTTGTTTTCTCTTGGTAGAGTGTGACAGAGTCGGTGAAAAACTCATCCGTCTCTTAAAAATTACTTTTTTACGTCCGGGAGCACGTTGACCGTTGGGATCGTAAGTTCTGTGGCAAGGGTCATCTTGTCCTGTACATTAAGGAACCTTAAATTAGTCATTATAAATATAGGTACATATTAATTATTAGTATCATATTGATCTGTTACTAAATAAAGGTCCGATGATTTAGATAAGCCCTCACATGTACCTGATGCTATGTCACCCCTAGAGCACATAGAAACTAAAGAGGCATGCTAAGAAAAAGTGCTGATAGTATCTGTAAAACACTTACTATTAGTTCCGTGTTAACAGCACTCTTAAATATGTGCTGGTAATTCTGTAGGTGTAGGTGTCCCAGGTGGGAACCCGACTGGAATACCTCGGGACTCCTATCTTAAGTTGGAGGGTTGTTGAAGCCGTTTACTAAATAGGTCAGAAACAATAAATGTAGAAAACAGTCACCCCACGCGTCCTATAGGTGGAGGATTAGAGGCTACGGAAAATACCCTGAATTACTGACTTAAGGTACTTTAGTTCACTGTATTGCCGGATTTATCCAGGGAGAAGATGTAATAGCTTCTGAAACTTGCAGAGTATTCACAAGCCAACACACTGGATAGCAGGGGGCCTCGACTTAGTTCTTCGTTATAGTGCAAAATAAATTTGCAAAAAGACTGTTGAGAGAAACGTGTTTAGCCCTGTTCTGTGAGATAAACACATTAGCCCATCAAAATATATAGGGCTAGAAAAGCAAAACGAAACGAGATTTCAAAGCAAAACAGAACTACACGTTCTGTTTGAGTAAAATGCCCGGGACACTAACGAGTTCAAAGGAAAGGGGCTTACCTCTGCAGCGAAGAAAACGCTGTCTGCTGTGCGTGAAAACAGCTCCGCCTGAAAAGTTTGAGAGGAGACAGGTATAAATACGTCCTGACGTGGAAACGTGCGCAATACATATTGGTGACACAAAGTCACATGATTTTCAAAGGACGTGACGCTATGTGTAGTGCAACCTTTCTTAAAGGTGCATTACATTATACTGCAGTGATAACGATTTTAAGTGCGGAAAGAAGGAGAGCGAGCTAATGTAAACAAAGCTGATGTAAACAGGGTTACTTATAGCACAATGGTTTACAGCACATGAAGTGTATAGTTCACACCATTCATCAATGTATCATATGCAAATAAAGCGAGTCATACAGTGAAACGTTATTATGTGAGGAGGCTGATAAATAAACCAAGCCTAGTCACTGTATGGTACAGGAGTATCGAAAAACAGTTGAGGGAGAAGCTAGGAGCTTAGGTATAGGAGCTTTGTTGATCAAATACATTAATATTTACATCTTTCACGCACTTATGTCCGCTATTAGAGACTAATGAAGGCAAAATTGGATGTTAATACGGAGGTTATTCCAGGCAGATCAGAGAAGCGGAATGGAATTAAGTTAACAAATTGTTCCATTCGACAGATGAATTCAGACCTTGATTTACTGTGTTAACATTGTAAATCCATCTTTGTTCCGTTAAGCTCAGTGACAGATCTCTGTTGCCACCTCTAGGTGAGGGAGGTATTTTTTGAATTACAAACCACTGTAAATCTGTATACCTGTGTTTATGTTTAGCATTTGTATAGCGCACCAGGTACCCTAAGGTTTAAGGGCGCCTAGAAACGACAACACAAACAATACGAAAACATACAGGAGTGGAAACCAACTCCAAGATAAGTTCATATGCAGAAATCATACACATGTCTGGTCCGGTCTACGAAAGGAGTGCGGTTTCCAGCCCCTTTTTAAAGATTTCCACAGAGGTGGTAGTCCTCAATGTAACTACCAACGAGTTCCACTTAAGGGGTGCTGCTGACATGAAGGCTGAGTCTCTGGCTATGCCACGTTTGAAAACCAAAAAATCCAGAGTGTTTGTTTCATCCGAACGAAGGGATCGGATGTTATTTTTTACTGAGACTAGTTCTTTCAAGTAAAGTGGCATAACTCTGTGTAAGCATTTTTGAGTGATAAGGAGAAGCCTAAACATAATCCTGGTCTGCACCGGTAATCAGTGCAGGCTGCGCCGAGCCTCCGACACATGGTCTCTTGATAGGCCTTTCACTACCCTAACTGCGCCATTCTGTATGACCTGCAGCCGATGAATGTCCGATAACGGCAACCCTACAAGTAGACTACAACAATAGTCGATCTTGGAGCCGATTATGGCTCTTGCCAGGGTTTCGGCATTAGATCCTGAAATAAAAGGTCTAAGGCAGCGAAACAGCTTAAGAAAATATGAAGCAGATGAGACCAAATTATTCACTTGTGCGTTCATACTCAAATTTTTGTCCAGATAAATGCCTAGAGTTTTCACCTTACTCATAACCTCAATATGGCATCCATCTATGATGAAAGATTTGTAGCTGGAACCTAGCTTATCTAATTTGGCCTCTGAGCCAATGATAAGAAGCTCAGTTTTTGAACTATTTATGGCTAGACCATTCAGAACCATCCAATCCTGAATTTTCTTGTATATTTCATTAATTCTTGATTCGTCTTCTGCATGGGAACCAGATATGGGGATGACACATTGGGTGTCATCCGCATAATTTGCAAATATGATCCCCTCGTTCTCGAGCATCTGGAAAAAGGGAATCATAAATATATTATAGAAGCATGGCGACACGCAGGCTCCTTGAGGGGGACCCCATACGTCAGTACAGTCGGCTCTGCTTCTGCAATGTCACTGGCCACTCTGTTTTGTCTATTCTTCAAGAAAGAGATAACCCAATTAGTTGCTTCCTCCAAAAAATTGGCATTCTGCCTTAGCCTGGTGGACAGTATGTCATGGTCCACCAGGTCAAAGGCAGCCGACAAATCTAAGATGATAAGGAGTGAGATATGACCACCATGCATCCTCTGTATGAGATGGGATTTAAGTGCCAGCAGGGCTGTTTCGGTGCTGTGATTCAGATGGAACCCCGACTGAAATTTATGATAAATCTGATTTTGTTCCAGGAAGATAGCAATCGGATTATAGGCCACTCTGTCCAAAATCTTCAACAAGAACTGAGTGTTGGTAATGGGCCTATAATTGGAAGCAGTGAGGGGGCAGAGATTAGGTTTTTTTAGCAATGGAGTAATCCATGCTTTTTTTATATTGCCGGGAACTTCATTCGCTGAAAGGGAGGCATTAACGAACTTAGTTAAGGCTGGAATGAGAACTGGGGAACATTCTTTAATTATAAGCGAGGAGCAAGGATCTCCTTTACAGCTTGTGCTTTTTAAATTAGAAGTTATCTTAGACAAGTCTTGCTCTGCGATGGGTTGAAAGCTGAACACAGCTTGATCCTCCGGTTTTCTGATGGAGGTTAAGGGACTATTTTCTAGACCCTGAGTCGACAGATTGGGTTTCTTTGGCTGTTATATAATGGGCAACAACTGTTTTTTTGTCCGTTTTTTTTTTTAAGACCAGATCTGTTTTCAAAGACAGTCATGCTTCCACAAAAGAACCCAGCACAACAGGTTTAAAAGTACCTCCTAATTTTACTCCATCTAACTCTATGGTCAGCCCAGCTATCTTAGCATTTGAGAATAAGATCTTGGAGAAAACTAAACATCTACTAAGGGACAAAAACCATCATAAAGACAATCTAACTAGGGCAGAAAGAACTGCCCTCATCTGGCTTATCTAAATCATTGGACCTTTATTTAGTAACATATAAATATGTTACTAATAATTAATATGTACTTATATTTATAATGACTAATTTAAGGTTCCTTAATGTACAGGACAAGGTGACCCTTGCCACAGAACTCACGATCCCAACGGCCAACGTGCTCCCGGACGTAAAAAAGTAATTTTTAAGAGACGGATGAGTTTTTCACCGACTCTGTCACACTCTACCTAGAGAAAACAAGTAAGAGATTGACTTTGAATTATCTGTCACACAATGTAGTTATGTCATTTGTTTTTCGTCTTGTATTTTCCCCCAAAAATCTTTTTTTTTTTTAAAAAAAGTTTTAAAACTACAAATATTGCATTTTATCAAGTGTTTATCTTAACAGCACAGTGTAACCTTCTGTTGACACCAGCAGGAGGCAGATCTTTTTGATAAAAAATTAGATTGTTGAATAGTTTGCAGTTTTCCTTTTTCACAAGCTGATCTAATTGTGCATACATCTTTTTAGATCTACGATGTTTCATCTACATCATACACAAGACGTAGTATGAAGAAATCATTTGTCCTGAAGATGTACTTACCTCCGAATGGACACTTGAAACACTTGAGAAAATATCTAATTCGTCTTTTGGCCGAAACATGTCGACACCTCATTTCTCTAATAATGTCTAAACATAGGCGTTATAGTTGAAAGAATCTTCCTTCTTGAAAATAGCGTTTACTATATCACCCATTTCTTTCTCCTTTTTCTTTGTTTTTTCTGTCTTAGTGGTTAGACATTTGTTCTGTGTCTTAATCTGATGCATTGATGTATGAATTGATCTCGTTTTTAATATTTATATTATTAAAATTATATTTCATGTACTCTGCTGAGTCTGCCTTCCTGTGTTAACTAGTATTTTTTTTTCGAGGGGATTGGGTCCTCCGACGTATTCCATATCTATGACATGTAATCACCACAGCTGTGCTGCTTCGGAAACTTTTTTCGGCGTCCTGCGTCGATGATGTCGATGCACCGTCGTCGAGGACCTCGTCCGACGTCATCCGATGTGATAAGTAGGACGCACGACGCCCGTAGCCTCAGTTCCGTTTTTTCCGCGAACGTGTTGCTTCGTGATTCTCGGTTCACGCCTCGACTCTTTAGAGTTCTGTTCTTCTCGGTTCTTCGAACCTGTTCGTTTTGTGAAAATCCTTCGTGTGAAGATGTCTTCTACTTCGTCTTCGACCCCGCGTCCGGGTTTCAAGTAGTGCGGGGAGTGTGGGTCCAAGATGTCGGTGACGGACTCGCACGACGCCTGCCTCTGGTGCCTCGGGGAGGCCCACGACACGGATGACTGTATCGACTGCCAGTCGCTCACGTCCAAAGCCTTTCACGAACGTAAGAAGAAGTTGTCGATAGGTCGGGTGTCCAAGCACAGGAAGTCGAAGTCTGCGGGGCTTTCGACGGATGATTCGAGGGGTGACTCTCCGCGTCATCGTCGGAAGTCTCGTGGGTCTCCTTCTAGGAGTCAGTCTCGCCACTCCTCAGCCTCTTCGAGGCATTCTCGGAAGCGCCGACACCGGTCGTCTTCCAGGTCCTCTTCGGAGGACTCTGCCCGGCACGTCGCTTACCCCACCAGCCGTGCGACGCCAGAGGAATGGGCTTCCTTCGGGAAGAAAATGCTGGCGATTCTTGAGTCGCAGGGTACTAAGCCGTCCGCGCCCCCGAGTGGGGTCGGTCGTGAGAGGTCGAGAGACACCGCTCATAAGAGTGGTCGGCACGAGTCACGGGAGAGGTCCCGTTCGGACAAGGGGACTCGTTCCCGACGTACCCGTTCCAGGTCCCGGTCCTCGACGCGTTCGAGACTGTGTGCACCTGTGAGGTCTTCGAGGAAGACATCGACGTCTGAGGCGTCGAGGGCGTCGACAGGCTTTCTCGAGGCTCCGGCTCCGAGGAAGTCGTCGAAGCCGTCGACGCTCAGGTCGTCGAGGGACACGCTCGGGGCTCCGGCCTCGAGGGCTGTGTCGACGTCGCCGATACTGGAGGCGCTGCATCTGACGTCAACGCCGATTTCCTCGATGTCGATCCTCTCGGCGCCGATGCCGGTTCTCTCGACGCCGGCGCCGATTCGCTCGACGCCATTGTGATGCTGGAAATGCATCAGAGGGACAGTGCCTCTGAATCCTTGTCCTTTACTGCTTTTTATCGTGTGTTCTGTCATGTTTTCTGCCCAGGAGTCCATGTGGGACTCCTGGCAGTGCAGCTCTCTCTTTTGGTTTGGTGAACAGACCCATGGGATACCCTTATGGCACCCATGGGTAGGGGTACAACCCTGTGCCCCTAGTGTATGTTTTTGGGCACCTGTGGGTGGCCCACAGAGCACGGTATGGGCTGGTGGCAGCTCCATGCTGAATTTGACAGGTGCTCTGGGTGTCCTCCATTTTGGGATACCCAGGCCCTGCCATTGGGATCAGTTGATTCCTGATAGGAAACAAGATGGCCCCTGTGGCCTCTTGCTTTCTATTGCCTGTTACCTTGTTTTCCCAAAGTCCTGGGAAGCCCTGACTCTGTCCCTTCCCCCTGACTGGCTGTTGGGTGGAAGTTCCATATATGGTGTTGTTGTGAAGGCCCAGCTAGACTGACTGGAGCCTTCCCAGTGACTGTATGTTGTGGGTACCTCCTGTGGGTGGGACCTGGGTGAATGGAGTGTGTGACCAATATACACTCCTTGTTGTGGTTGTCTGGTTTCTGGCATGAGAGACAAAGACTGAGACAGCCCTGCCCGAAACTGGCCTGAATGCAGTGTGTAGTGTTGAATGGCTGGGTACTTGTCCCAATCCACATTCCTTGTTGTGAGTGTCTGAAAGGGAGGAGTGTGGCCTGAATGCACTGTGTGCCTGATTGGCTGACTGACTGCATGAATGCCCTCTGTATGATTGGCTGCTGAGTGTGTGCCAGCAGTGTGGATGAGAGACAGAATAGTATATCTGGGGACCTCTCACCACTGGTAATAGGTTCAGGGAACGTTCAGAAGCGTTCAGAAGCGTTCTGGAGCTGAGTCTCCACTCTAAGAGTAACTGGAACTGCTGATCCTCGACGTCCAGCTGGAAGAAGAAGACTTGCTGTTGCATTTGCTTCGACCGATCCGAAGGCTGCCGAAATCGTCGAAGACTGACCCGAGAGAGGACCTGGTAAGGCGCCCTCTTCCCGTGCTCCGAGGGACCATCGAGCCCCGCTCCATCTTCGCCGAAGCGCCCTGGAAGACAGACCCTCGAAAGGCTGCCGACCCGAGACGGGACCGCCGAGGAGATCGAAGTGAAGCGCTCGGACATTGCCGCCGTCGAAATCCATTGCCGTCGACCAGGGTTCGCAGGTTTGTGTAACCGCTGGAGGCCCGTCGAAGTTGTGTTGCTCAGCCGTGGGAACATTCGAATCGAAGGACTCCCTCGTCCGCACCGTTGACCGCTTTATCCTGCCGGAGAAAGTCGAGAAGGACCAACGCGCTGAGGAGAAACCTAGCGGTGGGTTTCCCGCCACCCGAAAACCACAAAGACTCGAACGACTCGACGCCCTTTCTGGGCCTCCGCCTCCACAATCTTTGCGGTCCAGAACTATTGTCACTGAGGTGCCCTGCACGCCTCTGCCTTGCAGGACGCCGACGCTCCGATGCCGACGAGCACCGCTCGGACGAAGCTGCCGCCTCATCGACGCCGTTCTACCCTGTTTGTCGACGGACGTTCGACGCCCCGTGTCTCCCGCTTGAAAGGGAAGGCATTCAAGAAGGGCTGTCGATTCCCCGTCGCCGAACACCGAGTTCCTCGACGCTTCTCGACACCTCTCGACGATCCGTGACTCCCGCTTGAAAGGGGGTCGCTCAAGAAGGATCTGTCGACGCCTCTTCGAAGAACTCGACTCCACCAGGTACATTGGGGGGGTAAAAACATTATAGGAGGGAATAAGACTTGCAGAACAATATATGTACTGGGCTTGTGCTATATCTTTATTTTACAGGTTGCCCAGGTGGGGGGACCTCCACACAGAACTGTGTCTAGTGGTAGGGGCCAGTATTCTGCCTATTGCTCAACCATCTTATTTTCTCTCCTCTCTCTATTGCTGGTTTCACTCTGTTGATCTGTGTGACATTGTTACAGTATTGTTGATGCACTTTAATGAGATCTAATACAAAGGGTGATACCACTTTAGAATTGTATATATTTGCCATTGTTGATTTTCCTAAGTACAAAGTGAGTTATTATGATAAGTGTACATAACCTTGAATATTGATTATATAAAGACTGTGTTCTAACCAATACAGTGTGTGGACATTCCTTTGTGGGGGCTTGGGGACTACACTGTACTTAAGAACCAGCCTGCATCACCTCCTGAGAAGCTAGGGCTTGATTGCTCGTCCATTGCTACCGTAATAGAGAATCTTGGCTGGGGTCTTCTGTGCCTCTCTTCTACCATATAGAGAGCAGAAGTACAGACACCCCCTACCAGTCTTCTTCACAGCCATCGACGCCTTTCGTGTCGGAGGTACCCCGTGGCACGGGAGTACCCCCTAGGAAGGCTCTGGTTAAGAGCAAGCACTCTCGGGTGCCTTCTTTTCGCCACCTGGACTATATTTCAGAGGCGGATGAGGATTCTGATGGCCTGGTTCCTAGTCGGGTTCCAGATGAAATTGTCTCGGGCCATAGTCAGTTTGACGATTTGAGACAGTCACTGCATGATGCCAGTGGACTGGACACCTCTCCGGAGGTGGAGTTTTGTAGGCCTGAGCCTGGCTCTCATGCCGATTCCTCGTACCGGTGCCTTATGGCTAGGGTTTCTGAGTACTTGGGATGGTCTGCTCCCCCAGGGGAGTTTGTGCAGGATGATCTGACGGACATCCTTGATGTTGGTCCCCCAACTGATCCGGTACTGCCGTTCCATATGGCTTTACAGAGAAGGGTGGCGGCGGCTTGGACTGCTCCGGAGAGTCTCCCGGCGGTAGGCAGATCCTTGTCGTGAAAATACCGTCCAGCCAGTAGCGACCCCTGCTACTTGACCAGGCACCCCACTCCGGAGAGTTTGGTGGTGCAGGCGGCCACGGCCCTGGCAAAGCAGGCGTCGTACCCTACCATCCCTCCTGAAAGGGACGACAAACGTTTGGATGGCTGGGCGAAGAAAGTGTTTTCTTCTGGTGGTATGGCGCTTCAGGCGGCCAACTCCATTTGTGCCTTGTCTCGTTTCACACACACTCTGTGGAACTGTGTTGCGTTAGCGGCTGAACATATTCCCGAAGGGGACGAACGGGATGGTTTCCTTGCTATGGTCCAGGATGGTAAGGATGCCATGTGTGAGTCCGTTCAGTCGGGTTTGGACTTAGCTGAATGCGTCAGTAGGTCCATGGCGGCGAGCACCGTGATACGCAGGTTTGCGTGGTTGCGGAAGTCGGGGTTTGCTCCTGATGTGCAGTCTCGGCTCCTCAACATGCCCTTTGACGGTGAACACCTTTTTGGCAGCAAGGCTGACGAGAGCCTTGAGAGGTTGCAGACCTCGAAAGCTGCAGCAAAGTCGTTGGGCGCTGCAGTTCGCCAACCTCCGCCTTTTCGTCCTAGGGGACAGCAGTGGAGGGGTGGTTCCTTTCGCTATTACTCGTCCTTCAGTAAAGCGAGAGGAGCTGGCAGTCAAAGAGGCCAACGCAGGGGTACCAGAGGTGGACGACAGGGTACCCGTGGTGCCAAGGCCGCTCCGGCAGTTGCCTCTTTGCCCTCAGGTAACGCCGCGGCCGCTCCCACTCAGTCATGAGGCCATGTCCCATGGTTCGCCGGTTGGGGGAAGGATGGCGCAGCATCTTGTAGAGTGGCATGCCATTACTTCAGATGTGTGGGTTCTGGAGATCATAACCCACGGCTACTGTCTTCCCTTTCGGCACAGGCCTCGCGACAATCCACCGGGGAACCTCTCTTTGCAGAGTCCGGATCCGCTCCTTGCGCAGGAAATTCAAGCCCTGCTGGAGAAAGGCGCCATAGAACTGGTGCCTGTAGCGGAGAGGAACAAGGGATGGTATTCCCCTTATTTTTTGATTTCGAAGAAAGACGGGGGATTGAGACCCATCATGGACTTGCGCGGTTTGAACAAACTCCTCAGGAAGGACAAGTTCAAGATGGTTACTCTCTCTCAAGTCCTCCAGGCCCTTCAGCTTCAGGACTGGTTGGTGTCACTCGACCTCAAGGATGCTTACTTCCATGTGCCGATCCATCCCAAGCACAAGAAGTACCTGAGATTCGCGGTTGGCGACTCGCACTTTCAGTTTCGGGTCCTGCTGTTCGGATTGACCTCCGCCCCGAGGGTTTTTCACCAAGCTCATGGTGGTGGTGGCAGCGCATCTCAGGCAAGGGGGGATTCACGTCTACCCCTACCTGGACGATTGGTTGATCAGGGGGAGCTCTCCCGAGCAAGTCCTGGATCATCTGTCCGTCAGCTGCCACTCCCTTCACAGGCTGGGCTTCTCCCTCAATTTAAAGAAGTCCCATTTGACGCCAACACAACGGCTCCAGTACATCGGAGCAGTGCTCGACACTTCCCCGGGGCAGTGTGTTCCTCCCCAGGTGAGGGCTCTTCACATTCAGCAGATGGTGCACAAGTTTCAGCATGCCCAGACGCTCCCAGCGTTCGTGTTCTTGAGGTTGCTCGGCCTCATGGCATCCTGCATTCTTCTGGTGCCAGAGGCTCGCCTGCGGATGAGATCTTTGCAGTGGGCACTCAAGACGCAATGGTCGCAGTCCTCCGGCAGGATGTCGGACCCGGTTCAGGTGCCGCCCTCGGTCGCCTGGGAACTTCTGTGGTGGGCCGTCGAAGGCAACTTGATGAAGGGGGCTCCATTTTGGCTTCCCTGGCCGGAGGTGACGATCGTGACGGATGCATCCCTCACGGGTTGGGGAGCTCATGCCAATGGGCTGACAGTCAGCGGTCGTTGGTCTCCGTCGGAGTCCAGACTCCATATCAATCTGTTGGAGCTGAGGGCCGTCAGGCTATCCCTGAAGGCTTTTCTGCCGACTGTGCGAGGAAAGAGTGTCCTGATCCTGACGGACAACACAGTGGCCATGCACTACCTCAACAAAAAGGGGGGGGCAGGGTCACTTCCTCTGTGCAGGGAGGTGATGCAGCTCGAGTTCTGGGCCATCCAGCAGGAAGTTTTGATCTCGGCAGTTCATCTGGCCAGAGACGAAAACGTGACGGCGGACGCTCTGAGCAGGCAGAGCATGATCTCTCACGAGTGGGAGTTGGCTCAGGAGATTCTTCTGGAGATCTTCGCCCTTTGGGGGACCCCTCAAGTGGATCTCTTCGCCTCCAGTGTCAACCGGAAGTGCGAAAGGTTTTGCTCGCGGGAATTTCCTCCAAAAGGAGCCTTAGGAGACGCGTTCGTGGTGGAGTGGTCGTTCCCGCTGCTGTACGCGTTTCCTCCAGTCCCCGTCATCCCGCAAGTGCTGCGGAGGTTACGGAAGTTCGGTTCCCGGATGATCCTCATTGCTCCGGCGTGGGCTCGGAGGACGTGGTACCCGGACCTTCTCGACTTGTCCATCTGCCCTCCGCGTCGTCTTCCCTACCGAGACGATCTGCTCTCACGGGAGGGGGGTCAGGTTCTCCATCCAGAGGTCAGATCCCTCAACCTTCACGCTTGGCTTCTGAAAGGTTGAGGTATAAGGATTGGGACCTCCCTGAAGACGTGATGGAGGTGTTGCTTTCGGCCCGAAGGCCAGCAACAAAGTCTCTGTACCGTTGCCGTTGGCGTAAGTTCTGCGACTGGTGCCGAGTTCAGAATGTGGATCCTTTTGCATGTGACATCCCCATGGTTCTGTCCTTTGTACTTTCTTTGGCCCACAGGGGCTTGTAAGTGGGTACCATTAAAGGTTACCTGGCGGCGCTGTCCATCTTTAAGCGCTCGCCTGAAGAGTGTTCTTACTTTAAAATCCCTTTACTTTCACAGTTTCTGAAAGGGCTCACTAATGTGTTCCCTCCTTCACCTTTCCTGGTGCCCGGTTGGGATTTAAACCTTGTTCTTAAGTTTCTTATGGGTGCTCCGTTTGAGCCTTTACATTCTTGCCCTTTGAAACTGTGTTTTTAGTTGCGGTTACTTCCGCTCGCAGAGTGAGTGAGTTACAGGCACTTTCAGTTAAGCCACCCTTCACTGTATTTCACAAGGACAGGGTTGTCCTTAGAGTTCGTCCTTCTTTTCTTCCGAAGGTAGTGACGGAATTTCATTTGGCCCAGAAGGTTGTTCTTCCGGCGTTTTATCCTCCTCCGCATCCTGGTAAGGAAGAGGAGAGGCTCCATAGGCTTGATCCTAGGAGAGCTTTAAGCTTTTATGTTTAACGCATGTCCCGGGTCAGAGTGGACGATCAACTCTTTATTGGTTACGCTGGAAAGCATTTAGGCAAGCTGTGACGAAACAGACTTTGTCTCGCTGGATTATTTTGGCCATCTCGGAGTGCTACCGCTTGGCGGGTAAGGACCCACCGGCTGGCTTGCGGGCCCATTCTACCAGGGGTATGGCTGCATCTACTGCCCTGCAGAGGGGTGTTCCTATTCGCAACATCTGTGATGCAGCCACCTGGGCTTCAGTACATACATTTGTACGTCACTATTCCCTCGATTCCATCCGAGCACAGGATCTGGCCTTTGGCAAGGCGGTCCTTTGCTCTGCTATTTGATTGGCTATTCTAAATTTTGATTCTAAATTCTTTCCCTCCTCCTTGCTCTGGTACTGCTTTGGGAGTCTGTCATAGATATGGAATACGTCGGAGGACCCAATCCCCTCGAAGAACAAGTTACTTTCTTACCTGGTAACGTTCTTTCGATGGGATGGTCCGACGACGTATTCCATATCGCTCCCGCCCTGCCTTCCCCGCTGCAGAATTTCTTTGCGATTACTGCTTACGTTCCGCAAGGCTTTGTTTCTGACTGGCAGTTGGCTAGTGTCACACGTTCTGGGGAAAAAACTACAACTGAGGCTACGGGCGTCGTGCGTCCTACTTATCACATCGGATGACGTCGGAGGAGGTCCTCGACGACGGCGCATCGACATCATCGACGCAGGACGCAGACGCCGAAAAAAGTTTCCGAAGCAGCACAGCTGTGGTGATTACATGTCATCGATATGGAATACGTCCTCGGACCATCCCATTGAAAGAACGTTACCAGGTAAGAAAGTAACTTGTTCGTCTGTTTTTTGAAAAAAAATGTGGGTTATGTTAAATTGTGTGTTACTATAATCACTCAATCTCTACTATTCCTAGTGTGTAAGTAGTGAGGGGTAATCAATTCTCAGTGCCTTTCTTAGGCACCCCTCTTTTTGCACTATGACAAAAGGCCAATTCTGTCCCATTGGGAAAGAAACACTGTCCACCTTGTACTGATCCAAGGTTCTTGATTAGTTACCCTCTTCAGAGTTTGGCTTTGCGGGCCTCTACTGCAGGCTTAAAGTCTTCAACCTTTTTCTCGCTTCCCCACAGTAAAAAACATAGTGCCTTGGGTTATAGGATCTTTGCCTCTGGCAGTCTCGCTCTGTGGGTAGTGTGACGAATCAATGGTATTTGTCCCTTCGCACCAAGGGGAAGCCACCCCCTTTGAGGCTGGGGAGGTGATCCCACTCTGCATGACCCTCCCTAGGGGTCTGGGCAAGTGGGACCTCACTGGCAGTGACTCCCCCTTGGGGGACAAGGCTCCCATTCCCCTGTGGAACTCCCTGGATCAGCCACACTATCTGAATGTATGGGACTGCCTACTGGGAAGAAGAATACAACATCCTTGTATGTGGGTGTAGGCAATGCTGAGGAAAAACCATCAGAGATTCTAAAAGATGTCCCTTTAAGAATCTTGCACTTAACTGAGACAAGTAGAGGAGAGGAGAGGGGTGTTGCTAGGTCTGGAAAAGTCCTGGGGCAAAGCTGATGTCGGAACTGTCGGGACTGGGGGCTACCTAGCCTTTTGGTTGTAGATCCTGAGATTTTATCTGGGGTTACAACCAAAAGACCTGGGACTATAGCCCCCTTAGCACCCCCACCCCCCCAGCAACGCCTCTGCAGAGGAGGAAAGAGAGTAATGGATGCACACCAAGAAGGGGCCGAGTCGAGACTATCCTCGGAGCCTGCGACCTTCGACCAGGCGGGGATTGCCAAAAGGATATGCCGGAAGATGGGTTAGCAAGGTACTGGGGAAACAGCTGCCCGAGAGAAAAGAGGTGTCCAGGACCTGTGGGTGACATAAACACGAGTGACATGTGGGGGCAAAGCGCCCGCACACCTACGCCGAGATCAGTACTGCTGGGAGTAGAGCTCTCTGTCGTCAACGTCCAAAGAAGGCAGTAGCCCGAGCGGTAGCCGTAATTGAGACGCCAACAAAAGCCGAGTGGAGGAAACTGTATACAGAGAACAATACTGGAGCGATTGTTGAAGCCTGCAAGGTTCCTTTACTCACCTGAAGATACTGGGGAACACAGAAAAAGCGGGAGGCAACCAGGGAAGGAACACATGAAGAGTAAAACTCCTCTCAATCATAATGACGAGTCAAGAGGAACGTAATTGTTGAATTACCAATGCAAAAGGTGTCTAGAGTCAATAACTAGCAACCCTGTGAGGAGAATAACGTGCGTGAAGAGGGGAACTGGTCCTAGTCCCAAAGAAGAGACACAAGGACTAAAGTTGTTAAGCTGGCAATGTGGAGAGCTCGTAGAGTGAATGCCAAATAAACCCCAAAAGGTACTAGAGCGTGACTGGAGACTAAAACCCTTTGAGGAAGGGATACAGTCTCCTAAACCAAGAGAGGAAGACTGAAGAAAACACAACCCAAAGCCCCGTCTTAAGAAATATGATATTGTAGTACCAAGAAAGTACGAGAATAGAAGAGAAAGCACTAAAGGAAGATCCCAGGAGAGTGACATTATACAAGGGGATCAAGTCCCACGTAATCTAATCAAGGGTGAATTGAGAGTAGAAAATAAGAGACAAGAACATCCAAAAGTATCTAACGACTCACTGGCCACAACATATCCTTAAAGAAAGCAGACGACCCAGGAGTAGTGTTCAAGAATTAAGAGCTCGTGGAGGAGGTATCCAGGCTTTACTGAAGAAGATTATAAAAAGAGAAAACATGTGAAAAAGAGACATTTCACCCATAAACGATAAAAGAAATTACCAACTCAAGAGGATAAGGCTCTTCTCTTGGATGAGTCTACGCTGTTTATATTAGTGGTAGGATCAGGTAGAGTTAGGTTTGAACCAAAGACATTTTAATTTAGGACTTCTTGATGAATGACGAGCACCCTTAGTTCGTTTAGATGGGTAGTGTTAGGGAGAATTCTCTGTTAAGGCTAATTTCCCAAACCTAGTGATTCCCCCAGCAGCTTTGCTGGATTTTTGGGGTTTATTTTTTTCTCCTGCTAAGAGTGAGACTTTTTCTCCCACTCTTAGACATGATTTGAGATATCCTTTGACTTTGTAATTTATTTAATGGGCTATGGGGTCTTTTACTCCATAGGGTTTCATGTATTTTTGGGAAGTGTTTTACACAGCACCCTCAGTGCAGTAACCACAGGGGTGTCATAGTGACCCCCAAACATAGACTCCATACCCTGGGACTGACTACTGTCTCCCAGGGCATGTAAAGTCACCATTGACTTTACTAGTCTTAAATTGTGAACAGAACCAGTACAAACCATCATATTGTGGAAGTACTGGTAGGGTTAATTAGATTGCCCCTGGGTCTGTTTTTCGAGGGGGCACTGTGCAGTCCCCCCTCGACGAGTTTCTGGCTGGTGGCAGTGGTTACCACGCGAAATATTCCACCAGAATATTTCCTATGGGATTTTCCCATTCATTTTAAACGCACCACTTTTTTGGTGCAATGTTAAAGATACCGCTGGGTTATTTATTTAATATTTATTCCCCGGTTGGGTCTTTTTGCCAGGACTCGGTTTTAAAATGGCATTTGTGTTCGCCTCTGTAACTCCAACCCAAGTCGAGCCCTTTGTTCCACTTTTTGGCAGGCTTCTCCACAGAAGCCTCCAAAAGTGGTGCCACTCTGTCTGGGTCTACAGGATGTGTGGGAGGGGGGGGTTTAGGCACCCTGGACTGAGTTGCCTCAGCAACTGAAGTCGCACTCTTGTGTGATTGACCCAGTGGTGAACCGCCTGGCTCACCACTTAGCATGTTTGAGTGATGGCTAGGACTGATGAATGGGGGTTTTCTGCATAAAAGCAGGGCTTTGGGGACTGGAACTTCAGAAGTCGCCACAGGACCAAAGAATCCGAAGAGGGAGAAGCTGAGACGACCTGCAACGATGGCACCACTGGTGGAGCCCTGCTGAACCATCTCACCACTTCCCAACGACAAAGATGATCTTCATCCCGGAGAGTCTTCTTCCTCTTAACTGGTGGGATAACCAGTTCGCCCTCTTTTTCGCCTTCCTGGATCGTCTCGTGGTCGAATCGCCCGTGCCAAGCACCCCGGCGGTCAGATAGCCACGCTTCACCACTACCGCGAATAAAAGGGTAGTACCTTTTAACTGGGAAACTCCGCGGCTGGTTTCTTCCCTGGCAGTGCAACGACTTCCAGCTTTCCTCCACGTTGAGATCTTCTATTCCCCTGGATGAAGCACCGATTTGCACCCGCTGCCAGGCACAACTGCCCCTGCTGGAGCTTTCTCACCATTTCAGGTACTGTGTCCCGCCTGGTCTCCCTTGCAACAGACTGTTCAAGGTGTCCCGTAAATCCTTGACTTTCTATCCTGGGGTGACTTGGGACCTGCTAACTAACTTTTTCTGAACTGATCCAACCCTTTTCGAACTATATACAACAACTCCTTAAAGTACTATTCAACTGTGTGATCTTGGACACATTCCGCCTTGCTCTCTCCAAGAGTGGGCCTGGCCTATGACTTTCTTGCTCCTTAGTAGACCCTGCCTTTTCTGACTTGCTCTGTTTCTCTTAAAGTGTTGGTATTGTGTATTTCTTTAATTCTGCCCTTTTCCCTCCCTTTTTAACTAACTTATTGGAGTGCCATCTTAGGTTAAGCGCTCACCTCTGTCTGTAAATAAGTGGTGTTTTAACTAAGACTTGTTCGATAAGTAATCAGGGATGTATATATATTAATAGTGACTGTGTTTGAACTTGCTTGCCATATTAGTGTTAGTGTATTTTACAAAGTGTGTTTTTAAATAAATAATTATATACTTTTATACCTAAGCTCTGGTCAGTGTTTGCTTGTTCTACTGTATTTAATACCTATCTTGTATACTCTATATACTGTCTAACTCTTCTTGAGAGAAGTCTGGCTGCTCAGCCACAGCTACCAGGTAAATTTGGGTGGTACAGACTGCTTCCAATTGGGTTTACTGCCAATACCTGTAGTCATAAGCCTTTTGCAGTGGTCCCTAAGGGAACTGCACAGGTTTCTTCCTAACAGGTAGGTTGGACCCTTTAGCGATAAGGAAAGTTAAGCCATGTCTATATTTTTCATTAAAACCAATAAAATGTCCTGAAAGTGTCCAACTCCTCCTTCCGACACGCCTTATTGAGTGTAATTTCTGAAGCTGCTGACCGTTTGCCTGCAAAGGAGATATGAGAGGTGTTTACTGCTGTTTGAAGACACTAAAGAGGCCACAAGACAATCCTTGTAAGCAGGCTTGGACACAGCGGATTGCATTTCTAGATCTATGGGGACAGGAGCAGTGGACAGCAGGCACTCAAAGCTGAGGACGTCAGGATTTGCCCTGGGTGTGCAGGCAAAACTACTTGATGTGCCCTTTTGCATCAATTTATTTTGCTCTAATGTTGATGAATCGCTAGAGAAATGTAATGCATGCATCAAAAGCCATGGCCAAATCGCTAGGATTGACTGTTCAACAGGCCTCAACCTCAGTTTCTTAAGCATCCTTCAAAGGATGTCCTTTGCAACACTAAAATTCCTTCACCTACTGGGGCTCGGCGCAGGCAGCCTCAGTCAAACAACTACAGAGACACGTCTGCCCTCCATGGCCCTGGATAAGAGTGGTCATAGAAGCCAGGTTACTATTGGCTTTGTGCCGGACACACCCTTAGTTATAAAAACCATTTAGTGAGACTTTACTCATTCCTCTCCCTTGAGCGCAAGACTATCTGCACATCGAGGAGTGGCTGCGTGCTATTTCTAACGCCTGGGCCTTTTCATTTATGTTGGATGTATATTCTCTTACTTTTGTCATAAAAGGCACAAAACACTCTTGAGTCACAAAGATGGTTCAAATGTGTTTATTAGCACTTTGTGGACCCCTGGCGCCAGGAAAGGTGATTACCTGTGTCTGATTCTAGGGACCCTGGTCTGGGCACCCCCAAATTAAGTCCATTGTCCCAAAGGGTATCCGAGATTCCAAGCTAGTCCCTGCTGGTCTAGGAATTCTGTTGCCGGCGGCGTGTCTATGCTGCAGGTACTGGAGATCGCTATGCTATCTGTCTCGCAGCCGGATGGGCGCTGGGAGAGTGAGTCTGTTCTCTCCGGTGGGTGTGCTATCCGTGTTGTTGTGGGTCCCATCAGGGACCAAGGGAGGGTCCTGTCAAGTCTCAAGGTGCCTCCAAAGGATTCAGTGGCGGTTACGCGTCGTACCGCCAGGCGGTCCGCTTCTCGTCGCAGGAAGCCTACAGAGCAAGGTCGGAGGACACCGTCGGCAAGGAGGCCAAGGTGGCAAGGCCTTGACGAAGCAGGACTGAACCGGCCCTGACGTCGGGCCCCCACCCGAGCACCCCGGTGGGAGGCCAGCTGGCGAATTTCGTCAGTGTGTGGGAGTCCATCTCCACCAACCGTTGGGTGCTAGATGCCCTGGCCCACGGGCACACTCTGGAGTGCCAAAGAAAGTGCACCCATCTACTACCCATGGCCAGGAAGGAAAACCATGTGCCACAGCTGCTTCTGGAGGTACAAGCAATGCTAAAAAAGGGCGCGATAGAACTCGTCCCAAAGAGGGTCCGGGGCTCTGGAGTATTATCGCGGTACTTCCTCGTCCGAAAGAAGACCGGCGGCTAGCGGCCCATCCTAGACCTTCATCGCCTCAACAAATAGATCAAGCCCGGATGGTCACCCTTCAGCACATGCTGGGACAGCTGGAGGGAGGCGACTTCCTGTCGTCGCTGGACTTGGAGGATGCCTACTTCCACATCCCCATACACAAAGGACATTGAAAGTTCCTACGATTCGTGATCCAAGGGCAACACTACCAGTTCAAGGCCCTACCCTTCAGGTTGAAGTCGGCACCGAGGGTCTTCACCAAGTGCCTGGCACCGGTGGCGGCGCAGCTGCGCCTGCAGGGGATCCACGTCTACCTGGACGATTGGCTCAACCGAGCAAGGTCAAGAGTACTCGCCGTCGATCACACAGCAAAGATCGTCCGCCTGCTCTCAGATCTGGGATTCTCAATCAATTTCGCGAAATCCCACTTGGTACCATCGCAAGAAGCCCTGTTTCTGGGAGCCAGACTCGACATAGTGGCATGGTTGGCTTCACCGTCGGCGGAAAGGATGAAGGCCATCCTGGGCAAGGTACAACGGCTGTTGACCATGGAAGTGGCCAGGGTGAGGTCCATCAAGTCCCTGCTCGGCATGATGTCAAAGTGTATCTACCTCGTGCGTCTATGCAGGTTGTGAATGCGGCCACTGTAGGAGTTCCTCGACGCCCGTTGGATGTAATTGGCGGGCAGCTTCGAAGACCAGATCTCCCTCAACAAGACGTTCCGTCAAGCGATCCGGTGGTGGGGTTCCCGGCGCACCTCGCGGCAGGCATGGACTTTAAGACCCCAGCGCATCAGGAGACGGTGATGACGGACGACTCCCTGTAGTGATGGGGAGCACACACCAGAGATCTCCACGCAAGAGGCCTTTGGCTCCTGGAGGAGAGGTCCCTGCACATCAACGTCCTGGAGCTCCGTGCTGTGTTCTGGGCCCTCAGGTCTTTCCTTCCGTCCCTCAAGGGCAAAGTGGTACGGATCTTCACCGACAACACCACCACGATGTTCTACATCTGGAAGCAGGGGGGCACCAGATCCCCAGCCCTATCCAAGGAAGCGCAGGATCTGTGGCACTGGGCCGTCACCCTGTGGCTGTTCCTGGTACCTGCAAGTCCAGTGAAAAACACTGTCGCTGACGCACTCAGCAGGGAGCTGTGCTCTTGCCACGAGTTGGAGCTTTGGCAGGATCAAGTGGACCTCCTATTGCGACAATGGGGTAGTCCCCAGATCGACCTGTTTGCGACGGCGGCAAACACCAAGTGCCAGAGGTTCGTCAGCAGGTTTCCCCAGCCTGAGAGCATGGGCGATGCATTCTCCTTCCCCTGGGATGGCCTGTTCCTGTACGCGTTTCCACCGTTGTCGTTGCTTCTGCGACTCATCAATCAACTCAGACGGACCTGGTGCAGGATGATCCTTGTCGCACCGGCGTGGCCGAGGCAGATACCTTCTGGACTTGTCAGCGTCCCCCCAGTTAAACTGCTGGCAGACACGGATCTTCTCGCCAGGGAAGGAGGCGCCATCCTACACCGCGACCCGTGATCGCTGAACCTGCAGGCCTGGCTTCTGCAGCACTAGAGTTCGGAGGCTACGATATCCCGGCAGACTGCAAGGAGGTACTTGCAAAGGCCAGGGCATCCTCGACTCTTAAGTGCTATGGACATATGTGGAAGAGGTTCTCTGTCTGGTGCCGTGCACATAAGATCAACCCTCTACGGATTACGGCCCCTCAAGTGCTGCCGTACTTGCTGTCGCTGGCCAAGGCGGGACTGGGATATGCCTCCATCAAGATCCACCTGGCAGCTATCTCCCCCTACACCAGAACTCCGTGGCGGTCGGCGCTGTGGTCTCACCGCGTGGTGAAGGAGTTCATGAAAGGACTTTTCTGCTCGTTCCCGCCGGTGTAGGCTCCGGCCCCGGCGTGGAGCTCAACGTGGTGCTGACCAGGCTCATGCGTCCCCCATTCGAGCACTTGCACTCGGCACCGCTGAAGTTCCTATCGTGGAAGACAGCGTTTTTTGTGGCCATGAACTCTGCACGACGAGTGGGAGAGATCCAGGCCCTCTCCTGTAAGCCTCCATATCTGACATTCCACGAGACGAGGGTAGTGCTGAGGACGCACCCCTCCTTCATGCCCAAGCCCTTGGTGTTACCTGTTTTCTTCCCGTCGCCTTTGTCGTCGGCTGAGAGGACTTTGCACTCGCTGGATGTGGCTAGAGTGCTGAAGTTCTATGTGGACCGCACAAAGAGTCTTCGGAAGACATCACAGCTGTTTGTGAACTTTGGACCTGTGAACCAAGGGAAGGCCCTCTCGAAGGCTTCCGTTTCCAGATGGCTCTCCAGCTACATCATGCACTGTCACCGGTTGGCAAACCGACCGTTGCCCGGCTATCCGAGAGCCCATTCAACCAGAGCGATCGCTGCTACCATGGCGTTCCTATCTGGTGTGCCCCTGCTGGACATCTGCAGGGCTGCTATGTGGAGGTCGACACACACCTTCACGAGATTCTACTGCGTCGACCGGGATTCCAGGGAGTCCAGAGTCGGCCAGGCAGTACTGCGCAACCTGTTCATTTGAAGGTGAGCCTGGTGAGGAGGTAAGAGATGCTTAATGTTAAGTTGTTGAAATGCTTAATGTTCAGCCTTGCCACCTCCCGTGGTTGTGCATGTGTGTACTGCTATGTATTCTTGTATTCATGAGCATGTGAATCCATGCCAGACACCATGCTGGAGAAGGAAC
The DNA here is from genome assembly GCF_040938575.1 of Ambystoma mexicanum. Classification (NCBI taxonomy): domain Eukaryota; kingdom Metazoa; phylum Chordata; class Amphibia; order Caudata; family Ambystomatidae; genus Ambystoma; species Ambystoma mexicanum. The sequence continues at coordinate 422,439,396 of NC_090933.1, read as the reverse complement.
AAGTTACTTACCTGTAACTGTTCTCCAGCATGGGTCTGACATGGATTCATATGTGAACCCTCCCACCAACCCCTCTCCGGCTCTTCTCTTGGTCCTGGTGTCACTTTAAGTGCTACCCAATCTGAACATGGCTGCCAGTGGAGGGGCTTAGGTAGAGGGCAGTCATTGGCTGGGGGCGGTATAACCCAGAGACCAGTGATTGGTTATTAGTAGAATGACAGTTCAGAAACGAAACTGATACTGATGTTTTCTATACCGAGTATTCCCAGCCTGTCGACGTGGGAATATTCATGAGCATGTGAATCCATGCCAGACCCATGCTGGAAAACAGTTACAGGTAAGTAACTTGTTCCGTCTCTCCCCCACTTCCCCTTGATGTCAGGCAGTTGTACCTTCCGTGTCTCAAGTTCAATTCTATAGAGTCCCGAGGCAGATTTCCTGCCTGTCCCCGTGGAAGCTATATAGTTGATGCAGGGGTGGGACTGCAGCTCACGCGGGAACTATTCCCATGTAGCAGCCAGAGCCGACCTGAGTCTGAGGTATTGCAGTTTCCTGAGTGGGGTGTCTGCAACCTGCAATTTAACCTCGTCCCATGGTCTGAATATATCCTTGTGATACAGGTCTCCGAAATGTATGACACCCTCCTCCCTCCAGTGTGTGGTTAGTGCACTGACCGTTGAGGAGGTCAGGTAAGGGGCGTCCCAGATCAGCATGTGGGGGCTATTCAGTACTGTGCGTTTATTTCGCCCAAGCCTGCTGTGTGTTGAGTCTCTGGATTAAATGGTCGCCCTTTCCCCATCGCTATTCCTTGCAGTAATGCAGCCCTGGGCCTCCCTCGTGTTTCCAGTTCAGTGAAAGAGGTACTTGGTACTCACGTGACCCAGTATGCAGCTCATTGTGCTTCTGCTGCCAGACAGTGTATCTCGAAGTCAGGTGGCGAAAGCCCCCCCCCCCCCTTGTCATATGTCTGGGTGACACGCTGCCAGCTGACCCGGACACTGCCCCTCCACACAAAGGCAGAGCAGGCAGCAGAGAGTTTCTTGAGGAAGGATCTTCCCGGCCACAGTGGTATTGTACCAAAGAGGTTGAATACTTTGGGTAGTATTATCATTTTAACCAAGGCCATCCGGTCTATGAGTGAGATAGGGAGCTAGTTCCAACAACCAAGTTTAGCACATAGGGCCTAGGCCAGTGCATCATAGTTGAGGGTACGGACTAAGCCAGGAGTTTGCGCCATCCCCACACCAAGGTATTTGATTTGTTGAGGCGCCCAATGCAGACCGCATAGATCACTCGGAGCCAGGCCATCTGTCGGTGGAAAATTTCGGATTTGGTTACATTCAGCTGCAAGCCAGAGTGCCTTCCGAACTCCTGGACCGCATCCAGCATTTCTCTGGTTTTCTAACAAACAGAATGTCATTGGCATATAGAGTGATCAGTTCTACATGGCCGGCCATGGGAATACCCACTATGGTATGCCGCATCCTCATAAAGTTAGCCAGGGGCTCGATTAACAAGAGCGAATAATAACGGAGAGAGTGGCCACCCCTGCCTGGTTCCTCCCTCCAGCTTCAATACCTCCGATAGCACACCGCTTACCAATAGCTTAGCATATGGTTGTGTGTACAGGAGTCTCACCCACTTGACAAAGCTAGGGCCAAAGCCGTAGTTATTTAGTACTCTAAACAAGAACGTCCAGTAGACCGTATCAAAGGCCTTCCTCGTATATAAGGATATGGTGACCCCTTACAATCTGCTGGGATCCCGGCTAGTAAATTGTAAAACCGGCGTACTTTGGACACGGTTAACCTCCCCAGTACAAATCCTGCTTGATCTTCGTGGACCATATACAGCATCACTGTGTTAAGTCTTGACGCCAGGACTTTAGAAACATTTTTTGCATCAGTATTGATGAGGGACAGTGGGCGGTAAAACCCCCAGTCCTCCGGAGGCTTCCCAGACTTTAAAAGTAGTGTTATGACTGCTTCGCGCATGCATTCAAGAAGCATGCCTGTGTCCTGGGCTTCACTCCACACCGCCAGAAGGCGGGGGCCATAGTTTCCGCAAACTCTTTATAGAATTCTGCTCCAAATCCATCGCAGCCCGGTGCTTCTGCCCCTGGGAGGTCCTTTATCGCGGCCCTGATCTCACCTATCGTTATGGGGTCCTCCAGTGCGTTGCGAGTCTCCTCCGACAACAGTGTCGTCGGTATCGTGGCCAGATAGACACCGATCTCATGTTCTGTTGCCTCACTCTGGAGTGAATATAGATTGCTGTAGAATTCAACAAATACCCTGCTGACCTCACCTGTGCTGGTGACCACCTCCCCATCCTGCCTAGCGATACATGGGATAGTTACGCTGCCCTTACTCTTACGTCCCATCCCCTTTCCTCCATACTGTATGGGCGTCCCTTCCAAGGAACGGGAGATGGAACCTTTTTCACCAGAAAAAACCTTCTTCCCCTTTAAATTTAGAGGAACGCAGGGGTGCGGCCCAGTTAGCATGCAGTGCCTTGACTACAGACTGCTACACCACACCTCAGTCCCCGTTTCCGCTTCGACTGGAACGGGCCGAATTCACCAGCGCACCTGTGTTTGGCTTCGGCCATGTAATTCCACATGCAGATGCATCTTCTCTTCTGTCTTTTTGTCTTTTTATCAGACAGGTACTCTGTCCTCAGGCGTCGCTTTTCTCCCCGGCGCATATCAACTTCTACAGGGTTCAGCAAGTGTCCATCCTGCAATGGGCTCTTTCCAACTTCAGACCTCCACACCCTCTGCCTACGTTGCCTTGGCCCAGACCACGGCTGGAAAGCTTGTACTGCGTGTGACGTGCTTTCCTCGAGGTCTATGAAGAACAGACTAGCCAGGTGGGGGGAGCTCTTCCGGAGATCGCCTCCTGAGGACCTGAAGGACTTCGTCTGTCATCGATCCATGCCCAAGGTAGGGCCACTCACCCCACAAGGGAGACTCCCTTTCCTGGGACTCGCCTGCACGGGAGGAACCGCTCAGGTTCTCGTACCAGCACGAGTACCGAGGCTAAATCAGCCACCAGCCAGCAGGCCGAAGGGTCAGTGGATCCTCCCGGTGACAGTGCTGAGGGACCGAAAGGTTCTTTTACTGGGTCCTCACCCAATGGACCACACCCTAGTACCGGCAACATTTCTGAGGGGATGCCTATACGCAGCACTACCGACAGCTCTGCCGAAGGCAATACGCCTCCCAGGTCACGGCCTGAGGTGCGGGATAGGCCTTTTGTTCCAACACCAAGCGTCTTGGACGTGGCTGGTTCCAACGAGCCAGGCGCCACGACTTCGGCACATGGCATACAGCTCGACAAAATGGCAGCCGTGCCAGACAAGATGACCGCTCATCGATACCCCCTCTTGCGGAGCAGTTGGAGGAGGGAGTCACAAGGTGGGACCGGTGTCAACCAGGTGCTTGGCCTACAGTTTATCCATCAGCAGCGCAGGTTTCCCCTGCACCCCAGGCAGTGTGTCCCCTGCCCCAGATGACCTGGGCCACTCTCTCAATATCACCTGCCACCTCTACAGCCTCCGAAGACAGATTCTTCGAAAGGTTCCTAGAGCTGATGCAAACTCCCTAGAGGGGGGCCATCCTTCAGTCTGCCATCAGGGACATGCTCCCTCAGGTCACCCCACCGGCACCCATAGTCATTCCTCCAATTGCTCAGGTGCCACAGGCCCCAGCGCAGACGCCGCTGCCCCAGCTAGCTCCTCAGTTCCACACCAGGCACCAGCCGCCGCCGGCTCCGGCCTCCACTCCGCAGCCCAGGGCACCAAGCGCTCCTCCACCAGCTCCGGACCCCCCGTGCCTGGCGGGCACGGACGAGGAGTAGGACCCCGACATGCCATCTTCAACCAGGGCCTTCGTGACAGCCTTGCAGGTTTGGCAGAGTATTTGGGCCTTCCTCAACCTGCAGTAGAGCAGCCCAAGGAGGGGGTCTTGGCAGACCCCCGACCAAAACAGGGATCCTGATGCAGAAAGACGTAGTTGCCCTGGCCAAGAAGTGGTGGCTCAAACCGCACTCGGCCCAGCCTGTCAATCGGCGCCTTGACGCCAAGTTCAGGCAGATGGAGGGGGACACACTCTTGCTTTTGTCGCATCCTCAACCACACTCTTCAGTGATAGCCGCAGTGTCACTGTATTCCAAGCCTCAGTGATCCTCAGCCACCTCGACATTGCTGGGCAGTAGGAGAAGATCTTGGAGATAACCTGCGGCAGGCCAACGCAGAGGCTGTGTGGGCAACCGATAAACCAAGGGCTCTGACGGCAACGCAGGACATTATGGAGTGCACCGTGGCCCACATTGATACCTCTGCCTGGGCCAGCTGCATTGCCACAGGCATGAGAGGGATGGCCTGGCTCTGGACTACTAAATTTAATCCTGATGTCCAGGAACGCATATTGGACCTTCCCTTCGAGGGCAGTGACCTCAACCACGGAGGAGGAATTAGATAAATGGAAGAACGGCTCACAAACACGAAGTCTTTATTCTTACGAAGGCCACCCCCCATGCCTACGCCCAGTCGCAGCAACATACTGACAAAGGGCGGGCATTTGGCGGGTTCCGAGGCTTCCAGGAACGGAGGTCCAGACACCCTAACCTTTCTCCGAGTCAGCATTGGAGGAAACAAAAAAGGGGGGGTGGGGCAAGTTTTTTTTTCTCCGCCCCTCCCCCCCTCCTCCGCAACAGCCTCAGAGTGGAAAAAAGCCATGATACGCCCCTTCGGGTCCACGTGTCTCCGGCGGGGGCAGGCTTGCCTTTCACGTGCAATTTTGGCACCAGAATTTTTCAGACCCCTGGATCCTCTCCGTAGTCTCCACAGGGTAGCGCCTACCGGTACCTTCCTCTCCTCCCCTCCTCTCCAACAGATGGAGACAGCAACTCTGCTGGCGGAGATTCATCGAGAGCCAGGCAGTGGAGGAAGTCGCAACCTCCCAGCGAGGCTTGAACTTTTATCCATTTTTGCCATACAGAAGAAGAACCAGGCTGGCCTGAGAGTTGGGTTGGACCTGTCCACCCTCAATCTCTCCTCCCCCTGCAAAGATCCAAGATGGTTACGCCAGCTCTTATTGCGAAAACACTGGACAGGGGAGACTGGATATGTTCCCTGGATCGGAAGGATTCTTACCTAAAAGTCCCGACTTGGCAGCCACTTCTTTCCTTACTACGCTTCAGGATCATGGGCTTCCATTTCCAATACAAGGTGCTACCCTTCAGCCTTATATCGGCTCACTGGTTATTTACCAGGTTGATGTGTGCAGTGGCAGCCTTCCTCAGGGCCCAGGGCCACCACGTCTGCCCGTACCTGGACGACTGGCTTGTCCGGTCCACCTCTCAGGAGGCGGTTCAGCATACTACCTCCGCACTGATGAACACACTTCACTAACTGGGGTTTCACTATCAATCTCAAGAAGTCTCGGCTACACAGAGCCTGACCTTCTTGAGCCTCAGCTGGGACACAAACTCTTTGAAAGTCTTTCCCTCGGAGGACAAGAGGGCAGCCATCAAGAGAGCTATAGCTCGCTTCCTCTCCAGGCCTAGGGCTGCAGCCTGGTGGTACCAACACCGACTGGAGCTAAGGGCATGAGTCCTTTTTTGGCCGGACCCCACACAGGACTCGGGATGCAGAGATTACAGCTGCACTTTGCAGCCTCATGGAATCAGGAGAGGAGCTCCCAGGAGGAGCCAGTCAACATTCCTCCCTTTCCCCTCTCGGACCTCCATTGGGGGTCCACGGACGTCAACCTGACGCAGGGCAAGCGCCTCCAGCAGCTGGCCCCTCAGGTCACAGTTACTACGGACTCTTCCCTAGAGGGCTGAGGACCCACCCTCAGCGTCCATGGGGACTGGGCACGACAGGAGCAGAAGTCCCATATCAATCAGCTGGAATTGAAGGCATATGGTCAGCTCTCGAGGGCAAGACAGTTCTTATCCAGCAACTAGGGGAGCACCAGATCCCCTCCGCTGTGCAGCCTAGCGGTCGACATTTGGGAGTGAGCTCTGGAGAACGACTTTTACCTCATGGCAGTCCACCTCCCGGGGGACTCCAACCTGGAAGCAGACAGGGTCAGCAGACTGGGTGTGGTCAATTACGAGTGGCAATTGAACGACCTGGTACCGAAGGAGATCTTCGTCAGGTGGGGCATCACCAGGGGGATTTGCCACCTGGTACAACAGGAAGGGCCAACAGTTCGCCTCCTGGCAGGGACAGGGCCCCCAGCTCCTGGGGCGACGCATTCCAGATGCAGGGGAACGGCAGGTCAGCATACGCCTTCCTGCCAGCACCGCCGATACACGGGGCGATATGCAAGATCAAGGAGTCTCACCACCACAGCGTAATTCTAATAGCACCAGGGTGGCCAGCCAGGCCAAGATTCCCGGAGCTGCTCAGCCTCTCGGTGAGACCACCCATTCGCCTTCCGAGGGGCCCAGCACCTCTTATGGCGCAGCAGGGGGGCAGGGCCCTCCACCTCGCACCACAGAAACTAGCCCTCACTGTGTGGTTCCTGAGCAGATCAGGCTAGGTGACCTCATCCTTTCCCAGGCTAGTCTAGAGATCATGCAGGGGGCTAGCAGCAGAGCTAGCTGGTCCCACTATAAGAGCAAGTGGACCAGGTTCTGCCTCTAGGCAGACTCTAAGGATATCAACCCCCTAGCGGGTACAGTGGATGATGTGCTCTCCTTCTCGGCGAACCTCGCACCCTGGGGCGTGCAGGTAGACATTTTCCGCAGGTACTTGGCAGCCATTGGGGCCTAAAGAAACTCAGAGGAAGAAGTGTTCTCCTCTTCCAACCCGTTTGTAAAGAAGCATTTGACTCTACCCGTCCATTAAGGGGCCACACCATGTGTGTTACTTCAACATAGTTTTGGGAGCCCTAGCGCACAAACCGATTGAGCCAATGGTGTCCGTGGACATCAGGCTGATCACCATTAAGACGGCCTTACTAGTCGGCATCAACCCGGCTCGCAGAGTCAGCAAAATCCAGGCGCTGGTCACCTCAGAGCCCTATATTACGTTTCACAGGGATAGAGTAGTCCTGAGGACAAACCCAGCATTGCTACCTAAGGGGCCTCCTGCATTCCATCTGAATGAGGAAATAGTGCTGCCTATGTCTTTTTCTGAGCCTATGGACGAGGCACAGAGAGTTTTGCACTGCCTCAATGTCGGGGGTGCCCTAGAATTCTACTTGGATAGGACCAAGGGCTTCCACAAGTCGGACGCACTTTTTGTCACCTTCGGCGGACCAAGACCAGGTATCAGGCCTCCAAAGCCTCCATAGCCCATTGGATGGTCGTGGCCATCAAAGAAGCTTACGAAGGACAACATAAGCCACTGCAGGCCAACATGCACACTCACGAGGTCAGAGCCAAGGCAACGGCCATCGCATTCCAACAGCATTTCCCCTGGCAAGCCATAAGCGGAGTGGCCACATGGGCCACCCCCTCGGCTTTCTGTAAGGACTACTGTTTGGACGCCGGCTCTAGATCAGACGCGGCTTTCGGACAGGCTGTTCTTGGAAACCTATTCGCTTAAGGGGGGTCTCCTCTGCACCCTGGGACTACACTCAGTTGTAATCTCCCATGCAGTATGGAGGAAAGGGGATGGGACGTAAGAGTAATTATAAATTACTCACTGTAGTGACTAACGTACCATTAGTCCCCTTTCCTCCATACGTCCCACCATCCTTCCCCCTAATAATACTGGTGTCATTAGGCAATGTTGATCTATTGTCAGCGCGTCTATGGGGACTGAGGTGTGGTGCCGGAGGGCAGAGTCAGGGCAGCGCATGCTCCCGGGGCTGCACCCCCGCGCGCCTCATTTAATGGGGAAGAAAGTTTTTTCTGGTGAAAAAGGTTATGTCTCCCGTCCCTTGGAAGGGACGCTGATGCAGTATGGAGGAAAGGGAACTAAGTTAGTCACTACGGTGAGTAACTAATTTCTTCTCAAAGTTCATCAAACAATACTAGAGCTGTCCCACAGCTCCCTTCCCCATGCTTGAACGACTTGGGATCAAAAAAGTTCTGCAAAGTTAAAAAAGAGTCATAATCCTTTTGTAAGGCTTTTCCAGGTACCATTTCCTAGACAAAGCCTTCCTCTGATCAAATATTCTGAATCTCATAAAGTTTAGTTATCTCACAACAGGCTTCACTTTTTTCACAGGGTTTCCATTTCCCCTCACAAAGTTCAATTCACAAAACAGGTTTCACTTTCCACAGGGTTTCCTTTCCTCAACTTGCACAAAGTTCACACTTTTATAAAACATCTCCACTGCTTTCCATCTTTGACCACAATTCCGTCTTGTACCACAGTTACACCAAGTTCATTTTGTATGCTTTGCACAATATTCTCTTGCTCTTGATTCAACAGGGGTTCCCTTCCCCAACAATTCCACAACTTTACCACTTCTCCAATTCTTCGTATTGGAGACTTTCGAATGCGCACCATTTAGTTGGCTCTATTTGTGACGACTCTAACATCTTGGCCTTTCTGGGATGGATCCCCCGGCACTCTTCAACACTTGTATCATATTTCATCAACAGGCTGTGCGCCAGGCACTCTTGAACTTATTTGCTTTCTTGTTGTTTTCAGGGTTTCGGCTCGCTCTTCCTATCTCGCACAGCACCCCACTCTCATGGTTTCAGTTGGCTCCTACTTTGACCTTAGGACAGCTCCCCTGCACTTTCGGAGAGTATGCTTCACTTTAGCAGAGTCTTTCGACCGCGTCTAAACTTACATGCTACCACTTTGTTTTCTTCACGTTCATTCCTTAGTTTGCACATTACAGTTCACAATGGCCAATTGAAGCTTTTTCTTCAGCGCCTCTTTTCCTCCTACTCTTGTCCTTCCCATGCTACAAATGATCTCTCGCTCTTCGTGTCTTTCACCAAGCGGGCTCCCTTTTGCCTTGGAGCTCACCGGTTGTGATCAGTGTAGCTTTTGCAGTCTCATCTTGTCAAGCTCAGAGACTCCTCACTCGCCCCTAGGACACTCCTGGGTGGCCTTGCTGGCCTGGGGAAATGAGCACCTTTCAAGAACTGCTCTTTACAGATCAGCTCTTCATGCACTCCTCTTCTGGCTCCCTCACCACGCCTTCTCTAGCCCACTCCAGCCACGGACCCTCAGCATCTCCGCACTCCGTTTTCTGACAGTAGAACTCTCTGTACTCATGCCCTTCCAGCTGCATGCTCGCTCGGTCTCTGCTTCAGGCTCCGTCCCGAGTACCAACTCGTTTGTCTTGTCTCACACGGCTACTCCTTTGTACTTCTGAGGAGTATTAACAGGATTCAGGTGCCTTGCCATTTCGCTCAGTGCCTGACTTCGCCTGATCTTGTTAACTGGACATTCATAAAAATGGTATAGTGCCTCTGGATGTATTTTCTTTGCTCTGATGGTGTTGCAACGTTTTTCACAAGGAGAGTACAGGGAAAAATGGGTGTCAGGCACACAATATGCCATTTGGCTGAGGGATGTTGGGTAGGGGGGTGTTTGGAAAGGGGGGATACCATCTCTTGCCTTTGGGTAATCCCTCCCCAATCCCAGAGGACCCTCCAGCCAGGTGATCCTCCCTCGCTAATCCGCCGCCAGTGTCGGGATCCAAAAGCGATGGCCCTCTCCTGGCCATCTGTTTGGAAGATCCTCAGGGAGTGGGAAGGGAAAAACCCTGAGGTTGTTCACAGTATTCTGCTCATAATCGCCAGATAATAGGATGACACATTGTGTCTCATCGGCACAGTTTGTAAGTCTAATACCATTTTCTTCCAGCAGATTAAAAAGTGGGACAGAAAAGATGTTATAAAGGGAGGGCGATAAGCAAGCTCCCTGAAGAACGCCAAACTGCAACAATGTTTTCTGCTGCTTCAGCTACATTGTTACAAACCCTGCAAAGTCTGTTTCGAAGAAATGACCCTATTCAAGCTGCAGCTGCATCTGAAAATGCAGCCACTTCCTTCAACCTGGTGATTAACAGCGCATGATCCACCATGTCGAAGACTGCAGATAGGTCTAATAGCATAAGGAGGGCTGTTTGCCCGTTTATCCATAACACGTAAAAGGCTGGACTTTAAAACCAGCAATGCTGTTTTAGTGATCTGTCCCTGTCTAAAATCAGATTGCCTTTTCTGTAAAATGTTATGATTAATAAGATACTCTAAAATCTGTAAATAGGCCACAGTCTAAAACTTAAAAATTAAAAAAAGACCATGTGATGGGCCTGTAATTAGTCGGCTCAAAAGAGCAGAGACCTGACATTTTGAGCAATGGGGTAATCCATGCACTTTTGATTTTGTCCGAAACATGGGTTTGCGCATTAACAAATTTAGATAGTCTTGCAATCAAAGTAGTAGTACAAGCTTTGATAATATTAGCTGGAAATGCAATCCCTTTACAATTTTAGACTTCAATTTGTTAATAATGCCCAACAATTCAGCATCTGTTACTGATTGAAAGTTAAATTGAGACTCTGAGTGCCTTTGTGTAGTGCTTTTAGCCACTGGCTCTGCACAACCCAGAATTTTCCTCTTAACCTCAATATTTTGTTTAATCCTATCTAGCTTGCTCATCAAAGCCTCTTTGATTGATGAGTACCAATCTACATCTTTAATGGGACCATCCTGCTCGACAGGACACAGATCTTCAAGTTCCTTCACAACCTTAGAGTTCTTTGGACTCATTCTGGACACCTTGAATTCTAGAGTCAAACATGGTTTTCTTGGCCTCGATAATAGCTTGTTTGAATACCTTAGAGGATTTATTGTACGCCTCCCTGTCCTTGTCATCCCTAGATGTTTTCCATGCATAAAAGCATTTATTTTGTGTTGCTTTAAGCTTTTGCAAGTCTTGTGTAAACCACTTCTTCGACTTTTTAATTGGTTCCAGCCTGGTTCTAAGTGGCGCTAAGGCATTAATTGCCTTCTGCTTTGTCTCCTAGACAATTTTAACTATATTGTCCACCAGATCCAGACTCTTACCCTCTGCTACTTGGTAGTAGCCCCTCCTCCATTGCTGCTGCAGATCATTTTCTCATATTTCTGGAAGTTGCCATACATTTTCATGTTACCCTAGGCCTTATCTGCTGCGCGCATAATAAATTAATCTGAATAAATAAACTATTGGGCCATGGACATAGGTGCATTATCACATCACTAGTATTAATATTATGAGAAGCCACCCAATCCAACGTATTGGTATGACTTGGTTGTTTCACCAATTGTACAAAGCCCAAATTGCTCATGGATGTCTCCAGGCTTTTAGCAGAATGGTCATCCTTACAGCCAATCCGTAGGTTCATATCTCCCATTAACATCACCTTGGAATTGGGGTTTAACAATGGTAACAATATTTCAATGGATTGCTTTTTTCTCGCAGATTCCTCATCTGATAGATATCCTCATCCAGCTCTGCTGCTCAGATATTTTATTTAGGCAGGGGGCGTAATGGACCTCGACTCAGCAGTCGATCCGTCTTGCACGATCGTCGGCTCCAGACGTGACGTCAGGCGTCCTATATATAGCACGTCACTATGCCCCATACCTCGGTTCTTTTTGCACACTTTTGCACGCTGCTTTGGGAACATGACATTGAGTCTTCGACACTGCGTTTTTGACTAAAATCATCAACTAATTTTAATAATTCCTCGACCGCAATGTCCACTCACCGGATTTCAGGCTTCAAAAGGTGCACCGACTGCCATTCCAAAATGTCAGAGACCGACGCGCACAACATTTGTTTGTGTTGTCTGGTTGCAGATCACAACACAGAGGGATGTGCGTCATGCTCCAAAATGCAGTCGAAATGTATCTGTGAGCGGCCCGCCAAACTTGATTTGGGCCGACTGTCCGAAAATCTCTGGCGCAGTCGTTTTGTCCGGTCTTCCATGACGGAAGGGCCCACCACCTAGAAGGAGAGGGAAAAGCATCAGCGAAAAACCAGAAAGCGGTCACACTTGAGGAGTCACTCTTCCTCGTCCTCATCATGTAAAACGAAGAGACGTCATTGACACCAGTCCAGCTCGTCGTTGGAAAAAGGTAACCCCTCGGCTGGACCGACCACTCAAGAAGAGTGGGACAGTTGTAAAGAAGAACTGCTTGAGATGTTTACAAATCAGGGTGCTGCAGGTGCGGGTGCTCCCCCTTCTGCCCCCCAACAAAAAAGGCCTTGGCGGCGCTTGGCACCCCTGACCCCACGCATGTCCACGCCATAGACATCGGAGAGACCTTCGGGCTCGATGCCGAAAAAGTTGCGTAAACCATGGATGGCTGGTCCATCTCTTAAGCGTCAACAGGCTGACGTCCCTGATGTCACAGTATTACCCAAGCATTGATCGACGCTGATGGCCGTTCTGCCACTACATTGATGGAGTTCCTTCTGTCACTGGCCTTAGTAGGCCTTCAGGTTACCACAGTCGACGGATATTTGGCGGCCTTGTCTGTGTTCAAAATGTCCCCAGATGAAGGTTCTTTCTTTACAATCCCGGTTATGGCCCAATTCTTGAAAGGCCTTGTGAATACTATTCCGCCAACTCCCTTTGTTGCCCCAGTTTGGGATCTTTATCTAGTTTTTACCTTCTTGATGGCGGTTCCTTTTGACCCCATGCATTACTGTTCCTTGAGACTTTTGTCGGGAGCGTTAGTGAGCTGCAAGCATTCTGATGCAAGCCCCCGTTCCTGCATTTTCCTTAAAGTCAGACTTGGCTTTCTCCCGAAAAGTCTTCTACCCTCCACCACACCCCTCTAAGGAGGAGGAGCAGTTCCACCGTTTAGATCCCAAAAGAGCCTTGAGCCTTTACGTCGCTAGGACGCCCGAGTCCTCAATATCTGACCAACTGTTTGTGGCCCATTCATTGTCCCGCAATACAGGGGAGTTGCTAGGTCTGGAAAAGACCCGGGGCTAAACTGATGTCGGAACTGTTGGGACTGGGGGCTAGCTAGTCTTTTGGCTGTAGCTCCTGAGATTCTATCAGGGGCTACAACCAAAAGATCAGGGGCTATAGCCCCCTTAGCCCCCCCCCAAGCAACGCCCCTGCCGCAATAGTGCAGCTGTAACTAAGCAGACTCTGTCTCGGTTTATTCTTTGCAATGCAGAATGTTACCAGTCTGCAGGCAGGGAGCTTCCTCCTGGTATCAGTGCACACTCGAGGAGAGGAGTTTCTACTTCTACAGCCTTGCCAAGATAAGTTCCCTTTAGGAACATCTGTCGTGCGGCCACATGGTCGTCCTTGCACATGTTTACCAGGTACTGTTGTCTGGGTGTTGCCCGCGATGCTGATACATGTTTTGGTAGGGCAGTTCTGCAAAATCTGCTGCTTAAGCACTTTCTGCCCACCTCTGTGGTCCTAACTGCTTGGGGAGTCTTATCAGATGAGGAATCTGCGGGAGAAAAGCAATCCATTGAAGGAGAAATGACTTACCGTAATGTTCTTTATATGGTTTCTTCCCCCGCAGATTCCTTATCGCCCATCCCACTCATAAAATCCTAACGGCTTGCCACATCGGTCTAAGCGAAGGGATGCCTGGTGATGGCTCTGAGGTGACCACTTCTATCTAGCTAGTCATTTCTTTAAAAGAAATGTTTCAGTTTTTCTAATTCTGCAGTGTCTCCCCATTCGGGGGTTTCCCATTGTTATGTTTTTTACAGGCTGGTTAGCCTTGCCTCCCATCGCTTTGCTCAGCAGCATTGAAGCACGGGGAAAAAGGGAAGAACTGAGATATGGGACGTAGTGATGTGGTATATTTACGGCACTTGACGTCACATCTGGAGCCGATGATCGAGCACCGAACAAGCAGGTCGACGGCCGAGTCAAAGTACGTTATGCCCCCTGTCGATAAAGTTTCCAAGAGCTGGATGACGATATATATCAGATGAGGAATCTGCAGGAGAAGAATCCATAGATATAACATTACAGTAAGTAATTTATCTGTTAATCAGTAGATATTCAAATTCATGCATAGTATCTGGGGGTCTATAAATCAGGAACATATTTATAGTGATTTCAGGGTTTGTCCTGATTTTAACGTGAAGCATCTCACAACCCTGTATACACGGATTGTTCACCTCCAAGACTACTAAATTTACCTCACAGATGATGGCCATTCCTCCACCTTTTCCCTCTAATCTGTCATAACGAAACAGACTATATCCTGTTGGAACGGCATACGTTAAAGTAGGGGCAGCAGCACTAAATAACCATGTTTCTGTTAATGCGCATATATCTAAATCTTGATCAGTTATGCACGAGGCTACATGAGTAGCATGCTTCATAAGGGATCTGGTATTTAGAAGCACAATTTTTAAGGCTGTATTCAGTAAATGTTTTTGACCTTTTAAGACACCATCTTCATGTGCACCTAGATCCAGCATGGTACTACGTACATTTATGCAATGAGGAGAGATATTCATCTCAAAAGACAGACTGGGGTCTGTAGAAAGAAACACATCGCCTGCAGTATTACCAGGATGTTCAATTATGCTATTATCCGTACCAACAGGTACCAGTATAGGAGTTGGGGGAGTGATAAGTCCCTTTCTAAGAAAGGGATTAGACCCGGCAACCCCCAATTCTGCCTTCATTGCTTTAGTATGTCCTTGTTTAATTGGTATATTTATGGAGGCCTCCTCTGCTAAGTAGCACACTACAATATCCACGCTCCTATGTGATTTAACAGTTACCTGCATATTGCATATTACAGGAGCGAGTAATTGTGATTAAGCCGCAACGATCGTGTCCACCGGATGCATATTGAGACAAAAAGGGTGAGCTAGTGATCGCTCCTTCGCTTACGGACGCATCACGGACCTAGCTTGACGCCACGCGCCGGTTGGCAATAAAATCGTGCACACGAACAACAATACTCATGGGTATTGTAGTTCGATTATGGTGCGGTAATGAAATACAGAGCTGCACACAACAGAGGTTTTGCAGGCAATCTGGCCAAATATTTGAAATCATATCTAAGCAGCAATTTTATTAAAAGCAACAATTGTATTAAAAGTGGCAAATCAATTAAAATACAGGCCAATCCACACTCTAATAAAATATGCTAAAAACAATATTAAATATATGGCACAGTCACTAGCACACTCACAAAATTCACTAGCACACGTCCACATTCACACAAAACATCAGAAGTACCTGCGGTTCGTGGTCCTGGGACGGCACTATCAGTTTAAAGCCCTGCCCTTCGGCCTGCAGTCAGCGCTGAGGGTGTTCACTGAGTGTTTGGCTCTGGTGCCAGCACATCTACGCCTCAAGGGGATCCACGTCTACCCTTATGTAGACTGGCTGATCTGCTCCCGCTCTCACGCCCCGGCAACCCAGCACACCTTCGAGATCATTCGCCTTCTGATGGATCTGAGATTCTCCATCAACTATTCAAAGTCCTGCGTGGAGCCATTGCAGAACGCTTTGTTTGTGGGCGCCCGCTTCGACGCGGTAGCATGTTTGGCAAACCCCTCGGAGGAGAGGGTGACGGCCATCTGGGGAAAGTGCAGTGCCTGTCGGCACAGAATGCAACAGTACGAACCATGAAGTCGCAGTTGGGCATGATGTCCTCCTGCATTCACCTCGTCCGGTTGTGCAGACTTCAGATGAGACTTCTTCAGGAGTTTCTATATGCATGGTGGCTGTACCTCACGGACTTGGACGGACAAGGTTGTTTTCAACTAGGAGTTCCGACAAGCTCTTCGATGGTGGGGTTCACGCCCACATCTCATGAAAGGAGCTCGTTTCCAGATACCTCCATTCGAGTACAGAAAAGGACCTCCACATCAACGTCCTAGAACTCCTGGCAGTCTTCTGGGCCCTCAAGTCTTTCCTATCTCAGCTGAAGGCGAAGGTGGTGCGCATCTTCAAGGACAACAACAGCACCATGTTCTATTCTATTCTATGGGTTTTTTATATAGCGCCAACACGCCCGCAGGCCTTAGGGCGCTCACAAGCTTTACAAGGATGAAGACTCAAGAGGGAAAACGAAGATTGTTCTCCAAAATTTTCAATCATCTCCCATATCAAACAGGTATGTCTTCATGTTAGGACTGATTTTCTATACTCTGGCCTGGTGGACAGATGTATAGACGGCCAACATATATTGTGACAGGAATAACTCTGGGAAGCTGTAGCCAAACCAGTTTAGGTAGCATTGACAGGCAGTCTAGGCTAAGATCTTCAGAGGGGGTGAGCTTGTAAAGGGTCCACAATGAGGTCATACAATGGGAATCACAGATTACACTGACAGGATTTTTTTAAAATAGTTATTTAATTATGCCCAAAATACACTATAGCAAAATGACTACAAGTAGGTAGCTGTATCACACAACACTATCAGACTAAATACATATATGCATTCACTTGGTTATAGGGCATAATACAAATCAGAAACTCCTACAAAGGAAAGGTTAGACAAGTATTATGTACAAAAAGGTCCACAGAGATTATCCCCATCTAAAATTGTCCAGCCCTATGTTGCTTGTGGCCTTGTGCCCAATAGTTCAGGTTACAGTTCCACAGAACATAGAATGCAAGAACAAATGCAGGTAGGGTCTCTGGGGTCCAGTGAAGGGTTCTTAGGGTTAGGGTTCAAGTTAGACTAAGGTCCCAACAGTCAGATGTCTTGCGTACTCTAATTCTTCCCCAGACTTGGCAGAGCAAAGGAAGAGTGTCTGACGTTGCTTTTCCCGCCGAAAGCCGCAGCCCTTAATTGCCAGGGGTTGCAGGTTCGAGCTGATCTCCGGTTGGTGTCTTTTACTGTTCGACTCTCGGTCGAAGAATGCAATAAAACTCGATGCAGCACCCCTCTCAGGACTGGACGTAGGTCAGGTAAGCAATTTTCGGACGTTGGTCACCGCGCACAGCGACGCAAAAGGACTCTGCAGCCGCCGTCGGAGTTTCCCTTCTATCTCTGGCCCCCTTGATGCTAGCATGCCGAAATTTCGCAGGAGGTAGTCTTGCAGGGCCAGCTGAGGATCTCGGTATGGTGACAGCGGCAGCACGGTAGCTCAAAAAAGAAGCTGGTCAGCCACAGGACAGTTCCAGGGCACTTCCGAAGGTTTCCTTTGGCAGGGTACCGAGCAGACATCTGGAATGGATGGTTCCTCCACTCCAAGAGTCGTAGGTCCTTCGCAGGACTACTAAAGATCAAGAGCAAGACAGGGCTCCTCCAGGACTGCAGCAGAAGTTGGTTGCCAGGCCTCCTTCAGTCAGGTCTCGGGTCCCTTTGCGGGTCTCACAGCTGGATAGGATACTTGGCTCCACAGAATGAGTGCAGGGGTCCTCTTCTTATCTTAAAAGCCAGGTAAATTTTGAAACTCACACTAGCCAATAGCAGGACTAGCCCAGCAGGACTAGCCCACACACACACCACAGCAGTGGTCCAATCAGAACCACTGGCGGGAACATTCATGCATACCACTCAGACGCACTGAAACCATTATGTGGAATGGAGTCAGACTGACCCAGCCCACATCCTACCAGCAAACACACACAGGCCTCCAGTAGCCCTCCAAAAGCTTCTGCTTTCCCGGGCACTGGAAGTCGTTATAAGTATTTTGCTGGCCTCTCAGGCCAGGAAGAAGGCTAAAAGACAAGATGGCAAAAGAATAGGCGAAAAGTCTCGTAGCATGTCCATGTTTGACCATTAGCCATAGTTAGTAGCCAAACGCGGTAAAGCCCAAAAGAGTGGGGGAACGGTCACTGCTGCCACCAGCTTATCCTTTTCGCACATCTAGAATAACCAAAAATCCTCTGAGTGTTAGTCTAGGGCAAAACAAAAATGCACCCCATTGTACTGCAGTGAAAGCTGCTGTGCACAATGATAAAAACGTAACCAAAGTAGTAACATAGTAACTCGACTAAGGGAAACAATATTTCCCAGTACTGATAGCCTGAAGGACATAGCAGTTTCCCATAACATATGAGCAAAGGCCAGTGCAGTGAAGCTTAAGGCTTCACTGTACTGCAAAAAGTACAGGTCAAATTCAAAAATAAAAGCAAAAGTGTTGGGGGTTCCATAAAGATGTAAGGAAAGGTGCAGTAAAGAGAATTCTTTCCTAACACTTCAAACCCTTCTTAAACTGTGCAATTGAAGGAACCAATCTAAGTGAACGCGGCAAGGAGTTCCATATAATGGGGGGCCTGGAATCGGGGGGGTCTTCCTTATTTGAACGCAAGGTGCATTTAATCAGCAGTCTCTCAATTCATGAACAGGGATAAGGTGGAGCATAACCAGCCAATCATTTATATAACATGCTGGAGGCTTTAAAATGAATTCTCTGGCTCGAATGTGGAGCCAGTGCAGCTCTTGGCAGGTACAGGAGGTATCTGCCGTCCGGTCCAAGCCACAAATTGCACAGACCGCCCCATTCATAATAACCTGGAGCTTTTTAATATTAGTTTGAAGTTGTCTCGACCAAGAGACTGTTTCAGTAATCCAACCTTGTGTTTATTGTGGCAGCTGCGATTAGTGCTCTGTTTTTTTCTGATGGGGGCGAATCTGCCAGAGAAGATGGGTCAAGTAGGCACAACTGGAACTCAAATAGTAGACGTGCTTTTTGAAGGTCAATTGAGAATCAAAATAAACCCCAAGGTTTTTACATAATCCAAGACCCGGATCATATTACCTTCAATAATGAATGCCCTATATTGCAGATCAAGTTTTTTCAATTTGGCGTTGGTACCCAGGATCAAAATGTCTGCCTGCTTATTGTTTAGAGCAAGTGAGTTCCTAGCCATCCAGATTTTGATGGCACCAAAAACCTCACTCACACTTGCTAGAGCTTCAGTGTACAACCCTGATACCTCCAGGATGATCTGGGTGTCATCTGCATAATTTGCAAACTTGACACTCAGCCCATCCAAGAGAGTACACAGTGATCGAGAGTAAACCTTGTACAACAAAGGCGACAAGCAAGAGCCCAGCGCTACATCTTGAAGCAGGGCGGGATGTGTCTCCTGTGCGTTTCCAGCATACCCAAGCTCTATGGCACTGGAGACACATCCCGCCCTGCTTCAAGATGTAGCGCTGGGCTCTTGCTTGTCGCCTTGTACTTTTTCAACTGGCAGGCATCAAGAACACAATTGCAGACTCGCTCAGCAGGGAACTGCCGTCCTGCCACAAATGGGGACTTCAGTAAGTGCAAGTATCTCGTCTCTTTAGCAAATGGGGTTGGCCCCAATCAACCTCTTTGCAACAGCAGTCAACTCCAAGTGTCAGAGGTTTGCCAGCAGGTTCCCTCAATCGAGGAGCATGGAGGATGCCTTCTCGTGCCCATGAGAAGGGCTCTCCCTGTATGCCTTCACTCCATTTCTGCTCCTGCTACGTGTGATCAACGCACTCGGTCGTTGTCATTGACGGATGATACGCATCTGTTAAGATGGATTTCTGAACTGTGACCTGGTGGACAAATGTTCAGAAGGCCAGCCGAGTTTCTTGGAACAGGGTAACCTTCTGTCCGTCTACCATTTCCTTGGAAGTACGCACGTTACTATGAACATATGCAGGCATTCTGATTGATTTACGTTACAAGCTCTGAGTCAGTGTGAAGACGTTTTCTAATGATCGCTGCGTTTACAAGTTTTTTTCACAACAGGAGGTGATTGCTTAAGAACAGTGGTACGATCTAGAGTGCCTAAACAACTTCCCTTGTTATAGGGTGTATTTTCTTACGAACATTGACAGCTGCTGAGAAGGCCATTTGTTTTATACAATTATCATCAACAGAACGTCCGGACCTCGAGTATCCATTCACATAGTGTGTAAGGACAAGGCAACAGCTATTGGTGCATTTTAACAACTCGATTTCGTTCTTCTCCGAATACTTCAGAACCTCTAATAAATTTCCATGAAAATAATTAATAATCAAGATGGAAAGAAACATGTCGGGGTGTCTTTTTGTTATGAACATGTGATAAACTGATATAATAAGCTGTGACTAGGTTCTCCAGTCACTGAGAACATTATATTTAACAGTGTTATGATTTTTTGTTACTGGTTATAGTATGTTTATTTTTGTTAATGAGTATGTCACTGTGGGAGATTAGTTTTTTTGCTGCATGATATTAATTTTCTAGGTCTGTTTCATATATCTTCTTTTGATTATATTTAGACTAATGGTATGTATAGTATATTGTCGTTGATTGAGTGTAGTATGGATGGGGTGTTTTGGTGATGTGAATGTGTTTGGGATTGTTAGATTTTGCACTGTGAAGAGGAATAAGAATTGTATATTTATGATGTATGTGTTTTTCTAATAATTGTCTCCATATTGACATATGTTAATAGATTTTATTATCCATATGGCAGTTTTTATGACTAAATACATGTATTCTTATAAGATGCATATGGAAGTGAATTGAATTCTTTCACTTCTGAACATGAGATGAACAGTTTTACCATTTTTGGTGCGGGTATGTAATAGTTGCTTTTGTTTTGCTCTGCCTTACACCTAAATTGAAGCAGTTGAATCCCGACCTCCTAGTTTACATATATTTGAGTGTTTCCCAGGTGTGGTCGGGTTTCATTTGAACCTGGGGTTCCTATTTGTGTTTGATGATAACCTTCTGGACAAGCCAGACCAATCATGGTAGCATTGGCGGCAGTCAAGACTTGGTCTCAGGAGGGGTGAGGGTGATTGAAAAGCCCACAGTGAGCACACACAGTGAAGAACACTACAAATTACTCTGTGAGGTGAATATATCAAAGATACATATACATTTATTAAAGGCCTTTTAAATCAAACACAAAGCAAATATCAGTAATAACTAAACCAACATAACGCTACTATGAAACATATATACAGTTACCAATTGCCAAAAGGAATAGCACAAAGTAAGGGTCCACATCCTGTGACGAAAGGGAGCATACAGTGCAAATATACTTTAGGCCGCCCTTCACTTATCAAATCCTAACTAAAGAGGAAGTCCAGTCCCTACGATGAGTGGAGCCTTCGGTGCAGATGCACGCGATCCTGCGGTAGGGCAAAAATGGGGTCTCTTGCAGGGACTGTAGCAGCTCGCGAAGGCAAGTGTGGCAGTGAAGAATAAGTTCCCACTATTCGAGGAGGGTCTCCCCAAGAGGGCAGAACAGGATCCAATAGTTGGGAATAGCTCAGTAGCACAGGCTACCTCGATAACGAAGAGTGTCCCTCAGGGGAGACTCGTGCGTAAAAATTGATAAATGAGCCAGGGGCCAACGGTAAGGGTTGCAAGTACTCACCGACCCTCGGTGCACTCTGGACCAAACTTAGTCAGTCGAGTACACTTCGGCTGCGGGTTCAAATCCTGCAATTGTGCGGTTCTGCGGCTTTCAGCGGCTGAGTTCCAGGGATGATTCCGTGGCAGGACAGTGGCGATTTCTCCACTCCTGATGAAGGGATCAGCTCGAATTCACTGCAGCTCGATTCAGGGCACAGGGGGGCACAGCAGCAGGGCACCCTCGAAGTTCATCACCACGGCTGCGCGACACAGTGACCGCATGCACTCAGGTTCAGGTGTACTGTACTAATTCCAGACCTAGGGCACCTAGGAGTACAAAACTCGGCTTGGCCCACGAACACTTCCGAGAAGGCTTGCTTTCAGTGGTGCCGAGAAAAGTTAGTCCCACTATTCCAATGGGTCGAAGCACCTTTGCAGACCTTCTAAGTTCGATCAGAAACAGAAGGGTCCAGCGGGACAACAGTGGGCTCAGGGGGCCAAACCTTCCAGCGGGTCACCAGCGGTTCCTCTGCTTCTTGGTTTCACGATACTTGGCTCCTATCCTAAGTTCGGGGAGAAGTCAAGAGATTGGCCTGGTACGGGTGTTTGGGCCCTTCTCTTATCCAGAATCTCCTTTGCGCCAAAACAAAGAGGACCCAATGAGAAGAGATCTGCTCATATACAGCCATCTCAGACGTGGACCAATCACGGACCACAGTGGTCTGAGTCATTCCCAGCACACCAGACATCATGGCACCCAGGATGTGTATTGGAACTAGACAGTCCAGCCCACATCCTGGGAGCACACACACAAGGCATGCAGAAGCCAGCGAAAGCTTTGGTTTGCGCAGGGATCTGCAAGATGGCCAAAGGACAAAACAAAGGACCTTGTGGAATGGCCATTTTTGGGCCAAGCCACTGTCCAGGGCCAAACGCGGTATGGACCACAAGAAAGGGTTAAAAATATATTAAAATTAACAGCTGCCAAGGCACATCTGTACTTCTACTGAAAAATCCTTTGAGGTTGTCTAGGGCCTTAAAAACGAAAGGAAGATCCCAGCGCAGTGTACTGTAAGGTACTTTGTGCACAGTTAACATGTTGCTAAAAACTAGCAACAAAGTGAAAGACTAAGTGAAACAAAGTTTCCCAGTACTGACTGTTTAAGTGCATGTCAGTTTCCCAATAAAAAAGTGAGCAAGAACCCAACGGAGTTCAGCATAATTCTGGGCTCCACTGAAAAAGGTCAGGCTAGGGTAGTCGGACAGAAAGACACACTAGGGGGACTATTGGTGGGTACTAGACCTGCTGATATACCCTAACTATTTTTCACACAAACAACAGCAGGTCAATAATTCTATTTGTTTGCATTTTTTTAAAAAGTTATCCTGCGCGTAACTTAAAACAACTTGCCCTCCAACCATTCTATCTGGTCCCTCCTGTATTCTCTGACCCTAGATTGCGCTTTTGTGCCACTTATCTAGGGTTAGGGGACAGATGAGAAGAGGCCTGCCCTAATTCATTCAGGTAATTAAATATTTAATAAAATTCCAATGTTATAAAAAGCACATCTATCTATGGGCCTTCAAGAATGGACCATAGGGAGTGCTTAGAGGTCCTACAGGTGAATCAATGTCTATATATTATTTTATCCTGTACAGACCCAACTATTTTAAAACAATGCTTTGAACCCCTCGACATAAAGCTGTTCAGAGTGCCAGCTCAGATCTGGTGTTCTCGAAGTGGTTCTCTTACAAATGGTACTATTCCACTTGTTTTTCTTGAGAGAGTTGGTATAGAGCCCTTATTAACAGGAGGTCTACCGGGCCGACCGGGTGCATTGATTTTGCCAATGTACCACTTTCTTCGGGGCATCAGCACCCCTGTGGGTGCTGACACAAAAAGAGAGAGAGAAGAGGCTCAGCTCCAACTGTTCACTGCACCCCAGTTGAAGTTCCTGCCATGCCAAACAAAAGTGGGATGCCTCTTCTGATTCAATGAGTAAATAATTCCCCATATGTGCCTACAAGGATTTGGATTAAAGCGCTATATAAACCTAATAAACATAAACAAATTACATCTTGTAGATATATGGAAAAGGAGGGATGGTTTTGTATTTATCATATTAATTTAAAAATGGCAGTGCATAACGTGGAATTCTTAGTGTCAAAGTTACTAGTTTCTGTCACACAATGGCGCGCACTATACTCAGGAGGGAGTCCTAAAATTCCCCCTCCTATGGTGTACACCAGGACTCCTTCGAGTTACCTTGCTCTATAAGCGGCAGATCCAAATTAAATCCTGGACTGCCATCTGGTTGCATCTTGCGTTCAGTGAAGGTTGCTGAGGGCTAGTTTACCTCCGCTATTTAGCCTGCACACTGTACACATGCGCTGAAACGGGCCGTGTCCACAATGGTCACATAAGTCTACCATCTTGGAATATCTTTATCCAGGCAGTCAGTTCCAGGTTGTTTTAGGATATGGTTACACAGACCGTAGTACTGCGACTCAATGTCCCCATTTCAGGCAGCGTTTGGAAAGTCCCGAAATGTACCTGCCGAACGCTCGAGAGACGGAAAAAAATAATTTTCCCGATTTTTGTGTGCATCTGGTCTCACCCTTGTGTATGCACTGATGTAATTGGTTTGGAAGGTTTTCGGCACCTTGGTGTCTGATAAATCCATTCAGGATGCCTCAATTAAGATTGCTATGGCTGTCTGTTTTTGTTTTATTGTGCATGTGCTACGGCGTCCAAGGCTATTCTGGGACAGCGACTCCTGTGTCTAAGGGGAAAACCCATGGCCCCAATTCTTAATATTTAGCATAGATGTGACTACAACCAGCCTATATTAGTCTAGTGGGCATCTCAGTGATCTTATGGGCACTATGCATGACTTGCAACCCGCCATGCAGCAAGTTGTTCGCCATTTGCGTTTTTGTTTATATTTGTTTTTTTTACATATTTTGTGGGCATTCCAGATGATGCTAGCACTGCTCTCATGTGGTACTCTTGCCCGGGGCTCAGGTGCCGTCAACGCACAGTGTCAATTAATATTTGACATCATTCTACTAGTTCAGAACACGAGGGGTAGACAAATCTATTTTTGCAATTGTTTGCCCCTATGGACCAAGGGTTGTGTGTTTCCCATGTTTTTGTGATTCATGGTATGGATAAACATGATACTCTGTATTAAAGAGTGTCCACAGTCTGCCAGCTGGTGTGTTCATTTAACCCAACCTTGTCTGTTCCAAGTCGGAAAATCCACAGCTGTTCTCTTGAAGAGCAGCGTGGTACCGTGATTTTATCCAATATGGTCCATGTGAAATCTGATAGCCCATGATTTTTTTGGAGAAAGTGTTCTACCAGAGGTGCTGTCACTTTTTTGGTCCTAATGCAGGAACGATGTTCGCCCAACCTGATTTTAATGGGGCGGGATGTCAACCTATGTACCTCAAATTGCAGGGACATGTGATTAGGTAGATCACATTACTGCTATTGCAGTTTGTAAAGTTTTTTTGTATACCAGGATATTTCCAGCCAGTGGTTATGGAGGTTGATCTCTGGGTGGTTTGGCATGCGCTTCATTGTCCGCAAGGTGCATGACCTGTTGGTCCCACTTCGTTCCACAGCGTATTAGAGGCCTGTTCTACAGGCTCTCTGTATGTATTAACAAGGGAGTCCCATAGATTTCGTCTTCGCATAAATAATGGCAAATCTAGGCATCTCAATTTGCGACTGACCCATGTTCAATATTGGCCACATATTGGACACCAATTTCAACACCTATTCTTTAATTTTGTTTGTGAGGGGGGAGACACCAGGGACTGCTGTAATTATGTCACTGGTTTCTGCTCTTCTTCTGTGTTGTTCGAAAGTTACATCCCTGGGGATGTTTTTTGCTCTTTTCTTTTGCTTGCTTGACCGTGCTTTTAGGGTATCCCTGAGTAATTAGTTTGCCTGCCAATTTGTTGGATTGTTCTTCATAATCATTCAAGGTAGAGCAGTTCCTTCTATATCTAAGGAACTGGCCAAAAGAAAGGTTGTTCCTCATACTTAAAGGGTGGTAACTATTGAACAAGAGCAATGAATTGCGGTATGTTGGTTTATTAAAGACCCATGGTGGAGAACAGGAGTTACAGGTAAGTAGCATGTTCCTTCCTTGCTCTCTCTGCTCCTTCAATCCGATCCTCTGCCTATTATTAGGCTTTCTGCTCTTCCTTCCTGGTTTATTCTGTCCTGTGCATATTACCATTTCTTTTTCGGAGCTGCTCTCTGTTTGGTTACTTTCACTAGTGCTCGTACTGCTGCCCGCAGTCCGCTCACTCTCGATTTCTTCTTCCTGGAGCCTGCCTTTAACCAGAGGATTTCATCTCTAGTTTCCGAGAGCCCAGCCATCCTTCCGCAGTTCAAGTACCTACCTACATCAGTATCCTACTCTGTGAGACATGAGTATTTTTCCCTATTGAGGGTTTCCCTGGAGGCACACAGCTCCATGTAATTTATATCAATGGAGCTGGATACCTTAAGGGTGATCTTTACTACTGTAAAAGTCCACTGCAAATGAACAGCTGCAAAGTAAACAGGTTAATGCATGTTTTTCTGCAATTGAGGACACTAACCTTTCTGATGTATTCTTTCCTCCCACAGATCCCTCATCTATGATATTGGATTGCAGGCGTGCCAGTCCATGCACCCGAATGCCCCCTGGTAAAGGGCGGCAAAATATATTAACTTTTGACCACAAGGCGAAGGGTGAGGCATCAGGGTTGCACGGCGCGGATCTGTGCTCTGAAGAACGGGCGGATCCGCGCACAAAAAAGAGGAATTGGCAGCATCGGAAGAGGTCCTGCTCTCTCTGAGTGAGTCCTTGCACCGACATTCGTCGTCCTCTTCAGAGAAGACCCCCCCCGCTCCAGAGATTTGCCTGCGTGGCAAAGCAAGGTACCTTTTCCGACCCAATCCTCAACAGCAGAGGAATGGGAGCGTTTCCCCCTGAAGATGTTGGACATCTTTGCCAAGGTGCTGATGGCTTTGGGTTCTGTACCTTGTGGGCAGGAGACCGTGAAATTGTCTACAGCGCCGCAGAGTTCCATATCTGTTGCGATCAGCAGGGTACTCTTTGGAGACCATTCCTGCATGCCTAAGGGTTCGCGCCTGGACTAGAAAGAAACAGAGGCCGCTCAGTGCTGACAGGCCCCGGTGCCGATCAGCTTCGTGGACACTGCAGCTCCGTGAGAATATGCCCCACTCCCTTTTGATGCTTTTATGTCAAAGATGTATGACATCTATGATGAGGAGGATGATCGGGTCCCTTTTGGGATGGTACCACTGTGCTCTAGGGAAGTGAGGGATTTCCCAAAACAATTTTACGGGGAATGTGAGTATGTGTGGGCACTGGCAGAGGACCTGCAAGGAGCCAGTGGCCTTTTTGTCAGCTCCCACTCCGGGAAAGCCTCAATCAACGTTCAAGCACTTAATGTCGAATGTATCCAGTACTTTGAGATAGTCTCCTCCATCCAGGTCCAAGATTCAGTACAAACTTTGTGACATTCTGGATGAGGGGCCCAAGAAGGAGATGCTCCTGTCCTTCAATGTGGTGGTGGAAGCACCCGTACTGGACACTTGGGAGAAGGCTGCCTTTGTTCTGGCTATGGACAGAGACATGGGAAAGAAACACCATACTGTTCCATAATACCCAGCCTTCCTCTCTTCCCTCTTTTCACCAGAGAGCTTCATGGTCCAGACCTCTGAGGCTAACCTGAAACCTCTACCGTCCCGTCCCTTCCAGCGATCAGGAGAGTAAGAAGTTTGACGCATGGGGCAAGTAGGTTTTTGCCTCCTGCGCTACGGATATGTTTTCCTTCGGTCTTTGGGTGGCAGTGTCCAATGCGGCTGAGCACGTCTGGATGGGGAAATGAGGTACGATTTCCAGTCCCTAGTTGCTGATGGTAAGGAGGCAGCGCCCTGGATGTTGCTATCAGGGCCTGACACAGTGGACTGTGGGTAGGGCCACAGCCACCAGCACGGTGGTCAGGCGCCAGTCCTGGCTGAGAAATTCAGGGTTTCCAGACGATGTCCAAGCCACACTTTTGCACATGCCCTTTGACGGCTACAACCTTTTTTGAGCCAAGGCTAACAACGCCCTCCAGAAGGTTCAATTGTCTAAAGCGACAGCTAAGTCCTTGGGGCTTGGTGTGCAACAGCCCTCCACACAACCGTCGTCTTGGGGAAGGGGTTTTCATCCCTTCACAGCCTTCGTTATCACTAGGCTGTGGTCAATTTGCCGTGGGAAGAGGCAGACGCTTCCCAAGAGGTGGGGGAAGAGGTGCCCAGAGGGGTGGCATTCCTCTGTCCGCGACACACCAGGGGACCAAACCTCATTGACATGTTTTACCACGCATCTCCGGTGGGGGCAGGAGGGCTTTCCTTTTTAAGCACGGAATCGTCGATGATCACGTCAGACGCTTAGGCCTTACAGGTCATACGGCACAGTTATTGCCTCCTGTTTCTTTAGCGTTCCCGTACCACTGCCCTTTGGCTACCTCCTGGTGTCCGGACCTCGTCCTCCTGGAGCAAGTCAGTCAGTTTCTGTCGAAAAGCACGATTGACCTGGTTCCACCCTCAGAATGAGGAAGGGAGTGGTATTCCACCTTTTTTTCTGGTGCCAAAGAAGGATGGAGGTTTGAGCCCCATTCTGAATCTGCAGCTGATGAACTTGATCTTAAACAAGGACAAGTTCAAGATGGTTACTCTAGCCCAAATCCTGTAAACCCTCGGTCTGCAGGACAAGTTGCTTTCCCTGGACCTTCAAGAGGCCTACTTTCATGTCCCGATTCATCGAAGTCACAGGAAGTACCTGAGGTACTCTTACATCCCGTCCCCTTTCCTCCATACTGCATGGGCGTACCTTCCGAGGGACGGGAGACGGAACCCTTTTCACCAGAAAATACCTTCTTCCCCTTTAAATTTAGAGGCGTGCTGTGGTGAGCTCCCGGGAACATGCGCTACCCTGACTCCTGATAGAGTAGCAAACATCTTTCGGATGGTCAATGTCCTCCAATCCCAGGAAAACAATTCCCAGCCTTGGATCTAGTGTCAGAGCACCTATTCCATATGTGCACTCTTTTGCACAGCATGGACTTTTCCCTGAACTTCAAAAAGTCTTGGCTTTCACTGTCTGTCTCTCCAATCCATTGGGTCAGTTTTGGACACTCACCTGGGCAGGGCTTTCCCACTCTAGGCTCGAGTGGTGAACATCTTTCGCATGGTCAATGTCCGCTGATCTCAGGAACGAGTCCATGCCACAACTTTCCTGCACCTTCTGAACCGCATGGCCTCCTGCATCCTTGTGTCGGACGCGAGTCTGCACATGAGATCGCTTCAGTGGCTTCTTCGTTACCAATGGTCGTAGTTCAATCGCCATGTGTTGTACCTTCTACAGATCTCGAACCAAGTGGCTCAGGATCTTGCGTGTTTTGCCAACCTTGGCCCAAGATGATGATGACCACGGATGCATCTGTGACTGGCTCAGGCGCTCACCTGTCTGACATAATGGTGAGCGGACTCTGGTCTCCCACAGAGTTATTAGAACACAGTGGCCATGCACTACCTCACCAAACCTGGTGGTGTGGGGTCCTTGTCCCTGTGCAGAGAAGCAATGTTACTGTAGTTCTGGGCTCTGGAGAACAGTGTCCCTCTGACATAGACTTCTTTGGCCGGATGAGAGAATGTCAGAGTGGATGCTTTGAGCAGGCATACTTTGGCCTCCCACGAGTTGGAGTGCTTTCATGAAGTTCTGGGCGGGATCTTCTCCCTTTTGGGGACTGCTCAAGTGGACCTCTTTGCTTCCAGTGCTAACTGGTAATGCAAGATGTTATCTTCCAGGGAATTTCCACAACAGAGACCTCTGGGGCATGCACTAACGGTCAACTGGACTTTCAACCTCCTTTATGCTCGCCCGCCGATCCCTGTCATTCCGCTGGTTCTAAGGAGATTGCGTCTGTTCAGAACCACAATGATCCTGCTCACTGGGCTCTGATAACGTCTTGTACTAAGTTGCTGGACATGTCCATCTGAACTTCCTGGTGCTTCCACAGGAGAGTCCACTTGTTCTCCCATTCGGAGGAGTGGGTCCTGCACTTCAGCAGCCTGAACCTTCATGCTTCTCTACTGAGAGGCTGAGATGTTCACCAGAGAAGGCTGAAAGATGAGCCTCGATCTGCCACCATCATCCTGTGCATCAGGAGCTGCTGGAGCAGCGTTTTTTTGCAGTCTTTAATGAATGTAGGCCCTGTGGAGCTTAGCTGCTGGTTGAGGAGACAGAGAATTTTTTTTTTTAAACTTTATTTTTGGTATTTAACACATCA
This sequence comes from Ambystoma mexicanum, assembly GCF_040938575.1. Taxonomy (NCBI): domain Eukaryota; kingdom Metazoa; phylum Chordata; class Amphibia; order Caudata; family Ambystomatidae; genus Ambystoma; species Ambystoma mexicanum. The sequence continues at coordinate 422,409,818 of NC_090933.1, read as the reverse complement.
TACAAGTACACACCCACATTAGGGTGGACAAAAACTTTGCGCCGTCAACTTGAACCCCTACCCCCCCACCCATCCCCCATCCCCCGCCACTCCCAAGCAATGTCACCCATGGAAATCGTCTTGCTTCTCCCGATCCTTGACTCGAGGAAAAGTTGGCCTGGACTGGGATTGTATCAAGGTGTGCCGCCTGACACCGATGCACCGGCAGAGGAGGCTTCCGCTTCGCTCATCAGGAAAAGGATTAACGGGTCCCATATGTCGGGCGGGCGAGCCTGAAGGGGGAGAAGTTTTATAAAGCCAGTCTCTACATCCTGATAGTAGAGTAAGTCCTTACGCCAGGCAGCGTAGGAAGGAGTGGGACCTCGGCTCCATGCCATGGCAACTCTCCTACGAGCTAGTGTCAGCAGAACCCCAGCCAGATTCCTTGATGGAGCGGGAAGCAGCCTTGTCATACCGAGCAGTGCTGCTGTGTGTCTCGGGTGTATTGCTTCTCCTACGATCGCCGACGTTGTGTCCAGCACTCGGTTCCAGAAAGGGGATATTTCAGGGCACTCCCAGGAGAGATGGACAAAGTTCGCAGATACGATTCCGCATCTCCTGCATTCCGCCTGCGTGTCAGGGTGATGCTTGTTGTTTTTCTCAGGAGTGTAGTAGGTTTGGTGGAGAAAGTTAAAATGAATACGTTTGAGACGTGAATTAAGCGCGATTTTCTGAGTCTGATTCAGGATGTAGGCCCAATCCTCATCTGATGACTGTGTTTAGTGCTCTTTCCCATCTGGTTTTTGCACCAATGTTGGCAGGTGTCGTGCCAGGGGTTAATGCTTTGTATATTTACGACACCAACCTGCCATCTCCCTGTGCTTGAATGACGTCGTGCAACAATTGCCAGGTAGGAGGTTGACATGGGAAGTCTGGCATAAGGGTCTGCAGAGTGTAACGAGTTCAGAAATAGAGGAACATGTCCAGTGCGGTGGTGCCCCCTTTCTGTTTTGCTTGGTCTGGGGTTAGGAAGCCCTCCTCTGTAAAAAGGTCCCCTAGGGTTTGTATGTGGAGCTTATCGACCCATTGGTGAAAGACTGTCTCTGCAGTTAGGGGGATTCCGGGAATAAACTTGACTGGCAAGAGAGGAGAGTACCTAGTTTGCACCCCGAGCTTATTGGCCAAAGTCTTCCAGACCTTATACGTCGTGAGCATCACGTTCATCGTAGGGCAGGGCACGGGGATCTGACCAAAGACCACTGCAGTCAGGAAATTAGGAGTTGCCAGGGCTCGTTCCACTTGTACATGAGGCCGAATTGTTTGCGTCGCATACCAATGGCTGAGGTATTGTGCCTGGGCTGCCCAGAAGTATTTCTCCAAGTCTGGGAGGGCAAGCCCCCCATTGGATACAGGAAGTGTCAATATTGAGTGTGCTACTCTGGCTGGTTTGCCAGCCCAAAGCAGTTCAAGAACCAGGCTTTTCAGTCTTCTCAGGAAGGTTTGCGATAGTAGCAGAGGAATATTGTTGAAGAGGTACAGTAGTTTTGGCAACACCACCATCTTGACCAAGGAGGTTTTACCCCAGAGTGTTAGTGGGAGCGTCTTCCAGCGGGAAACCTTGTCTTGCAGGGACTTGACCACTTCCTCGTAGTTATCTCGAAACACCTCATGCTGGTCTAAAGACAGCTGAATCCCCAGGTATCGAACCTTGGCGGTCTCCCGCGTGAGCCCGAAATCATCTGCATCGAGTCAGAGCGAAGATGACGGATTTAGAGTGATTGATTTTTAATCCGGAAGCCGCATCGAATTTAATGACTTCCCTCATGACTGGGTTCAGGTTAACTTCAGGGTCAGTTATGAAGAGGGCCACGTCGTCGGCGTATAGAGAGACGATAAGCTTGTGTGGGCCGATGATGAGTCCCCTCTGCTGTCGGAGTTCCTGAAGGTTGGATGCTACGGGCTCCATTACCAGGGCAAATATCAGTGCCGAAAGCGGGCATCCCTGTCTCGTACCACGCTGCAGGTTTATTGAAGCTGATTTCGCGGAGCCTACAATGATATTAGCTTGTGGCATGGTGTACAGGAGAGAGACGAGCTTGATGAAACGGGCCCCCAAACCCTTCCTGGTGAGGACCAAGAACATAAACGGCCACTCCACCGAATCAAATGCTTTTTCAGCGTCCAGGAGGACCGCAATTGCCTGATTTGTCGGGTCCAGTGCCTCGATAATTCCGAACATTCTCCGGATGCCGAATGTTGTATTACGGCCTGGTATGAACCCGGCTTGGTCCGCTAGAACAAGGGCCGGCATCAGGGGCATCAGTTTATTAGCCAGAACCTTGGCGAGTATTTTATTGTCGAGGTTTAACAAGGAGATAGGGCGGTACGACGCACATTCTTCTGGTGGTTTGCCTGGTTTGTGTAAAAGGATGACATTGGCTTCACAGGAGGAATGAGGGAGAGTCCCCACCTCTAACGCTTCTTCATATACAGCCGCTAGGAGAGGAGCCAGAGTATCTGCGAAGGCTTTGTAAAATTCTCCCGTTAGGCCGTCAGGGCCTGGTGCCTTGGAAGAGGGTAGGGACTTTATAGCTGCTCTGATCTCTTCCTGTGAGATCATCTCATTCAGAGGTTCACGCAGATGTTGTTCAACCCAGTAGAGCTCTGTGTCTTCCAGGTATTCTAGTGGGATGTTCGAATCTTTTGGGAGCTTAGCACTGTAGAGATCTTGGTAGAATAAGCTGAATTCCTCTGCAATTTTTTCATCGGTGTGGACCTCCTCGCCTTGTCTGGTTCGGATCCTTTCGATTTGTGACTGTTTGTTGTCGGCTCGGATTAGGTTTGTCAGCAGGGCACCCGGTTTTTGACCCTCTCCGTATTGACGGACTTGGCTGGTGCGGCATAGAAATTTGACCTCTCGCTCCGCCGCGGCATTGAATTTTTGTAGCTCCATTTTCAGAGCCGCCGCTGACTCCGGGTCGGCCATGTTCGTGTTCTGGATCTCGAGAAGCTTTAATTTGTCTTCGCTCGTTGTAAGTTCTCTCCTGATTAGCTTGAGGATGCCATTCTCTTTGGCGTGGCAGACTCCTCTAATAAAACATTTTAAAGACTCCCAGATTGTGCCTGCTGAGGGGACCGAGCCTAGGTTGGCCTCCAGAAGCGTGTCTATCTCCTCCCTTAATTCAGAGGCAAAGACATCATCACGTAGCGAGCCCACTTTGAAGCGCCAGCGCTGTAGTGGCGGAGTGGGGTTAGCTGGCTTGAGATTAAGAAGAATTGGAGAGTGGTCTGAGAGTGTTCTCGGATGAATAGTGCACCGGCCACATGACAAGGGGCCGTTTGTTGAAGTGAAGAAGTAATCGATCCGGGAGCTTGTGTTGTGGACTGCAGAATGAAAGGTGAAATCTCGCAGTTCCCCATTAGAGACTCTCCATGTGTCTTGAAGATCAAACGCTTTGCAAATTTCCTTTATTTGGAGACTGGCCTTAGAGGGCGGCTGTTGTGTGGCTGTTGATCTGCCTCTTATAGTGTCCATAGCCGTGTTCATGTCCCCGCTCCAGATAATTGTTGCGGGGTCGTGAGCGGAGAGCTGAGTCAACACCCAACCAAAGTTGTCCGGGCTGTCCACATTCGGTGCATATGAGTTAACGAAAGTCATTTTCTGACCTGCGATGATGCCACTCACCAAGAGCGCCCTTCCCTCCGTGTCTTTTGCCGTATGTAGTAGACGGAAGCTGAGCCTCCTGTGTACGAGAATAGCAATTCCTCTCGCGTATGTAGAGTAGGATGAAAAGTATCTGTGGCAGCCCCAGCTCTTGGCCCATTGGTGAGAATGAGATGTCTCCTGGATCAGGGCCACATCAACATAGTGGCGTCTGAGGTATTGCAGAATTTTTCTGGTTTTAGCTGGGATGTTGCCGCCTCTTATATTCCACATTAAGACATTGAATGAGGCGATTTAGATTTTGTTTGCAACCTTTTTACCCATTCAGTGGGTAACGAGGGTCTGGTTGTGCTAGGTCTAGTTCCAGGGTCGCTGCTCCGAGTACTGGAGTCTGGTCGTGCGGGCAGGGAACAGGCGGGGGGCAAGGCGGTCGGGGTCCAGCGGCGCTGAACATTCCTAATAACTTCTGAGGGTACGGTCTACGGGTAAACCCCAACTGGCCCGAGATGTTACTCTCCAACGGGTGGGCAATTCCCAACCGGCCCACCGAGAGGTCCCTCATTAACCAACAGACAACTAAAATGGCCCCTGAAGTTACCATGCCGAGGAAAGAGCCACCACCTCGGCGGAAGAAACTCAATTTAGGCCAGGAACAACTTAACAGTAGCAGTGCTAGGGGCGCACAGGGCCTCCCAAGTGTCCCCGCCCTGTCTGTCGCTGCCTATACATGTTCCGGTTCACTCTGTGTTGTAGGAAAGCTTCTGGATCGCTGTCTTGAAATATCTTTTATGGAGGGTTTCTAGGGTTTCTATCTCTCTGAGGTCTAGGGCGAGCCTGGTTCTGATCTGGGCATCCCAAACGGTCTAGGAATAGGTTTGCTTCATCCGGGGTTTGGAAGAACTGGACCTTTCCCTCGCACTGGACTCTAAGGCGCGCTGGGTAGAGCATTGATTACGTCAGTTGACTGTTGCGGAGCCTCTGTTTAACGCCGGCAAATGTTTTCCGTTGTGACTGCACTGATGGGGAGAAGTCGGGATAGAATTGTATTTTGTCCCCCTCGTGGTGTAGTTCGCCTTTCTCTCTGGCCAGCCGGAGTAGGGAGTCCCGATCTCTGTAGTTCAATAGCCTCGCAATTATTGGCCTGGGAGGAGCACCTGGCACTGGTCTCGTCGCGGGAATTCTGTGAGCCCTCTCTATTATGAAAAGATGTGACAGAGCGTCACAGCCGAATAGATTGATGCAAAGGGACTCCACAAAGTCCTCCATTTTCTCCTGTGTTTGATGTTCTCTCACTCCGACAATCCGTAAATTGGTTCTTCTCGACCGGCCTTCCAAATCTTCGCACTTGGCAGTGGTTGTTTTAATTTGCGCTTCTAATTGAGAGACTTTATTGGTTAGGATTGTTGAACTGTCATCGAGATTTGATACTCTGTGCTCCATTTCGTTCATGCGTTCAGCATGGGAGTCCATACGGTGTTGCAGGAGGTTGACTTTGGACGCCAGACCGTCCATTTTGTTGCTCAGACTACCAATCCCAGCCTTCAGGTCTAGGAGGATTTCTTTGATTTCAGAGGGGTTATCAACGGCTTTGTCCTGGTGAGGGCAGGCCGACGAAGAAGCCTGGTCCTCCTGGTGGAGAGGCACTTTAGGGGTCGAGCCACTTTCAAAGTTCAACTTCCTCTGGGATTTGTCATTTTTCCCCCATCATGGCTGCGCGGGTGGATACGTCAGGTGGGGACTGCGGATGAACAGGCTATGCCCGGGTCTCCCCGAGTACTTTCCCCCAGACTGGACTGGTCGTTGCTCAGAGTGTTCGGTGTATTTGCGGATATGATGGAAGAGAGGCAGTCACCACCGTGTAGGGAGGGCTCTTTGTTGATCTCAGTCCTCGAGATGTGTTGCAAAGCGCATCAGGCGTAGGTGGAGGTTACCCGCCTCGCGGACCTTCAGAGAGAAGGGGGTGCCTTCAGCAGTAGGTTTTGGGCAGGTGACAAAGGCAGCTTGGTGATATTGACCGCTGTCGGTAGATGATCTCAGTCCTCGAGATGTGTTGCACAGCGTATTAGGCGTAGGTGGAGGTTACCCACCTCTCGCGCCTTCGGGGGAGAGGGGGTGCCTTTAGCGGTAAGTTTTGGGCAGGTGACAAAGGCAGCTTGGTGATATTGACCGCTGGCGGTAGATTGGGAAGGAGAAAGAAGTAAGGGTCTTCTGTAAATATTTGTGCGCAGAGGTGTGGGATCAAGTGGACCTCCAGGGAGTATAGGTTTCCCTTCAGTGTGTAGCAGGATTCCCCAGGTTTCGGATGGTACTGTCCGCCGACATGCGGGGCTGTCGCTAGGATCCGGATGCAGCGAGTGAAAGTGTGTAGATCGCTGTTGGGGCGCTCTGTGCCACCCGAGTGATTAAGGGCCTTCACTGCAGCTGGGATTATGCACGCGCAGGGGGGGGGAGGAAGGCCGACCGGTGGCGGGGCCGACTTCGCTCAGGGATCAGTGCGGCCTCCCCTCCTCTCCTTACTGTCATGATCTCTGCTTCCAAAAGATCAGGACTTGCCCGACTCCCTTGGAAGCAGACCCATAACCCCGGTTCCGAGTGCCAGCCAGTCCCAATTGGGACCTTTTGGACCCTGTCCTGGCGCCAGTGGCACCAGGCTCATAAAGATGCCCAGTCCCAGCGCTGGAAGCGCCGGGCTCGTAATGCTTGGGTGGACTTACCTGCAACAGACCATGCTGCTTACTTACCTGCCATTTGAACCCCTGATCCTCTTCTGTTTGGGACTACTTTTCCTGTTGGGTGGGGCAGGAGCCACTCCCTAGGTTCAGAACACTGGAACTCTTCTGGAAAGCAGGAACTCTTTTCTTACCTAGGCGTGGCTGTGGAAGGAGACACCTAAGCACTACAGGAGGCTATTTAAACCACACCCGATGGATGAATCTTGCTTTGCGTTATTCTGCATTCTCTGCAGCAGAACGCTCATCATGTCTTCTGCTTCTGATCCTGGGCCCAAGGGAACAAAGGCTTACCATCCTGGAATCCAGTCTTCAGCAGCACCTGTAAAGACAAAGAAAGAACAGGTTAGCACTACGGTCTTCAGTGGCAGCGCATCTCTTACCTGGTCCATCGGCTGTCACCAACGCCTCGCACTGCATTCCGGCATCTGAAAGACAAAGGCTTACCTACTCTTCGCATGCTCCGGAGGTCTTCGCACTGCATTCCGGCATCTGAAAGACAAAAGCTTACCAGCTCTTCGCACGCTCCGGAGGCCTTCGGCGCTGTATCCCGCATCTGAAAGACAAAAGAAGGTGCGTTTAAAGACATTGGGCAACTTTATTACTCACGTGCCATTACTCCTTCCCACGCCGAATCCAGTGGGTATTCCAGCACCCTTCAGCTTCTCTAAAGCTCCGAACTTGTACCTGCAAGATAAAAGGGACCGTTAGTGCGCATCGTGAAGCAGGCTACAAGCGCTTACTTACGTGCTTCCAGGCGCTTCTATTCCTCACGCGGGTTCGATCCTCAACTCATCAGCCCGCCATCGCCGGAACCCTGCAAAACAAGAGATATCATTACAAAAGACTTTTAAGACATTTGAAGTGCCCAGAACTTACCGTTCGTGCAGTTAACGACGGACAGCAGTCCTCTGAGGTCAAGAGGTCTGCACCCTTATCCAGTGAAGAAACTGGTTACGGCACCCTGCCCCGAGGCAGATGGAGAGCTCGGCGTTCACTTACCTGAGACATCTTACTCTTCGAGTCAGACATACAGTGCACAGAGGTCCAGCCCAAAGAGCCAACCGTGTGTTACACATCACCTTTGAAGATACTGCATTCACCCAGTCAAGACCGGCGCCTCTGCGGGAATCAGGTGAGCGTTACAGAACGCAAAGCCCACCGCAAAACTCCCACCCAGGCGCTATGGAAACCTCGGATACCGACCAGCTAGCCCAGTTACTTGGGGAACTAAGAGCAGAAGTGCATGCAGCCCGTCAGGAAACGAATGCTCTAAGAAGGGAACTGATTATTTCCAAGGAGCGAACAGACTATCTCGGTAGACAATTGCTACAGTCACAAGCCGGACAAACTCCGTTACCCGCATCAGGGGCAAATCTTCCTTCAACATCCTCTACGAACCCAGTGCAGATCAACCTACCTGGGAATGTACCTCTGGCTCCGCCCGAACGATTTTCTGGTGACCCAAAGAGGTTTGCAGTATTTATTAATCAGTGCCGGTTGCACTTCTTATGCCGGCCAGCAGCCTTTCCAACTGATCAAGCTAAGGTAGCTTTCGTGCTTTCGTACCTTAGTGGCAATGCGGCAGACTGGTCGATCCCTCTAGTTAATCAAGATGATCCGGTTCTCCATGATTTTCAAGCTTTTCAGCTCAGTATGGAAAAACTGTTTGCAAGACATTCACAGGGGCAGGCCTTGGACAATGAGCTCCTTTCATTGCGACAGGGTAATCAAGACCTTTTGGCTTATATTGCGTCTTTCAACAGACTGATAGTGGAAACTCGATGGCCTGAGGACAAAAGGATTACGCTGTTTTATAGAGGTCTACGTGGAGAGCTCAAAGATGTGTTAGCCCAAGTAGTGAATCCCCCGCAAGACTGTTCGGACTATATTGACTTAGTCGTTCAAATTGACCACAGACTGCAGAACAGGAAGGCCGATCGTTCCAAGTTTGATGCTTGAGTATTTTCCAAACCACCAACTCCTACCAAAGGAGTAGACTCCGGGGAACCCATGCAAATAGGGGGCCTGAAAGGACCACTAACACAAAAGGAGCGGGAAAGGAGAAAACAGCTGCAATTATGCCTCTATTGCGGAAACTCGGGGCACTTTCTTCGAGACTGTCCGGTGAAACCAGCCAAGAAGGCAGTAGGAGCTGCAGTTACCAGGGTCACAAACTCTGAGCAGGGAAACGACCTCGCCGACAAGAATAGAGGTCCTCTTGCCGAGCGTTAAAACCAGTTCTGTGACCTCGCATTTCGTGATACCTATGGTCCTCATTAGCCCTGAACATCCGGATCGATTACATGCGATTGAAGCTTACGTCGACAGCGGTGCCATCGGCAATTATGTGGATCATGAAATGGTTTTGAGGATGAATCTGACTCTTTGTCCAAAGGCTGTAAAGGACGTCATTACTACGGTGGATGGTACGGAGATAGCCTCCGGACCAGTAACGCATACCACCCAAGAAGTGACGCTAGTAAGTCAAGATGGACACCATGAGAAGATCGTGTTCGATGTGATCAAGGCCCCTCAGTTCCAGATTATTCTAGGAATTCCTTGGTTAGAGAAGCACAATCCTCAGATCGATTGGCGAGCAAGAACGGTTCAGTTTCCAGAATGTGTCTCTACTTGTCACCCTCGACCTGGTGTTGCACTAGCAGCAATTTCCTCGGAGGCTCCCCAGTTACCTCCTGAATACCTAGAATTCCAAGATGTTTTCCGGAAGGATCAGGCTAACTCTCTACCTCCTCATAGGTCTTATGACTGCCAGATAGACCTGATACATGGATCTACTCCTCCTTGTAGTAGAATTTATGCCCTCACCGAGCCTGAGAATCTTCACCTCCGACAATACCTGGATCAATACCTAGCGAATGGGTTTATTCGTCCTTCCAAGTCCCCTGCTTCCTCAGCTTTGTTCTTCGTTCCAAAAAAAGAAGGGGACCTTAGAACTTGTATAGATTATCGCGCCCTGAACCAGATCACCGTTAAGAATAGATATCCGTTACCTTTGATCCCTGAACTCCTGGACCAAGTCAGAAAAGCATGCATATATACAAAGCTGGATCTTAGAGGAGCCTACCACTTGGTACGAGAAAAAGAGGGCGATGAATGGAAGACGGCCTTCCGCACCAAGTATGGGCTATTTGAATATCAGGTCATGCACTTCGGACTTTGCAATGCCCCGGCCGCCTTTCAATATTTTATGAACGATGTCCTCAGAGAGCTCATAGATGTGTGTGTTGTTGTTTACATTGACGACATCCTCGTTTATTCTTCATCGGAAACTGAACATCGGAAACACGTGAAAATGGTCCTCGAGAGATTGCGTCAACACAAACTTTTCGCTAAGTTGGAAAAATGTGTTTTCAACGTGACTGAAGTTGAATTCTTGGGATTCATATTATCACCTAGCGGAGTGCGTATGGATTCAAAGAAGGTCGATGCAATTCTCAAATGGCCATCGCCATCCTCCGTAAAAGGTGTTCAAAGCATGTTAGGCTTCGCTAACTTTTACTGCAGGTTTATCCCCGAATTCTCTCGAATAGTCCAGCCCATCACCGCCTTGTTAAAGAAAAACAAACGTTTTGAATGGTCTACCGAGGCGGAACAAGCTTTCCAGAATTTGAAGACTAGATTTATCTCTGCACCGATCTTAAAACATCCTCGCCCAGAACTCCCCTACATCGTTGAAACTGATGCTTCGAGCCTTGCCATGGGGGCAGTTCTATCACAAAAGGACCCAGTAACCAATCAGTTGCATCCCGTGGCATTTTGGTCCCGCAAATTCTCGCCTCCTGAAATCAATTACACTATTACTGATAAGGAACTTCTAGCTATCAAGTCCGCCTTTAAGGCTTGGCGGCATTATCTTCTGGGGGCCCGACACACCGTTACTGTGATTACAGATCACCGAAACCTGCAATATTTGAAAACCGCAAAAGCTCAATCCTCTAGGCAACTCCGTTGGGCACTATTCTTTGCCGAGTTTGACTTCATAATTACCTATCGACCTGGTACAAAAAACGGTAAAGCTGATGCCCTTTCTCGGATGGGAGTGGAAGAACATTTGATCAATCCTAAACCTGTACCTATCATTCCCGAACAAAGAATTCTAGGTGTAATCGCCACACAATCCATAGAGGAAGTTAAGGATAAAGCCAGGCTACTGGTAACTCCAGCAGACATACAGAATTGGCATCTGCAGGGAAAGGACTTTACAGTGAAGGACAACCTATTATATTTCCAAGAACGGTTATACCTGCCCAGCACAGATTTACAGAAAAAGGTAATCTCTTGTTATCACGATTCTTTAATGGAAGGACATCCCGGTATGACCAAGACCTCGGAAAAGATCAAGCGCTACTTCTGGTGGCCGTCTTGGAAAAAAGATATCAGAGAATTTATAATGTCCTGTGGAGTATGCGCCCAAAACAAGAGTCAAAAGGAAAAACCAGCCGGCCTCTTACGCCCTATTGACATCCCGCCTCGCCCTTGGCATACGCTTTCTATGGACTTCATCACCGATCTACCTCCATGCTCCGGATACAATACGATCCTAGCAATCGTGGACCTATTCTCCAAGATGGCGCATTTCATTCCACTCAAAGGCTTACCAACAGCAGCAACTCTGGCCCGAGAATTTTTCGAAAACATCGTCCGACTGCACGGTTTTCCTTCAGTTCTAATTTCGGATCGAGGTAGTCAATTTATTTCTCATTTTTGGCGAAGTTGCTGTCGGTCGGCTCAAATTGATGTGAGACTTTCGACCAGCCACCACCCTCAAACCGACGGACAAACAGAGAGGACCAATCAAACTCTGGAACAGTATTTGCGCTGCATGCTACAACAAACTGAAAAAACTTGGAAAGATATCCTTTGGATAGCCGAATATGCCTACAATAACTCTGTCCACTCGGGAACTGGGAAGACCCCGTTTTTTCTTTTATACGGTAGTCACCCTCGAACCTCGGAGTTGGATCTACTCCAAGATCTTGGAACACCAGCAGTAGACCACCTGCATTCTACAATCACCCAAGCCTTTAAGGAAGCCGTTTCTCACCTTCAAAGGGCTAAAGAACAATACAAGAAAGGAGCAGACCAACATCGGAAGGAAGCCCCCCAATATCAAGTAGGAGATCAAGTCTGGTTATCCACCAAATATCTACCTCTAAAAGGACCACGCACATTCAACCCAAGATACCTTGGTCCCTATTCCATCACTACCATAGTAAATCCAGTAGCGGTCAAGTTGGACTTGCCCCCTCACATGAAGATACATCCGGTCTTCCACGTCTCTCTGTTAAAACCCGTGCAACCTCAAACCCGACTAACTACATCTCCAAAACCTATTCTAGTTGATGGAGAACTCGAGTTTGAAGTCAAAAGCATCCTGGATTCCAAGATCTCCAAATCTAAACTATTTTACCTGATTGACTGGAAAGGCTACGGTCCCCAAGAAAGATCCTGGGAACCTGCAGAATATGTCCATGCGCCTCGTCTAATCAAAAGATTTCATCGAACATTTCCTAACAAGCCCAAACCCCCGGAGAAGCCCGGTTTGGGAGGGGCCTTGAGGGGGGGTGCTGTCATAATCTCTGCTTCCAAAAGATCAGGACTTGCCCGACTCCCTTGGAAGCAGACCCATAACCCCGGTTCCGAGTGCCAGCCAGTCCCAATTGGGACCTTTTGGACCCTGTCCTGGCGCCAGTGGCACCAGGCTCATAAAGATGCCCAGTCCCAGCGCTGGAAGCGCCGGGCTCATAATGCTTGGGTGGACTTACCTGCAGCAGACCATGCTGCTTACTTACCTGCCAGTTGAACCCCTGATCCTCTTCTGTTTGGGACTACTTTTCCTGTTTGGTGGGGCAGGAGCCACTCCCTAGGTTCAGAACACTGGAACTCTTCTGGAAAGCAGGAACTCTTTTCTTACCTAGGCGTGGCTGTGGAAGGAGACACCTAAGCACTACAGGAGGCTATTTCAACCACACCCGATGGATGAATCTTGCTTTGCGTTATTCTGCATTCTCTGCAGCAGAACGCTCATCGTGTCTTCTGCTTCTGATCCTGGGCCTAAGGGAACAAAGTCTTACCATCCTGGAATCCAGTCTTCAGCAGCACCTGTAAAGACAAAGAAAGAACAGGTTAGCACTACGGTCTTCAGTGGCAGCGCATCTCTTACCTGGTCCATCGGCTGTCACCAACGCCTCGCGCTGCATTCCGGCATCTGAAAGACAAAGGCTTACCTACTCTTCGCATGCTCCGGAGGCCTTCGGCGCTGCATCCCGCATCTGAAAGACAAAAGAAGGTGCGTTTAAAAACATTGGGCAACTTTATTACTCACGTGCCATTACTCCTTCCCACGCCGAATCCAGTGGGTATTCCAGCACCCTTCAGCTTCTCTAAAGCTCCGAACTTGTACCTGCAAGATAAAAGGGACAGTTAGTGCGCATCGTGAAGCAGGCTACAAGCGCTTCCCTACGTGCTTCCAGGCGCTTCTATTCCTCACGCGGGTTCGATCCTCAACTCTCATCAGCCCGCCATCCGCCATCGCCGGAACCCTGCAAAACAAGAGATATCATTACAAAAGACTTTTAAGACATTTGAAGTGCCCAGAACTTACCGTTCGTGCAGTTAACGACGGACAGCAGTCCTCTGAGGTCAAGAGGCCTGCACCCTTATCCAGTGAAGAAACTGGTTACGGCACCCTGCCCCGAGGCAGATGGAGAGCTCGGCGTTCACTTACCTAAGACATCTTACTCTTCGAGTCAGACATACAGTGCACAGAGGTCCAGCCCAAAGAGCCAACCGTGTGTTACACATCACCTTTGAAGATACGGCATTCACCCAGTCAAGACCGGCGCCTCTGCGGGAATCAGGTGAGCGTTACACTTACCTCCCAGTGCGGAGCACTTCCAGATCCTCTCCTCTAGGCGGGGGCTGCTCTGGGCGCTCCCGGGTCTTGTGGGGAGCTTCTGCTGCTAGTCCTGCCGCCGGAGCGCAGATCCCAAGGGCGGACCTGGTGGGCGCAGGCTGAGACTGCGGTGCCGATCACCCGACTGCTGCACCGCTGTTGCTCCCTCTCGCTCGCTGTCTCGGGTGGGGGGGGGTGGGTCTGAGTCTCCCGCCGGCCCGCTGAAGGTCGAGGGGCGCCCCCCGCTCAACGGCTCCCAGCCGGGATGCCGGTGCAGATGTGGTGGTCGCGGGCCGAGGCAGAAGAGATGGGGGGGTGGCGAGAAAGCCCGTCCCACTGCGAGCCGTCTCCGCTGATGAGGGCGATTTCCTCCTGTATGTCGTGCTTTTTTTGCAAACGTATTTTTATTGATTTTCAACAAAGCAACAACATATAAGCCCCTCCACCCCCCTCCTCCAATTCCCCCCCAGGGCCTGTTTAAGTATATGTCCAATAATGGACAAAGAGTTGTTCATCCGTATCAGTACAAGTCTAGGAGCTTCAAGCTTTGTGGACACCATTGTACTCTGAAGTCTTCCTTTAGGAAGGTTCGGACCTCCTTGCAGTCTCTGGTGAAATGTGTCAGATTGTTATTCATGATCTATGTCGCCCTTCTAGTGCCACAAAGTCCCAAACTTTCCGCAGCCAATCTTGAAACATGGGGATGGTCTCCCCCTTCCACCTTTGACCAATTAGTAGCATTGCAGCCAGGGTTAACGTTGTCCTCGCCTTCCTGTTACCCCACCCGTTACCCTTCTCGATTCCTTCCTCCAACCCCAACAGGAACATCTCTGGTGATATAATTTCCGTATCCCCAAATGACTGGACCTGTGCCCTCCTGTACATCCCTCCAGAAGCGCACAGATTTTGGGCATCTCCACCAAATGTGTGACCATGTGTCTTCAACTCCACACCACCTCCAACACTCCTGTATGGACCTGGCCGGGGTATATTTTATGCAGTTGGGCCGGGGTATAATGCCACCTATAAAGAAGCTTGTACCAGCATCCATGCAGCTGAATTGCTTTAACTACCTTTGGTATTTTGTTCCATAGTTTCTCCCATACCTCCCTCGACAGTTCCCTCCCCATCGTTCCATGTAGGGCCATGTCGCCCCGGGAATAGCCTTGTCCAAGATTTTGTATATGTTAGAAATGAATCCCTTAGTTCTGTCCTGTGTCACTAGGAATACTCCTACGTCCCGTCCCCTGTACTCCATACTGTATGCGCGTCCCTCACTAGGGACGGGAGAGGGACATTTTTTCACCAGAAAATTCATCTTGCCCCTTTAAATTTAGATGCGTGCGGGGCACATCCCTGGGAGCATGCACTCCCATAACTCCGCCCACCAGCGCCACTCCACAGTCCTATTTTCCGTGTTCACGGGAACGGACCACTTTCACCAAGCGCTCCTGGGTTAGTCCTCTATCCTAGTAATTCCACACGCTCTTCCCCGGACAAGTAATTGTCTTCTTTTTCTCTTTCAATTGTCATGTACCGCTTTGTCCTCTGGTGCCACGCTCCACCCCGGCGCATGACGACGGCGGGCTTCAGCAGGTATCCAGTCTGCGAGGGTCCCTTTCCAACGTCTGACCCCCATTCCCTCTGCCTCCACTGCCTTTGCCCTGACCACGGCTGGGGTGGCTGTACCACGTGCGATGCACTGACACTGCACGCCCTCAAGCACAGACTAACCAGGTGGAGGGAGCTCTTTGGAAGGTCACCTCCAGAGGACTTAAAAGCAGTTGTGAAGCAGAAGACCAGGCCCAAGGTAGGTGCACTGTTCTCCTCCGCACCCCGCAAAGGCGACTCCTTTCCCAGGAAGCGCACTATCGGGTTGGACTTAATAGGTCCTACAACCAGCACAAGCACTGAGGCTGCTCCAGCTACCGGCCACCAGGCCGTGGGGTCGCGAGATCCTACCGGTGATTCCGCAGAGGGACCGCAAGGTTCTGTTACCAGGTCTGAACTCGAGGGGCTATGCCCTTACACCGGACTGATGTCTGAGGGAGCTGCCTGTACTCAGCACTACTGGCTCTACAGCCGAGGGCACTCCGCCTACCAGGCCCTGTCCTGAGGTGAAGGTTAGGCCTCAACCTCCACCGCTCCGTATACTGGAGGAAGCCGGGCCCAGCGAAGCAAGTAACACGACGCAGGCACGTGGCATGCAGCAGGACAAAACGGCCGCCGGGCCAGACAAAATGGCGGCTCACCCGACACCATCTCCCTTCGTGGGCCAGGTAGGGGAGAGAGTTTCCAGGTGGGACTGGTCAACGCCTGTCACTTGGCCCACGGCATAACTATCGACTTCACAGGGAAGATACATCTCGCCCCATACAGCGAGAAAGGGCGCGCCTAGGTCTCAGCAACCTCAGGGCCCCACACCTATGCCTATTCCATCTAGCACTCCTCCGGCCTGTGAAGAAAGGTTATTTTTGAAGTTCCTTACTCTCATGAGATCCCCAGAGATGGCTACCATCATTAGGGATGTGGTCAGGGACACGCTCCCTCCGGTACAGCCCCTAGCACCCACGGCCACGCCGCCTTTGGGTCCAGCTCCTCTTGGTCCGGCGCAGGCGCCGCGTCAGTCCCTACAACACTGGCTCCCATGCCTGTACCAGTCATGGAAGCCCCGTCTATACTGCTGCAGCAGCCTCTGGAGCTGATAATCGGTACGCCACAGCTTCCTGCGCCCATTTCTGCTCCGGCTACTCTGGACCAGCAAGACACAATGGTGGACACAGATGAGGAGGACACAGACACTCCATCAGCCAAAGCCTTTCACAAATGTCTGAAGGGCCTGGCTGAGTATTTTGGGATCCGACAGCCACAGGTGGAACAACCAGAGGCGGAGGTACTGGCAGAAGTACTCACTATACGCCCAACGGCTACAACGGGAATCCCACTGCAGAAGGCGCTTTGGCGCTTGCCAAAAAAGGATGGTTTAAGCCACATTCTACCCAGCCTACCAATCGGCATCTTGACGATAAGTTTAGGCAAACGGAAGGAGGACACCATCTTACTGTCGGCACTCCCCCAACCACACTCCTCAGTGATAGTGGCCGCATCACTGTACTCTAAGCTTCAATCGACCTTGGCAACCTCAGTCTCAGCACTCCTAGGTAAGGAGAAGATCCTGGAGGTGTTTGGAAAGAAAATCTTTTTCAATGCACTCTCCATCTGCGCCAGTCCAACGCGGATGCCATGCTGGTGGCAGTCAACCAACGGCTCTGGCGGGAGTTTGCAGTTTCCCTACTTGAGCTCCCTGTGCAGAGCCAGGCTTGCTTCAAGGCTGGGCTGGCTGAAGTCAAAATAGTGGCAGAGGACCTAACGGAGTCCACGGTGGCTCACATTGATACCTCAGGTCGTGCCATCTCTATTTCTACTGACATGAGAAGGACTGCTTGGCTAAGGGCGACTAAGTTCAACCCTGACGTCCAGGAACGTATACTGGACCTTCCTTTCAGGGGGGCGATCTGTTCCATTTGACAACAGTCAAGGAACTCGATAAGAAAAAGAATAGCTCGCAGATTGCAAAGTCTTTATTAATCCTTACCAAGTCCACCCCTAAGACATATAGCCAAGCCCAGCAGCCCTCGGACAAGGGTCGGTCCTTTGGACGCTTCAGGGGCTTCCAAGAGAGATGGTCCAGACAACCAGACAGATCCCCGAACCAGCACAGTTGCAAGCAGCACAAGGCAGCTAACAAGGGCTTTTTCCAGTCCCTCGCCTCCGCCCCAGCCTCAGAGGGCAAGAAATTGTGACGCATAAATTCGAATCCATGAGTCTCCGGTGGGGGGCAGGCTTGCCCTTCACGCTCGCCGCTGGCATACAAGGTTCACAAACCCAAGGAGCCTCTCCATAGTGTCCGCGGGCTTCCGGCCCCCTATCCCTCCTTCTCCACTCTCATCCCACAGATTGGTACAGAAACTCTGTTGGCGGAAATATTCTCGCTCATAGAGAGTCAGGCAGTGGAGGAAGTCCCAGCCTCTCAGCAGGGTCTAGGTTTCTATTCACAGATTTTCACCATACACAAGAAGAACCAGGCGGGCCTGAGAGTTGTTAGACTTTTTCTCCTTGAACCTTTCACTTCCACTCCAAAAGTTCTATATGGGTACCCCAGCGCTTATAGCGGAGACATTGTGTGTGGGAGACTGGATGTCCTCCCTGGATTAGAAGGATGCCTACCTACACGCCCCGATCTGGCAACCGCATTGGTCCTTTCTGAGGTTCCGGATCATGAGTTTTCATTTCCAATACAAGGTTCTATCCTTTGGCCTTGTTTTGGCCCCAAGGGTCTTTACAAGACGGATGAACGCGGTGGCAGCCCTGCTCAGGGCTCAGGGTCACCACATCTACCCATACCTAGACAACTGGCTTGTCAGGACAAGCCCAGAGGCACTCAGGAGGCAGTTCAGCACACTCCCTCCGCCCTCATGAATACACTACATGATCTGGGATTTTCCATCAATCTTACAAAGTCGCAGTTGGAGCCCATGCAGAGTCTAACCTTCCTGGGCCTTTTTTCGGAATACGAGCTCTGAGAGGATTTTCACCTCAGTGGACAAGATCACAGCCATCGAGAGGGCCATGGGACATTGTCTCAGCAGAGTAGTGACGTCGGCATGGTGGTACTAACACCTCTTGGGCATCATGGCTGCATGTCTCCTTGCAGTGCCTCATACGTGGTCCAAAATGAGGCAATTGCAGTTGCACTGCACAGCCTCCTGGAGCCAGGAGAAGGGTTCCCAGGCAGAGCTGGTCAGCATCCCGCAGTATCTCCACCAGGACCTAGTCTGGTGGAGCATGGACAACAACCTGCGGACAGGCAGGCCCTTCCGGCAACCAGCACCTCAGGTCACCATCACCACAGACCCATCCCTAGAGGGCTGTGGATCTGCACTGGACAGCCAGTCCACTCGGTATGGTCCCGTCAGGAGCAGGCGGCCCACATCAGCTGGCTCTAGTTGATGGTTATCTGGCTCGCTCTCAAAGCAGTCCTCATTCAGAACGACAGCTCCACGAGCATATATTACATCAGCAAGTAGGGTGGCACCAGGTCTCCTCCCATCTGCAATCTAGCAGTCAACATTTGAGATTGGGCTCTAGTGCACAACATGCACCTGGCAGCAATCCACCTCCTGGGGGAGTCAAACCTAGAGGCGGACAGGATCAGCAGGCTTAGTGCGGACAACTACGAATGGCAGTTGGACAAACAGGTCCTTCAGGGGATCTTCAACAAGGGGGCGGGGGTCATCCTCAGGTAGATCTCTTGGCCACCTGGTCCAACAGGAGGTGCGCCCAGTTCACGTCCTGGCAGTGACAGTGAAGGGCTCTCTGGGCGACGCAATGCAGATCCAGAGGAACCTACGCATCATCCTGATAGCCCTGTGGTGGCCAGCAAGGCCATGGTTCTCGGAACTACTTAGCCTGTTGGATCAGGCCCTGGTGCACCTTCCGCTGGGCCAAGCACACCTACTCTCTCAGCAGGGAGGCACGATCATCCACCCTGCCCCCCAGAAGTTAGCCTTTGCAGTGTGGTTCCTGAACAAATCACACTGAGGCATCTGCATCTGTCGCAGGCTAACCTAGACGTTATTCATTATACATATGTATTTTCAAAGAGAATGGGACGTTGAGAGTGAGTCCCTCCTTTCTATCGAAGGACAGGTGGTCTCGACATTTCCATCTCACTCGAAAGATACATTTTCCTGTATTGTTTCCTCCACCTCACCCTTCTAATGCAGAGGAATGACTCCATCAGTTGAACCCGGTACAGGCCCTTAAGTTCTACATGTCTCGTACTAGAGAGGCTAGGAAAGATGACCAGCTTTTTGTTGCTTACTCTGGTGCTCGTGCTGGCAGGGCTGTGACCAAACAAACCCTGTCCAGTTTGATCATTCTGTGCATCTCAGAATGCTGCAATCTGGCTGGTAAGGATGTGCATGAGGGTCTCGGGGCTCATTCTACCAGGGGAGTGACTGCCACCTCTGCCCTGCAGAGGGGAGTCCCAGTCCTGGATGTTTGCCAGGCGGCAACATTGGTGTCCTTGCATGCGTTTGCTAAGCATTACTGCTTGGATTCCCTTGTGGACCACAATGCCAGCTTTGGTAGGGCAGTCCTCCAAAGTGTTCTGGTTTAGGCGATGTTCTTACCCCCCTCCTCCAGGTTTACTTACTGCTTTAGGAGTCTCTCAAAGATGAGGAATCCGTGGTAGGAAAGAATCCATCAGAAGAACAAATGACTTACCTCTCAGTAATGTTCTTTCTGATGGCTGTTCCTTCCACAGATTCATCTCCCTACCTACCCTACCGCCCCCCCCCCCCTTTGCAGGAAGCTAGTACACCATCGGTTCTATGGTCCTTTAGCATCCGAGTGCTAGGGCAAATGGTGGAACTGAGGTCACAGGGTGCAGTGCTGCTATATTATACCAGCCCCGATGTCATGTTTGGCACGTAGAGGTATCGGACGGCACCGACGCAGAGCAGCGCTGCGCCCCTGGTAGTGGAAAGGTTTCCGGACAACAGCTGCGCCAGGATAGGAATATCATATATGACGAATAAGTGGAAGGAACATCCATCAGACAGGTAAGTAATTTGTTCATCTATTTTCTGTTGACTCTTCTTATTTCAGATTTTAAAACATTTATAAAATATAACTGCAATATACCCCCGGACTACCAAGCCCCCCTGGAGCACTCATGAGAGAACACTTAAGTACTGTGTATCTTTTCCAGCAATGTTATTTTGTCACTATATAAAGTAGATGCCAATGAGCTTTGCATTTTCTTTTTCTAATATAGATTGTTAATAATTGTTTGTATGAGATAAAGTGTAGTGTTAAGCTATTTCTAAAGGATTCTTTCCCCCCACGGATTCCTCATCTTTGATATACATCTCCCAGCGCAGCTGCTTTTTGGAAACCTTTCTGCCACCAGTGGGCACAGCTTTGCTTCACCCGACACCTCTAAGCGTCCCTTGCCGCATGTGGCATCAGGGCTAGTATATATAGAGGTACAGCACCCTATGACCTTAGTTCCTTTTTTCTGGACACTCTGCTCGCTGTAGCAACACCTCTCTTTTCAATTAATGCGCTTCTCATTTTTACTTGACTACATGCCGAATGGTTACATGTGAATTTAACAAATAGAAAATAACAAACAACATTTTTATCTAAATATTTATAATTAAACAAATACCACATTTGTTTATTTGTATTTGAAGGTGGGCCCTCCAAGCCCTCAGTTTCCCTTAGTTTATAATCCCACCCAAACCCCTCCCCACCTATTTTATTTAACTCAATTGTATTGCCGTTTATTATGAGAACAAGCCATTTCAAAAATAATGATTTCAATAACAAGGCACAATACTTATCAGCAGTCTTGGCCTCCCCCTCGTGCCCCCCACACCTTCTACCCCTAAGCCTCACCCCTCCCTCCACCCCCAACAAAACTTGTTCAGTGGTGTGGTTTCCCCTTCGTCTGTGTCTCAGAGGATCCGTCCTCGTTAAGTCTGTATTGTACGTTTTCAGGCTCCCTCTGGGGTTCTCCCCTCTCTTCCCTGGTTCAAAATCCACTTATGTGGTTACTTGACCCCAAAGGTTCCCTTCATCCAATCCCCACTTAAGCAGCAAGGCACTCCACTCGAAACTCACTCATCCCATTTTTCACTGCCACTGTCAGCCTCTCCATGACCATCATATTGTGTACTTTCCCTTCCCATAGATCTTTTGACTGTAGCATGTCCCTCTTCTACCACTGGGCTACGGCCAACTGCCCTGCTCTCAACAGTGCTTCCCACATCTTGGGGAGCCTGTATTTGTTTATGTCCTTCTGTGGGATGCCCAAAAGAATCTGTAACGGGTCTAGGCCCAATTGTATACCCATTATCTCTTCCAACCAACTCAGCACCTCCTTCCAAAACACTTGCACCTTGGGACACCACCACCACATGTTTTTTCAGGGACCCCCTTTGTCCACACCCCCTTGGGCACATGGGGGAGGATCCCGCAAACATCCTGGACAGCTTCAGGGGGATCCTTGTGCCAACCCATCAGCATTTAAAAGTTATGTTCTATCTTGGAGGTGAACAGCCCTCCCTGAAAGGTGATCTTGTAAGTTTGAGCCAGTGCTCCTATGAGATCTCTTCCCCTGCTAAGTCTGCCCAGTACCTCTGGAATGTTTGTCACCCTTGTAGACATGTCTCCTTCATAGTTTTATACAGTTTGGAAAGGATACCCTTTCTCATGGTGGATAGGGCGATTACCTTTTCGATTGCCATTCATTCTCTCCCTACTGATCTTCCCCACCGTGGATCTGTTATTATACCTTTGATGCAGAAATGTTCGAACACTGAAATCGAGTCCCTCCCCAAGACCTCCCAGGCAGTTACCAAGTCTAGGAAGCCACTTCTTTAAGCAGCTGTCCTACCGTTCCAGGGCCATATCCGACCATCTTTGTGGGAAGGACAGGCCCTGGTGTTCCAAGTCAAATGGGGGTCCCCACATGGAGGACACATGTTGCGAGGCCGTCAGTGCCCTTGGATTCATGCCAAATTGATCAAAAACCTTCAGAGTGGGGTGGGATCTCAGTCGTTCCGGAATGGATCTGATTGGGGACCATATGTAATCCTGCATCTTCAACGGGTGTGCTACAAGGTCTTCCGGATAGGACCAGTAGGTCCTCAGGTCATCCCTCATATGTTCGAGCATCACCCTTAGTTGGGCTGCCCTATAATACAGACGGATATCAGGGAACCAAAAATCCCCCTTGTCCCTTGGGAGGGTCAGGGTGGCCATTTTAACCTTAGGTGTCTTATTTTTCCACATACATTTTCCAAGGTCCCCTGTGACTTCCAAGAAGAACTTTTCCTGGAGCTGCCTTGGGATTGCTGCAAACATATACAGCAGCCTGGGGAGCACAATCATCTTTATTGAAGTCATTCTACCGTACCAGGTCAGTATAAGGGGGTCCCATCTCTTCAATTCAGTTTTCAGATAAGCCCTGAGGGGGTCGTAATTAGCTGCAATCGATGTACCTGAAGGATTCCAAAAAATATCAAATTGTTCCTCCTCTCATGATTTTCAGTTATCCTTCTTTAGGGTCACCTCCCCCTCCCTTCTTTCCAGTTCGTCCAGTCTCATGTCTATTTAAGTTTCCAGTGTTTCGAGGGAGCACTGGTTGTTCTCGGCTGCCTGGAGCCTTTTCGTCCATCTTGTCAATTCAGACATTTATTCTATCCACCTTTCCTCCTATGTTGGTCCTCATCCCCCTTATCTCCTCTAGGAGTGAGGCAATGCCCTTCTTGGTGGACATAGTGTCATCGCCCATTTCCGACACGTTGAGATCTGCAATGATGCACTCCGTTTCCGGCCTGTGGAGTTCAAAACGTCCCAACTTAAACCTCCAGTCTATGGATGGGGGTGGGGTGCCCTGCATTTGGTTCTGGGCTTACCCCTACCAGACCTGGTGCCTTCTTTGGCGCTGCTGGTGATTGCCACTGTGATCTGTGCCCTTCTTTTCGATGTTCCTTTGGTGTTCCTCTCTTTGAGCTTCAATGTTACCCCTCCAGTGCGGTTGTGGGTTGGTGGAACGGGCTTCCGCACCCCTTCGGCTTCATTGGGTTGGCCCCCCCGGACTGCTTTATATCCACTCGGGGCATCGGGGGCCTCCCTTCACCACCACTAACTGTGGGTCCTCACCACTCTTTCTCTCCTTGCGGGCACACGCCGAGGGGATGCCCAGGGGCCCACACCTAGTGTCACACCGATGCGGCCTTGGAAGCTATGGGCAAGATGGAGGCGCTATTAGGACTCTACGGCTTGTCTGTTAGCGGTCTAGCCCTTTTTTTGCTACGGGCATATAGGGAAGCCACGCCCCCCGCGAGTCGCGTTGTAACTCGCTTTCGCTGACTTTCGTTTTGATCCGTACCAGTGCCTTCCTTGATTTCCTCCCGTTTCAGCATTTCCCCTTGCTGCTATATATTTTCGCTGCTGCTCTTTCCTTCTCGCCTGTTTGCGGTTCTCTTCCTTTGCCTTCCTTGCATATCACTTTGTTTACGTTTTTTTCCGGCTTTGTCTAGTTCTGCTTCAACTATCTGCTTCGAGCTGCCGCAGACCTGCCTTCCCCGGCGGCGGGGTTCCGACTTGTCGGCTCCCACCCGGGGAAACTTTCACTACATTTCCGCTCTCTCACCCTCTCGCACTCAAACTCATTCGTCCTCTCTCACTCTCTCTCACTCAGACTCACTCGCGCTCTCTCACTCTCTCTCACTCCTTCTCTCTTGTGCTCTCTCTCGTTCTGACTTCTCGTTCTCTCTGATCTTACCTGTTTCTCCGGGAGTACTTTTCCCATGCTTACTCTTCCTTGCCCGCTTCCGTGTATTGCGGAGGTCCTTTACAGCGACTCTTCCTTACCTCTCCTTCCCGGGCTCCTTCCTCCAGAAAAGCCCCGCTATCCTTTGGATTTACAACCAAGATCATAGTAGAAGGTCCTTACCTGCCTCTGGACCTTCAAATCTAACCGGCCATCGTCATCTGCAGCTACACAGGGTTTTTTCTGCCAATCAGGCTTTTTCCCTGTTTGAAGGAGCGGGCTCCCCAGGGTTCACTTGACTGTTCTATTAACGGTCAAAGTGGCCTCGGGAGGAGACCGTCCCTATCTCTTTGAACGTAAGAAGGGTAAAGGATCTCTAAAGAAGGAAGGAGAAGAAGAGAAACCTCCAAAGGACCGGAGAAGGAGGCAGAAGGTACTCAGCCACAGTGAAGACCCAGGTGAGGTTATCCCTGGGAAAGGAGCCTTGGGCAGTGACACCTAGTCACTGCCTTCTGGGTTTGTTTTGTGCCCAGTAATCAAGGGTGTCCAACAACCGGGGCACCGCAGGGTGGTTTCACTCCCCCCCCCCACCCTTATTTCAAGTTGCCTCTTCCACCTCCTTTGGTTTTCTAGAGCCTGGGAGGCCCCCCTACAGGGCTTGGTACAATCCTGGCCTTTATTGGTCTCCTTTTGTGCACCTTTGTGCCCTCAGTCCCTTCCCGGGGTGTGTTTTACTCTTCCCGACATCTTTCCTCCTCTCAGGGCTTTGCTGTCAGGAGCGGGGACCTTTCCACCTGGGGGCCCACGTAGACCCTGTCCTTTACGGTTGGGGGGAGCGATGGCAGTTGGAGGCACGCTCCTCGTTTCTTGTGGGGGGCTGGTTCCACCTCTGTAGTGCTTCCCCGCCCCCCGTGCCTCTCTGACCCCTTGTCTGGGTCTTCATGTTCTGGGATGGGACCCTGCAGTTCAGTCCCCCCTAGGCGGGGGGGGGGGGGGTCCTTCCTTAAGTGGACACACGCCCCAGGTTCCCACCTGGGGGCCCACAACTAATCTCTGACCCTCTTCAATAGGAAGGCACGCTGACAGGAGGGGGTACGCTCCTTGTTCCTTGCAGGGGGCCGGTTCCTCCTCTTTTGTGCCCCAATGCCACTCTGTCCCCTTGCCTTGGCCCTCTATGGGAGGGCACACTTCAATTCAGGCCCCCACCGGGCTCCCTGCACCCCTGGTGCATTTGTTGCCCCCTTCTTCTGCTTCCACTCGTAAATCGCGAGAGTTGTTGCCGGGAGAAGCCAGAGGGGGCTCGCCAGTCCCTCCACGGATCCTGGCCTTCTGCGCAAGGGCATCCTCACCTCTGTGCCTCCGCCGGCGTGTGCGTCGCAACGGAGGCTGTCTCTGTGTTTCTGCCTGCCAGCACATTTACTTTCACTTTCCCGCTGGTGTTAATGAGGCGGTTTTCTCTGCTTTCCCGCATGCGTTTTCCTCCGCTCTTTGGCAGGGCATTGGCCCGAGGTCTCCCTCACCTCCTGACACTCTGTTACCCCGTCTGGGTGGGGACTATGCGGGGGCTCAGTCTGCTTTTCTGATCCCGGGGTCTAGAGGTACGCGTTTAAGCTGCACGCCCCCTGGTGGCCTCTCCATATATATATATATTTGAAAAGATTTGGTATTTGTTTCGTTATAAATGTATACTTGTAAATGTTGTTCATTATTTTCTATTTGTTTAAATCACTGCATGCAATGCCAAATGCAGTTAAGTCCCCAGGAGTCAAACTCTGCGTGAACTGCGGGTGCCAAATGTCTGTTTCAGACTCACTCTGCATCTGCTTTTAGTGTCTCGGTGAAGGCTTTCAAATACAGGACTGTGCATCGTGCCAATCGATGTACCTGAAGGCACTTCGAGAACACGAGGGAAAGCGGTTTGCTTTTCCCCACAAGGAAAGAGGTGGCAAGCCCATTCGAGGTTGCTGGTTGTGTACACGGCACAGGGGAATGGTCCCCTGTCCAAAAGGAGGAAGAGAAGAAGCACCCAGATCTTCAGGCGGTAATTAAAGGCATCATTATTTCTCATCTTTGAAGAAGAGGAGCTTCACTCCAGGGAAGCCTGGGATGACCCGGCTCAGTAGCTAACTTTTCCTGTCCTCTACTCCAGAGGAATGGGAGGCCGTTAGGCCGAAGAAGCTTGACATCTTCGCCAAGGCCACAGCGGCTTCGGCCCTGATGCCTGCGACAACAGTGGCTTCGACCACTGCATCAGTGACCTCAACCTTGGCACTGACTGCTTTAGCCAAGCAAACGGATCCTGTCTAAAGGTCACACTGTTCCATCTTCGGATGTCGGTCCTCTGACATTGATGCCCCCGTAACACAGCACCACTGGCACCGGCTGATAATGCCGGAGTCGCAAGGCAATTTGTCCATCTCTCCAGAAGCAGATAAGTGTCAAATTGGGAGCACATTTATGATGTTAAAGGCGACCTTGTCCCCTTCGAATTGGAACCCATCCGTCCGAGGAGCAGTTTTATGGGGAGCAGGGGGACCTGGTAGATCGTGTGGTCCACTTGTAGGAATTTTATATTAAAAAATAAACAGCGTCCGATGTCAAGGAGTTTAACACTTCGGCACTCTGATGCAATGAAGGACTGTCACTAGTTTTGAAGTGAGTCCTTATAACTCCTTGGCTACTAAGCCACAATGTTAATTGCTGCCCATGCCGGACACATCCATGTTGTATATGTTGTTGTACTACTGTTCTTGCCAATGGGTAAACCAAGCAGCAAAATAAAATATAAACTCAGCCCAATTCAAGAAAGCATTTGTGGATGGTAGTTTTAAATCCACCTCCTATTGCTGGTCCCTTGTGTGGAAACAAGTTTCAAAACCATTTGACAGCCAATGACATAGAAGCGTATATAAGATTCAGCAGAGCCGGGCATGTCATCATGTATCATCTCTGCCAAACCTTGCACATGGGCAGTGGGGTCTCTGTCTAGCTCCACACAGTGGAGAATATGGATAGTCGACATTAGTTTTGCTTTTGCTCTGTTAGCGATGGGAAAGTAAATCAGTAAATGAACTGGAGTCATTCATCACAACAAAGAGATTGCATCACTTGTTTGATGAAGTTCCTTGCCTGGAACTTTGTCTAGTGACCTAAAGCCTGGTGACTCAGGGAGTCTAGCATAGCCAGTTGAGAAAAATGTATTTCCCATAATGCCGGAACCTGATCCGGACACGATCCGGGCAGCAGATTTATGGTCTGGCATAAACCTGGCAAAATACCCAAATACCCAGTGAGGTTACTAAAGCCAGATAATAGATCAGGAAACTTGTTTAATGGCCCAAATAAAATTGTACAGGCAAACCTCCCACAGTTGGATTACATCTCCCAAAATGCCCGTCTCCCCCAACCAGAAAACACGGAATGGATCAGGGAAATGAAACTACGCCTTCAAGGATATGGAGACCACAGGAAAACCCTTCAAGGACTTGAAGACCTTGAGGGAAACATGAACACCACTAGAGCCCCTCTAACTCATTTGCCTTCCCAACTGCAGTGCAGCAGCATATCCGTACACAAGCAGCTTGTCCATCCTCTCAATGCACAGAGAATTTTAAAATGGCAACCAGGTCTCTTATATCTGTAGCCCAGGCCCTTCAGCCTGATTGGGACCATTGGGAAGTTAGAGAGCCTAGCCAATCCTAACTCTCAAACCCTTTAGGCTCCTAGATGCAAACCATTAGCCCTAATTTCAATCAGGGGAATGGCGCATGCTACTATATAGGCCAGACAGCAGAGTCCAGTGGAGTGGCTTACTGGAGTAGGCATCTCTTGTTTGGCGAAGGCAGCATAGGGAAGGCTACTCGAAAATAGAGGTGCTGGAGAGACTTTATAGAAGGCTGTCGAGTGTTGCAGAGGAGAGCCAGAGAAGGGGCAGCAGGAGAGAGGAGGTGTAATCTCTACAGAAGACAAGAAAGGGGAGAGAAAGCAGGAGAAAGAACAATCTGGAGTGGAGTGGAAGGGGGTAGTAGGCACAGGGAAGAGGAGGGAAGAAGCAAAGATGAAAGCGTACTTGGCTGATAATTCGGTCTTTAAAAGGATGCTGGAGCAGGGCTCCTTTAATATACCCATGGTGGTTCAGTCTTGGAAAGATTTAACAAATGTGTCTGCCATGTCAGTACATTGTTCATGTGTGGAAATTTAATTCTAGTTCGTATCTCCTTTTTAGCGGATCTGTTTGAGTCTTTACATTTGTGCCCTTTCTGTTTACTTTGACAAATCAAGAGCATTTGCCCCTTGTCCCCAAGGGGGAGCCATTCCCTTTGAGGCTAGAGAAGGGAGCCCACTCCACAAGACCCTCCGTAGGGGTCGGGACCAGTGGGACGTCACTGGGAGTGACTCCCCATTAGGGGCGAAGGACTCTCATTCCCACAGGGAATTCTCTTTGCAGGCCCACTTTATCTGCATGTATGGGACTGCCTTCAGTAATGGAAAACATGCCCTCCTTTTGTTTGGCTCCAGGCAATGCTGGATTAACCACGACGCCTGGATGAAAAGGGAATATCCCTTTAAGAAATAATTTGTATTTAACAAGGGCAAGTGGAACACAAGAGGAGAGTGAACCATATGCAGGGGAAGCAGAAAAATACCAGGCCAAGATGCCGAAGACCCGGCAATCCGAACAGCAGAAGAGCTGCTATCAGGATGGAGGGTGGAGGACCATCTGACATGGTGGCGTTAACACAGAAGCACTGTGGTGGGCCTGGGGCATGTCCAACAACGCCGACACCTGTAGAGGCGGGAGACCTGAACCCTCCCATCAGCGAACCCTCACAGAGCGCAGCAAGCCACACAAGCACCGAGAGCGGAGCAGTAGGGAAGTCTGGCGTGCAAAGACGACCAACTGAAACGGGAGACCCGAACGAGCACCAAACTCTGAAACACCAACCGCGACGAACGAAGGTAATGGGGTAGAACAAAGAAAGGGGGGGACATATCTTAAGTAAAGCAACTTATGAAAACTATGATATTGACGTTGGGTCATTGAAAATGCATAAACATATCTATCACAAGAAAAGTGAGTGGTGATATTAAGCATGAGGCTTTGAGAAGGCTGAAAAGCGTATCCTATGAAGGATGCAAGAAGTGGCAAAAGGTGAATGTTGAAGAGTGGGGAAATCCCTTAATGAAAGACTCCCATAATGACAGACTTTGAGATAAACACAGATTTTGAAAAATATGGAAAACCCTGGAAAAAAGCCATTGGAATTATTTATTTATTGTGCATTTGTAAGGCACTTATACATCAAGTATATTGTGTTTTCAAAGTGCCCACAGGGCAACAGGGAGGGGACATGGGAATGAAGAACAAATACAACAATGAAAGATAGATGCAGACCTACTAGGCCTTGTGAGCATTCAGAGCATGCAAGTGCAGAGAGAGAGAAGGGGTTGGAGGTAAGTGCTAGGTGTATCAAAAGGAAGTGCTAAGGAGTGAGCAGCTCTAAGTGTCTCAGTGGAGTGGTCAGCCGCCAATAAATAACTATGTGCAGGCCTGTGGTGACATAGGCCAGTGGGTGCCAAGGCAAAGGGCTGGGAGGGTGGAGGATGTAGGCGATTGGGTGTGAGAGGCCAGGACTCCGGAGGACACATAAGCGCCCTGGTCATCATTCTCAGCAACTGTGGGATTTAACAAAGGAGGGAGGAAGGGAAGGCGGAGGTGAAAAGGAAAGTCTTGAGCTTACGGCTCAAGACGAAGAGGAAGGGGGAGGCTATTACATAGGAGGGAGCCTGCTGAGGAAAGACATCAGCCGCCAACAAAGTGCTTAACACACCGAGAGTTGGTGCCGGAGGAACATAAAGCTCTGGAGGAAGAGTATTTAGTGAGAGCAAGTTATAGATAACGTGGTCCCCAGCCCCAGACAACCTTGTGTATGATTTAGAGGGATTTGAATGTTGTCCTTGCAGCAACCAGGTGCCAGTGGAGAGTTTTTAGGGCTGGAGAGATGCGGTACCTGGGCTTAAGGCCAATGATAAGTCTCACTGCCCTATTCTGGTTTAGATGGAGGGGTTGTAGAGAAGAAGAGGGTAGATTAATGAAAAGGCGGTTGCAGTAGTCTAGCCTAGAGAGAACCAGAACTTTAGAGACACTGAGCTGGGGGAAAGTGCGGAAAGTAAGAATTCCTTTGAAGAGGTGGAGTTGAAAGTGAGATTTCTTGGCAAGGTCCTGAATGTGAGGGATGAAGGAAAGAGAGGAGTCGAAGATGACACCAAGGTTTCTGACTTCAGATGAAGAAGAAGGGGGAGAGCCCATAGAAGATGGCCAGAGTGAGGGACAGAAAGAGGTAGCAGGAGTCCCAATAGGAAGGATCTCTGCCTTGCTGGCATTAAGGGAGAGATCATTGGAAGTACACCAGGAGTGCATGGCCGATAGACAGTCAGGAATGATGGAGGAAGTAAGAAAAGGATCAGAGAGAAGTTTGAAAAAGAGTTGTGTGTCATCTACATAACACTGGAAGTTTGGGGAGAAGGTGGAAATGAGGTGTGCAAGCAGAGCAAGGTAGTTGTTAAAGAGCCAGGGAGAATGGTTGGAGCCCTGGGGGACGCCGTAGCTGGAGATAGTGGTGGGGGGAAGGTGGAAGAGAGCCCTGAATGACCTTGGACGGACGGTCACTGAGGGAGGAGGTCAGCCAGTCCAGTGCCCGCTCCGAGATACCTAGGGTATTGTGGAATTGTTTTATGAGGATGGAGTGGTTGACTGTATCAAATACTCAGCTGGATAGTTGGAATCAAGAGATGTGAGAAGTTCCGCAGGGCTGTTCAGAAGAGCAGTTTCCGTGCCTCTGGATGCTTGGAATCCAGATTGATGGTTGTGGAGGCAACCAACAAGTTCAGTGTGCTGGGTAAATTGGGGGAAGACCAGCTTCTCCATGAGTTTCCCAAGGAAGGGGGTGATAGATATGGGTTAGTAGTTAGCTGGACAAGACAAGTCTAAAGAGTTTTTTCAGGAGGCGCGCACAAGGGAGTGCTTGAGAGAGGAGGGGAAAGATCCAGTAGCAAAAGAGTTGTTGCAGAAATCAGCGGGTGCAGGGGCAAGGGAGCCAATATTGTCCTTAATGGTTCTGAAGGAGCAGGGGGGAAACCTATTTGGAGGAGACCTTCATGGAGCGGACAACTCTGGCGCCCTCATTAGGTGTGATAGGAGAGAAAGGCAGAGGGAGGATGGGAGGCCATAGGAGGCAAGGGGGTGGGTGACGGGGAGGGACATCAGGGTACTCAGGATGTCCTGGGTTTTTGCAGTGAAATGTGTGGCCAGTGCGTTGCAGAGGGCCTGGGAGAGAAGAAGTGAGGAGGAGACACTGGAGGGGTTGGCTAGTCCCCTGCAGATTTTAAAGAGTTCAACCATGTTGCTCGATGCACTAGAGATGCAGGCCTAGAAGTTGGCCCTTTTCTTGGTTCAGATGGAGAGTTTGTATTGCCTTTGGAGCAGGCGACAGGCCAGTTTGCCAGAGGGTGAGCCTGAGGTCTGCCACTTCTGTTCCGCACCTCTGCACTTGCGTTGCAGGGCTGCAAGTTCGCAGTCGTATCAGATGTTACTCTTAGAGGCATGTTTCAGGTGGATCCTTATGACTGGGGCAAGAATGTCAAGGGTATTGGTAATGGCAAGATGGAGGGTGCTGAGAGCGGAGTCCGAGGTAGTGCCTGTACTGCGGAGAGAGGGGGGATGAAGGTAGATGCCAAGGCAGCAATTGACACTTGTTTCATCGGACGGTTGTTCGTGAATGAGGTTGGCATTGCTGGGGGAGGCATTGTCAGAGGGCTGAGAGGACCCAGGTGAGAGGAGAAGAGAAAGGTAGTCCGACCAGGAGGGTTGGGTGGTCAGTGGGTAGGAGAGCGAAAGATCAGTGTGGATGAAGGCATCAAGAGTGTGTCCATCCGAGTGGGTAGGACCAGAAGGGAGAACAGAGAGGGAGAGTGAGGTGCACTTATTAGAAAACTATAAACGCTGAAAATGGGAAACCCTAATTATACCCTACTTCATCCGATTGGGGTTCCCGGCCAAGATCCTTACTGATCAAGGGAGTAGGTTTATGTCCAAGTTGATGGAAGAAATAAAGACCCTTATGAACATTGATTAATTTTCTGTAACACGCTCAATATCGGAGCCTAGTCTCTAAGCGCAGGACCGGGATTCGAACCTGCATTGTATTGCTTCCTGTGCTATTCTCCTGTCCTGCGCACATCCAGCTATCACCCACAGATAGATGAGTTCAATCAAACTCTCAAACCTATCCTCCAAAAACGAGTGGCCGAGGACGGAAAGAACTGCAATGAGCTGAGGCCCTGGCCTTTGTTCACCATACGGAAGACCCCACAATCCTCCCCTAGCTTTTCACCATTCGAACTAGTGTGTGGGCGGTATCCCCAAGATTTGTTGTACTTTCTACGGGAAGAATAGTGAAACCTGTGAAATCAACAAACCAGCAACTACTCAATGGTAATCAACACAGAGAATATTTTGAAAAGGTATGCCAAATAGTCCAAAAGCATCTTAAAGCAGCCCAGGAAAAACAAATGCAACCTATGACAAGAAGGCGAAGTTACGCTAATTCCAGTTGTTAGGCAAAGTGATAGTGTTGCTTTCAACAACCCAGAATAAGCTCCTGGCCAGATGGCATGGACTGTACATGATTTTGGAAGTATTCTCCAGTCTTGCATACAAAGTACAATCATCTAACCAGCAGATAGCATCACAACTTTACCATATAAACAAGCCGAAGGCTAGGAGGGAGAAGGTCAACCCTCAACTAATCCCATGTTACCCTAAAAATACCAGGGAATCTCCACTTTCCATTGTAGTCAATGGCGTGAATATGTCATTGGGCTTCACAGTATGAGCACATGAGCCTTGCAAAGCTGATTGATAGATACCCTGACGTGTTCTCCCCAAAAACCAGGACGAGTGAGGAGGCACTCCAAAATCCAAAAGATGCTACTCACAGATTGCCCTGACACAGGGATAAGCCCGCAGATACAAAGGACAAAGAAACCAGAAACACGTCAAACTGAGCGATGGAAACGCCCAAAGGGGACAGAAAAAGAAGAAACTTACTACAGGGCTCCTCAACAACCCCCGTGTCTAGAGATCTGATCTCCAAAATCAGGGACGGGGGTGGCGATATCTGTTTCAACTATTTCAAAACCACAAGATAATCCATCTGTGCTATCGGCAAATTCACAAAACTCAGCCAAACCAAAAACAGCCTGGTCTCCTATGAAACAACTTTGGGCATGATTGCAGAAAACATTATCGTCCTACACTAAGAAATAGCAACCCGCCACCCATGGCAACATGGTCCGATTGATGGGGTCACAAAAAGAGCACTTGCAGTCACTCACCACTTTGCGCATAGGTTCATGGAACACGCGGGGATACCAACACTTAATGAAAAAGGGCGACATAAATCTAAGCAACTTGACACCTTAGCTTTGCAGGAAACGTGGCTAATAGAAAAAACACATCTTGATGGTTTCAGCATTGAAGTCTCGCCTGCCAAAAGAAATGCTCTGGACCGCCCATCAGCTGGGATTCTTCTGGCGATCCGCTCGGGAAGAGGAATAAGTATCCAAAAAACCTTGTCGGCATCCCTAAATCACCTGGCAGTACTGACAAACTGGGGTTTTTTTTATCAGAAAACAAACGCAACAAAAGAGTTATTGGTCGCAATAATCTCCGTGTATTGGAACCCAAAAAACATCTCGGATGAGGATTGTCTACAGAACATAGAGAAAGTACTGGACCATTTACTCACAGAACTAAAAGTGGGGCATATAATAATATGCAGAGATTTAAACGCCAGATGCCCCCTCTTTCCGGTGGAACAGCAGCAGCCTAAGACTCCAGCTGAAAAAAGAGTAACGCGATGGCTAGGGCTAATGGAGTCCTGGGGTTGTAACAACTTCGACCAGGCTTTCCCAAATCCCAAACGGTTACCATCTTGGGAAAGAGACACCATCAGCGCCACAATTGATTACATCTTTGCAACAGACAACTTGCTGGCGACGTCATTTGAAATCATCAAGACAACAGCAAGTGACCATAATCTGTTGAAAGCAACCTGGGAAATTCCAAATCATGCCATACAGTTCTGTGAATCACAAATTGAGACAAACGCCCAAGGAAATTGCCTCAAATTGACAGCAGCAAGAATAAAAACCCCAACCTTCAATTACCAAAAACAAAAACGCTTGACAATACACCGAATATGGTAACATCACCAGATTACCAACCATTACTGAGCCCATACAAGACCAGGGTAAGAAATAAACTAGTAAAAAGCGACACCAATACCCATCAATATGACAAGATTTTGGTCATGAAAAGAGCCTTAGTAAGACACCTACAAAGAAAAGCAAAAAAAAAACAAACTCGCCAACAGTTGCAATGGAAGCTAGCAAAGAAGCAAAATCATACAAAGCCTGGCTCAGAAGTCATTGAATCAGTCTGTACCAAAAAGATTCGGAGGCGATGTTAAAAAAAAAAACTGGGGAGCAAAAACACCAGAGAGTTCTGGTCCTTAATCAAAACATCGGGAGCACACACAGCACCTTCGCAATCTAATTGTGTGAACGAAGAAACTTGGATAGCACACTTTTCACCTCTCTTCAAATGCTCAATGGAACAGGCGCAAAACAGTGTCCAAGAGAAACGTTCCATGGTCAAATCTCTCGAACGAAGATGATATTAAATCAATCATCCGCAAATTAAAAGCCTCCGGAGCGCCAGGGCCGGACGGAGTATCCAACATTGATCTTAAAACCTTTCTGGACGAGTGGGCACCTTTCATTAGCATGCTGTTTAAAAACTGTGCCATTGCTAGAACAGTCCCCGAGTCGAGGACCTCGTCTGTTCTGGTCCCAATCTTTAAAAAGGTCGACAAGGCCGACCCGTCAAACTACCGGCCGATCGCCCTTTTAGACTGCATCGGAAAAGTGTTTGGTATGCTGTTACTGCGCGAATTCCAAGTATGGGCAAAGTCTGTCCCGCTAAACGACCCTTTTCAAGTTGGTTTTCGGAAAAACTCAGGGACTTCGATCAACATCATGATCCTGAGCTTACTGAAAAGCAAAGCACTCAAAGGGGCAACAAAAACTTACTTAGTGTTTATAGACCTCTCCCAGGCTTTCGATAAGGTGGAAAGACAGCTGCTCTGGAAAAAACTTTGTGATGCAAACTGCCCGAAACAAATCTTGGACCCAATAAAAGCATTATACTCAAAAACAACTAGGCGGGTAAAATTTAATGGAAACAGCACTGGAACAGAAGAAATCCCAATAAAAAGGGGGGTAAAGCAAGGCCGCCCCCTGGCCCCGGCCTTGTTTACTGCCTTTATTGGAGATTATAAGGACTCAATGAAAGCTGTGAATGCATTTCCTCCAAAAGTTGGGGGGAACCCAAGTTCCAAGAATTCTCTTTGCAGATGACATCACTTTGATGGACCAGACACCGATTGGCCTCAAACGACAGTTAGCAAATGTATCGGATTACATCAATACAAACAAGTTACAAATCAACATAAAAAAAAAACAAGATAATGATTATGTAAAAAAACAAGAACCGCGCCCCGCAGCATCTTGGAAATTGGAAAACACGCTGATCGAAACAGTCCCAAAGTTCAAATACTTGACAGTAATGCTGGATAACACCGACAAGAAACAGGCATGCAAAATTTCATTTGGTCTAAAGCACACACCATGACAACACTAGCGCGCATGTTAGACAACAAATTCGGACGCTTCTCGCTGATGGCGGTACTGAAGTACTATAAAGCAAAAGTCATCCCATGCCTGACATACAGCGCTGAGGCAATGCCAATGTTACCGGAGAAAACCTGGCAGATGATCGAAGGCTTCTTCTGGAGATCAGTCCTTTCTGTCCCCAAATCAACCTCACTACCGGCAATTAGGAGAGAACTGGGGCTCATCTCCTTCAAAGCATCAGTGGAAAGCAACAGTATGTCTTTGTACAGGAAAATTCTTCATCCGGAGCCATTAACCATGTACAATTTGCTGAGCAGCGAAATCAAAACAGGTGGTTCAAAAAGGTTAGCATCGTGGGCTGCAAAAAAAAAGAGAAATTGAAATCAATCGCCTGTTCGCATGATGACCTGTTCTCAAATTCACTCAAAATAAAAAGAAAATCAGAGAAATTGGATTGGATAATGACTATGGAGATGGTTGAAAAGAACAAACTCTTAAGTCATTTGCCACCTCTTTAAAGGAAATTCAGTGATCCAGTGGAAATTTACAAAAGATTTCCTAGCAGACCACTGAGACAGCTGTTTTTAAGAGCAAGGCTACATTTGCTGCCGACAAACGAAATTCTATACATCAGAGGCATCGCCACCACTAACATCTGCAGGCTGTGCAAAGAAACGGAGGCAGTGGAATCAGTCCGTCATCTACTCAAATCATGTCCGGCTCTTCAAGAAACGAGGCAAACTTATTTGGCAACTGTCTTAGAGAGCTCCTTGATTTGTGAGGAAGAGGCATGGTGGCCACGCTTAATAAGCGTACAAAAAACTGCATGGGCAATTGCTACAGTAAAAATTCTACAACGCGCTTTTGCGTTAATAGCGCAGAGAAAGAGAAACAGAAGGACCGGAGATGACAAAAAATGGAAAATAGAAAACTGAAAAGCAAACTCGATAAAAGACAAGAAAGTGCAAAGAAACTGATAAAATGAGTAAAGTTGATAGATCTCTCTCTTTGTTTAAACCAATTCGTTTTTGGAAAATACAAATAAAACATTTAAAAAAATGCTTAAGCTTGAGTAATTGAGCGATCTCACAGTGAGTCGACCTCACTGATAATACTCGTACCAAAGCCAGACAACACCTATAGGTTTTATATAGATTTCCACCGCATTAACGAAATATCCAGGTTTGAAGCTTACCTCTGCCTCGGATAGATGGGTTGGTCGAGACCCTGGGGCAGGCCAAGTACACAGACTTGACAATGGGATCCTGGCAAGGTCCTCTAGATGAAGCCAAATGCAAGACCACTTTCTCTACTCTGGAAGGATTGTTTCAGTCAACCGTCCTGCCTTTTGGCTTACATGTAGACCCTGACACATTCCAACATCTCAAGGATCAGGTACTACTGGCACCTTGCTGGGGCTTTGCTGAGGCATATATTTACGATATTGTGATCCATAGCAACACATGGGACGACCACCTCACGCGCATCTTTGCTGTCTGTTACCAGTAAAGAAATGTCAATTTGGCGGCTAACCTGGAAAAATATCACTTGGCTCAACCTAGCGTAAAATACCTTGGGTTCCAAGTGGGAGTTCAAAGTGAGAGGTTGATGGAAAACCTTCCAAATATCTTCAGATTTCATCGAAAAGCAGAAAGCTTTCAACCAGTTGGAGACGCTCTTATGCAAGAGCACTGTACTCGTATTACCAGATTTTGAGAAATAATGCATTCTCTGTGGGATTTGGGGTAGTTCTGTCCAAAATACATGATGGGAAAGAGAAACCAGTAATGTTCGCTAGCCAGAAACTCTTCCCTCTGGAGAAAAAACACTGGGATAAAACGGGTGGCGTTAGCGATAAAATGGCCTGTTGAGAGTAGGTGGTACTACCTTGCGGGGCAGAGTTTCAGACTTGATACAGACCACACCCCAATAATATGAATGGCAAGGAACAAAGACACCAACCCCCACTTCCTAAGATGGTTCCTGGACTTACAGGCCTATTCCTTCCATGTAGAACATAGAGCGGGGGTTAAGCAGGCCAATATAGATTTCCTCTCTCAATATCCTCTGGTAGACAGCACACAGGGAGAAGAGACCCATGAGGACAGTATACCAAGCGTAGAGGTATGTGACCAGGCCAACTCTCTGGCCTTGTCAAGTGGGGCCTGGGGGGGACCTGACCCCTACACCTTCCATTAGTGCAGTACATCTTTGTCTCACACTACGCCTCTATATGTTGATGGGCACCATTTTGTTTCTTCTTTTTTCCCCATTACAGCATCTCTTTATTGGACTCCAGACTACCCGGTTACAACTGTAACCCTCTAGGCAGATGCCCGCCTGTAGCACCGTTGGCGCGCTAGACCACCAGAGACTAGCCGGACGGGAGACCAACCCCAAAACTCAATGGACTCACCATAGGTACACCACAGATTGCACCCCTAATATGAACTGGAAACTGTGGACTCCCAGGCCACCATGAATGACTTGCAGCAGTCCCAAGTGGAGAGAGTGGTCTGGATCAGCCCCTTTTTATTGATTTTCTGTCCCACATACACACCCAGTTGGGGGAAAAACATAACAAGATTGGCCAGGGAGAGCTGACTGGTATCAGCAGAAGGAGGGAAGTTTGAGCAAGGAACAGGAAGTTGTGGGTTGTCCAGGTGAGGTCAGCAGTGGAATACAGAAGGACCAAGAGACCATCAGCAGGAGGGAAAGAGTGTTGGAGTGTGGAGATTTCAGAAGGTGAGGTATTGGCTTAGTGAGTACCAGGGTACTGCACTGTTAGTGAGCATGTCTGTGTAGTGAATGAAGTTGGTTTAAAATAGTGAAAGGAGGGTCTGTGTAGTGAACAGGAGAGTGGTGTTGTAGGAAGTGGTGGAGTGATAGTTGTAGCATTGTGGGAAGAGGAGATGTAGCAGTGTGGGAGGGGTTATAGCAGCGTGGAAGGGGGAGTTGTAGCAGTGTCGTAGGAGCATGAGTAGTGTGGAAGGAGGAGTTGTATTGTGGGAGAAGTGGTAGTAGTGTGGGGGTGGTGTCGTAGTAGGAAGGCAGCAGGGGCACAGAAGTGGTAGGAGGAGTAGGAGGGGAATGAAAAAACTAGTGGTAAGATCAAAGGGTGGAGGTGAGGAAGAGGAGTGTCTGACATTGGAGAGAGAAAAGGAAGGGTGGGAAGGAGTCCAGAAGGAAAGGAAAGAAGGGGGGCTGGGGAGGAGTCCAGAATAAAGGGAGGAAGTGGAGCAGAATGGGTAAGGTAAATGTCGGCATGAAAGAACCAACCTGTGTCCCACGGAGTAAGTGCAAGTCACTATCCCAACCCCCTGTAGAATACTAACACCTGGTTAGAGCAGGGACACATAGGAAATCCCAGAAGGAGGTAAGAACTCCTGCGTTTACAGGGATCTCTCTTTAGAGAAAGAAGATCTTGCGAGTAGGAGGGTTACTTAGCTATAGATACAAACTTGGGGCTAAGGACGTCTGGGTTGTAATTCCTTGCTCAGCCCAGGTTGAGGGAGAAATGAACTGCTCTAGTTCCGTCAAAATTACGATAAACACTCTTGAACTATCTTGGCAGTTTGGTATGACTTTCTTGTCATCTGTGACGATACACATTCCCACCAATCCCCATCATCCTGCAAGTATTCAGGAGGGTTGAGGGGGTTCAGAATGACCATGATCCTGATTAACCCTGAGTGGACCAGAATGAGAAGGACATGGTACCCAGATCATCTGGACACTGCCATCTGTACCCCATGGCGTCTTCCTCAGAAGGCAGACTTGCTCTCACAGGCAGGATGCCTTATCCTTCACCTCGGTATCAACACTTATCAGCCTTCACGCATGACTTGAGAGGCTAAAGTCAGAGAATTGGGACCTCCCGGGGGATGTCATGGAGGTGTTGCTTTCGGCAGGAAGACCTGTAACAATGTGTCTGTATGGCTGCCATTGGAAAATGTTTTGCAGCTAGTGCATAGCTAAGCAGCTGTTGCCTTATCTATGCAACACAGCGATAATACTCTTTTCTTTTTTGCATCTTGCTCAGCAAGGTCTTGAAGTGTCCACAGTAAAGGGGTATTTGATTGCTCTATCGATTTTTTTAAAGTGCACACCCAAGCAAGGATTGTACTTTACCATACCAATGGTAATGCAATTTTCAAGAGCCTGAGAAATGTTTCCTCCGGCCCCCTTCATTGTGCCAGCCTAGGATTTACAGCTGATATTAACATTCTTAATGGGGGTTCCTTTTGAGCCTTTGCATTTGTGCTCACTAAGACTCCATACTTGGAAATCGCTTCGGCAAGATGTGTTAGTGATTTACAAGCTCTATCCTGCAAGCTTCAATTTACTGTGTTTCACAAGGATTAAGTGTCAAACCAACATTTCTTCCTAGGGTGGTCTCAGAATTTCATCTTTCCCAGAAGATTCACCTTTGTCTTCTGCCCTCTACCTCATACATCTATAGAGGATGTGAGATTCCATAGATCAGACATGAGAAGGGCTCTAAGCTTCTACATTTCAAGAACAAGGGACTTTAGAGTAGGCAACTAACTTTTCCTAGGGTACTGTGACGAATCCAGGGAGCCTTTTACCTTTTCCCAAGGGTGAGCTGCCCCCTTTGGGACTAGTGGGATTAGCCCTCTACGTTTAACAACCCTTAGTAGACAGGGTAAGCTGGATCCCTTGCGGGGTTATCCCCCCATACTGGACAGGGAGCCTGATAAGGACATAGGTCACTATCCCCTCCTCCATCTCACTACCATGTAGGGGTTAGATCTTACTGTAATAATATACACCCTTTACTAATGGCGGACTGGCTTTTTGAATTCTTACTTTTGGCGCTGGATCAAATCCTGAACTCCTCCAGAATGCTTCCTGGTGGCGGCAACACTGCGCTGCTGCCCTTTGAACCGCCCTTAAACACTCAAATGGAGGAAACTAGTAGCGATGAAGCAGTGCTTCAGCAACACGTGCAGCGCATCGTCATCAACCAGCGAGTCTGCTCTGGCGATGGCAGACCCTAGGATTACATCCAGTCTACGCTCAGAGAACAATGAATGCCACCCCGCACCTAATGGAACGGTAACAGAAAATTTGCAAGTTTCAAATGCTGAAACAAGTTGTAAATGAACTTCGAGATCTTAGGGTTTGACCCCCAATGTTTATCAAGGCTCTTTGAAATGCACAGCCTCTTCTATAAATCCTAAAATTACCAACTTCTTTTTAGCAAGATAAGAGGTGGGGACACAAATAATTACACCTCTGCAACACGAGTTAACATCAACACTAGCATGCCTGGGGAGTAAGCTCACAGAGGGCATTGTTAAATTTCTACACTCTGCGACCACTACCTCCCACCCTGCCAAAATCAGCTCAACACAAGCGCACACATTCACACAATATTCACACGACCACATTCAAAAATGCTCCCATCATCATACACTCACTCATTTCACACAACACAAACGCACCTGCATATATACACATTTCAATGTATTGCTTTTCTCCTTCAGATTCCTCCTCTGATTGCAATTGTAATTGGTTATTTATCATGCACTTAATACCCAGAAGTTTCTAAGCGCGGACCTGGGGATCGAGCCTGTGTTGCTCCGAGCCATCTTGCTTCCAAGGCGAGTGCGTTGCCCCTGAGCTATCCTCCAGAGGCCTCCCTGATGGATGTCCTCATCTAGATCTGCTGCTCTGAAACATTTTTGACAGGGGGCGTAGTGGGCCTCGACTCGATCCATCTTGCTCAGTGCTCGATCGTCGGCTCCGGACGTGTTGTCAGTTTTGTATATATACCACATCACTACGCCCCATGCGTCAGTTCCTTTTTTCCACACGCTTGCACGCTGCTTCGTGAACACGGCATTGAGTCTTCAACTTGGTGTTTTTGACTAAACCATCAAATTATGTTTCATAAAACCTTCACCACGATGTCCACTCACCGGATTTCGGGCTTTTAAAAAGTGCACCAACTGCCATTCCAAAATAACAGTGATCGACACACATGACATTTGTCTGTGGTGTCTGGGTGCTGGAATGACAAAGGGATGTGCGTTCTCCAAAATGCAGTCGAAATCCAATCATGAGCGGGCCGCCAAACTTGCTTTGCATCGATGGTCCCAAAATCTCTGGCACGGTCACTGGTCCGGTCCTCCGAGGCCGAGACAGAAGGGTCCACCCCCGAGAAGGAAAAACATTGGCAAAAAGCAGTCGTACTCGAGGAGCCACTCTTCCTCGTCTTTGTCGCGTGAGAAGAAGCAACACCACCGCCATCGGCACAAGTCCAGCTCATCAGAGAAAGGTAAGCCCTCAGCTGGGTCGACCACTTGAGAAGAGTGGGAACGTTTAAAAAAAATATTTCAAATACTTTAGACTCAGGCTGCTGCAGGTGCGGGTTCTCCCACTCCCTCGCCCCTACCCCTCCACCCCCGAACTGCAGGCCTCAGCGGCGCTCAGCACTCGCAACCTCATGCTTCACAATCAGAAGCCTTCGGGCTTGAATCAGAAGAAGGCGCGTA
Source organism: Ambystoma mexicanum (assembly GCF_040938575.1). Taxonomy (NCBI): domain Eukaryota; kingdom Metazoa; phylum Chordata; class Amphibia; order Caudata; family Ambystomatidae; genus Ambystoma; species Ambystoma mexicanum. Next base: position 422,367,898 of record NC_090933.1, on the reverse strand, counting down.
AACCATCGACAACTGGTCCTTCTCTAGAGCTTTGAGATGCTGATGTCCCCAGAGCCCATTACCCAAGCCTCGACTGGCGCCAGCGGCCGTTCCATCGGCGTAGAAAGAGAAACCCTTGTTGCCGACTATCAGCGACTGATATTTTGTTCAGCTCTCCAGGTTGGGATTCTTCAAATCCATTACATCAATTTTCGTTGTCGACCAGGGCGATGACCAGGGCGACATTGATCCTATGTATACAGGGTCAGTAGGTGTAAATTCTTTTTAACGACCAAGCTGAACTGTTGGGTTGGCCTAAAGGTTATACAATGCCAGTGGCTTGTACACATCTCCAGCTGTAGAATTTCAGCAGGGTCAGCCTTCTACACACACACACATGCTAAATTTAGGAACTTGGTGGAAAGAGTAGCAGACACCATAGGTTTGAAGTCCTCTTCAGTGCCTGTTCAGGGCTACGAACTGACAGCATCTTGGATGAAGGTCCTGTAACTGAGCATAACATGCCACTTAATCCAGCAATTGCAGACCCCCTAGACTCCTTGTGGCAACATCCCTGTTCCATTCCACCGGTCAAATCTAACTTTATGGGCAAGTTCAGACAGGCAGCAAGAAGAGACGCATATTATCTGGCTTCTCTCCCTTCTCCAGAAGGGCTTGTACAGGCAGCCACAATCACCACCAGGCCTACAGCATCTACTTCAAATCTACCTCAGGACATGGAGGGTAAAAGGTTGTACGCAATGGCCAAGAAGGTCTTTACTTCTGGCAGCATGGCGTTTTAAAGCCACCATTGTGGCCTGTGGATTTGCAAAATACTTCTTAGGCTTATGGAAGTATGTGGAGCAGGCAACGCAGTAAATCCCCAAAGGTGAAATGCGGGATGGGTTTGCATGACTGGTGGAAGATGGGAAGGAGGTAGCTAAGCAGTCGTTGCAGATGGGCCTGGACATGGCCCACTGTGTTGGCCATTCGATGGGGTCGGCTGTAGAATTGAGAAAGCAAGCCTATCTGAAAACCTCTGGCTTCTACCTGAACGTCCAGAATAGGCTACTGCAGATGCCTTATGAGGGAGAGTTTTCTTTTGGCCAGAAGGCTGATGACTCTCTGGAAGAGTTCAAAGAGTCTAAGATAGCTGCAAATTTGCTGGGACTAGCTGCGCAGCTGACCAAACCTGCCTTCAGCTTTGCTTCTAGGAACAGAAGCTACAGGCGCTATGTGCCTTATGGCAGGAAATCGCATATCCCACGGGCCAGGCAGATGCATTTCTCGCATCCCTGAAGGGGCAGAGGGGCTTCTAGAGGCCAGCAAACAGCGCGTGGGTGTCACCACCTTCTAAGCTGCTTTGATTTCCCCTCCCATGACTTGCCCATTGGTGGACGATTGGCAGAACATTGGCCCCAGTGGCAGGAGATTACCTCCGATGCATGGGCTCTGCCGCTTGTTCGGTGGGGTTATTGTCTGCCCTTCTTAAGAAAACCACCAGACAGATCCCAACTGCCTGCAATCCAACCAGGACAGGAGTTTCGAGGAAGAACTGCTAGCTCCGTTGTCGAAGGGTGCTGTGAAAGAGTTACCACCCTCTCAGAATTAAAGGATGATTCCCCGGATTACCAGAAGGAGCCCCTAACTCAATGCACGGAAAACCCTCCTCCTCCTCACCTGTATAAACGTCCTCCGATGAGTCCTCCGAAGATATGGCTCTTCGTTCCCTCCAAGCAGTTTCTGGCTTTTTTGTGCAGCTCTTAGGGCGAGCTCGTCTGGAGGCGACCTTGCCAATACATCTACTGCTTGGCAGAGGGACCCCCTGGGAGCAAACCCAATTACCAGGGAAAAGCCAAGCTAAAAAACCCTGGTGCAGCTTGAGTGCGGTGGTGATAGCTGCTCTGTAATGGTAAGGACCGTCAAAGGATAATCAGTTGCAGGTTGAGCCAGCTGATCGATGAACAGGAGCTGAAGATTCACGAAAAACTGACGAGGTGTGTAACTTAAGTAATGGCTCCCTGGAGAAGGGGGCTGCCAGGAAGTGCAGGCACTGAGGTGAACATCCGGAAGCAAGAAGGTAAGCAAACAAGGCAGGGGGGGAAGCCAGCATGAGGTAGGGAAAGCACACAGGCTGGAACGGGAAAAAAGGAGAGAGGGAGAACAGGGAGAATGGAGGAGGTGAAGCAGGAAAAACGCAGTGAGCACCAAAACGACTGGAACGGGGGCGTCTGCGTTAGGACCCAAAGAGAACGAGGGTTGCAACGCGTCGGTACGCTGCCAGGGAGGAGTCCAAGTAGGGCCGGCACGGTGACACACAGCAACAACAAGGAAGACTAGACCGTCGCTGTTGTTCCCTCAGCGGCCGTCAGCGTATCTTCCATGTCCTCCACAGCCACCACTGTCCTCGCGTCATGACACACCCGCTCAGAGAGGGTCAGTTGGTATTCACAGGATTTCCTGGTGCCCAAGAAAGGAGGCGTCTGTCCCATTCTGAACACATTTCTGAGAAAAGACAAATTCAGGATGATGACGTTGCGAGAGAAATTCTCCATGCTCTCGAACTTCAGGACTGGCTTGTGTCAATAGATCTGCAGGATGCTTATTTCCATGTGCCGATACATTGAAAGCACAGTAAGCTCCTGAGGTTCCTCATAGGGGACAAGCACTATCAGTTCACAGTGCTTCTCTTTGGGTTCATCTCCGTTCCAAGAGTCTGCACCAAGCTCATGGCGGTAGTCACGCACACCTCGGGAGATCTGGGTTCCATGTATTTCCATACCTGGATGACTGGCTGATCCGAGGGAAGTTGGTGGGGCAGGTATTGTCTCATCTGGAGGACACCTGCCTGCTACTGCATAGGCTGGGCTTCTCTCTGAACTTGAAGAAGTCCCATATGACGCGAGTCCAGAGGCTCCAGTTCATCAGAGCAGCCCTAGACACCCCGGTTTCCTTACCTCCCGAAGAGAAAGAATCGACAGCATAGCACAGATGGTACACTTGTCCTGCTTCCTTCCACTGCTTCTTAGGTCTCATGGCCTTGTATATCTTTCTAGTTGCAGAGGCCAGGCTGCGCATGAGATCCCTGCAATGCTCCAAAGAGGTCAGTGGTCACTATACCTCGGAGCGCTCCTAGATCTCAAGGTGTCCAGCCAAGTGGTCCACGACCTCAGCTGGTGGACCGACCGCGGCAATCTTATGACAGGGTGACCCTTCTGGCCTCCTTGGCCTCAGGCCTGTGTGGTCACGGATGCATCTCTGAAGGGTTGGGGCGCTCACTGCGAGGACTTGCAGGTGAGCGGCCTTTGGTCAGCGATGAAAGCCAAGTGGCACATCAACAGGCTTGAGTTGTGAGCCATCAGAATAGTCCTGAGGGCTTTCGCCGATCTCTCAAGGGGAAGCATGTCCCGATTCTGACGGACAACACAGAGGCCATGCACTACCTGAACAAGCAAGGTGGCGTGTACTCCCTCCCCCTCTGCAGAGAGGCGATGCAGCTGCTGTTCTGGTTGCTGACGAACCGGATCTTGGTCTCTGGTGGGGAAAGAGAACGGCTTGGCGGATGCTCTGAGCAGGCATAGCACATTCTCACACAAGTGGGTAGTATGCCAGGAAGTCCTACAGGACGTCTTCTCTCTCTGGGGTACCCCAACAGTGGATCTGTTTGCCATTGAGTCCAAGAGGATGTGCAGGCAGTTTTGCACAAGAGAATTCACAGCAAACCGTGCACTGGGGGACGCGTTCTTGGTAGATTGGACCTTCCTTCCAATACCCCTTCCCTGATTCCCGTCAAACCATGGGTTCTCAGGAGGTTGAAGAGGTTTCGGGCTACCGTGATCTTGATTGGCCTGGACTGGGCAAGGAGAACATGGTACTCTGATTTCTTGGATCTATCCATCTGTCCACCTTACTGGTTGCCTCGGCTTCTGGATCTCCTGACCCAGTGAAAATGCTGGATACTCCACTCAACCCCAGAGTCCCTCAACCTGCATGCGTGGCTCTTGGAGAGGATGAGGTCTGATGACTGGGGCCTCTTAGAGCAGGTACCTGAGGTGTTCTGGCTACACGCAGACAGTCTACAAGATCTTTGAATGCGTGCAGGTGGGGAAGATTTGAGGCATGGTGGGGGAACGCAAGATCGACCCCCATCTCTTGCCTCACCACTACAGTGATGGAGTTCCTTCTCTCAATGGCCTCAGCAGGCCTTCAGGTTACCACAGTCAAAGATATTTGGCAGCCTTGTCTGTGTTGACAAGGTCCCCGGATCAAGGTTCTTTTTTTTTTTCTTTTACAATCTTTACAATCCCGGTTATGACCAATTCTTGAAGGGCCTTGTGTATAGGTTTTCACCAACTCCCTTTGTTGTCCCAGATTGGGATCTTAGTCTGCTTCTGACATTCTTGATGGCGGCTCAGTTTGAGCACATGCATTCCTGTTCCTTGAGACTGTTGTCTTTGCAAACAGCCTTTTTGGTTGCGATCCCGTTAGCCAGGAGGCTTAGTGAGTTGCTGACATTGTGTTGCAAGCTCCCTTCCTCAGTTTTTGTGGGAAAATGTTTCCGTTAAAGTCAGACCTAGATTTCTCCCGAAAGTGGTTTCTGAGTTCCACCTTTCTCAGTCCATAGATTTACCTGTCTTCTACCCTCCACCACACTCCTCTTAGGAGGAGGAGCGGTTCCACAGCTTATATCCGAAAAGAGCCTTGAGCTTTTACGTCGCTAGGATGTCGCTTTCGAAAATCTAACCAGTTGTTCATGGCTCATTCTTTGTCCCGCAAGGGTCTAGTTGTAACTAAGCAGACTCTCTCATTGGATTATTCTTTGCAATGCAGAATGTTATGAGTCAGCAGGCAGGGAGCTTCCTCCTGGCATCAGGGCACACTAGACGAGAGGGCTCCCGCACAGAGGAGTTCCCATTAGGGATATCTGTCGTGTGGCCACATGGTCTTCATTGCACACGTTTACCAGGCACTATCGTCTGGATGTTGCCTGCAGGGCTGATGCACGTTTTGGTAGGGCAGTTCTGCAAAATCTGCTACTGTAGCACTTTCTGCTTGTCTCCTTGGTCCTAACTGTTTGGGGAGTCTATCAGATGAGGAATCCGTGGGTGAAAAGCAATCCATTGAAGGAGAAATTACTTACCATAATATTCTATCTATGGATTCTTCTCACACAGATTCCTCATGGTCCCTCCCATCCATCTCCGCTCAGAAAGTTCTTAAGGCTTTGCACATCTGTCTAAGCGAAGGGACGCCTGTTGATGGCTCTGAGGTGACCGCTTCTATCTGGCTAGTAGATGTATTTATAAAAATAAAAAATTTTTAATTTCTAATTCTGCAGGGTCCCCCCGTTGGGATGTTTCCCATTAAGTTTTGTACCGGTTGATTAGCCTTGCCTCCCATAGTTTTCCTCTGCAGCGTTCAAGATATCTATCAGATGAGGAATCTCCGGGCGAAGAATCCATAGAAAGAACATTACGGTAAGTGATTTCTCCATTTAAATTGGTTTGCCTTCTGCCCCAATCCTGAAGTTTTCTCCCAATGCTGCAACTCCCGTGTTGCATGAACAGGAACCAGGAAGGCCCCTGCACATGCACGCAGCAACTGGAGTGTTGATGATGAAGCGCCCCTTCTGTTTGTATGTGCGGGGAGGCACTGGAGTGTCCTCTCGCACATACAAACGAGCAGTTCACTAGCCAGCATCCCCAATACGCCATGCAAGGCTGGGAAAGCAAAACACCCCCGGTCTTGCATGACTCATTAGACACACGGCTGGGGAACAGAACTGTCAATGGAAACTCGTGTTTCCTATTAAGAGTTCAAGGCCCCCCAAAAGCCAAACCAGCCCAGTAGCACTCCCTCACCTGCAAAAAGCTGCTGAGGGAGCACACAGTGTTTACATAATGGACGAGGGTGCCAGTGAGTTAGTGTGCTCTGGCCCATTACGGATGAGCCACCACTACAGAGATCAAAGAGGACTGGTATTTTGGAACAAGACCATTCATACAATTTTATAAACAATGCAATCTGTTTAGAATACATTTAGCATTTTAACCGACAACTACACCCGGGGACTGTTGTGCATTGTGTAAAGAGATGCTAACAGAACTTTGAGAATGATAATAAGTCCTCTAAGAGCCAGACCAGGCAGAAGCCAATCGGAGACTGTTGTAGAAGCCTCATTTTCATTAGTTAGGTTTTCTAAAAGTGGTAGGGCCAGATAGTACTTGGAAATTCTGACTCTGGACTCTTTATTTTGGACTCGGAAGAACACCATTTGTATTTCTTTTAGAAGCATGGACTTTCCCTCATAGCGATATTGCGAGTTGGGCTTTTTTCTTTTACTTTAAGTAAATCAATCTACACTGTGACCAACTGTATTCAGAGTTGTTCTTCTGAGTCGCCACAATGCCAATGTCACATTTGGCGTTGAAGAAGGCTCGCATCGTGGGATCATTATGTGAAGATCACCCCTGCTGGGATCTGTGGGAGGAACATCCATCAGAAAGAAAATTATTGTAGGTGGGTAATTTTTCTTCTTCTCAATGGAATTTCCCTGAGAAGGGCAATGGGGGATGCTTCGCTAGTGGACTCATACTTAGGCCTCCTCTATGTATTACCACCAATTTCAGTTTCTCAGGAGGTTCCTGACAACAATCACTTTGATTTCCCCAGAATGGGCTTGGAGGGTCTGGTGCTATGATTGTCTCGACATGACTATCTGTCCTCGGTACCCCTTCCTAAGGAGAGTGTATCTGCTCTCTATGTTGGGAGGGCAAATCCTTCATCCAAACCACAGCACTGTCAACCTGCATGCCTGATACAGACACTGAGATTTGTCTGTGGAAGCATTGTAGGTTCTCTTCTCTGTGTGACGGCCTGCTATTGTTGTCTGTGGAGGAGGTTTTGCAGCTGGTTTGGAGAGAGGTCTGTGTCCATTGACCTGTTCTATGACCTCATTCGTGCAGTTCCTTTTGACTTTTGCCCAACAGAGTCTACATATTATCACAGTGAAGGGCAATTCAGTTTATGCCTAAACTTGGCTCCTTATTTCCATTTCTGCATTTATGTCACTTCTAAGAGCTTTTACTGTATTTCTTCCTTGCCAGTTTGTGGTCCTATTTTCTTGAAGGGTTGCCTTCTTCAGCTTCTCTGTTCTTGTTCAGTGAGAAGGTAGTTTTGCTATTCACTTTCACCTTAGGAAGGTCAGTGGCTTGTATTCCTGTCAGTTCAGCTCCCTTTCTTGTTTTTTATTTTCAAAGGTATAAGGTGATAATGGCACTTCGAGCCCGCATTCCTCCCCAGGTCATGTCCGAACAATTTTTTAATAAACCTTTTGGTTTCTATTCACCGCCTCACCCTTCCAAGTATGAGAAAAGATTTCACTGAATCGACCCCAAAAGGAAGCTACGTTTCTATGAGAGCAGGACGAAGGATGTTGTAAGCGCAACCAGCAATTGATCACCATTGTGGGAGCCAGCCGTGGCATTGCTGTCTCACAGCAATTATTCTCTCAGTGGATTTTTCTGTGTATTGCGGAGTGTGACGGGGGTCCCGTCCAGTAATACCATGACCTTATCAACAGGCTGGAAGGTACAAAGTTTGACCCCTTTATTATAAGCCTTCTCTTGGCGAGCTTGAACTTCCTGCAGATGAGTTTGTACCAGCTCCCTCACTTTTTCCATATACTGGCAGATGTTTTGAACCATAGGATGGTCTCTGGTCTGTTGGTTTCATGGTTCTTCGCATTCTTCCCTCATAATGTCCATCATGTCTCTGGGGTTAAGACCATAGAAAAATTTGAAAGGCGAGAACCCAGTGGAGGATTGGGGTGTTTTCCAAATAGCGAAGAGAGTCCAGGGAATGAGGCTGTCCCAATTACGGCTATCCTAAGCAACCAGTCGTCTAAATATGTGCTTCAGTGTTTGGTTGAATCGTTCAACAAGGCCGCCTGTCTGCGGATGGTATATAGAAGTGCTGAGGCTCTTAATTTTCATCAGTGTTTTTATTTCGAACATCAATGTCGACATGAAACTCGTCCCATGATCCATGAGAATTTCAGTGGGGAATTCCACCCGGGTAAATAATGGTATTAAGACTTTTAGGATTGCTTTACTGATGTTACTTCGCGAAGGGAATGCTTCAAAGTACCACGTGGCATAATTCAGGATTACAAGGATATATTTATTCCTGGCTTTTGAAGGTTCCAGAGGTCCCACCATGTCCATCCCAATTCGGCACAAGGGTCCCTCAATGATGGGGAGTAGTAGTAGCGCTGCTCGTGGCATGTCTGCAGGGGAAGTCTTCTGGCAAACTGGGGAGGCAGAGCAAAACTGAATCACCTCTCCATAAACGCTGGGCTAATAGAATCGTGCAGGTAGGGTCTTCAGGGTTTTCTCCTGCCCCAAAGTGTCCCGCCATCAGATTTGAATGCACAAGTTCTAGGACGGCCTTCCGGAATAATTTAGGCACCAACAGTTAGTAATATGTTGTCCATTCACCCTTCGGGTTCACATTCACTCAATACATCAGCCCTCTGCGCTCGATAAAAGGCGAGGTCCACTGGGTTCTACTGTATTGGCTTCTGATACTAGGTTGCTGCAGGCTTTCTCGAGGAGAGGAGAGGTCCTTTGGGCCTCAGCAAATTCGATAGATGCTGGATCGAGTACTCTTGGTGGTATGTCTCTTCTCTCTTGGACTTCCGTCATCTCACCAAATTCAGCATCGTCACTGTCGGTTTCCTGTAATACTTCCACTTCTTCAAATTCTGGAATAAGGATTTTCTCACAAATTAGTTGTGCCAAGGGATGTCCAGGGAGAATCGTCATTGGAGTGGTTCCCACATTAAAAAGACTACCACCTTCAGTTCACCTTGATAATAATCCCTATCCACAACCCGGGCACCAACATTTAAGGTACGCTTCACTGTGAGGCCAGACTTCGGTGCAAGTCAACCATAAGTCCCTTCTGGCAGCCCTACGTTTATACCGTACATATTACAGCTCTCCGCTGTGCTGGGATGGTCACTTCCTCATCAGCATATATGTCTCAACCGGCCACCTGGCCCGTAACGCTTGTCGGGAGTTGGGAGGTCCGGGTAATCCATGCCATCTTCATGCTGTTGGTGGTTGGGTCTGCCCCCTGTATAGAAGACATGATCCCACTTCTGACAACACATGTGACGGGGGTCCTGTCCCAAAGAACCACACTGAGTCATAACAAAAAGTCCAGGGGTGTTTATTACCAAAATAAATGGTTGGAAGGGCTGGTGATCTCAAGGTTATTGGCTTTCTGGATCCTTTGGGGTTGGCACTAGGGCTGGCCCTTTCCTCTGTGTTCTTCCCTGGCTCTGGATCCAGCCTCCTAATCCCATACGTCCCTAACGGGTTGTTAGTAACACAGCAATCATTAACCCCCATCTGTCTTTCACTTCTCCAAAGCTCAGGTGTTTACCCAAAGATGATGGGTATCTGACTCCATAGGGAACATCTAGCTTTCCCTCTCCTATCCCCGCTTAGTAGTCTCATGAAATGAGGGAATGATGCTCTCCAAACTCTCACTATGACTTCCTAGCTCCACCCTTCGAACTTACTTGCTTTCTCACTCCTATTCCTACTTGTATCTGCAACTGTCCTTTACTTATGTCCCTCCTTCTCCCTCCTCCTTCTCACTCTGCTTCACCACCTCCTGTTGTGCCTCCCGTCCTGCTGTACCTCTCCTACTCTCATTACTCTGCCACTACCACCACCTCTATACTACCATTGTCCTCCGCAAGGGAAATGGTGCCCTGCTCACCCCTCTATTACCGACTAATACTTGTCCTCTTACTACTCCCACCACCTTACTCCCAACTGCTACTACTAGCTCTGCAAAGTATGAATTGCTGCTCCATGGTGGCTTCCCTCTGCTGCTTCCCACTGCGGCTTTCCCAATTAGTGTTCGCCATCATCATCAGTAAGGTGGGGAGGGTGGGGGTCTGTACACACTTGCACGAGCACCAGGGAATGTTTGCGGTGGACTACACCCCTTCCCTGACATGATCTGTAAGGAGGCCTTGTCACAGAAGTTATACTCATTGGTTGGGAAAGAAATGCTCAGGGTCTTCGAGCCAACTCTACTAGGAATTTGGTACCTACCTGGGGAAGTGCCAGCCTTGGACATCTTTCAGGCAGCAGCGTTGTCCTCACTTCATAGCTTCACAATGCAATATTTCCTGGTCGCCTAAACTGTACCCGATGACCATTTCGTAAGGGAAGTTCTTCAAAATGTCTCTTTTCTAGATGGTCCTTGCTCTCCGCCCTCATCCACAGATATTTTACTGCTATAAGAATAAATAAAAAATAAGTAACTTGTGGGAGAATGCAATCCATTAGAAGAGCAAATTACTTACCCCACAAATTCTTTATCCCCCCTCCGAGCCTGCTCCACATAAAGGTAGCTTGTGAGTGCCTCGGGAGAAAAACAGTAAAAGGAAAAAGTGTAAAGTGTAAAATGTTGCCATGTTACGTCTGCTGCTGAGCACAGGTGAAAAAGTGTGAACTGAGGTTATGGGGTAGGTATGCTCGATATATGGACAGAGAGCGTCCAATCTGGAGCCATAGAGTGTATCATCGGAGAGTGTCTGCGCCAAAGCACACTGCATACCCTGCATTGAGATTTTCTGAGGTCAGCTGCCAATTGAATATTCAAGTGGGAAATCTGTGGGTAGAGATTCCATCAGCAAGAAGATTACCTGGGGTAGGTAATTTGTTCATCAGAGCCATTTACCATACCAATATCAAGTATTTTAAATGTTTTTTGCATAGATATATTTTACGGTGCACTGAACTCTTGCAACCTTCCTGATACGGCTCCATTTCTGAGAGGGCTTATACAGTATGTATTTAAAACCCGATACAAGGCAGGGTGTCGTTAGTCCAGGGGAAATTCCTACCCTATCTCGCCTCAACTCTTGGCTGCTGCTTTGGTGGTTTCTGGGTGGGACGAGCAGAAGAGCAGCATCTTGACACGCTACTGCTAGAAGGCACTACAGAGTAAGCCAAGGCTCTTTTACCTGAAGTTTGTTCATGTTGTGAAAGCCATTCATGTTGGATGTCAGAAAAGCCATATTGAATCATTGTACATTCAAGCTGCTTCTCTAAATAGGAAAAGATCCTCCCTATGCTTTACATCTTCATTAGTATCCTCACAAAAAATGCATAGCTTCTGAATATTACACCAAGTTTTAATGATTCAAGTTTTGAGCATTTCTTACACAGTTCTATTGCTGTCTCACATGTGACTACGTGAAGGGAACCATTGTCCTAACGCAAGAGCTAGTTTTTGTATTCAGAAATTATATGAGGCATACTCAATTGTCCATGTAAATGTACTTTATATTATCTATTGTGCATTATTCAAAAAAGTGGTTTGGCTACAAATAAAAGACCAAATGCTGTTTCCAAAGTGCTGTTCTTTCTTGTACAAAATCATAGGATGTTACATGAATATTTTGGTAACCTGGTGATGTATTCTGTCTGGCCTCACGTAGCCCCAATTCTCTATATTGGGAAGAATTGCAATTTTTGTATTTGCTTCAATATAACTTAAATATTTGTTTTTGTCAAGATTTAGCTAGTGAGGAAAAGAAAAGGCTAGAAGAGAAACAAAGAGCAGCACGCAAAAATCGCTCTAAATCAGATGATGACTGGAAAACCAGGTCAGTGGGCAGAAACCTGCCTTTTTAACTTTCTAGTAAAAAATAAATGACTTGAGTATATTTTGAGTTTGTTCTTTTACTTGCTCTATTATATTATTGTTTTCTATTGTATCGTCTTTTAGATTTACACTACTCTAATGTTTTAACTTTTCTCAGACTTTACTAAAAGCGTGTTGTCTTAGGAATTTCAGACTTTAAGGTTATACATATTAGAATTCTGTGGGTTGTATGTTGTCTTGTATTCCTTTCTAGATGCTCTTGTCTTGCAAGAAGGCATGATTGGGGACATTTTTTACAGAACTCTATTTACCACGGTGCCTGTCTTCTGTATCATTCTAATGGTGTGAAGTTTGTTAATTTAAGCCAATGCCTGTTTGGATTGCTTGATATATATACACAGAATGCAACAGTAAGGTGTTTTTTCAAATGCAAACTATGCTTGGCTGCTGAGGCAAAAAGGAGTAGGTCTTGTCCGATGATGTCCTGGGTGTGTTCCTTTTCGGCAGGAGGCTGGACACCATGTCATCTGTACTTGCAGGTGGCGTGTGCGTTTTTAGTCTGGCTCTGAAAGAAGTGCCCCCAGCTCTTTGGCTTTGATTTCCCTTCTTTCCGGCAAGGCCTATCAGATTGGCACTGTAAAAGGGTACCTGGGCATTAATACTCTCATGAAAAGGACAACTGAACAGGGATGTTTGTTTTAAATCCCCATCGTTGTGCTGTGCAGTTAATTTCATATTTTCGCTTTTTGCAGGTCACCTAACAAAAAGACTGATTTGTTTGGCAGATTTTAAGCGGCCCAAGCAAAAATATCACCTCGCCTTGCCCCCCACCCTCACTGCCCGGATGACTTCTAAATCGGGGGTTAAATCCCCCGAACCTCTCTTCCTCACCCGCCGCTTCCCTCCCCACCCCTGACATCCCGTTCCCAAAAACACACACTTACATACCTAAAGACACACAGCAACACTTAGCTGTCCACCCGTGTCTGTCAACCCCTGTGCGCTCTCGTGTGCGGCAGGGGCATGACAGTTCGATGTAGAAAGACCGCTCTGTGCGGTCACAGAGGGGTCTTCCTAGATCGATCTCTTTTGAATTCGGGCTAGTGAAAACTATCTTTTCACTTAGTACCAGAGATTAACTAGTCTGTTCACCAAACCAGTTTGGGATTCCAGCCTGAGATTTAAACCTTGATTTGACTTTTTTACATGGCATGTTGTATTAATGTTATTGAGAATAAAAGCACTGTGCAATATAAAATAAACTGTACATTAAACACATGTAAAAGGTATATAATAATCAAAGTATGTAGGAGAGTTCATCAGCAAGAGCGTAGAGAAGATGGGACTTGAGAACAGAGTGAAAAAGATGTAAGTGAGGTGAAGATCAAATTAATAATGGAAAGGGGTTCCAGTGTTCTGGAGCAAGAAGGGGAAGAGAGGCGAAAATTAGATGGTGCTGACGAGGTTTAGGGACAGAAAGGAGATAGTAATTGGGAGCGGGTGCGAAAGAAGATGTAGAGACAGTGGCGACTTGTGGATTTTTTAATTGGAGGGGGGTGTAAATGTTTCCCCCGAATATGCCCTGGTGACTGAACGTTGTGAGGGAACACAATCAGTCAAGAGGGGCTCGAGAAGGTTCTCCCCCGAAAAGATTTTTAAAATAATGTAATAAAATGGTGCATTTTACAGTGCACTTTTTTGAAAGGTTGGGTTCAAAGCAAACCATTAGCAATTGGATTTGTAGGGTAACTCATGAAAAAATCCAATAGATGTAAGTCACCAAAAGTGCACAGGAGCATTTCTCCAACACATTCTTATGATGCCTTTTCCCACAGTATATGGCAGTAAAAAATATTATTCACGTTGGCTGTGCCCATACATTTCCATGCTGACTGCACCATGAAATGCCAGTATTTGCATATAAGAACATAATCATGTTTGCTTTGCGCATACCAGTAATGATACTATAATAAAACATGACCACGCTGGTCCTGCCAGTATATGGCACTATCCCCTTATAAGAACATACTCCATTTGGCTTTAGTTTTAAAAGTGCCATCCGCAGTATAAAAGCATGTCCAAACTGGCTGCACCAAAATACCAGTCTGGCCACTTAATAAGACTTATCATGCTTGCATTATCAAAGATGCCCAATATGAAATATCATGCCACAGGAAGAAATGGGTAGATTGGCTGCACCAAAATGCCATTTTAATGGATAGCGTCCTACCACGGATTCCTTCATCTTGGGTATATTCTTCTGCTTTACAACACTCTCTGAAACATTTTCCCAGCAGGGGGCGCCATGTCATCTGGCATCGTGGATCCCCTGGTTATCTGCTTCGGGACCAGCTGTGACTTTGACATCTGTATAAATAGCGCGCCCGGTACCCTGTGACCTCGGTTCCCGATTAGCGTACTGTGCATATGTAAAAAAGGAACATGCATCACAGAAATTCTGACATACTTACTCAGACGTCCCGTCCCCTTTCCTCCATACTGTATGGGTGTCCCTCGCTAGGGACGGGAGACGGAACCTTTTTCACCAGAAAAATCCTCTTCCCCTTTAAATTTAGATGTGCTGGGCCCTGGGAGCATGCGCTGCCCTGACTCCACCCACCAGTGCCACTCCACAGTCCTCTTTTCCGCATCAACTGGAACGGACCACTTTCAGCAGCGCTACTGGGTTAGGCCTCTGGCCTAGTAATTCCATGCGCTCTTCCCCGTAGAAGTATTCTTGTCTTTTTTGTTTTCAATTATTAGTTACTGCTTTGTCCTCTGGCGCCACGCTCCTCCCTGGCACATGTCGACAACGGCAGGCTTCAGCAGGTGTCCAGCCTGCGAGGATCCCTTCCCAAGGTCCGACCCCCACACCATCTGCCTCCGGTGCCCTGCCCCAGACCACAGGTGGGACGGCTGTACCGCGTGCGACTCCTTGACTCCTTCCGCGCTAAAGAACCGACTAGCCAGGTGGCGGAAGCTCGTCGGAAGATCGCCTCCAGAGGACCTCAAAGTGTTTGTGAAGCAGAAGACCAGGCCCAAGGTAGGTGCCCTATTCTCCTCCGCACCCTGGAAGGGTGACTCCTTCCAATGGAAGCGCCCAAGCGGAAGGGACCCATCAGGTCCTAAGACCAGCGACCACACCGAGGCTGCTCCAGCTACCGGCCACCAGGCTGAGGAGTCACAAGATCCTACCGGTGCTACTGCTGAGAGACAGCAAGGCTCTAATACTGGGTCCCAACCCGAGGGGCTACGCCCTAACACCCCGGTCCCATGACTGAGTGGGTGCCTGCATGTAACACTACCGGTACCACTGCCGAGGGCACTCTGCCTACCAGGCCCCGACCTGAGGTGCAGGGTAGGCCTCAACCACCACCGCTCAGTGTACTGGTGGAAGCCAGTCCCAGCTCAGCAGGGACCAGATAAAATGGCGGCTCACCTGATGCCTTTTTCCTTAGGAGAACAGGCAGGTGAAAGGGCTTCCAGTTGGGATTGGTCAACCCCTGTCACTTGGTCCACATCCTATCCATCCACTTTGCAGGGCAGGTATACTTCGCCCTATACAGCGAGACAGGGCACGCCCAGAACACAGCAGCCTCAGGGCCCGACCCCTATGCCTATACCATCAGGCATTCCTCCAGCCTGTGAAAACAGGTTCTTCGAGAAGTTCCTCGCACCCATTAATAAGATCACCACAGATGGATACCATCCTCAGGGACGTGATCAGGTACATGCTCCCTCCTGCTCAGCCGCAAGCACCCATGGCCATTCCACCCCTGGGTCCAGCTCAACCGCCGACTCCCATGCCCGTACCAGTCACGGCAGCCCCGCCCCCCATGCCTGTACCAGTAACGGCAGCCCCGACTTTTTCACCTCAGCAGCCTCCGGCACGGATAATAAGCACACCACAGCTTCCTGCGCCCAGCACTCCTCTGGCTTCCCCGGACCTGCATGACACCACAGCGGACACAGACGAGGAGGAGGACCTGGACACTGCATCGGCAGCCTAAGATTTTCACGAGTGGCTGGCGGGCCTGGCTGTGTACCTAGGAATTCTCACGCTACGCCCTACCACTAGAACAGGAATCCCACTTCAGAAAGACTTAGTAGCGCTTGCCAAAAAAAAGGGTGGCACAAGCCACACTCTACCCAGCCTACCGATAGACGTTTCAATGCTAAATACAGGCAAATGGAAGGGGACCCCCTCTTATTGTCGGTGCACCCCCAACCACATTCTTCGGTGATGGCGGCAGCATTACTGTACTCCAAGCCACAATCATCTTCTGCGACTTCGGCCTCGGCACTCCTGGGCAAAGAGGAAAAGATCTTTGAGGCGTTTGGGAAGAAAATATATTCCAATGCCACACTCCATCTGCGCCAGGCCAACGTGGGTGCCATGTTGGGGCCTGTAAACCACAAGTTATGGCGAGAGATTGCTGATTTCCTCCCTGAGCTTCCTACCCACAGCCAGGCTCGCTTCAAGGCTAAAATCGTGGCACAAGACATAATGGAGTCCACTGTGGCCCACATTGACACTTCAAGTTGGGCCATCTGCATTGCCACAGACATGAGAAGGATGGCTTGGCTAAGGGGGACAGAAATCAATCCAGATGTGCAGGAAAGCATACTAGACCTGCCTTTCGGGGGGGGGGGGGAGCTGTTCCATTCGACAATGGATGAGGAACTTGATAAGAAAAAGAATAGCTCGCAAATAGCGAAATCTTTATCGATCCTCACCAAGTCCACTCCTAAGATGTACAGCCAAATGCACCAGAGCTCGGACAAGGGTCGTGCTTCAGAGGCTTTCAGGAGAGACGGTCCAGGCAACTGGACAGATCCCCTAGCGTGCACAGGTGGCTAACGAGGGGTTTTTGCAGTCCCCCTCCTCAGCCAAAGCCTCAGAGGGGAAGAAATTGTGACAGGCCCATCTGGATCTACGAGTCTCCAGTGGGGGGCAGGCTTGCCCTTCACACACACCCCTGGCGGACAAGGTTCACTGACCCATGGATCCTCTCAGTAGTGTCCACGGGCTTCCAGCTCCTCATTTCCCCTTCCTCCCCTCAGTCTCACGCAGATTGGTATAGCAACTCTATTGCCGAAAATACGCTCACTAGTAAGCGAGCAAGGCAGTGGAGGAAGTCTCAGCCTCACAATTATTAGTTACTGACCGTAGTTACTTACAGCGGGGAATGGGTTTCTATTCCCACATTTTTTGCCATACACAAAAAGAACCAGGATGGCCTGAGAGTTGTGTTAGACCTTTCCACCTTGAACCTTTCCCTTCCCCTTCAAAAGTTCAAGAGGGTTACCCCAGCCGTCATAGTGGAGACATTGTGTACGGGAGACTGGATGTGCTCCTTTCATCTGAAGGATACCTACCTACAAGTTCTGATTTGGGAACCCCATCAGTCCTTCCTGATGTTCAGGGTCATGGGTTTTCACTTTCAATACAGGGTTCTACCCTTTGGACTCAATGCGCCCCCAGGGTCATTATAGGGCTAATGAACGCATTGGCAGCCCTACTCAGGGCGCAAGGCAATCATATCTACCCATATCTTGACGACTGGCTAGTCAGGGCGATATCTCCAGAGGCAGTCCAACATACACAATCCGCCCTCATGGATGCACTATACGACCTCAGAGTTTCTGTCAATCTCAAAAAGTCACAGTTGGTGCCTACGCAGAGCCTGGCCTTCCTGTGCCATATCTCGGACACAAACTCCGAGAGGATCTTCCCCTCAGAGGACAAGATCACTGCCATCAAGAGGGCCACTGGGCATTTTCTCAGCAGAGCAGTGACTTTGGCGTGGTGGTACCAACACCTGTTGGGAGTTATGGCTGCATGTCTTCTTGCAGTGCCACATATGAGGCTCAAAATGAGGCAGTTTAATTTCTCGGCCTCTTACAACCAGGAGAAGGGTTCGCAGGTCAGCATACCACAGCATCTTCACCAGGATCTGATCTGGTGGGGTACGGACAACAACCTGCGGATAGGCAGGCCCTTTCCGGAAACCAACACCTGAGGTCACCATTACCACAGACTCATCCCTAGAGGGATGGGGAGCTACCCTGGACAGCCATAGCGTCCATGGAGTATAGTCCCGGCAGGAGCAGGTGGCGCACATCAACTGGCTCGAGATGATGGCTATCTGGCTTGCCCTCAAAGCCTTTCTACCGATTATCACCGGCAGTGCGATTCTAATTCAAGCAGATAGCTCCACCTGCATGTATTACATCAACAAGCAGGGTGGCACCCGGTCCCCTCCCATCTGCAGACTGGCAATTGACATTTGCGAGTGGGCTCTGGTGAACAATATACACCTGTCAGCAGTCCACCTCTCGGGGCAGTAAGTTAGTCACTACAGTGAGTAACTGTAACGCTCACCTGATTCCCGTAGAGGCGCCGGTCTTGACTGGGCGTATACCGTATCTTCAAAGGTGATGTGTAACACACGGCTGGCTCTTTGGGCTGGACCTCTGTGCACTGTATGTTTGACTCGAAGGGTAAGATGTCTTAGGTAAGTGAACGCCGTGCTCTCCATCTGCCTCGGGGCAGGGTGCTGTAACCAGTTTCTTCACTGGATAAGGGGAGCAGGCCTCTTGACTTCAGAGGACTGCTGTCCGTCGTTTACTGCACGAACGGTAAGTTTCGAGTAATTCTAATGTCTTTAAAGTCTTTAGTAATGATGTCTCTTGTTTTGCAGGGTTCCGGCGATGGTGGATGACGGGCTGAAGTGAGTTGAAGATGGAGCCCGTGTGATGAATAGAAGCGCCTGGAAGCACGTAAGTAAGCGCTTGTTGCCTGCTTCACGATGCGCTCTAACTGTCTTTTTATTTTGCAGGTACAAGTTTGGAGCGGCTGCAGGGTGCCGGAATACCCACTGGGTTAGATGTGGAAAGGAGTAATGGCACGTGAGTATTAAAGTTCCCCAATGTCTTTAAACGCACCTTGTTTTGTCTTTCAGATGCGGGATGCAGCGCCGAAGGCCTCCGGAGCGTGCGAAGAGTTGGTAAGCTTTTGTCTTTCAGATGCCGAAATGCAGTGTGAAGACCTCCGGAGCGCACGAAGAGTAGGTAAGCCTTTGTCTTTCAGAATGCAGCGCGAGGCGTTGGTGACAGCCGATGGCCCAGGTAAGTGAAGAGCTGTCACTGAAGACCGTAATGCTAACCTGTTCTTTCTTGTCTTTATAGGTGTTGCTGAAGACTGGATTCAGGATGGTAAGCCTTTTTCCTTAGGCCCAGGATCAGATGCAGAAGACACGATGAGCGTCCTGCTGCAGAGGATGCAGAATAACACAAAGCAAGATTCATCCATCGGGTGTGGTTTAAATAGCCTCCTGTAGTGCTTAGGTGTCTCCTTCCACAGCCACGCCTAGGTAAGAAAAGAGTTCCTGCTTTCCAGAAGAGTTCCAGTGTTCTGAACCTAGGGAGTGGCTCCTGCCCCACCCAACAGGAAAAGTAGTTCCAAACAGAAGAGGATCAGAGGCTCAACTGGCAGGCAAGTAAGCAGCATGGTCTGCTGCAGGTAAGTCCACCCAAGCATTATGAGCCCGGCGCTTCCAGCGCTGGGACTGGGCATATTTATGAGCCTGGTGCCACTGGCGCCAGGACTGGGTCCAAAAGGTCCCAATTGGGACTGGTTGGCACTCGGAACCTGGGTTATGAATCTGCTTCCAAGGGAGTTGGGAAAACCCTGACCTTTTGGAACCAGAGATCATGACAGTAACTTATAATTTATACCAAAACATTCTGCGAATTTCTTTGTATCGAGTCGAGCATTTCGACTCCAAAAACTTTAGGTTTTAAGAAGGTTTTAAAAAGTGTCGCGATTGTAACGCTAAAATGTTGTTGACTGACCACCACATAATTATGAATGTGATTATGGGAGTGCAAGGCGCTGGGGGGCCCAGGGAGCAGGCATGGAATTTCTTTACTAGACATTCATCGTTGATGACCATTAAAAATGGCAGGCCTTCCCATTAGTCCCCCCAGAGCTCCACACACGCAGATAATCAATTATATGTGCATGTGAGGCACTGGTGCAGGCATTGCATTGCATGCAAGGTGCTGGGAGGCCCAGGGGTCTGGCATGACATTTTCTAATGGGCAGGCCCGGTAAAAAAGACAATGCCTGCCCCCTGGGCCGTCAGCGCCTCACACACACAATAAATGTGAGTATGTGTGTATGCGTGGTGCTGCGGGTACCAGGGGGCAGACATTGCATTTTATACTAGACATCCATCATAGATGCCAAGTAAAACATTGCCATGCCTGCCCCTTGGGCACCCCTGCACCTCACATGCACACAATCAGCAATTCATCTTTTAGAACACACTTATTTCTGGAGCCTAGTCTCTAAGCGTGGAACCGAGATTTGAACCTGTGTTCCTCTGTATTGTCTTGCTTCCAAGACAAAGACATTGCCCCTGAGCTGTCCTCCCAGTACGAGGCACCGGGGGAGCCCGGGGTTAGGCATTTTATATTAGGCAACAATTATAGATGCCTATTTATTGGGTACTTATAATGCGCCTATACACAAGGTGTTTCAAGGCTCAACAAGACAGGAGGTGGAGGATAAAAAAAACAGGGATGAAGGAAAACA
Organism: Ambystoma mexicanum; assembly: GCF_040938575.1. Taxonomy (NCBI): domain Eukaryota; kingdom Metazoa; phylum Chordata; class Amphibia; order Caudata; family Ambystomatidae; genus Ambystoma; species Ambystoma mexicanum. Next base: position 422,347,623 of record NC_090933.1, on the reverse strand, counting down.
AAAACGGTCCTACTATGCCTTGTGACATTGGATCGTGCAAGTGCAGTAACAAGAAGTGCGGGGGAGAGGGGAGCGAGGGAAGTGCCGGTCTGGGCGGAAGGGCCCGTGGCTGAAGCGAGTGCCAGTGGAATGCCAGGAGAGCAGGGGAAAGAATTTCCACGTGCTAAGTGCGGGGGATGGGGCTGGAAGGGCTCAAGGGGTGAGGCAATTAAATAACCTGATCATTTAACCATATGTATCCAGGAACAGGCCCCAGAGATCATTGAATTGATCAGATTCCCCTCTGTATTTAAAAATCGCTTTCTCATACATGGACATAGTCAGTGGTTTCACTAAAAGCACTATGTACTTGCTCGTACACACACACTCACACACACTCTTATACACTCTCTCCTTATAATCAAACACAAGCATACCTGCATATATACACATTTAAATTAACTTACTGTGAGGGGTCAGGATTGCGAGGCGGACAACTGCTTGCATTTATCTCGAACAGACATTTTATTAAGGAAAAGGTTGCCAAAAAAATCCTGGCTAGCCCTACTCTATCAGGGTATTCCCTACCTAGTCTAAAGGCTAAGGGGATAACTCCTAACACAGGTAAAATTGCCCTCACACTCAACAACAGAACATTCAAAGCAAATAATAAAATAACATGAAATAATAAACACGAATTGAACAATATCTGTATGACATTCACCTGTCCTGGGGAGAATCCCTTCCCTAGGGTTTTCAAAGTCAACTTCCAAAATGTTCAAAGGAAAAGAAAAGTCTTGAACCAGTTCTCAACAGTTCCTCCAAAATGTTCAAAAGAAAAGGAAAGTCTTAAAGCAGTTCTTGTGAGTTCCAGGACAAAACAAATGTTTATCAAACAAACATTTCACAGGTAACAATTCTCGGGTTTCGGTTGAAAAGATCCCCTTCCAATTACAGTCAGGAAAATAGCAGCTATGGCAATCCGGGATATCTTGTTTCCAAAAATATTTGCCACAGTTCAAAGAATAGGTAAACCACATCTTATACAACTTTACAATTAGTTAATACCTTTGCAGTACATTTGGTATAATTGCCAGGAGGTTTCTCTTTGCTTCCCTCTTAACAACCACCCTTCTACTGTTAGTGTGAGCACCTTCGCCTTTGCCCCACAATATACTACTAATCCAAACCACTTTAATGTACCATCCACTGCCATTTTTATGCACCACTACAGTTCAGGTACTTCTGCTTCTGTTTTATATTTGAGAGTTATTAGGCATATAACGACAAGACTCTTCATCCCTACAGGTAGGCAAGGCATACGCTCCCGAGAAAAGGGCAGCCTTTTTGCCTCTTCTGTCTGCCTGACTACCAAAGGTATAACATGCCTCAGCCCCAATACTGACTTTCTTTTTTTTTTTTTACTTTTCTTTACTGGCAAAAGTTCAGAGCACCACAACCAGGAAATTATACATTGTATATATGAACATAGATATTACTAATTTCTCTTTAACAGTCAGTGTATCAGGGTACTTGTTCACAGTATAATGTTCATTTACACATTGTGGCAGGGGCGAGTTCAGTTACTTAGGTTCAGGCTGCTGAGCCCAGTTCTGTTTCGGCACGGTTAATGAGATAGCTGCGGAATTCAGCCCATACATTTCTTGGGCGCGCTAGCGTCGAGAGGGAGTTTATGTATTCCTCCTCACAGGTCTGGGTCCAGGTAAGTGCATTCAACCACATCTGGAAGGCGGGATGGGGCGCGTTTCCAACACTGGAGGATTCACCTCCAGTGTTGACATTTTCTTGACTCCAGCATTCCCCCAGAGCCCAAACAGTACCCCGGTCAGATCAGGGCCTACCTCAGTACCCACAATCTCAGAGAGAGCCTGCAAAATCTCTCCCCAATATTCACTTAGCCTGTTGCAAGTCCAAAACGTGTGTGTGTGTGATCAGCGGCCTCTGCCCGACATCTTGGGCAGGTGTATGTTGCTCTGCGATTGATCTTGCTGAGTTTGTGGGGAGTATAGTACAGTCTATTCAATAGCTTGTATTGGATGCAGCAGTACATAAAGTTGAGGGAAACCTTGCGTGTGTGAGTGATATCTGCGTTTTTGACCTTGCCTAATAAGTCACCTGATGTCAGAAACATGTCAGTCCAAGATGAACTTTTGTGGACAGTCGAATAGTATGTGTATCCCCGCGTTTGACCATTCAGTGTTCTCCAGACGTCTCGTAGGGCCAACGCCATCATGTGTGAGTGTCGTTTTCGGACCGCCGTGATCAGGGGTCTTGGCGCAGTACCCATTCTGTCCAGATCAGTGTTGAGTATCCGGTTCATATCTCCTCTCCATATGATTTGAACCCCTATATATCCCATGAGACTAGAGACCACCGCATCAAAGAACTCTGGAGTGTCAACATTAGGCCCATACGTGTTAACGATTAAGCATTCCCCATTCGCTATAGTGCAATGTAGGACAATGTATCTGCCTTCCGGGTCTATATGGCTCTTTTTCAATGTGAACTTAACCGACTTGTTGATTAGTATCATCACTCCCCTAGATTGTGTAGAATAGGTAGTGTAAAATCTATTCAATCCCCAGGAGGGTGCTAGGCCAGCCGTTAGGTGTTTTGTGGTATGTGTCTCCTGCAGCAGGAGTATCTTTAAACCATGTCTCTGAACGTAAGCCATAATTTTACGGGTCTTCGTAAAATTACCGACCCCGCTTGTGTTCCATATCATCAATTTCACTGCCATGTCAACTTTTCAAGTTGTGTCCCAGATGTCCCGTCTATATACATCTAGTGTCATGTCCATCGCATCCTCACATTGTTCTACTGGTGTGTGTATGGCTGTATCACCTCTGCCATTTTCAATTAAACACTCACCCCCCCCACCGATCAGGTAGTCAGCAGGGTTGTTCAGTGGGATTTGTGCCTCAATAAATTTCACTGCCACATCCGGAACGGTAAAGAAGTAGAGTTTGCCTCTAAATGTGATATTGAATTGTTGTTCCCTAAGCTTTTTCTTCACTCCAAGAAATTGTCACCTTTCCTGCTGCACCCCCACAGAGAAGTCAGGGAAAATTCTAATGGTTTGGGACCCCAGCTTGAGTTCATTCCTCTCCCTTGCCAAGCGGAGCACATTGTCTCTGTCGCGATAGCTTGAAATCTTCGCAAGTATAGGCCTGGGGAAGTCTCCAGGTTTGGGGCGTGGGGCTAGTGCACGGTGAGCTCGCTCAACGGCAAAGAAGGGTGACAGAACAGGATCCCCCAGTAGGTCCTTTTGCAGGTTTTCAACAGCGAGCTACATCTTTCCCGAGAGTGCATTCTCGGGCACACCCACTAACCTGATGTTGTTTCTGCGTGATCGGGATTCCAAGTCGTCACACTTAGCTTTGACTGATTTCATAACGCGGGTATGGGTAGCCACCGTGACCTGTAGCACCTGTATCCCAACCTTGTTGGTTCCGATTCTGGTTTCAGCCTTCGTAATTCTGGTACCTGCATGATCCAATTGTGATTTCAGTGATGCAACGTTTGCATTAATATCGTCCAACTTTTCGTGAAAGGACGCAAAGTTTTTAGCCATGGATTACATCATGTTGGTGAGGTCAGGGATAGGCACAGCAGCAGGCACCGCAGTATCGTTATGGCATGTTGTGGATTGACCCTGTCTGGGTCTGCGGGTTGCTTTTGTGAATTTATCCATGGCCCCGGTCTTGTTCACGCACCGGGATCTGTTGGGCATCCTCTGGGCGGACAGCTGTTGTGACGGGCCAGTAGGTCAGGATCCAGTGGCTAATAGCACTGAAGAGCCTTGAAGCAGCACCTCGTTGTAGTCCCAGCCGGCGCCCCAGTAAGGCAGCGTGAGAAGGTGGGGGCTAGTGGGTAGAGTTCCGTGTAGCATGTCGTGGGATCCACTTGTGTATGGTTGGAGATCTTAGAATGCTCCTCCAGGGAGGTCCCCCAAGGGTGGCGCAGCAGGCTCTGGGAGATGGTCACAGGTGCCAGCCAGAAGAGGGAACAGGAACGTAGGGCCAAAGGTACAAAGGCGACCACATGCCGCCTCCACAGTAGGGTCATGCTCCAGCCCTCCAGTGGCTGCAGACGGCCCACCATGCAGTGCAGGTGCCAGATTAGGATTCCACCTCCCACAGCACTAGGCCGATTTTTGGCACAGTCAGATGTCTGGGATCCTTCACCCCAAGCTATATAGCGTGCACCCGTGGCGTCCAGAGGCGGATGCCATGCTCATAGACAGCAGCGGGAGGGTCTAGGGAGGATGTAACAGCCAAGGGGGCAAGTGTAGTGCTGTGTGAAGCTGCACTTCAAATTCACACAGATTATGTTCCAGGGCATTGTTCGCCCGATCACGTACTTGGTGTAGATGTAGGTGCTTTCAGGTGATGGTGCAGCAGCACGGCCCTCAAGTCAGCATGGGCCTGGAGGTCGGGCAACAGACAGAAGGGGGGACAACATGAGCAGATGACCCACAGTCCAAGGCCTGTATCATTAGAAAGTCTGTGTGCCACTAGGTTTGGAGCCGCTGCACCTGGCACTGTAGTGATGGCGATATGCTGCAGTGCGCCTTACCCAGCCCAATCTCCCTCAGCACACAACTCCCAGCTCGCTGCGGTAGTTGCCTTGCTCCAGGCCAAGCTCCTCAATTGTACGGGGGGACCGCAGCCTCACACGCAGCCAAAGAAGGACGAGGGGGCGCACTCACCGTCCACATGCAGCGGCTCAGCCTCCAGCCCTTTCTGGCGTCAGCGTGCCACTCCACAGGCCCCAGCCGTGTCCAGCCCGCATCGGCACCTTGAGTGGGCGGGGCCGCGGCTGCGGTCGGGGACCCCCGGTGTTGTGTTGAGTCACCGGCCGCAGCGAGACGGAGGGCGCAGCCCCTAATGAGCCGGGCAGAGACTCTCACCATCTCAGACCCAGCATGAGCGCCCCACAGCATGCCACAGCCCCTAATCAGGCTGAAGATGCCGGGGCAGAGGGGTTCAGTCCGGCTCCCTTCGTTCTCCTCTCAAGCCGCTATGCGGTGACCAGGCGAACAATGCAGGCAGTCCCACACCAGGCGCGCCCACAGGTCCAGCCGTAGGCGCGTATCCCTACCAGCGCCGCCAGGCCGCTCCTTCCCCCCTGGGCCGTCTGATGTTTTTTCCGCACTCCGGGTCGCTCAATCTCCACCAGAGTTGGTTCAGGGGTGCAACCCTCCTTTGACAGCCAAAGTGTGTGTTTTCAGTGTTAAGGGCTCAGAAAATCCGCCATTTCTGTCGGATATTCATCGGCTTGGTGCAGAGCTAGTTCACTAGGCAGCCATTTCCTTAGACGCCAATACTGAATTTCTGTCGGCTTCAGCAGTCTTCAGCATTACAGGTCATTTTCTTAATCTTCTTTACAAGCACCCATCTCCCTTCCCCAGCTTTATTCATGCCTTCTTGGTTCCAGTAACTATTCAGAAGCTGTATTGCCCCTCTTCCAGCTTCAGGTAACAATGCCACACTTGTATGTAGTTTTCTTTCGCTTTCTACGCGAACACAATTCTTCTTCCACTCTTCGTACGCCTGCTACTTTTCCATTGTTAGAAATTAAATTCAAAATGACGAAAAGCTTATACTCGTTTTTAAGCATACACAAGTTACTTTCGAGCTGATTAAAGTGACCGGGAAGGCTTGCTGAGTGAACCTGAACATTGAGCTTCATTCACCGACTACAGGAACACTGCGGTTGCGGGCTACCTAACTTTCCCGACATCTACTACTGCTTTGGGCGGCACTTGGGACCCACACCCTTCTGCAGCCACAGGTATCTCGGCCCCACCACGTTAATTGGGAGTCGTCTTCACTTCCCAGTCTCTCGGCATGCCTTTTGCTACGGGCCTCGGGCTATAGCACAGTTCCGCCTCTGCAATCACAGCAACTCAGCATACATGGGGAAAATTCCATTCTCAGCAGGTCTTCCTCGGTGCAGCCACGGCAATACAGGTTTTGAGAACACTGGACCCTCGCAGAACTCTCCACATTCCGAAGTCCCTTCCATGCTCACATTTCCTTGTGAATTGCCAGCCTCTTGCGCTTAGACTACTTATACTGCCACCCTTTCAACTCCTGTTCCAGCTAGTTTCTTCTTTCCTCTCCTGCTACAGCCTTTTATGCCTCACAGGTTTGGCAATTGGCTTCAGGTGTGAGCCATTAGTTTCAATTGCCCAACTCCTGCAATGGATGTTCGGCCTAATTGCCTGACTACTACATCTACATGCCTCTTCCGTCCTCTTCCTTATCTTAGTCCCTATAGGATTCTGTGACATGTAGTTTGCTTTCTTAAAATTAGGTTTTTCTACTACTTGATTATTTTTAAGGGACGATTTAATACAGAGGGGCTGTAGGTTTTAACATTTCTAGAGGAAGATGGTTTAGAGGAGACATTTGCGCCATCCCTTGTAGTGTACCCTTGGAATTTAGGAGGGCATTTAATGTTAGATACCAAAAAGAGTCTTTCAATGGATTGCCTTTCTCTCGCAGATTCCTCATTTATTAGATATCCTCATCCAACTCTGCTGCTAGGAAAAAACTTCAACAGGGAGCGTAGTGAACCTCGACCCGATCGTCGATCCGTCTTGCTCGGTGCTTGATTGGTGGCTCCGGGCGTGACGTCGGGCCTCTTATATGTACCACATCATTATGCCCCGTACCTCAGTTCCTTTTTTCCACGCGCTCGTCACACTTCTCTGAGGAACATAGTTTTATCGAGTCTTCAACTCTTTTTTTGACAGATTTTTGTCAGACTTGCTTTTTTCTCGACCACGTGAAGTCCGCCCCTCGGATTTTAGGTTTTAACCGATGCACTGACTGCCACTCTTAAGATGTCAGTGACCGACCCACACAACATCTGCGTGTGGTGCCTACGCACGGGTCACAGCACTGAAGGGTGCGCAAAATGTTCGAAGATGAACCCTAAATCTGTGCAAGAGCAGGCAGACAAACTCGCTTTGGGCCGACTGCCATCAAAGTCACTGTGATGCTGGAAATGCATCAGAGGGACAGGGCCTCCGTATCCTTGTCCTTTGCTTTTATCGTGTGTTCTGTCGTGTTTTCTGTGCAGGTGTTCATGTGGGACTCCTGGCGGTGCAGCTCTCTCTCTTTTGGTTTGGTGAACAGACCCGTGGGATACCCTTATGGCACCCATGGGTAGGGGTACAACCCTGTGCCCCTGCAGGGGTCTGCAACCTTTGGCTCCCAGATGTGTTTGGACTACCATTCCCATCCGGCCTGTACAGCATAGTCAATGTCAGGAGATCATGGGAGTTGTAGTCCGAAACATCTGGAGAGCCACAGGTTGCAGACCCCTGCGGCCTAGTGTATGTTTTTGGGCACCTGTGTGTGACCCACAGAGCAGGGTTCGGGCTGGTGGCAGCTCTGTGCTGAAATGACTCGTGCCCTGAGCGTCCTCCATTTTGGGATGCCCAGGCCCTGTCATTGGAATCGGTAGATTCCTGATGGAGACAAAGTGGCCCCCATGGCCTCTTGCCTTCTATCACCTGTTACACTGATCTTCCTGAAGTCCCGGGAAGCACTGCCTCTGTCCCTTCCCCCTGACTAGCTTTTGGGTGGAAGTTCCGTATATGGTAGTGTGGAGAAGTGCCGACCTGACTGGCTGGAGCCTTCTCAACGACCGTATGTTGTGGGTACGCCTGTGGGTGGGACCTGGGTGAATGGAGTGTGTGACGAATATACATTCTATGTCGTGGCTGTCTAGTATCTGGTGGTTGACACAATGGTTGAGACAGCCCTGCCCGAAACCGGTATGAATGCAGCTTGGAGTGTTGAATGGCTCGGTTCTTGTCCCAATACACATAACTTGTTGTGAGTCTCTGGAGAGAAGTGAATGGCCTGAATACCTCGTGTGCCTGATTGGCTGCCTGCCTGCATGAATGCCCGTAGTCGTGATTGGATGCTTGAGTGTAACCAAGCGGAATGAATGGGAGATCAACAGTATATCTGGGGACCTTTCACTGCTAGGAATCGTGTTCAGAAGCTGACGTCCACTACGACGAGCAACTGGAGTGAAGCTTAACCTTGAGCCCTGCTGGACGAGAAGAATTGCTGTTGCTCGCCTTCGCAATCTGAAAGCTGCTGTGCTTCAAGAACTGACCCAGAGCTGATCTTTGCCTAAGCTCCCTGGTAGACAGACCTTCGATAGGCTGCCAACCCGATACAGGGACTGCTGCGGAACTCCAAGGAGAAGCGCCAGGACTGTTGTCCGCCACTGTCGACGACCGCCGTCGCCGACCGGAGCCGCCGTGCTCCGGTTACCTAAGAACTTCATTGATCCAAGGACGCTTTTGTCCGCAGCGTCACAGCTGTATCCTGCTGGAGAAGGCCTGACCGTCGACGCGCCGAGGAGCATCCACCAGTGGGTTTCCCACCACCTAAAGACCCCAGGGATGCCGACGACTTGACGCCCTTGCTGGGCCACAGTTCTTCAACTGTTTGCGGTCCAGAACTATCGACACCGAGGTGCCCGCACGCCTCTTCCTTGAGGACGTTTACGCTTCCCCGTCAACGAACACGGCTGGGAACGAAGCGGCCACTTCACCGTCGTAGCTCGACCTGTTCTCCGTCAGACGTTCAACGACCCGTGACTCCGGCCTGAAAGGGAGGACACTCAAGAAGGGTTGTCGATTTCCCCGACGCGGAACGCTACAACACCAAGGTACTTTGGGATTGCAGAACTATTGGGAAGTCTAAGGGTGAACAATATATGGACTGGGCTTGTATCTTTCTTCTACAGGTTGCCAAGGTGGGGGGGGATCTCCACACAGAACTGTGTCTAGGTATCGGGGCCAGTATTCTGCCTATTGCTCAACCATCTTGCTTTCCTTCCTCTCTCTACTGCTGGTTTCCTCTTTATTTTGATCTGTGTGTCATTCTGACCGTATGCACTTGAATAAGATCTAATAATGTTAGTGGTACCACTTTAGAATTGTACATATTTACCATTGTTGAGAGTACAAAGTGAGTTATCGTGATTGTGTATATGACCTTAAATATGAATTATATAAAGACTGTGTTTTAACCGATACAGTGTGTGGACATTCCTTCGTGGGTGCTCGGGGACTACACTGTACTTAAGAACCAGCTTGCATCACCTCCCGAGAAACTAGGCCTTGATTGCTCGACCACAACTACCATTACTAGAGAATCTTGGCAGGGGTCTGTGTGCCACCCATCTACCATACAGAGAGCGGAAGTGCAGACCCCCCCCTCGGGTCTTTACAGTCACCTGCGCAGTCGACCGTCTCGTCCTCTGAGGCCGAGACTTAGGTGCCTACCCCCAAAAAAGAAAAAGAGAAACATTGGCGTAAGACTAAGAAGCGGTCTTACTTGAGAAGCCACTCTTCCTCTACGTTTCATAAGAAGAAAAGGGGCCAACGGCGCAGACACGATTCAGACTCTGTCGGAAAAAGGTAAGCCGTCGGCTGTGCCGACCACTTAACAAGGGTGGGAAGAGTTTAAAACTCAAATGTTGGCGATGTTCAAAATAAACGCAGATGTAGGTGCGGGTGCGCCCCCCAAGCAGCAGACCTCAGTGGCAACAGCAGCGCTCAGTACTTCCGACCTCACGCAGGCCACTTTGCCGATGCCATCGTTGTCAGGAAAGCCTTTGGGCTTGATGCTGAGAAAAGCACCCAAACCCTCGATGTTGGGCCTTCCCGCAAAGCCTCAGGGTTTGTGTGTCCTGATGCCTCTTTGGTGCCCAAGCCCTGTTCGACTCCAACAGCCATTCCGTCGGCATTGAAGGATAAGCCCTCGCCGCCGACTATCAGTGACGGATGTTTTGTCCTTCTCTCCCGGACCGATTTCTTTGGCTCCATGGAGTTGATCTTTAGTGCCGATGGTGGAGATGACCAAGGGGACATTGATCCTGTGTATGTAGGGATGGGTGGCGTTAACTACTTAAACGACCGGGCAGATAGCCTGACGTTGGCACAAGGAATCCATGATGCCAGCGGGCTGGACACCTCCCCTGATGTGGAGTTACAGCAGAGCCAGCTTTACACCCATACCTATGCCAAATTTCGGTCACTAGTGCATACAGTGGTCAACACCTTACGGCAGAATGCTGTGGCAATGGCTGCTCAGGAATATGAATTGACAGACATCCTGGACGAGGGTCCAGTTACGGAAAGACATATGCCTCTGAACCCGGCCATCGCAGATCCAGTAGCCTCCTTCTGGCTGCACCCATGCTCCATCCCTTGGGTCAGCTCCGCCATGATCGGGAAATGCAGGCCGGCAAGAGGAGGCCCGTCTTTTTTGTCTTCTCATCCTTCTGTGCGAGGTCTTGTTGTGCAGGCAGCCACAGTTTCCACCAGTGCGGCGGCCTCTACCTCGAATCTGCCTCTTGACAGGGAAGGTAAGAGGACAGATGCAATGGCAAAGAATGTATTCACGTCTGGGAGCATGGCCTTGAAAGCCACTAACGGAGCTTGTGGGGTTGCCAAATATTCTTTCGGCCTCTGGAAGGCAGTAGAGCATGCAGCCCAGTACACCCCAGAGGGAGAGCTGTAACACAACTTTGTACAGCTGGTGGAAGATGCGAAGAAGGTGGCCAGGCAGTCGCTGAAAACGGGCCTGGACATGGCCAGTTGCGTGGGCCATTAAATGGGATTGGCTGTGTCGCTGAGGAGACAGGCCTATCTACGATCTTCAGGCTTTTCTGCATACGTCCAGAACAGATTGCTGGACATGCCCTTTGAGGGCCAATTTCTTTTCGGTCAAAAGGCCGACAACTCCCTAGAAACATTTGAGTCAAAGTTTGCTGCAAAATTGCTAGACCTAGTTACGCAGCCGGCCAAACCTCCTTCAGCTACACCTCAAGGGGCAGTGGCTACAGGCGTTCTGTGCCTTACCGCATGTTTTTCGCCTTCCTGGATCATCTCGTGGTTGAATCGCCCGTGCCAAGCACCCCAGCGGCCGGAAAGCCACGCTTCACCACTATAGCGAATAAAAGGGGAGTACCTTTTAACCGGGAAACTCTGCGGCTGGTTTCTTCCCTGGCAGCTTTCCTCCACGTCGAGATCATCTCTTCCCCTGGACGAAGCTCCGACTTGCACCCGCTGCCAGGAACAACTGCCCCCGCTGGAGCTTTCTCATCATTTCACTGTGTCCCGCCTGGTCTCCCTTGCAACAGACTGTCCAAGGTGTCCCGTAAATTCTTGACTCTCTATCCTGGGGTGACCTCGGACCTGCTAACATTACTTTTCTGACTTGAACAACCTCTTTTGACTTTTCTGCAAAGACTTTGAGTGCATTTCCACTGTGTGATCTTGGACACATTCTGCCTTGCTCTCTCCAAGAGTGGGCCTGGCTTATGAACTTTTTGCTCTACAGTAGACCCTGCCTTTCTTGACTTGCTGTGGTTTCCTAAAAGTGTTGGTACTGTGTGTTTTTCCTATTCTGCCTTTTCTCTCCCTTTTTAAACACATTATTGGAGTGCCATCTACGGTTACCCGCTCACCTCTGTTTTGCTAAATAAGTGGTGTCTTAACCTAGACTTGTCGAACAATTAACTAGGGAGGTGTATATATTTCTATTGACTGTGTTTGATCTTGCTTGACATATTAGTGCCAGTGTATTTTTACAAGTGTGTTTTTAAATAAATAATTATATACTTTTATACCAAAGCTCTGGTCAGCGTTTGCTTGTGCTACTATACTTTTAGCCCTATTGTGTATACTCTATATACTGCCCAACTCTTCTTGAGAGAAGTCCGACTGCTCAGCCACAGCTACCAGGTAAATCTGGGTGGTGCAGACTGCTACCAATTGGGTTTACTGCTTACTCCTGTAGTCCTAAACTTTTTGCAGTGGTCCCTAAGGGAACTGCACAGGTTTCTGCCTAACACCGCAGGAAGGCACAGCTTCCGCAGGCCAAACAGGGGCAGAATCATTTCTTGCGCTTCGGAAGGGTAATGGAAGCTCCAGAGGCCACTGGGCAGCGGTGGGGGCGGCTCTGCCCTCTAAGTTGCTTTGATTTCCCCCCTCTACCACAACCTACGAGTTAGTGGGCGACTATCTGAGTATTGACCCCAATGGCGGGAGATTACCTCTGACGCCTGGATCCTGGGGCTCTTGCGGTGGGGCTATTGTCGGCCCTTCTTAAGGAAATCGCTGTACAGACCCCCACCACCTCCTCGCCAACCGGGACAGGAGCTACAGGAAGAACTGCGAGCCCTGTTTTTGAAGGGTGCGGTGAAAGAGGTATTTTCCGAGCAAAGAGGATCGGGCTGGTATTCCCGGTATTTCCTGGTGCTCAAGAAGGTAGGAGGTCTCTGTCCCATTTTGGATCTCAAGGCCATGAACAAGTTCCTGAGGAAAGACAAATTCAAGATGGTAACGTTGAGAGGAAATCTCCATGCTCTCACATTGCAGGACTGGCTGGTGTCAATAGACCTACAGGACGCTTATTTCGATGTGCCGATACATCGCAAGCAGAGGAAGTTCCTGAGGTTCTTCATAGGATACAAGCACTATTGGTTCAAAGGGCTTCCTGTTGGGTTGACCTCCTCTCGAAGGGTCTTCACAAAGCTAATGGCAGTGGTCGCGGCTCACCTCAGGAGATCCGGAGTCCATGTATTCCCGTACTGCAGCGGGTTTTGTCCCACCTGGAGGACACCTGCTCGCTAGTCCACAGGCTGGGCTTCTCCCTGAACTTGATGAAGTCTCTGTGACGCCGGTCCGGAGGCTCCAGTTCATCGTGGCAGTAGATAACACCCTGTTAGGCACGGCTGTCCGTCCTGAGGAGAGAGTCAACAGCATTGTGTAGATGGTGGATTTGTTCCGGAACCAGAACGACTTAGCAGCAACTACCTTCCGCCACCTCTTAGGCCTCATGGAATCCTGTATTTTTCTAGTGCCAGAGGCCAGGCTGTGCATGAGATCTCTACAATAGTTCCTACGGGGACAGGGGTCTCAGTACCTTGGGAACCCTCATGGATTCCTGATCAGTGGTCAACGACCTCGACTGGTGGGCCGACAACAGCAATCTCATGGCCCTGGGCCTGAGTGGTCATGGATGCGTCTCTGAAGGGTCGGGCGCTCACTGCAAGGACTTGCAGGTGAACGGCTTTTGGTCAGCGATGGAAACCAGGTGGCACATCAACAGGCTGGAATTGCGAGCCATCAGTTTGGCCCTGAGAGCTTTTGCCCTGTCTCTGAAGGGGAAGCATGACCCAATTCTGACAGACAATATGGTGGCCATGCACTACCCGAACAGGCATGGTGGCTTGCACTCCCTCCCCCTCTGCAGAGAAGCGTTGCAGCTGTGGTACTGGTTGCTGGAGAACCAGATTTTGGTCTCGGCACTTCATCTGGCGGGGATAGAGAACAGTTTGGCGGATGCTCTGAGCAGGCAGATCACGGTCTCAAACGAGTGGGAAGTAAGCCAGGAAGTTCTAGAGGAGGTCTTCTACTGGGGTATGCCAGCAGTAGACCCGTTTGCCACAGAGTCCAACAGGAAGTGCAGACAGTTTTGCTTGAGGGAATTCCTGGCGAACGGCGCACTAGGGAATGTGTTTCTAGTGGATTGGACCTTTCCTCTCCACTACACCTTCCCTCTGATCCCAGTCATCCATTGGGTTCTCAGGCGGTTGAAGAGGTTTCAAGCAACCATCATCTTGTTCACCCCGGAATGGGCAAGGAGGACCTTCTGGATCTGACCATCTGCCCACCTCTCCGGTTGCCTCTTCGCCTGGATCTCCTAACCCAGTCGGAAGGTCAGGTGCTTCACCCAAACCCAGAGTCCCTCAACCTACATGCTTGGCTCTTGAGAGGATGAGCTATGAGAACAGGGACCTCTCTGAGGAGGTACTCGATGTTGCTGGCTGCACGCAGGCCATCTACAAGCTCCCTATATGCGTGCAGGTGGAGAGGATTCGAGGCGTGGTGCAGGGAACCCGAGATCACCCCATCTCTTTCCCCACCACTACCGTGATGATGTTCCTTCTGTCATTGGCCTCAACAGGCCTTCAGGTTTCCACAGTCAAAGGATATTTGGCGACTTTGTCTGTGTTCAAGAGGTCTCTGGATCAAGGTTCCTTTTTTACAATGCCGGTTATGGCCCAATTCCTGAAGGCTACAAAAACACAGAAGGCTTCATGGGTACCAGATAGGTCTGGATTGCATTCCTACTGTTAGGGCAATATATGATAACACAAATGATAACACAAAGAATGGTATAAGGAGAAGTATTTAAGCCGAGGAGGAACCTCTCTTAATGTTAGAAAAAACACACACTTACAGGCTGTCCCTACTAAGAAGAACACCCTGTCCTTATTCTGGGGGTCTCTCCCTAGCAGCTCGGTGGTACACTGCCTATCTCCCTGTTGCAGAGGTCGCCAAGTTCGGCCAACTGCGGGATGAAACCAGGGGGCATGTCATGTAGATCGATGCATGATACTAGAATGTGTCTCACCATGGATAGTCGCCTGTTGGGGGATTTTGGTATACAGGAATTTCATATCCATGGTGACCAGCCATTCGGTCTCTTTGTCGACTTCCAGGTATCTAGCATGATGAGCTTAGCTGTGGAATCCTTAATATAGGCTTGCATTTTGGGCACTTCATTCTTGATGAAAAAGTCAACAAACTGTGATAAAAGTTCAAGAATAGATTGAATGCCCGAGACAATGGGGCATCCTGGTGGTGGATTTGAGGCCCTTGCAAATTTTTGGCTTTGCATAAAAGGCTGGTACCCGTGGACGTCTTGGCGTAAGAAATGCTGGAAGACTTCTCCCCATTGTCTCTTCTTATATTGTTGTATTTAATTATGTAACACTGTGTTATTTTCATTGTCTATCATCCTCTGGCCCCTCCCTGTTGCCCTGTGGGCGCTTTAAAACAGTATGTGCTTCCCGTGTAAGCGCCTAAATTACAATAAATAAATAAAATGAGAAATTAGTACAAGTGCAGAACAGAAAATTGTGTGTGTGCACAACACGTTCCAGCAATTTAGAAAGGAAAAGTAGACGAGAGATGAGATGGATATTCCCAGCTGGTGTAGGGTTAAGAGAGGGATTTTGCTAAAATGGACCAACAACTGCTTGCCACAGCAAGTAAGCAGTGCGGCGGGTGTTGGCGGGGGCCCCCGGTGCGATTTAGGAGGCAGAACGAGACTGGTCAGAAACTGCAGGCACGGGAGTATTCAGTCGGCGCTCAGGAGCACAGCGAAAATGACCCTACTGCGTTTTCGTTTGTGCAGTATTTAGGGCTGCAGTTTGGTTGCCATAGCAACAGTCAACAAAGCTGTTCCCTTCACCGCAGTAATTCGTATGAGTTACAGCAGCATGTTCCCTCGTCTCAGTGAACCACTACACAAGTACATTTCTTCAGAGTGGGCTGTAACACCTCACTTACTCAAAGGCAAATGAGGAGAGACCCAGCAGAGTGCTCAGTCATAAATACATTTGCAAGTTGCTAACAGCAATTGCCTTCTGAAGCTGCAACAATGGCAAACATTCCTGGGCCAGCCTTATTCTTACCTCAGCCCGGTGAACCACTAATAAAGTGTAAGGACTGGAAAGAAGACTTTCTCAAGTTTCTCCTAGCAACTCATTATGCAATTGAAAGGGAGGATGCTTTACCAGTGTCTTGGTAATGCAGGACAAGAAGTGTTAAAAAGACTTCAGAACCTGCTAAACCTCCGGATGTGGCAATGTGGAACTGTTTTGCCATTAGTATTGCCAAGCAAGGAAAACACTGTGAAGTCAGAGAGAACAAGATATTGGTGAGATACCATATTGGGACTAGGGATTAGAAGTGTGTTGAATCCATAGATGATGTCACCGCCCTTAGAGGCCTCGCCATCAAATGTCAGTTTGGTCATTGTCATGATGAACATATTCCAGACCAAGTCATGATGAAGTGCTCCAACAACAGAAAAAGAGAGGAACTGTGGAAAGAGAGGGATCCCAATTTAGAAGGGACAAGCGAGATTGCCAAACAAGTCGAGCACGCCGCTCAGTGTATTAAGCAGCTCAACATTGAGGCAGACAGACCTGCCATAGAGAGAACTCCTGTTGGAGTTAGTGTGGTGTGATGAGTGATTCTCCCCAGAACCTTGGCCTGGGACCCTCCTCTTGTGGCCAGGGGAAGACAGACACTTCCTGATCCCGACCCTGGGGGTGGTATTCTGCGGGAGGATTACATGGGGGCAGGTGGGGTGCAGATCAGGAGGAAGGGGAAAAATTGCCTCAGAAACCCTAGTCCTGAAATGGCTTATTGCCAAACAGAAAAGCTAACTTTGTTGGTAGGGACTTCAAGTCCCATAGGATGCAGAGGAGCACTGCTGTGGGAGTGGTCAGCCAATTAGTGTAGATGACCTACACCTGAGGGAATCTGAGAGGCTTAAATAGTCCCCTCAGGTGCAGGCAAGGAGAAAGGGGCAGCAGAAGAGGAGGAAGCAGCACATGACGTGTATGCAGCTGAAAGTGAAATTGGAGGCTAGAGAAGATGCTGGGTGCTTTGCAACGCCTGAAGTAGCGGCGGGGCCTGACAGGTCCTTTGCCTCGAGTTCTTCCTGTTGCAGAGGTCGCCAAGCGGGAAGCATAAGGAAAAGATGCTTGTGTGCAGTGGGAAGCAGCAGTAGCAAGGGAAGAGTGCCCTCTTTAGAGGTTCCAGGTGGCTGTGTTGCACCTGACCCTCTCTGGAGCAGAGGAAGCTCCATTTACCAGTGGCGTGAGTGGAGTGGACCAGACGAGGCTGTCCGCCCTATAGCGAGGAGCCACAAGCACAGAACACCTGCAAACACCAAGCGAAGTGTCAGCGAGCGACTTACCCGGTGAGTTCACAGATTGTAAGTGACTCCGGAGCACTCCGACTCTGTCCGCGTGTTCACATCAGACAGTTTCACTTGTGTTTGAATGAAAGAAGCAGTGACTATAAATTTGAATACCGTACTATACGAAACCATCGAAATGAATACCTATTGAGTCAAAGTGACAGTGCAAGGAAACGTTTCAGAATGTGGAAGACACAGAAACCCAGTGGGGGAAGGTTTGGGAAACCCAAAAGCTTACAAGCAATACCCATGCCAAGAGTATGTGAAAACTCAGCAATATAACAAACATTGCTCAAGGCGAGAGGGGCATATTGGGAAGCCCAACAGTTGTAAGACTTTCTGCTCATGTGTTATGAAGTACAGATCATCAGGTGATATAAACATACATTGGCAAAGCCAAGATAGAAGGAAAGTGAGACCACATTCTGGTCACTGTTTGCTTGTTTGTGTACAGAGTAAAGAAAGGGAAAGGTGGCAAACAGGCTACCCTTCTGGAGAAGGTTACCCAGAGGGACAGAAACATAGTTGCAAAGGCATCCTAAAGAACACTAATGTAATTCCTTGTTTCCCGGAAACTGTTTTAAAGCTTGATGCCAAAGAAACCTTCTGAAGTTGTTTTTCTAAGTTGGAAGTTACCACTGAAGCACTATCTGTTATTGTTGGTGAAATATTGAACGGTCAGGCGAGCAAACCTGTATTGCAAGAGGTTATTGATGTAGAAGACCTGCCACAGGAGTAAGTCAGGTGGTAGTTGCTAAAAGTGTTGAACTGTGGTCCTAACAGAGACAAATCATGTTAAATTGTGGCATTTAAAGAAAAATTGTGCTAAACTGTTGTGGCAGAGTTACAAATCTGCAGAAATCCAAGTTTGTGGCAAAACATCATGACAATGAAAATCGTTCTTCACTTGAAGAATACAAAGGTGAAACTTGTTCTTGCTCCAGGAGCAGTTTGAACCTAATATTTCTTTTGGTACATTATTGAGACAACTGAACTTTTTGTTATCCAGTGCAAATCCTTAAAGAACTGCAACTGGAACTTTGTGCAATACCAGGATTTCCTTCTTTCTTTTGACTGTGAAGCAGAACTGTGCTCAGATCTGGAGAAGGGTAATTTACCCAGGCTATTGTGAATTCAATTGTATGTTATGTATAGTTGTTGAATTGAACTGCCATGAATTTCCTTATTGCTCTATTGAATGTACAAGTGTGAGGGACAGGATATCCTTTTTTGTTAGAGTGTTTACTTTAGTTTATTTTAGTCAGTGAAATCCTCATCATGTTAGAGATAGTGAGGCGTTTATCCAACCTTTTTATTCAATAAAATGGCTGAAGTTGACAACTCTTAACAAAGTTGTCCGCCTCATATTCTTGACCACCAACATTAGTCTCAGGCACGAGGAGGCAACGTCAAGGGAGCAAAAAGACTAGTGAGATGAAGAATGGTAATGGCAGGAGGTCCAGGAACTTCGGAAGTAGGAAGAAAATTAGGATTTATGGAGAAAATGAGCGAGGCAAAGCGATCGTCCTGGTGATCTGCAGCAGAAGAGAAATTTTAAATGCAGGAGTTCCCAGGATTTTGTTAATTCAAAAGAATGTACTGCAGTATATGTAGATGTGTGTGGTATGAGAGGCCAACTGGCTAAAGTTGCAGGATGTCTGCCAAGTCTGGGAGTGTGCAAGCGAACGATTGTGGAGATGAAGTTGAAGATTCAGAATCCTTTGGCGGTGTAATAGTTATTCAGGTGGTGAATGCAGTGATGGAGACGAAACTGAAGAAACCTAGCTCATTGGTCACGAACAACAGAGTTGAAGTATTAATGTTGATTGACAGCAGCGCTGATTACAACTTGATTGGCAGACACATCTGGGAGTTGAAGTTAAGAGGCCAACGCGTATAGAGAAAATCCTATTCACATAATAGGAGATGATGCATGTTGAATTAAGGTTTCAAGGGAGAAACACTATGAGTAAATGTTTTATAACCAATCTTGGTGGAGATTTACTTTCATGGAGCAGTCAAGCAGCATTTGGGATCAAACTTGACCCCAACACTAGGCAACCTGTGTATATATCTATGGTGGAAACTAAAGAGTAATCCACACCTTACTTGAATTTCCTGGGGTCAAATTCTACGAAGATGATATTTTGATCTGGGGGTGTGATTTGGAGGATCATGATTGCAGGCTACGCTTGGTCCTAGAGAAGTTGGGTGAGGGTGGTCTCACTTTGATGTTGGAAAAGTGTCATTTTGATTGAGTATCTTGGTTGCAATCTGTCACGTGCAGGTATCAAGCCCAAGGCCAGCACGGTTAAAGCGATTGTGGAGATGCCTACTCCTAAGAGTAAAATGGGAGTGCCATTGTTTCTTGATCTATTCGAATACTATGCAAACTTTATTAAGGGTCTGTCAAGTAAAACATGGGGGCATAGGAGGCTGATGAGAAAAGGGGTTAGATTTGTGTGGTCCCTGGAATGTGACGAATAATTCAGATGTGTCAAGGACTGCATTGTGTCTGTGCCGCTACTTTGTGGTTTCAAGGGCAATCTTAAGCCCATTCTTTATACAGATTCGAGGGATTTGGGCCAGGGTGCCATTTTGATGCAGGAAGATGTCACAGGCGTGAGTGCATAATAGCGTTTGCGTCCAGGACGTTAAAATATGTCAAGAGGAGATATTCTGCGATTGAACAGGAAGCATTGTCCGTGTTATGGGCCATTATGAAATTCAAGGTGTACCTTTATGGTGGGACACTAACAGCGAGGACTGATCACAAGCCTCTTGTCAATATATTCAACAGGGGAGGCTTGGATGGCGTCTCGAGACGCATTAGGAAGTGGGTGACGAGTTCAGGGCTTGAATTTTGTGGTCGAGCATTTAGAAAGAAAAAAATATAAAGTTGCTGATGCGCTTTCACGCTATGCTGTTGAAATGGACCAAAGTGTGTGAGGTGGACGAGGTGTAGCAGCACATTAAATGTTGTTTGAGCGAGAAATGGCGTGGTGACTGTGAAGGGATAATGGGAGTCAGTATTACCAACATAAAACAATTTAAGTGCATTGAGGATGAACTGTGTGTAAAAGAAGAGTTGCTTTGCAGAGAAGAGTGATTACTAGTACCAGAAGGTATGAGGGATGCCATAATAGAACAAGGTCACAGAGGTCACACTGGTATCTTTAGAACCAAGACGGTCATAAGAGCAGACCTTTGGTGGCCACCAATCGATGTTGACACTGAACGACAAGTTAGAGACTGCGAAATTGGTAAAGTAAGTGACACAGTGTTGACAACGAGAGTGCCTCTGGTGGTTGTACCAACTGTACAGCGTGTTCCATGGGAAGTCATGGCCATTGACTTGTTGGGTACTTTGAATCTTCCAAGAGTCAGGGACAGTTATGTCATTGTGGATGCGGGCATATTATCCAAATGGCCCGGGGTGGGAGTTTTGAAGGAAATCACCACTACCAATGTGATTGCGTTTTTAGAAGGAGTGTTTTTGCAGGAGAGTTTTCCTTCCAGGACTGTCGATGACAATTGGCGTCAGTTCACGTCATTGGAGTTTGAGAAGTGGTTGAACGCTTTGGGGATAGAGCATAAAAGAACCTCTTTGTATCATCCACAGAGCAACGGATGTGTCAAAAGGTTCAATAGGAGCATCACAGATAGGGTGAGGATCGCTGTTGCCAATAATGAGAATTGGGAGGATGATTTATTGCAGCGGGTATTCCAATATAGGGTCACTGCGCATAGTACAATGGGAGTGTCTCCTTTTGAACTTTTCAGGGCATGGAAGCCGAATACGCTCTTAAAATCAAGCTCTGTAAGTCATCTTTAGTAAAATTGGACTTTAAGAAAATAAGAGAACACATTGTCAGTTGCAGGGAGTTGGCAGAGGAGAGGTATGACCGGAGACAAGGTTGTTCAAACACAAAGTTTGCAAGGAGTGAAAAGGTGAAAGTGGTGTTGCCAAGAAAGGCAAGGAAGTGTGATGTAAGATTTTCCACTGAGAAAGTGTTTGAAAAAGATTGGCAATGCAGTGAGTGTTCAGTGGGGAAGTGTGGAATAAAGAAAGAGTGGCTACTTTTAAGTGAGATTGTTCTCATCTGGTGTATATAAGTTATAAAAAAAGAAAAGATAATACTGAGAAAAGAAGGTGTTGTAATGTTAACTCCTTTCCTGTTGCTTAATTGTTTAGTGTTTCAGTTGTTCCTTTGTACATAGTTTACTGTTGTTCATTCTGCATTGCACATTTCTGTATAGTTTGCATTGTGGTGACTTCACTGCCTTCTATTTCACTGGAATTGTTATGGTTTGAGGAAAAGCATGTTTGGGTCAGTTGAGGGAGAACTTGAAGGAGTGGCTGCAGTTTTATCTTTGTGCTTCCACTTTAATAAAGCTTACCTTGCACTTTACTGGCGTCTTAGTATTCATCTTTACAATAGACCCCAAGATTTCTCTCAACTTTAATGTCTCTAATATGCGAGAAGTCATAAAAAATGTCTATCTCTTTCTTGGATTTGCTGGAGCTTGGGCTGGCCATGCAGTTTCTAAGCAGAATCTGCCCAAGTGGATCATTCTTGGCATTTCGGAGTGCTACGTTCTGATGTCATGATCTCTGCTTCCAAAAGATCAGGACTTGCCCGACTCCCTTGGAAGCAGACCCATAACCCCGGTTCCGAGTGCCAGCCAGTCCCAATTGGGACCTTTTGGACCCTGTCCTGGCGCCAGTGGCACCAGGCTCATAAAGATGCCCAGTCCCAGCGCTGGAAGCGCCGGGCTCATAATGCTTGGG
Source organism: Ambystoma mexicanum (assembly GCF_040938575.1). Taxonomy (NCBI): domain Eukaryota; kingdom Metazoa; phylum Chordata; class Amphibia; order Caudata; family Ambystomatidae; genus Ambystoma; species Ambystoma mexicanum. The sequence goes on along the minus strand of NC_090933.1, from coordinate 422,326,002 downwards.
TGGACTTACCTGCAGCAGACCATGCTGCTTACTTACCTGCCAGTTGAACCCCTGATCCTCTTCTGTTTGGGACTACTTTTCCTGTTGGGTGGGGCAGGAGCCACTCCCTAGGTTCAGAACACTGGAACTCTTCTGGAAAGCAGGAACTCTTTTCTTACCTAGGCGTGGCTGTGGAAGGAGACACCTAAGCACTACAGGAGGCTATTTAAACCACACCCGATGGATGAATCTTGCTTTGTGTTATTCTGCATTCTCTGCAGCAGAACGCTCATCGTGTCTTCTGCTTCTGATCCTGGGCCTAAGGGAACAAAGGCTTACCATCCTGGAATCCAGTCTTCAGCAGCACCTGTAAAGACAAAGAAAGAACAGGTTAGCACTACGGTCTTCAGTGGCAGCGCATCCCTTACCTGGTCCATCGGCTGTCACCAACGCCTCGCGCTGCATTCCGGCATCTGAAAGACAAAGGCTTACCTACTCTTCGCATGCTCCGGAGGTCTTCGCACTGCATTCCGGCATCTGAAAGACAAAAGCTTACCAGCTCTTCGCACGCTCCGGAGGCCTTCGGCGCTGCATCCCGCATCTGAAAGACAAAAGAAGGTGCGTTTAAAGACATTGGGCAACTTTATTACTCACGTGCCATTACTCCTTCCCACGCCGAATCCAGTGGGTATTCCAGCACCCTTCAGCTTCTCTAAAGCTCCAAACTTGTACCTGCAAGATAAAAGGGACAGTTAGTGCGCATCGTGAAGCAGGCTACAAGCGCTTACTTACGTGCTTCCAGGCGCTTCCATTCCTCACGCGGGTTCGATCCTCAACTCTCATCAGCCCGCCATCCGCCATCGCCGGAACCCTGCAAAACAAGAGATCTCATTACAAAAGACTTTTAAGACATTTGAAGTGCCCAGAACTTACCGTTCGTGCAGTTAACGACTGACAGCAGTCCTCTGAGGTCAAGAGGCCTGCACCCTTATCCAGTGAAGAAACTGGTTACGGCACCCTGCCCCGAGGCAGATGGAGAGCTCGGCGTTCACTTACCTAAGACATCTTACTCTTCAAGTCAGACATACAGTACACAGAGGTCCAGCCCAAAGAGCCAACCATGTGTTACACATCACCTTTGAAGATACGGCATTCACCCAGTCAAGACCGGCGCCTCTGCGGGAATCAGGTGAGCGTTACAGAACACAAAGCCTACCACAAAACTCCCACCCAGGCGCTATGGAAACCTCGGATACCGACCAGCTAGCCCAGTTACTTGGGGAACTAAGAGCAGAAGTGCATGCAGCCCGTCAGGAAACGAATGCTCTAAGAAGGGAACTGATTATTTCCAAGGAGCGAACAGACGATCTCGCTAGACAATTGCTACAGTCACAAGCCGGACAAACTCCGTTACCCGCATCAGGGGCAAATCTTCCTTCAACATCCTCTACGAACCCAGTGCAGATCAACCTACCTGGGAATGTACCTCTGGCTCCGGCCGAACGATTTTCTGGTGACCCAAAGAGGTTTGCAGTATTTATTAATCAGTGCCGGTTGCACTTCTTATGCCGGCCAGCAGCCTTTCCAACTGATCAAGCTAAGGTAGCTTTCGTGCTTTCGTACCTTAGTGGCAATGCGGCAGACTGGTCGATCCCTCTAGTTAATCAAGATGATCCGGTTCTCCATGATTTTCAAGCTTTTCAGCTCAGTATGGAAAAACTGTTTGCAAGACATTCACAGGGGCAGGCCTTGGACAATGAGCTCCTTTCATTGCGACAGGGTAATCAAGACCTTTTGGCTTATATTGCGTCTTTCAACAGACTGATAGTGGAAACTCGATGGCCTGAGGACAAAAGGATTACGCAGTTTCATAGAGGTCTACGTGGAGAGCTCAAAGATGTGTTAGCCCAAGTAGTGAATCCCCCGGAAGACTGTTCGGACTATATTGACTTAGTCGTTCAAATTGACCACAGACTGCAGAACAGGAAGGCCGATCGTTCCAAGTTTGATGCTCGAGTATTTTCCAAACCACCAACTCCTACCAAAGGAGTAGACTCCGGGGAACCCATGCAAATAGGGGGCCTGAAAGGACCACTAACACAAAAGGAGCGGGAAAGGAGAAAACAGCTGCAATTATGCCTCTATTGCGGAAACTCGGGGCACTTTCTTCGAGACTGTCCGGTGAAACCAGCCAAGAAGGCAGTAGGAGCTGCAGTTACCAGGGTCACAAACTCTGAGCAGGGAAACAACCTCGCCCGACAAGAATAGAGGTCCTCTTGCCGAGCGTTAAAACCAGTTCAGTGACCTCGCATTTCATGATACCTATGGTCCTCATTAGCCCTGAGCATCCGGATCGATTACATGCGATTGAAGCTTACGTCGACAGCGGTGCCATCGGATATTATGTGGATCATGAAATGGTTTTGAGGATGAATCTGACTCTTTGTCCAAAGGCTGTAAAGGACGTCATTACTACGGTGGATGGTACGGAGATAGCCTCCGGACCAGTAACGCATACCACCCAAGAAGTGACGCTAGTAAGTCAAGATGGACACCATGAGAAGATCGTGTTCGATGTGATCAAGGCCCCTCAGTTCCAGATTATTCTAGGAATTCCTTGGTTAGAGAAGCACAATCCTCAGATCGATTGGCGAGCAAGAACGGTTCAGTTCCAGAATGTGTCTCTACTTGTCACCCTCGACCTGGTGTTGCACTGGCAGCAATTTCCTCGGAGGCTCCCCAGTTACCTCCTGAATACCTAGAATTCCAAGATGTTTTCCGGAAGGATCAGGCTAACTCTCTACCTCCTCATAGGTCTTATGACTGCCAGATAGACCTGATACCTGGATCTACTCCTCCTTGTAGTAGAATTTATGCCCTCATCGAGCCTGAGAATCTTCACCTCCGACAATACCTGGATCAATACCTAGCGAATGGGTTTATTCGTCCTTCCAAGTCCCCTGCTTCCTCAGCTTTGTTCTTCGTTCCAAAAAAAGAAGGGGACCTTAGAACTTGTATAGATTATCGCGCCCTGAACCAGATCACCGTTAAGAATAGATATCCGTTACCTTTGATCCCTGAACTCCTGGACCAAGTCAGAAAAGCATGCATATATACAAAGCTGGATCTTAGAGGAGCCTACCACTTGGTACGAGTAAAAGAGGGCGATGAATGGAAGACGGCCTTCCGCACCAAGTATGGGCTATTTGAATATCAGGTCATGCCCTTCGGACTTTGCAATGCCCCGGCCGCCTTTCAATATTTTATGAACGATGTCCTCAGAGAGCTCATAGATGTGTGTGTTGTTGTTTACATTGACGACATCCTCGTTTATTCTTCATCGGAAACTGAACATCGGAAACACGTGAAAATGGTCCTCGAGAGATTGCGTCAACACAAACTTTTCGCTAAGTTGGAAAAATGTGTTTTCAACGTGACTGAAGTTGAATTCTTGGGATTCATATTATCACCTAGCGGAGTGCGTATGGATTCAAAGAAGGTCGATGCAATTCTCAAATGGCCATCGCCATCCTCCGTAAAAGGTGTTCAAAGCATGTTAGGCTTCGCTAACTTTTACCGCAGGTTTATCCCCGAATTCTCTCGAATAGTCCAGCCCATCACCGCCTTGTTAAAGAAAAACAAACGTTTTGAATGGTCTACCGAGGCGGAACAAGCTTTCCAGAATTTGAAGACTAGATTTATCTCTGCACCGATCTTAAAACATCCTTGCCCAGAACTCCCCTACATCGTTGAAACTGATGCTTCGAGCCTTGCCATGGGGGCAGTTCTATCACAAAAGGACCCAGTAACCAATCAGTTGCATCCCGTGGCATTTTGGTCCCGCAAATTCTCGCCTCCTGAAATCAATTACACTATTACTGATAAGGAACTTCTAGCTATCAAGTCCGCCTTTAAGGCTTGGCGGCATTATCTTCTGGGGGCCCGACACACCGTTACTGTGATTACAGATCACCGAAACCTGCAATATTTGATAACCGCAAAAGCTCAATCCTCTAGGCAACTCCGTTGGGCACTATTCTTTGCCGAGTTTGACTTCATAATTACCTATCGACCTGGTACTAAAAACGGTAAAGCTGATGCCCTTTCTCGGATGGGAGTGGAAGAACATTTGATCAATCCTAAACCTGTACCTATCATTCCCGAACAAAGAATTTTAGGTGTAATCGCCACACAATCCATAGAGGAAGTTAAGGATAAAGCCAGGCTACTGGTAACTCCAGCAGACATACAGAATTGGCATCTGCAGGGAAAGGACTTTACGGTGAAGGACAACCTATTATATTTCCAAGAACGGTTATACCTGCCCAGCACAGATTTACAGAAAAAGGTAATCTCTTGTTATCACGATGCTTTAATGGAAGGACATCCCGGTATGACCAAGACCTCGGAAAAGATCAAGCGCTACTTCTGGTGGCCGTCTGGGAAAAAAGATATCAGAGACTTTATAATGTCCTGTGGAGTATGCGCCCAAAACAAGAGTCAAAAGGAAAAACCAGCCGGCCTCTTACGCCCTATTGACATCCCGCCTCGCCCATGGCATACGCTTTCTATGGACTTCATCACCGATCTACCTCCATGCTCCGGATACAATACGATCCTAGTAATCGTGGACCTATTCTCCAAGATGGCGCATTTCATTCCACTCAAAGGCTTACCAACAGCAGCAACTCTGGCCCGAGAATTTCTCGAAAACATAGTCCGACTGCACGGTTTTCCTTCAGTTCTAATTTCGGATCGAGGTAGTCAATTTATTTCTCATTTTTGGCGAAGTTGCTGTCGGTCGGCTCAAATTGATGTGAGACTTTCGACCAGCCACCACCCTCAAACCGACGGACAAACCGAGAGGACCAATCAAACTCTGGAACAGTATTTGCGCTGCATGCTACAACAAACTGAAAAAACTTGGAAAGATATCCTTTGGATAGCCGAATATGCCTACAATAACTCTGTCCACTTGGGAACTGGGAAGACCCCGTTTTTTCTTTTATACGGTAGTCACCCTCGAACCTCGGAGTTGGATCCACTCCAAGATCTTGGAACACCAGCAGTAGACCACCTGCATTCTACAATCACCCAAGCCTTTAAGGAAGCCGTTTCTCACCTTCAAAGGGCTAAAGAACAATACAAGAAAGGAGCAGACCAACATCGGAAGGAAGCCCCCCAATATCAAGTAGGAGATCAAGTCTGGTTATCCACCAAATATCTACCTCTAAAAGGACCACGCACATTCAACCCAAGATACCTTGGTCCCTATTCCATCACTACCATAGTAAATCCAGTAGCGGTCAAGTTTGACTTGCCCCCTCACATGAAGATACATCCGGTCTTCCACGTCTCTCTATTAAAACCCGTGCAACCTCAAACCCGACTAACTACATCTCCAAAACCTATTCTAGTTGATGGAGAACTCGAGTTTGAAGTCAAAAGCATCCTGGATTCCAAGATCTCCAAATCTAAACTATTTTACCTAATTGACTGGAAAGGCTACGGTCCCCAAGAAAGATCCTGGGAACCTGCAGAATATGTCCACGCGCCTTGTCTAATCAAAAGATTTCATCGAACATTTCCTAACAAGCCCAAACCCCCGGAGAAGCCCGGTTTGGGAGGGGCCTTGAGAGGGGGTACTGTCATGATCTCTGCTTCCAAAAGATCAGGACTTGCCCGACTCCCTTGGAAGCAGACCCATAACCCCGGTTCCGAGTGCCAGCCAGTCCCAATTGGGACCTTTTGGACCCTGTCCTGGCGCCAGTGGCACCAGGCTCATAAAGATGCCCAGTCCCAGCGCTGGAAGCGCCGGGCTCATAATGCTTGGGTGGACTTACCTGCAGCAGACCATGCTTCTTACTTACCTGCCAGTTGAACCCCTGATCCTCTTCTGTTTGGGACTACTTTTCCTGTTGGGTGGGGCAGGAGCCACTCCCTAGGTTCAGAACACTGGAACTCTTCTGGAAAGCAGGAACTCTTTTCTTACCTAGGCGTGGCTGTGGAAGGAGACACCTAAGCACTACAGGAGGCTATTTAAACCACACCCGATGGATGAATCTTGCTTTGTGTTATTCTGCATTCTCTGCAGCAGAACGCTCATCGTGTCTTCTGCTTCTGATCCTGGGCCTAAGGGAACAAAGGCTTACCATCCTGGAATCCAGTCTTCAGCAGCACCTGTAAAGACAAAGAAAGAACAGGTTAGCACTACGGTCTTCAGTGGCAGCGCATCCCTTACCTGGTCCATCGGCTGTCACCAACGCCTCGCGCTGCATTCCGGCATCTGAAAGACAAAGGCTTACCTACTCTTCGCATGCTCCGGAGGTCTTCGCACTGCATTCCGGCATCTGAAAGACAAAAGCTTACCAGCTCTTCGCACGCTCCGGAGGCCTTCGGCGCTGCATCCCGCATCTGAAAGACAAAAGAAGGTGCGTTTAAAGACATTGGGCAACTTTATTACTCACGTGCCATTACTCCTTCCCACGCCGAATCCAGTGGGTATTCCAGCACCCTTCAGCTTCTCTAAAGGTCCGAACTTGTACCTGCAAGATAAAAGGGACAGTTAGTGCGCATCGTGAAGCAGGCTACAAGCGCTTACTTACATGCTTCCAGGCGCTTCTATTCCTCACGCGGGTTCGATCCTCAACTCTCATCAGCCCGCCACCCGCCATCGCCGGAACCCTACAAAACAAGAGATATCATTACAAAAGACTTTTAAGACATTTGAAGTGCCCAGAACTTACCGTTCGTGCAGTTAACGACTGGCAGCAGTCCTCTGAGGTCAAGAGGCCTGCACCCTTATCCAGTGAAGAAACCGGTTACGGCACCCTGCCCCGAGGCAGATGGAGAGCTCGGCGTTCACTTACCTAAGACATCTTACTCTTCAAGTCAGACATACAGTGCACAGAGGTCCAGCCCAAAGAGCCAACCGTGTGTTACACATCACCTTTGAAGATACGGCATTCACCCAGTCAAGACCGGCGCCTCTGCGGGAATCAGGTGAGCGTTACATCTGACCCGTGTGATAGATCAGAACCATGAGACTGACAAGGAGGCAAGACCTCCCAATAAACCTCTAAGAACGGGTGTTCTCTAATTCTCCTCGGAAGTTGTCTTCTTGGGACCCATAGCCACTCCCCTACTGCTGCTGGGTGCAAATGGCGATTTTCCAGGAAAACCCACTGTTTGTCCGGGTCTTCCCTCAGATGGGGGACCATCGCTCTAAGCTGGGCCGCCATATAATACAATTTCAAATCCTGGAACCCTACCCCACCCGATCCTTCAGGAGTATCAATGTTTCGTATCCTATCCTGGGTTTCTGCTGCCACAGAAACCGCAACATTCGAGCTTTGGCCTCCCTCAGGAGTGACTCTGGAGCCAATACTGGCAGCATCTGAAACAAGTAGAGGGCCTTGGGGAAGAGGTTCATTTTTATTGCATTGTGTCTCCCCATCCATAAAATCTGTCTCTTCGCCCATAATACCATTTCATTAAACAGTGTATTAAATAGCAGGGGATAGTTGGCCTGCCCCTGATCTTCCCCTGGCCTGACAATGGTGATTCCCAGGTAGCATATGCTGTCAACTTGGATTTCCAACCCCAAAGGACGGAGGCCCTCTACTTCCCTTCGGTCATCTCTTGCAAATGGAAAAAGCACTGACTTTTCTTTATTTACCTTGAAGCCCGAAAAAGGACCCTTATTCCTCTATTATTTCAAGGGCTGCCAGGGTTGAACTCAGCGGATTCACCAAGTGTAACAGGACGTTATCCGCATATAAAGTCACTTTGAATTCCCGATCTCCGACTTTGATCCCCTCTACCTGTGGGGCCCTTCTAAGTCGCTCCAAGTGGACCTCCATCGTAGGTGCAAAAAGGAGCAGTGAAAGCGGGCAGCCCTGCCTGGTACCCCTCTTCAAATTGATTGGCCTTGATAAGGTCCCATTAACCGCTATCCGGCCTATCGGGATAGTGTACAAAGCCTGTATCTCTCCCCGAAATTGATCCCTCCCAGCCCATATTTCTCCAATACCCCATAGAGAAAGCTCAAATTAACCCGGTCAAAAGCCTTCTCGCATCAAGGGCGATCAACACTGGGTTACCCTCTCTTTTCCCTGCCGCCTTCATCAAATGCAATGTTTTGTTAATTGTGTCTGCCCGATGCCTTCCCTGGATGAACCCCACCTGATCCGAGTGAACCAATTTGGGCATGAACCCCTCCTTTCTGGTGGCCAGAATCCTAGTAAAAATCTTTGCATCAACGTTCAGAAGGGAAATTGGACGGTACGATTTACACTTCTTGAGATCCCTCCCCACCTTAGGAATCACTGTTATCACCGCTCTGCCAAACGAGGGAGGGGGCCCTCCCTGTGTCCAGGATATTATTAAACAGCTTTGCAAGGGGTTGTGCCACGTTACCCACAAATGCCTTATAAAAACCTGCTGTATACCCATTGTTAGGGAGAATTTGCATTTATGGCAAATTTCCCTCACCTAGTGAGTCCCCCAGCAGCTTTGCTGGACTTCTGGAGTTTATTTTTTTCACTTGGTAAAAGTGTGAGCTTTTCCCCCATGTTTTGCCATGTGTCTTTTACCTGTTTTTGTGATTGTGGGCTCTGGAGAACACCACTTCAGTAGCCCCCTTCTTTTGTGTGTTACACAGCACCTTCAGTGTAGTGACACAGGGTTGTCTTTTAGACTTCCCACCGACTCCATTTCTGGGGCTGATTACAGTCCCCCAGAAAAGGGTAAAGTTGCCATTAACTTTACTTAGTCATTTAACCACAGATCCAGTACACCCCATCTTACATGGAGTACTGGAAAGGGTTACTCCGTATCCCTTTTTATCTGTACTTCCTAGAGCATTGTTTCGCTCTTTTAACATTTAGACTTGGCTGGTGGCAGTGGTATCTACCCTAACTTTTCTACCGCGATTACACTATATAAACATGGTATTGTTTTAGGCTATTATATTAGCCTCAAACTTAACCCCGCTTGACCAAATACTTTTTCTTTTGGCTCTGGTCGGGTTTATTCGCCATTTCTTTTTGTTTAAGTCCTTCTTGTCTTTTAATTTGTGCGGCAAACCAGGTTTGCCTTCTTTGTTCACTGTCTTTTGGTGGGCTTCTGCGCAGAAGCCCTCCTCCAGGCGCCTGAGTGTCTAGGTGGGCTGAATGTGAGGGAGGGGTGTAGTCACCCCCTGCACACGGTATCCTAGGAAACCCAAGTCGTACTTTGCCATGATTGGCTGAAGTGGTTGTCCGGGCTGGACAACCCCCTTGCTGCGTGATTGACAGCCAGGCTGTGTGAATGGGGGATTTTCGCATAAAAGGCAGGTCTCTTGGGCTAGAAGTTAGAGTCGCCACTGGAACTACAAGGAACCGAAGAGGAGCAGAGAAGGAGACGGCTGCTGCAGCTACCCCGTCCTGGTGAAGCCCTGCTGCAGTCCTGAGCTACCTACCCTTCGACGACCAGAGAAGATCCAGTCCAGAGTCTTCTTCCCTTGAGCTTGGTGGGGATAACCAGCTCATCTTCCACAGCCAGAGGATCCTCTTCTTGGTCGAAATCGCTGCACACTGCTGTAGTGGTCCAGATAGCCATCTGAAGAGCCTCTCCTGTTTATAAGGAGCACACCCTTTATTCATCGTCGCTGCTGCCGGCTTCATCCCTGTGTGGTGCAGACCCCTCCAGACGTCGTCCTTCACATCGAAGCTCCAGGAATTGTGGGTCTGCAGGAAACCAACAGGAACAACTGCCGTGGCACCAGCCTCTCCATTGAATAAGGTACTGTGTTCTGCTTGAGGAATTAGGGTGAATCCCTTTTCTTCATCTCCAAGGCTTGCCCTTGTCTTCCCTCCTTCTTATAACTTTTGCTTCCTCTGTTGACAATATCTAAGTACTCTTGGCAACGTTGAATCTCGAACTATCTGACTGTGTGATCCTCGAAAAACAGGAACCCGGTTCCACTTGACACTGGCTCCGGCCTATTGATTCTTGAATTTCTATCTATGAGTATTCTCTGATTGTGTCTGCCTTGACAAAAGTATTGCCTATGATTTATGCCCCCAACTCTCTCTGGTTAACCCAGGTGCTAAGTGTGTTTTTGCCCGGGTAACAATTCTTGCCACGGATACGCGTTTCGTTAGTAAGACCAAACTGTCAAAAAGTGATCGCAAGTGTATTCCCGGTAACGTCTTTTGTTTCAGAACACTGGTCCGTTAAAACACAGGATACTTACCTTGAGTTAGAGTGTACCAAGTGAATTGGTTGGTTGTAGTATATTTTACGTGTGGTTTTGAATTAATAGAAGTGTTGTGTTTGTAACAAATGGTTTAAAAATAAATGTACTTATATTTTTCTACCTGAAACTTTGAGTCAGTGTTTGCTTGAGTCACAGTAATTGTGGTTCCTTTGTGTAATCTCTACTACTGCTCATATACTCTTGACATAAGCTTGGCTGCTCCGCTACTGCTACCACTTTAACATAGTAGTATAGGCTTGTAGCAAAGGTAAAACTTGTATTGCCACCTGTAGTCTTAATTGTGTGTAGTGGTCCCTAAGGGCACTGCACAGGATTCTGCCTAACACCCATCATCCCCCGGGGCCTTACCCAGCTTCAGGCCACTGATTTCCCTCAAGGCCTCCTCCTGCATAATCAGCCTTTGCTGAGTTGTGACCTCCTTGTCCTGGAGGACTGGGAGAGACACCTCGCTCAGATATCTATCCAACACCTCCTTCCCTGCCTCCCCCACCCCTCCAAACAAATGCTCATAAAACAGCGAATTCCTGGGAGATACCCCCTGTAGCAGATATACTGCTCTTCTAGATCCACAATTTCGGATACCTACCTGTCGGTGCTCTCCCCTCGCAGTCTGCTGCCAGAAAAGCATCAGGCTTGTCTCCCTTCTCGTAATACCTTTGTTTAAGAAACTGTAAACACGATAGTACCTTACCCACCTCCAGTTCCCTCATTTCCTCCCGTTTTTCCTGTGCCCTTCTCAATTTGTCCACATCCTTCTCACCTCCCTCAGTTCCTCCTGCCTCCAGCACCCGTATTTCCCGGGGCAACTTTTCAATCTGGAGAGTGCTAACTCTCTTCTTTGCTGCACCCTCCTTTATCATGAGACCTCTCCAAGTGGCTTTAGCCGCCTCCCAGACCATTCCCAATTCGACCTCCCCTGTGTCATTGAGAACAGAGTATTCCTCTAGAATCTGTGGGATTTTACTGTTGCGGAATGGGCTGCAACACAGAAATGTTAGTACATTTACCATGCGGACATCCATTGAAAATCACACCGATTCAAAAACGCACCCTCACACACACCCCCACCACAACCCAACCCCCCTACTTACCTTTCCTTCAGATGCGCTGTGTCCCTGCGGCACCGGTTCCCTTTCACTTCCATGATCGGGAAACGGCGCTGCAGGGTCATTTTATTTTTATTTTTTTTACTTTTGTTCAGGTGTAGTATAGTGTGCTGGGTGTTGCGGGGGACACCCCCTGGCTTTTTTATGGTTTTTGTTCCTATTTTTCTTTCTTCCTTTTATTTTTTTTTGCTCGGGTGAGCTGCGTGGTGTCCGCCGCTACCCCTGCTCACTATATTGTGTAGTATAGTGAGCGGGGTGTTGCAGGGGAAAACCCCACAGCCCCCGCAGCCTTTGTGTTTCTTTTTTTTATTTACTGACCCCACACCAAAACACATACCACAAAAAGTATGACCTTTTGGTAGTTCAAACTTTTTGTGGTATGTGTTTTCGGTCTTTTGGTGGGGTCTGTAGTTTAGTTTCGATAATTTTGTCCTATTCCTTCCTCTGTTGCTCTCCTCATTTCTTCTTTAAAGACCATGTCCTTTAGCAACATGTCATTGCAGCGCCGTAATGGGTCTCTGGCCTTTAGGCCAGTCAATACTAAGTTCACCTTTACCATGTCATGGTATGACCAGTTTAAGGGCATAATCTCACTTGTATCTATCCTCTGTACATATTGGTAGTGTACAAACCAGTAGTTGATCCTTGTCTGAGATCCATGTACCGAGGAATAGGTGTATGTCACAGATCAGGTATTAGTCGCTATATGGAGGGAACTGCACCCGTCCACATATCCACTAATCTCTGATCAGTCATATATCCTAGGAGTCTCCCGTCCACTGGTATAACCACCCATCCTCCCGGCCCCCGCCTTCACTGTGGTCCATCAATCTATTTGCAAACATATTAATGTCCCCACCTACCAGGAGGAGCCGTTGCTCGGGAGAGTACCCCTCTCATAGCCTCCACCAAAAATTGACTGTCCCACATTGGGACCAAATATTGTGGCAAAGGTCACCTGCACTCCCTCCATCTTCCCTGAGACCACAAGGGCTCTCCCGTCCGCCTTCTTCTAGATCTGTGTGTTCACCAGCCGAATCCTGCGACTAAAAAGGATGCCCACTCCTCCTTTCTTCACCAGCCCTGATGGCCAAAACGCCTGCCCAACCTGTGCTCCAGGGGTGCGCCTTTCGTCCCCTTGAGTCCACCTTGTCTCCTGCACCATCAGAACATCCAAGCCCCTATTACAGAATTCCCTTCCCAACAGAGATCGCTTTGTGTGTGAGTTCAGCCCGTTGCGTTCAGGATCCCCATCTTTGGAGCCTCGGCCCGGGTCCCGGCATCAATGTGTATCATTCCGAGCCTTGTTCAGCACGTTTGACCACTGAAGATCTCGAGAATCCCTGTATGTAAGCTTCCACCGGACCATCCCCCCCAGGCCTCTCCCCTGAATTTTGCATGGGCTCTTGGATCGTCCACTAATAGTGAGATCAGCTCTGGATGGACTCCCCCCACCCCCCTCCCTAAGTCCACCTCACCCAAGAACTCCCATCCACCTTTTGAGACGCCCACCTTGTGATGGGCCATCGGGAGTAGTCAGACCTTTGCCCACCGTCCCTCATATACTCTACCTTTCCCCCGTCTGTACTCAGCCCCAGTGGGCCCCCTCGGGTCTGCCCTGCACCGCAGTCCATGACTGTCATCTGGTAGTCCAGCCCTATTTCCCCACCGGGCGGGGGGTGTTAAACTTCTTGTATTTCCTGCTCCTGGGTCTGCTCCATTGTCGTTTCACCCGTCTTTTGGGTGGGGCTTTCCCTCGAGGCTTCCTCTTTCAAGACTTTGAGGACCTGCTGCGCCTCCTTGTCGCTCGTGATCCTATGGTCGACCTCCGCTCTCTCAAAAGTCAGGGCAAAGAGAAAGGACCAGTGGTATCTAATGCCCTTCTCTGTGAGCCATTGAGTCAGCGGGTGGCAGTCTCTGTGCCGGGATAGGGTGAGGCCAGACAAGTCCTGGAACACTTTAACCGTGTCCCCCTCAAACTGGATGGTGCCCAGACGTTTGGCCTTCTCAAGGACTTCCATCTTTTCCCTGTATCGTAGGAAGCGGACCACTATAGATCTCGGGCCCCTACCTCCTCCGCCGCCACCTCTTTGGACTCTCTCCAACTGAACATCTTTCCCTCCATCCTCTGTGAAAATGGAGTTAATCTGGCCCTGGACCGTTCTCCCTACATCTGCGTCTGTGTCTCACCTATGCTGTGTAATTCCCAGAATTCGTAGGTTGTTTCAACGTTAACTGTTTTCGAGGTGTCCAGTTTTAGGACTGTCCTCTTCTCTAGACTCCAGATCTGTTTACTGTGCCTTGTATTTCATGTCCAGGAGATCTACCTGTAGATGGTTGTTTTCCATTTTATCTTCCAGCTTGTCCATCCGTCCCTTGAGGTCGCATATCGATGCCTAAATGTCTGTCCGGATTGCCTTCATTTCTTGGAAGATCTCTTTCAAGTCCTCTATGATGAGAGCCGGGGCTCTGCCTCCCTCCGCCATGGCGTCCTTCCCACTCGTGGAACCTTCCGGGTCTCTTCCTTCTTCCCTCCTGAAATGTTGTAGGGAATTTATCCCCTGCTCTGAACTCCTGCGCTGTGGAGCCTGGCTCTGGGGGCACTCCAGTGTGGCTGAGCGCAGCAGGACCATGTTTGGTCTAACCTGTGTCTGTCCCTGTTCCCCGCTGCTTGCATGTGCCACCCCTTTCAAATCTGTGGTTTGCCCCTATGGTTGGGGCCAGATGCTCACTGGCCATGGATATCCTTCTTTGCCCTGTCACAGCTCAATTTCACCAGCGTAGGTCCCTCGTGGCTTCCTGATCAATGCTGCCTGAGTCCCACAGATGGAACTGTGTTGTCCTGGGCTTTGGCGGGGGGTCTGGGCCACACCATTACCACCCCTATTTCGGTCTAGCCTCTATTTCAGCCACCTCTGGACCTGTCCCTGCTGTCAGGTCACTGTGCTCCCTAGGGGGAGGTAACATATAGGGCCCCTTCTCAGGTGTACAGCAGGTCCAGGATGTCTCTGTGACCCCCCCCGACCCTGGTCCTGGTCTTCTCCCTCTCCCCCCTGATCTGCAGGGCCTGTATGTCACTGCCTGGGGGGCCTTGCACCGGCACTTCCTGGCCTCATCCGAGATACCCTTATATGGTAGTTTCACCACACAGGGCCCGGGGCCCTTCTTATGAATTCATTCAATGTTTTCCCCACTCCTGTCTAAGGCCGTCCCTCCTCTGTATTCCAGGCCCTTCTGGGCCTCCACCACCTCCATTCCCCAGAGGGGAGAGTAGCCAGCTGTGTGCCCGACTCTCGGCTGCGTAGCTTGTGGCTGCCAAGTGTCTCTGTGCTGTTCGTGGGCGGTGCTTATGCCTCCTCCTGTCACCCGATCACCTGGCAGTGCTCCTATCTGGGTCTCTCCTCGGGACGGCTCCTCTCCACACAGCCGGGGTGACAGGTACTGTATCCCAGAGCACGGGCTCGCTCCTCGCCTCCAATGACCTCCACTGCCTTAATGGTCCTCTGATGGAGGGAGGGGGTGAGCCCTCTCGGTCCGTCGACTCCTACACTCGGAGGACGTCCCATGTTTCACCCGGTCCCTGTGGAGGCTCCGGAGTAGTCTCCTGCGCTCGTCGCAAGGCCTGGGCTCCTTTCTCTTGCTTGTCTGGCGAGATCCGCTACTTCCTTATGCGTTACGGAATCCGCTGCAAGCCGTGGTTATGCTCCAGAGGCAGCCTCCTGACGCCCCCAAATGTACATTATAATCTCACACTTGTTGCCGGGGGGAATGCCACAATCGCAGATCTGACGGTGTGTGGCGGAGCTTCTTCCCTATGCGGCCATCTTGGTCCACCCCCCTGGTGGTCTCCCTTCAAACTTTTCTTTATTGTTAAGTCACCAGAAACCTTGGCCGTCCTCATTTCAAAGGTGCTTGGAGCTATTCTATAAACAAAAATGTAAAAAGGGTGTTTTGCACTGATGTCTGTTACAAAAAAGAAAGTCCTCCCTCCGGAATCCTATGCTACCTGCGTTCTGACTCTACAACTTAGAAAAGAATCAATTAAAACTCAACAAAAAGACTGTTGGGATTAGGCCCTAAACAAGTGGCTAGTGGTCACATTCAGACCCCCAGCATTGCATGTCCTTTTGGATAGATGATCCTCGCCCCTGTGTAAAGGCTGAGCCAGGAGCTTGACGGAGTTTCCCACCTTTTCTGTACTGTTTTGTTCAAGTCACTCAGATAAATGTCTCTTTCGCGTTTTCTTGGGGCCTGATTTTTCTCACACGTTGTCTCTGACCCTAACTTGCAGTTTTGTTTCTTTTACCCCTCCTCGGGATCCCGGGTATCTCACCCCGTCTTGGGGTTTCGTCTCTTTTTCCCTACCCTGGGGTCTCAGGTTTCTCACCCCACCTTGCGGTTTTGTTGACAGGTCCTCCCCTCTCCCGATCCCCTAGAGCCACCCGAGACCTCTGTTCGCGGGTCAGTGCTCGCTGAGAGTGTCTGGGAGTACTGCTGTTGCAGTATTTCCTCATTGGTCCATTCCAAGCTTCACATACAGGACAAAGCTTGTCTTTTTCTCCATCAGGCCCCCAGTGGGGCCCTGGGATTGCTAGATCTCCAGCGACCGTGGACCCACGCAGTTATTTTTTGTTGTTGTGCCTTTCTGGCTCCTGCAACGGCAGGTTTATCTGTGTTCCACAGACTTAGCCACGGCTCTCCTTGCCACACCTGGCATAAGCCCCATGTCATCTGGCCACACTTCCCAGAAGGATGCTCCAACCCTTCTTGAGTTTCGCCGGCTTCCCGCTCCCTCTTCAATGCGGATTGCTTGTTTATCTCTCTCTGTGAAAGGGGGTGGATTGCTCCAACCTCTTCTCACTCCAGGTGAGTGCACTTCACATGGAGGGTCAGAAACCACACCAGCCTGTCCAAAAGGAAGTTTCAAGTTGCCACACAAATTCAAACCAATGTGGCTAATAAAAGTATTGGAACTTTGAGAATAGGGAGAATCAATGATATCCCTAACAGTGAGTCTCCTATTACAAGAGAGGGGGGGTCACCCCAATGGGATCCTACTTGCCCTCACCCCTAGAGGAGGTTAAGCTTCACAGGCTCACCACCCTTGTCTCAAAGGGGGTGGCTCCTTCTTGGGAAGAGTGGACAAACACCCTGGATTCATCACATACCCCACTGTTGACTTTGAGTCTTACTCTAGCCAACCGAGTGGATAGCGGATGAAAGTCTACATTATCTTGTTCCTTGCCCTTGCGATGTTCTACTTTAAAGCAGAAAAGTGGAGATCTAAAATCCACCTCTTCACTCTGGCGTTAGTCTTTTCTCAAATGTATCCACGTCTTGGGTGAATGATCGGTATGAGGCGGAATTTGCTCCCTGTTTAGTAGTACTTTAAGCTGGCAACAGCCCACTTATAGCCAGACCCTCTAGTTCCCAGGAGTACAATTTCCGGGTGGTGTATAAGAACTGGTGTTCTTAGTCTTCACGCAACTGAGATGAGACATTTTCTAACCCCAGTTTAGACCATACGTCTGGAGACTGAATTCTTTGTTAAAGTCGGGCATCTTTTTAAAACATTTTTATTAAGTGAGTTTGGTCAGCATTTGACCTTTTACATTGTACAAGTGCATCATTGAGCCAAAGTTCATTTGAATCAATAAATCAGCTGCTTACTTGGGCATCCACAGAGTTTCAACTACACTTGTATGAATATTTTACTGTTACTATTTACTTTGGCCATGGTATCTTACTAAATAAGATTTCAGTAAAGTGTTAGCCCTTTAACATCCCCAATCGTTTTTCCACCTGTAACCAAATGTGGTATGCAGCAGCAGTCACTATCAGAGATTTAACCCCGTAGAGTGTACTTCAGAACTCGTCAGATGTATAGTCAGAAAATGTATTATAACCCTTTTCATGTAGCTTAGAAAACATAATACATCGGGTGAGAGGATGCCTTGAGGATTCAACAGCTTGATCACAGAAGTGGCATAGTCTCTCATGCCTCTTAAGCCCTAACCAGGACCAGTGTTTTCAAAAACCGGAAGAACTTCTAGGAGCAAGAATAGAATAAAACTTATCAGACGAGGGTTGTATGTTTTGGTCAAATAATTATATGAGGTATTGATGTTTAGCCCCAGGGTAGAATATACAGCATATTTACTCTTTTTTTAACCAGATGTTCAATGGATTGTAGATTGTAGATCATGATCCTTCGATTTCCTCTCAAAATCAGACGCATACAGTACCTCAATTGACTCTGGCAATATATTCATGCCAATATTCACACAATGGTTTAGGGCCAAATTCTGCGTATCCTGGAGCCAGGTACTGCACGAGTGACTTTGTGCATGACTCATGGTTAAACCTAGGAGTCTTCCTTTCTCTGTGTCACTTAAACAGATAGATGACCGGTTTGCACACTGCCAACCTCCATAATATGTTTAAAGAGGGCAAACCAAGTTCTAGACGGATCACTTCTACTGGAATTACATCTGGTAAGCCCAAGAGAGATATTAATAGTTTACCCTCAATTTTTTAAGCCAGCATACCAAGCCCAGTGGTAGCGTTTCAAGTGCATAGAGAATCCCTGGCACTAACGAGGTTCTCTATGCTGTAAGTTTGGCCTCGAAGGATCTTCCTCCTTGCTTGTCAATGACATGTTTTAATGTCAACCATTTTGTCCAGGCTGTGGAGGGGATCGCACTAGCATGGCATGAAATATTGCATCTAGAAGATATATGCATGGCTAGATATCTGTAGACCTCAACTTCTTCCAGCTTTGAGCCACCCAGGTGCCAGACAAAACTCCTCCCCTGATGAGCCCCTTTACCAATAGACATGATCTAAGTCTTTCCAATATTTATACAGTGCCGTTAAGATCTGCATATTCTTTCAGGGCGTTAAGTGAGCGTTGAAGACACATTGGTGTGCAATCAACTATTACGGTATCATCTGCGTAGGTGATACAGTGGATCTTCTTGTCACCATAACTAGAAGGGTAGTTATGAGCAGCTTTTAATGCAAGTACAAACTCTGGCACATAGAGGTTATAAAGCAGCGGTGCGAATACACACCCCTGCTTTAAGTCTACATTAGTACCAAAAAGCTTCTGAGAGTACTCCTACTTGGGATAACCTCACCCGTGCCGTAGTGTCGCTGTGCAACAACTAAAGTACAAGAGAGAAGAATCCAAGCCGCAGGCGCTTAGCTTGTTCTACAGTCTTCCTCTAGCAACAGAGTCAAAGGCTGAACTGTAGTCACAAAACACATATAGAGATTGGATCCCGGATTTCGTAAGGTATCAGAAATAAGAGTTAGGAGCACCCAGATAGAATGGATCGTGCTGTTGCCCTTTCGGAAGCCAGTCTGTGTAAAATTTAAGATGGCATTTGTCTCGGCACAAATTGCAAGCAGCTCCTGCAGGAGACGTGAGAATACCTTCGAACTGCTGTCCATCATGGCCAGTAGTCTATAGTTGTTTGGTTCCGATTGGGCCCCTTCTTCTAGACCGGGAACAATGTTGACTCCAGCCAAATAGGGGGAAGACTGCCAGCCTCACAGACATGTAAGAACAAAGTCCTCTGCAATTCGGCCCAGTGCTGGGGATCATTCTTGAATACCGCGTTACAATGCCCATCAGGTTCAATTGCCCTTGATGATTTGCACTTCATTATGACTGAGATAATATCGGCCTCCTAAGCAGAGTGCCATGCCAGTGATCCAGTCATTGAGACGCATGTAGCATTAGTATGTAAAATTGCTTTTACCCAATTTGTCTTGGCAATATATGCGGCCCAAGTAATCTCAGTAATGCCACATATCACCAAGTTAGATTTGACCGATCTGAAAGTGCGAAGTAGGAACCAGAATTTCTGGGTATTACTTGTTCTGAGCATCCTGTCAATAAAGTGCCACTTATGTGAATTTTGGTTATATTTGTGTGCACATAACCAGCACTTCCTATTTATTGTACGAAGGATACCATTTAACTCTTTCTTCCTCTTGGCTATGTGCCAATCATAGAGAGGCCCTTGCCTAGCTAGTTGCTTTCTCATGCAAACCTGTTGTTTTACACATGCACAGGTATCTATCTAGCACATTTTTCAAATCCCAATCATTTTGCCTCAGTAAATTTTCGTTTGTCGCAATGCTAGTTCTGAAATTTGTAATGAACCGGTTTATGTTATACAGTGTCTATTGGAGTCTGTTTCCCTGTAGATGTCCTGTAGGGTTTACACTCAAACCTTTCCTTTCCTAATTTTTAATTACTTTACATTTTTTAGTAAGAGCCACATGATCACTCACTACTATGGGGCTTGCAACAAGTTCAAGAGAGAACATTAGGATCACAGAATTAATGACAATAAAGTCTATACAGCTGCTATAAGTTCTGTTTGTCCATGTCACCATCGGTTCCAAGGTTTGGCACATAACCATCTGTAGATTGATTTCCAATAGTGCCTCTAGCCAAGCCTGCCCTTTTAACAAGGCAGTCGATCTTTTTCCAGGCCGTGAGGCTGTCAAAGACGGGTATGAGCAATCAACATTAAAATCCCCAGATAGTATAACTCCCGCTCGCGGGGGAGTTTTGCACCAGGACCGCAGTGTCTCTGGGACTGTTGTCCTGAGGCTCTTGGTAAAATCATCACCCTGAGGGTCATACGATGTAAGGACCAGCAAGAGATCAGATCCCAACTGGGTTTTAGAGACTATGGCACCCAGGAGATTTTTGTGGGGAGCGTTTAGGCGGAGCTCTGCCAGGTCATACCCTGACATTGCTCCAATGCAGAGTCCTGCTTTTGGGCGACCCTTAGGAACCGGTGCTTCTAGATTATGTATCGTGCTGTAGCCATCTAAATCGAAAGGAGAGGTCAGCCACGCTTCCTGCAATGTAAACACCTGTGTGCCAGTTATTTGAGACAAGCCATTCTGGTTACAGAGAAATAAGTTAAACCCTCTTGTGTTCCAAGAAACCACATTAAAAATTGTCATACACTGCAAGGAAGGAATTCAACGAGGACCATACACTTGGACCAGCTGCCCTCAATGTTAGGGGTATTTGCCCTGTAACACTCATGATCACTTTCTTTGCGCTGAACAACAGGCGCACTTGAGCCGTTTTGCCCCGAGACTGATTCATCTGCATAACAGGGCAAAAAAAGTTAGCTCAAAGCCCAAAGTCTCTAAAGCTTGGTTATGTTGGCAAATTCGCTCTACCACAATAGGGGAGACGAAAGATGCCATCACCCAGTTCGAACTGCTGGTCAATCGAGGCAGTTCTAGCAAGGCAATATCTTTAGAAGTTACCGTGCAGCGGTCTGGGATCCTATGTAATAGTTCAAGTAACCAACCTCTATTGAGGAATGGACTCCTAGTAATAGGGAAGACTTCAACCAGCTTAATATATCTTATGTCCGCATACCAAACAGAGTCAGAGGAGGGAGGAATGTTTTGACATATAGTTTAAGAGCATCAACATATGTAGACCTAGCTTCAGCTGTATTTACAGTTTCTACTGTGGTACATACGTTTCCCAACTCCACAGAAGGAGAAGAGCTAAGAGCGTCAGTAGCTGTCTCTCGAGTCGTCATTTGTTTCTTGTGTTGCACATTTAAAGTAGATGACAAATGAGATGTAGTTACTAAAGGTCTTCCTGGGGAGGTAGCTGCAGATACAAGTTCCGGAAGACTATTCCTCAAAATAAAGGAAAGGAATAAGTGGGCACCACTTTGTATGATGATTCTTGAAATGAAGTAACAAAGTAAACAGAAGAATAAAGCTTCTCAAAAAATACTTTTAGGGAGCTGGCTGTGAAGAGTCTGGAGACACCATGACTCGAAAAGTAACAGTGAAGGAAAAGACTAAGTATGGCCAACTTAGTCACACAGCCGCTCTCCGTTATACCCAAAACAACGGGTTATGAAGTTAAAAAGACTTTCTTCAAAATATTCCTGTATATAGGTAAACATGCTTGTATCCAATTTCAAAAATGATAGTCAAAAAGAATCCAAGTCAGAAATAAATTCAATAATAATTTATCAAAAAGATCATTGATAAGGGCACAACACTAATGGAATCTTAGTGAGGCTGCAGCTACACATCACGTTAGGTATGGACTTAATATGCCAATGCATTTCGGAGTATACAAACTCCTTCATCAGGGCAAGTCTGTATTGAAATAATGTGAACACACAACATCAAAACACATGCATAAATCAATAAAGAAAATTTAGACACATACCAGAATGTAGAATGTTCATATGAGCGTTGGAATATATGTTTGGAAATAAACAACAAAATAAATGCAGTAAGGAACAAGTAAATCAACAACATGATAAGGCTAAAGGAGTGAAAAACAAATAACAAATGGTACCTCTATACCGGTGTGTAGCCAGTGTAGCTTTTTTTAGGAGTGTCAGGCTGTCAGTAACACCCGTGGTCCAATAAAGGACAGCGGTCACAACGGCTTTCTAAAAGCATGAAAGTTAGAGTAATCGGAGGGCTACATGTGTTTAAGTGAAGCAGTTTATCTATTACAATCTAAAATGCAAAGATACCTGTAAACGCAGCACGGCCGTGAGACCCGTCTGAACGCTGCAGTGCATCGCCGTATTGTGTTGTTGATAGGAAACGGGTTATTTACATAACTACGTGACCGCATCGCGTCTATAAGACGGCGCGATGCGTGTGACTTTCAAATAGCTATGCTATCTCGATTTGTACGTCCCCAAGGTGTAAACTAAGTAATTATATAGTCTAATGGTGGTCAAGTGCTAATTCTAGGGTGCATAATGTCTAAAATAAAATTATAGAATCAGCATAGAAATGAAAAAAATACTCTGTGAAAACAGCTATGTTGTTTACATACAAAATGGCAAATATAAACAGAATCAACAAAAATAAATAAAATCTGCCACTAATGGTGGCATTGAAAACAATGCAACCTTGGGTCCCAGACTGGACATCCGGGAGGCACGGGAGCAAAGTGTATACATCTATGTAAATATGAATCAACCAATTTAGCAGATTTAGAGCGACATGAAAATTTCTCAATTAGGGAAACAAACATAAATATTATATGTCACCTGGAAACCCAGGCATCAAATACAGAAAAAAACAACTTCTAAAGCAGATGAAATAGCACAAGACAGTGGAATACTGCATTACGTAAAGCATGATGTCCATGTACAACAAATCTGAGGTTCAAGGGAAAGTCTATAGAGTATACTGAACCTTCAATATTGGTTGCCACATATTTCATGTCGCTCTAAATTTACAGGCGTTTACAGGTATCTTTGCATTTTAGATTGTAATAGATAAACTGCTTCACTTAAACACATGTAGCCCTCTGATTACTCTAACTTTCATGCTTTTAGAAAGCCGTTGTGACCGCTGTCCTTTATTGGACCACGGGTGTTACTGACAGCCTGACACTCCTAAAAAAAGCTACACTGGCTACACACCGGTATAGAGGTACCATTTGTTATTTGTTTTTCACTCCTTTAGCCTTATTATGTTGTTGATTTACTTGTTCCTTACTGCATTTATTTTGTTGTTTATGTCCAAACATATATTCCAACGCTCATATGAACATTCTACATTCTGGTATGTGTTTAAATTTTCTTTACTGATTTATGCATTTGTTTTTATGTTGTGTGTTCACATTATTTCAATACAGACTTGCCCTGATGAAGGAGTTTGTATACTCCGAAATGCATTGGCAAGTCCATACCTAACATGTGATGTGTAGCTGCAGCCTCACTAAGATTCCATTAGTGTTGTGCTCTTATCAATGATCTTTTTGATAAATTATTATTGAATTTATTTCTGACTTGGATTCTTTTTGACTATCATTTTTGAAATTGGATACAAGCACGTTTACCTATATACAGGAATATTTTGAAGAAAGTCTTTTTAACTTCATAACCCGTTGTTTTGGGTATAACAGAGAGCGGCTGTGTGACTAAGTTGGCCATACTTAGTCTTTTCCTTCACTATTCCTCAAAATAACCTATTTGTCCAATGGACCCTGCAAGATGACCCGTCTTACTTCCCCATTTCCAATGTCATTCATGACCATATAAGGCCCTGTCATAGTGGGTACAGAACAGGCCTTAGCACTTAGCACGTTTCGGATTTTGTGACGGCAGGCCATTTTCCTGCTGCGTCTTCTGTTTCTTAGTTTTCAGACTGTTTTTGTACGTTTTCTTTTTGGTTAACATACATCTCATAGATTTTGGTGATGGCGGGGTGTTTAGCATAGTCTGTTCTATACTTAATGCCATCAAGGCTTTCTCCTCAGACTCAGCCGTCACTCTAACAATGCCTGTTTGTGCAACTTTGTGTTCTGATGGGGATGGGGGGGCTGGGAGAGGGACTGCGACTTGCTACCAAATAATGTTTTCCCGGGGGCAATGTATAGCCAGTGCCTCAGAGCCGGCATAGACATTTTCAGATGTCAGGCATCTGTGGCAAGTCAGAAGAAGGATGTGGACTCTGATAAGTCATTTCACTGTAGTCTTTATTAAAGAAAAGGAAAATGTCTACCTCTCCCTATGCTATAAGGTGCCCATCCCTACCAAAACTACACATCTTAAGGACAAGTTCTGCACATAGGGCTTTCTTTATGGCGTCTATACTATTTTGGTCCCCCAGAGTCCAGAAAAGTTTGTTTGGTTGAGCATTTTTAAGCTGGTTACATTTGAAGCTATAGTGGAGACATTTGGGATGAACCTCCGGTGATATCCAGCCAACCCTAGAAAAACTCTCAAGTTCCTGCTTGGTTTTTGTGGGAGAGTTAAGGCTCCTGCCTTCACCTTTTGAGATTGGGGTTGAGCCAAACCATTCACTACAAAGTATTCCAGGTTTTTTCCTGCAATTTGGGCTAGGTGACATTTTTTAGGAATGGCAGTGACCTGTTTTTCTTAATGCCCTAGTGACATCTGTGAAGGCATCATGATGTAAGACACAGACAACAGATTCCCGTTTTCTAAAATCAGAAGGTTATTTCTTGAATGTCAGGATGGAGTAAGGCCTAACTTGCCCTAAACTAATGTGGGATTTCCCTACCTAAAGAAACTAAGGATAGTCTGTGTCATAAAGTTCAATTTAAAAGTCTGTGTGTGTCCAAAACCTATACTTGCCCTCACAGCTAAAGACATACAATGTGTAGGGATGTTCAAAGTAAAGTTCTGAACTTCTTCCAGCTCCTGGCGTACTCTCAGCTCCCCTTCCCCAAGTTCTAAAGAGTTACACTTTGTAACATTTAAGGCTTTTCAACACTTCACTTGACTATCCTTTTCTTTTAGGCACGTAAACACTTTTTAGGCAAAACAGCATCAACCTCTTGACTTTCCTTGGTTCACTCGAAATAGGGGTTACTCGGTCTAGGCGCAGTTGTCGGACCACACGGTCAACCCATCTCAGGTCACACTACCAATAACCCATGGCACTTTGTAAAGTTCATTACTTGTCATTGGATTTCCTTGCCAACACAGGTTTCCTTTCTGTATCTGTGTCATAAGTCCATATGCACTTCTGTTTAACTTTGACAGTCTTTTGACTCTGCCAACATGTGACTTTCACACACTTCACTTCGTTGTATTTCTCCTTGTTACCACCTTGCTTTCCCACTTTCCAATAGTGCTTATTGTTTGCTTTTCGCTTGGTTCACAAGCTCTCATTACTGGTTTTCACTTGGCTTGTACTGTAACATTGTTCATAAATGCTTTTCCTTCAAATTCACTTCGTTCGTAAATGCACATCACTTTCTTTTCATTCGTGCAGTATTTTCATATCTTTTTCATAATTTTTCCTCAGTTCAGTATTCAATAACTCATTAAATACTTTGCAGCGTATCGGGCTAGAAGACTAGATAGTTCATGGGGGGCCTTTCCGCTCAAGGATTTTGTACAGGCTATGCCACTTTGAAATCACCTTAGTTTCCGAAGTGAGTAATGAGACTAGTGCCTGGTCGCCAAATGCAAAGGATCTAGCTACTGCTTGATGATCATAATTTTCCCTTTGGTGTACCAGGGCCTTGGAGAGGTGGATGTTAATAATCACTCAAATTGCCTTCATATGGGGCTGTAACTTGGCAATGGCTTGAGATGTAGGTTTGGGGAGCTTCCTCTGCTTCTTCCCACATCTCTTTCAGCATACTGAGCTCATCCCTCGGTTCCCTGCCATATAATAATTTAAAGTGGGAGAGTGACATGTGTTTCATATGGCTAAAATGGCTTGTGGTATCTTTGCATTCCAATTCTTCCCATCTATGTTCACTATTTTTTTTAGGATCCGCTTAAGAGTCTGATTAAAGCGTTACACTAGGCCATCAGTTTGGGGATGGTACACAGATGCTCCTTTGGGTTGAGCCTTTCCGGCTCCTGGACCGGTTGGTTTTTCTGTGTTCTGCGGGCTAAGCGGGGGCACTCTTTGCCATGCCTGGCATGCACACCTTTCTTGGTTTACTCAGGCTTCTTGCCCATGTTCAATGCGGATTGCTTTTTTATCTCTCTACAAGTCGGTGGGTCGCTCAAGCCTCTTCTCGCTCCAAGTGAGTCCCTTTCACACACAGGCGCAGAAAACACACCAGCAAGTCCTAAAGGAAATTTCAAGTCATTACACAAATTCAAACCTAAGTAGCCAACACAAGTAGTAGGACTTTGAGCTTAGGGAGAATCGATTATATCACTATCGGGGAATCTCCAATCCCCGGAGAGGGGTGTTAGGCAGAATCCTGTGCAGTGCCCTTAGGGACCACTACACACAATTAAGACTACAAGTGGCAATACAAGTTTTACCTTTGGTACAAGCCTGTACTACTATGTTAAAGTGGTAGCAGTAGTGGAGCAGCCAGGCTTATCTCAAGAGTATATGAGCAGTAGCAAAGATTACACAAATGGACCACAATTACTGTGACTAAAGCAAACACTGACTCAAGGTTTCAGGTAGAAAAATATAAGTACAATTATTTTTAAACCATTTGTTACAAACACAACACTTCTATTAATTCAAAACCACATGTAAAATATACTACAACCAACCAATTCACTTGGCACACTCTAACTCAAGGTAAATCTCCTGTGTTTTAACGAACCGGTGTTGTGAAACAAAAGACGTTACCGGGAATACACTTGCGATCACTTTTTGACAGTTCGGTCTTACTAACGAAACGCATATCCGCTGCAAGAATAGTTACCGGGGCAAAAACACACTTAGCACCTGGGTTAACCAGAGAGAGTTGGGGGCAAAAATCATAGGCAATACTTTGTCAATGCAGACAGAATCAGAGAACACTCAGACAGAAATTCAAGAGTCAATAGGCCGGAGCCAGTGTGAAGTGGAACCGGGTTGCTGTTGTCGAGGATCACACAGTCTGATGGTTCGAGATTCAACGTTGCCGGGAGTACTTACATATTGTCAACAGAGGAAGCAAAAGTTATAAGTAGGAGGGAAGACAAGGGCAAGCCTTGGAGATGAAGAAATGGGATTCACCCTAATTCCTCAAGCAGAACACAGTACCTTATTCAATGGAGAGGCTGGTACCCTGGCAGTTGTTCCTGTTGGTTTCCTGCAGACCCACGGTTCCTGGAGCTTCGATGTGAAGGAGGATGTCTGGAGGGGTCTGCACCACACGGGGATGAAGCCAGCAGCAGCGACGATAAATAAAAGGTGCGCTCCTTAAAAACAGGAGAGGCTCTTCAGATGGCTATCCGGACCACTACAGCAGTGTGCAGCGATTTCGACCAAGAAGAGGATCCTCTGGCTGTGAAAGATGTGCTGGTTATCCCCACCAAGCTCAAGGGAAGAAGACTCCGGACTGGATCTTCTCTGGCCGTCGAAGGGTAGATAGCTCAGGACTGCAGCAGGGCTTCACCGGGACGGGGTAGTTGCAGCAGCCGTCTTCTTCTCCGCTTCTCTTCGGTTCCTTTTAGTTCCAGTGGCGACTCTGACTTCTAGCCCAAGAGACCTGCCTTTTATGCGAAAATCCCCCATTCACACAGACTGGCTGTCAATCACGCAGCAGGGGGGTTGTCCAGCCCGGACAACCACCTCAGCCAATCATGGCAAAGTGCCACTTGGGTTTCCTAGGATAACCTGCGCGGGGGTGACTACACCCCTCCCTCACATTCAGCCCACCTAGACACCCAGGCGCCTGGAGGAGGACTTCTGAGCAGAAGCCCGCCAAAAGACAGTGAACAAAGAAGGCAAACCTGGTTTGCCGAACAAAGTAAAACACAAGAAGGACTTTAACAAAAAGAAATGGCGAATAAACCCGACCGGAGCCAAAAGAAAAAGTATTTGGTCTAGCGGGTTTAAGTTTGAGGCTAATATAATACCCTAAAACAATACCACGTTTATATAGTGTCATCGCGGTCGAAAAGTTAGAGTAGATACCACTGCCACCAGCCAAGTCTAAATGTTAAAAGAGTGAAACAATGCTCTAGGAGGTACAGATAAAAAGGTATACGGAGTAACCCTGTCCAGTACTCCATGGAAGATGGGGTGTACTGGATCTGTGGTTAAATGACTAAGTAAAGTTAATGGCAACTTTACCCTTTTCTGGGGGACTGTAGTCAGCCGCAGAAATGGAGTTGGTGGGAAGTCTAAAAGACAACCCTGTGTCACTGCACTGAAGGTGCTGTGTAACACACAAAAGAAGGGGGCTACTGAAGTGGTGTATTCCAGAGTCCACAATCGCAAAAACAGGTAAAAGACACATGGCAAAACATGGGTAAGAGTGGGGGAAAAGCTCACACTCTTACCAAGTGAATAAAAATAAACTCCAGAAGCCCAGCAATGCTGCGGGGGGACTCACTAGGTGAGGGAAATTAGCCATAAATGAGAATTCTCCCTAATAAGGGGTCACCCCCAGTGTGATTCTGCTTGCTGTGTCCTCTAGGGGGGTGTTAAG
This sequence comes from Ambystoma mexicanum, assembly GCF_040938575.1. Taxonomy (NCBI): domain Eukaryota; kingdom Metazoa; phylum Chordata; class Amphibia; order Caudata; family Ambystomatidae; genus Ambystoma; species Ambystoma mexicanum. Next base: position 422,297,741 of record NC_090933.1, on the reverse strand, counting down.
CTTCACGGGCTCAGCTCCCTAACCCCCAGAGGGGACAAATTGCCTGGATTCGTCACACCAGTAATGTGCCTGAAAGTCTTGGCCCATTGTACAAGAGTCTTGGCGGCTACATCTGCCTTGAGAGGGGTGCCTTGTTTGTGGACATTTGTTAGGCAGCTGCACGGACTTCTCTGCACATGTTTAAGCATTATGTCCTGGATTCTTTGCCAGGTCAGGAGGCCTGCTTGATTGAACGGTTTTGAAGAGTGTTCTGGTTTAGGTGATTGTTCCTTGCCCTCCTCCCTCCTACAGGTTCTGTACTGCTTTGTGAGTCTTTCTAAGATGAGTAATCTTTGGAAGAATTGAATTCATTAGAACATACTTGTCATTGGCAATTTTCTTTCCAATTGATTATTCTTTCCTTCACAGATTCCTTATCACCTGCCCAAATTACTCCTGATACAATGTCTCGCAACCTCTTGATGTTCCGTGGCTCCACGGCTGCTGAGTGAGCAGTAAACTGCATTGAACTGAGGTCATGAGATATACCCAGCTCCATATATAAACCACCCATTGTGTCACATCTGGAAACGTGGGCACCAGCAGAGCTATAGGGCGCCCCTTGGTGGCGTAAAACTTTTCCAGGGCAATACTTATGCTGCAGAACACCCATAGACAAAAAGGCACTAGGCGTCGGAATAAGGAGCGGCTCTTGCCGACTCTCTACACCTTAGCATAAATCTTTGCACACAGATGGATGAGGAATGTGTAGGTGGAAGGGGCAAGTAATTTGTTTTCCTTTGCTAGAAATCTTCCAGGCTTCTGCTAACATACTTTAACAAAGCATGTCTGCCTGGATAGCAGGCAAGGGAAGAGATCAGTTTTGGTCTGTCTGTCTAAGAAGTACCAGCTCCTTATAACCTATTCTCCTGCATCCTCTACATTATGTTGCTTTGGGAGTTTTTCAAAAGATGTTCATTCGGTGGGAGGAAGGTATCCATTACAAGAATAAACTCCTTTGGTGTAATGCTCTTTCTAATGGAAACAATCTACCTCCTACTCCCAGTCAGTCTTCCGCTCTTTCTCTTTTTAATGTGATTATGCACATAGCACATTTCTAAGGGATACCTTCCTTCACAGATTTGTCATCCTTGAAATAGCTGTGTGTAGAGTGAAGCCAGAAACTCTTTAAAGAGCAACCAGGCGCACCTGGATTTAATGTATCTGGTATAGACTTTTAGCCACGTGTTCGCTCATACCGATTTTCTGTTTTTTCATGCAACACAGAAGCTTTTCTGGAACTTTATCAGGATATAAACCGAATTCAACATAAAAATATAGTTTTAAAGTTTTTATTGAAGTTTTCACAACAGAAACAATATATTATCTCAACAAAACCCCACAATAGTGTCTCCTTCCAATCTCCCCTACTGCCCCCCGCCCAAAACCAAGTCACTTTGTGACGACAAAAAAGAGCAAAAGACATCAAAATGGGGATCATAACACCAGGAAACTTATTGGATTGGCTTTCTAAGGTGTAGTACATATCCAGACCCAAACTAATTTGGTCAATTCTGCCAGTATCTACTGTGCAGTTAGCGGACCTCCATCCCCCTCCTACACTATTTCATACAGGGGGTGATATATCACTCAGCATAGCTGTAATTTAAAGAGCCTACCTGCCCTTCTCCCATATTCATCGCATCCACCTAACCGCAGGCGGTTCAGTCTCCTGTTTTCCCTGGGCATCTTCACTGGAATCATCTCCAGTTATATCAAGTTTCCATTTTCTAATCAACGGGCCGCTTTCTTCCTCATACGACCCCATTTGATCATTGACAATGGTTGAATGTTTACCATTATTAACATGTCCGAAAAGTTTGCTCCCACTTCTCCCTCCTTGGGATATTCAGAGGTGTCCATTTCAGTGGATTGCCTTTCTCCCACAGATTCCTCATCAGATAGATATCCCCTTCCAGCTTCAACTGCTTGGGAAAAAAACTTTGACAGGGGGCGTAGTGGACCTCGACTCGGCAGTCGATCCGTCTTGACTCAGTGCTCGATCGTCGGCTCCAGATGTGATGTCAGGCGTTGTGTATATATACTGTGTCACTGCACCCTGTCCCTCAGTTCCTTATTTCCGGGCACTCGGCATGCTGCTCATGAGGAGCACTAACCATCTTCGATCTCTCGATTTCACTCGACATTTTTGACACATTTTCTGTAATCGCAAGTTACCATGTCCGCACCCCAGATCAAAGGTTTCAAGCGCTGCTCTGTTTGCGGCTCCAAAATGTCGGTGAACGACCCACATGATATATGTGTGTGGTGCCTCGGGATGGGTCACGATACTGAGGGTTGCTCATCTTGCGGCAAGATTAATCCAAAGTCCTTGCGGGAGTGGGCGGCTAAACTTGCAGTGGGCCGACCGGCGCAGTCAACCGTTCAGTCATCAGAGGCCGAAACAGCAGGCCGCACTCCTGAGAAGGAGGATAGGCACTGGCGCAATGCCAAGAACAGATCCCACTTTGAGTCTCTCGTCCCATCTGTCGTGCGGCCACATGGTCGTACTTACACATGTTTTTTAGGCACTATTGTCTGGATGTTGCCCACAGGAATGATGCACGTTTTGGTACGGAAGTTCTGCAAAATCTGCTACTTTAGCACTTTCAGCGCAACTCTGTGGTCCTAACTGCTTGGCGAGTCTTATCAGATGAGGAATCTGCTGGAGAAAACCAATCCATTGAAGGAGAAATTACTTATCGTAATGTTCTTTCTATGGATTCTTCTCCCGCAGATTGCTCGTCACCCCTCCCATCCATCCCTGCTCAGAAAGTTCTTTCGGCTTGGCGCCTCTGTCTAAGCAAAGGGACACCTGGTGATGGCTCTGAGGTGACCGCTTCTATCTGGCTAGTCTCTTGTTTTTCACACAAAAAAAACCTTTCAATTATTCCAATTCTGCTGGGACTTCCTGTTAGGATGTTTCCCATTTTTACATTTTTTATAGGCTGGTTAGCCTTGCCTCCCATCGTTTTCCTCTGCAGCTTTCAAGCACGGGGAAAAAGGGAGAAACTGAGGTAGGGGGCGCAGAGAAGTGTTATATATATGACGCCTGACGTCACGTCCACAGATGACGACCGAGCAAGGCGGATTGACGATTGATGGCCAAGTCGAGGTCCACTACGCCCCTGTCAAAAAGGTTTCCAAGCAGCAGAGCTGGATGAGGATATCTATCAGATAAGGAATCTGCGGGAGAAGAATCCATAGAAAGAACATTACAGTAAGTAATTTCTCCTTCTGTGTGTATCTAGCATGCACATCTGCCTCCTAACATACACACAGAGTTTGAAACTTGAGGCTATCAGAGAGTTGGGCATGTTGCAGTTAGAAAACGTTTTGCTAACAAGTGGTGTCCCAGAAGCAGACTGAGTGAAAAGAAAAAGAAATTGAGGTCATGGGGTGCAGCGGCTCCATATACTCTGGACCCAATGTCGTGTCCAGGGTGGGGTGTGCAACGGTGCTGAGAGGAGCTGACTGGAGACACGCTGTGCCCTTAGTGGCAAACAAAGTTTTGCGAACAGGTGGCGCTGGAGATAGAATAGCAAAGATGATGAAGATGGAACCGATTAGACACCTGTTTAATCTACAAAAGATACGAATGGGGGGGTGGTCCTTACATTTCTTATTCTCAGTTTCACTACGAAGGGGCTGAGTATCGATAATGTAGTCCTGCACATTGTTTGCTTTGTGTGAATCTGAGATAAATGGTTTTAAACTGTTTACTCCATTGATGTTTGCAACCTAAAATGTGTAGATGTGAAATGACTTTCATGATCTTGAAAAAGATGTGTTACCTTTTTCTAGAATCGCTCTATGGCATATTATTCTCTTTAGGAACATGTCTCTTCAACCTGGCCCTTATTTCTCCGTTGTGGGACGGCGTTGTGGACATATTTGGGGAACACAGAGACCAATAAATTTGGCTGCAATCTCAGCTATCAGTAATGTAATTTTACGAATATCCATGGGGATGGTACAGGAACCTTTGGTAGCAAAAAATTGAGCTTCATCTTTAAATTTAGTATAGCGCGCGATGACGCGGCCTCGGGCATGGAAACGCCCCACTGAGGCCCCGCTCTCTGGTTCCTCACCCCAGCCCCTTTTTCCGCTTAGATGTTGTCGGACCTGGCAGCCAGTGAGGATACTTTTCCAGCTCTCCGCTTGCTCTCAATTTTTGTTTTTTCATTTTTTTTTTAACTTCCTTTTGGTGATTTGCCTCCCCTGGTTGGCTGCAGGAGGATTCCCGAGAAGTGCCAAATGCGACTGCTCGGCCTTGGACCCCCATGCACTCTGTCTTGTGTGTTTGGGGCCTGACCACCGCTGGGACGCATGTTCGGCTTGCAGCACTCTCGGTCACATGGCATGGAAGAATCGGTTTTTGCGATGGAGGTAGATCTTCCACACTTCTCCTCCACTCCACCTTAAGGACATGGGGGGCCTCATTACAAGTTTGCTGGTACAGTCACAACGGTACTGGTAAGCTTGCCGCTACTGTTGTTACCCTATTGGGCTCAATGGGAATGGGGAAGAATATTTTCCGGCATCCGGGAATGGGCAATTACCGGGTCCGCCAGGGTTGTAATACCCCGGTAATTGCCCATTCCCGGGAGCAGTAAAAATGTGCATGTTCACCGGCAGCCTGCCGGTTTTACCGGCCAGGCTACTGCCGAACTTGTAATGAGGACCATGGTCTCCAAGACCTCTCATCAAGACAAGGTAGGCCCTGTGTTCAGCAGAGCTCCACAGCACGCCAACTCTTTCCCCAGGAATCCCACAGATAAGAGTTCCACGGATACGGGTTCTGGCAGGGCTCTTCTGGACGCTCCGGGGACAGACCTGAGGCCATCCTGGCTATCGACTCCCTAGCTGAGTGGCTCAGGGGCCCTCTTGGGCTTTCCTCGTAAGGGTGATCAAGTTCGCCCTCTTCTTCGACCCCAGAGGGTAAGGGATTGTTGAGTGCCACCTCCAAGAGTCTGTCCTCGGCATGATCCAGGACGGGTACAAGCTATGGTGCAGAGGGTGTCGAGCCTACCAGAGTTATCTCTGAGGTCGACGCTTCTGCTGCGGGTGCAAGACCCAAGCTGTATCCTCCCATGTCTGAGGACTCTTGTAGCTCAGGACCTTCGCGCTCTTCTGCCCAGGGCATGATGTGAGGCTTCGAAATAGCAGAGAGGCACTTGGCTGAGCCTGCCAGGCTGGTGGCCATCTTGGATCCAACTCGGGGCCCGCCCGTGCATTGGCACATCGAATGGGCTTTGCAGGATGATACCAGTCCCCTTCCCTCTAGAAGCAGCAGTGGATTATACAGAACAGGCTTCTGGTCTCCTCAGAGATACATCTACCCTTCGCAGCCTTACGGCTACACGCCCCAGGTGCCTCAGTGCTTTGACCAGGAGCAGAGACCCAGCGTCTCAGAGATCCGGGCCGCTAGGGACCCGACGGCTAGTGAGAACCGATACTTCGAGCGCTAACTCTTCCTCATGCGTTGCCCTCAATTGAAGGGCCTCCTGAGGGATATTGTGAAGAAGGTCATCCCGCAGGCGACGCCTCCCCGTTCCCCTCCTCTGTGGACCCCTCCCATTTCTCCAGCGTTAATGGTTCCCATGCCGGTCCCTCCCCCGGTCCATGCCCTACCCATTGTTCAGACTCCTCCACCTGTACCACCAACACCTCCCTCTCAAAATCCATTGGACCTGTCTTTCACTCTGGATTTAGGGGGGACCCCGTCAGCACTGGTGTCCCAGGGCCCAAACTCCCCTCACTGTGAAAAGGTGGGGGGGGAGACGATGACGTCTATTAGGACAATGATGCCCTGGACGATGAACCCTTGGCATCCCTTAAGGCCTTTCACGACCGCCTTCAGGGCCTGTCAGAGTTCTTGGGGGTCCCTCTGCTCGAGGAAACCCCCAGGAGTTGGGAGTGCTTGCAGAAGTTTTGGGCAAATGCACCACACTCCGGTCTGGCATCCATCTCCAGAGGGAGGTCCTGTAGGTGGCGTGAAAGGTCTGGAAGAAGCCCAGGACCAACGTCCAGATAAAGAAGAAGCTGGACAGCAGGTTCAGGCTGACGGACAGGGAGCCAATCCTCCTGGCCTCCCATCCGCAGCCACATTCTTTAGTGGTGGCTGCAGCCTCCTTAAATTCTAGACCATTGTCGTCTTCGTCTTCCTCCACGGGGGCCACCTCCAGTTCTCTTTCTAAGGAGGACATGGTTCTTGCCTCTTTCGGAAAGCACTGTTATTCCATCTTAGGACTGCATCTGCGGCAAGCCAATGCAGATGCCTTCTTGGCTGCGGCTAACAAGAAGCTGTGGCGGAAACTAGGGGAATTTCTCCTTCAAGGCCCCTTGCGCAGATGCCCGGACCGTTGCACAGGACCTCATGGAGTCTACGGTCTCCCACATCGACACAGCCAGCAGAGGGCTGTGCCTTGGTGTCGAGATGAGGACGGCATGGATGCACGCCTCTAAGTTTTCATCTGACGTGCAGGAGCGGATCCTGGACCACGTTTTCGAGGCCGTGGACATTTTTCATGGTATCCAGTCATTGTTCGAATACAAAGCATTGAATGCCAAAAGCATTGAAATAAATGCATCAGAAAAAAAAACATCTAATGCATTTTTTCCAAAGGTAATGGTTTTATTTTAATTATAATGGGTTTTAAGGGGTAAAAAACAGGAATTGGGGGGACCTCCCCATTAAAATAAAATGCATTAGATGCTTTTTTTTCGTTGTTTTTGTAGATGCTAAGGCATTCGATGCTTTGGCATTCGATGCAATCACTATAAACCTTTTTAATTCGTCAACCAATGACAAGTTGACAAAAAAGAAAACCTCCACTCAAACCGCCAAGTCTCTGGCCATACTGACAAAACCCGCACAAAAGTCCTTCCCCCAATCCCAGGGCAGGACTTAGTTCAAAGCCTGTGCTTTCTCTGGCTTCAAGGCGTTTCGGACCACGGTACACAGAGGCCTGACCGGTAGCACAGCGGCAACAGGAGGAAGCAACAGAAGACTTTGCACAGGTTTCCCCTCTGCCCCGCCTCTGATGCCAAAAGCAGTGACGACAGGTCAGGGAACACAGCTTGCCTGTGGGGGGCTGTTTGGCTCTTTTACAGGACACATGGAAGCGTCTTTTCAGTGACCTGTGGATTCTATCTGTAGTCTCCACAGGCTTCAGTCTTCCTTTTCTTTTCCCTCTACCATCATCTCCTCCTCCTCTATGTCAGATCGGGTCCACGGCACTTTTACAGGAGGTCCTTTCGCTCTGGCAATAGAACTGCTTCCTCTTTCAGACAGGGGCTCTGTGTACTAGTCCAGAATTTTTGTGGTACCCAAGAACAACCAGGCTTGCTTGAGTGTTGTCCTGGACCTGTCATTTCTAAATCTTTCTCTACACACATAGCCGAGTTTCTGTGTTCAGGGGAGTGGATGTGTTCCCTGGACCTCAAGGATGCGTACCTGCGTGTACGACGCATCTACCAACCGCATCTGAAGTTTCTGCGGCTCACTATTGTCGTACCATTTTCAGTACAAGGTGCTGCCCTTCGGCCTGAACTCAGCTCCTCTGGTCTCCACGAAGTTGATGAACGCATTGGTGGGCCTTCTCCACTTGGAGGGCCATCATCTTTGCCCCTATTTGGATGACTGGCTGGTGAGGGCAGGGTCGCACTCCTACCAGAGATTGACGGATATCCTTCCTCAGCTGAGGTTCTCCCTCAACCAAAGGAACTCGCAGTTGTGCCCATTTCAGGATCTGGTCTTCCTAGGGTGCTTGGAACACTACTGTTCAGCAGGTGTTCCCTACACCCGAGAGGCTTCTGTCCCACTGCAAGGCGATGGGGCACTTTCTGGCCAACTCAACCACCTCGCCATGGTGGTTCCAGCACATTCTGGGCCTGATTGCCTCCTGCTTGTGCAAGGTGCAGCACGCTCGCCTCAAGATGAGGTGCCTCCAGCTCCACCTGTCAGCCAATTGGGATCAGGAGACTGAGTATCAGTCAGACAGGATCCCAATACCACTGCTACTACTGCCCGATCTTCGCTGGATGATGGATGGCAAAGTTTCAGTGGGAGCCCCCTTCACCCGACCAGAGCCTTCCCTGGTGGTAACAACAGACTCCTCTCTTTCGAGTTGGGGGGCTGCTCTGGAGGGTTACATGATTCATGGCGCATGGTCCAGGACATTAGCCTTCCTGCCTATGAACCTGCTGGAGTTCAGGGCAGTGGGCCTGGCCCCCAAGGCGTTATTGCCCCTCATCAGAGACAGATTGGTTCTGGTCAGGACGGACAATTCTTCTACAACTAGGCACCCGTTCCCCCCCCTCCTCTGTATGGAGGCGGCATCGATTTGGAATGGGAGGGAGTTTGGATTTCAGCAGTCCACCTCCCGGGTGATAACAGTGCAGAAGCGGACCAGCTCAGCCGCTTGGGATTCAACACCTACGAGTGGGAGTTGCACACCGACTCCTTGTTGCCCCTGTTCCAGCGTTGGGGGTTTCCAGACCTGGATTTGTTCACATCACCTCTGAATTCCAAGTGCCCCCTGTTTGCTTCATGGGCATGACGGGGTCTGGGGTCTCTGAGAGATGCCTTCCAGATCTGTTGTCACGGCCAAAGGTGTAACGCGTTCCTAGCCACCCCTCTGCTCCAACTGACCCTTTGGATGTTCTGGGCTTTGGTGGGTTGCAGCCTTATCCTGATTGCCCCCACTGGCCTTGGAGACCCTGGTTTTTGGATCTGCTGCATTTGTTCTCCCAGGGTCCTGTCCACCTTCCGATCTTCAGCAGGAGCTTCCTGACGCACAGAGTCATGCTTCTTGAGATGTCATCAGCAAGACGGCTACTTGAGCCACTCCATCGGCCTTCTGTAGGCACTACTCCCTGGACACCAGCTCCAAGAGCGATGCAGAGTTGGGTCAGGTGGTTCTGAATAACCTTTTTGCTACGTCCTAGATATGAGGCAGGTTGTCACAGCTCCACCCTATGGTCTTGTTCGGTGGAATCACCCACAAGGATGGAGGAAAGGGGAAGGGACTTATGAGTAATTAAAGTTACCATAGTGACTAGAGTACTCAGTCCATTGTCCCCTTTCCTCTGTACGTCCACTCACATTCCCCCGCTAGTATTCCAAAAGGCTAATATGTTCTGAGAATAGCCAGGTATCTAAGCGTCCGATATGTTCAAAGGGGACAAGTGAGGCGCTGGAGTGCAGGGCCACGGCAGGGCGTTCCCACGCCCAAAGGCGCAGCCCAGCGCTATACTAAATTTAAAGGGAAAGCTCAATTCTTCGCTGGCAATTTCCGCTACCGTCCCCATGTTGGGGGATGCCCACAAGGATGGAGGAAAGGGGACTATGAGCACTGATTTCACTATGGTGAGTACCTTTAATTTATAAGACAAGCTATATGGTGGTCCCAAAGCTTTGATAATTCTCCACAGGCAAATTATTTGCAGGGCAATAAGGACATGAGACCCAGCATTCTAGGTGAGCAGAGTGGAGCAATCATTGCTTCACTGCTGACCCAGCATTCTAGGTCCGCAGAGTGGAGCGATTATTGCTTCACTGCTGAGATATTTTTGATATGCTATGACAATGCACCTGCATTTGTATGAACACATTGCAGTTTAGTCTTTATGGTATTACTATCTTCCTGTACTCAAATTGTTTCCATTAGTACAAGTGGCTGGTTCAATTTTGTATATATCACACATCTGTAACCTCTCCTGATGAGTTTTCCACAATTCACCCTGTATAGGTACACTACTGCATCAGAGATATGTGAGAAACCCCGCTTATTTTCATCAAAATAGCAGCAAGAACGTTTGTAAATGTCTTTTGAGCAATTTGTTTTGTTTATTTGTAATTGTACTTCAATCATTTATTGAATTCAGATTTCTTCATTAACAGTTAATACGTGCAATTTAGCATAAAATAGACACAAAATCAATTCTTAGAGCAAACACCTAATTTACAAAACATTGTTTAAAATCCATACAAAACTGCACATCTGAGAACATTTTAAAATCCTGCATGAATTCAATGCGTATGCGTAATTGTAGTGTTCTTTACATGACGGACGTGGCTGGCTGTCCTGATCATAATGCTGTCCAGTTTACAAGGGCATGTTCCCTATCCTACCTTGTTGTGACATCATTGTATTGCTATCTCCTATTCAAGGTATATCCTCAGCAGCTGCATTTGACTAATTGTATCATCCCATGGAGTATGTGTAGAATGCAGTGTTCCTAGTTAGTGTGCTCTGTGCTCCTGTTGGTCTAGTGCAGTTTTCATTTTATCGCACAAGAAGTGATTGAATTATGTGTGGAAAATATAATAACTGTGATGATTAAAATAGTTTTTTCTCCATTACTTTCAACTGAAGAAGTCCAATGGCATTGGGACCCAGGTTGGCACAAGTTTGCATTTACTATTTTGACTGTTTGACTAGTTTTCTTTACTTCATATGCCTGGTTTTCTGGAGTGCGTGGCTTGCTAATTTTAGTGGTGGAGGCAATGAGTTTCCTGTACTCAATTTTCTGACATTGCATGGTTTGAAAGTGTCAATTTTTTTCATGTTCAATAGCAAGAAAAGACTTGTAAACTATACAACACACTGACAACCGTGTGTTCAAAGAAACTAAAAAGAGCTTAAATCTTAGTTCTAATAATGATCCTTACAATGAAATCTATATCAACAGTGTTAGACAACACAAAACACATGAAACATTTCCCTTGTTGATTCACCGAGACATTTTTGTGTGAGAGCAAATGAGTGCCATTGATATTGTTTTATGTATGATACATAGCTTGAATTTTAGTATCAGTCTGATTCAAATGAGACTCAAATGTTTTTATTGGCCTGACACTGCTGTGATTCCTAAAATCTATGAGCTTTAACTTCAGAAGCAGCCTATTTGTCATAAACTGTTTTAAATTGCTGAAACATTTTCAAGTTTTTTTTCTTTTGCCTTTTTAGTAGTACTAATGATGTCTAATTTTAAACATGTTTAAATGCTTGATTCAGCAAAACTAACCACCTTCACCAAGCCCTGTCATACTTGTCAAAAGTCAAATAAAATATCCTATTGAATTAATAATCAAAGGATCAGCACTTGGATATAATAGTATTTAATAGACAGCCTTTTTTTGTTTTGTTGATATAGTATTTAATAGACCTCCAACACATGTTTCGACCACTGTGTGGTCTTCTTCAAGGCTGTGATACCATGTGTTTGTAAAAACAAATACATAAAAAAAAAATACATTACAGTTTGAAAATGACATCGTCAAAGTCACCACACCCAAACTTAAAGCCCTACGGATTAAATAAAGGATATGGGAAACGGCCTGGAAAAACAACCCTTCCTTACCAAAAAAGACAACCTACTAAAAATCTCGGCTAACTACAAAGCGGAAATTCTTTTAGCTAAACGCGATATCTGCAACGATAGGATTGAAAAAGCCAGTTCAAGCACCAGAGAACTCTTTACCATTGTAAGAGAACTCGAATCTCCCACCCCTCCAAAAGATAACTGCATTAAGGACAAGAAGTGGTGCACCCAGATCCAAGAGGCACTAGCTAATAAGATTTCTCTGCTCCAAAACAAAATAACTGCAAAAAAACATAACCTTCCTACTCTAGCCAATAGCCTGAAACCTTGCCCCAAACCCCCCAATGATTTAAATTTACCCCAGTATCCACCCTTGAAGTGGAAAATATCATAGCCTCACTTAAACCATCCAATTGGCAAGAAGATACCTGCCCAGCCTCTACCATCAAAGAAGCTGCCGGCGAACTTGCCCCCTTTATCACCACGCTTATCAACTCTTCCTACCGCACATGCACGGTCCCCACGAGCCTGAAGAACTCATGGGTACTCCTAAAAAAAAACCTTCTTTGGACCTGAACATCCCGACTAACTTCAGACCCATTACGACTGTCCCTTTTCTATTAAAGCTTATCGACAAAGCTGCCTACATCCAGATACAATCATATCTGGAGACCTACAAGCTTCTAGGACTCCGAAAATCTGGCTTCAGACCCCAACATGGCACAGAAACAGCCCTGATTGACCATAAAATCCAGATTGACGACCTGAAAGATAAAGGGAAATCTGCCATCCTGCTCCTTTTGGATCTGTCAGTCGCTTTTGATTTAGTTGATCACAAGGTACTGTGTAAACATCTTTCAACAGCCGCCCATTTCTCAATAGAAGCAACGGAATGGATCCAGTCCTTCCTAAATAACAGATAGATGAGTGTTCTCATCTTCGGCAGCTGCTGATCCCATCCCCATAACATGTGGAGTTCCACAAGGATCCTGGGTATCGCCTACCATGTATAATGTACCATGCCCTTTCTCTCTACAGAAAGTTGTATCACATTGGCCAGAGCTCTAATATTGTTAAAAATTGACTATTGCAATGCATTATACCTAGGTGCTAGAAAATATATTGTCAATAAACTTCAGATTCTGCAGAATAATGCACTCGCAGAACTGCCTTAGGCATCTCTAGGAGACAACGCATCTCAGTGCTCAGACGTGACAACAATTGGCTCTCCATTAAGGATGGAATACACCTTAAAACAGTCTCCCTGACGTACAAATGCCTCAACAATTCAGCCCCCCCAATACCTCACTGACAAGTTCTGCAAAATCAATCCCACTCGACCCACCAGGACGGCCAACACCAGGTGCCTAAGAGTCCCCAGGTTCAAACTAAAAAAAGCTGGTGGCAGTAGCTTCCCCATCATGGCTGCTCAACTCTAGAACTCACTACCCACCACCCTAAGTGTTGACCAATCTTTCTGCAAATTCAAGAAAAATACTAAACTCTGGCTCATCTCCAAAGATGCACCACAGTAGTATCTGTTAGCTGTCCATAACGGGGAGCATTCATAGTAACACCTGGGCCATTTCTAGCCCACCGCACTTTACCCTCAGATATACTCACTATATCTCTTGATATACTCCTATGTATCATATCTCTGTATTACCTTCAGTACACTCCTATTATGTACAATATCTTTGTATTCCCATGTATTGCATCTATGAAACTGTATTTTCCTGAAACGTGGCCCCATTCTGGAACGTGGTAATTGTATATTTTTCCATATCTCTCGATGTCCAGAATCCCTTGAGTCTGAACTAGCCTATTGTTTATCATATCACAGTATGCCCATTAACCCCTTGCGTCTGTATACCCCTATTATGCATCATTTTACTGTTTTCCTATGTACTGTAATACTTTATATTCATGTAACATGGCCTTATTCTGTAACTAAGAAACTGTACATTATTAATGCGCCCAGATACCCCCGGGCTAGGAGCACTCTATAAATAAATAAACAAACAAGATTTGAAAAAGAATAAAAAAAGGTTGTTGGGACAATTGGAATTGTGTCCCCCACATTGGCATTGTTCATAATGACAAAGATTTAAGTTACAAAGAATTTATAAAAAAAGAGTTAAACAAATAATGAATGAAAAGTGGAGTTTATTGTCAAAGTATCAATAACAAACGTGATAGAGGGAAGGGGGGAAAGATTTTGAACAGGGTATGAACACATAGAATGAGAAGCATGTGGCGCCTGCTAAAAGAAGAGGTATTGAAATTCAAAGGAGCAAGCGGCTTAAACCCAAGGTTAGAGATACCATACAGGCCTTCATTCCTCAGCCCTCTGAGGACCAAAAAAACATGGTTGCATCAGAATTTGGTTGGTTTTCACAAATGTGGTACTTGTAGTATTGTTTGTTTATTTATAGAGCGCACCGGCCCATTAGGTAGTATGTACCTGTATGCTAGAGAAGCCAAAAGAGTTGAAATTAACGTTAAAGAACAATTTGAAATCAGAGAGTTCATTAATTGCAGGTCCAAATTTGTGGTTTATGGTATCGTGTGTGGGGGCTTGTATACATTGGAAGTACCCACCGGGAGCTGCGCGTACAGATCGGAGAACAGTTGAGTGCATTAAGAAATGATGATTCCAGATTACCATTGTCTATACATTGGCAGGAATGCCACCATCCTGATGATAAAAGACATTCTATTTACTGGACTTAAACTGTAACATAGTGATCCCAGCGGAGGAGACTAGGAGAAAATATTACGACAAACAGAAGCCAAAATGATTTGTAAATACAGAGTGATTCAGAGGGGTTTGAACATGGACCATGTAATGGGAGCTTTTTTGTGATGTTGTACAATGTGATTTCAAATGTGGTTTGGAATTTTAACTGCCCATTTTTAACCTCCGTGCCATTTTTTCCATTATGAGCATCATCCAATGGGATCCATTTCTGTACTTTTTGGTTTCTTAGTATCTTATGTATAAAACTAGGCAGTCCAGGAATTGTTGGGGCCAAGAACTCTCCAGTTGATACTTAAATCACTCAAGAGATTCAGCAATCCCTGAGGGTTCGTTAACAGTGGACACCTCTTCAATTGGAGTATCCTATTTAATCTCACAACAATATATCTGTCAGAATTATGGTCTCCTATCAGTAAACATTAAATACCATTCTGAATTCTTTTAAGTATGGTAAGGGTAATAAGCTGCATTCAGCATATACATTTATGAGCAAGTATGCTTTTTTTAAATCGATTATCAAGCATGCATTCTCTCCTTTCATGTATTTTAGGCATTGCGTGATGTTAGAATGTTCATGTTACCTTATGAGGGCATTGGGCTAATGGTTTATTTAAGGTATGTTCTATGCATCTTATCTAAATTTGAATACCCATTTAAAATGCCTGTCTATTAGCACATCCACCAAACGGAATAGCCTTCCGTGATGTGAAACCTAATTGACATTATTGTTCAATATGCAAGAAACAGCAAGAATTACTGGAGCAGACAGTGTCATTATATTGAATAGGCTCATTCATTTTAGTTGGAGAATATTTACACATTTAATTAGGCATGCGCCCTTGCAAGCCGCGTTGTAAATTCAATCAACTGTGTCCCAACATACCTAAAAAAAAACGCCTGGGTATTACTCCTACTATAAAGAAGCCTACACTTGACCCAAACATACCGACCAATCACAACGGTGCCCTTTCTACTAAAAATACTATACAGGGTAGCACATCTCCAAATTCAAAATTATTTTGAAACCAAAAACCTTCTGGGACTATGCCAGTCTGGATTCCGCCCAAAACATGAGACGGAAACCGCCCTCTTGAATCTAAAAATCCAAATGGACGAACTAAGAGATGAAGGAAAACTAGCCCTTGTTCTCCTCCTGCACCTCTCAGTGTTCGATCTTGTGGACCACAACATCCTGTGCAAACATCTGGCTTCAGCAGCACATTTCTCTCCATACGCCACACAATGGATAAAATCCTCCTTAAAAGACAGAACAACCAGAGTCTTCTCTCCTAAAACTGAAGCCCAACCTACAACGGTAACCTGTGGAGTACCCCAAGGCTCATGCGTATCCCCAACTTTATACAATATTTTCACCAAACCCCTTTTTGACCACCAGGGCGATTTGTGTGTCACCTACACAAATTATGCAGATGACACTAAAATCCTCATCCCCATCGCAGCAGATCATGCCACTGCCACACTCAATGGCATCTACCTAATGATCCAAGCTTGGCTGGCCCATCATGGACTGTGCTTGAATGAAAAGACCGAATTGCTGCTTATAGGATCACAACTACAAATCCTTTAACATTGATAGTAACATCTTTAAAGTGTACCGTACATGAACTTATCATGTTCAAAACTCTCACATTGACTCATAAATCTCTCCACCAGTCATCCCCACTATACCTGTCTGACAAAATCGCTAAACCTTAATGAGACAGATGCACCAGAGCGGCCTACATGCACCTTCTCGCCACTCCGAAATTTAACCCTCAGAAAGCGGGTGGCAGCAGCTTTCCTACCATTGCCAGTAAACAATGGAATACCCTGCCAGTCAAACTTGGGGCCCAGGACTCCTTCTGAACCTCCCGGAAACAACTCAAAACACACCTCTTCACCCAATGTCTAAATGTCTGAATAACTAAACTATTCACATTGTCTTTGTATATATTGTACTGTCACAAGTACCAGGTGGAACCAACTATCTAAATAATGTATATAACAATGTCAAATCAATTTAACTGTAAATGATTATCTTACTTACGTAACTCTGTAACTTCCTATATAAGAAAAGCACCCAGATGCCTTTGTGTTAGGCGCACTATATAAATAACTAAATAAATAAATCAGATCTAAAGGTTGTTGTATCTAGTTAATTGAAGTTTGTATATTTATCCACTACGATCCTTCATCAATAAAGTCACCGAACGGGTTATCTGAGTGTTAAAGGGACCTTCATTTTTTCCCTGTACTGTGATTTAACATGCACGTAACAGCACGAATAACTAGTGTATATAATATGCATACATGCCAATATTCTGCACCACTTTGGAGGGAGATTGTCTCACCGAAATCGGGAGAACCAAATTCTCCCATTGGATTGCATTGGGGTTACCATTATTTTAGGAGGAAGAAAAGAAAAAGTAACAATATTTTCAAATGAAGAATTGGGACTCTGCTGCCTAAATCGGGACGGTTGGCATGTATGAACATACTGAACATGTTCTGTAAGAATAGTTATAACTAACGTGTATATTGCAGGAGTCATGCAATTGCGTGTGCTGTGTATTTATGTATTTAGATTACCGAATGACGTCATCCGCTCGGTGTGCGACGTCACACGGTGTACATTAGGGGAGTTAAGGATCATGATGGCCGGTTTTGTCATGCAGAACGCTGCATCGGAAACCCAACGGTGCACTAGGCCTAATTAGTCACGCAAAAGAGTTTTTTTCTTTTTAGAGGATATGGTCATGTTAAATTATGGTATGAAGTTCATTCAGTGACTGAATTTTCCTTATTTAATATTTACATTCAAGGACTTTAAAACAGCAACTGAATTTGACAGTTGGTAATTACACTTGCAATATATAAAAAGCCTTATTGAATCAGTGGCCATCTGGAATGGCACTCCGGGTTATAGAGGTATGTTTTTACTTTGATTTAGATAGGCCAAAGATGCCATTAGTCTCTAGTGGTGATATGTATAATTTTTGACATATTGCATTTATAACACGCCTATACACAAGTGTTTTAAGGCGTGACGAGGCAAGGGGGGGAAACGCAGGGAAGACAGAGACAACTATCTTACTAGGCCAGGTAACAGAGATCGCGCAAGTGCAGGGGAGGGGGGAGTTCAATGGGGACGGGAAGTGCAGTGCATAGGATAAACAGTAAATAAATGAACTTTATGATACAGAGACTGAATTAATGAAGAACATTATATTCGGTTTTACAGGGATGTTGAGGGTACTACAGATCTAACCAAGATATGGTGAATATAAAGGTACATTTAGCGGAATGATTCACTTTTGTTCCCAATTGATGATGTTAAATTATAATTATACTTGTTCTTTTATAGCGCGCTTAGTACCAGCGAGTGGTTTCTAAGCACAGGATCAGGATTCAAACCTGTGTTGTGCTGCATTTTCTTGCTTCCAAGACAAATGTGTTTCCCCTGAGCTATCTTTCCACACCAAAGACACATTTCACCTAGTGAGATGCATTATGATTATGTTTGGTGGCATTGTCATTATTCAAGAATTCAATTATCCATGTGCATGCAATATGGTGGTGGACCAACGACTAGTTAAGGATCATTAAATGCTGTAACTTGGGTTAAGCGGAGCCAAACACTCACTTTTGAAATCTCATTAGCTGTGCCAGTATATAAACTTACTTTTTGAGTAATTTTGTGTCTTTCTCTCCCACTCCCCCTTCCCTCTATCACTTTTGTTATTGGTAGCTGGGCAATAATAGGAACTTTCATTCCACTTTCCATTCATTTATTGTTTAACATTTTGTTTTTATTCTTTCTATGTGTGTGGCCTTCTGAACAACACCAATGTGGGACACACAATTCCAGTTGTCCCAAAAAGTTTTTTATTCTTTTTCAAATGTTGTGTTGACTTTGATGATGTCATCTTCAAATTGTGATGTCTTTTTTTATGTATTTGTTTTTTACAAACGCATGGTATTGTTCTGGGGAGACCCCCGGCCGGACCATAGAGTCAGGGTTTGCTCTGTGGTACTTTAAGACGAGATAGCTGCACCTTTCAGATGGATGGGGTGCAGGTATATTACTCAACACCAATCAATAAGGACAACTCAATGGTTTGGCAAAGGGAAGTCTGTTTAATGACAAGTACAAAAAACGCGGAAACATGGAAATCAACAGTGATGCGATAGTCCGTCTCGCTTCAATTCTCAAGAACTTCATGCAAACAGTAACATTTATACTCAAAACTCGTCATTGATGCGTACCACTTGAAAAGTTAACATGTAATTCTATTGGTTAGGAAAAGGTAACATTACTATAGGTACTATATCTGTATGGTAACGGAATGAGGGGATTTGATAAACACTATCAGGTGGGCGTCTAAGCCCTTCCTTCTAACATTAATCTTGTAGACGTCACTAAGAGTACGACGTTGCATTGGTTCTACTATCTGTAGGACCCTAGATGATTTGGTCCATTGTGATTGGGTTGGCTTGCATCCATGCATAAATCTCCACTTTACTTAGCAGCACGCAGAATGGTCAGCCAGGTGCAGGATGCCCCAGGATTCACCCGGCCTCCCTTCAATCAATCATTACTAAGCATAGCAAGCCGCACTGTTGCCTTAGCTTTCTTGCGATTTCAAGCATATGTACAGGCGTTTAGCTGGTTTGAATGACTTCATCCTGCTTTGCAGTTTAAGTTTGTTTATATTTCAACATCGTCACTCCTTCTAGGTTTGTTTTGTCTCTGTGTGTCATCTTTGGGTCATCTAATCTTCTATCTGCAAGTCTGTCCGGGCCTTCGTGACGTCCGCATTCGTCACCATTCGTCTTCAATTAAGGCATTTTGAGTTTCTTCCGGGAAGTGTTGAAGCAACCTTCATTTCATTTAATTTGCTGGTAGGGGTTTCTCAATGGGTACCTTACTGTTCATGGTTGTCTGGTTATTGGTACTTCAATAGGTATTGTTCTTCTGATAGGCACTGGGCAGAGCCCTACTGCGGCTCTCTGCTGGTTTATTTGCTAATCATACGTCACATATCTCGGTGTGAACGTTCCTGGTACTTCAACATAGGTGGCTGGAGTGCAGGCTTTATTTGGGACCTCCTCTACACTCCCCCCTCTGGTCGATTCATAGACCACATCCGCTTCCCCCTTTGGATTCATCTTACTTGGTTCTTCTGTATTTATTTCTTCTTCATCTTCTGGGTTTGTACATGATGCTTTGAAGAAGTGTCTCTTTGGAGTCCATATTTTTATCACTCCTTTCAGGCTTCCTGCTGTCCTTACATGTTCGTCTTTGTTCCATGACATCAGCTGACATTGTCCATTTGGGCTGCAGTAAATCCATTTTCCTTCCTAATTTCTGCGTTTCCTGGGGTAAAGAAACTTTGTACCTTTTGGGGCATGCTCACTGGCCTTCACAAAGTCTCTTATTTCATCATCAGTTAGATCTCTGGGCTTCCATCCTGGTTTGACATCAATCATGATCTTCATCCCTATGGCTTTCTTCGCAGTTTTCTGGCATTGCGAAATTATTATGTTAATGACACAAAATCCTAGTAATATCACTAGCAGGGCTCCCAGAAACTTGAATGCGTCTGCCATCCATTGTGGAACCCACGAGAATAGTGATTCAAACCAGCTGTCACCGTCAACTTCGTTGGTTTCGTTGATCATCTGATTCTGCAAGTTTGTCAGCATTCCTATGGCCTCTTTTAGAGTCCCATTTTCCACCTCGTGAGATGGTGTAAATGTGCAACATGATTCTCCAATTTTTGCACAAACTCCTCCATCCTTAGCTGTGATCATATCAAGGACATATCTGTTCTGTAGATTCATCAGTCGAATTGCTCTTAACTCTTCCTTAATCGCATTAAATCCTTTTATGGCCGTGTTGATGGTCTGCAGTAACTCCCATCTGGTTATCTGCAACCATTTGGTGTTTACTCCAACTTGGATTCGTGGCATGAAGATCGTTGTGAACACTGATGAGGTGAGGCTGAACAGCCTGTGTTTATATGGGATTGCATGAAATGCTTCTTCTGATTTGGCAGAGAAGTAATTCTCTCTCTTCATTCGGGCTGTCAGTTCCACAGATCTCTTCTTCCTCAGGTGAGTATCTGCTTTCGGAAAACTATCAATATTCAGGTCACTTTTCGGGATTACCAGTGCTGGAACGAGGACATTCACTATTGTGCATATGCCTCCCAAGTTCTTTGGCAGTCTGATGTATGCTTTGGATCCGCATGCCCAATAATGATCCATAACTACTGCAGTCCCATGAGTCATTCCTGGAGCCTCAAAAATTCATCCGCAGTTCCGATTCTCTCTTATCTTCCTCGTGGTATTGTTTCTGAAGCACAATTTGGGGCTTTCGAGTGGCACTATCTGCAAGGGCCTTCCTCGGTCTTCGGCCCATGTTAGTCATTTTGTAAGTTTAGGCCATAGTGGTTTGCACAGTCTTTGTGAGTTTTCGATTGCTTTGTTGCAGGCTCCAAGGACCATCCATGCTCGGCCGATCACTACTCCTTCTTCCCATTTGTTAGGTGAAAGCACTGTTCCCCAAATCTGCATTTGGCTTCTGTTTTTCCAAATTTTAGCTTCTTCTGGAGTTTTTCCTTGGACATTTAGTCTCGGGTTTACTTCCCATCTTATTCCTGCTCCTTTAACTTCAGGTTTCTCGTACCTTATCACGTGATTCCTCGTATGAGCTCTGTTTCTTGTCTTAATGCCCTGAACATAATCATCTTCATCGGGATAAACTGTCTCAGTTGCCCATATCAGTGAGGCATCCCTTCCCATAAAAAGGCCTCTGGTATTGAACATTGCTATGTGTGAGAGACAGTGTGCTGTCGAGACATCAATTTGTACAGCTACGAAGATCTTGGCTTTCCCCATGCTGTACAGTAGAAGTGCACAAACAAAGCATTCTCCTTCTGAATTTCATCTTCCAACTTCTTTCATGTGCTGATACCAAATTTTGTTTCCTAGATGTGCTGTGCTGTCCAGGTAGTCGTTTAGTTCATTGGCATCTTCATGCATGCTTCTCTTTATTCTTAAGGCTTTCCTGTAGTTTACTATAAGTACATCTCTGAATGCCTCCGTATGGCTTTTTCTTGTTGGAGGATCATGGGACAGGTATCTTCATCTGTGCCATTTGAGTGGACAAGAGTCTGGCAGCTCTTTCATGGTCCTCGTGCATCTTTTCTCTGCTGCGTGCAAATGCCCATGCCTAACCCTTGTGTTAGAACATGTGTGCTTGTCGATACAGTCTGTCATTTTATTCTTCAGTTCCTCTTGTAGTTTCCTCGCTCTGGCTATGTGTGGAAGTAATATGTCTACTATCATTTGTGTCCGTGCAGAGAGTTTTTTCGAGTTGGCTTTTGTTTTCTCAAGAGTTTCTGATATGACTGCTTCTGTTGGTATTTTTCTTCTTCTTGTTTTCTCACACTATCTTCTGTGAAGGTTTTTATGGCAGGCAGTCTCATCTTCTCTGCTGCTTTCGTCTGTGGTTCTGCGGTCATTGACACTAGGCCTGTTTCGTGTGCATTCAATGTGTGTGTGCATGTATTTGTTAGTGTTTTTTCTTCATTCATTTTATGCCGACCCAGTCTCTGGCTTTCCTGCTCATTCGTTACCATGAATGGGTGTATATCACTATTAACCACATTAATTTCAAGTTAATTTACTATACCATCAGATTTTCTAGCGACTGGAATGACTATATAGGATCTAGGTCCTTTTGTGGGTTTCATTTGTGTATCATCAAGTGGGTGCATTGAAATTGGAACACTTTGTGCACCAATAAAGAATGCAGTTCTGATCGTTAATAACAATAAGATAATGATGAATATAATACATAGATACATGATGGTTCCATACGTTAGGCGACATAATTTTCTTCCAGAGAAGCAGAGGTGCCTCTCTGCTTGTGGGAGGATCAGGTTGCTGCTCTGGACCCCCATCTCCATCATTCAACAAATGTCACTGTTATTTTTCCCCCACCTAATATCGTTCTTTGAGTTCTGTGTTCAAGTGTCAGGTGCTTCACAAGTGTCCCCCCCTCTTGCGAGTGACAATTATCTCTTACTTCAGGATACAGTTCCTTTACTAGTCTATGGGAAAAATGAATTAAAACAAATACTTTGGTGAGTCACTTTTTCTGTGCATGTTCAAAGTACGGGAGCTCCCAGTCCACTCCTAGAATCTGCTTCAGTCCTGAAGACATATTGGACACTGATCAATATGAAGAAATGGGGAAAAACAACAACGAATATAACAAGTGGAATTCTTGAATCTGCTTCCTCGATCTGTCCCTCGGCGGAACGCCTTCTCAGAATCTCCTCAGATAATCTCTCTGATGGTTGGAAAGTTCCACTTGGAGTATGATTCTATGCAGGAGCATTCCCATCTGTGCGACATTAGTTGGATCTCTGATGAAGGTGAGGGATGTCATCCTCGATAGGTCTCCCCACCAACTCTGGAAAGTCAGTAACTAGGCGAAAAAGGACATTGTGTGCCAATCTGCTGTCTTCTGGTGACAGGGACATCCGTACTGTCTTGCTTGTTTCAGGATTATATGTTTTTTCCTTGATGTAAACAATGTTTGCACTGTCCGGTCACGTGTAGTGCGACTAAAATGGTGATCTTAATTAAAAGATGGCTTACATGTTCAATGTTTGCTGGGTCTCGAAGAAATGTTAGTGTATCTGCCGTTCTTCCGACAATGGTTGAACAGTCTTTGATTATGCGAAAGAACACTGTGTTGATGAGCTCATCTATTTCCGCCGGTGTTGGGAGCATTGGATTCTTTCTCAGTGTACTCAGGGAGTAGGATGAGTTGTTCGGGATTGACAGTAAGCAGTTGTCTTATTATTTTTTCGTTTTCAGGATCTTGGATAAAGTCTGTGGCACTAGTGAGCCTCCCTACCAGTGACGGGTATCTTAGCACAAGATCAAAGTAGGTGACCAGGTCCTCAGTGATATCTCTGCTGTGGGTCACCATAAGTGATTCCGAATATGGTCTCAGTACTGAATGAACCGGGATACTGTATTTGCTTCCAATGTAAGTGTCTTCGGTCAAAATTTGGCATAGTCTTTTTCTCATCAAGGCTTAAGTGTGCCACAGTTCAGAGTTCAAATCAACAAAATATGTTGTGGCTTATACGCGCAATTTTCTTCTTGACCCTGCAACTAGGATGCACAGAGTGTCTGTTTTTTATGTCCTTATCCCCTTTTTCTGCTCAGAGGAATGTCCAAATTAGGCCACAACTTTGCAAAAAGTTCTTTGTCTTTACTTTGCTGGTTATGCGTCCTTCTTCCTCGTCATGGATCTCACCTGCACGTGCTGTGGTTCTTCCCCCGCTGTCTGTAGTCTCTTCACGGTGGGGTGCAGGCAGGGGGATTCCTCCGACGTATGGCTTGATATCACCCAGGAAGATCCAAGCTCCTCTTCCTTGTAGCTTTACTGCAGATGGAGTAACGTCTTCAACTGTGAACGGTCCGTTGAACCTTGGCTCGTCCCACCTCTTCCTTGTGTGATTCCTCACGAAGACAGTGTCTCCAGGGAAGATGAGTGGAACACGTAGACCTTGAACTGGGTCTGTTGCAGTACCGCCTTGTGTATCCTGTGCTGCGCTGCACCCTTTTCGTCGTCGCTGCAGCTGGTCTGAAATTACAGTAAGGCAAGATGTCATGCAGTTCAGATCGTTTTCCATTTCAGTCCCTAAAACCTCTCCTGTTGACTGGGCATCACATCTAGCTCTATCTCGGGTTGTTAGAGGAGTTCTCGTTCTTCTTCCTGTGGCTATCTCGTGTGGCGTAAGATGATGGTCAGAGCCTGGTTGTTCTGAAGTGCATACAATGCCAGTGGAAGGCAGTGCAACCATCCCCTCTTTAGAGTAAGCTTTAACTTGGCTATTCTCTCCTTTAACAAGCCGTTGAGCTTCTCACAGATCCCATTACCTTGTCGATGATAAGCCGACGAGAACTTGTGCTTTATCCCAAGCAGCAAGTTAATATGTTCAAATACTGTATTAACAAAGTGGGCCCCATTATCTGATCTCATGACTTCACCGCCTTGGGAACACTTCCCTCACTAAAAAGTTTGCCGCAAAGGTAGCGTTTGAGTGTTTACATGGACCTGCCTCTATCCATCTAGAGAATGGACACACCACAGCAATTAAGTATCTGTTACGCTCACCTGGTATCCACGGGGACGCCACTCAGCCCTGGTTGGATGATTTGCACTCTCGAACCCTCTCCCGGTCCCTTGGTAAGGTCTCTGGTTAAAGATGGGTCTGCAATATAGGAGAGCTGGATTCAATACCAGATTGTCTTTGTTTTCCCACCTCCCTTGGCCTCAACTCCTTCCTCCCCCTTGGGCCCTCTTCTCACCTTAATATTGTAAAAGGTGGATTCTCCTTCCTGCTCCTCGTGGCAGGGGCGCGTAGATGTGGGGGGCATGCAGCGACTAAGTTACTTCACTGGTGCAAGCTCCCCTGTTGGAATCCAGGGCTGCTGCAACTCCATAGGTTTGCTGCTTTACAGTCTTTATATGCAGTTCTTATGTTCCTCTTAGTTCGAATAATAATGTCTTGCTTCTTTCCTTTTAGGTATGGAAAGGTATTTTGGTGTTGTCATGCAGTTTCAAGAAGAGCATGGGGCGGTAGGCAAAAGCGCGGTGTGCGCAATGCTGTCCGTTGAGTAATGCGCGATGGGCAGCACTGTTTCGCCTTTTATATTGCTAACCTGTGTCTTTTCTCTCCTTGCAGGTTGCGATGTTCCTTGCTGAGCGCCGTAATGTTCCAGCAATGATACTGACCAGGAGATGACTACCGAGGTAATAATTGTGTGGCTTTCTTCATTCAGGAGGAAACATGAGTAAACGCTTACTAATGCTGTCTTTCTTTCTCCTCTTTCCAAGTCATGGTATTCCAGGATGCATGCGGTGCCGGATGATGGAGTTCGTACCTTCAGGTGAGTGGAACTGAAGTCGGCGATGGATTGAAGACCGGATACTGTTCCAGGTAAGTTTTGTCGTGTTCTTTCTCTATCTGCAGGTCCTTGGTTTCAGGTAAGCTGGCATCAAAGAACTAGACACGGTGAGCGTTACGCTGCCCACAGCAAAAAAGCGCAAAGCATGTTCTGCTGTTTGGGTGTGGTTTAAACAGTCTCAGGTAAAGTAGTCCAGGTAAAATAGTCCCAGGCCTGCCACACCCAAAGTAGTCCAGGTAAAGTAGTCCCAGGCCTGCCACACCCAAAAGACTAGACTGCATAGCTCAGTTCCTTGTAACTGAGCTATGTGTGTGCCTCCATGTTGGCTGAACCCCCCCCCCCCAAGTTAAATAGTCCCAAGTAAATAGTCCCATTCTAATGTTGGTCTTCATTATGGTTATGAGGCTGGCGCCAGGACTGACTCCAAGAGAGTCTTGGATGAGGTTTTAAGGGCTTTGACATGGCCTTAACTGGAAGGCTGACTTGCCAGTGAGGGCCAGGGACATGACTATATCTGTACCTGTTGCAAACTTGAATCATGTCGACGTAATCGACATGCAAGTGCTCACAAGGCCCATTTGGCCTGGGGATGACTCCTCTCATAACTTTTAATGTGTGCCCAGCGGTGAATTGCTGGCAGATTATGCATTTCACCATAAGGAATGCAACATGCTCAGCTAAATTCGGTATGAACCAGTCTTCTGCGAGCGTTGCTGCTAGATTCTCCTTTGTTATATGAGCCGGGTAATGTAACTGCTCCAGTGCTATTTGTAGTAGGGCTACAGGCATTACTGGTTTACCAGTGCTGTCTTGTCACCACAAGCTGTCAGAGGGGTTTAAAGAACACCCTCGACGTTTCCATAGGTTCTTCTATTCCTGTGGTGCCTCCCCTTGGAGTTCCATAAGTTGCATTTACCCAAGATTGTTATATGCTTCGGGTGTAGTTCGTACAACCATCACTCTTTCATTGGTGCAGATGACTTCCACTTCCATGATTGTCTAACTTTTGGGTGCCATTCGCTTGGCTTCCTTGTCTGCTGCTTGGTGTCCACGTGAGACAAAATCTGTCTCTTTCGTGTGGGCGGCGCATTTCACGACTGCTATGCCCATTGGGAGCTGTAGTGCCTTAATCAGCCTGTCCAATAAGGCTACGTGCTGTACTGGCGTGCCGTCTGCTCGGTGGTAGCCCTCCTTTTCCAGCGCGCTAGGCCTGCGTGCACTGTTGACGTCACATAGGCGAAGTCACTGTACACCGTTACTTCCTGGTCTGTATGATTCTCAATGGCGAGTATCAACGTCAATAATTCTGCAGCCTGTGCCGAGTACTGAGATGGTATTTGCGCACTAACAAGT
This sequence comes from Ambystoma mexicanum, assembly GCF_040938575.1. NCBI lineage: Eukaryota > Metazoa > Chordata > Amphibia > Caudata > Ambystomatidae > Ambystoma > Ambystoma mexicanum. The sequence continues at coordinate 422,271,256 of NC_090933.1, read as the reverse complement.
ACTCGAAATTCTCCATTTTCTATGTGATTCACCACAGCGACGCCCGTGTATCTTTACCCATCATTTTGGTCGATTCTAAGAGACCCGTCAATAAAGACGATCTCTCCTGCTGCCAAGTCATTTTCTTTCACTCTGGCAATTTCATCATAGAATTCTTCATAATTTGCACAGTCATGTATCGGTTCCCCCTCGGTGACTGGCTCTGCTATAAACATGGCTGGGTTCACTATCTTACATCAGACTATTTTAATCAATGGGTTTGATATGATCAATTCATAAGCAGAAGCTCTCTGAGATGTCAATGTGCCTTTCGTTTTCTCTAGAATGGCAAATAATGAGTGCTCGACGTACAATGTCATTGAGCATCCCATTACAATGGTTGTCGCCTTCTCTATGGCGAACACAGCGGCAGTTAAACTTTATTCACAATGGAAGTGGCCTTTCATTACTGGGTCCAGATTCCCACTGTAATATGCTAGGGGCTTGTACCCCAACAAGGTTCTTTGAGCGAACACTGCCGTCATGACTCTGCCATTTGTGTGTGAAAACAGGTAGAATTCCTCTGACTAATTGGGGATCCATAGAACTCGAGCTGTGCAAATAGCTCTTTTGAGTTTGGCAAACCCTTTCTCCATGGCCTCAGACCATTCGATCTTTTCTTTCATCATTTGGGCCTTCTTTAGGGCCTGAAGTAAAGGCTTGGTGTAAGAGCTGTAGTCGAAGACCCATGCCCTGACATAGTTGAATAGGCCGAAAAAGCTTTTCATCTGCTTTATCGTGTGCGGCTTAGCCGTGTTCAATATGGCTTCAGCCCTTTTTGGGGTTACTTTCTTCCCTTCATGTGAGATCAGCTGGCCTATTAACAGCACTTCCTTTTGACAATATTGTAATTTTTTCTTGTTAACCTTATATCCTTTCTCAGCCAGTATAGTTAATAGTTGAATAGAATTGTGCCTGCATTGCTCTTCTGTTGTGCTGCAGATGATTATGTCATCCACATACTGCAAGACAACACTTTTTAATGCAATATTGTTTAAATCCATCTGCAGGACTCTCTTAAAAATAGAAGGGGGAGGACGGCCACCAGGGGGCCCACGGATGAGTCGCCTCTCCGTGTGAGCTCTGTACACAGGGTCCGAAAAGTGGCAGTGAGCCCCCACTTTGAGACCCCCCCCCAGAGCTGATTTTCGAACGAGAGGCGCGGGACGGTGTCCCCCCCACCTGGGAGAAAACCCGGAGAAAATCGGAGGCGGCATCGTGGTGAAATCAACTTCGGTGCGCTGAGGCCTCCGGCGCAGCGTGCGAGCTGCAGATCCTCCAGTGCAGGCCTGAGCATACGCGGGGAGAGCCGCCTTCTGTGATTGACCCGGCACGGTTCCTGGAGCCCCGCGCGGAACCTGCTGTGCACTGCTGCTCTGTGTGGCTGGGAGCCCCCTCTTGGAGCTCGCCGACATCCCCACCGCGGCACGGTGAGTGGATCCCTCCTCCCCCCCTGCACCACGGGACGGCTGTCCCCTCCACTGCCGGTCTCTGCTGGCCTGTCGTCGGCCCGGTGGCGCGGCGGGGCCTAATCCTCCCCCTTACCTACCCTCCAAAGGAGCCCTCTCCGGTGTCGCGGGAACGGCACTCGCTGCCTGAGAGGCGACACGCTCAGGCTGCATGACCAGGGAGGAGGGTTGGAGGAAGAACCGCACATTTTGACCGGAGAAGAAGAGACGGTTTGCGGGGACGTGGGGCTCCGGAGTGCCCTATGTTATCTCCTCCCCAGCGGACGTGGCTTTATTCAGACACCCTGCACTTTGAGCAACACCGTGGATGGTGGTCCCTCGGCTTGGATTGTATCTCCTGCCACCATTTCTTCTGCAGTACGCGGTTTCGTGCCGCATCCACCTCTACTCCAGAGGATCACCGGAACTGAGGGTTGGGCCCCCAAAAGGTTGGGGCGTGTGCCTCCTCGAGTACCCCCGCATACCAAGCAGCTAACATTGCGAGGACGAAAATCTACGCCGCGCACTGGCAGCACACCCCTGGATGTTCGCGTATCTCCTCTGGCTGACGTGGGATTGGGAGCTAAGCCCCTGTCTGTTAGGGCGTGTGCCCTCCGCAAGTCCTCTACACATACCTCACCGTACTTGCTGGATACGCCGACACATACTTGTTTCTCTCCCTGGAACGATCTGCTTGAAAGCGAATGGTCAGTGGCTCCCGTGTACTGTCACTGGACTGCTGTCCCTCCATCTGGAGAGTCCATACTCGACTTCCCCTGCTGCGCAATCTTATATGAATATCTCTACAGGTAGATATTGATACAAGATTCGTGAGATTCTGGTGGCTTGTGTCCGCATCAGAAGTATTGTACGTCGAAGGTCCCACGACTGAACGGGCGCTAACGTTATATCGATAGAAGATCGCTAGGACGTTTTTTGCCCTGCTGGGTGCTTCGGGGTGCCACCCCCCATGGACCCTAGGACCAAGTTGGCGAAGTATACGTTCTCACCAATTGCTAGATCCCCAAGGCCCTTTTCGATTTCTATGATGTCAACAGCAGGGTCCGAGGCTGCTGCGACCAAGGCAGACGTAGCTGATTTGCTTGCTGAAATGAAGGGCATGCGAGCAGATATTGGCAGTAGGATAGATAAGATCACACAAAGGATAGACAAAATGGACGACAGGCTCGAGCAGGTTGAGCACAACCAAACATCTCTGAATGTACTAGAAGCACAGATGGATCACCGCATTGCAGACATATCGAACAGAGAAGACGAATTGCGTCTTAAGGTCGACGACCTTGAAAACAGGGAGCGTCGTAACAACATTCGAGTCTTTGGTGTTCCTGAGAAAGAGGGTGAAACCGAGCTGGACCTGAAACACTCATTACACGCTATCTTGAAGCTCCTCTATAACGACGACTCGATTGATGCACCTAAAATTGACCGAATCCATAGGGCTGGAGGTAGACCGGGGGGCCCGAGATCGGTCCTGGCCCGATTTCATAACTATGCGGACAGAGCACGAGTCTTGGACAAGGCCAGAAACGCCCCACAATTGTCCTTGGAGGACTCCGTCATTTCTCTCTACCAGGACCTGTCATCCCTCACACTAGCAATGAGGAAAAAGTGCTCTCCGATCACGAAAATGTTGAAGGACAGGGGTGTCGGGTACCGATGGGGGTACCCATTCTCCCTCACCTTCGAATGGGAAGGCTCGACATTAAGACTTGTCTCGGAGAAAGATATTGTTGACTGCATATCGGATTTGATAGGCCCGCCGGAAGGTGCCTCTTCTCATGAGGATCAAGGGAAATCTGGTGGCGAATGGAAAACCAAGGCTCCACGGCGGAGAAAGATTCCAGGTTCTAGGAAATTTAGAAAGATGAACACTTCCCAGGACATGGAACACTGACAATGTGAGAATTGATCAAATTATTCTGCCGAGGAGGTTATGGACTCATGCCTAGGAGTCAACCTCCTGCTTCGCGACTTCCATAGATGGCCTGCAGGCCAAATTGTGAGAGGTCACTTTCTCCACGTGCAAGGTATCCATAGCTCTGTGTGCCTCAGACGCTTGGAATGTGATATGGAGTAATACTCACATTGCGTTGGCTCCTGGGGGAGGGTTGATGACTCTGTTATTGAATTATTGTTAGCGTTAGGTGCACACAAAAGTTGGGGGCTCACTGATATATGTGACTTTATTATGGTAGGACCGCCTGTTTTGCGGTCTTCACTGGTGGTCCGAGTTCGGCTGGGTGATGTCAACCTGGGCGAATCGGGCGCCGAATGCGTTGGGGATGGGGATGGGGAGGGGGGTGGGGGAGAGGGTGATTGGAGAACACACAGTTTGCATTAATCTTGATCCAATAGATGCGCAGATGCACCTTGGACACACTGAGGTCTATTGTACGCGCCGAACGACCTGGTTGTCGGCCTCCATGGAATTTTCTGGGAGCCACTCTTATAACACTGACCCATACATTGCAATGGCCGACGGGATATGTGCCATGGCACAGACGGAATGGCCGCCCACGACCTCTGAATATATTTATGATGGCACTTACACCCCGTAGGGACACATTACGCATATGCACACTTAACGTCAAAGGCTTGAACTCCCCCACGAAACGATCAATGGTGGCCAGGGAATTCAGGAGATCGAATGTAGACCTCTTGTTCCTTCAAGAAACGAGATATCGGAGGGGTGAGGAGAGGGCCATCCCGTCACGGGAGATTGGACTCGCTTACTGGAGCTTGGGTATACTGAAAAAGGCTGGGGTGGGGATTCTGGTTCGCAAATGCCTTCGGATGACAGTTCTTGACATATGGACAGACACTGAGGGTAGGGCGATCACGATTGTGGGCAATATAGGGGGCACAGCAATTACTCTGGCTACGCTTTACGCACCCAATCAGGGGCAAAATCGGTTCCTTCATAAAATCTCTGAAAAGGTCTTTAATATGGCTAAGGGGCACACTGTCCTGGGTGGGGACTTTAATACATGGATGGACAGTTCTATTGACAGACAGACCAGGGCCGACGCATTAGATCCGCCCAATACTCGAACTGAGGCTGACATTAAGTCTACCCTTGATCTATATGGCCTTGTTGATAGCTGGCGATACCTGCATCCGTTGGACAGAGGTTTTACCTTTCACTCCCTCCCCCACGACACACTCACACGCATCGACTATATTTTTCTCTCCAACGATCTTCTGCGCATGCTACAAGCTGCCACTATATATCCCTCCGCATGGTCAGACCATGACATGGTTGCAATTGATATATCTTGGAATGAGCTGGCACCCCGGAATACCAAATGGAGGTGTAATGAATCCCTCTGGGCTGACCCGGTCTTTAGGGGAACCTTTGAAACTGAAATCGAGCAATTCTTTTCCACTAATGATACAGGAGAAGTAGGGAAGGTAACTGTGTGGGAAGCAGCCAAGGCTACTTGGAGGGGAGTCCTTATAAGGGAAGGGGCCCGAAAGAAAAGGGAACGCGCTTTAATGGAGAGGGGCATCAGGGAGAGGCTTAACGTGGCTCAGAACCTGGCGCAGTCCTCCCCGTCTGATAGACCTAGGTACTTAACTGAAGCCAAACAACTCAGAAAAGTATTATGAGAAGGGGGATAAAGCAGATGCTCTGTTAGCAGCTCGCCTTCGTGCACAGAAAGCGGAAAGATGGGTCGATCGAATTGAGAGGACTGACGGCACTCTTATAGATAGGACTGTCACGTCCCCGGAGGACATACAAGAGGCATTCGCCTACTTCTACGAAGACTTATATATGTGTGACCCCCCTCCCCCGATAGGAAGCATAGACGCATATCTTGAGGGAGCACGTCTTCCCACACTCACAGGTACGGAGGCCGAATCCCTAGATGCACCGGTCACGGAGGATGAAGTTGCGAGTGCCATTAAGAGGCTGAAAATAGGGAAGGCCCCGGGGGATGACGGATTTACGCCAGGTTTCTATAAAGCATTCTCCACCCTTCTTGCCCCTTTCCTGGCGTCCTTGTTTAACCATATCTTTGATACGGGTCAAGCCCCCCCGTCCTTCTCTCAGGCCCTCCTGGCTGTAATTCCTAAGGAAGGTCGAGACCCCAAATACTGTAGCTCTTATCGACCCATCTCGCTTCTTAACATCGATGCTAAGGTGTATGCTAGAGTCATTGCGGCTCGGCTCGAAACATATCTTCCCAGACTGATACATTCCGATCAGGTTGGCTTTGTTCTTGGCAGGCAGGGCGCGGATACCATGCGGAAAACACTTCACTTCATGAGGCACAGGGAATGAAGGGGGACCCATCTCTTTTGTCGTTAGATGCCGAGAAGGCTTTTGATAAGGTGTCATGGGACTTTTTAGAAAGAGTGTTGGTGTCAAACGGGCTGGGACCGAAACTCTGCCGCGCCATTAAAACATTGTACACCTCCCCCACGACGTCGGTGGCGGTGAATGGAGGATACTCACGCTGGTTTCCCCTTGAAAGAGGAACGAGACAGGGTTGCCCACTGTCAGCAATATTGTTTGTGATGTCCCTCGAACCATTGGCGCAGAAACTAAGGAGTGACGGTAGAGTTAAGGGCATCACGGTGGGAGACAGGGAGTACAAACTGGGACTATATGTGGATGATATCTTGCTTCATCTGACGGACCCCTTAGACTCGATCCCAGCTGCGCTTAACATAATTGAGGAATACGGTGCACTGGCCGGCTTAAAAATCAACACAGGGAAGTCAGTCCTCCTCCCGATTGATAAAAGTAGGGATTCTGAGATCGTACGCTTTACCCCGCTAGGAGTTCAAGTCAGCCTTACTACCCTCCGTTACTTGGGCATCAATGTCACCCGCGATCTTGACTCCTTATATGGAGCTAACTTCCCACCATTGTCACTCGCCCTACAGAAAGATAGCCAACGGTGGTCTAAGCTCACAATCTCCTGGATGGGCCGTTTAAATGCCATAAAGATGGTCTTTCTCCCTAAAATATTATATTTGTTTCAGATGCTCCCCGTTAGGATGCCCCGGGAATACTTCATGGAAGTGAGAAAACTGTTTTTGACCTTCTTATGGCAGGGCCAGAGGCCAAGGATTCCGAGATCCTTACTCCAGCTCCGCAAAGATAACGCAGGAGTAGGCCTCCCGGATATGGAGACATATTACAGGGCGACGCAATTTAGGGTTCTGGTCCCGCACTTTAAGCAACGCTCGGAGCCCCAGTGGATAGCGCTGGATAATTATCACCTTCGTCCCTTTATTGTGTCCGAATGGTTATGGGTCCCCAGATCTCAATTGCGTGAGAGAGTCAGATCCCACCCTATCTTAGGTACATTGTGGGCAGTATGGAAACCCGGCAGGAAAATGATGGGCGTCACGACATGGCCATCTCCCTTAGGACACCTTTGGTCACCAGGAATCCGAGATGCAATCCCAGAACCGGGAAGCTATGAAACATGGTATCAAGCGGGGCTGGAAAGGGCGGGCCAATTATGGCGCAATGGAACCTTTATAACCATACAGGAGCTCCAGGAGGCGCTCGGCATAGGCCCGCTTTCAGTCTTCCTGTATTTGAGACTCAAAGGGGTAATGACAAGGTCAATCTGGAAGGACCAATTGCAGAGGTATCTTACCCCATTTGAAACGATCCTTGATCGATGTACGGGCTCCAGTGGCCTGATAAGTGCTATGTACTCGGCTCTGATCGAGGCCGATACTTCCCCCTCCTTGGTGCTTAAGAGCAGATGGGAAGCAGATATGGGCAGACAAATCTCGCAAAAACTGTGGCTACAAATCTGCAGACGTACTGCGAAATCCTCTATATCCTGCCAGTATAAACTGCATGCTATAGTTATTGTACAGATGGCAGTATGACCCGATCAGGCTCGCCAAGATGTATCAGGGGGTTAGCCCATACTGTTGGAGGGGTTGTGGGATGCGGGCTGATTATTGGCACATGTGGTGGGGGTGTGCAATGGTTCAGACTTATTGGTCGGAGGTTCTTAGCTGGATCAGGGACCTGGACAATGAAGGACGGGTGCAGCAGCCAATGTTTATCCTGTTTGGTCTGATCGAAACAGGGGACAAAGTTGTAAAGGCACCTAGGATGGTACACGGTCTATTGATGGCTGCACGAGCCTGTCTCACTATGGTATGGAAGAGGCCTGAGCTCCCTAGTAACCTAGTAAAACCGAGTGGCTTGGGGTTGCCCAAACTCTCTATAGAATGGAATGCTTGAATGCCGCCTTACGCGGAGATCTTACTGATGTCGAAAGTGCCTGGTCTGAGTTCAGAGCCAAACATGCCTTGTAAAGACAATGTGTGCAGAATATTGTTGCGATCTGTGTCAGTATTGATAATGAACGATGATTCTCGTTGTGGCGGTTCCTTGGGCCATGTTATGTGTCCTGGTCGGATATCATATTTGTACTCGAAGCTTTCTGGTGTTGTCTCATTGTTTAATGTTGTTTGTCAATCCCTTACTTGGAGATATTAGAGAGGGGGGGAGGGGGGAGGGGAGGAGCGAGATTGGGTTTTACAGATCTTATTTGCTATACTGTTCGATTCTCAGGAATTATTGCACATGCCATACGAAGACGGTATTCACCTTACATGCTTTTTCTAATATCTTACTGACAAATTCTGTATGTAAGTGATTGTTGAATTTGTATAAAATCAATACATTTTGAATTTAAAAAAAAAAAAATAGAAGGGGACTCAAAGTACCCTTGTGGCAGCCTCATGCTTTTCAGACGCATTTGTCTGAACGTAAATGACGTCAGATCTTGAGAGTCACGGTGCAACAGGATTGAGAAAAAATGCATTTTTCAAGTCAATCACCGTGAAATAATTTGCCTCAACAGGTATATTGCATAATATTGTAGCCGGGTTCGGGACTAAAGGGAACTCTGCCTCAACAATATCGTTTATCGGCCTTAGATCTTGAATTAGCCTCCAAGACCCCCGCCTTTGATTTTTTTTTTTAACAGGATACACTGACGTATTACATTGTGACTCTGACGTCACTAAGATGCCCTGGTCCATCATGGCAGAAATTGTCTTAGAAATCCCTTCATCTACCTCTCTGGACATGGGATATTGTCGGGCTCTTGGTAGAATTGTTCCTGGTTTCAGTTTAATCCTTACTTCTCCAACCCCCTTCAAGAGACCCACGTCATAGGGTCCGGTAGTCCACACTGAGAAAGGCACTTTAGCTATATCGTCATCAAAATATTCAAGACGTTTTAGTGCCAACATCATCCTCTGAAGTACTTCTCTTTTAATCATCTTTACCCAACAGATCGTCATCGGTGACGTCAGTCACTCTATATCCTTCAATGGCAATTATTGCAAACCATTGTTTGCCTTCATCATCGTAACCGTCAACCAAGACCACTTTGCCTCGCAATGCAGCTGTGTGTATCATCAAGGGAAATACTTGTCCCTCCTCCTCATGCATAGGTATTCTTGGTCTGAACAAAAACTCATCATGGGTTCTCATGATTCTGTCTGCAAGGCCTGGTAATTCCACCATAAACACTCGCATGCCAAATGCGAAGATTTCTGGCTCTAATAGTATGGCCCTCATGGCTGTGTCCTGAGTATGCTCTAACCATTTCACATACATTTGAATAGTGCATTCCTAGAGTGGAGCATACTATGCCCTCCTCCGTAAATGTAATTGTCATGTTCAACTTTGTCATTAAGTTTCGACCCAAAATGTTTACTGGAGTCTGGCGTGAATATAATAAAGGTACATTCATTTTGCACTTTCCTATGGAGACTGGGAGTGCGTCTGTAAAGGGAACTCGACTGTGAGCTCCTGTAAAACTCTGAGTATCTATGGCCTCGCCAGACAAGGAAAACTTGCCTTCACGTATGCATGAGCGTGTCGCACTGTGTCAACTATGAAGGAATATTCCTTACCTCCTATAACGACATCCATCCTAGGTTCCCTATGAGGGTCTGGTGTCACTGATAGGATAGAGCACATCAGGGTTCCCAGTGAGCTGTCCAAACTTATATATAAATTTGGCCCACCGTGTGCTGGTGAATTTCCACCATTCCCATTGTTACCTCCCATTCCAGGGTTCATGGTCTGTGGTAGTTGCGGCAGTGCCTGTTGGGATTGTCCTTGTGGAAAATTCCCCATGTTTTGTGGTTGCACCACTTGCTGCGCTCCTTGTGCTTGTTGTTGCACCGTGTGATTTTGTGTACCACCCTGCTGGAAACCTGCAGGAGGATTTGTCATGCCTGCTCCTGTTCCTTGGCCGTTCTGCATCATGCCTTGACTTCTGCATGTGCACGCCAAATGCCCTGTCATTCCACACAGCCAACAAACTGGTGGCAGTCGGATCATTCACCCGTTTGACATATGTTGGTTACCATTTTGCATATTTTGGAAGCCTCCTTGATTATTTTGGAAACCTCCCTGATTGTTCTGCCATCCTCTTCCCCTAAATCCTCTTCCCCTGGGATAGAATCCCGTATTGCCCTGATTATTTTGCTGTGGTTTAGGCACCTGCTGCATGCCTGATTCAGCTGTGCTAGTTATCATGGCTCCCTCAAGAGCATACTTTGACATTTTCTTTTGCACCAACTTGGCTTCCTCACCCTTACGAATCGCTTCCTTTTTGCAATTGTTTTCTTGCAACAGTCTACAGTAATGTGCGATGGTCAACTGTATTTCTGCCCAAGGTTTGGCTTCGATTCCCACCAATTTTTTTAGTTGTTTCTGTACCGGTTCTGGCAGCCCTTGGCACAATATATGGTAAAACACGGGTATAGATTTCGTCCAAGATTCATGCGTTTCGAGCACCCACGCGTCTTGGCATTTCTGTATATAAATCGACCAATCTTCTGACTCCTTCATTTTTTGAGTCATTATAGCTCCCATATCGGAAGTATCTGGGTGAAGTATTCATAGCGCTTTCCATACTGTGGTTCTACAATTGCTAAATGGTGCTCCGTCATGCGCTGTATTAATTGTGGTTACTTGCTCGTGCCCACACATCGTCTGCTCTCTCACCAAGTATGGCGATCAAGAGACCTTTGATGTCCCCCATTGCTAGCGTGTTGCCTCCTGTCATTTTTATGAACTCATGTATCCTTTTTCCGGCCCCCGATGTCGGTATTGAAAGCTTGTTTTTCAAGTTTTCTCGATCCATGTGTGTCCATGGAATATATTGTGGTCTTACTCCCCCCTTCTCTAGTAGCGGAAATTGGAATGTGTAGCCCTCTTTCTCTTCTCTTCTCTCATGGTTCTCCTATCTATTGCAGGGGTAATATTCCTGCATCGCCGTCTACCTGGCAATGTCCTTAGTCTGTCTACATAGGCTGGCGAAGACACCCCCCTCTGACCGTGAGATAGTTCTTCATATCGGTCGGGCTGCGTGGCGGACTCTGACTCTCTTGGTACAGACTCACTAGCGTCTCACCATCTTATTTCCTTTTCCCTTTGGAGTCGCCTTTAACTTCGCCTCCCTTCTTCGTTTTCTTCCCTTTCGGAGTCGGACATTGTCTTTCCCCAATTCACGCAACTTCTCGTATCCTCCTTGTTCCTGCTTATTTCAAATCTATCCAGGGATAGCTCTCTATTCCCACTGCTTCGAGTGAGCTCCTCAGTGTCATAAAGCTGAGTGCTTTCCAGGCGCTCGTCTTCACCCTCCCCTTGGGGTATTTGTTCTAGCCCCATTTCGTCATATATTCTGTCGATCGTTTCTCCGATGCTTCTGGTGTCGAAGTCATCATCAATGTTTGCCCTAGACGTGCCTGGTACTGAATCGTACGCAGGAAATAATTCTTCGATGTCTTCCCTATCTACTGCTGGAGCGGGTTTTTTAACCTCTCTCCCAGATATTCAAGATTGCGTGCTCTGTCTTCGCTTACATTCTACATAGTCATCAAATTCTTTGCGCTTCCTCGCCTCTTCTCTGACCCTATCTTCTTCCTTTCTCCTTTCATTTCTACGTTCATCTGCCTTTCGAATTTCCTTGTCTCTTCGTCTCCTTATCCTTTTTTCACGTATCCTTTGCTCTTTTTCTAACCTTTAGTGTTTCTGTCTGTCTTGATAGTAGGCTGCTCTTGGGTTAAGATCGAGCTGTTTTTTCTCGCTCTTCACGACATAGCTGTTCTCGCCTTTGTCTGTCTTTCCTTCTTTCCTTACGTCTCTTAACTCCTTCTCTTTCCCCTTTCTCTGTGTCTCATCTAATTTACTCTTTGTTACGATCGAGTCATTATCCCTAAATATATATATATATTTATATATATATATATATATATATATATATATATATATATATATATAGTCTTCTCTACTTCTAACTATATTTTGTTTTCCCTCCTCCCTCGGTTACCTTTTCCCTTTACTTGTTCTAAGGCATACACTGTAGCCAAAGCACTCAAACTTTTCCTCACTCACTGTTTGCATGGTTCGTCTCTGGACCCTCCGGATCACCGCCTTTGTTACCGCCTCCTTCAGCTTTTCGCTCGCTAGGCTGCCCATGGGAAGGGCAAGTGTTGGAAAACGGGTCTCTTCAGGCCCTTTCTGCAGATGTCTTGCTTATGCTACCATTGTCTTTGGTCTACTCAGCCGAATGGCAAAGGACTCGCGATTTTGCTGAAGACCTAGAGTTACTTTATGTCAACGGTCAATAGGTGTCTTATTTTAATCAATAATCGATAGTCAATAACCATCCTCTGCTACCAAGTGTACTGGGGAGACCACCGGTCGGCCCATAGTCGGGATTTGCTCCGCAGTACTTTAAGACGAGATAGCTGCACCTTTGAGATGGATGGGGGTGCAGGTATATTACTTCAACACAAATCATTAAGGACACCTCAATGGTTTGGCAAAGGGGAGTCGGTTTGATGACAAGTACAAAAAACGGGGAAACATGGAAATCAACAGTGATGCGATAGTCCGTCTCGCTTCAACTCCCAAGAACTTCATACAAACAGTAACATTTATTCTCCAGCATGGTGTCTGGCATGGATTCACATGCTCATGAATATTCCCCGTCGTCAGGCCGGGATTCCTCGGTATAGAAAAAAATCAGTATCAGTTTCGTTTCTGATCTATCTTTCTTAGTAGTAACCAATCACTGGTCTCTGGGTCATACTTCCCCCCAGCCAATGACTGCCCTCTCCCTAAGCCCCGCCTCCGGCAGCCATCCTCAGATTTTTACCACACGCTCAAGTGTTGGGAGTCCTCGTGCTGTAGCTCTCGAGCTTTTGCTGCGTTTTCATGCTTTTTCAGGAGATTTTTCTCATTTTTCGGTTAAATAGAGCCTCAACTCCACCGTTTCTACATCCGATCAACGGGGATCTGTTTCGGAGTTTTCTACGCCCCTCAAGGGTGAAGAGTTCGTCGAGTGACGCTTTTGGAGGATTCCAGAAGTTCCGAGGCCTACCCCGGACATGGCCCAGGAGAAAGGAAGCTCGACGCCCGGGAAGCTGTTCAGGACCTGCCCTGGATGCCAACTTCAGAATGTTTTCAAGGAGGATGAGCATTCGTTATGCCTCTACTCTCTCCATGAGGACAAGACGCACAAGGAGAAGGACTGTGCGTTTTGTGGGAACATGTCGGAGCGGACCGTGAAGGATCGCCACCTCAGTCTCGCCAACTGGCTGGAAGGGAAGAGCCCGTCAGGCGACAAGAAGAAAAAGAAGTCCGAGCGGTCTTCCAAGTCCTGTGACGGTGCCCCGGCGACGGGGGCCCAACAAAAGGCTAAGCACCGCAAGTCTGTGGGCACCGGGAGCGCCGAACGGTCGGGCTCCTTGGCTGCCAGGCAGGGCGCATCCTCCCCGGCGCCATCAACCACGAGCCAACGCTCTGGCTCGGGTAAGAGGAAGTCCGAGAACCCGGCGAAGCTTCTGGAGAGGCCCCGGTCGATCTCGAAGATTCTGGCAGAAGGGGAGCGAGGCTCGGACCCTCTCCCCAAGGTGAAGGCCTCAGGCGTCCAGAAGGTGACGATGGCCTTAATTCACCCTGCTATGACCTCGATTGAGGATGTCGCCGCGGCCCTGGCTCAGCCTGTGGAGGCTACACCAGTGGGGGCGCCCTCAGGACCCAGAGTCTCCCTGCCAGCGCGGAGGGAGTCGTCTTTCAGGCCCATTGAGAAGACCCCCCACAAAGTCCTCGTTGGAAAAGGTGGGGGAGGGGCTGGTGGCCATCGTGGATACAGACACGACCTCTGAAGAAGAGCTCATTGAAGTCGTGGAAGAGGCCCAGCCCATCGGGAGGGATCCCGACGAGGGCGACAACGAGAGCGATGGTGTCGCCGACAAGGCTCCTCAAGAGCCCTTGCGCCCGTCGTTTACGGCGCCGCAGGACACCTCGGCTGCCATTTTGTCAGCGATTCAGTCCTTATGCTCGTAAATAAGGACAAGGTTGCCCCTTCCCCCGACGGAGGTACCTGAGCCAGACCCGACGGGAGAACCGGAGCCAGGACCTTCGGAGAGTCCACCGCATAAGAGGAGGACGACGCATCCTACGCCACCTCTCCCACCTCTGTGGACTGCTCTAACTTCCCCCCGGTCTACTACCCACGGTGATGATACAGGCACGGACACCGGTACGACAGGTACAGATGACAACAGAGGCGACGACGGGACGTGTCCTCCGTCGCCCCCCTGCTCGGCCGTCCCCGCCCGACGAGATTGGATCCTTTCATGCCATGATTTCCAGGGCATCTGAGCTTTTTCAGCTCTGCCCAGAAGAAAAGAAGAAAGAAGGGTTCCTTTACCAACGGCGCGAGGCTAAAAAGAAGACGGTACTCGCCGTACCGCTTCTTGATGACATCTGGGATGAGGGGCTCGCCCTCCTCAAGAACCCTGCCACGGCGCCGGCAAAGAGGGACCGGTACGAGAAGAAGTACCGGGTCCCAGACGCTGCCCCCTTGTGCCTTCGGGCACAACCTACCCCGGATTCGGTCATCTCGGCGGGGGCAAAGAAGAAAGCTGGGGGGGCATCGGCCTCGACATCAACTTCCCCGCCGGACGGCGAGGGCAGGAAGCTGGACACGATGGGACGACGGATCATCTCATCTGCAGCGACGACTATGAAGGCGGCCAACGCCCTGGCTATCGTAGCCTGCTACGGCGGGGAGTTGTGGTTCAAAATCGCCCCTCTGTTAGACTTCCTTCCGGACGCCAAAAGGGCTGAGGCCCTTGAAATCCTACAGGAGGGGGAGATTGCTTCGGACCACGCCATCACGGTGGCAACGGACATCGCCGACACCGGTTTTCGTCAGTTGGGCAACGGCGTTTGCTTGAGACGACGAGGATGGCTCAAGGCCACGGATTTCCGCCAGGACGTACAAACCAAGGTTTTGGACATACCCTTCGACGGGAACAACCTGTTTGGGAAGGCGGTTGATGAGTCCCTTCAGGCCATCAAGACAGACGCAGAGACTGCCCGGGCACTGGGAGTGCTCCAACAACGACGGCCGTCCTTTCGGAGCTCCGGAGGCAGACAAGGTGCCTCCAAGGGATCCGGCAGTGGCTCCTCCACTTACCGCCAAGTGGCAAGATCTTCGTCCCAGGAAGCCTACAGGGGACGCGGCAAGTCAGGTGGTGCCCATCGTCGTCGACAAGGAGGTCAAGGAGGCAAGGCGGCCTCCAAACAAGATTGAACCGACCGTGGGGTCGGGCCCCCGCCGAAGCACCCCGGTGGGAGGCCGGCTGGCGAGGTTCGTCAGCGTGTGGGAGTCCATCTCCACCGACCGTTGGGTGCTGGACGCCCTGGCCCAAGGGCACGCCCTCGAGTTTCAGAAGAAGTGCCCTCGCGTTCCACCCGTGGCCAGGAAGTAAAATCACGTCCCTCAACTACTGTTGGAAGTAAGGGCGATGCTCAAGAAGGGTGCCATCGAGCTCGTCCCAAAGAGGCTTCGGGGCTCCGGAGTTTACTCAAGGTACTTCCTCGTAAAAAAGAAGACAGGAGGATGGCGCCCCATCCTGGACCTACGACGACTGAACAAGTACATCAAGGCACAGAAGTTCCGGATGGTCACCCTCCAGCACGTGCTGGGACAGCTGGAGGAGGGCGATTTCCTGTCGTCGTTGGACTTGGAGGATGCGTACGTCCACATCCCCATTCTAAAAAGACACCGAAAGTTCCTCAGGTTCGTGGTCCAAGGGCGGCACTACCAGTTCAAGGCCCTCCCGTTCGGATTGAAGTCGGCACCCAGGGTGTTCACCAAGTGCCTTGCACCGGTGGCGGCGCGGCTGCTCCTACAGGGGATCCACGTCTACCCCTATGTTAGGCAGAAACCTGTGCAGTTCCCTCTGGGACCACTGCAAAAGATTTAAGTCTACAGGTGTTGGCAGTAAACCCACTTGGTAGCAGTCTGTACCACACAGATTCACTGTGGTAGCTGTGGCTGAGCAGTCAGACTTCCCTCAAGAAGAGTTAGGCAGTATACAGAGGATACATAATAGGTACAGAGGCCCAGTAGCACAAAGCAAACACTGACCAGAGCTAGGTGTAAAAGTATAGACTTATTTATTAAAGGTACACTCATAAATTACACTAGCACAATAGAAAAGATAAGAAAGTCAAACACAGTTACTATTGCTCATATGTACATCGCTAATCATTTGTTGGACAATTCTAAGTTACCCCCACTTATTTCCAAACAGAGGTGAGCGCTTAACGTTAGATGACACTCCAACAAGTATTACCAAAAGGGAGGGAAAGGCAGAAATAAAGAGAGCAGTAAGGTAAAACACTTTTCACATAAGGTTAGCAAAGACAGTCAATGGTGGAACAAGGAGAATTAGTTCGGGGCCCGCTTTAGAGGGAGCCAGGCGAAAAATATGCCCAAGATCACACAATGTCATCAGTCTTTGCAGGTGAGAGAAAAAGGTTTTACTACGGTTCTGGAAAGTTTAGTTAGGGTGTCCCAGACCTACCCAGGTTCGAGAGCCGAGGGCTAAATCTACCCCGTACAATCGGTGGCAAGGGAGGCCGGGCGGAACACAGTACCTTTTAAAAGTGGAAAGGATCCTCCAGCGGTGGTAGTTGTTCCTGGTAGTGGGTGTAAGTCGCGGCGTCGTCCAGGGGAAGAGGTGCTCCCGGCGTGGAGGAAAACTGCAGAACGTTGCACTACCAGGGAAGAGACCAGCCGAGGAGTTTTCCGGTCACAAAGGATTTGTACCCCTCTTTCGCGGTTGAGGTAAAAAGTGGTATCCCGGTTGCCAGGGTGCTTGGCACAGGCAAGGCGGCCACGAGATGCTTTGGGACGGCGAAAAGAAGGCAGCAACTGGTTGTCCCCACCAGTTAAGGGAAGAAGTCTCTCTGGCGGGAGATCTCCTCTGTCGTCGGGAAAAAGTGGTGAGACGGTTCTGCAGGGCTTCACCGGTGGTATCGTCTCGGCAGGTCGGCTCGGCTTCTCCCTCTTCGGCTTCTTAGGTCCTGTGGCGACTTCTGAAGTTCCAGTCCCCAAAGCCCTGCTTTTATGCAGCAAACCCCCATTCACCCAGCCTAGCTGTCACTCAAACATGCTAAGTGGTGAGCCGGCCGGCACACCACTTGGGCCAATCAGGACGGAGTGCGACTTGAGTTACCAAGGTAACTCAGTCCAGGGTGCCTAAATCCCCCTCCACCCCTCCTAAGTACCCCAGACAGAGTGGCACCACTTTGGAGGGCTTCTGTGGAGAAGCCCGCCAAAAGTGGAACAAAGGGCTCCACTTTGGGTCAGAGTTACAGAGGTGAACACCAACGCCATTTTAGAATCAAGTTTTGGCAAAAAATTCCAACCGGAGTTATAATAATAAAGAAATAACCCAGCGGTATGTTCAAGGCTACCGTAAATAAATAAATAAAGGTATTAGCCTAAAACAATGGGAAATCCCATAGGAAAATATTCGCGGTTGAATATAAAAAGTAGTTTCCACTGCCACCAGCCAAAACTCGATGAGGGGGGACGGAGACGTGCCCCCTCGACTAACAGACCCCGGGGCAATGGAATTGCCCCGGCCAGTACGTCCACAATATGATGGTTTGTACTGGTTCTGTTCAGGATTGGAGACTAGTAAAGTCAATGGTGACTTTACAGACCCTCGGAAACAGTAGTCAGTCCCAGGGTATGGAGTCTATGTTGGGGGGTCCCTAGGACACCCCTGGGTTACGGCACTGAGGGTGCTGTGTAACCCATCTCACAAAAACACATGAGGCCCTATGGAGTAAAAGACCCCATAGCCCATTCAACACAAGGCAAACCAAAGAAACACACTCCAAACATGTCCAAGAGTGAGGGTAAAAGAGTCTCACTCTTGGCAGGAGAAAAAAAATAAACCCCAAAAATCCAGCAAAGCTGCTGGGGGACTCACTATGTTGGGAAATTCAGCCTAAACAGAGAATTCTTCCTAACACCCTACTTGGACGACTGGCTCATCCGGGCAAGGACAAGGGAGCTCGCCGTGGAGCACACTGCGAAGACCGTCCAACTGCTCACGGACCTGGGATTCTCCATCAACTTTCCAAAATCCCACCTGGTTCTGTCGCAAGTCGCCCTGTTTCTGGGAGCCAAGCTCGACACAGTGGCGCGGCTGGCCTCGCCGTCAGAGGAAAGGACCAGGACCATTCTGGGCAAGGTGCAGCGTCTGCTGGCCACAGACATGGCCAGGGTAAGATCTATCAAGTCCCTCCTCGGGATGATCTCCTCCGGCATTTATCTGGTGCGCCTTTGCAGGCTTCGGATGAGACCCTTACAGGAGTTCCTCGACGCCCGCTGGATCCAGTTGACGGGCAGCTTCGAGGACAGGATCCCTCTCAACTAGGCGTTCCGTCAGGCGATCCGGTGGTGGGGTACCCGCTCCCATCTGTCGGCAGGCACGGACTTTCAGACCCCAGCTCACCAGGTTACGGTGACGACGGACGCCTCCCTGGAAGGTTGGGGAGCGCACTCCGGAGATCTTCACGCGAGAGGCCTTTGGCTCCCGGAGGAGAAGTCTCTCCACATCAACATCTTGGAGCTCTGCGCGGTGTTCTGGGCCCTCAGGTCCTTTCTTCCATCCCTCAAGGGCAAGGTGGTGAGGATCTTCACCGACAACACCACCACGATGTTCTACATCCGGAAGCAGCGCGGAACCAGGTCCCCGGCCCTATCCAAGGAAGCCCAGGATCTGTGGCATTGGGCCGTCGCCCAAGGGATGTTTCTGGTGCCTCTTCATCTGGCAGGAATAAAAAACACGATCGCCGACTCACTCAGCAGGGAGCTGCGCTTGTGCCACGAGTGGGAACTACGCCAGGATCAAGTGGATCGACTCTTCCGACGATGGGGCTAACCCCAAATTGATCTCTTTGCGACAGCGACTAATTCCAAGTGCCGGAATTTCGCCAGCATGTTCCCCCAGCCGAGGAGCATGGGCGATGCTTTCTCGTTCCCCTGGGACGGCCTATTTCTTTATGCGTTCCCTCCGCTGCCGTTGCTGCTCCGGCTCATCAACCAGCTCAAGAGGTCCCGGTGCAGGATGATCCTCGTCGCACCGGCGTGGCCGAGGCAGATCTGGTTCCCGGACCTTCTGGACTTGTCAACGTCCCCACCAGTCAAGCTGCCAACGGACGCAGAACTTCTCTCCAGAGAAGGAGGCGCCCTTCTTCACCACAACCCGGAGTCGCTGAACTTGCAGGGCTGGCTCCTGCAGCACTAGAGTTTGGAGGGTACGACATCCCGGCCGACTGCAGAGAGGTTTTTGCAAAGGCCAGGACGTCCTCACCTCTCAAGTGCTACGGACATAAATGGAGGAGGTTCTCCGTCTGGTGCCCTGCACAGAAGATTAACCCTCTCCGGATTACGGCCCCTCAAGACCTCCGTACCTACTGTCGCTGGCCAAAGCTGGACTGGCTCACGCCTCCATCAAAATACATCTGGCTGCAATCTCCCGATATACCAGGACGACGGGACGGGCGTCCTTGTGTTCTCATCGCCTGGTGAAAGAATTCATGAAGGGACTATTCCGATCATTCCCGCCGGTGAAGGCTCCTGCCCCAGCGTGGAAGCTTAATGTGGTGCTGACCAAGCTCATGGGGGCCCCATTCGAGCCTATGCATTCGGCACCTTTGAAGTTCCTGTCATGGAAGACAGCTTTCCTCGTGGCCATCACCTCCGCACGATGAGTGGGAGAGATCCAGGCCCTAACTTGCAAGCCTCCATACTTGACTTTTCATGACACGAGGGTGGTGCTGAGGACACACCCATCCTTTATGCCCAAGGTGCCGTCGGACTTCCATCTCAACGAGCCTTTGGTGTTGCCAGTTTTCTTCCCATCGCCTTCGTCGCCGGCTGAGAGGACTTAGCACTCGCTGGATGTAGCTAGAGCGCTGAAGTTCTACGTGGACCGCACGAAGAGTTTTCGGAAGACGTCACAGCTGTTTGTGAACTTTGGGACTGTGAATCAAGGGAAGGTTCTCTCGAAGACTTCCATTTCCAGGTGGCTCTCCGGCTGCATCATGCACTGTCACCGGTTGGCAAACCGACAGCTGCCCGGCCGTCCGAGAGCCCATTCGACCAGAGCGATCGCTGCTACCACAGCGTTCCTGTCTGGTGTGCCCCTGCACTGGACATCTGCAGGGCTGCGACGTGGAGGTCGACGCACACCTTCACGAGATTCTACTGCGTCGATCGGGACACCAGGGAGGAGTCCAGGGTCGGCCAAGCAGTGCTGCGCAACCTGTTCGCCTAAGGTGAGCCTGGTGAGGAGGTATGAGTTGCTTAATGTTGAGTTTTTGTATTGCTTAATGTTGAGCCTGTTGCCACCTCCCGTGGTTGTGCATGTGTGTACTGCTATGTATTCTCTTATTCATGAGCATGTGAATCCATGCCAGACCCCATGCTGGAGAAGGAACAAGTTACTTACCTGTAACTGTTGTTCTCCAGCATGGGTCTGGCATGGATTCACATGCGTACCCTCCCGCCTACCCCTCTGCGGCTCTTCACTTGGTCATACTGCCACTTTACGTGCTACCAAATCTGAGGATGGCTGTCGGAGGCGGGGTTTAGGGAGAGGGCAGTCATTGGCTGGGGGCAGTATGACCCAGAGATCAGTGATTGGTTACTACTAAGAAAGACAGATCAGAAACGAAACTGATACTGATTTTTTTCTATACCGAGGATTCCTGGCCCGACGACGGGGAATATTCATGAGCATGTGAATCCATGCCAGACCCATGCTGGAGAACAACAGTTACAGGTAAATAACTTGTTCCTACTCAAAACTCGTCATCATTGACGTGTAACATTCAAAGTTAACATGTAATTCTGTTGGTTAGGAAAAGGTAACTTTACTATAGGTACTATATCTCTATATGGTAACAGAGTGAGGGGATTGGATAAACACTATCAGGTGGTTGTCTAAACCCTTCCTTCTAACATTACTCTTGTAGACGTCACTAAGAGTACGACGTCCCATTGGTTCTACTATCTATAGGAGCCTAGATTATTTGGTCCATTGTGATTGGGTTGGCTCCCAAATCTCCACTTTACTTAGCAGCACGCAGACTGGTCAGCCAGGTGCAGGATGCCCCAAGATCCACCCGACCTCCCTTCAATCAATCATTACTTTAGTGGCTATGTGTCAATTAGTTTGCTGTGGTTGGCCTCGAAACTGTATCTTCTTGTCAGAAAAAGTTAGGCTATTTCTGTCTGGGCGAGAACCAGGTGTAGGTGTGAACCTGTGTCTCTTCTTGGTCAGATGGCCACGTGCTGCTTACACCGTGGATCTGCCTATTTTCCTGCAATTTGTGCATTTAATTTTTATTCGGCTTGCCACCTGCCTACGCCTCCTTATCTCGGCCTTCCGGAGATAGGCTGTTCTGTTCTTAAGTTTCGATTCTGCTAAGCTACTGTTCGCTCCTTCTATTGGTCTGACCTTGGCTCTTCCTGGTGCACGTTGCCTCTGCCGAGTTTCGATTCGGCCATCTCTTCTTGTTTTAGCTGGAATACGAATCCTGTCCTGTTTGACCTCTAGTAACCTGAGTTAATTCTGCTTTTGTGTAAAGTGGACTCGCACTTGTATAGTGTGCTTCGTTGAGGTAGATAGGTACAGGTGGCGCTTGCCGTGGTCTATGTTCTACTAAGCAGCAAGCCATACTGTTTCAAGCATATGTACAGGCGTTTAGCTGGTTTGAATGACTTCATCCTGCTTTGCAGTTTAAGTTTCTTTATATTTCAACATTGTCTCTCCTTCTAGGTTCGTTTCGTCTCTGTGTGTCATCTTTGGGTCGTCTTATCTGTAAGTCTGTCTGGCCTTCGTGATGTCACCATTCGTCTTCAATTAAGGCCTTTTGAGTTCCTTCCGGGACAGTGTTTAAGCAACCTTCATTTCGTTTCATTTGCTGGTAGGGTTTTCTCAATGGGTGCCTTACTGTCCATGGTTGTCTGGTTATTGGTACTTCACTAGGTATTGTTCTTCTGATAGGCACTGGGCAGAGCCCTACTGCAGCTCTCTGCTGGTTTATTTGCTCATCATACGTCACATATCTCAGTCTGAATGTTCCTGGTACTTCAACATAGGTGGCTGGAGTGCAGGCTTCATTTAGGACCTCCTCTACAGTATCCCAGCCCTGAAGAAGACCGCAAATTGTTTGAAACACGTGTTGCTTGTCTATTAAGTACTATTATATCCACACAAAAAGGTGGTCTATTAAATAATATTATAGCCAAGTGCTGATCATTTGATTATTAATTCAATAGCATATTATATTTGACAAGTATGGCAAGGCTTGTCGCAGGTGGTCAGTTTTGTTGAATTTGTCTTCTCTCTTCTGACCTTGGGCTTCGGTCACACTTTGATTCTGGCCAATGCTTGCCTGCCTATGCTATTAAAAAAGTTGCTTACAAAGTAGTTATTTACAGTTAAAGATTTTGGTAGTAACCGCAAACTGCAATTAGCCCCATCATAAATAACTAACTTTAAATGTTCCTCTGCTTGTTTAATTCTGCCACAAAAATACCTATATAATAATCAAGGAATGTTATTTATTTTTCAGTACATTTTATTGTTTTTTTTTATGGCGCTAGCCACCACCAGCACTCTTTCGTGGCACCCCAAGCGTAATTGGACAGGGAAGAAAAATCAGATTTTCACATTCTCTGATAGTGAAGGGGGAGAGTCAAGAATTTTAGGACAAAATAATGTTAGAGGAAAAAGGATTTGACTTGAGCAGTTTTGTATGTGATAGGAAGTCCTCATAATTATAAGAAGATCAGCAATCAAGTCCAAAGATTTTCTCAAGAGAAT
Source organism: Ambystoma mexicanum (assembly GCF_040938575.1). Classification (NCBI taxonomy): domain Eukaryota; kingdom Metazoa; phylum Chordata; class Amphibia; order Caudata; family Ambystomatidae; genus Ambystoma; species Ambystoma mexicanum. The sequence continues at coordinate 422,248,520 of NC_090933.1, read as the reverse complement.
GATCTTAGGTCTAGTCCTATGTCCCGTCCCCTTTCCTCCATACTGTAAGGGCGTCCCTCGCTAAGGACGGGAGACAGATCCTTTTTCACCAGAACAATCATGTTCCCCTTTAAATTTAGATGCGCTCGGGGGCGCGGACCTGGGAGCATGCACTCCCCAGATTCCACCCACTGGCGTCACTCCCCAGTCCTCTTTTCTGCGTCGACGGAAATGAACCGCTTTCACCAGTGGTCCTGGGTTCGGCCTCTGGCCTGGTAAATCCATGAACTTTTCCTCGCAGAAGTATTCTTGTCTTCTTTTTTCTTTTACATTATTAGGTACTGCTTCGTCTTCTGGCGCCACGCTCCTCCCCGGCGCATGTCGACGATGGCGGGCTTCAGCAGGTGTCGAGCCTGCGAGGGTCCCTTCACAACGTCTGACCCCCACGCACTCACCCTCCGGTGCCTTGGTTCTGAGCACGGCTGGGACGGCTGTACGCGTGCAATGCCTATACCATGTGCAACGCCTTTACTCTGCGCACGCTCAATAACTGACTAGCCAGGTGGCGGGAGCTCTTTGGAAGATCACCTCCAGAGGACCTCTGTGTTTGTGAAGCAGAAGACCAGGCCCAAGGTAGGTGTCCTGTTCTCCTCCCTACCCTGCAAGGGTGACTCCTTCCAAGGAAGCGCCCGAGCGGGTGGAACCTATCAGGTCTTAAAGCCAGCAACAACACTGAGGCAGCTCCAGCTACCGGCCAAGGGCTTGCACGATCCTACCGGTGCTACCGCTGAGGGGCCGCAAGGCCCCATTACCGGGTCCCAACCCGAGGGGCTATGCCCTAACACCGGACCAATGTCTGAGGAGGCGACAGTATGAAGGACTACCGCCGCCACAGCCGAGGGCACTTAGCCTACCAGGCCCTGACCTGAGGTGCAGGGTAGGCCTCAGCCACTACCGCGCAGCATACTGGTGGAAGCCGCTCCCAGCTCAGCAAGTTCCACGACACAAGCACGTGCCACAGAGCAAAAGAAAATGGCCACCGGGCCAGACAAAATGGCGGCTCATCCGGCACCTTTTCCCTTCGGAGACCAGGCAAGGGAAAGAGCTTCTAGGTGGGATTGGTCAACCCCTGCACTTGGTCCACATCCTATCCATCCTCTTTGCAGGGAAGATATGCATCGCCCCATGCAGCGAGACATGGCGTGCCCCGGACACAGCAGCCTCAGGGCCCGACCCCTAGGCCTATACCATCAGCCCCCTCGCCCCCGGCCTTTGAAGACAGGTTCTTTGAGACGTTTCTCACACTGATGAGATCACCACAGGTGGGTACTATCCTCAGGGACGTGATCAGGGACATGCTCCCTCCTGTACAGCCACAAGCACCCACGGCCACACTGCCCATGGATTCAGCTCAGCTCCCGTACCTGTACCAGTCACGGCAGTCTCAGCCCCATGCCTGCACCAGTCACTACAGCCCTAGCACTGCTGCCTCAGCAGCCTCCAGCACTGATAATCCGCACGCCACAGCTGCCTGCGCCCAGCACTCCCCTGGCCCTGCAGGACACAACAGTGGACACTGATGAGGAGGAGGGTCCGGACACTCCATCGTCAGCCAAAGCTTTTCATGAGCGGCTGGTGGGCCTGGCGGAGTACCTAGGAATCCCGCAGCCGCAAGTGGAACAACCAGAGGCAGGGGTACTGGCTGAAGTTCTCACACTATGCCCTACTTCTAGAATGGAAATCCCACTTGAAAAGGATGTCGTAGCAATTGCCAAAAAAGGTTGGCTCAAGCCACACTCTACTCAGCCTACCAATAGGCGTTTCGACAGTAAGTACAGGCAAACGGAATGGGACCCCCTCTTATTGTTGGTGCACCCCCAACCACATTCTTCGGTGATAGCGACAGCATCACTATACTCCAAGCCACAATCTTCTTTGACATCAGCACTCCTGGGCAAGGAGGAAAAGATCTTGGAGGTGTTTGGGAAGAAAATGTATTCTAATGCCACTCTCCACCTGCGCCAGGCCAATGCTGACGCTATGTTGGCGGCTGTCAACCAGAAGCTATAGAGGGAGATTGCTGATTTCCTTCCCGAGCTCCCTACCCACAGCCCAGCTTGCTTTAAGGCTCCAGTTGCAGAGGCCAAAATCGTGGCACAATACATAATGGAGTCCACTGTTTCCCGCGTTGACACTTCAGTACGTGCCATTTGTATTCCCACGGACATGAGAAGGATGGCTTGGCTCAAGGCAATGAAATTCAACCCAGATGTGCAGGAACGCATACTAGACATGCCTTTCGAGGGTGTTGACCTGTTCCATTCAACAGTGAATGAGGAACTTCATAAGAATAAAATACAGACAGCGAAATCTTTATCCTCACCAAGTCAACTCCTAAGACCTACAGCCAAACGCACCAGTGCTTGGACAAGGGTCGGTCCTTCGGAGGCTTCAGAGGCTTCCAAGAGAGACGGTCCAGGCAACCGGACAGATCCCCCAGCCAGCACAGGCGCAAACAGCACACAGCGGCCAACAAGGGTTTTTTTCAGTCCCCCTCCTCAGCTCCAGCCTCAGAGGGGAAGAAACTGTGACCCATCTGGATCCACGAGTCTCCAGTGGGGGGCAGGCTTGCCTTTCACATACATCAATAGCAGACAAAGTTCATGAACCCTGGGATCCTCTCAGTAGTATCCATGGACTTCTGGCTCCTTGTTCCTCCTCCTCCACCTCCCTCCCCTCTGCTCCCACAGATTGGTACAGCAACTCTGTTGTCGGAAATACAATTGGTAGTAGCGAGCCAGGTAGTAGTGGAAGTCCCAGCCTCACCGTGGGGCATTTCTGTTCACACATCTTCACCATACACAAAAAGAACCAGGCTGGCCTGAGAGTTGTGTTGGACCTTTCCACCTTGAACCTTTCCTTTCCTCTTCAAAAGTTCAAGATGGTTGACCCAGCCTTCATAGCGCAGACATTGTGTGCGGGAGATTATATGTGCTCCCTGGATCTGAAGGATGCCTACCGACATGTCATCTGGGAGCCCCATCGGTTCTTCCTGAGGTTCAGGATCATGGGTTTTCACTTTCAATACAGGGTTCTACTCTTTGGACTCAATTTGGCCCCCAGGGCCTTTACAAGGCTAAGGAACGATGAACGCTGTGGCAGCCCTACTCAGGGCACAAGGCCATCACATTTATCCATATCTAGACGACTGGCTAGTCAGGGCGAGATCTCCAGAGGTGGTCCAACCTACGGCCTCCGCCCTCATGGGTACACTATACGACCTCGGATTTTCTATCCATCTAAAAAAGTCCCAGTTGGTGCCCATGCAGAATCTGACCTTCCTGGGCCTTTTCTGGGACACGAGCTTCGAGAGGCTCTTCCCCTTGGAAGAGGGCCACTGGGCATTTTCTCAGCAGAGTGATGACCTCAGCGTGCTGGCACCAACACCTGCTGAGAGTTATGGATGCATGTCTTCTTGCAGTGCCACATACAAGGCTCAAAATGAGGTGGCTGCAGGTACACTTCCCTGCCTCCTGAAAGCAGGAGAAGGGTTCACAGGTGGAGCAGATCAGCATACCACAACATCTCCACCAGGATCTAGTCTGGTGGGGTGCAGACAACCAGCACCTCAGGTTACCATTACCACAGACTCATCCCTAGAGGACGGGGGAGCTACCCTGGACAGCCACAGTGTCCATGGAGTATGTTCTCATCAGGAACAGCTGGCTCGACATGATGGCTGTCTTGTTCTGAAAGCCTTCCTACCCATTATCACCGGCAAGGTGATTCTCATTCAAACAGACAGCTCCAACTGCATATGTAACATCAACAAGCAGGATGGCACCCGGTCCCCTCCACTATGCAGACTGGCGGTCGACATTTGGGAATGGGCTCTGGAGAACAACATGCACCTGTCGGCAGTCCACCTCCCGGGGGAGTCCATCCTAGAGGTGGACAAGGCTCAGCAGGCTGGGTGCGGACAACTACGAATGGCAGCTGAATGAGCAGGTCCTTCAGGGGATCTTCAACAGGTGGGGTCATATGCAGGTGGACCCATTTGCCACCACTACCAACAGGAGGTTCCCCCAGTTTACCTCCTAGCTGGGGCAAGGTAGGGGTTCGCCAGGCGACGCAATTCAGATCCCTTGGAACAACATGAACGCATATGTTACCACCCCCCCCCCCTCCATTTCCCCTGTTGCACAGGGTCATCTACAGGATCAGGGAGTCGCAGGACATTCGGATCATCCTGATCGCTCCATGGTGGCCAACAAAACCCTGGTACACCTCCCGCTGAGCCCAGCACACCTACTCTCTTAGCAGGGGGGCACGGTCATCCACCCCTCCCCGCAGAAGTTAGCCCACGCAGCGTGGTTCCTGAACAGGTCTCCCTGAAGAATCTGCACCTGTCACAGGCTAACCTAGCCATTATACAGGGGGCTAGGAGTGACTCTACCAGGAGCCAGTACAAAAGCAAGTGGACCAGGTTCTCTCACTGGGCAGAATCCAAGGAAATTGATCGCTTGACTTGCACGCTGGATGACGTGCTACCTCGTACACTCAGGTGTACAAGTAGACACATGCTGCACGTATCTGGCGGCCTTTGGAGCTTACAAGAACTTAGAAGAGGATATATTCTCATCCTCGAAACCGGTGGTTAAGAGGCACCTGTCGGCCTGACTAGACTATATCCTCCTCAAGAAACCACACCGGGTGTGGGACCTCAATGTGGTCCTGGGTGCTCTGGCACATAAACCTTTCAACTCCATGGCATCCGTGAACATCAGGCTAGTTACCATCAAACAGCCCTACTAGTGGGCCTTACCTCGGCACGCGGAATCGGTGAGATCCAGGTGCTCATATACTACATTTCATAAAGACAAGGTGGTGCTCAGAACGCACCCTGCATTCTTACCGAAGGTAGTCTACTCTTTTCACCTAAATGAGGAGATAGTGTTACCAACTTTGTTCGCGGCCCCTAAGGATGACGCTCAGAGGGTACTGCACTTTCTAGATGTCAGACGTGCGCTACAATTCTGCCTGGACAGAAACAAGAGCTTCCGCAAATCAGACACCCTCTTCGTCACCTTTGAGGGGTCAAAACCAGGCTGTAAGGCCTCCAAGGCTTCCATAGCAAGTTGGATGGTTATGGCCATCAACCAGCAAACATGCATGCTCACGCCATCAGAGCTAAGGCCACAGCGGTAGCTTTTCCAAAGCCACGTTCCGTGGCAGGCTATCAGCAAGGTGGCTACGTGGGCTACTCTCTCGGCCTTCTGCAAGCACTACTGCTTAGATGCCAGCCCAGGTCTAACGCAGCATTTGGTCAGGCAGTGTTATGGAACTTGTTTTCTTAAGAGTGGAAACTCTCCACCCTGGGACTACAATCAATTGTAATTGCCCATACAGTATGGAGGAAAGGGCATGGGATGTAGGAGTAATTATAAGTTGCCGTACTGACTAACGTACTCCTAGTCCATAGTCCCCTTTCCTCCATACGTCCCACCGTCCTCCCCACTAATAGTACTGATGTCATTAGGCAATGTTAATATTGTCGATTTGTCAAAGGGGACTGAGTAGTGAGCGAAGTCAGGGGAGTGCAGCTAAATTTAAAGAAGATGATTTTTCTGGTGAAAAAGATTCCATCTCCCGTACCTAGCGAGGCATTCCCATACAGTATGGAGGAAAGTGGACTATGGACTAGGAGTAGGTTAGTCACTACGGTTAGTAACTTATAATACTCCTACGTCCCGTCCCCCTTCCTCCATACTGTATGGGCGTCCCTCGCTAGGGACGGGAGATAGAACCTTTTTCACCAGAAAAAAAACCTTATTCCCCTTTAAATTTAGAGGCGCCTGGCCCTGGGAGCATGCACTCCCCTGACTCCACCCACCGGCAGCACTCCTCGGTTCTCTTTTCCGTATCGACAGGAACGGACCACTTTCACCAGTGCTCCTGGGTTTGGCTTCAGCCTTGTAATTCCACTGGTTCTTCCACAGATACTGTCTTTCTGTCTTTAATCAGGTACTCGGTCCTCTGGCGCCAAGCTCCTCCCCGGCGCATGTCCTTGTGCTTCAGCAGGTGTCCGACCCCCATGCCCTTTGCCTCCTCTCCGACCACGGCTGGGACGACTGTACCGCGTGCAATGCACTTACTCTGCGCGCTTTGAAGAACAGGTTAGCTCGGTGCATAGAGCTCTTCAAACGGTTGCTTCCAGAGGACTTGAAGAACTTCCTCAGACACAAGTCACGGCCCAAGGTAGGGCCACTCTTTTCATCAGCACCCCGCAAGGGCGGCTCCTTCCAGAGGAAACGTCCAAGTGGGAGGGACCGTCGAGGTTCTAACACCAGCACAGGTAACAAGGCTGTTTCACCTGCCGGCCGTCAGGTTGAGGGGTCGCTGGATCCTACCAGTGAGGTCGCTTAGGGACTGCAAGTTTCTTTTACTGGGTCTCCACTGGAGGGGCTTAGCCATACTACCAGACAAATGTCTGAGGGGGCGCCTGTACACAGCTCTACCAGCGACACAGCCGAGGGCACAATGCCTACCAGGCCCTGCCCTGAGGTGCAGGGTAGGCCTCAACCTCCACCGCCAAGATTCCTGGAGGAGGCCAGGCCCAGCGCGGCAAACACCACGACGCAAGCATGTGGCATGCAGCCTGACAAGATGGCCGCCGCGCCAGACAAGATGACCGCTCGTCCAACACCACCACTCTTCACGGAGCAGGTGGAAGAACGAGTTTCGAGGTGGGACTGCTCTTCACCAGGTACGTGGCCTACAGTATATCCTGCAACGTCACAGAGCAGATACACCCAGCAGAGAAGGCAAAGTTCTCCCAGGCCTCCTAAGCCTTCGGGTCCTGCTCTTCCGCTGATGCTACCTAGTACCCCACTGGCCTGCGAGGACAGGTTTTTTGAGAGAGTCCTCATGCTTATGCGATCCTCCACAGATGGGAGCTATCTATCGGGATGCGATCAGGAACATGCTGCCTCTGTTCCCTCCACCAACAGTCAATCCACCTGTGGCTCTGGCGCCTCAGCCCAAGCACAGCCCAGCTGCCCACGCCAGAGCTCACGGTGACGGCACCTTTGCCCCCGGCCCTGCAGTCAGTTCCACTCCAACCTCCACTCCAGCCTCCACAGCAGCCTCAGGCTCCAGATAGCAAACTTTAGCCCTCGGCACCAAGTACTCCTCCACCAGTTTTGGACCAGCAGGACACCAATGGCGGACACGGATAAGGAGGAGGACCCCGACACTCCATCTCGGCAAAGGCATTCCATGATCGGCTCACAGGCCTGGCCCAGTACTTGGGGCTTCCACAACCTGGGGTCGAACAGCCGGAGGCGGGAGTCTTGGCAGAGGTCCTCGCTTTACGCCCTGCGGCTAGAACGGGTATTCTGATGCAAAATGACGTTGTAGCTTTGGCCAAAAAGGGATGGCTTAAACCCCACTTGGTGCAGCCTACCAACAGGTGCCTCGATGCCAAGTACAGGCAACTGGAGGGGGATATACTTTTGCTGTTGGCACACCCTCAACCACACTCCTCGGTGATTGCTGCGGCCTCTATCTACTCGGAGCCGCAGTCTTCCTCAGTCACCTCGTCCTCTGTACTGCTAGGCAAGGAGGAGAAGTTCTTGGAGGAGTATGGAAAGAAAGTCTATTCCAACGCTGCGCTGCACCTTCGTCAAGCTAATGTGGACATCATGCTCGCAGACGTTAATCAAAGGCTTTGGCAGGAAATAGCTGACTTCCTTAGAGAATTACCGGTGCACAGTCAGGCACGCCTCAAGGCGGGACTGGCAGAAGCAAATATGGTGGCTCAAGACATCATGGAGTCCACAGTGGCACATATAGACGCCTCAGTCCGTGCCAATCGCATCACCATGGACAGGAGAAGGACTGCCTGGCTCGGGCTACCAAATTCAACCCGGACGTCCAGGATCGCATAATGGACCTTCCATTCCAGGGTAGTGACCTCTTTCATTTCACCACCGATGAGGAACTTGATAAGAATAACAACAGCTCCCAGACTACGAAATCCTTATCTATCCTCACGAAGACGTACAGCCAGACGCACCAGCGTTAGGACAAGGAGCGGGCCTTCAGCGGGTTCTGGGGCTTCCAGGAACGACGGTCCAGGCAGCCGGACCGATCTCTGAGTCCACACCACCACAAGCAGCACAATGCGTAGAATAAGGGCTACTTTCAGTCCCCCTCCTCAGCCCCAGCCTCAGAGGGAAAAAAGGCATGACACTCCCCTTTGTATCCACATTTCTCCAGCATGGGGTCTGGCATGGATTCACATGCTCATGAATATTCCCCGTCGTCAGGCCGGGAATCCTCAGTATAGAAAAAAATCAGTTTCGTTTCTGATCTGTCTTTCTTGGTAGTAACCAATCACTGGTCTCTGGGTCATACTGCCCCCTGCCAATGACTGCCCTCTCCCTAAGCCCCGCCTCTGGCAGCCATCCTCAGATTTTTACCGCACATTCAAGTGTTGGGAGTCCTCGTGCTGTAGCTCTCGAGCTTTTGCTGCGTGTTCGCGCTTTTTCAGGAGATTTTTCTCATTTTTCGGTTAAATATTTATTTTTTTTATTTATTTATTTTACATTTATAAAGCGCTCACACAGCCCGCAGGCATCGAGGCGCTGTTACATGAATTGTTTGTTTTTCTTAGTTGCGTAATTGTGTTTTTTTTTTGTCTTAGTTACGTATTTATAACGCGCTTAAACACCCGGAGGTTTCTAAGCGCGGACCCGGGGATCGAACCTGTTGCTGCTTCGTGTCGTCTTGCTTCCAAGACGCGCACGCTGCCGCTGAGCTATCCTCCCGGGACGATAATAGAGCCTCAAGCTCCACCGTTTCTACATCCGATCAACGGGGATCCGTTTCGGAGTTTTCTACGCCCCTCAAGGGTGAAGATTTCGTCGAGTTGCGCTTTTGGAGGATTCTAGAAGTTCCGAGGCCTACCCCGGACATGGCCCAGAAGAAAGGAAGCTCGACACCCGGGAAGCTGTTCAGGACCTGCCCTGGATGCCAGCTTCAGAATGTTTTCAAAGAGGACGAGCATTTGTTATGGCTCTACTGTCTCCATGAGGACAAGACGCACACGGAGAAGGACTGTGCATTTTGTGGGAACATGTCGGAGCGGACCATGAAGGATCGCCACCTCTGTCTTGCCAACTGGCTGGAAGGGAAGAGCCTGTCAGGCGAGAAGAAGAAAAAGAAGTCTGAGCAGTCTTCTAAGTCCTGTGAGGGTGCCCCGGCGATGGGGGCCCAACAAAAGGCCAAGCACCGCGAGTCCGCGGGCACCGGGAGCGCCGAACGGTCGGGCTCCTTGGCTGCCAGGCAGGGCGCATCCGCCCCGGCGCCATCAACCACGAGCCAACGCTCTGGCTCGGGTAAGATGAAGTCAGAGAACCCGGCCAAGCTTCTGGAGAGGCCCCGGTCGTTCTCGAAGATTCCGGCAGAGGGGGAGCGAGGCTCGGACCCTCCCCCCAAGGTGAAGGCCCCAGGCGTACAGAAAGTGACGATGGCCTTAATTCACCCTGCTAAGACCTCGATTGAGGATGTCGCAGCGGCCCTGGCTCAGCCTGTGGAGGCTACGCCAGTGGAGGCGACCTCAGGACCCAGAGTCTCCCTGCCACCGCAGAGGGAGTCGTCTTTCAGGCCCATTGAGAAGACCCCCACGAAGTCCTCGTTGGAAAAGGTGGGGGAGGGGCAGGTGGCCATCGTGGATACGGACACGACCTCTGAAGAAGAGCTCATCGAAGTCGTGGAAGAGGCCCAGCCCATCGGGAGGGATCCCGACGAGGGCGACGATGAGAGCGACGGCGTCACCGACGAGGTTCCTCAACAACCCTCGCGCCCTTCGTTTCCGGCGCCGCATGACACTTCGGCTGCCATTTTGTCAGCGACTCAGTCCTTATGCTTGGAGATAAGGACAAGGTTGCCCCTCCCCCCGACAGAGGTACCTGAGCCAAACCTGACGGGGGAACCGGAGCCAGGACCTTCGGAAAGTCCACCGCATAAGAGGAGGAGGACGCATCCCACGCCACCTCTCCCACCTCTGCGGCCTGCCCTGCCTTCCCCCCGGTCTACTACCCACGGGGATGATACAGGCACGGACACGGCTACGACAGGTACAGATGACGATGGAGGTGACGACGGGACGTGTCCCCCGTCGCCCCCTGCTCGGTTGTCCCCGCCCGAGGAGATTGGATCCTTTCATGCCATGATTTCCAGGGCATCCGAGCTCTTCCAGCTCTGCCCAGAAGAGAAGAAGGAAGGGTTCCTTTACCAACGGCGCAAGGCTAAAAGGAAGATGGTCCTCGCCGTACCACTTCTTGATGACATTTGGGATGTGGGGCTCGCCCTCCTCAAGAACCCTGCTACGGCGCCGGCAAAGAGGGACCGGTACGAGAAGAAGTACCGGGTCTCCGACGCTGCCCCCTTGTGCCTTCGGGCGCTACCTACCCCGGATTCGGTCGTCTCTGCGGTGGCAAAGAAGAAACCTGGGGGGGCATCGGCCTCGACATCAACTTCCCCGCCGGACGGCGAGGGCAGGAAGCTGGACACGATGGGACGACGGGTCATCTCATCCGCAGCGACGACTATGAAGGCGGCCAACGCCCTGGCTATCATAGCCCGCTATGACAGGGAATTGTGGTTCAAAATCGCCCCTCTGTTGGACGTACTACCGGACGCCAAAAGGGCTAAGGCCCTTGAAATCCTACAGGAAGGTGAGATTGCTTCGGACCACGCCATCACGGTGGCAGCGGACATCGCCAACACCGGTTTCCGTCAGTTGGGCAAAAGCGTTTGCCTGAGACGACAAGGATGGCACAAGGCGATGGATTTCCGCCAGGACGTACAAACCAAGGTTTTGGACATGCCCTTCGACGGGAACAACCTGTTTGGGAAGGCGGTTGATAAGTCCCTTCAGGCCATCAAGACGGACACGGAGACTGCCTGGGCACTGGGAGTGCTCCAACAACGTCGGCCGTCCTTTCGGAGCTCGGGAGGCAGACAAGGTGCCTCCAAGGGATCCGGCAGTGGCTCCTCCACGTACCGCCAAGTGGCAAGATCTTCGTCCCAAGAAGCTTACAGGGGACGCAGCAAGTCAGGTGGTGCCCGTCGTTGTCGACAGGGAGGTCAAGGAGGCAAGGCGGCCTCCAAACAAGATTGAACTGACCGTGGGGTCGGGCCCCCGCCGAAGCACCCCGGTGGGAGGCCGGCTGGCGAGGTTCGTCAGCATGTGGGGGTCCATCTCCACCGACCGTTGGGTGCTGGACGCCCTGGCCCAAGGGCACACCCTCGAGTTTCAGAAGAAGTGCCCTCGCGTTCCACCCGTGGCCAGGAAGGAAAATCACGTCCCTCAACTACTGTTGGAAGTAAGGGCGATGCTCAAGAAGGGTGCCATCGAGCTCGTCCCAAAGAGGCTTCGGTGCTCCGGAGTTTACTCAAGGTACTTCCTCCTAAAATAGAAGACAGGAGGATGGCGCCCCATCCTGGATCTGCGACGACTGAACAAGTACATCAAGGCACAGAAGTTCCGGATGGTCACCCTCCAGCACGTGCTGGGACAGCTGGAGGAGGGCGATTTCCTGTCGTCGTTGGACTTGGAGGATGCGTACTTCCACATCCCGATTCTAAAAAGACAGCGAAAGTTCCTCAGGTTCGTGGTCCAAGGGCGGCACTACCAGTTCAAGGCCCTCCCGTTCGGATTGAAGTCAGCACCCAGAGTGTTCACCAAGTGCCTCGCACCGGTGGCGGCGCGGCTGCGCCTACAGGGGATCCACGTCTACCCCTACCTGGACGACTGGCAAGGACAAGGGAGCTCGCCGTGGAGCACACGGCGAAGACCGTCCAGCTGCTCACGGACCTGGGATTCTCCATCAACTTTCCAAAATCCCACCTGGTCCCGTCGCAAGTCGCCCTGTTTCTGGGAGCCGAGCTCAACACAGTGGCGCGGCTGGCCTCGTCGTCGGAGGGAAGGACCAGGACCAGTCTGGGCAAGGTGCAGTGTCTGCTGGCCACGGACATGGCCAGGGTAAGATCTATCAAGTCCCTCCTCGGGATGATGTCCTCCTGCATTTATCTGGTGCAGGCTTCGGATGCACCCCTTACAAGAGTTCGACGCCCGCTGGGCCAGTCGACGGGCAGCTTCGAGGACAGGATCCCTCTCAACGAGACGTTCCGTCAGGCGATCCGGTGGTGGGGTACCCGCTCTCATCTGTCGGCGGGCACGGACTTTCAGACCCCAGCTCACCAGGTGACTGTGACGACGGACGCCTCCCTGGAAGGTTGGGGAGCGCACTCCGGAGATCTTCACGCGAGAGGCCTTTGGCTCCCGGAGGAGAAGTCACTCCACATCAACATCTTGGAGCTCAGCGCAGTGTTCTGTGCCATGAGGTCTTTTCTTCCGTCCCTCAAGGACAAGGAGGTGAGGATCTTCACCAACAACACCACCACGATGTTCTACATCCGGAAGCAGGGCGGAACCTGATCCCCGGCCCTATCCAAGGAAGCCCAGGATCTGTGGCATTGGGCCGTCGCCAAAGGGATGTTTCTGGTGCCTCTTCATCTGGCAGGAATAAAAAAATACGATCGCCGACTCACTCAGCAGAGAGCTGTGCTCCTGCCACGAGTGGGAACTACGCCAGGATCAAGTGGATCGACTCTTCCGACGATGGGGCGAACCCCAAATCGATCTCTTTGCGACGGCGACGAATTCCAAGTGCCGGAGGTTCGCCAGCAGGTTCCCCCAGCCGAGGAGCATCGGCGATGCTTTCTCGTTCCCCTGGGACGGCCTATTTCTTTATGCATTCCCTCCGTTGCCGTTGCTGCTCCGGCTCATCAACCAGCTCAAGAGGTCTCGGTGCAGGATGATCCTCGTCGCACCGGCGTGGCCGAGACAGATCTGGTTCCCGGACCTTCTGAACTTGTCGACGTCCACACCAGTCAAGCTGCCGACGGACGCAGACCATCTCTCCAGAGAAGGCGGCGCCATTTTTCACCACAACCTAGAGTCGCTGAACTTGCAGGCCTGGCTCCTGCAGCACTAGAGTTTGGAGGGTACGACATCCCGGCCGACTGCAGAGAGGTTCTTGCAAAGGCCAGGGCGTCCTCAACTCTCAAGTGCTGCGGACATAAATGGAAGAGGTTCTCTGTCTGGTGCCGTGCACAGAAGATTAACCCTCTGCGGATTACGGCCCCCCAAGTATTGCCGTACCTACTGTCATTGGCCAAGGCTGGACTAGCTCACGCTTCCATCAAGATACATCTGACCGCCATCTCACGATACACCAGAACTACGGGACGGGCGTACTTGTGGTCTCATCGACTGGTGAAGGAATTTATGAAAGGATTGTTCCGATCATTCCCGCCGGTGAAGGACCCTGCCCCGGCGTGGGAGCTCAACGTGGTGCTGACCAGGCTCATGGGGCCCCCATTTGAGCCAATGCATTCGGCACCATTGAAGTTTCTGTCGTGGAAGACAGTGTTTCTCGTGGCCATCACCTCTGCACGATGAGTGGGAGACATCCAGGCCCTATCTTGCAAGCCTCCATACTTGACTTTTCATGACACGAGGGTAGTGCTGAGGACGCACCCCTCCTTCATGCCCAAGGTGCCGTCGGACTTCCACCTCAACGAGCCCTTGGTGTTGCCAGTTTTCTTCCCGTCGCCTTCGACGCCGGCCGAGAGGACTCTGCACTCGCTGGACGTAGCTAGAGCGCTGAAGTTCTACGTGGACCGCACGAAGAGTTTTCGGAAGACATCACATCTGTTTGTGAACTTTGGGACTGTGAATCAAGGGAAGGCTCTCAAAAAGACTTCCATTTCCAGATGGCTCTCTGGCTGCATCATGCACTGTCACCGGTTTTCAAAACGACCGCTGCCCGGCCGTCCGAGAGCCCATTCGACCAGAGCGATCGCTACTACCACGGCGTTCCTGTCTGGTGTGCCCCAGATGGACATCTGCAGGGCTGCAACATGGAGGTCGACGCACACCTTCATGAGATTCTACTGCGTCGATCGGGACTCCAGGGAGGAGTCCAGGGTCGGCCAAGCAGTGCTGCGCAACCTGTTCGCTTAAGGTGAGCCTGGTGAGGAAGTAAGAGATGCTTAATGTTGAGTTGTTGTATTGGTTAATGTTGAGCCTGTTGCCACCTCCCGTGGTTGTGCATGTGTGTACTGCTATGTATTCTCTTATTCATGAGCATGTGAATCCATGCCAGACCCCATGCTGGAGAAGGAACAAGTTACTTACCTGTAACTGTTGTTCTCCAGCATGGGTCTGGCATGGATTCACATGCGAACCCTCCCGCCTACCCCTCTGCAGCTCTTCACTTGTTCATACTGCCACTTTACATGCTACCAAATCTGAGGATGGCTGCCAGAGGCGGGGTTTAGGGAAAGGGCAGTCATTGGCTGGGGGCAGTATGACCCAGAGACCAGTGATTGGTTACTACTAAGAAAGACAGATCAGAAACGAAACTGATACTGATTGTTTTCTATACCGAGGATTCCCGGCCTGACGACGGGGAATATTCATCAGCATGTGAATCCATGCCAGACCCATGCTGGAGAACAACAGTTACAGGTAAGTAACTTGTTCCATCTCCGATGGGGGGCAGGCTTGCCCTTCACGCACAGTATTGGGGCACGAGGTTCGCTGACCCCTGGATCCTGTCAGTAGTGTCCACCTGGTACCTTCCTCGCCTCTGCTCCCGCAGATTGGAACAACAAGTCTATTGGCGGAAATTCAAGCACTTGTCCAGAGTCAAGCAGTGAAAGAAGTCGCAGCCTCCCAGCGGGGCATGGGCTTCTACTCCAGAATTTTCACCATGCACAAGAAGAACCAGGCTGGCCTGAGAGTTGTGTTGGACCTTTCTACCCTGAACCTTTCCCTCCCGCTTCAAAAGTTCAAGATGGTTACCCCAGCGCTGTTTGTGGAGACACCGTGCAAGGGAGACTGGATGTCCTCCCTGGATCTGAAGGGGGATTACCTACATGTCCCGATTTGGCAGCCCCATCGGTCCTTCCTGAGGTTCAGGATCACTTTCAATACAAGGTTTTAACGTTTGGCATGAACCCAGCCCCCAGGGTCTTTACCAGGCTTATTATTGCAGTGGCATCCCTTCTCGGGACCCCGGGGCCCAACGTCTGTCCGTATCTTATATGACTGGCTCATCAGGGCGAGATCCCCGGAGCCGGTCCAGCACTCCTCCTCTGCACAAACTCAGAGAGTCTTTACCTCGGAGGACAAAATAATAGCCATCAAGGTGGCTACAAGTAATTTTCACAACAGAGAGCTGACATAAGCGTGGTGGTACCAGCACCTCCTGGGTATCATGGCAGCATATCTTCTGGGAATACCTTACACAAGGCTAAAAATGAGGAGATTACAGCTGCACTTCGCAGCCTAATGGAGTCAGGAGAGGGGTTCCCAAGCAGAACTTGTCAGCATTCCTCCCTTTCTCCACCAGGACCTTGTCTGGCTAGAGCTCAAGGCCATTTGGCTGGCTCTCAAGGCCTTCCTGCCTCTCATCAGTGGCAAGCAATACTCATTCAAACAGACAACTCCACCAGCCTGTATTAGATCAACAAGCAGGGTGGCACCAGTCTCCTCCTCTATGTACCCTGGCGGTCAGCATCTGGGAATGGGCTCTGGCAAACGACATACACTTGACCCCGATCCACCTCCCGGGGGAGTTGAACTTGGAAGCAGACAGGCTCAGCAGGTTGGGTGCGGACAATTACAAATGGCAATTGAACGATCAGGTCCTTCAGGGGCTCTTCATCAGATGGGGTCATCCACAAGTTGACCTCTTAGACCACCTGGTACAACAGGAAGTTTACATCCTGGCAGCGACAGGGTCTAGGCTCTCTGAGCAGTGTGTTACTTATACAGTGGAACGGCATGAACGCCTACGCTTTCCCTCCCACTTCCCTGGTACATAGGGTAATCTGCAAGATAAGGGAGTCCCGGCACCTCAGTGTCATCCTGGTAGATCCTTGGTGGCCGCCAAGGCCATATTCGCGAGCTGCTCAGCCTGTCGGAACAACCTCTGATGCACCTTCCACTGGGCCCAGCTCATCTATTGTCGCAGCAGGGGGGCACGGTCGTCCACCCAGCCCCCCAGAAGTTAGCCCTCGCAGCGTGATTCCTGAACAGGTCACCTTAAACCATTTGCGTCTCTCGCAGGCTAACCTGGACATCATACAGGGTGCTCGGAGCGATGCTACCAGGAGCCAGTACAAAATCAAGTGGACTAGGCTTTACCACTCGGCAGAGTCTAAGGAGGTTGATCCTCTTACTTGCACACTGGACGATGTGCTCTCCTTTTCAGCACACCTCGCACACTCAGTGGTGCAAATAGACACATGCCACACCTATCTGGCGGCCATCGGAACCTACTAGTACTCGGAGGAGGATGTTTTCTCATCCGCCAACCCAGTGGTTAAGAGATATTTGGCAGGCCTCACCAGGCTCCACTCGCCTATCAAGAAGCCGCACCCTGTGTGGGACCTTAATCAGCATTGGGCGCCTTAGCTCAAAAACCCTTTGAATCAATGGCGTCTGCAGACATTAGGCTAGTCACCATTAAGATAGCCCTCTTGGTGGGTCTTACGTCTGCACGCTGTGTCCGCGAAATTCAAGCTCTGTTAGCTTTGTGGCCGTACACTACCTTTCACAGGGACAAGGTGGTCCTCAGAACGCATCCAGCGTTCTTGCCTAAAGTAGTCTTAGTTACACTTGAATGAGGAAATAGTACTACCGACTTTCTTTGCAGACCCTAAGGATGATGCTCGGAAGGTACTGCACTGTCTAGATGTTAGACGCACTCTAAAGTTCTATCTGTGCAGAACCAAGAGCTTCCGCAAATCTGAGCCTCGATTTGTCACCTTCGGTGGGTCAAAGCCAGGATATCAAGAAGCCTATGAAGGGCAGCACAAACCACTTCCAGCAGGCATGCATGCTCACGAGGTCAGGGCCAGGGCCATGGTGGTCACGTTCCAAAGACACGTCCCGTGGCAGGTCATCAGCAGGGCGGCCACGTGGTCCGCTCCCTCGGCTTTCTTCAACCACTACTGTTTGGATGCCGGCTCCAGGTCAGATGCAGAATTCGGGCAGGCAGTATTAAAGAACTTGTTTTCTTAAGGAGGGTGGTCACCTCTCCACCTGGGGCTTCATTCATTTGTAATCACCCATACAGTATTGAGGAAAGGGGACTGGATTTAGGAGTAAATTATCAGTTACTCACCTAGTGACTAACGTAGTCCCCTTTCCTCCATACTGCATGGGTGTCCCTTCCAAGGGACGGGAGACGGAACCTTTTTCACCAGAAAAAAACCCTCTTCCCCTTTAAATTTAGAGGCGCACAGGGGTGCGGCCCTGGAAGCATGCGCTGCCCTGACTCCGCCCTCCGGCGTTACACCTCAGTCCCCCTAGACGTGTTCACAATAGATTAATATTGCCTAATGACACAAGTTTTATTAGGGGGGAGGATGGTGGGACGTATGGAGGAAAGGGGACTATAGTCACTACAGTGAGTAACTGATAATTACTCTTAGGTCCCATCCCCTTTCCTCCATACTGCATTGGCGATTACAATTGAATGTAGCCCCAGGGTGGTGAAGTGACCCTCCTTAAGCAAACAGGTTTTTAAGAACCGGCTGTCTGAAAGCCGCTTCTGATCTAGAGGCGGCATCCAAACAGTAATGCTTGCAGAAAGCCAAAGGGGTGGCCCAGGCTGCCGCCCTGCTTATGATCTGCCAGGGGACATGCTGCTGGAAGACGATGGCAGTTGCCTTGTCTCTGACCGCATGGGCATGCATGTTGGCCGGAAGTCGCTTATGCTGTCCCTCGTAGGTTTCTTTAATGTCCGAGACCATCCACTGGGCTATCCAGGCCTTGGATGCCTGATAACCGGGTCTTGAACCTCCAAAGGTGATAAAAAGAGCGTCTGGCTTGCGGAAGCCCTTCGCTCTGTCCAAGTAGAACTTCAGTGCACACCTGACATCAAGGCAGTGCAGGACTCTCTGTGCCTCGTCTTTAGGATCGGGGTAGAACGTAGGCAGCACAATTTCCTCATTTAGGTGGAACGCAGGCGGCACCTTAGGCAGGAAAGCTGGATGTGTTCGGAGGACCACCTTGTCCCTGTGAAACTCTCCTCCTCCGAGTTTCTGTACACCCCAATGGCTGCCAGGTAGGTGCGGCAAGTGTCCACCTGCACACCTGAATGGGTGAGATGTGCCGAAAAAGAGAGCACGTCATCCAGGGAACATGTTAGAGGGTCGAAGCCCTTTGAGTCTGCCCAGTAACAGAACCTGGTCCACTTGCTTTTATACTGGGCCTAGGTAGATTTGCTCCTGGCACCCTGTATGATCTCTAGATTAGCCTGAGAGAGGCTGAGATATCCTAGCGTGACCTGTTCAGGAACCACGCTGTGAGTGTTAATTTCTCTGATGCAGGTTGGATGACCCTGAAGATGTGCTGGGCCCATCGGCAGGCGAATGGGAGGCCTCTCCAAGAGGCTGAGCAGCTCCGAAAACCATGGCCTGGCTGATAGGATATTCTATTAGGTCCACCATGAAGCTAATAGGATGATGCTGAGGAGGCGAGACTCCTTGATCTTGCATATCACCCTGTGAATCAGGGGAGCGGGCGGAAAGGTGTATGCTGTCATGCCGTCCCACCTGATCTGAAAGGCATCCCCCAGGGAGCCCGGGCCCTGACCCTGCCAGAAGGTGAACAGTTGGCACTTCTTGTTGCCCTGGGAGGCGAAGAGGTCCACCTGAGGGTGAACCCATTTGCGAAAGATCCCCTGCAGCACTACGTCGTTCAACTGCCACTCATAGTTGTCCGCTTCCAGTCTGCTGAGCCTGTCTGCCTCCAGGTTGGATTCCCCTGGCAGGTGCACCGCCGTGAGGTAGATGTTGGTCTCCAGGGCCCACTCACACATGCTGACTGCCAGCCTGCACAGTGGGGGGGGGATCTGGTACCTCCCTGCTTGTTTACATAGAACATGCTGATCGAGTTGTCTGTCTGAATGAGGATGACCTTGCCTTTGATAACCGGAAGGAAGGCCCTGAGCGCCAGCCAGATGGCCTTCAATTCCAACCAATTGATGTGGTACTCCTGCCGGGTCCAAGTGCCATGGATGCAGTGGTTGTCCAGAGTGGCCCCCAACCCTCGAGAGAGGAGTCTGTGGTGATGGTGCCCTGTGGTGTAGATTGCCGGAAAGGCTTGCCCGTCCACAGGTTGCAGTCCATGGACCACCATGTAAGGTCTGGGTGAAGTGACGGAGGAACGTTGATCATCTCTGAATGATGGCCCCGTTCCTGGTTTCAAAATGCTGCAAAGTGCAGCTGTATCCTCCTCATCCTGAGTCTCGTGTGGGAGACGGCCAAGAGGACTGCTGCCATGAGACCCAATAGGTGTTAGTACCACCAAGCCGAGGTCACTTCTCTGCTGAGGATGTGCGACTGTGGCCCTCTCGATGGACTTGATCTTGTCCTCAGAGTGAAAAACCCTCTCGGAGCACGTGTCCCAAACGAGGCCCAAGAAGGTCAGTCTCTGCGTGGGCTGCAGTTGCGACTTCTTGAGATTGAGAGAAAAACCAAGCTTGTGCAGTGTGTTCATAAGAGCGTGGGAAGTATGTTGCACTGTCTCCGGAGATGTAGCCTTGACGAGTCAGTCGTTGAGGCACGGGTAGATGTTGTGTCCCTGCGCCCTGAGGAGGCCCGCCACAGAGTTCATCAGCCTGGTAAAGACCCTGGGGGCTGAGTTGCAGCCGAAAGGAAGCACCTTGTATTGTAAATGCTGAGGCTGCCAGATCGTGTAGGTATGCATCCTTCAGATCCAGGGAGCACATCCAGTCTCCTTTGCACAATGTCTCCGCTATCAAAGCTGGCATAGCCATCTTGAATTTTTGTAGAGTTAGGCAGAGGTTGAGGATGGAAAGGTCCAGCACAACTCTCAGGCCTGCTTGGTTCTTCTTCTGAATGGCAGAAATCCTGGAGTAAATGCCCAAGCCCCTCTGGGCAGCTTGGACTTCCTCCACTGCCTGGTTCTCGACAAGTGTTAGGGAGAATTTTCCTTTATGGCTAATTTCCCTCACCTAGTGAGTCCCCCTTCAGCTTTGCTGGACTTCTGGAGTTTATTCTTTTTCCACTTGGTAAGAGTGAGCTTTTCCCCCACTCTTACTTGTGTTTTGCCATGTGTATTTCTCTGTTTGTGATTGTGGACTCTGGAGTACACCACTTCAGTAGCCCCCTTCTTTTGTGTGTCACACAGCACCCTCAGTGCCGTGGCACAGGGTGGTCTTTGAGACTTCCCCCGACTCCATTTTTGAGGCTGACTACAGTCCCCCAGAAAAGGATAAAGTTCACATTAACTTTCCCTAGTCAATCTACCACAGATTCAGTACACCTCATCTTCCATGGAGTACTGGAAAGGGTTAATTCATATCCCTTTTTATCTGTACCCCCTAGAGCATTGTTTCGCTCTTTCAACATTTAGACTTGGCTGGTGGCAGTGGTATCTACCCTAACTTTTCTACCGTGATTACATTAGATAAACGTGGTATTGTTCTTGGCTATTATATTAGCCTCGAACATAAATCCGCTTGACCAAATTGTCTTTCTTTTGGCTCCGGTTGGGTTTATTCGCCATTTCTTTTTGTTAAAGTCCTTCTTGTGTTTCACTTTGCGCGGCAAACTAGGTTTGCCTTCTTTGTTCACTGTCTTTTGGCGGGCTTCTACCTAGAAGCCCTCCTCAAGGCGCCTGGGTGTCTAAGTAGGCTGAATGTTAGGGAGGGGTGTAGACACTCCCTGCACAGGGTATCCTAGGAAACCCATGTCGCACTTTGTCATGATTGTCCTGGGCAGTTGTCCGGGCTGGACAACCCCCCTGCTGGGGGTTTGACAGCCAGGCTTTGTGAATGGGGGTTTTTCGCATAAAAGGCAGGTCTCTTGGACTAGAAGTCAGAGTTGCCACTGAAACTACAAGGAACCAAAGAGAAGCAGAGAGAACGACGGCTGCTGCAACTACCCCTTCCCGGTGAAGCCCTGCTGCAGTCCTGAGCTATCTGCCCTTCAACAACTAAGAGGAGATCCAGTCCGGAGTCTTCTTCCCTTGAGCCTGGTTGGGATAACCAGCTCATCTTCCACAGCCAGAGGATCCTCTTCCTTGGTCGAAATCGCTGCACACAGCTGTAGTGGTCCGGAAGCCATTTGAAGAGCCTCTCCTGTGATTTTAAGGAGAACACCTTTTATTCGTTGTTGCTGCTGCCGGCTTCATCCCTGTGCGGTGCAGACCCCCTTCAGACATCCTCCTTCACAACAAAGCTCCAGGAATCGTGGGTCTGCGGGAAACCAACAGGAACAACTGCCAGGGCACCAGCTGCATCATTGGAATAAGGTACTGTGTTCTGCTTGAGGAAACTGGGTGAACCCCTTTTCTTCATTTCCAAGGCTTGCCCTTGTCTTCCCTCCTTCTAATAACTTTTGCTTCCGAACATTGACAATATTGAAGTACTCTTGGCTACATTGAATCGTGAACTATCTGACTGTGTAATCTTTGGCAACAGGCCCCGGTGTCACTTGACCCTGGCTCCGGCCCTTTGACTTTTGAACTCTTGTCTATGAGTGTTTCTCGATTCTGTCTGCCTAACCAAAATATTGCCTGTGATTTTTGCATCCAACTCCCTCTAAGTATCTCAGGTGCTAAGTGTGTTTTTGCCCCGGTAACATTTCATGTCACAGATACGCGTTTAGTTAGTATACCGAACTGTCAAAAAGTGATCGCAATCGTATTCGCGGTAACGTGTTTTGTGTATAACACTGGTTCATTCAAACAGAGGGTACTTACCTTGAGACATACTGTACAAAGTGAATTGGTTAGTTGTATATTTAACGTGTGGTTTTTGTTTAAGTTTAATAGAAGTGTTGTGATTATAACAAATGGTTTAAAAATAAATGTACTTCTATTTTTCTACCTGAAACCTTGAGTCAGTGTTTGCTTGAGTCACAGTAATTGTGGTACCTTTGTGTAATCTCTGCTACTGCTCATATACTCTTCAGATAAGCCTGGCTGCTCCGCCACTGCTACCACTCTGGCATAGTAGCACAGGCTTGTACCAAAGGTAAAACTTGTATTGCCACCTGCAGTCTTAATTGCTGTCCCAACCTTTGGGAGTGAAGAGGAGTGGAGTGGAGGGGAGGAGGGAGGAGAGGCTGGGATAGGGAGGCGATACCCCATGGAGACCACAGAGAGGATCCAGGGGTCCGCGAAATTCTGGTGCCAGAAATGTGCATGGAGAGCAAGCCTGCCCCCCACTGGAGACACATAGACCTGAAGGGGAGTGTCATGCCTTCTTTCCCTCTGAGGCTGCTTAGGCGGAGGGGAACTGGAAAAAGCCCTTAGTCCCCCGGCCCCCCTTTTTGTTGCTTGCACCGATGCTGGGACGGCGAACGGTCAGGCTGTCTGGACCTCCACTCCTGGAAGCCGTGGAACCCTCCGTACGTACGCCCCTTCTCAGAGCGCTCCTGTGACTGGGTGTACTGTTTGGGGGTGGTCTTTGTAAGGATGGATAAAGACTTGGCCGTTTGATAGCTGCTTTTCTTCTTGTCCAGCTCCATGTCCGTTGTGGAGTGGAAGAGGTCACCCCCTTCGAACGGAAGATCTAGAATGCATTCCTGGACATCCGGGTTGAATTTCGTTGCACAGAGCCAGGCCGTTCTTCTCATGTTCGTGGCAATACAGATGGCACGGCCAGAGGTGTCAATGTGGGCCACGGAGGACTCTGTGATGTCCTGCTCCACAATCTTGGCCTCCGCCAATCCCGCCTTGAATCGTGATTGGCTCTGCGCTGCAAGCTCTGGGAGCAAATCTGCAATTTCCTTCCAGAGCCTCTGGCATCTGCGTTGGCTTCACGCAGGTGCAAGGACGCGTTGGAATATAGCTTCTTCCCGTACACCTCCAACATCATCTCCTCCTTGCCTAGCAGCGTCGCAAAGGAGGAGGCTGAGGACGACTAAGGCTTGGAGTATAATGATGCTGCAGCGATCACCGAGGAGTGTGGCTGAGGATGGGCCGACAGCAAGAGTGTATCCCCCTCCATCTGCCTGTACTTGGCATCCAGGTGTTTATTCACTGGCTGGGCTGAGTGTGGCTTGAGTCAACCCTTCTTGGCCAGGGCAGCTATTTCCTTCTGCATCAGAATCCCGTTCTGGCAATGGGACGTAGTGTGAGGATGTCTGCGAGGAAGGCCCAAGTACTCTGCCAGCCCTGCCAGACGTTAGTGGAAGGCCTTAGCTGAAGATGATGCGTCGAGGTCCTCCTCCTCATCTGTGTCCATCTGCGGGTCCACAGGGTCCAGCACCGGAGGGGGCCTGCTAGGAGCTGCGGGCTGAGGTGATGGGAAATGGAGCCGGAGGCTGCAGCGGAGGCTGGTACGGAACCGCCTGCCCAATCAGTTGGGGGCCGGAGCGGGCTGCTGAGGCTTAACAGGGACCGGAGGGGCCTGTACTGGAGCCTGCAGTGCCATAGCCATTTGGGGGAGCAAGTGCCTGATGGCGTCCCTGAGGATGAACCCCATCAGTGGAGACTTCATGAGCCCGAGGAGCTTCTCAAAGAACCTATCCTCGCAGGCTAGATTGGTGGTAGGGGGTACTGACAGGGTAGTGGGCGGCTGCTGGAGCCGTTGCATGCCCTGCCCATATGGACACAGCGGAAACCTGCCTTGCACAAACGAAGGGTAAGCTGTAGGCCACATATGGTTGACACCAGTCCCACCTCGACACACGGTCCTCCACCTGCCCTCCTTGGAGGGGCGTCATCCAGATGTCTGGATTTTCTGGCGCGGCAGCCATTTTGTCGAACTGCCTTCGACGTACCTGTGTCGTGTTGTTCGGCTCGCTGGGCCCCACCCCGTCCAGGACTCTTGAGTGTGGACCATGGGGCATACCCTGTTCCTCAGGCCGAGGCCCGGAAGGCATTTCACCCTCAGCGGATCTGCCGCTAGAACTGCGTAAAGGCGCCCCCTCGGACATGTCGTCGGTACTAGGGCGTAGCCCCTCAGGTGAAGACCCGGTAAAAGAACCTTCCGGTCCCTCAGCACCGTCACCGTGAGGATCTGCTGATCCCCCAGCCTGTAGGCCGGTACTGAAACAGCCACGGTACTTGTGCTGGTACCAGGACCAAGGCGGTACTTCCCGCGTGGGCAAATCTTTGGGAAGGAGTCTGCCTTGCGGTGTGCACTGGAAAAGAGCAGCCCTACCTTGGGCTTGGATCGAGGATAGACGTAGGACCTCTGGAGGCGATCTGTGGAAGAGCTCCCTCCACCTGGCCAGTCTGTTCTTCAGAGATCTTGAGGAAAGCGCGTTGCACGCAGTACAAGCTTGCCAGCCGTGGTCAGGATCAAGGTACTGTGGGGAGGAGCGTGAAGCCTGGAGACTGAGTGATAAAAAAGACGAAGAAGTATCCGCACGTGGAATTACATGGCCGAAACCAAACCCAGGAGCACTGGTGAATTCGGCCCGTTCCTGTTGACGGGTATAAGAGGACTGAGGTGTGGCGCCAGAGGGTGGAGTCAGGACAGTGCATGCTCCCAGTGCCGCACCCCTCCGCGCCTCTAAATTTAAAGGGGAAGAAGGTTTTTTTCTGGTGAAAAAGGTTCCGTCTCCCGTCCCTTGGAAGGGACGCACATGCAGTATGGAGGAAAGGGGACGGGACGTAAGAGTACTAGACGTTACTCACCATAGTGAGTAACATACTCTTAGTCCATAGTCCCCTTTCCTCCATACATCCCACTGTCCTCCCCCCCTAATAAAACTGGTGTCATTAGGCAATGGTGATATTGTCAATACGTCATTGGGGACTGAGGAGTGGCGCCGGTGGGCAGAGTCAGGGAGCACATGCTCCCAGGACCGCACCCCTGCGCGCCTCTAAATTTAATGGGGAAGGTGTTTTTTTCCTGGTGAAAAAGGTTCCGTCTCCCATCCCTAGCGAGGGATGCCATACACTATGGTGGAAAGGGAACTATGGACTAGGAGTACGTTAACAAAATAAGTTCCTAAATAGAGGAACTGCCGTCCCCTGCACACTTTCACAAGCTCAAAGGATGAGCCAAACAGTTGCGGTTAACTTTTGTACATACTCTAGGTATGTTGTATTACTGAGCGTGTTCATTTGTGTTCATTTATACAATCATTTTATGATCATCAATGTTGGGGATAATTCTCTGTAAAGGCTAATTTCCCAAACCTAGTGAGTCCCCCAGCAACTTTGCTGGATTTTTGGGGTTTATTTTTTTCTCCTGCTAAGAGCGAGACTCTTTTCACCCACTCTTAGGCGTGATTTGAGAATGTCCTTTGACTTTGAAATGTGTTTTATGGGCTATGGGGTCTTTTACTCCATAGGGCTTCATGTGTTTTTGGTACATGTTTTACACAGCACCCTCAGTGCAGAAACCAGGAGTGTCATAGTGACCCCCAAACATAGACTCCATACCCTGGGACTGACTACTGTCTCCCAGGGCATGTAAAGTCACCATTGACTTTACTAGTCTTAAATTGTGAACAGAACCAGTACAAACCATCATATTGTGGAAGTACTGGTAGGGTTAATTAGATTGCCCCTGGGTTTGTTTTCCAAGGGGGCACTGACAGTCCCCCCTTGTCGAGTTTCTGGCTGGTGGCAGTGGTTACCACGCGAAATATTCCACCAGAATATTTCCTATGGGATTTTCCCATTCATTTTAAATGCACCACTTTTTTGGTGCAATGTTAAAGATACCGCTGGGTTATTTATTTAATATTTATTCCCTGGTTGGGTCTTTTTGCCAGGACTCGGTTTTAAAATGGCGTTTGTATTCGCCTCTGTAACTCCAACCCAAGTCGAGCCCTTTGTTCCACTTTTGGCGGGCTTCTGCACAGAAGCCTCCAAAAGTGGTTCCACTCTGTCTGGGTCCACAGGATGTGTGGGAGGGGGGAATAGGCACCCTGGACTGAGTTTCCTCGGCAACTCAAGTCACACTCTTGTGTGATTGGCCCAGTGGTGAGCCGCCCGGCTCACCACTTAGCATGTTTGAGTGACAGCTAGGACTGATGAATGGGGGTTTTCTGCATAAAAGCAGGGCTTTGCGGACTGGAACTTCAGAAGTCGCAACAGGACCTAAAGAATCCGAAGAGGGAGAATCTGAGCCAACCTGCAACAACGACACCACCGGTGGAACCCTGCTGAACCAACTCACCACTTCCCAACGACAGAGAATATCTTCTTCCAGGAGAGTCTTCTTCCTTTGAGCTGGTGGGGTTAACCAGTTCGCCCTTTTTTTGCCTGCCTGGATCGTCTCGTGGTCGAATCGCCCGTGCCAAGCACCCCGGCGGCCGGATAGCCACGCTTCTCCACTACCGCAAATAAAAGGGTAGTACCTTTTAACCTGGAAACTCTGCGGCTGGTTTCTTCCCTGGCAGTGCAACAACCTCCAGCTTTCCTCCACGTCGAGATCTTCTCTTCCCCTGGACGAAGAACCGACTTGCACCCGCTGCCAGGAACAACTTCCCTCGCTGGAGCTTTCTCACCATTTCAGGTACTGTGTCCCGCCTGGTCTCCATTGCAACAGACCATCCAAGGTGTCCCGTAAATCCTTGACTCTCTATCCTGGGGTGACCTCGGACCTGTTAACTAACTTTTCTGAACTGATCGAACTCCTTTTTGAACTATCTGCAAAGACTTTTAAAGTTTCAACGGTGTGATCTTGGGCACATTCCGCCTTGCTCTCTCCAAGAGTGGGCCTGGCCTATGAACTTTTTTTTGCTCTACATTAGACCCTGCCTTTCTTGACTTGCTGTGGTTCTTTAAAAGTGTTGTTATTGTGTGTTTTCCTATTTCTGCCTTTTCCCACCCTTTTTAAATAATTATTGGAGTGCCATCTTGGTTAAGCGCTCACCTCTGTGTTGATAATAAGTGGTGTTCTTTTCCTAAGACTTGTCGAATATTTAATCAGGGAGGTGTATATATTTCTAGTGACTGTGTTTGAACTTGCTTGACAAATTAGTGCCAGTGTATTTTTACAAGTGTGTTTTTAAATAAATAATTATATACTTTTATACCAAAGCTCTGGTCAGTGTTTGCTTGTGCTACTGTATTTTGGTACCGAATGTGTATACTCTATATACTGCCTAATTCTTCTTGAGAGAAGTCTGACTGCTCAGCCACAGCTAACAGGTAAATCTGGGTGGTGCAGACTGCTACCAATTGGGTTTACTGCTAACATCTGTAGTCTTAAACTTTTTGCAGTGGTCCCTAATGGAACTGAACAGGTTTCTGCCTAACAATCAATGATAAACATCAAGACATCATTTTTAAAGAAGAATTTTTCTTCATATGTAGTTTTATTTTTCAATTGTTCAAAAAGGGCCCAACGCGTTTCGAGAATTACATCTCTTCTTCAGGGGCATATTCAATTTTTCAATCAATCACATCTAAAGAAAGTTTACAAAAAACATATCATTACTTATTTTGTAACAGTGTTTCCAAATCATTAACAACTCATCGAGTAAAACACTTACATACCATTTGACCAAGGTGTACTAAATTCATGTACTAAATTCATCTCTTAAATAAACAATAGATCCTCAATTTACACACCTATTCCCTAGGTGTTTAACCACATCAAGTGTCATCAATTTAGAGTTGTTGGTAGGTGAATCACATATTTTGGTTACAGCATTACGTTTTCTGTGTTATTTACCCCACTTTATTATTGCATTCTCATTGCTCTCAATTGCACGTTGTAAAATAGTTCTTACTCAGAGGTATGTCCAATCATCCTCAACACTATTTGATAAATGTGCGGTGTATAAGAGTATGTAAGGTCAAATCCTCCATTATTATTTTCCAAACTAACAATCACTGTTAAAGGAATGGCTTAACAGATGTTAGATAGTATGGGGGCTTCAAGAAGTATAAAGTCTTACCCTTCGTGTTGAATAGAAAAAGTCAAAACGTTGGCTGTTGGCGACTAGGAGATGTCTGGAAGGATGGTAACATAGGCTAGAATGCCCCGTGGCTGTCAACTAAGACAGAAGCGGTCATCTAAGGAATACAAAATGTAGTATTTTTAAAAAGTTGTCTAAAAAACAGGTAAGCTAGTTTGAATGGTCCTAAAATAGAAAGGGCTTTGTAAGGGAGTACCTAAATCCATGGTGGACTAGCGCTTACCTCATAGAATGGAATGATGAGGAAGAAGATCTTCACATCACCGTTCGGAGTGTTATGGGTTTCAAAATGGCGGCGTTTAGAGGTGACGTCATCACGTTATTACGTGACGTGACATCACCCATGTTAACATGGGTGACGTCACGCGTACGCGCTTACGCGTGAATGATGTTAAAATGTGGGGTGTTGTAATTTATTAATTATGGTAAGGGGTAAAGGTCACCCTAATAACAACAAGGTAGGTATTGATGAGAGACCTGGTGTAATCCGGCTTATGGGTAAAACATTTTTTTTAAAAAGGACAGTATTAGACTGAAGTCGGTGCAAGCGCTATGTTATAGAGTAAGAGTTCAAACGTACAGGGATACTGAATGTCCATGTTGACATCCGGGTCAGAGGAAGTATAATTCCTATGGTTGTACAAAGTTGAGAAAGATAATAGGTATGCCTCTGCTTATGAAAAAAGGGAGCGTAAGAAAAGTGCTTCATGTAAAGTTCTGTGATGCGTGAATTCTGGATAATCCTCAATGAAAGGAATATATACCGATAAAAGACATACTAGGAAAACCATATATTCTCACCGGTACTTAATCACTGTCTAAGACCATGGAGGATAGCTGGATATGGGTACAGTCTAGCCATGGGTGGGCAGTAATTATTTCCAGGGCCTCTTTTAGTTCCCAGTCCACCCCTGAGTCTAGCCTATCATGTGTCATTCTTGCTGAGATGTCTATGGAAATGTGATGTGGGACAAAGTGTTTTACAGAAAAATCTGGTGTGTACTTAACGATAATAGTTCCAGTGTGAGTAATGGCTTACGCTTGGGTTTCCACCATCATGTTAAGACAGGTTCTCCTCCTATCTCATTTAGGAGACGTACATTCTGTATAAGTATCCAACAATTTTTCATATCCTGGTTAACAAATCATAATGGAGGGTAAACATTTTCTAAATCACATAGTCTAAGTGCCCCGTTACTCTTGTGTTCTGTCTCTCAATTGTGAGACTTACAATCTAAATGGTCCTAGACTCAAGGATTGAATCCAGTGATTACATTATGAAACATCATTTCTATGTCATATCTAGTGGTCTGAGTATCCGCACTGCTCAACAGTACCATTTTGTTTATTTGTTGGATGGTGTGGTTGTGTTTAGATAATGTCGGGTATCTATAGAAAAGGTCCCAAGTAGAAATTTTCGTTTAGGCCCAATGGGGTCATTGCGTCCAATTTGTGTATACAATACAGTTCTCTCTGTGCCGATCTTTTGTCCAAATCACCTCCTCTGGGTGCAGCTCGAATAACTTCGAGGATCACCACTCGTAATTGGGAAATGTTGTGTGCATTTTCTTTGAAGTGTCTCGCTAGTGGGGATTTGATATTTCCTGTTCTTATGTTGGACTTGTGTTCGATCCATCTTTCTCATGCATTACGTATTGTTTTCCCAACGTAGTATTTCCCACATGGACATTTTAGAGCGTAAATTTTTGCTTTCGAAGGTTGCAAAGTCTTTCAGCATTATTGTCTTTCCACTGTTGGGGTGTCTTATATGGTCACCTTTGATCAGGTTTGAGCAGTGTTGGCAATTGAGGCAGGCATATGTTCCTGTTTTTTGTTTCCTCAGTGTGGTCTGTGTAGATTTTTTCGTTCTTTCTGCCCTGATCAGGCTATCTTTGAAGTTTTTGCCCTTCTTGTAGGCCAACATTGGTGGATCCGGGAATAGTCGGTTTAGATTTGGGTCTGATTTTATGAGATCCCAATTTTTGTTGATTATTCTTTTCACCTGATAGCTTGGGCTTGAATATTTCAGGGTGTGAATAATTCTTGTTGTATCCTTCTTGGGTTTATCCTGTAGTATGTTCTCTCTGGTTACTGTACTTGTCCGTGATATCGTTTTGTCAATGATTTCTTCTGGAAATCCTCTTTTTAAAAATCTTTCTTTCATGATTTCCTGTTCTGATTGTAGTATCATAGGGTCGGATGTGATTTTTTTTCAAACGGAAAAATTGACTGAATGGCAAATTGTCTTTGAGATGAAGTCGGTGGAAGCTACCAAAGTGTAAGACAATGTTCACATCAGTAGGTTTTCTGTAGATGTTCGTACAGAATTCTGTATCTTTCCTTTCCACTTGTACATCCAGGAACTGGACCCCCGGTTACTGTGAGTAACTTATAATTTTCTGCAGAAGTAGTGGTAGTATGTGAGGGTTCAGAAATACGAGATGGACAAGTAGATCGTTTTTGATCAAGTAGCCATTTTATTTAATAATATGGGTGAGACAAATGCCTATTTTTCACTAACCTAACAAGGACTTCCCTACCTTTCAAACTAAGGCTAAAGGAAAATGATCTAAGATCCAAACAGATCTGTCCCTTACACTCCTACATCAAACAAAATCATAAAGGGATTATATGGTTTTTTTAAACTCCAGATAACGTTCTATTCAAACAGAAATTTTATAGACATGTATCCTTGTCACCAGGGTTGGATCCCCTTCCCCAAAATCAGGATATTTCAAATCAAGAAAGATCTTTTCAATAGCAAAGTTCCATTCCAAGTATAACACAAAGTTTCTTTCATTCCGTTAGTCCTTCATTTGGCAATTGGAATATCTTATTTTTCAAACAGATTTCTTCACTCCTCAGAACAATTGTCAAAGTTTCCATAAACGTATTCTTGATAACCAGAAACACTCTGTCTTCACACAACCAGTCAGTATTAAATATACTTATTCTCTTTGTGACATATCGATTACTTTTCCTCAAAGCACAAGTCTTATTCATAAGCAACACTTTTTTGTCAGGATGGTTTTACAACAGTTCATTAGAACATAGTTAGTGGACTTTTCTCTTTCGTTCTACCACAACCTTCTACCACATTGCAGTACTTCAGATTGTCTTCTTCCTGGACCACTCGCCTGCCAGGACTAACCACTAATTTCCCCTTTCCTGGTATACTCACCTGCCAGGATAAAACTTCTACTAGTACTGTGTGGTGAGGTTTGCTTCAGACTTTACACACTTTAAATCCTCTATGGGGAAAGTAAATCAAAACTTCATATGGATAGAGAGAAATAATTTTATTCATGTTAGCCATTAACAATAATTACACATGGATACATAACTGTTATAAAATATAAAACCAAAAATGCATTATAAAAAGGGTCTGCCATAACGTTTTGAGTCACTCCTTCACAAAGGTATAAACATCAGATACAAAATTCAAGTAATTAAAATTCATAAATAAACACATGACATTTGTAATGTCCCTAATTCCAAACTTTCCAAAATAAGTTTTAAAACACTGTCTTCTCAAAGGGTTCAGAATTGGACGTATCAATAAGAAAAGTAAAATATTTTCTTCACGTCCTAACCTACAGGAGCATTCCTTGTGGCCACTCAGCCAGGTAATTCTTGCTAACAATGTCAAAATATTTAGGCGGACCATTAATATTATTTTTCTGTGATCTTGGGATCTCAGGGAACTTATGGCACCTCTCTCAATAATGTTGCGACTTGAAGCAACATAAAATGACATTGATGTCAATGAAGATAAGTGGTCCATCATGCCAGCATGTTCCAGCCTGATAGCCTCATCTCTAAGTGCCTTTTTCACTTCATCAGGGCAATTAATTTGATTAAGTATGATACCCCACTTATTTATTAGACTGTTTCCATATTTGTGCCATGTATATTTTTCTTTTGCTGGTTATCAGAGCATTTCCCTCACAGCTTTTAACCTGATGGGGTTCTGAATGTCAGTTTTGCTAGTATTGAGGTAAAATGTAAAAACTTGCACTCAGCATGAACTGCAATACTATGCACCCCAGGTTCAGCTCGTAGAGCGTCCCCAGGCGCACTGTGTCTGATTCCTGATATGTTCCTTAGAAATTAGTTCTGGACCACATCCAATCTTGTGTAATTCAAGAAGCCCCATATTTTGCAGCCTTACAGTGCAGACGCGTGCACTTTATCTTCAATAACCCTTAGACATTTGTTCTTTCTTTTGCCTCCATAATTATGATAGAACCGCCTCAGACCTTTAAAGCCTGTTTGGGTTTGTTTTATTGTCCTTATAATATGATGGAGGTTGGTGGCATTCCGGTAGAACAGAATTCCTAGATAATTGTTTTCTCAACTAAAATATTTATATTGTTTATTGCCCATACAAACTTCTGTTTACAATTTCCAAATTGGACTAACTTTATTTTCTCCAGATTCAATTGAAGACTGTGCTCCTTAAAGGAGCTTGCTGCATAATTTAAAGACTGTTGGAAACCCCTGTGTGTTAAATAAAGGAGAGCCGTGACATTAGCGCCCCATATTTTGTCCCATTTATGATGGGTGGATTAGTCTTCATTCGAGAATTATATGGGTCAAAGGGTCTCATCACAAGTTGGGCGGAGCTGTAAAAAGCGGCGATAATGCTATTACTGCTGCATTTACTGCTCCTCCCAATCTTGAGTTGGGTTGGAAAGTTGGAGTTTTACAGCATAGCTTTTCTCTGGAGTTAAAATCTCCACTTTCCACCTGTTTTGGGGGCTATTAGCGCAGCGCTAATTTCACGGAGAAACCCCCATTGGGTCCAATGGATCCAATGTGAAATGGGGATTTACTGCCTTACCACTACTCGGGATCCGGCGCAAATTCGGCCTGACCGAGTAGCGTTAATACTAATTCCGTTGGGCGGCATCCCAGCTCAAATACCGCAGCGATACAGCCAAACTCGTGAGGCCCAAAGTCTGATAACAATAAAATAAACAATAGTGGGGCAAGAGGGCACCCTTGTCTAACCCCTTTGTTAGTAGAAAACTCCTTTGAATAGTTTTCCAGGCCTGGGCTTTTAACAACAGCTGAAGTTTATGTGTATACAAGTTGGATTAGCTGGAGTAATCCTGCAGGCACCCTGAGCCTGTTGAATGTTTTCCAAACAATGCCCTATCTAAGATATCAAATGCTTTTGATAGATCCAGGAATGCGCCAAAACACAGCCCACCCGGATCTTGACATATCTTTCTATAATATTAAGCAAATAACAATGATCCAACGTGCTACAGCCTTTTCTAAAACCCGCCTGAATTTCGTGGAGCATATTATTGATCTCGGCCCATTCTTCTAATCTAGTCAAATACATTTTGTAAACATTTTTCAATGGATTGCTTTTCTCCTGCAGATTCCTCTTCTTGATAGGTATCCTCATCCAGCTCTGCTGCTCTGAAACCTTTTCGATAGGAGGCGTAGTGGACCCCTACTTGATAGTCAGTCCGTCTTGCTCGGTGCTTGATCGTCGACTCCTGAAGTGATGTCAGGCGTCGAATATATAGAACATCACTACGCCCCATGTTTCAGTACCTTTTTTCCGCATGCTTGCCCGCTGCATCGGGAACATGACTCGAGGTTACTCAACATTTTTTCTCACAAAATAGTTTGTTTTTGTAGAACCTCAACACAGTGGCCACTCATAAGGTTTTAGACCTTAAACAGTGCACTGATTGCAAGGCCAAAATGTCAGTGACTGACCCCCATGACGTCTGTCTGTGGTGTTTGGGTTCGACTCATGACACGGAGGCGTGAGCGTCGTGCTCCAAAATGCAATCGAAGTCCCTGCGCGAGAGAGCTGGGAAACTGGCTCTGGGCCAATTGCCCTCGAAATCTATGGCGCGGTCTCTCGTCCAGTCTTCCAAGGCAGAGACTGAGGAGCTCACCACCAAGAAGGGTGAAGACAGACATCGAAAGCAAACGAAGAAACAATCTCAATCCGGGAGCTATTCCTGTTCCTCAAAGGGACTCAACACTCACAAAGAGTGGGACGGTTTTAAACAAATTCTTAACATGTTTAAACAGGTGGCTGTCGGCGCCGTCCCCCCACCCCCGACCAGCAGGCCTTGGCAGCAAAAGCGGCACTCGGCACCCCTACCCCACGCTAGCCACCTAATCAACACCATTGGCGTCGACAAAGCCTTCAGGTCGACACCAAAAAAGGCCGGAAAGTCGCCTTCGGAAATCCGGCTAAAGGCTGCCTCACATGGCAACCATCTTCTGTCGCAGCAATCAGCGCCCCAAGGCCATTGCATCGGGGCACAAACCCTCAATGTCAAATACCGGTGACAGTCCTTTTCAGCCGTTATCGAGGTCAGGGTTTTTCATTTCTATGTGGTCGATCTTCGGCATCGACCAACTCGATGACCACAATGTCGTTGACCCCATTTTCACAGGGGCCGGCGGTGTCGATTATTTCGAGGATCAGGCTAATCTATTGGCACTGGCCCAAGGGCTCGAGGATGCCAGTTGTCTGGACATGTCTCCAGACCTTGACATCCAGTAACGCCAAACCTACACTCATGCTAATGTTAAGTATAGGGCATTGGTAGAGAGGGTTCTAGGCACCCTTTGGCTGAAGTCGCCCACCACAACCTTTCAGGTGTACAACCTGACATCCATCCTAGATGAAGGTCCGGCAGTTGACCATAACATGCCTTTCAATCAGGCCATAGCAGACCTCTTAGCCTCCTTATGGGAACACCCTTGAACGTCTCCCCTGTGAATGCCAATTTCAATGGGAAGAACAGGCAGGCAGGAGGAGATCCTTCTTTCCTCTCTAAACACCTTTCCCCTGAAGGGATTTTCACTTCCGGCAGCATGGCACTCAAGGCCACAAACGTAGCTTATATGTCCCTGAGGATGATATGCGGGACAGATTTATACAGTTGGTGGAGAATGGGAATGAGGTAGCCAAGCAGTCATTGCAAACAGGCCTGGAGTTTGCGGATTGCTCATTTCTATTTAAAAACCTTTGGGTTCACCCCAAATGTGCAAAACTGCCTCCTGGACATGGCTTTTGAGGGAGATATGCTCTTTGGACAAAAGGCGGATGACTCTTTAGAAATATTCAAAGATTCTAAGATTGCTGTTAAGTCACTGGGCCTAGCTGCTCAGCTGGCCAAATATGCTTTTAGCTTTGCCTCAAGGGGCAGAGGCTGTAGACGCTATGTACCCTATGGCAGAAAAGCACAGCTGCCGCAAGCCAGGCAGGGGCAGAGCGGCTTCAAGAGGCTAAAAGACAGTGGGAGGGGCGCCAACGCCCTCTAAGCTGCTTTAATTTCCCCTCCCACGACTTACCAGTTGGTGAACGGTTGAAAAATCAATATTTAATCTTTTAAAAAAGAAACGATATCTATTGCACTAAAGTTTCCCCATTACTATAGAACTCCTTGATAAAAGATGTGTAGTGCCCTTTACCCACCTCTATCATAAGTATTTTCACAACTGACATTTCGAGGGGATTGGGTCCTCCGACGTATTCCATATCTATGACATGTAATCACCACAGCTGTGCTGCTTCGGAAACTTTTTTCGGCGTCTGCGTCTTGCGTCGATGACGTCGATGCGCCATCGTCGAGGACCTCGTCCGACGTCATCCGATGTGATAAGTAGGACGCACGACACCTGTGGCCTCAGTTCCGTTTTTTCCGCGAACGTGTTGCTCCGTGAATCTCGGTTAACACCTCGACTCTTTGGAGTTCTGTTCTTCTCGGTTCTTCGAACCTGTTCGTTTTTGTGAGAAAATCCTTTGTTTGAAGATGTCTTCTACTTCGTCTTCGACCCCGCGTCCGGGCTTCAAGAAGTGCGGGGAGTGTGGGTCCAAGATGTCAGTGACGGACTCGCACGACGCCTGCCTCGGGGAGGCCCACGACACGGATGACTGTATCGACTGCCAGTCGCTCACGTCCAAAGCCTTACGTGAACGTAAGAAGAAGTTGTCGGTAGGTCGGGTGTCCAAGCCCCGGAAGTCGAAGTCTGCGGGGCTTTCGACGGATGACTCGAGAGGAGACTCTCCGCGTCATCGTCGGAAGTCTGTGGGTCTCTTTCTAGGAGTCGATCTCGCCACTCCTCGGCCTCTTTGAGGCATTCTCGGAAGCGCCAACAGTGGTTGTCTTCCAGGTCCTCTTCGGAGGACTCTGCCCGGCACGTCGCTTACCCCACCAGCCGTGCGACGCCGGGGGAATGGGCTTCCTTCGGGAAGAAATTGCTGGCGATTCTCGAGTCGCAGGGTACTAAGCCGTCCGCGCCCCCGAGTGGGGTCGGTCGTGAGAGGTCGAGAGACACGGCTCGCAAGAGTGGTTGGCACGAGTCACGGGAGAGGTCCCGTTCAGACAAGCGGACTCGTTCTCGACGTACCCGTTCCAGGTCCCGGTCCTCGACGCGTTCGAGACCGTGTGCACCTGTGATGTCTTTGAGGAAGATATCGACGTCTGAGGTGTCGAGGGCGTCGACGGGCTTTCTCGAGGCTCCGGCTCCGAGGAAGCCGTCGATGCTGGAGGTGCTGCATCTGACGTCGACGCCGATCCTCTCGGCGCCGATGCCTGTTCTCTCGACGCCGGCACCGATTCACTCGACGCCCTCGACGCCTTTCGAGGCCGGGGTGTCGGAGGTACCCCGTGGCACGGGGGACCCCCTAGGAAGGCTCTGGTTAAGAGCAAGCACTCTCGGGTGCCTTCTTTTCGCCACCTGGAATATATTTCGGAGGTGTATGAGGATTCTGATGGCCTGGTTCCTAGTCAGGTTCCAGAATAAATTGTCTTGGGCCATAGTCAGTTTGACGATTTGAGGCAGTCACTGCATGATTCCAGTGGACTGTACACCTCTCCGGAGGTGGAGTTTTGTAGGCCTGAGCCTGGCTCTCATGCCGATTCCTCGTACCGGCGCCTTATGGCTAGGGTTTCCGAGTACTTGGGATGGTCTGCTCACCCAGGGGAGTTTGTGCAGGATGATCTCACAGACATCCTTGATGTTGGTCCCCCAACTGACCCGGTACTGCCGTTCCATATGGCTTTACAGAGAAGGGTGGCGGCGGCTTGGACTGCTGCGGAGAGTCTCCCGGCGGTGGGCAGGTCGTTGTTGCGAAAATACTGTCCAACCAGTAGCGACCGCTGCTACTTGACCAGGCACCCCACTCCGGAGAGTTTGGTGGTGCAGGCGGCCACGGCCCCGGCAAAGCAGGCGTCGTACCCTACCATCCCTCCTGATAGGGACGACAAACGTTTTGATGGCTGGGCGGAGAAAGTGTTTTCTTCTGGTGGTATGGCGCTTCAGGCGGCCAACTCCATTTGTGCCTTGTCTCGTTTCACACACACTCTGTGGAACTGTGTTGCGTTAGCGGCTGAACATATTCCCGAAGGTGACGAACGGGATGGTTTCCTTGCTATGGTCCAGGATGGTAAGGATGCCATGTGTGAGTCGGTTCAGTCGGGTTTGGACATGGCTGAATGCGTCAGCAAGTCCATGGCGGCGAGCACCGTGATGCACAGGTTTGCGTGGTTGCAGAAGTCGGGGTTTGCTCCTGATGTGCAGTCCCGGCTCCTCAACATGCCCTTTGACGGTGAACACCTTTTTGGCAGCAAGGCTGACGAGAGCCTAGAGAGGTTGCAGACCTCAAAAGCTGCAGCGAAGTCATTGGGCGCTGCGGTTTGCCAACCTCCGCCTTTTCGTCCTAGGGGACAGCAATGGAGGGGTGGTTCCTTTCGCTATTACTCCTTCAGTAAAGCGAGAGGAGCTGGCAGTCAAAGAGGCCAACGCAGGGGTACCAGAGGTGGACGACAGGGTACCCGTGGTGCCAAGGCCGCTCGGGCAGTTGCCTCTTTGTCCTCAGGTAACGCCGCAGCCGCTACCACTCAGTCATGAGGCCATGTCCCATGGTTCGCCGGTTGGGGGAAGGCTGGCACAGCATCTTGTAGAGTGGCATGCCATTACTTCAGATGTGTGGGTTCTGGAGATCATAACCCACGGCTACTGTCTTCCCTTTCGGCACAGGCCTTGCGACAATCCACCGGGGAACCTCTTTGCAGAGTCCAGATCCGCTCCTTGCGCAGGAAATTCAAGCCCTGCTGGAGAAAGGCGCCATGGAACTGGTGCCTGTAGCAGAGAGGAACAAGGGATGGTATTCCCCTTATTTTTTGATTTCGAAGAAAGACGGGGGATTGAGACCCATCATGGACTTGCGCAGTTTGAACAAACTCCTCAGGAAGGACAAGTTCAAGATGGTTACTCTCTCTCAAGTCCTCCAGGCCCTTCAGCTTCAGGACTGGTTGGTGTCTCTCGACCTCAAGGATGCTTACTTCCATGTGCCGATCCATCCCAAGCACAAGAAGTACCTGAGGTTCGCGGTTTGCGACTTGCACTTTCAGTTTCGGGTCCTGCCGTTCGGATTGACCTCCGCCCCGAGGGTTTTCACCACGCTCATGGTGGTGGTGGCAGCGCATCTCAGGCAAGGGGGGATTCACGTCTACCCCTACCTGGACGATTGGTTGATCAGGGGGAGCTCTCCCGAGCAAGTCCTGGATCATCTGTCCGTCACCTGCCACTCCCTTCACAGGCTGGGCTTCTCCCTCAATTTAAAGAAGTCCCATTTGACACCAACACAGCGGCTCCAGTACATCGGAGCAGAGCTCGACAATTCCCCGGGGCAATGTTTTCCTCCTCAGGTGAGGGCTCTTCACATTCAGCAGATGGTGCACGAGTTTCAGCATGCCCAGACGCTCCCAGCGTTCGAGTTCTTTAGGTTGCTCGGCCTCATGGCATCCTGCATTCTTCTGGTGCCAGAGGCTCGCCTGCGGATGAGATCTTTGCAGTGGGCACTCAAGATGCAATGGACGCAGTCCTCCGGCAGGATGTCGGACCCGGTTCAGGTGCCGCCCTCGGTCGCCCGGGACCTTCTGTGGTGGGCCGTCGAAGGCAACTTGATGAACGGGGCTCCATTTTGGCTTACCTGGCCGGAGGTGACGATCGTGACTGATGCATCCCTCACGGGATGGGGAGCTCATGCCATCGGGCTGACAGTCAGCGGTCGTTGGTCTCCGTCGGAGTCCAGACTCCATATCAATCTGTTGGAGCTGAGGACCGTCAGGCTAGCCCTGAAGCCTTTTCTGCCGACTGTGCGAGGAAATAATGTCCTGATCCTGATGGACAACACAGTGGCCATGCACTACCTCAACAAAAAGGGGGGGTCAGGGTCACTTCCTCTGTTCAGGGAGGCGATGCAGCTCGAGTTCTGGGCCATCCAGCAGGAAGTTTCGATCTCGGCAGTTCATCTGGCCGGAGACGAAAACGTGACGGCGGACGCTCTGAGCAGGCAGAGCACGATCTCTCACGAGTGGGAGTTGGCTCAGGAGATTCTCCTGGAGATCTTCGCCCTTTGGGGGACCCCTCAAGTGGATCTCTTCGCCTCCAGTGTCAACCGGAAGTGCGAGAGGTTCTGCTCGTGGGAATTTCCTCCAAAAGGAGCCTTAGGAGACGCGTTCGTGGTGGAGTGGTCATTCCCGCTGCTGTATGCGTTTCCTCCAGTCCCCATCAACCCGCAAGTGCTGCGGAGGTTACGGAAGTTCGGTTCCCGGATGATCCTCATTGCTCCGGCGTGGGCTCGGAGGACGTGGTACCCGGACCTTCTCGACTTGTCCATCTGCCCTCCACGTCGTCTTCCCTACCGAGACGATCTGCTCTCACGGGAGGGGGGTCAGGTTCTCCATCCAGAGGTCAGATCCCTCAACCTTCACGCTTGGCTTCTGAAAGGTTGAGGTATAAGGATTGGGACCTCCCTGAAGACGTGATGGAGGTGTTGCTCTCGGCCCAAAGGCCAGCAACAAAGTCTCTGTACCGTTGCCGTAAGTTCTGCGACTGGTGCAGAGTTCAGAATGTGGATCCTTTGCATGTGACATCCCCATGGTTCTGTCCTTTTTACTTTCTTTGGCCCACAGGGGCTTGCAAGTGGGTACCATTAAAGGTTACCTGGCGGCGCTGTCCATCTTTAAGCGCTCCTCTGAAGAGTGTTCCTACTTTAAAATCCCTTTAATTTCACAGTTTCTGAAAGGGCTCACTAATGTGCTCCCTCCGTCACCTTTCCTGGTGCCCGGTTCGGATTTGAACCTTGTTCTTAAGTTTCTTATGGGTGCTCCGTTTGAGCCTTTACATACTTGCCCTTTGAGGCTGTTAACTCTGAAAACTGTGTTTTTAGTTGCGGTTACTTCCGCTCGCAGAGTGAGTGAGTTACAGGCACTTTCAGTTAAGCCACCCTTCACTGTATTTCACAAGGACAGGGTTGTCCTTAGAGTTCGTCCTTCTTTTCTTTCGAAGGTAGTGACGGAATTTCATTTGGCCCAGAAGGTTGTTCTTCCGGCATTCTATCCTCCTCTGCATCCTGGTAAGGAAGAGGAGAGGCTCCATTGGCTTGATCCTAGGAGAGCTTTAAGCTTTTATGTTTCACGCATGTCCCGGGTCAGAGTGGACGATCAACTCTTTATTGGTTATGCTGGAAAGCGTTTGGGTCAAGCTGCGACGAAACAGACTTTGTCTCGCTGGATTATTTTGGCCATCTCGGAGTGTTACCGCTTGGCGGGTAAGGACCCGCCGGCTGGCTTGCGGGCCCATTCTACCACGGGTATGGCTGCATCTACTGCCCTGCAGAGGGGTGTTCCTATTCGCAACATCTGTGATGCAGCCACCTGGGCTTCAGTACATACATTTGTACGTCGCTATTCCCTCGATTCCATCCGAGGACAGGATCTGGCCTTTGGCAAGGCGGTCCTTTGCTCTGCTATTTGATTGGCAATTCTAAATTTTGATTCTAAATTCTTTCCCTCCTCCTTGCTTTGGTACTGCTTTGGGAGTCTGTCATAGATATGGAATACGTCGGAGGACCCAATCCCCTCGAAGAACAAGTTACTTTCTTACCTGGTAACGTTCTTTCGATGGGATGGTCCGACGACGTATTCCATATCGCTCCCTCCCTGCCTTCCCCGCTGCAGAATTTCTTTTGCGATTGCAGCTTACGTTCCGCAAGGCTTGGTGTCTGACTGGCAGTTGACTAATGTCACATGTTCTGGGGGAAAAAACTACAACTGAAGCTATGGGTGTCGTGCGTCCTACTTATCACATCGGATGACGTCGGACGTCGGAGGAGGTCCTCGACGACGGCGCATTGACGTCATCGACGCAGACGCGGAAAAAAGTTTCCGAAGCAGCACAGCTGTGGTGATACATGTCATAGATATGGAATACGTCGTCGGACCATCCCATCGAAAGAACGTTACCAAGTAAGAAAGTAACTTGTTCTTTGGGAGTTTTGGGAGCGGAAACCTTACTATGACAACACGCTATTAGGTATTCAGGCATTTTATAAATGTCATCCTCCAGAGAGGATGAATACCACGTCCCTCCTAACTGAGTCATCATATTCCCTTGGTGGCCCTGTCCTTCCAAGTGATCCATCCGGCTAATACCACCCCCAGGGTTAGGATCAGGTAGCTTCTGTCTACCTGTGGCCACCTGAGAGGAGACTTTAAACTGGGATTCTGTGGAGACTATACATGATACATCACAGGCGGTTCTCCATTTCTAATGGGTTCTTTCCTCACACTGATTCCTCATGTTTGATATCTATCTCCCAGCCTAGCTGCTCTTTGGAAACGTGTACACTGCCAGGGTATGCAGCTCTGCGTCGGTGTTAGGGAGAATTCTCTGTAAGGCTCATTTCCCAAACCTAGTGAGTCCCCCAGCAGCTTTGCTGGATTTTTGGGGTTTATTTTTTCTCTCCTGCTAAGAGTGAGATTCTTTTGCTCCC
The DNA here is from genome assembly GCF_040938575.1 of Ambystoma mexicanum. NCBI lineage: Eukaryota > Metazoa > Chordata > Amphibia > Caudata > Ambystomatidae > Ambystoma > Ambystoma mexicanum. The sequence goes on along the minus strand of NC_090933.1, from coordinate 422,206,696 downwards.
ACTCTTAGACATGATTTGAGGTGTTCCTTTAACTTTCCATGTGTTTTATGGGATATGGGGTCTTTTACTCCATAGGGTCTCGTGTGTTTTTTTGATGTGGGTTACACAGCACCCTCTGTGCCGTAACCCAGGGGTGTCGTAGCGACCCCCCAACATAGACTCCATACCCTGGGACTGACTACTGTATCCCAGGGCATGTAAAGTCACCATTGGCTTTCCTAGTACCAAATTATGAACAGAAACCAGTACAAACCATCATATTGTGGACGTACTGGTTGGGGCAATTCGATTGCCCCGGGGTCTGTTGTTCGAGGGGGCACGTCTCCATCCCCCCTGATCGAGTTTTGGTTGGTGGCAGTGGATACTACTTTTTACATTCGACCGCAAATATATCTCTATGGGATTTTCCCATTGTTCGAGGCTACCAACTTTAATTATTTAATTCTTATAGCCTCGAACATACCGCCGGTTTATTTATTTAATATTAATTCATCGGTTGGTATTTTTTGCCAGAACTCGATTCTAAAATGGCGTTTGTGTTCTCTTCTATGACTCCAACCCAAGTGGAGCCCTTTGTTCCACTTTTTGGTGGGCTTCTCCACAGAAGCCTCCAAAAGTGGTGCCACTCTGGGTACCAAAGGGAGTGTGAGAGGGGGTTTAGGCACCCTGGACTGAGTTACCTTGGTAACTCAAGTCGCACTGTTGTGTGATTGGCCCAACCACTTAGCATGTTTGATTGACAGCTAGGCTGAGTGAATTGGGGTGTGCTGCATAAAAGCAGGGCTTTGGGGACTGGAACTTCAGAAGTCGCCACAGGACCTAAGAATCCGAGGAGGGAGAAGCTGAGCCGACCTGCAACGACGACATCACCGGTGGAGCCCTGCTGAACCGTCTCACCACTTTTCCCGACGACAGAGGAGATCTCCAGTCCGGAGAGTCTTCTTCTTTTGACTGGTGGGGATAACCAGTTTTGCCTTCTTTTCACCTTCCTGGAACATCTCGTGGCCGCCTTACCCGTGCCAAGCACCCCGGCGTTTCTGCCTAACAGTGGGCTCCGCCCAACGCCCCCCACTCCATACATCCCGTTGGGGCCAGTTCCTTTTTTCTGTGCACTGTACTCGCTTTCAGGAATACTGCTTCTTTTGAAGTTTTCTCATTTCCTTTTCTTCAATGATGTTCTGAATCCGACAAAGTCTTCAAGCTTCAAACCCTGCATCAACTGTGGGTGCCAAATGTCTGTTTCGGATCCCTTCTACATTTGTCTATATTGCCTCGGTGAGGGACACGACACGCAGGACTATGCGTTGTATCAGTCGATACACCCCAACGCACTTCGGGAACAGGAGGCAAAACTGTTCACCCGATCCCACAAGGAGAATGGTAGTGAGCGGACCTATTCAAGGTCACATGGCATGGATAGCTGAACCAAGGACTGGTCCCCTGTCCTCAAGGACAAGAAAAAGCAGCAGCACTGGAAGAGGTCTCGGTCTCCAGGTCGTTCTTTGAGGCACAATTTTTCTTCAAAGAAGAAGAGTCACCACTCAAGGGATTCACCAGTGGAGGAGGCTCCACAGGTACTTTGGCTTACCAGAAGGAGGACTAGGACCACCGACTGCCATGTTTGTAAGAATCTTTTTTTAAAGTTAAAGAAAAACTCCTAACTTGCCCTATCTCTGAGGGAAGTTCCTTACCCAGAAACTAAAACTAATGATGCTCGTCAAAGAAAACAAACAGCCTCTCCAACTAATCTGGCTCTACCACTTTGAAAAACTGAACTAAAAAGAGAGTCTGGAGCAATGACCTCTATCTCCGGCTTTAGTGATCTGTCAGTAGGTTCAAGTTCATTAATGTAATAAAAACAAGTTCTCAGCTTTCTTGCAGCCTTTGTTAATCAATATGAAAGTTCCTCCTTATGGTCCCTCTTCCTCAAGAAAACAATGTTTTTTCTCATGACCTCTCCAGGTTCCCTTTTATCACAGTTCTCATCACAGTTTCCTGACTCGTAGACTCCCCAATATCCTACAGTGGTCTGACTCACTTTCTCTCAATGTACATAATTCACACAGGGTGCTTAACCACTCAGGATTTCTCAGGCTCCCACAACCTTGTGGACTTTCCCAACCTTGATACAAAATGTTTGTATTGCTTTCAGCCTGATTCGCATACTGCGCATGCTTGTTCAGTTTTCTCACGGACCTGTTACCTTCTCGGATTTCCCAGCCTGGATGCAAAGTGTTTGAAACAAGTTCTATAGTATTAATTTAGGGCGTTTGCCTGTTCGGGTTTCTCTGTGTCCCGAAACCTTGTTGGCTCTCCTAGCCTTGACTCAGTGTTGGTACCTTTCTTGTTTAGATTCACATGGGGGCGCTTGCCCGCTCGGGTATCTCAGGCTTCCGCAACCTTGTTATGGAAGTCTCTCCTTGGTTTTTGTTTGTCTCCCAGTTGCTGCTTGTCTCCACAGCTAATGTCCTTTGGTCATAGAGCTCGGGATACGGGATCTCACCAGCGAGTTTGTCTCTGCGTCGGTTAGCAGGGTCCGGGCCCACCACGTTGTGTCTGTGGTCGTGCCACCAAAGGAAACTGGTATTTCTCTGCCTCTTCTCCTGAACTGGACTTTATGGTCAGAGAAAACGCCAGCCTTCCGGTGTCCGGCTAGCATTGTCCTCGCTCACCATGTTCCAGCAGCCCAGCATGGCTCTGCCTCTTTAGCACGTCTCTTACAGAGGGCTCTCCTCTGCATAGGGATCACACACACCACTGAATAGGAGTTTCCTTCTCTCCATTCTGAGTTCCTCTCCTGTTTGTATGTCATGACAAACAGGGAAGGTATGTCATTCTGCCTAGTCTTTGGTGCTCCGATAAAATCTAGCATTTCCTGAAGCATCAGGAAGGAAGGAAGCAAGGGATGTAAATAGGAATAACACAACACACATGGAAACACTCAATTGTTTCTAAACTGTGGACAACATCCACCAATAAGATGAATTATAACACATATGGGTGGACAGGTCTCATCAAATTAAAAACCTCAAATTAAATGAACATGTACCCTCTGGAAGGACTAGGCTATCCCTGAGAGATGAGGCTTGCCCTGGAACACGCTGGTGAGCCATCTATCTAAAAGGAAATGTGATGGGAAGGTGGCCCTTTCACTAAACACATTTTCTTTAAAGGGTCATTTGCAGCAAGATGCTCTCAGTACCTAAAAATAAAATGAACTTCACTATTAGTGGCCCTACCCTCCTCCGGGCGCTCTTCTCTGCTCCATCTATGTCCCCCAATCATAGTAAGCGCACAACCTCTCAATATACATGTGTGTAACCTAAAAATGGAAAAGCCTCAGTTAAATTCAGGTCTGGATATTTTCATCATTTATCAAACCCTCCCCTGAGTGTGTAGCTAGCATTCCATGTGGCACATCAATCAGTGTTCTATTCAGTCACTCTTATTAAAAATCCTTTCTTTCATGCAGGCATCATCTGAGTCCACTGCATTTGGACAAACTGGCAGAGAAACAGGTTTATCGCAAATCCGTCTGCCTTGGGGCCCAATACTGCAACAGGCTACAAGATCCTGCCTCGTGGTCGCAACGCTCTTTTTATGGCCGCCCGTCCTCTGGCCTTGACTATCTCCTCTACGGCGGCACGTGAGGTGCATACATGTCTCATTTTGGGGACATTTCTGATGAGCAAGGGGATCCCATATCATTTGGTATGGCACCCCTCCAACCTAGAGAAGGCTGACTTCCCGGATGATTTCTGTGGGGAACAAAGGGACTTGTGGGATCCTGCGGCCGACTTGCAGGATGCTAGCTGCCTGGACGTCTTTCCAGAATGGGACATGCTCCCTCCTCCTCCTCCCCCTGGCAAAGCGTAGGCGGCTTTTCAGGGCCTTATTGCCAAGGTGGTAGATACCTTGGACTTGTTGGCAACCTCCCAACCCAAGGCTCAGTATGAGTCAATTGGCATTCTGGGCGAGAGCCCGAAGAAGGTGCTGCTGCCTTTCAGTCGGGTAGTTGAAGCTCCAAATCTGGAGCTGTGGTCTAATCCGTCCTCGATGCTGACGGCTGACCGAGATCTTGCTAAAAAGCTTAGAAAGACTCCCTCTGATCCTCTCTTTCTGTCGGCCCATGCATCGCCGGAAATCTAGGTGGTGAAGGCTTCCATGGCATGCCTGAAGACTTCCTCTTCCTCTTTCTTGCCCTTGCCCTCCCCCTCACCCCCCTAACAGGGAAAGCAAGAGACTGGATGCCTGGGCAGAAACGTTTTTGGCTTGACTAGCTTGGGGCTAAAATGCGATAACACATCCTTTGCCCTGGCTAAATTCTCTTTTGGGCTTTGGTCTGTCATCTCAGAGACAACGGAACACATCCCCAAAGGTGACTTAAGGGATGGATTTGAGGCCCTAGTCAAGAACGGCAAAGAGGTCGCTCGTCAAATTCTCCAGTCAGGCCTGGATACCACAGACTGCGTGGCGAGAGCGATGGCTATCAGCATGGTTATTCGGCGATGCTCCTGCCTACGTATGTCAGGTTTTGCCCTGCATATCCAAGAAAAACCTCTAGTCATGCCCTTCAAGGCCAACAACTTGTTCAGCACAAAAGCTAACAAATCCCCCCAGAAATGTCAGTCTTCGAAGGTGACTGCAAAGTCTCTGGAACTAGTTGTCCAGCAGCAGCAACCTGCGAGTCTCACGGACAGAGACAGGGTTTTTTGCCCCTATGCCGCCAAGGGTGATGACAAGCCCCCTCAGGTAGGCAGATGCAGCGCCGCCTCAACAGGTATCCGGGTGCCCCCAGGGTAGAAACTTCTGCCTCCTCTTTGCCCTTTGCTGCCCCAGGTGCAAAGCCTCTTCAGAATCCTTTGGGAGGCCATCCTTTGTCTCAACTGTCGTGCTAGTAATTTACCCTCCATGTTCCCCTGAACATAGTAATGTTGTCTCATTCTAAGAAGGGTCCTTTCTGCCTTTTTCGCCCTTAGTAAATCTAACTGTCCCCTGATTATTCTATATGTTTTCATTGTTTCCCTCATGGGGTAGTTGCTCATTTTTGGCATTATGTTCTTAAGTTGATTCTCTAAGTCATCTTCGAGCCGCCTAGACATTTCTTCCTTCAGTGCCTTACGGGATATCAATTCCCCCCTAGCTACCGCTTTAAAAGCATCGCACCAGATATTTAGGGAGGTATTTGCCCTGACATTTTCCCTAAAGTAAGCTTGAATTTGTTCTTTTATTTCCCTTGAATGGACCGTGTCTGCAAGAGTCAATTCCGGCAAAACCCAATTCCATAACCCCCTTTCTCAAGATGCCATAGTCAATATCACTGCTAGAGGTGCACGGTTCGATCGTGCTATCGAACCCATTGGGATTTCGTGGATTTGACCCACCAATCTAGCGGAAGCCCAAATGTAATCTATATACGATTGGGTCTTGTGTGCGTGTGAAAAAAACGTGAATCCGGGCTCCCTTCCTTTATTGGCTCGCCATACATCCACTAGTCCTAGTTGTGTAAATGTATATTTAAGCCATTCTGATGGTGCAGCTTGCGCTGTCATTGCCGCACGGTTAGTGTCAATTTCCGCATCGTATATGATACTAAAATCTCAACAGTAGTACGTGACCCTCAGCCATATTTCCAAATACCTCCATTGTTGCCATCAGAAAACATTCCTGTCCTAAATTAGGTGCATATATTGTTCCAAACGTAAATAGTTCCCGCCTGATGCGCAGTTTGAAGAAAAGGTATCTCCCCTGTTGTGTACTCACCACTTTGAAAGTTACCAAATCAAGGTTGTTCCTAAATGCAATCAGGACCCCTGCTTTTTTCTCAGTCGTATTTGCCTGCAGAATCCGGCGATACTCATGCAATCTAATTTGTGATCTATCGTTCCTACATATTTGGGTTTCATGAAGTGCGGGAAAGTCGGGTTTTTTTGCGCCTCAGGAAAGCTCCTAGTTTACAATGCTTTGCGGGCGAATTTAAACCATGAATATTATACGCAAGTATATTACGGCTCGTGATAGGAATCTAATCCCACCGTTCGTATTCCTTTCCATTGGACCGTGACCCTTAGTCTCTTTAAGAATCCCCTTGGGGCACCCAGGCTGTGACTAAAGTATATAATGCTTATTGGGGTCTTCAGGATTCTGTATTATTTGCCCTACCCCCTTGCCGTACTTTCTCATTTGTACTGCCGGTCCCCCTCTCCTTCCCTAGCCCCGTAACCCCCTGTTGCACCCAACCCCCATACACCCCACCCCCAAACACTAACCCAGGCTGGTATATGGGTCCTATTGACAACTTCGGTGTACCCGCCCATACACTGGTAAATTACCTGGGAACAATGAACTGTGGAGCTTTGCTAGCCCTCTCCATAAGATCCCAATTCGGTCCCCTACTTCACTTCCCACTCTAATCCCGGTCCTCCTCCAATGCTATTCTCCCTCGTTCCTACTGCAATCTCAACAAATCCCTTGATGTACATGATTTGTCTGAGCCCCCGCCTTCACCCCTTGAAGTGTGGCGTGTCCTTTGACTTGTCCCAGCCTTTCGTTGCACTGGTCTTCCTGTTGTCCCGTTTTGCCAACGTCCATTCCCATGGTCGTCGCTGCTTAGAGGTTCCTCCTTCCGCTTCCGATGTCCCAGGCCGGTCTCCTCTGCTTTCTGGTGCTACCTCTTTCAGATCTTCTTCACATGTTATCACTCTGACCTGTCTCCCCTTCCAGGAGAAGAGCAAGCCAAAAGCAAAAGTCCATCTATAACGCACTTTATCCTGGTTCAGGATAGTAGTAACTGCATTCATCTGCCTCCTTTTGATTAGCAGGAGAGAAAGCCAGGTCTTGATATAGCTAAACCTCTGAGCCATTGATAGTTAGGGAAAAGGCTGTCCGTGTTGCCCTAAAAAATACCTTCCTTCTGCCCATATGAAGTAAAAGCAACCAATACATCGCAGGGTCTGGTCCCCAGTTCTTTCCTTGGCTGGCCCACCCTTTGTATTCTATATAGGAGAAATCTCCAACAGCAAATCTGCACAAAGAGTTTGTATAGAGTGCTTGAGGTCTTTGTCAGTGATATCCTCTGGAACATTCTTAATACGTATATTGGAACATCTTGACCTGTTCTCTAGGTCTTCACACTGAATTTCTAAATTGTGTGTCATCCTTGCTAGTTGTTCCAAGGTTTCATCGTTTTTTTTTTGGGAGTCTTCTGTTAATTCTTGTAAAGCTTGTTCTGTATTGTCAACACATTCCCCTAATTTTGATATCTCCCCTTTGATTTCCAGAATAGCACTTTTTATATCCGATCTTACTGCCACAATCTGTTCCTGAAAAGATTCCTGGAGCGTGTCCTTTAAGCATTGCTGGTGTTCGGCTAGACATTGCATTAGTTCGTCCTTACTGATTGCCATTGGATCTCCTTGATCTTAGTTCGCTGTATGTGGCGACCATAAGGTTGGTGAACATATGTCGCCTGATGTATTTTTCCCCTCAGATATCCAGCACCCTGTCCCTTCTGCTCTTCAGCTCTTCGCCTTGGGGGCTGCCAGGGTACCTTTGAGCATCCTCTGCCCTCCTTTACCTTCCGGTAGATTACACAGCAGCCCAAAGAGAATATATCGGGAAGCTCAATTGGCATTTTCCTTTAGTTTTGTGGCTCTCCTAGACAGCCCAATAATACTGGGTCCCCCGACGTTTACTTAGTAGCCCAATCCCCTTTGTCAGCAGACTCGTGTCTCCGTGGTTACTGCTTTAACCCTCTCAATTCATCCATATTGTGAAGGATCTCACGTTTTAATTGTAATCTTTTAGGGCTGAAACTGCCACAAATCTCAGTGTTCTTTTGAATAAGATTTTTCACAGATCAGTGAAATTATTGGCCCCACCCACTGATATGCCTTCTCTGTGATCAGTGATCCAGAGTTGCTTAAGTCCTGTCCCTTCATTATTCGCCATCTCTTACTTCATTCTGTGCATCGATGCATCGATGGATCCGCTTCACTTCACTAAGAGGCGAGGGTGTGTAATCTGTACGTTGCGTTCCTTCTTCTGTGTACATACGGCATCCCCTCTGCTTGGTTCTTGACAGCTGGCGATAAGCGCACAGATAGGAGTGGAGAACTTCCTCCTCCTGCGCTTACTATGCTGTCTCCTCTTAGTTTTCCATGGAGGCCTCGTCCCTCATCTGGCTCCTCCACCTCCTTACTGCTCCCACCAGAGCACCACGGCCTGCTCTTGGGTCCCTGCAGGTTTCGGCACTTCTCCAACCCATGCCACAATCAAATCTCTGTCGTCAATGTGGGCTATCCAGGGGCTATTTAGCACTCAGAACTTCATTGTGGGGGAGAGGGGAGAGGCGTAATATTCCCCTTTGATGTGGGGCTGGGGACGAGCTACGCTCAACACGTCCTCTCCCTGCCGGCGGCCATCTTGGAATAGATTGCTCACTCTTAAGGTGATTTTCCTGGTCATCAACACTTCTGGAAGACTGCTGAGTGAGCCCCCGGCGGTGTTAGTTTAACCTCAGCATTTGGTTTTCTCCAAAGAAAAAGTGACGTTGACAGTGAAACCTTTTTTCCTTCCTGAGGTGGTGGTCTCTGATCTTCACCTCGCCCAAAAACTCCACCTTCCTGCCTTTTTTTACTTAGCCTAATCCTTCCGAGGCAAAGGAACAGTTCCATTGGCTGGACCCAGTTCGGGCACTCAGCTACTACATCTCTCGAACGAGAGAGGGTAGGAAATATGAACATTTCGGAATGCTATGATCTGGCTGGCAAGGAGGTGCCTGAGGTTCTCAAGGCACACTCTATCGGAGAACTGGTTGCCACCTTGGCTATGCAATGAGGAGTCCCTGTTCTGGACATTTGCCAAGAAGCTGCGTGGGCTTCCTTACACATGTTGACTAAGAATTTCTGCTTAGATTCTGTGTCTGATCAGGACACTCGTTTTTTCAGTGATGTCCTTCAGAGTTTTCTTGTTTAGGTGGTGTCCTTGCTATTCTCCCTCCTCCAGGTCTAAGTACAGCTTTGGGAGTCCATTAGAGATGAAGAATCTGTTGGAGGAGCGAACCCATTAGAGAAACGTAGAGCAAGATAAAGTACAATCATCAGAGCAGGCTGGACGACTCTGATCACTCAGCCAGACCAAACGCGAAGCTCCTACTGAGCCTCGAGGTACATAGTCAAGCCCCACTTTGGTGGACACCAGCCGCAGGCACGTGTTGTATCTTGTCTTTCCCTGCACACTACCCTGTATGCATGAAATGCTGTGAGTGACTGACATGGAATGCTTTGTGTGAGAATGTTATGTTGAGTGGTTCTGTGAATGTCAGTTGAGAAGATTGGTTGATTTGAGAGGGGATGCCGTGGATGTTTCTGTCCCCATATACTTGCCTGATGTACCCATATGTTGTACCTGAGACTGGGAAATGATTAAAGATGTTTCCTGTTCCTACGCCAGTCTCAGGGTCATGCTTGGCCAGGAACCCAACTTAACACACGGCCTCCCACTTGCACGCATTCACCACCAGATGAATACATGAAGCACAACATGTGAATGGAAGTAACTCAAGCATTCCAATGCAAAAGAACGGCTTCTGTGAAGAACCTAGTGCATTTTTGTCAGAAAAGCTTTATTGCATGGTAACGACCGGAAGAGGCTACCCAGTTCCTTTGAGCTGAAAACTAACCCGATTCTCTCCCACGGACAACAAGGTTACAGTTTATATTCCCAGTTAGACAATTTACATAATCACAAATATTATTCAGACCCTGTGACAGAAACCCATTTACCCCAAATAATGATTGTGCAAGGCTTTCCATAAACACTTTAAGGCATTGGGAGGGAGTGAAATAAATAGGCGTTCATTTGAAGCAGCAGTAAAAATCCTTATCCTGCCAGATGCTCCAGGCGTCCAGTACCATTTTCCTGCATTTGTGTATGAAATTCAAGTCACAGCCTTCGGCATACATTGTACTTATTTCCTTGCAAACCCATAAACTATCCGCTCTCAATTTAACACTCCATGTAACTGGACCTTTCCAGTCATCCAAAAAACAAGCCTTTCTGCATCCAGGGGAATTACACTTTGCATCTAAGAACCCAATCCGTCCATACAAACCTAAAAAATGACTTTCCATTCAGTTGTTGCCTTCAGCCCTTTGCAATGTTATCACAACTGCCCATATGCGTGTCACTTTCTATACCTTTTCCGTGACCTAGGTCATCCAGCTCTTCAAACTAGGCAAAAAATGAATTCCTGCAAATCGAGGCACTTTGCTTCCTATTAAAACTCCAAATAGGTGAAACCGGCATATTTCCCAATGCCCTAAATGTGTCTGCAATTTAAACCATTGTTGAATTCCCACATGTTAGTTTCCAATTCAATTAACTCCTTTCTCGCATGCAAAAATCTCCCCACTACGTACTTTTCAGCACTGCAAATTGTACATTGTACAATACATTGTATCCATGCCACTGATACTCATATTGCTGCCTTGAGTGACTCTGAAAATGTATCCAACTAAAATACAAAGTAACACTCATTTCAGTTCTACTAACTACATCGAACACATATTTAGTGGTAACTCCAACCTTCCTAGCTTCAGATGAAGGGAAGGAGGAGAGCCCATCGAGGATGTCCGGATTGAGGGACAGAATGAGGGTGCAGGGATTACAAGATGGCCAAAGTTGCGGCATATTGAACTCCGTTCCCGCAGAAGCTCAGCTTGGTGCTGAAAACGAAGAAACAGCCCAGAGTAGCCAAATCTGTGTGGGGGAAGATGGTGGGCCCCTGTTAACTCTATTGAACATTTGCAGCGGCAGGGAAGCGATCTGGGATATTTCCCTGCTGTGATTGTAATCTGCAGAGGAACCAGCTTCCCAGCCTGCCGTGGGACTGTGGCCTGTTCGTCAGCACTTCCAAGGTCAGCTGATGCGGGTGCTGGGGGACCTATACCCATTCCCACACGCAGCCAAGAGGAAGAATGGGACCCCCGACTTGGGGGAAACTGACTGGCTAAGCAACGAGAAAAATGCCCGGAACCTCCGCCATTCCACCATACCCTTCACATCCCGCGGGAAGAAGTTATGCTAGTGGAGACCGGCAGATGTCTTTCCCTTCCCGCCGGAGCTGACACCTACTCGGGCCATTCGAGCAAATAATCGCATATTGGGTGGCGTGGCCGGCGGAGTACCCCAGCCTTACTTCTAAGAGGGGAGCACCAAGGGATCCCAGGGCATATTGGAAACACCCCCCCACCCTGTGTACGCAATAATTGTAATATGCTAACGAGGACAGGTGGACATCGGGCCTAAAGCAAGCAAGGCCACTTGGCGCTAGTCTGCAGGAACTCCTGGGGCAGGGCACCAAAGCAGACTATCCCCCTTCCCCTTCCACCCAGGGCCTTCCAGTGCATAAGCGCGGCCAATGCCAGGAGCAAAGGGAAAAGAACGGCGCAGAAATCAGTGCAGCAACCCATCCCCAAGACAAATCCACTACAAGAGTGCTGGTCAAGGTCAGAAGGGACCCACATTAGCATGGATAATACTCTGGACACTGAAGGAGCAGTTTCAAGTTTAATCAAACACGACATGGCCGCCTCCAAGGAAGATATGGAGCAATGTTTTCAAGAATTTCAGGAGAGGCTTTCCACCTCACTGCAAGTGCAAATTAACAAATTTACTAGAAAATTTAAGTCAGAACTTGCAGTAATGAGGAATAATGTTTCCTCCATTGAGGAAAGGGTACATACGAATGAAAAAGCTCTTCCCAGACTTGGCCCTAGACTCCTCTAAATCAGGATGAGCTACTTGATCATTTGGCCAGGACGAAACATAATATCGAATTACAGTGTAAAGACCTGGAAAACAGATTGCGAAGGTCCAACATCTGCATCAGAAATCTTCCCGAAACAGTGCGCAATGCAGATTGAAAAGCAGAAGTGTCAAGCATCTTCAAAGACCTTCTGAATGCGGAAGGCAAAGTGGATATTTGTATCGACAGGATTCATAGAGTTGTTCCCATATGCAATGATCCAAGCGCACGCCCTAGAGACACCCTTGCCGCACTGGCATGCTACCCACAAAAAGAGCGGCAAGAAGGGCCCCACCGATCTCGTACAACGGCAGCGAAATTCAACTTTTTCAGGATCTATCCCAATTGACATCACTGAAACGTAGGGACATGTGTGGTTTGTTGGTGCAACTACAAGCCAGAAAGATCCCATACAGGTGGACCTTCCCCTTTGTCCTTCTCTTTGCTTGGGAAGGCAAACACCATAGGGTGACAACAAAAGAGTAGGGCGCCCAGATTATTCATATTGAACTGGACGAATGCCCTGGTCCACCCATACCTCGCACTTATACCCCAAGGGGGGGCCCCGCTCCTGGGAATGGACAACTAAAGAGCGAAACCGCAGAAGACGTAAGAGAGGCCCCTTGGACTTTAGGGCCCCGCCTGCCAAAGACACTCCGGCAAAAGGATGAGTTTGCGGATACTGCTAACTCATCACCAAGCTATACAGTTTTTGTATAAAACAAAGCTGCAGTACATTTTAGAGCTTGCTTTAGAACCCACAAAAAGTAATCGTAGAGATTTTAGGATACCCCACACTAGTTCCTGGTTCCAATAGTAGGCTACCTCCGATGACCAAGTCCGAGGAAGGACTAGCAAGGGTGGCTTGCACCAGTGAGGGAGGGTGATGTTTATGTTTTTAGAAGGGGGGTGGTGGGAGGGAGGGGGGGTATGGTATATACTACTGTTGGGGGGGGGGGGGCTGGGAGATGCACAACAAACACCGTAAAGGTACTATTACCTGTTCAATGTATCAGAAGATCATACACACCATGTAACGGACATATTTTCCAGTATCTGACACTTAATATATGGGGCTTAAATACCCCTGTCAAAAGAAGGAAATTAGAATGTCTCCTATCTATACATCAGCCCGATCTAGTTGCATTCCAGGAAGAAAAAAAAAGTCAAAATACAAGATAGACATAGATTAAAAAATTAGACAGTATCCCAAGATCGTACAAGCCAACGTCAAGGAGAAAACAGCTGTGTTACTCCTCACATTTAAAGCAGGCACTCGGGTAACCATCCTGAAGACGAATGCAGATAAAGAGGGTCGATTTATATCTTCCTTCTTCTTCAGCTAGGCTCGCTCAACTCAACAGTGGCTTCCATTTACACCCTGAATTATGGCCAAGAGGGGTTTTTGAAAATGGTCCTCTCGAAAATTGGAACTCTTCATTGTAGGCGAAACAATACTACTGGGGTACTTAAATATTGCCTGGGATCGCTCGCGGGACAGAAGCTCAAACACTAAATATGCTCAGCCACCGGCATCGCACACCCTTAACGATAAATTTGAACAACTTGCACGTAGCGCTGTCTGGACATCCCAGTGGGGGGTCAAAAAATAATACACTCATTACTCTCATGTCCATAAATTATTTTCTATGATTGACTACATCTGAGCCTCAACTACGATGATGGGGAGAATATTAAAGATAGACACTCACACTATAACTCTCTCTGACCATGCCTGACAACCCTCTCTCTTAATCTTCCCAGACCACAACCTAAATTATGGAGATTTCCTAGTGCGCTAACGGACCAAATCTTAAGCGATGACTTAGAGCGCAAAATGGTGGAATACTTTACCATTAACACCAGTGCGGAAACAAAGATGTATGTGACCTGGGACGCTTTTAAGGTAACACTAAAGGGGGGCGATGATTGCGGCAGAGGCGCATAGGATGAAGCTCAGGAGAAAGCTAGAATCAGATCTTGAAGCTGAAATCAGAAACACCATGAAACAGATGGAGACGGACTCTAGCCCCAGGACTTCAACAGCAATACAGGAATGCAAAGGGCAAATTAGATCTCTACCACACACACACAAAGCAAGCCGAAAAGGAGCTTGATAAGTATTATATTCAGGCTAACAAAGCAGATGGACTTTTAGGCAGACAACTAAAACAAAAGAAACGCAACCCAAACAATCCTGCAGCTAGAGGATCCAACGGGTAAAAGGGTGACGACATTGGAAACATATAGCCACACAGTTTCAGGTGTTTTGCTCAACCCTCTGAGTCGGATCACCCCGACCAAACGCTCCAAAGTGATTACTTACAGGCAGTACCATTAAACAGGGTCCCCACATCTGATCGGGACAAGCTCAAGAATTACATCACCCGAGAAAAGGTGCTATATGTAATATTGAACCTCCCTACAAATAAGCCGCCAGGCCCGGATGGGTACCCTGCCTCCTTTTATAAAATGTGTTGCACGATCTTAACCCCCAGGCATACCAACCTCTTTAATCAGTTTGCTGCCTCCAGCAAAATAACAGCCACCATGGAAGAGGCTAAAATAATTATCTTCCCCAAACCGGGAAAAGACCCAGTTAAATGCGAATCATACCACCCGATTGCGCTCATGAACATAGACGCAAAGATATATACCAAATTCCTGGCACATACCGGCTGGAGCAGCTAATGCGAATTTTGATTCACCCCGATCAGATGGGATTTATAAAGAATTGACAAACTCGCGATTATCTCAGGAGGGTGTGCCATTTGCTAGAAAAAGTGGCCCAAAAAGGGGATGCTGGAGTGCTGGTATCGCTGTCGAATGGTCCTTTCTTTTTAATACTCCTCAAGCAATGGAATTCGGCCCTAAATGTACTGCCATGATACAAGCTAACTTTGTCGTGCTAAGACTAGACTCTTGATAAATGGCCAGTTGTCCCTTCCAGTCCCTTTCCAGAGGGGTACGAAACAGGGCTGCCCCCTCTACCCCTTCTTTACGCCTTGCACTTAGAACCGCTTTTATCACGAATGCGACATTTGAAGGCGATCAAAGGCATAAGCTTTGGTGGGGACACCCATAAACTGATGACGTAGGCGGATGACATGCTTCTTTTCGTCACAGACCCGCTCATCTCGCTTCCCGCAGCACTGAAAGGATTGCAATGGTTCGGCCAGGTGGCCGGCTTAAAAACATTGCCAAATCTGAAATATTAAACTTATCGGCCAAACATGATGAATTAATAAGAGCTAAGGAAGCGACACATCTCATATGGGATCCCAAAAGTATCAAAGTCTTAGGGGTGACCATTACACGTACACTAAGGGAACTATACACAGCGAACTTTCAACCACTTATCACGAGTATCCAAAAACAATTGCAGAGGTGGACTCCCCTTTCAGTATCGTGGTATCTATTTCAGGCTCTCCCGATCGTGGCCACATTCTTTCGCACATTACTGAAATTGGTGTCCAATTTTATAAGGAAAAATAAACACTCCCGGATTGCGTTGAAAACCTTGATGCTTCCTCCAAACATAGGGGGGTGGGTCTTCCAAACTTACGGGAATATTACTGTGCATCACAGCTACGAGTTATTAAAGACTGGTTTGGGGAGAACATAGATAAGAGATGGGGGCAGATGGAAAAAGCAGTAGTGGAAGAGATGGAAAAAGCAGTAGTGGGCCCACGAATGGGAGAAAAACTATGGCTACCTAGAATAGATAGGCCTCGCAACATTCACTGCAGTGAGATCACAAAAGTGGTGGAGGATTCTTGGGATCAGGCAATTCAAAGGCATTGCATCACTACATTCCCCTCCCCCTTCACCCCTCTATTCGCAAACCCACAGTTCTCTTCGGGCCTAATGGCCGACTAATTCCTACACTGGAAAACAGTGGGGTGCACAAAATTCAGAGATATGTTCATGGGGAAAGACATTAAATCCTTCAATGCATGCAGTGATGAACTGGGTCTACAGACAGGAGACCCAACGGTTCCGTACTTTCAGGTGCGCCATTGGCTAATGGCTCTGTGCAACAGATCGGCAGCACAGAGAACTCGCGCCATTTGAAATATTCCTTACCTCAAACCCTGGCAATAAACACCCTTGGCATCCACTTCCTAGGCCCTCTTGGAGCCAGTCCTGGCACCTATGGCGGCAGGCTCATACACTGTGAAAAGACATGTACTCAGGGTACTACTTTATTTGAAGCTGTCAGCCAACATGGAGGCATCCACATAGCTTGTCTCCTAGGAACCAAGCTATGCGGTATAGTGTTTTGGATGTGGTAGCCTAGGGACTACTTTCTTGAAGCTAATTAAACCACACCCGAACTAGACGGCACGCTTCGCGTTACTTTGCAGTCTTGCAACGTGACGCTCACCCTGTCCATCTATACCCGCGAACCTCGGAAGAAGCAGAACCTGCAAGGAGACAAAAGGAACATCATTAGCAGCAGCATCTTACCTGCAATCTTCATCTTTATCCGCCCACAGCTCCTGCAAACAGCTTCCTTGGACCTGCACGTCTCACAGACCGAAAGACCTGAAAGAGGAAAGAAACAAGGTATTAGAGACATCACAATATTACGAACTGCTCAAAAGGCTTACCTGGCAGGTCACCCCTCGGCCGACATCGCCCCGGAATTCCACACGCTGGGAGAACACAGCGACCTACGAGAAAAGAGAAAACCGGTTAGCAAAAGGCAGGACAGAGAGCACACCTAATTCAACTACAAGGTGAGGAGAGGGCCCAGAGGGGCTGAAGTCTTACGGGCTGGTGGGAGGCTAATTACCGCAGTTGGCCAGTCTTGAACATAGCCCTCCTTTATTTTCAGACAGAACCTCCCCCACAGGCCACATCTGGGAACCACTGAGAAGGATACCAGCGTCCAATTCGGCTGGTTGGCATCCCCGTGGATACCAGGTGAGCGTAACAGTTGGAGCCCTGAGAGATGCCGCATGTGGAGATAGAGGTGGGAGAGGAGAAAAAGCCCAGAATAACCTTGGATGGACGGTCACTGTGGAAGGAGGTCAGCCAGTCCAGTGCCTGCTCTGAGATACCCAGGATATCGAGGAGTCATTTTATGGGGATAGAGTGGTTGACCGTATCAAATGCAAGATCAAGCTAGAATGACATAGCTGGAATCAAGAGATGTGAGCAGTTTCTCACAGGTGTTCAGAACGAGCAGTTTCTATGCCTGTGGATGTTCGGAATCCAGATTTATGGTCATGGAGGCAGCCAACAAGTTCATTGTGCTGGGTCAGTTGGGAGAAGGCCAGCTACTCCACGAGTTTCCCAAGAAAGGGGGTGAAAGAAATGGGGCGGTAGTTGGCTGGACAAGACGGGTCTGCAGAGGATTTTTTCAGGAGGTGGCGCATAAGGGAGTGCTTGAGGGATGAGGGGAAAGATCCAGTAGCAAAAGAATGGTTGTAGAAATCAGCGAGTACAGGGGCAGGGTAGCCAAGATTGTCCTTAATGGTTCCAGAGGAGCAGGGGAAAACCTGTTTGGAGGAGACCTCCACGGAGTGGACAACTCTGGTGACCTCATCAGGTGTGAAAGGAGAGAAAGGGAGGCCATAGGAGGCAGGCTGGTGGGTGACAGGGAGGAGGAGAGGGACGTGAGGTAGCTCAGGATGTCATGAGTTTTTGCAGTGAAATGTGTGGCTAGTGCGTTGCAAAGGGCCTGAGAGGGAAGAGGTGAGGAGAAGACTGCAGAGTGGTTGCCTAGTCCCCTGCAGATTTTAAAGAGTTCAGCTGTGTTGTTGATGCACTAGAGAGGCGGGCATTGATTGGGCCCGTTTCTTAGAAATAATCTCAAAAGTGCAGCCATTTTATGTCCTTCAACAGTTTCAAGTACAGGAGTACTCAACGAGGGAGGGGGGAGACAGGGCACAAAAGTTGCTTGGGCTGGCACATTACCAGATGGGTTTCGGGGACGCCCAGGACTGTGGAGAGCAAGTTAGAAATGCTGCATACTCCTTTCTATGCTGGTAAGCCAGGGTTCTGCAGACCCAGTAGTAAGCACGGGTAGCAGAGGTTCCACCGACCAAGTCTGCAACAGGCAAGCTTCTGGTATAGTTAGTCCCGACTGGTATGGTGCCATCGCCCCTAAAACACAACATAAAATGTGTAAGTAACTGGATCTTAACAGGTCTTTGTTGTGTCTTCAGCCACATGTGTGTATATATATGATAAGGCATTTATAACAAGCCTATACACAAATGTTTCAAGGCGCGACGAGGCAAGGGAGGCAAACATAGGGAAGACGGAGCTACCGATCTTACTTGGCCAGGTGACATTGAGATCATATATATATTTATACATTCCATATCTCTTAACCTTCCTCAGTGTTCTCCATTTGTGGTTCTGTAAATGTACTCTTACGTCCCGTCCCCTTTCCACCATACTGCATGTGCATCCCTCGTAGGAACAGGAGACGGAACCTTTTTCACCAGAAAAAATCTTCTTCCCCTTTAAATTTAGAGGCGCGCAGAGGTGCGGCCCTGGCAGCATGCGCTCCCCTGACTCCATCCACCGGTGCCACTCCCCAGTCCTCTTTTCCGCGTCGATGGGAATGGATCATGGTGGTGGAGCTTGAGGACTGAGGGCAGATTTCCCCTGCAACCAATGAGGCCGAGTACGCACAGGCCCCAGCAGCCGCCCACTACTCTGTCAATATCACCTGCCACCCCACCAACCTGTGAGGACAGTTTTTTTGAGAAATTCCTCACGCTGATGAGGTTCCCCTCAGACGGGCTCCATCCTTCAGGATGTGATCAGGGACATGCTTCCTCCAGTCCCTCTGCCTGCTTCCATAGTCATTCCTCCTATGGCTCCGGTGCCTCAGGCCCCTGTACTGCCTAGATGCCCGCGCCGGGTCCTTCAATTCTGGCTCCCCTGCCTCCTACAGTTCAGGCGGTTCCACACCAGCCTCTACAGCAGCCTCCGGCACCAATCTCCACACCTCAGCCTACGGCTCCCAGCAGTCCTCACCCAGCGCCAGACCAATCTGACACCCTGGTGGACACCGATGAGGAGGAAAACTCCGACACACCATCTTCAGTCAAGGCTTTCCATGATCGACTCACAGGTTTGGCCAAATACTTGGGGCTCCCACAACCCCAGGATGAAGAACCTGAGGCTGGGGTTCTGGCCAAGGTCCTCAACCTACCCCCTGCGGCTAGGATGGGATTCTGGTGCAGAAGAACGTTGTTGCCCTGGCCAAAAAGGGATGGCTGAAACCCCATTCAGTGCAGCCTACCAACAGACACCTTAATGCCAAGTACAGGCAATTGGAGTGGGATATACTCTTGTTGTCGGCACACCCTTTGCCACACTACTCGGTGATTGCCGTGGCCTCTATATACTCGAAGCTGCAGTCTTCATCGACCACCTCGTCCTCGGCTCTTCTAGGCAAGGAGGAGAAGATCTTGAGGCGTATGAAAAGGTGGTCTACTCCAACGCCTCTCTGCACCTTTGTCAGTCTAATGCGGATGCCATGCTTGCAGCCGTTAACCAGAGGCTTTGGTGGCAAATAGCCAACTTCCTTCCAGAACCTCTGGTGCACAGTCAGGCGCACTTCAAGGTGGGGCTGGCAGAAGTAAAGATGGTGGCTCAGGACATCGAGTCCACAGTTGCACATATTGATACCTCAGGCCGGGCCATCTGCATCGCCACGGACATGAGGAGGACTGCCTGGCTTCGGGCTACCAAGATCAACCCGGAAGTCCAGGAGCGCATATTGGACCTTCCCTTCGAGGGTAGCGACCTCTTACATTCCTCCACCGATGAGGAACTTGATAAGAACAACAATTGCCAAACTGCGAAATCTTTATCCATCCTCACAAAGTCCACACCCAAGACCTATAGTCAAACGCACCAGCATTCTGACAAGGGCCAGACCTTTGGCAGGTCCCGGGGCTTCCAAGAACGATGATCCAGGCAGCCAAACTGATCTCCGAGCCAACACTGCTGCAAACATCACAAGGTGGGGAATAAGGGCTTCTTTCAGCCCCCCTCCTCAGCCTCCGAGGGAAAAAAGACATGACACTACCCTCTGGGTCCACATGTCTCCGGTGGGGGGGGCAGGCTTGCCCTCCGCGCACAGAAGTGGCGTGCAAGGTTCGCTGACCCCTGGATCCTATCAGTAGTGTCCACGGGCTACCGCCTACTGGTTCCTCCCACTCCTCTCTCCTCCCCTCCACTCCCACAGACCACAGATTGGGACAGCAACTTTGTTGGAGAAAAAATTCGATCGCTTATAGAGAGCCAGGTAGTGGAAGAAATACCAGCCTATCAGAGGGATATGGGCTTCTACTGCAGGATTTTCGCCATACACAAGAAGAACCAGGTTGGCCTGAGAGTTGTGGTCAGCCTTTCCACTCTGAAGCTTTCTCTTCAGCTTAAAAAGTTCAAGATGGTTACCCCACCGCTTATTGCGGAGACACTGTGCAAGGGAGACTTGAAGTGCTCCCTGGATCTGAAGGACGCTTACCTACACGTCCCGATTTAGCAGCCCCATCGGTCCTTCCTGAGGTTCAGGATCATGGGTATCCATATCCAGTACAAAGTTCTACCCTTTGGCCTCAATTCAGCCCCTAGGGTCTTTACCAGGCTTTTGAATGCAGGGGCAGCCCTTCTCAGGGCCCAAGTTCACCATATCTTTCCATACCTAGACAACTGGCTCGTCAGGGAGAGATCCCCGGAGGTGGTCCATCATACCTCCTCCGCCCTCATGAACACGGTATACGACTTGGGATTCTCCATCAATCTCAAGAAATCACAGCTGGAAGCGACGCAGAATCTAAAGTTGCTGGGACCCATCTAGGAAACGAGATCTGAGAGGGTTTTTCCCCTTGGAGGACAAGATAGCAGCCATCAAGATGGTCATGAGTCATTTTCTCAGCAGAGAGGTGACCTCAGCATGGTGGTACCAGCACCTCTTGGGTATCATGGTGGCATGTCTTCTGCCAGTGCCTTACACAAGGCTCAAAATTAGGAGATTACAGCTGCACTTTCCAAACTCATGGAATCAGGAGCGTGGTTTGCAGGCGGAACTCGTCAGCATTCCTCCCTTGCTCCACCAGGACCTAGTCTGTGGAGCGAGGACTGCAATCTGAGGATAGGCAGGCCCTTCCGAACACCAGCACCACAGGTTACCATCACCAAGGACTTGTCTCTGGAGGGCTGGGGAACTACACTGGAGAATCACAGCATCCATGGAGTTTGTTCCCTTCAGGAACAGAGGGCCCATATCAATTGGCTATAGCTAAAGATCATCTTGCTGGCTCTCAAGGCCTTCCTACAGTTCATCAGTGGCAAAACGATCCTCATTCAGACAGACAACTCCACTAGCATATATTACATCAACAAGCAGGGTGGCACCAGGTCCCCTCCTCTATGCACCCTGGCGGTCAGCATCTGGGAATGGGCTCTGGCGAATGACATTCATTTGACAGCGATCCACCTTCATGGGGAGTCGAACCTAGAGGCAGACAGGCTCATCAAGCTGCGTGCAGACAATTACGAATGGCAATTGAACGATCAGGTCCTTCAGGCAGTCTTCCACAGATGGGGTCATTCTCAGGTGGACCTCTTTGCCACTTGGTACAACAGGAAGTGCCCTCAGTTTGCATCCTGGCAAAAAACAGGGTCTTGGCTCTCTGGGCGATGCATTACAGATACAGTGGAACAACATGAACGCCTATGCCTTCCCTCCCACTCCACTGGTACACAGAGTGATCTGCAAGATAAGGGAGTCCCGGCACCTCAGTATCCTTCTGATAGTTCTGTGGTGGCTAGCGAGGGCATGGTTCTCGGAGCTACTCAGCCTGTCGGACCAACCTCTGATGCACCTTCCACTGGGCCCAGCTTATCTACTGTTGCAGCAGGGGGGCACTCTCATCCACGCCGCCCGCAGACGTTCGCCCTTGCAGCATGGTTCCTGAACAGGTCACACTAAAGCATCTACGCCTCTCCCAGGTTAACCTTGACATCATTCAGGGTGGTAGGAGCGATGCTACTAGGAGCCAGTACAAAAACAAGTGGACTAGGTTTTGCCACTGGGCGGACTCTAAGGAGATCGATCCTCTCACTTGCGCACTGGACGATGTGCTATCTTTTTCGGCACACCTCGCACGCTCAGGGGTGCAAATAGACACATGCCGCACCTATCTGGCAGCCTTAGGAGCATACCGTAACTCGGAGGAGGACGTTTCCTCCACCGCCAGTCCGGTGGTTAAAAGACATCTGATGGGCCTTACTAGGCTCTACCCGCCCATCAAAAAGCCACACCCCATTGGGACCTCAATATAGTGTTGGGCGTCTTGGCACATAAACCCTTTGAGTCAATGGCGTCTGCGGACATCAGGCTAGTCACCATGAAGACCGTCCTCTTGGTGGGTCTTACGTCTGCACGTCGTGTCAGTGAGATCCAAGCTGTGGTGGCCTCTGAGCCATACACTACCTTTCATATTGACAAGGTGGTCCTCCGAACGCATCCCGCATTCTAGTATCCCTAAAGTAGTCTTGGCGTTACACCTAAATGAGGAGATGGTACTCCTGACTTTCTTTGCTGACCCCGTGGACGATGCTCAGAGGGTTCTGCACTGTCTAGATGTCAGGCGAGCGCTAAAGTTCGCTAAAGTTCTAGCTGGACAGAACCAAGAGCTTCCGCAAATCTGAGGCTCTATTCATCACATTTGATGGGTCAAGACCATGTTATCAGGCTTCCAAGCCCTCCATAGCAAGGTGAATGGTTGCAACCACTAAGGAGGTCTGAGGGGCAGCACAAGCCACTTCCGGCAAACATGCATGCCCACGCTATCAGAGCCAAGACCACTGCAGTAGCATTACAGGGATGTGTCCCGTGGCAGGTCATCAGCAGGGCGGCCGTGTGGGCCACGCCCTCAGCTTTTTGCAAGCACTGCTGTCTGGCTGCCTATTCCAGGTTGGACACGGCATTCGGGCAGGCAGTACTAAGGAACTTTTTTTCTTAAGGAGACTCACCTCTCCACCCTGTGGCTACATTCAGTTGGAATCGCCCATGCAGTATGGAGGAAAGGGGACGGGACGTAAGAGTAATTATAAGTTATTCACCGTAGTGAGTAACGTATTCTTAGTCTATAGTCCCCTTTCCTCCATACGCCCCACCATCCTCCCCCCTTATAAAACTGGTGTCATTAGGCAATAGTAATATTGTCGACACGTCAATGGGGACTGAGGAGTGGTGGCGGTGGCCGCAGTCAGGGGAGCGCATGCTCCCAGGGCCGCACCCCGGCCGCCTCTAAATTTAAAGGGGAAGAAGATTTTGTTCTGGTGAAAAGGGTTCAGTCTCCCGTCTTTAGGAGGGACGACCATGCAGTATGAAGGAAAGGGGACCATGGACTAAGAGTATGTTAGTCACTACGGTGAGTAACTCATAATTTCTCATTCCTCCCGCTTTACAGCTCTTCACCCCCCTGCTCCCATTCGTTGTTTACAAAACCATTTAATTTGAACTGTGATTGCAGACTACATCTTAGCTCTTTGTGATCCTTTTTCTCTTTTTCCAAACATTCATGTTTAACGATTGGTATGATAGTAGCCTGAACTGCTGCTTGTCCCTGAAATAAGCCCCTCAAAATGCACAAAGATAGATCCAGCATACATTATACTACCCGTGGTGACAACTCGTCTGGAATAAATGCCCTTGGAACACCAGAAGCGAGGGGGATGAGCAAACGGAGTCTACTGCCTTTTCTCTCCCCACCCTCTTCATGTGCCTATACCAAGAGTTGTCAGGAGCAAAGCCATGCACATTCACCATACTATCCAACCCCACCCCTTCATTTACAATTTCATTTGAGTCGTGTATCTTTTTGTTCCGGGTTTTAACATTTCATGAGATCCTATAACATTAACAAATACATAATAAATGTTTACATTCCTACCCTCTCCAACCCCCACAATGTTCATTACCCCTAAACAAAAACAAACATAAAAGAAACAAAAAAGGAAAACCGGCACATATACAACGGAACATTCGTGCTCCTGCAAACTGCTTCTTGGGGGACTGAAGAAAAATAAATAACTGTCCATTTGTCCATACGGATGCCCTACTCTATAAAATGTCACAAGACTTGTATGGCTACTCATCTTTTTGATCCTAGAATTGGTCTCCACTAGGGTCTTGTCCTTGTGAATGAGGATTAGTGCTGGCATCTCGTTAATCTAAGTGATGGAACCAACATTCCAGGAGGGAAAAAAAATAATTGAAGTTGCTGCAGAGTTGCTCAGTTGTTGATCACTGGTGCAGCCGGCTGAGACAGATGTGGTTGGAACTGTTACGAGATCAACTTGACATATTTAGTTAGATCCCTAAAATGTCCCTAGAGCTGCTCCTCCCCTAACACTTGAGCTGAATTGCGCAGCTGAGATTCTATGTGCAGGTCAATAATCTGTCCCTAGTAAATACAAACAATACACAAACTAATTACCTTCAATAATGCACAACATAAAGAAGATATATACTCATAATGTAATAACACAATTACTGTACCGGTTATCCATAAATCTCCCTCCATGTTCTTAAAGAACATTTGAAAAAATACTTCTAGTATGTTTGTTTAAAAAAAAAAGTACTATACCTGTGATACTTTTTCAATGTTCTCCTTCACGTAAAAACAAAGAGGTGATGGCTGGAAGGTTTAGAATGAATCTTAACCTCTGGCATTGCCCTGGGCAACTCTCCAGACCATCGTTCTTCGCCTACCAAGCCATTACAGAAGTGGAAAGACCATATGCAAATCAGGCTGTGTCCCATCCCTAAAGGGACCGTCCAGCCCAAACTGCGAGGTCACCTCCATCCTGCACTAGACCACAAGCATCCCCAAACATGTCTCAGCCTTGTTGGGCCTCATCTGCGAGGAGTAGCTTGAGTCTCTAGGCCCAGCAGGCACAGGACACAGGTCTGGGCATACCCGTCCCACTCAGGGTGACAAAGCAAAAATAGAGGTGATGGCTGGAAGTTTTAAAATGAATCTTAACCTCTGGCATTGCTCTGGGCAACCCTCCAGACCATTGTTCTTCGCCTGCCAAGCCATTACAGAAGGGGAAAGACCATATGCAAATCAGACTTGGTCCCACCCCAAAAGGGGTAGTCCAGCCCGAACTACTAGGTGACCTCCCTTCTGCACGAGACCACAAGCATCCCCAAACATGTTTCGGCCTTGTTGGGTATATGTACTAAAAGATAGAATTGATCTAAGGACACCCTACATAAAATTCTAGGAGTCAGTAATGTACCTAACCTTCCCTCTTCTTCTTTTTGGTTTTCCAAAGAAATACCCATAGGGGACATTACACGTTTTCCTAAAACCATGAATGCACTGCGTGTGTGTCCTATGCAAGCAAGCAGAGACACTTTTAGCCACTGGGTTACATCACTGGACTCCTGAGCCTTTGTCTAACAGCGCTGTCGCACTCAGTCCCTGGAGTATAGAAAACATTCATCTTACCTCTCCTGATTGTTTTGAGATTATTCATTTTGCTCTACATCCCTTATAAAAATGATATGCTCAATTCTGAAGATCAATACGTACAAAAGGATGTAACTGTATTGCAGAAAAAGTCTGAATAAAACACCCCAAAAAAGTATTGAGCCGTCTTGAGCGCTCTACCATGTCGTAGATTGACAACATACTTTATGCAGTATAGTTACATATATCTGATGTCACGATAACTGACCTACACCCCACATGAATATGTAAAACGAACAGCATGCCTAGTTGAAAAACACTTTGGAAGGGAATCATGGTCATATGTTTCAGATGTACTGCTAGTTTAACAAAAGATATTAACATATTACTATTCCACTTTGCTGCAACATTAATAAAATCGACTAATAATATCGAGAACATGTTTAACTTACTATTCTAGCACAAGAGAAGTACTATATTTATTGTAATTCTCCCAAATAATCAGAAATACTAATAACAACCAAAATGTTCCAAGTGCAAACATACCCAGAAATACTTTACACTACAGAACTTACAACAACTTCAAAGAAGAAACAGTCAGGCTCTTTGTGACTTTGTTTATATTAACGTATTATATACAAATGACCTGTGGGCACATACTAGTTGCCAATCCAAGTTTCAGTGTTTAAAGTAAGATGGCTATTCTGCTCGAATACATGATTTCTAATTTTTAATGCGTGGCACCTTCTTTACTAACATGTTTGCTCACTAACAAGATAAACATAAATGGAAAGGTGAGCGCCTCTATAGTGTCTGCCCTCAATGTGCTTCACTCGCTGCCCGTGCTCTGGAAAAAACACATGCTTAAACATTGGGCCCACTTGGAGTGTTAAATCTATAATAATGCCTAATATCCATAATAAGGTTGTAGCTCCAATGTATCCTACAATCCAGATATAAATCACCTATACTAGTACGTCACGTCCCCTTTCCTCCATCCTTGTGGGCGTCGCCCAACATGTGGATGGTACCAGAACCTTTGGCAGTGAACTATTGAGCTTCCCCTTTAAATTTAGTATAGCGCACAGGGGCGCGGCCTAGGGTATGGAAATGCACCGGTGAGACCTCACCCTCTGGCACCTCACCCCAGTGCCTTTTTCTGCATGGACGGTGTCGGACCTGGCAGCCAGCACTGAGACTTTTTTTTAGCTTTCTGCTTGCTCCCTGTTTTTTCAATCTTATTTAACTTCGCTTCGGTGCCTCGCCTTCCGCAGCAAAGGTCGGCTGCAGGAGGATTCACGAGATGTGCCACATTCGACTGCTCATCACCGGTCTCGGACCCCCATGCACTCTGTCTTGAGTGTTTGGGCCTGACCACCGCTAGCCCGCATGTTCGGCTTGCAGCACTCTCAGTCACGGTGTCCAGTCAGTATGTCGAAAGCATTTTTTCGAATGCAAAAATGTCGAAAACATAATGTCGAATGTATAATTTTTTTATTTAACAGGTTTTTTGGGGGTTTTGGTAAGTAAAATAAAGTGTAAAAAAAACGGGGGTTTGGGAGCGAAGTCCCCCCCATTAAATTTTTTTTAAAAAAATGAAACATTAGAAAAAAACATTTAGAAATAATTGAATTCGAAATATTAACTATAAACCCTCAGTCACAGGGCATTGGAGAATCAGTTGTCGCAGTGGAGGGAGATCTTCCACACTTTTCCTCCGCCCCACCTTAAGGACTTCATCTCCAGGACCTCTCGTCAAGACTAGGTAGGCCCTCTGTTCAGCATGACTCCACAGCTTGGCGACTCCTTCCCCGGGGATCCCACGGGGAGAGGTTCTTCAGATTCAGGTTTTGGCAGGCCCAAGGCCTCTAAGGCTAACCGCTCCCAAGCCGAATGGCCCGGGGGCAGACTTGAGGCCATCCAGGCTACCGGCTCCCAAGCTGAGGAGCACAAGGGCCCTACCGGGCTGTCCTCGGAGAGTTGATCAAGTTTGTCCTCCTCTTCGACCTCAGGGTGTAACAGATCATCGAGTGCCACCTCCAAGAGTCTGTCCTCGGCACATCCAGCAGGGCTACCGGCACAGATGCCGAGGGCGTCAAGCCTGCTGAAGCTTGCTCCGAGGTTGTGAGTTAGGGCATTAAGACTACCAGCCATCTGGCCGAGGGCTCATCGCCTACCAGAGTGTACCCTCCCATGTCTAAGACCTCTCATGGGTCAGGACCTTCGCGCCCTCCCACCCAGGGCGTGGTGCAATGCTTCAAAATGGCAAAGAGGCACATGGTGGAGCATGCCGGGCTGGCAGCCATCTTGGAGCCAACTCAGGGCCTGTCCATGTTCTCGCCCATTGAATGTGCTCTGCAGAAAGATCCCAGTCCCCTTCCCTCTGGAAGCGGTAGCGAATTGTACGGTACATGCATCTGGTCTCCTCAGGGGCACATCCACCTATCAAAGCCTTATGGCGACACACCTTGGGCGCCTTGGCACTTTGACCAGGATCGGAGACACAGCACCTCGGAGGGCCGGGCCCCTAGGGACCTGCCGGCTTGCGAGGACCGATTCTTTGAGCGGTTCCTCTTCCTCATGCATTCCACTCAGATGAAGGGACTCCTGAAGGATATAGTGGATATAAGGAGGTCATTACGCAGTTGGCGCCTCCCTGGACCCTTCTCTGGGTACCCCTCCGTTCCTCTAGAGCTGCCGGTTCCAGTGCCGCTCCCTCCCAAGGTCCAGGCACTTCTGGTTGTTCAGACCCCTCCACCTCCTTCTGTACCAACAACGCCTCCCCCTCAACAGCTGTTGGACCTATCCTTTGGCTCCAGATATAGGGGGGATTGCGTCTGCAACTGTGTCCCAGGGCCCAGACTCCCCTTGGTGTGTGAAAAAGGGGAGGATGAGGGCGATGACGCCCAAGACCATGAACCCTCGGCTTCCGTTAAGGCCTTTCATGACCGCCTTCAGAGCCTGGCCGAGTTCTTGCGGGTCCCTCTGCCAGAGGAAGCCCTCGGGAGTCGTGAGTGCTATGTAGGAAGAGAGCTCCGAATTATAGCTAAGGCTCTGAATTTTAACTAAGGCTCTCAATTTCACCAAAAACTGATCCCATTTGCCAACAAGGGTGTGAGGCTCTGGACTGAACCTGGTGTAAGTCAGTATTGTGAATGCACATACCGAAAAAAGGGGGTTTGAATTTGGTACTGCATTAAAGCTGATATCATTTTGCACCACACCACAGTAATATGGACTAAGTTGCAATGAAGCATAAAGTCTAACAATTATTAACCCCTAACCATTAACATATCCCCTTACCAATGTTCAAGGCAACTCAGTCCATACCTTTTGGTGCAAATTGTTTCTCTGAATGTGATGGCAAACACAGGCTGCGCAATGTTAATTGGAAATACAAGAATCAAACACCAAGTGAAGATGTGAGGAATGCGAGCTGCGGAATGTGAACTCCGTTTTGCTCAAAACAAGCTTATTGTTTAAAAGACTTTCAGAACAAGAACCAGCGCAAAGATATGCTACACATTTCATCAGCTTTCTACCGTCTAACAGTGTTGGCTGATCACCTGTTCTCTAGAACATTCTAATGAGTTGGTTTGTTAAAGGGGGGTGGTTCTGATTGGCACATGACATCACTTCAAAGACGGTATCTTCTTGCATTTTATGTAGGCTGTTAGGGAGAATTATCATTCTATGGCTAATTTCCCTTACCTATAGAGTCCGCCAGCAGCTTTGCTGGATTTGAAGGGTTT
This sequence comes from Ambystoma mexicanum, assembly GCF_040938575.1. Lineage (NCBI taxonomy): Eukaryota > Metazoa > Chordata > Amphibia > Caudata > Ambystomatidae > Ambystoma > Ambystoma mexicanum. The sequence goes on along the minus strand of NC_090933.1, from coordinate 422,177,672 downwards.
GTTTTTTTCTCCTGCCAAGAGTGAGATACTTTTTCCCACTCTTAGGCATTTTTGCTATGTGTGTTCTAGGCTATTTTTGTGTTTAATGTCTATGGGGTTTTTCTCACCTCCATAGAACCATCTTTATTCACATGTGTTACACAGCACCCTCTGTGCAGTGAGACAGGGGTGTCGTAGCGACCCCCAAACATAAACTCTATACCCTGGGACTGACTACTGTCTCCCAGGGCATGTAAAGTCCCATTTCACTTTACTAGTCAATTGTTATGAGCTAAACCAGTACAACTCATCTTACTATGGAGGTACTGGAAAGGGATAATAGGTTTTCCCTTATGTTCATTTTCAAGAGGGTACCGTACAGTCCCTCTCCCATAAGTTTCTGGCTGGTGGCAGTGGTTACTACCATAAATATTCGACCGCAAATATATTCCTGTGGGATTTTCCCATTGTTCGAGGCTACCAAATTTTCTGACAGCCTGTAACATACCGCCGGTGTATTTTAATATTAACTTTTACTCTGGTAGGTTTTATTTGCCAGAACTTTAATATAACTTCTTTCTCGTGTCTTTCTCTAAACTCCTAACCCAGGTCAGGGATTCTTTGTTCGTCCTTTTGGTGGGCTTCTGCCGAGAAGCCCTCCTTTTGGCGCCACTGAGTCTGGGGTGAGTCCATTGTGTGGGAGGGGGAGTAGGACCCCTGGACAGGGTTCCCTCAGCAACCCATGTCACACTCTATCCTGATAGGCTGGAGGGTCTCCCGCCAAGATGACCACTCCACTGTGTGAGTGACAGCTAGGCTGTATGAATGGGGATCTTTTTGTATAAAAGCAGGGTCCTGAGGACTAGAAGAGCAAGACGTTGCCACTGGAACTAAGAAGCAGAAGAGGAGAGAAGCCAAAGACATCTGCAACGACTGAACCACCGGTGAAGCCCTGCTGCAGCGTCTCACCACTTTTCTCCACAAATGACGAGAGAAGATCTTCATCTGCAAGAGCCTTCTTCCCTTGAGCTGGTGGGGCCAACCAGTTTGCCAATCGCCTTCCTGGACCTGCCTTGGTCGAATCACCAGTACTCTGTACTCGGAGGCCAAATAGCCAAGCACCAGTCCACCCGGACCGCGATTTAAAGGCGCGTACCTTTTATTCGTCGGGCAGCGCCACGGCTGGTTTCATCCCTGGGTAGTGCAGTAACTGGAACCTTCCTCCACGACAAGAGCCTCTCTTCCTCTGCTGGATCCCCTGAACTGCAGGAACTACCAGGAACAACCGACACCGCAGGAGCCACTTCTTCATTTTAAAGGTACATTGTTCCGTCAGGCCGCCCTTTCTTCGCGGCAGAGCTAAAGGTGTTTTAAATCCTTTCCCTACCTGTTGGGTTGGCCGCCCCTCTATCTTAACATTGTCTTTCACCTTTTGCATCCACCTTTTCAAAATCGTTAATCAAAGACTTGACTGCAGCTACAAGAGCATTTTGCTCCTGGGCCCTTGCCCTGTACCACTGACTCTGGCACAGGTCTTTTGACTCTGGCTAAATTTGTTAGAACTGCCTTCTTTAGATTGCTTCTCAACTAGAACTGTGTTGGTGCACCTACTTCTTATAACCCCCTTTTTCTTCCCCTTTCTAAACCTGTTGAAGTGCCATTTTGCTCAGTTGTCATTTAAGTATATTTTATACTGATGCACTGTCTTGCTTAAACTGGTTCACAAACTTATTGGAAGTGTTGCTAGGGTGTGTAAGAAGATCTTTCTGTATAACTTGTGCTTTCCCTCCCTTGTGAGAAATTGCTAGAGTATCCCTTGTGTGTGCCGTGTGGCTCAGTTTTCACTCAGGTTCACTTGGTCTACAATTTAACTAGGGAGTGTGTATATTTTTCTTTGACTTATTTTAACTTGCTTGATGACTGTGATTAAATGTGTTTTACTAGAAATGTATAAAATAAATATATATCTACTTTTTAATACAAAGCTTTGGTCAGTGTTTCCTTGTGCCATAGTACTGTAGGCCTATTGTGTAAACCCTGAATACTGCTCATCTCCCTTTTGAGATAAGTCTGACTGCTCAGCCACAGCTACCAACTAAATATTTGTGGTACAGACTGATACCAAAGGGGATTTATTGTCCTAATCTTCTGTAGTGCTCCCTAAGGGAACTGCGCAGGATTCTGCCTAACATAGGCAAACATACATTCATGGGGAGGCAACAGACAGAGGATTTAAAAAGGGCTGTCAGTCAGCAGGCAGGGGGTTATTTCGCTTCTTCTTGGGCTCTCTGGCTCACTGGATTGATGTGCTGCATTCGCTGGCAGGCAGGCTGACTCGGAAAGGCTTTGCTGTGTTCGTTCATGCCGAGAGGGGAAAAAAACAGATAAAGAGATTCTCCAGTGTGGGCTCTGTCCAGACAGGGAGCAGGTCCTGACCTTTCTGTTCCACGGGTACCCAGAATCAAGCATTATTCTTGGTAACATTTCAGTGAAAATTGAGGTGCACGTTTGTTTTCTGTGGATGCATTTTACAGGCAATTGCAGACTGGGGAATTGTGTGTAACATTGTTACATTAGCAAACGTGGGTAGTTATTTTTCTTGTGTTCTTCAAAGCCCAAGTAGCAAGCTTCAAATATAACCAAAGGCATTGAGCTGTGCAAAGCGAATGCTATCTTTCAAGGTCATTGGATAACCATGTTTTGAACTGCAACACAAAAAAGGGTGCTTGAAGTCCATTGCGGAGGAAAAGCTCATTTATCGCGGGGGAATCAACTGCAAATTAATTGTATTTGTGGATATTTCATTTTGGTTTTTGAATCACAGGAAATGTCATGTGAAAACACTGTGCATTGCACGTTTTTTAATTTTTTTTATTTTCCGTAATTCTAATTCCTTATAAAGCACAAAAAGGAAAGAAGTAAGTCAGCTTTGACCTGTTTATTGTGTGTCCTGGTTATTTTTGTTATTATACAGACACATGTAAAGCAGGTGATAATTGCATCTTAATGCAGCTGGTATTTCCATTTTACCACATGTGGTAAAACACAAAGCTAAACTGGTCAATGTGAATGGGCTCATCTTTGGGGCTGTTTATATGGATAACTCATTCAGGAGTCCTGGTAAGTGTGTTCTGGATTGTAGATAAAATACCATATGATGATGAAACCGTGATTTAGGGCACACCAGTTCCTGTCTTTGGTTACCGTTTATGATCCCATTATAAGAATAATATCAGGCAGTCCTGTATATTTAGGGCTCACCAAAATACCAGAAAATACCCCAACTGACTCACCATAAACACTGCAAAATACCTCTTACAGCTAGCAGAGGTTTTGGGCAAACGCACCACGATCTGGTCTGGAATCCCTCTCCAGAAGGATGTCCTGCAAGCGGCGTGGAAGGTCTGGGAGAAGCCCAGGGCCCACACCCAGATGAACACGAAACTGGGCAGCAGGTTCAAGCTGGCCAACGGGGAGCCAATCCTCCTGGCCTCCCACCCGGAGCCGCATTCTTCAGTGGTAACGGCAGCCTCATTATATTCTAAACCATCGTCTTTCTCCATGGGAGCCACCTCCAGTTGTCTTTCCAAGGAGTCTTTGGGAAAGCGCTGTTATTCCATCTCAGGATTGCATCTGTGGCAAGCCAACACAGACGCCCTCTTAGCTGTGGCTAACTAGAAGCTGTGGCGGGAGCTCAGGGAATTTCTGCCCATCCTCCCTTCGGACAAGCAGGTCTGGACCATTGCACAGAACCTCATGGAGTCTTCGGTTTCCCTCATTGACACAGCCTGCAAAGGACTGTGCCTTGCTGTCGAGATGAGAAGGACAGCGTGGATGCATGCCACTAAGTTTTCATTTGATGTGCAGGAGCGGATACTGTATATGCCCTTCAAGGGCGTGGACCTTTTTCATTCATCAACCTATGACGAGTTGACAAAGAAGAAAACCTCCACTCAAACCGCCAAGTCCTTGGCCATCCTGACAAAACCTGGACAGAAATCCTTCCCTCAGTCCTAGGACAGGGCTGAGTTCAAACCCTGAGATTTCTCTGGCTTCAAGGGGTTTTGGGACCACCATACTCTGAGGCCTGACAGTTGTCCCAGTGACAACAAGAGGAAGCAGCAGAGGACTTTGCACTGGTTTTTCCGCTCCCCTCTTCTGCCCCCGCCTCTGATGCCAAGAAGCTGTGATGTTGAGGTCGGGTAACACAGCTTGCCTGTTGGTGGACGTTTGCCTCTTTTCCAGGACACCTGAAAGCGTCTTTTCAACAAATGGTGGATCCTATCCATAATCTTCACGGGCTTCAGTTTTCCACTTCCTTTCCCTCTACAATGCTCTCCTCCTCTTCATCTTTTATGGGAGGTCCTTTCGATCTTGGAGATGCAGGCAATAGAACCGGTTCCTCTTTCAGACATGGGCTCCGCATGCTATTACAGGATTTTTGCGGTAGCCAAGAACATCTAGGCTGGCCTGATGGTTGTCCTGGACCTGTCATTTCTAAATATGTCTTTACCGCTGGAACGCTTCAAAATGATTACTCCTGTGCACAAAGCGAGTCTCTGTGTGCAGGGGACTGGATGTGTTCCCTGGACCACAAGGATGCGTACCTGCATGTACCCATCTACCAACCGCATCAGAAGTTGCTGCGGTTCGCGATTGTCGTACCACTTTCAGTACAAGGTGCTGCCCTTCGGCATGAATTCGGCCCTTTGTGTCTTCACGAAGTTGCTGTACACTGTGGCAGGCCTTATCTGTTTGGAGGGCCATCATCTGTACCCTTATTTGGACGACTGACTGATGAGGGTGGGATCGCCTGAAGCGGTGTTGCTCTCCTGCCAGAGATTGGCGGATATCCTTCATCAGCTGGGGTTCTCCCTCAGCAAGTCACAGGGCCTCATTCCGAGTTGGGCGGTAAGGGTTACCGGGCACCGGTAAGGAGACCGGTGCCTGTAAACCCTTACCGCCCAATTCCAAGGTCCCTTAGTGGGAACCGCAAAGGACGTGTGGTCAGACCACACGTCCTTAGCGGGTCCCGCTAAGGGACCAGGGTGCTAATTACGGGTCCGCTATTTGCGGGCCAGTAATTAGCGCCTTCCCCATTCCCGTTGAGCCCTATGGGAGCTTGAATGGGGATTGGTTGGTTGAATAGGGACTTACCAGGTCCACATAGGTCGGAATGTCCTGGTAAGTCCCCATTCAACCAGACCAGACCCGGACCCGATATTGGAGGCAGCCATGGCTGTTCAGCGGGTGTTCCCTACACCCGAGAGGCTCCTGTCCCTCTGCATTTTCTGGCCAACTCGACCGTCTCGGCATGGTGGTTGGTTCTAGCACATTCTGGGCCCGATGGCATCCTGCGTGCTCACTGTACAGTACGCTCGCCTCAAGATGAGGCGCCTCGAGCTTCTCCTGGCAGCCAGTTTGGATCAAGAGACGGTATCAGTCAGACTGGACACAATACCTCCGCTCCTACTGCCCGATCTTCTCTGGCGGATGATGAATGGCAATGTTTCAGTGGGAGACCCCTTCGTCCAACCAGAGCCTACCTTGGTGGTGACGATAGACTCCTCTCTTTAGGGCTGGGGGGCTACTCTGGAGGGCTAAGTGATTCATGGCACATGGTCCAAGACAAAGCCCTCTTGGCTCCCAAGGCGTACTCTTACGTCCATGCCCTGTCCTCCATACTGCATGGGTGTCCATTGCAAGGGATGGGAGACAGAACCTTTTCATCAGAAAACACCTTCTTCCCTTTAAATGTAGAGGCGCGCATGGGTGCGGCCCTGGGAGCATGCGCTCCCCTGACTGCGCCCACCGGCGCCACACCTCAGTCCTCATTTACGCGTCTACGGGAAAGGGCCGATTTCACCAGCGCTCCTGGGTTTGGCTTCGGCCATATAATTCCATGCACTCTTCCTCTGATACTTTCTTCTGTCTTTTTGTCTTCTTCTATCAATCAGGTACTCTGTCCTGTGGCACCACACTCCGCCTCGGCGCATGTCCCCTTCAGCAGGCTTCAGCAGGTGTCCAGCGTGCAAGGGGCTCTTCCCTACATCAGATTCCCACGCTCTTTACCTCCGCTGCCTTGGCCCCGACCACGGATGGGAGGGTTGTACCCCTCAGCAGCATCCATGGGGTGCCGCTTACCAATCTCTTCCTCTCCTCCCTCCCCTCCCGCAGATTGGGACAGCAACTCTATTGGTGGAGATTCAGTCGCTTGTTGTTGGGCAGAATCCTGTGCAATTCCCTTAGGGAGCACTACACAAGATTAGGACTACAGGCGAGAGCAATAAATCCCCTTTGGTATTAGTCTGTACCACAGAGATTTAGTTGGTAGCTGTGGCTGAGCAGTCAGACTTATCTCAAGAGGTAGACAAGCAGTATTCAGGGTTTACACAATAGGCCTTCAGTACTATAGCACAAGGAAACACTGACCAAAGCTTTGTAGTAAAAAGTAGTTATATATTTTTTTTACACACTTCTAGAAAAAACACATGTATCGCAGTCATCAAGCAAGTTAAATTAAGTCAAAAGAAAAATATACACACTCCCAAGTTAAATTGTAGACCAAGTGAACCAGTGTGAAAACTGAGCAAAACAGCACAGTGACAACTACACATAAGGGATCCTCTAACAATTCCTCACAAGGGAGGGAAAGCACAAGTTATATAGAAATATTTTCCTCCACACCCTAGCAACACTTCCCATAGGTTTGTGGACCAGTTTAAGCAAGACAGTGCATCAGTATATGCAATACATAAATGAAAACTAAGCAAAATGGCATTTCACAAGGTTTAAAAATGGGAAGGAAAGGGTAGTTGTAAAAAATATAGGTGCACCACACAGTTCTAGATGAAAATCAATCTAAAAAAGGCAGATCTAACAAATGTAGTCAGAGTCAGTAGGCCAGTGCCAGCGTCAGTTGGTACAGGACAAGGGCCCAGGAGCAAAATGTTCTTGTAGCTGCAGTCAAGTCTTTGGTTAACGATTTTGAAAAGGTGGATGCAGAAAGTGAAAGGACAATGTTACAAGAGAGTGGCGGCCAACCCAACAGGTAGGTAAAGGATTTAAAACGCCTTTAGTGCTACCGCAAAGAAAGGGCGGCCTGGCGGAACAATGTGGCGGTGGCGGTTGATCCTGGTAGTTCCTGCAGTTCGGGTGATCCAGCAGAGGAAGAGAGGCTTTCGTCGTGGAGGAAGGTTTGAGTTACTGCACTACCCAGGGTTGAAACCAGCCACAGTGCTGCCCGACGAATAAAAGGTACGCTCCTTTAAATCGCGGTCCGGGTGAACTGGTGCCTGGCTATCGGGCCTCCGAGTACAGGGTACGGGAGATTTGACCAAGGCAGGTCCGCAAAGGCGATTGGCAAACTGGTTGGCCCCACCAGCTCAAGGGAAGAAGGCTCTTTCAGATGAAGATCTTCTCTCGTCGTGTGGAGAAAAGTAGTGAGACACAGCAGCAGGGCTTCAACGGTGGTTCAGTCGTTGCAGATGTCTTTGGCTTCTCTCCTCTTCGGCTTCTTAGTTCCAGTGGCGACGTCTTGCTCTTCCAGTCCTCAGGACCCTGCTTTTATGCGAAAAGATCCCTATTCATACAGCCTAGCTGTCACTCACACAGTGGACTGGTCATCTTGGCGGGAGACCCTCCAGCCTATCAGGATAGAGTGTAACATGGGTTGCTGAGGCAACCCTGTCCAGGGGTCCTACACTCCCTCCCACACAATGTACCCACCCAAGACTCAGTGGCGCCGAAAGGAGGGCTTCTCGGCAGAAGCCTGCCAAAAGGATGAACAAAGGATCCCCGACCTGGGTTAGGAGTTTAGAAGAAGACACGAGAAAGAAGTTATATTAAAGTTCTGCCAATAAAAACCTACCGGAGTAAAGTTAATATTAAAATACACCGGCGGCATATTAGAGGCTGTCAGAAAAAGTGGTAGCCTCGAACAATGGGAAAATCCCATAGGGAAATATTTGCGGTCGAATATTTATGGTAGTAACCACTGCCACCAGCCAGAAACTTTTGAGAGCGGGTCTGTACTGTACCCTCTCGAAAATTAACATAGGGGAAAAACTATTAACCCCTTCCAGTACCTCCATAGTAAGATGGGTTGTACTGGTTTAGTTCATAGGATTTGACTAGTAAAGTCAATGGGGACTTTACATGCCCTTGGAGACAGTAGTCAGTCCCAGAGTATGGAGTCTGTTTGGGGGTTGCTACAACACCCCTGTGTCACTGCACTGAGGGTGCTGTGCAACACATGTGAATAAAGATGGTTCGTATGTGTTTGAGAAAGATCCCATAGGCATTAAACACAAAAATAGCCCAGAACACTCATAGCAAAAAATGCCTAAGAGTGGAAAAAAGAGTCTCACTCTTAGCAGGTAAAAGGAAACAAACCCTTCAAATCCAGCAAAGCTGCTGGGGGACTCTATAGGTAAGGGAAATTAGCCATAGAATGAGAATTCTCCCTAACACTCGTTGAGAGCCAGGCAGTGGAAGAAGTCCCAGCCTGCCAGCGGGGCTGGGGCTTCTGCTCCAGGATTTTCGCCATACAGAAGAACCACCAGGTTGGCCTGAGAGTTGTGTTGGACCCTTCCACCCTCAACCTCTCACTCGTCAAAAATTCACAATGGTTACCCCAGCACTCATTGTGGAGACATTGTGCAAGGGGGACTGGATGTGCTCTCTGGAGCTGAAGGATGCTTATCTACACGTCCCGATTTGGCAGCCGCATTGCTCCTTTCTGCGATTCAGTATCATGGGCTGCCATTTCCAATACAAGGTGCTACCCTTCGGCCTCAACTCGGCCCCCAGGGTGTTTACCAGATTCATGAATGCAGTGGCGGCCCTCCTCAAGGCCCAGGGCCACCACCTCTACTCGTACCTGGACGACTGGCTCATCAGGGCGACATCACCGAAGGTGGTGCACCACACTTCCTCCGCCCTTATGAGCACACTCGAAGACCTGAGATTTTCACTCAACCTCCAGAAGTCTCCGCTGCAGCCTACGCAGAGACTGACTTTCCTGGGCCTCATTTGGGTCACGCACTCTGATGACGTTTTTCCCTCGGAGGACAACTCACGGCCATCAAGAGGGCCACTACTGACTTCCTCACCAGGGAAGTGACATCGGCCTAGTGGTACCAGCATGTATTAGGTCTCATGGCAGCGGTTCTACTGGCTCTACCACACATGAGACTCAGGATGAGGAGAGTACAGCTGCACTTCGCAGCATCATGGAATCAGGAGTAGGGCTCCCAAGCGGAGCTTGTCAACGTTCCTCCCTCTCTACATTCGGACTTCACATGGTGGTCCAGGGACTGCAACCTACGGACGGGCAAGCCCTTCTGGCAGCCAGCATCGCTACGGACTCCTCTCTGGAGGACTGGGTGACCACTCTGGACAGCCACAGCGTCCACGGATGTCTGGACCTGGCAGGAGTCCCATATCAACTGGCTGGAACTGAAGGCTATCTGGCTAGCGCTCAAAGCTTTCCTTGTGGTCATTGGGGGCAAGATTGTCCTCATCCAGAGAGACAACTTCATCAGCGTGTACTATGTCAGTAAACAGGGGGGGTACCAGATCCCCTCCACTATGCAGACTAGCTGTCAGCATGTGGGAATGGGCCCTGGAGAACAACATCTACCTCACAGCTGTCCACCTTCTGGGGAAGTCCAACTTGGAGGCAGACGGACTCAGCAGACTGGGAGCAGACAATAACGAGTGGCAATTGAACGACCGGGTGCTGCGGGAGATCTTCAGCAGATGGGGGCATCCTCAAGTTGATCTTATTGCCTCCTGTACCAACAAGAAGTGCCAGCAGTTTGTGTCCTGGCAGGGCAGCGGCTCCATGGGCGACACATTCCAGATTCAATGAAACGGCATGACAGCATATGCCTTCCCACCCACACCACTGGTCCACAGGGTGAACTGCAAGATAAAGGAATCTTGTCACCTCAGCATCATTCCGATAGCTCTATGGTGGCTGGCGAGACCGTGGTTCTCGAAGCTTCTCGGACAGGACACCCATTCACCTTCCGATGGGCAAAGCTCATCTTCTGACGCAACGGGGGGCAGGGTCATCCATCTGCGCTGCAGAAATTAGCCTTTGCAGCGTGGTTCCTGAGCAGGTCACGCTGAAGCGCCTCAGCCTCTCTCAGGCTAATCTAGAAGGTGTCCAGTCATTTGGTCGACTACAAACTGGTCGACTGCAATTTGGTCGACGTCATTTGGTCGAAAACCAAATGGTCGAATTTTTTTTTTTTTATTTATATATGTGTTTTGTGGGTTTTCGTGTTAAAAAAAAAAAAAGAAAGAAAAAAAAGGGGGTTGGGGGGGGGACCCCCCCCAAAAAAAAAAAAAAAGGGGTAAAAAAAAAAAAAAAAAAAAATTCGACCATTTGGTTTTCGACCAAATTGATTCGACCAGTTGTCCAGTCGACCAATTGATTTCGACCAAATGACTGGCAACCATCTAGAAATCATTCAGGGTGCAAAGAACAAGGCTACCAGGAGCCAGTACAAGAGTAAGTGGACTAGGTTCTGTCACTGGGTGGACTCTATGGAGATCGACCCCCTTACGTGCATGTTGGATGATATGCTCTCCTCCTCAGCTCACCTGCCGCACTCGGGCGTGCAGGTGGACACATGCTGCACCTATTTAGTAGCCATAGGGGCCTACAGAAACTCTGAGGAGGAGGTCTTCTCTTCCATCCTGATAGTCAAGAGATATTTGAAGGACCTCTCCAGACTTTACCCGCCCATCAAAAAGCCACACCCTGTGTAGGACCTCAATGTAGTGTTGGGCACCTTGGTGCACAAGCCATTCGAGCCAATGGCGTCTGCAGACATCCGGCTGGTCACCATCAGGACAGCTCTGTTAGTGGGCCTCACCTCTGCTCGCAGAGTCAGCAAGATGGTAGCCTCAGAGCCCTATACTACTTTTCACAAGGATAAGGTGGTTCTGTAGAGTTCCTACCAAAGGTCCCTCCGCTTTCCATCTAAACGAGGAAATACTGTTACCTATGTTCTTTGCCAACCGTAAGGTCGAGCCTCAGAGGGTTTTGCACTGTCTGGATGTCAGACGCGTGCTGAAATTCTATCTAGACAGGACCAGGGGCTTCCGCAGGTCGGACGCACTGTATTTCACCTTCGGGGGGGGTGTCAAGGCCCAGGTATTGATATGATATATGATATATGGCATTTATAACTCGCCTATGCACAAGTGTGTCAAGGCACGGCGAGGCAAGGGAGGGGGAACAAAAGGAGGACAGACAACAATCCTACTAGGCCCAGTGTCATTCAGATCGTGCATGGGATGGGGGAAGGGAAAGTGCAGGTGGAGGGGGAAGGGGAAGGGTCAGTCCAGTACCAGAGAAAGTAATCCCAAAGAAAGTAACGGCCAGCGGGTGGCAAGTGCAAAGTTAAGTGCAGGAATCAGGTGTCAAGTGCTAGTGGTGGGACTGTAGGGATACAGGAACAGACCCAAGTGTTGGGGTTGTTAGGCAGGCATTGCAGGTGTATGTGACTGGTGGGGAAGGGACCTGGGCCCGAGATCAGAGGGTGGCCATGTAGCCAGTACAGTTTCAGCCAGGAGGTCAGCAGGGGAGAGGAGGAGAAAAAGCAGAAGCAAAGAGTTTGCATCCCCTCTGAATTCCAAGTGCCCCCAGTTTGCCTCATAGGCAGGAATGGGTCGGGGGTCTCACCAAAGTCCACAAGTTCTGTGCTTCGGTGGGTTGCAGCCTCAACCTGGTTGTCCCCCACTGGCCTGGTTTTCTGATCTGCTGCATTTGTGCTCCCAAGGTCCTGTCCACCTTCCGATCTCCAGCATGGAGGGGCTTCCTGACGCAGCAGGGTGGGGCAGTGGAACATCCAGACCCGGCCAGGCTGGCACTGAGGGCAGGTTCCTAACCAGCGGAGTCTTCAGCATGCTCAATTTTCGGTTGACAACTGTGACATCATTCAGCAGGCCAGAAGGCTCTCGACTCGATCCCAGTATAAGAGCAAATGGACTAGGTTCTGCCATTGGGCTCGTGGCAAGGGGCTGGACCATGTCACCTGTCCTGTGGATGACCTACTGGGGTTTTCAGCACGCCTGGCTCGTTCTGGAGTTCAGGTGGATACTTGCTGCACTTATTTGGCCGCCATTGGGGCTTACAAGAATTCCCCTAAGCATGCGTTTTCAGCGGCCAACCCGATGGTTAAGGCCCACAGTAAGGGTTTGTCTGGGCTTTTTCCTACTGTGCATAGGCCGCAACCGGTCTGGGACCTCTATAGTGTTCTTGTAGCTTTGTAGCGCAAGTCTTTCGAGCCGATGGCCTCTGTGGACATCCACTTGGTGACACTAAGGACCGTTTTACTGGTGGCTCTGAACTCTATGAACAAGGTTAGTGAGCTGCAGGCGTTGTCTTTGCGCAAGTACTTCACCACGTTTCACAACGATAAGGTCATCTTGCACGCTCACCCTAACTTCTTGCCCAAGGTGGTCTCTCTATTTCATCTGAATCAAGAAATCTGCCTGCCGGTGTTCTTCACAAACCCGCAGTCAGAGGCAGAGAGGGCCCTGCATTCCTTGGACCTCAAGAGGGTCCTCAAGTTTTCTCTCGGACGAAATCCTTCAGGAAGTCCAAGGCATTGTTTGTGACTTTTGTGGGCTCCTCCCCTGGCTCTTAGAGCTTCCAAAGCTTTCATCGCCCGTTGGCTGGTCCAGGCCGTTTCAGAGGCGTATATGGCCATGCGCAAACCGGTCCTAAGGGGATTCAGTCCCATGCGATCAGAGCCATGGCCACAGCCGTTGCGTTTCAGAGACATGTTTCTTGGGATGTCATCAGCAGGGTGTCTCCTTGGGCTACTCGGTGGGCCTTCTGTAAGCACTGGTCCCTAAATACCAGCTCCAGGCACAATGCTGAGTTCAGTCAGGTGGTTCTGAAGAACCTTTTAGCTGCGTCCTAGATGTGAGGTGGGTTGTCACGGCTCCACCCTATGGTCTTCTTCAGTGAAATCACCCACAAGGATGGAGGAAAGGGGACGGAGACATGTGAGTAATTTAAAGTTACTCATTGTAGTGACTAGAGTACTCTGTCCATAGTCACCTTTCCTCCATACGTCCCACCAACCTTCCCCAGCTTGTTGGCAGGGGCTAATATATTCAGTATAGCCAGGTATTTAAGCGTCCAATGTGTTAAAAGGCGACTGCAGTGAGGCGCCAGAGGGCGGGCCTCGGAGGGGTGTTCACACCCGGGCTGATCCCCGCACGCTATACTAAATTTAAAGGAGAAGCTCAATTTTTCACTGCCAATGGTTCTGGTACCGTCATCATGTTGGGGGACGCCCAAAAGGATTGAGGAAAGGGGACTATGGACTATGAGTACTCTTGTCAATACAGTGAATAACTTTTATATCTATGCCTGCAGGTGGCATAGGTATTCCACTTGATTCCTATTCGAGTGTGACGTACAACAAATGCTTTCACCAGTGTTCTCTGACTCTGAGGACTCTGTCCAAATAACAGAAGATTAGTCAACTCTACAAAAACCAAAGGATCAAGGGACAGACTTTCAAAAACTTAGTGCCAGCTGCTCAAGTGCAGATACCTCTGGTACCTATGCCACTTCAAGTGCCTAGACAAGGTCCAGAGCCTCCCAGGCTTCTTCCGCTCTGCCACCAAAATGCCTATACCAAGGCGAGGCATACATCCACAAATGTTGTCAATGCAACCGCTGATGTCATTGCAGACCATAGTCCCGCAATTGAATATGTGCATGCCATTGTCACAGCTACCTGTACCGGCTCCAACACCAGGACGAGCACGAGCACGACCAACATCAAAGTCATCCAGATGGGGTCTAAATCGCGTAAGATGAAAATGCAGCGTGGTGCTGATTATTTAGGCCACCCAATATCCAGGTCACTGAGGCGAATGTCCAGGTCGCCTAGACCCCAGATGGGGAACCTATCGCTCTCCAATGATCTTGGAAGAGCAAAAAGAAGAATTGCTGCATACTGACAGACAACAACCTGAGGGACACAGATTCCTCAACCTCTGTATCAAGCAAGGATGACTGGGACTCAGATTCCACTCCGAGAGGGGATGTCCCTGAGGAACCATCAAGGCAATCGCCACCAGAAGACGTGGGAGCTGTTCATGCCATGATAACAAAAACGTGCAAAAGGTTTGGCTTGATCCCAGTAGATAAAAAGGACAACTGCTTCTTACTCGTCCATATGTATAAGCACAGAAATCAGCCGTCTTCATCCCCATTCTAGATCACGTGTGGTAGGAAGGCATCCTCACCATTAAGTGCCCATTCTCAGAGCAGTCACACTCAAGCAGACATTCAGAGGACCAGACTCCACAACAAAATGTCTCACTGCACCTCCTAGTACTGAGTCAGTGGTCCCGATGGCAGCTGGGCATAAGGCCAATTCACAAGCCACGAAATGTCCAGTCCTACTAGATAACAAGGGACAGAAGACAGATTCTTTTCGGAAAAAGATCCTCGCCATAGGATCCACCAGAGTAAAGGCAGCAAATACGCTACCCATAATGGGTAGATATGATAGAGAAATGCAGCCAAGGATGTCGCCCTATTGTAGCACTTGCCAGAAGCAAAGAGGAAAGAGGCATCAAACCAGCATAACATGGGGGCGTGGCCAGAAGTGCCAACGATGTGGCTGCTCCTCTGATGGTCTCTGTTCGGGACCCGTGGCATCTGACAATAATCTAACCTCTCCACAGTCGTGCAGAAGTGATCTCATCAATGGAATAAGAATGGCAGAGGCACCCTTGACAGGTTAAAGGAGCTCCTGGAACCCCGGGAAGCCCTGAAACGGACCGTACTTGCACGCGTCCCCTGGAACAGAGTGGCGTCTCCAAGATGGCGGATGGGAGATGCTGATTCTGCCCGACATGTGGGGACTTGGAGGGGGAGCTCTCCAGAAAGGTGCGGCGGCTGGAACATAGCCCGGAATTGATCTTGAATGGAGGGGAGGCGAGATGAATGCTCCGTGAGTCCAGGTGAGGGCCGGCGACAAAGTGAGGTGACAAGCGGCCCCCTCCCCCTCTCTCACCAGAAGCGAAAGCCGAAGCGCGGCCCCGGGGAGCCGCAGACCCCCACCACTGCGTGACGGCTGTGAGGAAGGAGAAGTTCTGTCACACGAACTAGGCAGAATCCACGCTACTCCCCAGGAAGGTAGCGGACGCTGCTCCTGAGACGCCGACCCAGCTGGCACCCCCAGAGCCGTGCCCAGCCTGAGCCTCCCTAAGCCTGCTGCTGAGCCTTCTCAGGCCGGCCTCAACTCGGCCCTCCAGCGGCAGCAGCCCGGGGGCACCCGACGATAATAAGGTGAGAGCCCTGCCTCAACGAGATCCGCACTCGGCCCCCGAAGCCCCATACCAGGTATCCCCCCCCCCCAACTATATTACGCTCATTGCGCCCCCAGAGGCGCCAGCTGCATGCCGCGGAAACCCACAGGGGCGAAGGGGTTGACAAAGCGGCAATACCAGTGGGGCTCCAGAGTCAGCCTCCTAGCAGCAGGAAAGAAACTTCACCTGCAGCCTACCGCCAATTACAGCAGCCTGAGCCAACGGTAGCACCCGATCAGCTGACCCTTTGTGCTGCAGGTGCTGCCCAGGTCTTCAAGAAGCGCCACCATTAGGCACCGCCATTCTTGCTGTGGGCTCTCACTGGGCCCTTCGACCCGGCTGCTTCCTGGGGCGCCCCGTCCCATGTCCCTCATACCACTGATGACCCAAGGCTTACTATCAGCTGCAGTAGCCTAGGACCCTTCCCCCCCTGGGCCCTCCAGATGCTCCCGGCTGAGCTCCACGACCTAAGCAGTGCTCCACCTCAGAGCCTACCCCGGCAACACTACGGCTCCTGAGCGGCTCCAGCTGCGCTGACTCCCTGGTGGTGAGCTCGCACTAAACCCTCCAACCTGGCTGCTTCCTGGGGCACCCTGGCCCTCTCTCCTCCCCCTCATTTCACCGGCGATCTGAGGCTCAATCTTTCCCGCGAGGAGAGAGCATGCCAACTCCAACCAAGCCCAGCTGGCGGCGTTGGGGGTCTTGCCCTGGGGTGGCACTCGATGGTCTTCCCTATGGTACTCCCCACTACTAGCCACCAAGCCCCTAGCAAGCCTTGAGATCTGCTTATTGAAACTCCCCAGGGTTGTCTTCCGACCGCCAGCAAACCCTAGC
The DNA here is from genome assembly GCF_040938575.1 of Ambystoma mexicanum. Taxonomy (NCBI): domain Eukaryota; kingdom Metazoa; phylum Chordata; class Amphibia; order Caudata; family Ambystomatidae; genus Ambystoma; species Ambystoma mexicanum. The sequence continues at coordinate 422,161,499 of NC_090933.1, read as the reverse complement.
TAAGGCTTCCCTCTTAACGTCATCTGGCAACACGAGAGCCCCCAGGACAAGCCTTCCCGATAATGGACGCCCCCGCCCCACACAAGAGACGTCACGCACTCAGGCTAGCTGCCGCATGTTTCCGTCCGAGACGAAGAGGCAGCCACAGATCCGGAGTGCATGGTCGGGGAAGACCGTCCTCTGAGACCAGCCGGCTTCACCAGCGGAACCAAAGCCGACACAAGAGACCCCAAATCGGACATCAAGAATGATGGCGAAGCTCGTTAAAGCAACCAAAAGCTCCGACATCTCCACCATGCTGCTGGCAGCGGACAAGGCGAAGAAACCAGACCCCCCCCCCCCCCAAACTCACCCCACAGAAGCCCTCCGAAGAGCAGGGTAGGTTGGCAAACAAGGAAGACATCCAGGCCTTCATGCTAGACATTAAAGTAAAGTTCAGATCCTGCATGGCAGAGTTCTCCACAAAGCTGAAACAAACAGATCAAAGAGTCATAGAGGCGGAGCAGAGGCTGTGGGAAGTCGAGGACCTGACCCGGTTCAACATTGGTAGAAATGCAACGCGTGATCCAGGTTCTGCAGAACAGGAGCGAAGTGCTGGAATTTAAGCAGGGGTACCTGGAAAACAGGGCTCGAAGAAACAATCTTCGTATCCGAGGGGTCCCTTCAACAGTACAAGATAAAGACCTGCCAGAATATATAGGCAACTTCTTCCAAGCCCTGCACCCACTCATAGACAAGGCCCAACTCATCCTAGACCTCACCCATAGGCTACGCCCAAGACAAAGGGTGTATTTGGATGCTCCACCGGATGCGATAACTAGGGTCCACTTTTATACCAACAAAGAGGCCATCTCGGCAATAAGCCGCACCAAGGATGAGCTGTCCTTTCAGAGCGCCCCGCTCCAGATTTATCACAAACTCTCCCTGATAACTTTGCAAAAAAGAAGAGCCCTCAAACCCTCAACCCTATTCCTGCAGAGCCAGCCTATCCGTTACCGATGGCTGTTCCCCACTGCTCTCCAATTCACCTATCCAGGAAACCAATGCAGAATAAGCCACCTGGAAGACGCAGCGACTATTTTGCACCCGGTCTCTCTGGGGAACTCGCCCACTCCCAGTCCACACCGCTCACCAGAAGAACCAAACCAGCCCCCCCTAAAACAGCCTCAACATGCCTGCTCCAAGGTGCAGAGGCGCCGGAAGATGAGATAGAACTGCTATGACCCACGGTCGGGAAACGACCGACTGTGGAACCAAAGATGGAAACGACGATTGCTGCGGGCCCCCAGCGGTCCATACCCCACTCTGAGGTGTATGCCATCAATCTACCCTTGGAGGCGAAATCAGTTATGTTGTATTGTCCTGGCCCCGTTGGCTGGGAAAACAGATATGGCCCTGTTGGCCATTGGAGATGCCGAGCTGAAAAAAACGGCCTCCCGCATCACCACAAGTTTACTCTCCTGGAGAGATCACAAAACCCAGCCACAGGAGAACTGCACTCACGCTAAGCCTGTATATGATGACTGAGTAGCACCGCCCCCCACCCCTCCCCGCTCAGGATCAGCTTCAAGTGCCGGAGGATACTCGGGAGGCTCCCCTTCCACACCAAAAACTGAACTTCTTGATGATAAACGTCAAAGGCTTAAACTCCCTGCAGAAGAGGAAATCCACGCTGTGGCGCTTGCAGAATGAAGAGGCCTCTGTAGTCTTCCTCCAAGAGACTCATTTGATCCCGGCAGATTTCACCCGGCTTCGCGATAGACAATTTCTGTTGCAGTTTTTGCTATCAAATGGCACAAAGAAAGGTGGGGCAGCGGTGCTCTATGCCAAGGGCTTCAGACCACAAATCTTAGACACTTTGCTCTGCCTGAGGGCCGCTTCGTAGCAATCAAATGCCGGATCTATGACCAACGCTACTCACTTATCTCGGTCTATGCACCAAATGACAAACAAGAGGAGTCCTATTTAGCCCTCGAAGAGGCCCTCCCACAATTTGTTGAGGGCCAGGCAATCATTGGGGGAGATTTAAATTCAGTTCCGGATCCACTCAAAGACAAATAACACCCTCCTGCTCGCAAAGATTTCAGCTTGGCAACAGCACTACTCAAATTATTCAGAACCCTAGATGTGGTGGACACTTGGAGAGTCCTGCATCCTGAGGAACGAGACTATTCGTTCTATTCATATGTGCATAGAACTTATTCTCGCATCGACCTCCTGCTGGCTTCCTCTCAAGTCTTGGCTTTCACAGACGACATGACCATTGGTCCTAGGGTGCTACCAGATCACGCCCTAATCACTCTAACGCTTAGAGCCCATGACCTGTTCCCCAAGATGCAGGTGTACCCTATGTTCCGATCTTGGGAGACATGTCACTGAGAGATGCTGCGGTGAAATCCATCAGAGTTTTTTAAGGAAAACAAAAACGAAGATACCTTCCCAGCTAATACTTGGGATGCAATGAAAGCGGTGGTGAGAGGAGCCCTAATCTCTCAAGGAGCAGCTTACCATAAACAGAAGCGGTAAGCCTGTCAAATGCTGGAAGATAAAGTGCAGGAGGTGGAAGCAGTGTGTAAAGCTACAAACTGGACCCCGAGAACCTACCGGGCCCTGAAGGCAGCCGGGAAGAAGTCAGAAGCTCACTATGCGGAGGATACAGCCCAGCTCCTAGCCAGAACAAAACAAAGCTACTACGCTAAAGGTAATAAGGCAAACAAATTCCTGGTGGAGAAACTAGCGAATGTCAAGAAGAGGAACACCATCCTGGGCCTGCGTGAACCTCAGGATAGAATCCAGTTTGCTGATCATGACAAGCTACGATTAGCAGTGGCCCTACTCACAGATACTATGTTGGCATCTCTGAGATCGCACGAACAGCAACAAACCTACTTATGAGACGCAGCCCTCCTTCATATCACTGCCACGATGAGAGAAGAGCTAGAGGCCCTGATCACATGCAAGGAGGTCGATGCTGCCATCAAGAGCCTCAAACCAAGAGCCCAGGACCAGACGGGTACTCGACCCGATTCTACAAAATGTTTCATCCCCAGCTGCCTACCCCCTTGACAACGCTCTTTAATTCCTTCGCCATCTCAGGGACGATCACCCCATCAATGCAAGAATCGATCACAGTCCTCGCTTTCAAACTGGAAAAATACCCCAGAGACAACACGGCGTATAGGCCCATCTCCCTACTGAATCTGGACGCTAATATATATTCGAAGGTCCTGGCAAACCGACTGGCGAGAATACTCCCGGACATTGTAGACTCAGACCAAACGGGATTCATAATGAATAGAGCTACCGCAGACAACAAACGCAGGGTCCTCAACTTGTTTGAGATCGCAAAATTAGATTCACAGAAATTAGCGGTGTTAGCCCTGAACGCAACCATGGCTTTCGATAAAGTGGATTGATCATTCCTCCGACTCACCTTGGAATCCTTTAGTTTTGGGCCCTCCTTTCAAAAACTCATCCTAGCAAACTACCAAGCCCCAAAAACCCTTCTTCGGGTCAATGGCCTACTATGCAGTCCAATCCCCCTAACATGTGGAACCAGGCAGGGATGCCCCCTCCCCCCCTGCTCTTCGCCCTGATTATGGAACCCCTAGCTCAACGAATCCGCCTCAACCCTGGAATTAAAGGCCTCCAAGTAGGCCCCTCTCAACACAAGATCGCGCTGTATGCAGATGATGTGATGCTAACCATAATGGACACCTCTCAGTCACTGAGGTCTTCCCTAGCAGAAATTCATAGATTCGGAAGGGTATCAGGATTTTCTATTAACATTGCAAAATCATCAGCCCTGGGGGTGGTGCTGGAACCAGAAGACAAAGAGTCCTTCAGATTCCACTGCACGATCCAATTGAACAAAAAGTCAATTCCTTACCTAGGGGTCCAGATCCCCGCTCGCCCAGAGGATACCTATCGGATGAACTTCCCGCCATTATTCAAGATCTTGGAGAGAGACCTCGATCGCTGGCTCTCACAGGAGATTTCGCTACTGGGTCGCATTGGGGCCTGTAAAATGAACCTCCTCCCGCGGTTCCTTTATGCTTGTTCAGCCCTCCCCATCATGATCCCATGCACCCCGCTCCAGCGTCCAGAGGAAGGTATTTCGCTTTATCTGGAAAGGCAGAAAGTCATGGATCTCACGGAGAGCAATGCTAAGCGGCCCAAACCCAGGAGGCCTGGCGGTCCCCGATCTCCAGAAATACCAGATAGCGGCGCAGATAGCTCACACTCAAGCTTGGACCATCACCTCGAGGCGCCGAAAGTGGACAGTTATTGAACAATCTCGCTTACCCCTTCCCCTCCGCTTCCTCCTGCATCTTCCTGCCTCCCTGCGTAGGACATGGCCAGCCACCTTGTCCGCCACCAAACACACCTTAAAAGCATGGGAGTGGGCGCGTAAATATAGAGGCATTCCGAGAGACTTGAGCCCATCCGCCCCAGTGTTTCATAACTCTGCCTTCTCACCGGGAGCCTGCCCCTCGAACTTAAAACATTGGATCACCGGGGTTCTTAGCTCCTTGGGTTAACTATTTGAGGGGAACAAACCACTTACCTTCGAACAATGTAAGAGCACTTTTTGCCTAGCAGAAACTGAGGTTCTCATATGCACAATTACGACATTGGTGCTCGCACCCACTGACCCGCTTAGCGGCCACACGAGAACTAGACCCCATTGAGCTGACAGCGGCAGATCCACCGAACCGGGGACGAATCTCGACGCTATATAGTCTTTTGCAGACAAACTTTCTCGTTGCTAAAGCGACCTATATGCCACAGTGGGAAGCAGACTTAGGACACCCGATACGGGACCAGTCCTGGGCAGACATTTGGTCAAGAACTCATTTGTCCTCCTTCTGCATCACCAACCGGGAGTGTGCGCATAAATTACTTTTAAGGTGGTACTAACCGTCGCTCCGACTACATCACTTCAACCAGGCCCTGGACCCCCGATGTTGGCGCCGCTGCGGCCTCCTGGGCTTTTACCTGCATATGTGGTGGTCATGCCCGGTGGTTGCGAACTTCTGTCCCAATGCATAGCGACCATAGCAAACATTACCCAGATAACGCTGCTGTTGGAGACAGCCTATTTTGCTAGGAGTCCCGATCCAGGCATATATCCAAGATCTGGCAGGAAGGCGGCCCCCATAACACATCTTCTCCTGGCCGCTAAGATCGCAGTGATGCGAACCTGGAAATCCCCAGAGGGCCCCCTAATGATCCTGTGGTGGCTAAAACTCTGGGACATCTTCATAGCGGAAAAGATCACAGTGGCAAACAGGGGACTCCTTCACCGCTTCACAAACATCTGGTCAACCATGATAGACTACGACCAGAGCTACCCAGCACTAACATATTAACCACGTTTAGTGGCTAGTGCCTTGCTGGCCGAGAACAAGGAAATGGTCCAACGATCAGAGGAGCGAGAACTTGACGGTGATCAAGGGGTAGAGGGTGGGGGGAAAGTCTAAGAGAATATGAATATATGGCTTAATAAGTTGCATGTACTTAAATATCTGTAATGCATTGTGCTCCTGTGTGCAGATAAAAAAAAAAAAATCATAACATTGACATTGCAGAAACCGGATTCAAACAGATAAGAAATGATGGGACAGTGCTTAGATGGCAGGGGTGGCTCCACTGCAAGAAGCCAAAGTGCAGGATATGTCATTTGAATAGCAACAATTATTTGTGGCAAAGATTGATGAGGCTTTAAAGCCATAAAAACAGATGCGGACATGGCAAGATCATCATTACAGGCAAGGAAAACATTTGTCCCTTTTGGGGAGCTTCAGGCCTATCCACCATGACCACAACAGGGGCTAGGTTGTATCAGTGCCACCCATACTGTATGCAAGGATTCAGGAAGAACTACCAAAATTATCAAAAGTTCAAGGGTTCCAGCAAAGTGCAGGACATTTGCTGCACCCAACAAGCAGTTGACATGACTCGCCGCAAAACCAGGATGCTGTATGAACAAAGGTTGGGGGCAGACTCGCAAATCACCTACTACAATGGAGAAACGATGCTACAGACAAATGGGTATTGGACATCGTACAACATGGGCATGTCCTGGATTTCAACAGAAAGCCCCCAGGCATACTACCAAAAACCCGAAAAATCGTCTTGCCCAAGTTACTACAAGAAGTACAAAGCATGCTAAAAAAAGAATGCCATTGGGGAACGGGTACATATTTCAGGTATTTCCTAGTCAAGAAACCAGACGGAAAATGGAGACCTATCCAATGGATTGCTATTCTCCCGTAGATTCCTGATCTTGATGGATATCCATCATCCAGCTCTGCTTATCGGAAACGTTTCACCAGAGGGCGTAGTGGACCTCGATCCGCCTTACTCGGTGCTCAATCGTCGGCTCCGGTAGTGACGTCAGGTGTCGTATATATAACACGTCACTAGACCTCATGCGTCAGTTCCTTTTTTTCGCACACTTGCATGCTGCATCGGGAACACGACTCACGTTTTACTCAACATTTATTCTTCACTAAATTGTTCATTTTTGGTAAAACCTCGACACAATATCCACTCACCGGGGATCAGGCTTTAAACACTGATTGCAAGGCCAAAATGTCGGTAACCGACCCCCACAATGTCTCTCTGTGGTGTTTGCTTGTGGCGCACAACACAGAGGCCTGTGCATCATGCTCGAAACTGAAGTCCCTGTGTGAGAGAGCCGGGAAGCTGTCTCTGGGCCGACAGCCCTTTAAATCTTTGGTGCAGTGTCTCGTCCGGTCTTCCGAGGCCGGGACTGAGGAGCCTACCCCCAAGAAGGGTGAAGACAGACATCGGAAGAAAAGAAACGGTCCCACTCTAGGAGCCATTCCTCTTCGTCTTCCTCACGAAGAAGAAGCAACGCAACCACCATTGGCGTGAATAGAGCTAGTCTTCGGAACGAGGTAAGCCCTCGAAGGGACCCACCACTCCACTCGCAAAGAGTGGGAACGTTTTAAACAAGAAATGCTTACCATGTTTAAACAACAGGTGGCTGTTGGTGCAGTGCCCACCAACCCCCTACTGACCAGGAGGCGTTGGCAGGGAAAGCGGCGCTCGGCAACCCCGACCCCACGCTTGCCACTGAATCAACGCCATCAACAAAGCCTTCCGACTCGACAAAGAAGGTGGGGGAAAACGCCTTTGGAAAACCAGCTAAAGGCTGGCTCCCATGGCGAAAACTATTCATGTTTTTCCGCCAAATTAGAAAATCTGTCCTCAAGTGGTGCCTGAATACAGTGCTTTGCATGCTCAGGAGGTCACAGTTTGAGTCCTTGGCAACAGTAAATATTAAATGTGTCTCCTGGAAAGGAGCATTCCTGGTAGCTATTAGTTCAACATGTGCTATGCCAGCATGTATAGCTAAATGACTGGCAGCGAATTTGACACCATTTATCACCTTATTCGTAAATAAGTCATTGCAGGACTGTCAGGTTCCTAAGGCCCTAAAAAAGGGGCAAGTAAAACTTCTGCTAAAAAAATCCAACTTGGACTCGAAAGTCTTGAAAAATGATCGGCCAGTTGCTAACTTAATCTGGCCAATGGAGGGCCCATGGGGGCCCATGCTTTTATTAATGTTGGACCTGTCTGCGGACTTTGATACAGTGGATCACCGTATTATGTTACAGCGCATCATGAATGTAGGAAGGCCATCTAAACTAGTGGTAAAATGGTTCGGGTCCTTCCTGAAGGACAGAATGCAAAGAGTGCTGCTGGAAGGTTTTGTCTCAGAGCGGATATGTCTGGACTGTGGGGTACCTCAAGGTTCATCTCTGTCCCCATTGATCTTTAATTTGTATTTCCGCCCACTTTTCGATATATTTCGGAAACACGGCCTACGGTTCCATTCTTACGCCGATGACACACAGGTGTATATTAAGATAAAACATATGGAGGAAGTCGTTGCGAAAATCAACCTGTGTATGAACGAGCCTAATGGTTGGATGGCAGAAAATCAATTGCAGTTGAAGGCAGCCAAGACTGAGATGATTCTGTTCAGCCCGAAGGGGAAAATGGCATTGGAGAGACAGAAACTGCCTCCGCAGATCTTGGGGGATCAACTTCAATATGTTAACAAGATCAGGAACTTGGCTGTATATGGCACATGAACCAGGGTAGTGAAGCGCAGGTGGGTGCTAAAGTTAAGGCAGTCTTCTGTGCACTTCGGATGTTGAGGAATGTGCTTCCCTTTATTCCGACGGAAGACCATGCAGTAGTGGTGGGAGCCATGACCAACCCCCACCTTGACTACTGCAACAGTTTGCTGGCAGGAGTCCCAGCTAAACAGATTGCCAGACTGCAGAGAGCCCAAAATGCTGCAGTCAGACTAATTGGACATCTTGGGAAAAGGGACCATGTGTCTGCCTTACGAAGGTTCCTACACTGGCTTAAGGTAGAGGACAGAGTAGAATTCAAAATAGCGTGTCTGATGTATAAGTGTCTGAATAGACTTGTCCCTGAATATCTGGTGGATAAGATCACCCGATATTGTCCACATAGATATCTTCGCTCAAAAGACCAACTCCTGACCTGTGTGCCAAAGTCCAATTTGGTCTCCAGGGGAGATGGAAGATTCTGAGTTTTTGGCCCGAAATTATGGAACCAACTTCCATTAGAAATCAGGTCTTGTAATTCTTTAACATTGTTCAGGAAGAGCCTGAAAACATTTCTATTAAAAGCTTTGTACATGAGAGTGAGTGACCCCTGACCGGCCCATAGAGTCAGAGCTCGCCCTCGAGTACTTTAAGACAAGATAGCTGCACCTTGAGGTGGAAGGGGTGCAGGATTTCTTACTCCAACACCAATCAATAAGGACAACTCAATGGTTTGGCAAAGGGGAGTCCGTTTAATGACAAGTACAAAAAACAGGGAAACATGGAAATCAACAGTGATGCAATAGCCCGTCTCGCTTCAACTCCCAACAATCTTCATTCAGACAGTAACGGTTGTACCCAAAATTCGTCATCATTGACGTGTAACACTCATAAGTTTGTCATATAATTCTATTGGTTGGAAAAGGTAACTTAAGTATTGGTGCTATATCTGTATATGGTAATGGAGTGTGAGGATTGGATAACCCTTATCAGGTGGGCATGTACGCCCTTCCCTCTAACATTACTCATGCAGACGTCACTAAAGTACAACGTCTCATTGGTTCTACTAGATATAGGACCCTAGTTCCCTAGTTTATTTGGTCCATTGTGATTGGGTTGGCTACAACCCCAGGCATAAATCTCCACTTTAATTAGCAGCATGCAGAGTGGTCACCCAGATGCAGGATGCCCCAAGATTCACCCAGCCTCCCTTCCATCAATCAGTACTTTATTGCTATGTGTCAATTAGTTGGCTGTGGTTGGCCTAGAAAAGGTAGCTTCTTGTCAGGAAAAGTTATGGTATCTTCTGTTTTTTGCGTGACATCAGACGTTGGTGCCTCTTCGCGCCTGGCTGGTCACGTGTTGGTACACTGTGAATCAGCTTTGTTTTCCTTCTATTTGTGCATTTAATCCTCATTTCGGCCTGCCACCTACCTTGGCCTCCTTGTCTCGACCTTCACAAGGCAGGCTGCTCTGCTCTTAAGTTTCGATACTCCGAAGTTACTGTCCGCCTCCCTTTCTTGGTTTGACCTAGACTTCCCAGGCACGGCCTGCTCCTTGCTGAGTTTCGATTCCGTCGTCTCTTCTTGTTTTAGCTGGGATACGAATCCTGTCCTGTTTGACCCTTCGTAACCTGGGTGAATTCTGCTTTTGTATAAAGTGGACTTGCACTTATATAGTGTGCTTCGTTGAGGTAGATAAATAGTTGGCGCTTGCCGCTCTATTCTTCTACTAAGCATAGCAAGCCGCGCTGCTTTCTTAGCTTCTTGTGATACAAGAATATGTACAGGCGTTAGCTGGTTGTCTATTTTCATCCTGTTTTACAGTTTGTTTCTATACGTTTCAACATCATACTTACTTCTGAGTTCATGATATCCTTATTCATGATATTTCGTCTTTGTGTGTCATCTTTTAGCTGTCGTTCGTTCATCTGTGAGCCTGTCCAGGCCCTTGTGTCTTCACCATTCGTCTTCAATTAAGGCCTTTTGAGTTTCTTCTGGGACAGTGTTTAAGCAGTCTTCATTTCGTTTCATTTGCTGGTAGGGTTGTCTCAATGGATACCTTACTGTCCATGGTTGTCTGGTTATTGGCACTTCAATACGTGTTGCTCTTCTGATGGGCACTGGGCGGAGTCCTAATGCGGCTCTCTGCTGGTTTATTTGTTCATCATACATCAGATATCTCGGTGTGAATGTTCCTGGTACTTCAACATGGGTGGCTGGAGTGCAGGCCTTATTTGGGACCTCCTCCACACTTCCCCCCTCTGGTCGGTTTATCGACCACTTCCGCTTCCTCCTTTGAATTCGTCTTACTTGGTTCTTCTGTATCCATTTCTTCTTCGTCTTCTGGGTTTGTACATGATGGTGTGAAGGAGTGTCTCTTTGGAGTCCATATTTTTATCACTCCTTTCAGGCTTCCTGCTGTCTTTACATGTTCATCCTTGTTCCATGTCATTAGCTGACATTGTCCATTTGGGCTACAATATATCAATTTTCCTTAATAATTTCTGCGTTTCCTGGGATGCAGAAACTTTATACCTTCTGGTGCATGTTTGCTTGCCTTCACAAAGTCTCTTATTTCATCATCGCTTAAATCTCTGGCCTTCCATCCTGGTTTGACATCAATCATGATCTTCATCCCTATGGCTTTGTTCACAGTTTTCTGGCATTGCAAAATTTTTATATTGATGACACAAAATCCTAGTAATATCATTACTAGGATGGCTCCTAGGAACTTAAATGCATCTGCCATCCATTGTGGAACCCATGAAAACAGTGATCCAAACCAGTTGTCATCATCAACTTGGTCAGTTTCGTTGATCATCTGGTTCTGTAGGTTTGTCAGCATACCTATGGCATCTGTTGAAGTTCAGTTTTCTTCGTCGTGGGATGGTATAAATGTGCAACATGATTCTCCGATTTTTGCACAAACACCTCCATCCATAGCTGTGATCATGTCAAGTACATATCTATTCTGGAGAGTCATCAGTCGGATGGCTCTTAACTCTTCCTTGATGCCATTGAATCCTTTTATTGTCGAGTTGATGGTTTGTAGTCATTCCCATCTGGTTATCTGCAACCATTTAGTATTTGCTCCAACTTGGAGTCTTGGCATGAGGATTGTCGCGAACACTGATGAGATGAGGCTGAACAGCCTGTGCTCATATACGATTGCATGAAATGCTTCTTCTAATTTGGCAGAGAAATCATTTTCGCTCTTCACTCGAGTTGTCAGTTCCACAGATCTCCTCTTCCTCAGGTGAGCATCTGCTTTCGGGAAACAATCAATATTCAGGTCACCTTTCGGGATCACTAGTGCTGGAACGTGGACATTCACTATTGTGCATATGCCTCCCTAGTTTTTCGTCAGTCTGATGTATGCTTTGGATCCACGCCCAATAATGATCCATAATGACTGCAGTTACATGCGTCATTCCTGGAGCTTCAAAAATGTGTCCGCAGTTCTGATTCTCCCCCATCTTCCTTGTGCCAATGTTCCTTAAGCACAATTTTGGGCTTTCCAGTGGCACTATCTGCAGGGGTCCTCCTCTGTCTTCGACCCATGTTAGTAATTTTGTCAGTTTCGGCCATAGAGGTTTGCACAATCTCTGTGAGTTTTCTATTGCTTTCTTTCAGGCTCCAAGGACAGAGCACCACTCCTTCTTCCCATCCGTTTGGTGAAAGCACTGTTCCCCAAATCTGCATGTGGCCTCTGTTCCAAATTTCAGCCTCGTCTAGAGTTTTTCCTTGGGCGTTCAGTCTCGCGTTTACTTCCCATCTTGTTCCTGCTCCTTTAACTTTAGGCTTTTCATACCTGATCATGTGATTCCTAGTATGAGCTCTATTTCTCGTCTTAATGTTCTGAACATAATCATCTTCATTGGGGTAAATCTGTCTCGGTTGCCCATATCAATGAGGCATCACTTCCCATGAACTGGCCTCTGGTGTTGCACATTGATACGTGTGACAGACAATGTGCTGTCGGGACATCAATTTCTACAGCCACGAAGATCTTGGATTTCCCCATGCTGTATGGTAGAAGTGCACAAACGAAGTATTCTCCGTCTGAATTTCGCCTTCCAACTTCCTTCATGTGTTGGTACCCAAATGTTGTTCCCTAGATGTGCTGTGCTGTCCAGGTAATCGTTCAGTTCATTATTATCTTCATGCAGGCTTCTCTTGATCCTTAATGTTCTCTTGTAGTTTGCTATAACTACATCCCTAAATGCATCTGTATGGCTTTTCTTTGCGGGAAGGTTCTCGGGTATTCTGGTCCATGGTGCAGGTCTCTTTATCTGTATCAATGGGGTAGGTGGAGGTTTTGCAGTTCTCTTCTTCTCTTCTTGCATCCTTTTTCTGCTATTTATAAGTGCCCTTAACAACCACCAGCCTGACGCTGGCCCAGTATATGGCTGTATTGTAGGCCTAGTACTTGTCCCTTGTGTTGGACTATGGCTGCTGGATAGTACAGCCTCTGTTGTTCTGTTATTCAGTTCCTCTTGTCGTTTTCTCGCTCTGCTCAGGTGTGGAAATAGAAGGTCTACTAACATTTGTGCCCTTGCGGAGAGTCCTTCTGTGGCCGCTTCTGTTTTCTTTAGGGCTTCTGACAGGACTGCTTATGTTGGCTCTCCTCTTAATTCATCTCGTTTTTTCTCACTATCTCCTGTCAAAGCGTTTCCGGTAGGCAGTCTGGTCTTCTCTGCTGCTTTCGTTTGAGGTTCTGTGGTTCTTGCCATCTGGCCTGGTTCGTGTGCATTCAGCGTATGTGTGCGTGTAGTTGTTAGTGCTTTGTTTTCATTCATCTTGTGCTGACCCTGTGTCCAGCTTTTCTCTTCATTCATTACCTCAAGTATGTGTGCATCGCTGCTAATTACATTAATTTCCAGTTCATTTACTTTACCATTAGATTTTCTCGGGACTGGAATGACTATATAAGGTATGGGTGCTTTTGTGGGTTTCATGCGTACATCATCAGGTGGGTGCACTGAAATTGGAACGCTTCGTGCACCAATAAAAAATGCAGTTCAATGACAGTAAAATAATGATAAATACAATACATAAGTACATTATAGTTCGATGCGTAAGGCGACAGCATTTTCTTCCAGTGAAGCGGGGGTGCCTCTCCAGGTTACTGTTCTGGGCCCCCATCTCGATCATTCGCCAAACGTCACTGTTATTCCCCCCCCACCCAATATCATTTATTGAACAGTTTGGTGTCAGAAAGTGTCAGGTGCTTCACACGTGTCCCCCCTCTTGCGGGAGGTCATTGGCTCTTGATACAGGATACAGTTCCTTTGCTAAACTATGGGAAAAATAGATTAAAGTAACACTTCAGTGAGACACTTTCACTGTGCAAGTTCAAAGTGTGCGAGTTCCCAGTTCACTCCTTTAATCTGCTTCAGTCCTGAGGACATGTTGGACACTGGTCAGTATGAAGAAATAGAGAAAAATGACAACAATGACAGCAATTATAACAACTAAGGTTCTTGACTCTGCTCCCTCGATCTGTACCTCGGCGGAAAGGATCTCCTAAGGAGTCGATGGACATTAGTATTTTTAATTTCAGCTACGATGGCCTGCAAGAGCATGTTGAGCTGAGCATTCTTTACTGGATCTCCGAGGAATGTAAGTACGTCAACTTTGGTTGGTCTTCCCACTAGCTCTGGAAAGTTCTCAATGAGGTGAAAGAAGACGTGGTATGCAAATCTACTGTCTTCTGGTGATAGGGACATTCGTCCAGTATTTGTTGAGATTCAGGATTATGTGTTATTTCCTTGACGTGAACAATGTTTGCACTGTCAGGTCGCTTGGAGTGCGACCAAAATGCAGATTTTATTTAACAGATGACTCAAATGTTCAGTGTTTGCTGGATCTCGACGAAATGTCAATGTATCCGTTGTTCTTCCGACATTAGATGGGCACTCTTCGATTATGTGAAAGAAAAGTGTATTGATGAGTTCATCTAGTATCGCCTAAGATGGAAGCATTTATGTCCTTCTCACCGTTCTCCGGGAGTACAGTGAATGCTTCCCCAATGACAGTAAGCAGGTGTCTGATTATTTTTTCGTTGTCAGGATCTTGAAGAAAGTCTGTGACACTGGTGAGCCCCCCTACCAGTGAAAGGTAAGATCTTAACACAAAATGGAAGTACGTGACCACGTCCTTTGTGATATCTCTACTGTGGGACACCATAAGTGCTGTCACACAAAGTGTCGGTTATGGATGCATTGGGATGCTGTATCTGTTTCCAATTTGACTATATTTGTTCAAAAGTTTGTTGTAGTCTTTTCCTCATCAAGGCTTAAGTGTGACTTGGTTCAAAAGTTTGCGTCACCAAACGTGTTGTGGCTTGTATGCGCACATTTCTTCTTCACCCTGCAACTAGCATGCACAGAGTGTCAGAACTTGCAAAAGGGTTCTTTGTCTGTACTTTGCAGGTCATACGTCCTCCTTCCTCGTCATGGATCTCGTCTGCACATGCTGGGGTTCTTCTCCGTTGTCTGTAGCTTCTTCGTGGTGGGGTGCAGGCAGGGCCTTTCCTCCGACATATGGCTTGATATCACCCAGGAAGATCCAAGCTCTTCTCCCTTGTAACTTGACTGCGGATGGAGTAACGTCTTCAACTGTGAATGGTCCGTTGAATCTTGGCTCATCCCACTTTTCCCTTGTGAAATTTCTCACTAAAACAGTATCTCCAGGGAAGACGAGTGCAGCACCTAGACCCTGAGCTGTGTCTGATGTATTGTCTCTTTCTGTGTCCTGCGCTGCCTTGCACCCTGTTCGTCGTTGCTGCAGCTGGTCTGAAATTACATTAAGGCACGATGTCATGCAGTTCAGATAGTTTTGCATTTCCGTTCCCAGAATCTCCCTGGTCGACTGGGCATCACATCTAGCTCTATCTCGCGGCGTCAGGGGAGTGCGCATGCTTCTTCCTGTGGCTATCTCGTGTGGCGTGAGATGATGGTCGGAGCCGTCCAACCATCCCCTCTTTAGAGTGAGCTTCAACTTGGCTATCCTTTCCTTTAAGAAGCCGTTGAGCCTATCACAGATCTCATTACCTTCTGGATGATACGCCGATGAGAACTTGTGCTTTATACCAAGCACCAAGCTAATCTGCCCAAAGACTGCATTTACAAAATGAGCCCCATTATCTGATCTCATTACTTCACCACCACACCCCCCCCCCCACCCTCCTAGGGAACACTTCCCTCACAAGGAATTTGGCCTCACAGGAGTTTGGACCTGCTTCTATCCATCTAGAGAATGGACACACCACGACAATTAAGTACCTGTAACTGTTGCATATTTGAATCATGTCGACGTAATCGACATGCAAGTGCTGAAAAGGCCCATTTGGCCTGGGAATGACTGCTCTCATAACTTTGAATGTGTGCCCAGCAGTGAATTGCTGGCAGATTATGCAGCTCACCATAAAGAATGCAACATGCTCAGCTAAATTCATTATAAACCAGTCTTCTGCGAGGGTTGCTGCTAGATTCTCCTTTGTCATGTGCGTCGGGTAATACAACTGTTCCAACCCTATTTTTAGTAGGGATACAGGCATTACTGGTTTACCAGTGCTGTCTTGTCGCCACAAGCTGTCAGAGGGGTTTAAAGAACACCCTCGACGTCGCCATAGGTTTTTCTCTTCCTGTGCTGCCTCCCCTTGGAGTTCCATTAGTTGTGTTTGCCCAAGATTGGTATAGGCTTCTGGTGTGGTTCGTGCTACCATCATCCTTTCATGGGTGCACGCCACTTCCACTTCCATAACCGTCTCACTTTTGGATGACATACGTTTGGCTTCCGTATCTGTTGCGTGGTTTCCGCATGACACAAAATCTGTCCCCTTGGTATATGCGGCGCATTTCATGACCGCTATGCCCACTGGGAGCTGTAGTGCCTTAATCAGCCTGTCCAATAAGGCTAGGTGCCGTTCCGACGTGCCATCCGGTCGGAGGTAGCCCCTCCTCTTCCAGAGCGCTAAGCCTGCGTGTACTGTTGATGTCACATAGGCGGAGTCACTGTACACTGTTACTTCCTGGTCTGCGTGATTCTCAATGATGAGTATCAACGCCAATAATTCTGCAGCCTCTGCTGAGTAGTGGGATGGTATTCGGACACTAACATGTACTCGAAATTCTCCATTTGCTGTGTGTTTCATCACCACAACGCCTGTGTATCTTTGTCCCTCCCTTTGCTCGACCCTTGAAGATCCGTCAATAAAGACGATCTCTCCTCTCGCCAAGGCATTTTCTTTTACCCTGGGGATTTCATCATAGAATTCTTCATAATTCGTTCAGTCATGTATCGGCTCTCCTTTAGTGACCGGCTCTGCTATAAACATAGCTGGGTTCACTATCTTACATCTATCTTACATCGGACTAGTTTAATCAAGGGATTTGATATGATCACTTCATGAGCAGAAGCTCTCTGAGTTGTCAATGTGCGGTTTGGTTTCTCTAAAATGGCAAATAATGAATGCTAGACGTATAACGTCATGGAACATCCCATTACAATGGTTGTCGCTTTCTCTATGACGAACGCTGCGGCAGTTCGCATGGGAAGTGGCCCTTCATTACTGGGTCCAGGTTCCCACTGTAATATGCTAAGGGCTTGTAGCCCAGTGAAGTTCTTTGGGCGAGCACTGCCGTCATAACGTTAGCATCTGTGTGCAAAAACAGGTCGAATTCCTCTGCATAATTAGGAATTCCGAGAACTGGAGCCGTACAAATTGCTCTCTTGAGTTCAGTAAACCCTTTCTCCATCGTCTCAGACCATTCAATTTTTTCCTGTGTCACTTGGGCCTTCTTTAGGGCCTGAAATAAAGGCTTTAGTATACGAGCTGTAATCGAAAACCCATGCCCTAACATAGTTGCACAGGCCTAGAAAGCTCTGCATTTGCTTTATCGTGTGTGGCTTAGCCGTGTTCAATATTGCTTCAGCCCTTTCTGGGGTCACCTTCTTTCCTTCATGAGAGATCAGCTGGCCTATGTACAGCACTTCCTGTTGACAATATTGTAACTTTTCCTTGTCAACCTTATAGCCTTTCTCAGCCAGTATGGTCAGTAGCTTAACATAATTGTGCCTGCATTGCTCTTCTGTGGTACTGCAGATTGGGATATCATCCACATACTGGAAGACAGCACTCTCTAATGCAATATTGCTTAGGTCCATCTGCAGGACTCTGTTGAAAATGGATGGGGACTCAAAGTACCCTTGTGGCAGCCTCATGCTTTTCAGATGCATTTGTCTGAACGTGAATGATGTCAGATCTTGGGAGTCATTTTGCCTCGACGGGTCATTACATAGAATTGTAGATGTATTAGGGACTAAAGGGAACTCGGCTTCAATAATGTTTAATGCTTGTAAATCCTGGATTAAACACCAACACCCCCCCCCCCTTTGATTTCTTGACAGGAAAAACTGCCATATTTTTTATTATTTTTTATTTTATTCGGTTTATACAAACCTTTAAAATCTTTTACACACATCAACAAACAACAAATAACATACATCAAGCAACATTTAGCTCCGCTCCTCTAAATCCTTCCGCCATCCAATTACCCCAATGCTCTTTAGTTCCGCCGTATTACATGGTGATTCTGACGTCACTAAGATGCCCTGCTCCATCATTGCAGAGATCGTCTTAAAAATCCCTTCGTCTGCCTCTCTGGACATGGGGTATTGTCAGACTCTCGGCAAAATTGCTCCTGGCTTTAGTTTAATTTTCACTTCTCCCACCCCCTTCAAGAGGCCTACGTCATAGGGTCCTGTAGTCCACACTGAAGACAGGTACTTTAGCAATATGCTCATCAAAATAATCCGGGCGTTTCAGTGCCAACATCATTCTCTGGGGCACTTCTCTTTTGATCATTTTTACCCAAAATACGAGATTCACTTCCACCCTTGTCTCTTCCGTGTCTGATTGTTCTTCAAACAGATCGTCATCAGTGACGTCAGTCGCTCGATACCCTTCTTCGATGGCGATAATCGTGCACCATTGTCTGCCTTCATCATCATATCTGTCAACCAGTGCTACTTTCCCTCGCAGTGCTGCAGTTTGTATTATCAAGGGAAATACTTGTCCCTCCTCCTCATGCATAGGTATTCTTGGTCTGAACAAAAACTCATCAGGGGTTCTCATGGTTCTATCTGCAAGGCCTGGAAATCCTGCCATAAGCACACGCATGCCATATGCAAACATTTCTGGCTCCAATGGTATGGCCCTCATGGCTATGTGTCCTGAGTATGCTCTAATCATTTCGCATACATTTGAATAGTGCATTCCTGGAGTGGAGCATACTATGCCCTCTTCTGTGAATGAAATTGTCATGTTCAATTTTGTCTTCAAGTCCCGACCCAAAATGTTTACTGGGGTCTGATGTGAATACAATAAAGGTACATTCATTTCGCACTCTCCTTTGGAAACTGGGAGAGCGTCTGTAAAGGGAACTCGACTGTGAGCTCCTGTAAAACTCTGAGTATCTATGGCCTCGCCGAACAAGGAAAACTTGCCTTCACGAATGCATGAGCATATTCCACCCGTGTCCACTAGGAAGGAATATTCTTTACCCCCTATAACAACATCCATCCTATGAAGGTCTGGTGTCACTGATAGGATAGAGCACATCAGGGTTCCCAGTGAACTGTCCTAGTTTATATATAAGTTTGGCCCACTGTGCACTTGCAGATTTTCCCCATTCCCAGTGTTGCTTCCCTTTCCAGGGTTCTGAACCGGCCCTGTGCTCATCGTGTTTGACACGTGCAACGGTGTCTGTTGGGATTGTCCTTGTAAAAAATTCCCCACGTTTTGTGGTTGCGCCCCTTGTTGCGCTCCTGGCACTTGTTGCTGCACCATGTGATTCTGTGCAACGCCCTGTTGTAAGGTTGCAGGTGGATTCGCCGTGCCTGCTCCCATTCCTTGGACATTCTGCAACATCCCTTTTCCCTGTCATTCCACACAGCCAACATACTGGCCGTGGTCGGATTATTTGTCAATTTGACATATCCGAATTACCATTTTGCATGTTTTGAAAGCCTCCTTGATTACTTTGGAAACCTCCCTGATTGCTCTGCCATCCTCTTCCTCTAAATCTTCTTCCCCTTGGGTAAAATCCTACGTTACCCTGGTTATTCTGTTGCGGGTTAACCACCTGCTGCATGTTTTGTTCAGCTGCGTTAGTTAGCATAGCTCCTTCAAGAGCATACTTTGATAATTTCTTTTACCAGCTTCGCGTCCTCACCCTTTCGAGTTGCCTCTTTTTTTCCAATTCTTTTCTTGCAACAGTCTATATTAATGTGCGATAGTCAACTGTATTTCAGCCCAAGGTTTAGCCGCAACTCCTACCAATTTCTTGAGCTGTTTCTGCACTGGTTCTGGCAATCCTTGGCCGAATATGTGGTAAAACACAGGTATTGATTTCGTCCAAGATTCATGCATTTCGAGCATGCACGCGTCTTGGAAATTCTGGATATAAATTAACGGATCTTCTGACTCCTTAATTTTTCGAGTCATTATAGCTCCCATATCGGAAGTGTCTGGGTAAAGCACTCGTAGCGCTTTACATACTGCTGCTCTGCAGTTGTTGAATGGTGCTCCGTCATGCGCAGTGTTAATTGTGGTTACACCAGGGTAGCCTGCCCGTGTCCACACATCGTCTGCTCTCTCACCAAGTATGGCGATCAGGAGACCTTTAATGTCCCCTATAGCTAGCGTGTTTCCTCCTGTCATTTTTTCTAACTCATGTATCCATTTTCCGGCTCCCTATGTCAGCATTGGAAGCTTGTTCTTCAGGTTTTCTCAATCCATGTGTGGCCATGGAATATATTGTAGTCTTGCTCCCCCTTTTTCTAGTAGCGGAAATTGGAGTGTGCAGCCCTCTTTCTCTTCCCTCATTGTTCTCCTGTCTATCGTAGGGGTAATATTCCTGCATCGCCGTCTACCTGGCAATGTCCTTAATCTGTCTACAATGGGCGGTGACGACACCCCCCTCTGAGCCTGGGGTATTCCTTCATGCCAGTCAGACTGTGCGGTAGACTTTGATGCCCTTGGTGCGGATTCGCTAGCATCTGACCATCGTACCCCCCTTTCCCTTGGGAGTCGTCTTTCTCCCCGTCTCCCTTTTTCATTTGCCTCGCGCTCCTCCTCTTCGGAGTCGGACATTGTTTGTTCCCAATTCACGCAACTTCCTATGTCATCATCATTTCTACTGATTTCTATTCTATCCAGAGACAGTTTCCTACTCCCACTACTTCGGGTGACATCCTCCGTGTCATACAGCTAAGTGCTCTCCAGGCGCTCGTCCTCCCCCTATCCTTGGGGTATTTGTGCTAGCCTGATTTCATCATATATTCTATTGATCATTTCTCTGATGCTTCTGGTGTTGAAGTCATCTTCAATATTTGCCCTAGACGTGCCTGGTACTGAATCATACGCAGGAAAGAATTCTTCAATGTCTTCCCAGTCTACAACTGGATCTGTTCTTTTTTAACTTCCCTCTCCAAATATTAGAAATCGCGTGCCCTCTGCGCTTAGGTTCAATATCATTATCAAATTCTTTGCGCTTCCTCGCCTCTTCTCTGACCCGATCTTCTTCCCTTCTCTTTTCATTTCTACATTCATCTGCCCTTCGTATTTCCTCATCTCTTCATCTCCTTATCCTTTTTTCACATACCCTTTGCTCTTCTTCCAACCTTTGCTGTTTCTGTCTGTCTTGATCATAGACTGCTCTCGGTTTGTGATCGAGCTGCTTTTCCTGCTCTTCGCGATATAGCTGTTCTCGCCTCAGCCTATCTTTCCTTCTTATCCTTTCGTCCCTTAACTCCTTCTCTTTCTCCTTTCTCTGTGCCTCATCTAACCTCTCTTTAGGTCTCACGTCTACTTCATTTTCCATCGAGTTTCAATAAGATTTGTCCTCCCATCCATTTGTCTTTTGCGAATGCTATCTCATCAGTTCTGTCTTCGCTTCCTTTCCACTTCTTTCCCTCTCTCTCTCCTTGTCGAGAGATGCACTTGTCTGTGCCTGATCCTTTCTTTCATCATCGCGTCTCCCCTTGTCCCTCGGGACTGCACAGGTAAGATTCTTGTCCTTATCCTTCCCTTGGTTTTCTTCACTACTGTATGTAGGTGACTCATATGCAGGGTTGCTGTACCCTGTGGCTGCTTTAAGCTCTCTTAATGGGTAGTGTCCCTCAGTCTTACTCTCTTCGGTTTCTGTTTCAGGCGGGGCAGGTGGTGCGGTAGGCATCTCACCCCCCTCTGTGCATACATTAAGTATCCAATCCGCTGGAGGCTCTTCCTCTTTTGCCTGTTCAAACATCTTCCAGAGTTCTAGAGCAGCAAGACGTTTCTCTGGCTTTTTGCCTGTATATGTGGCCTGCAAATATGTCGTCATGTGTTGTAAAATGGCTTTGGATAAAGACCCATTTTGTGGCCATGGCATAAACATCTTGTGGGCAGTACCTTTAATCCACTCAGTGCTATACTTCCTTAGCTTGGGTGCCTGTTTCGGCAACTGTTTGCATAAGTGTGCTAATAGAGTTATGTCTTCCATGTTTATATCTGTTTTCTTTCCTCTCATACAACACTTGTCAATACACTGTGTGATTAAAAGAGCTTGTAACAATATGAGCGAGCACCAAACACTGCAAGCTCCAAACCAAATTTTCCACCAACCAAAATCTCCTATATCACCACTTTGCTCAAAAACATTTAGTTCAGGTGCCATTCATTCTCAATTGTCGAATCGCTCAACAATTTTCATCCAGTTTTCCTAATAACAATTTCACAGATGATGCCACACAAAACATATAGGACAGACACCAGCTGGACACAAATATCTCTGCCTCTAATAATTACCCCTACATGGAGTTTAAACTAACCCCGTTCACGACGTCTTTAAACATGGTGGTAGCCTAATTGTTCCCCATTATGTGGGACTCTGGGTTCATGTATCTTCTGACCCCTATATTAAAGCGCAGGAATAAGGCGTGTCCTCTCACTTCTCAGGTGTCCGCCCTGGTATCCTCTCTCTTGTCAGGTGTCCACCCTGGTATTCTCTATTTGTTCAATTATTCTCGAGTCATTATCCCTATATATATATATATATATATATACACAGTCTTCTCTGCTTCTGACTATTTTGTTTTTCCTACTCCCTCCATTACGTTTTCCCTTTACTTGTTCTGAGGAGTACGTCGTTTGTTTGCCAAAGCACTAAATTTGTCTTTCTTTTTTATTCACTAACCATTTGCACCATTTGTCTCTGGACCCTCGGGATCACCGCCTCCGTTACCGCCTCCTTCCGGTTTTTCATCCGATCAGCTGCCCGTAGGAATGGGAAGGGATATGTTTTTAAAACGGGTCCCTTCAGGCCCCGACTACAGTCTTGGGTCAGTTACACTACCATTGTCCACGGGGAGTTTCACAGTCTACTCAGTCGAATGGCGAAGGACTCGTGATATTGCTGAAAACCTAGAATTACTTTGTGTCGACGATCAATAGGTGTCTTATTTTAATCAATAATCGATGGTTTCTAACCATCCTCTGCTGCCAAGTGTACACAAGAGGGAGTGACCCCTGACTGGCCCATAGAGTCAGAGCTCGCCCTCGAGTACTTTAAGACAAGATCGCTGCACCTTCAGGTGGAAGGGGTGCAGGATTTCTTACTCCAACACCAATCAATAAGGACAACTCAATGGTTTGGCAAAGGGGAGTCCGTTTAATGACAAGTACAAAAAACGGGGAAACATGGAAATCAACAGTGATGCGATAACCCGTCTTGCTTCAACTCCCAACAATCTTCATTCAAACAGTAAAAGTTATACCCAAAATAAGTCATCCTTGACGTGTAACACTCATAAGTTTGTCATACCTTTTCCAACCAATAGAATTGTAACTTGAGTATAGGTACTATATCTGTATATGGTAATGGAGTGTGAGGATTGGATAACCCTTATCAGGTGGGCATCTACGCCCTTCCCTCTAACATTACTCATACAGATGTCACTAAACGTACGACGTCTCATTGGTTCTTCTAGCTAAAGGACCCTAGATTATTTGGTCCATTGTGATTGGGTTGGCTACAACCCTAGGCATAAATCTCCACTTTAATTAGCAGCATGCAGAGTGGTCACCCAGATGCAGGATGTCCCAAGATTCACCCAGCCTCCCTTCCATCAATCAGTACGTTATTGCTATGTGTCAATTAGTTGGCTGTGGTTTGCCTCGAAACTGTAGCTTCTTGTCAGGAAAAGTTATGGTATCTTCTGTTTTTTGGGTGGCATCAGACTTTGGTGCCTCTTCGCGCTTGGCTGGTCACTTGTTAGTACACCGTGAATCGGCTTCGTTTTCCTTCTATTTGTGCATTTAATCCTCATTTCGGCCGGCTACCTGCCTGGGCCTCCTTATCTCGACCTTCACGAGGCAGGCTGCTATGCTCTTAAGTTTCAATTCTCTGAAGTTACTGTCCGCCTCCCTTTCTTGGTTTGTCCTAGACTCCGCAGGCACGGCCTGTTCCTTGCTGAGTTTCGATTCCGCCGTCTCTTCTAGTTTTAGCTGGGATACGAATCCTGTCATGTTTGACCCTTAGTAACCTGAGTGAATTCTGCTTTTGTATAAAGTGGACTTGCACTTATATAGTGTGCTTGGTTGAGGTAGATAAATAGTTGGCGCTTGCCGCTCTATTCTTCTACTAAGCATAGCAAGCCGCGCTGCTTTCTTAGCTTCTTGTGTTACAAGAATATGTACAGGCGTTAGCTGGTTGACTATTTTCATCCTGTTTTACAGTTTGTTTCTATATGTTTCAACATCATACTTCCTTCTGAGTTCATGATATCCTCATTCAGGATATTTCTTCTTTGTGTGTCATCTTTTAGCTGTTGTTCTTTCATCTGTGAGTCTGTCGAGGCCCTTGTGTCTTCACTATTCGTTATCAATTAAGGCCTTTTGAGTTTCTTCTGCGACAGTGTTTAAGCAATCTTCATTTCGTCTCATTTGCTGGTAGGGTTGTCTCAATGGATACCTTACTGTCCATGGTTGTCTGGTTATTGGCGCTTCAATAGGTTTTGCTCTTCTGATGGGCACTGGGCAGAGTCCTAACGCGGCTCTCTGCTGGTTTATTTGTCCATCATACGTCACATATCTCGGTGTGAACGTTCCTGGTACTTCAAAAATGGGTGGCTGGAGTGCAGGCCATATTTGGGACCACCTCTACAGCTTGCTTACAGAATATATATTGAACTTGCACTCCTAAATCTTATCTTTTAGTTGACATCTGCGCCCGTATATAGTTTACTCTGTTTGGTGTTAAGAAATACTTCAATCAAAATCAATCACTGGCAATCAGTGAGCCATACATTTCGTTTTGTAAGGACAGGGTGGTGCTCAAAACAAATCTTAGCTTTATTCCTAACAGACTTTCATATGAATTGAACCATACTACCATCCTTTTTCCAAAGGCCCACCTCTCCAGCAGAAAGTGCCTTGCATTCTCTAGATGTCAAGAGGACACTAAAGTACCCCATAGAAAGGACAAAAGCCTGCCGGAAAACTGCTTTGCTGTTTGTCACCTTTAGCCCTTCAAACCGAGGGAAGGCCATCTCCAAAAAAAAAAGCTTGCCCAGATGGAGAACGTCATCAATATCGATGTGTCACGCAAAGGTCAGTAAACCATTAACTGGAAGAGCTCAAGCCCATTCCACAAGAGCGGCAGTGGCTTCAGCGTCTGTGGGTGGATGTCCCGCTAAGACATTTGCCAAGCCACAACCTGGCCGGTGCCCCACACCTTTCATGAGTCTCTTCTATCTGAAGGAACAGAACAAGGCAGAGACAAGAGTGGGACGAGCGGTCTTGCAACACCTATTCCAGTATGGTAAGCCTTTATCTGTACCACCATTGCTGAAATTGAGGTATACTGCTATGAATTCTATTCAAAGCATGTGGATCTATAAAAGATCGAATGCTGGAGAAGGAGTAAGTTGCTTACCTGGAACTCCAGTTCTCCAGCATTGATATCTTTCATTGGTTCACATGCGCTTTACACGAACGCAAGGTAAAGGCTCTCCTGGCGAATATGGCAAGTTGCACTAGGCCTGCTTAGAATGTGAACATGGCATCTAGGGGTGGGACACAACATTCAACGTCAAAAGCATCCATAATGAGGTGTACATACTAGAAAAGACACTACTTTCTTTATTAAGAAAAGTAGGAAGTGTGTAACTGAGGATTCCCAGCTTGGCGATGGGGAGTATTCAAAGCATTTGAATCTATGAAAGCTACCAATGCTGGAGAACCTGGAGTTACAAGTGAGCAACTTACACCTTCCTTCGGTTCAGGAGAAAGGTTGTAAGGGGTCACGATCCCTGTGCAGGGAAGCAATGTATCTTTAGTTCTGGGCCTTTGAGCACAACATTTCTCTGTTGGCAGCTAATCTGACCTGGAAGGAAACTATTGTGGCATTCGTAGGGTTCAGTACCTCACCAGTGTGAGTTGTGCCAGGAGGTTTTGCTGAAATCGTTGACCTTTGGGGAACCCCTCAGTTGGACCTGTTCGCCTACAGTATCAACAGGAAGTGCCTTCTATTCTGCTCAAGGGAATCGCGCGCCCGCACCTCCCAGAGAGACTTCTATCTCTTCTTACAGACCCCACCGATTTCCATAATCCTGCAGTTACTCAAAAGGTTACAGAGATTCAGGACATCAATGATCCTGATTGCCCCAGATGATGTGGTACTCCGATCTCCTGTCATGGCCATTTGCCCTCCTCAATACTTCCTAAAGAGAGTGGATATTCTGTCTCAATCAGGAGGGCAAGTCCTCTACCTGAACCTCATCACACTCATTCTGCATGACTGATTATTGAGAGGCTTAGATACAGGGATTGGGATTTTCTGAACGAGGTCCTGGAGGTTCCTACGCTCTGCAGGATGACTGCCTACCACTACTACTGGAAGAAGTTGTGTACTTGGTGTGGGGAGAGGGATCTGGACTTCATCAGTTCTCCAATTTCTCTTTATCAGGTTAGGATTGCAAACTGGCTCCTTTAAGAATTATTTTGTGGTGATTTCGGTGTTCACCAACCTCTTCAAATATTGTTCTACAATAGGCAATATTTCCCATAACATAGTTTGGAGTTCCAATGTGGGATCTGAACTTGGTCCTGACTTTTCACATGGGATCCTCCTTTGAGCTGCTTCATTCTTGTTTGTTAAGACTATTAACTCAGAAAAATATTTCTGGTAACACTCACTCTTCCGGCTAACATCAGCCAGAAGAGTGGGTGAGTTACACGCATTATCCGTTTTGCCCAAGAATTGGGAGGAAGAAAAATGCTGAATGTGTGTTTAGGGCGCATTCTGCATGGTTGGAAAAAAAAAAAATTCCATACTGTCGAACAAGGGGATGCAGGAGTTGTGGGGGTGTCCCCCTCTCCCCTTGTTTGACATTTTTGACTTTAGAGGTTGCAGGGGTGTCCCCTGCTTCCATGACATTAAAAGTGGGGGACATTAAAGTTTAAAAAAAGGAAAAAAGACGCTGCAGCGCCAGCTCCGACCCATGTTAGTTGGAGGGAACTGATGCTGCAGGGATAGAGGGGAGTCGGCAACACATACAGAAGTGTGCCGCTGAAAAGGTAAGTAGGGTTTAGGGGGACGTGGAAGAAAGTGATCTATTTGATCACTGCACAGCGCGATTGTCGAATTTTATATTTTCGGATTCGGAATTTCACGCCACACAGTAATCACGTAGATCTGCATTATCAGTTAAACCATCTTATCTGATTGTTTTTCCTAATGTGGTGTATGAATTTCACCAGATTCAAACTTGTCTATTTTTTAATTTTTTCCCACTGCCTCATCCTTCTAAAGAAGAGGAAAGATCTCATCAACCCTACCCTAAAAGAGCTTTAAGCTTCTCTCTTTGTGGCATTTGCAGGTGCAAGACAGGCATCAGAAGCTTCCAAATGAACCAACTATCAGTCAATCATTCTTGGCATTTCCGAAAGGAGACACCATCAGGCCTCAGGACCCACTCTCACAGTGGTGTTGTGGCCACCTCAGACTTATAAAGAAAAATTCTGGCCATAGTCATTGTGGGCATCCCTCCACACCTTTTCAAAGCATTACTGCATGGACTCCATGGCTTCTCAGTTTCTTCGTGGTACTGCACATTTTCGTGGTATTATGGCTTTTTTCCTCACTCTCCCTTCTTCTGGACCAGCTTTACTGCTATGGTAGTGTATCTATCTAAGATGAGGAATCTGTTGGAGGGCGCAATCCATTGGAAGAACAGATTACTTACTCTTGGCTATATTTTTTGTGATGGCTTCTCTTCCCCCAGTTTACTCATAGTTTTTCCAACCCACCCCACATAGAGAGAGCTCATTAGACACATCAGGAGAAAGAGCAAATCTGTTATGATTTTTATATAAACTGCCTCAGCTGCTGCGCATGGCAGAAAAAAGATTGAATTGATATCATGGGTCGTGGTGTGCCCTACATATGTGCTGGAAACAGCCACTTCCCGAGGCAAGGATTAGACAGTGGGGGTCGGAGTTCAGTCGCACCACTCCCCCTACTGGTGGAAAAAGCTTCCAGTGCCAGCTCTCACTGCTTGTGAAGTATCTAAAATGAAGAATCTGTGGGGTAGCATCCATCAGAAAAAACATTACCATGGGTGAGTAATTTGTTCTTTTGGGCTGCATTTTGTATTTGTGGTGTTTGTGACAATGCTTTGCTTTTAGGTATGTTGTGTTTGATTTGTTGCAGTGAAGATCTTTACATAGAAACAATTACACAAATCTGCTTAAAAGTAGATGATAAAAATGTCTGTTAATTTCTTAATTTGACATACAATTTCTTTAATGATAGTATGTATAGTAATTTCCTACTGGATTGCTTAGTTGTTAACTCCAAAACCCTTCAGACTGGCATTGTGTTCCAACTGTGAGGGTTTCAACTACTAATCCATACATTTATGCCTGCTATTCTTTTAATAGGTGGTTTCGCCAAGGCCCCAATCCATACAATGGCGCACAAGACTGGCTATTCTCTGGAAACTACTGGGACCGAAACTACTGCAATTTACCAGACATCTATTAACATGCAGCCCGCACCCATGAATAGGATGAATAGGTCTCACCGTCATCTATTTACACAAAAGTGTTTGTGTTTTGTCATCTTATTTGAGCAAACTTTACAACTACGTATCATGCATGCTAGCATAACTTTATCATACCAACGTGAATGATTGGCGAGAATGGAACAGGATGCGTTGGAAGGTCTTCAAAGTAAAACACAACCCTAACTGCAGCAATATTTATTCACATCACTGTTTTTGTTAAGAAGAATGACTTGTTATGGCTGTCAGATTTTGTACAAAAAACCTGAAATTCATGGATGAAATGGACATTGATCTAAATAAAAAATGTTAACCATGCATATTTTTTAAATTATAATGGATGACCGTCTAATGTGGTTTTTACTTGTTCATATATTTCAGACCACTTCCTTCTAGGATGATAAAATATGATCAAGCACGTGTACAATCTGTGAACTCTGACAAAAGGTCTGCCATTCTGTAAATGCTTCCATCCATGCTCTGAGTTCTCCATATTTTCCTTCTCCCTTTTCAGGGCGACCTTCCATCTGACAAGTTTTCTTTTAATTTCGGTGCAGTGATTTGTTGTGAATTTGATCTTTCATGGAGGTCTTATGTTTTCCCAGATTGTGAAAGCATAAAAAGAAAGCCAGTTGATATTTGCTGAGGTCCTACTGTAGTTGGAAAGTAGTATATGTACAGAAATGTACATACTTTTATGTAATGTGCAATAGAAATGCCTGATAACCTCTTTCAAAATGACAGACCTTTAATGTTGCTGAAATTAATTGAGAACCAGCGTAGATTAAACCACCAGACAACTCAAGTCTCAAATGTTACAGCTTCTGGCTGTTGAAAGGAGGCCTGTGAAATACATACCTATCTGCCTGGTGAAGCACTGATCATGTTAAAAGAAGACAGATTGTACATATCTTAAAAAGCCTCTTCCCCTATAAACAGACTACCTTAAGTCTTCACAATGAATGTATTTATATTATAAAATGGCACAAGCTTTTGAAGCACTAGAGGCTTTTTTGCACAATGTTTTAGTGGTTGTTTAAAGATTAACTAAACAATGTCTGAATAATAGTTTAAAGTGAAAATAAATAAAGGCTGTAAAATGTGTCCAGGGCTTTCCTGTCTTTGTCTTTTGTTGATAAAAAAAGACATTTTTATTTTAGTTGCGCCAACAACAGGGTGTCCTTCTACTTTGAAAGAGATTTGTTTTCATGCTGTTGACCTATCAGATCTTTTTGGTTTGGGCCTATGTGGCAAAGCATTGGCAACACAAGAAAGAAGCATGGGTGTTGAGTAACTGGATATCTGGTTGAAATGGTAAATGGAAATGCTAGAGTATGTCTTTGCTGCATCAGAAAATGTTATTTTTTGTGTCCCTGGCCATTTAAACCAATACATGGATGTTTCACAATGATTCTCCCCTAACCAGGGCTCCCATTGGAGAGCACATGCTTTCATTTTGTACTGGCGTAGTGATCCTTTGTTTGGCTGCTCACCCCTCGCTCAGCTGTTGTGCGTCGACTCCTTCTCATCTTCGGATGCCAGATTGGGATATTTCCTGCATAATTGGGTTGGGTTTTTTGGACTATTTTGGGCTACTTGGCACAAGAATCTGTTTGGAAATTAATTGTTCATATGTACACAGAAGTGGAAGTGTAAAACAATGAGTGCGATAAAGTGCACATCTTTACTTAAAAGGCTCAAGAAGAGTCCTAGGCACATTTTCTTTCTAAATTTAGAATCCGCTTGGTGGCTTCGAAGAGCAAGCACTGCCCATTTCTCAAGTCACTGCCAGGTGGAGATACACCCACAGCATCGTTAGCCTACAGCCAGCACCTTGACGACCTCGCAAAGGGTTATCAGCAGCAGAGTCTTTCTTATGCGTGATGAGGCATTTCCAACACAGACACCAGGAAACAGCAGCAGTTACCTTGCAAATATACTTCAATTCAAAATTAGGGAGTAACTGAATAAAGCCTCCTTTTAAAGTTGTGTTTATATACATGATGTCAACGAGCCTGACCTGCACAAAAAAGGTTTGCTTTAAGTCCATGGTCAAATATTCTTAACATCCTACATAACGATGAGTTGGAACTTGGTGACAAAGAAACTCACTACCAACTAACATAATTTATTACACAACTTCTTTCAGTGTGTGTTTGAAACTGGTGAAGTACAGTGGAGTTAAATAGATGATGTTTCAGGCTTTCATTATTTTGCAGTCTGGGGTTTATAGTTTTCCTTTCAGGAGGTGAAAATAAAGTGACAATTATATTCTTAGCTTACCTTGTTTCTTAAAAGATGTACATGTCAGGTTGCTACAATTAGTGTATTCTGCAAGTAAACTCTATCATACAGTATTATAGTAGGCCTTGAAATTCAAAACTTAAATATGTGTACCAAGTAAAGCTTGTAAGGTGTTTGGTCAAGTGCTTAAATTGCAGAATGGGTCAACATATTTGCTTCTAATGGATCGTGTCCTCCCTTTTTTAAAAAAACCCTCTTAACCCCTCTGTGCTTGCTAACATTTGCCTTATCTCACTTCTCCCTTTTTTATGAAACGGCTGAATCACCAATTTCTCCTTTGCTCACCTCTTTTCTTGAGCACTCTAATTTTCCTAACTCTTTTCAGTCTGGCTTCCGCCCTAGTCGAGGCACGGAGAGTGTACTTCGACGACTTGACTCGTCTAGCTGGCCAGGGTGGGGTTGGGGTGCTGATTCTTTTAGATCTGTCAGCGGCATTTGATACAGTGAACCATTTGGTGCTGCTGAGCCACTATCCCTGGCAGATTTCTCAGGGCAAGTCCTCTCCTAATGTACATCCTTCCTGACGGACAGGAGCCAGACACAGATTCTTTACTATTTCTCCTCTGCTTCTACTTCTCTTTCCTTTGGTTTCCCCCAGGGCTTTGCGTTGTCTCCTGCGTTGTTTAACATCTGTATTCAGCCTCTTGTTTTCCTAATCCGGTCCCAAGGCTTCCGCTGCTATTCCTATGCTGATGACCCCTAAATCATCCTCCGGCTGGACTCTGCTCAGTCGGACCCAGCATCTCAGCTTAGGGGTTGCTTGGCAGCAGTGGGTAGTTGGATGAGCTGCAACTGGATGAAGTTAAATGGAGACAAGACGGAGGTACTGGTGGTTAGCCCCTCTCACCCTAGTCTCTCTCCTTCTGCTTGGTCTTTGGGGTTCTGGTCTTCAGAGCTTGGGGCCTGTCCTTCGCTTTTGTCTGAGGTAAAGAACATAGAGTTTAGATTTTCATCATCGTAATCAACCTCAGCGCAGGTCAGTACCATCTGCAAGACCATCTTTTTCCAACTTGGGGTCCTTCGTAATGTCCTGCCTTTTCTTCCTGTTAACTTAGGTTCTCTGGTGGTGGCTTCTCTCATTTTGAGCTGGACTATTGCAACTCTTGTTTCTTGCTCAGCCCCTCTACCCCTTCTGCCACCTTCAGCTGCTGCACAATCTAGCAGCTCGTATTGCTACAGACACCGCTTATGACTCTCACATCTCACCAGTTGTTCGCTCACTTCGCTTTCTGCTGGTGTAACAACAGGTCTGGTTCAAATCCCTTTGCATTGTTCCCCTGGCTTTTTATGGCCTAGGGGTAGAGTATTTACAGGAAACATTCTGTCCTTGTTTGCCGACATGTTTGCTCTGCTCTCTAGATGCTTGTCTTCTTCCTGTACCTCGAAAGTGTGGAAAGTGTGGGCGGCTGCTCTTTTTCAATGTCATGATGCCTACCCCCGGGGATCCAGATCAAGTCCAGCAGCCCCGGAAGCAGGCATCAAGTTATTCCAAGCAAGCCCAACAACCCCTGCTAGGGGCCATTTGGGTGCAGTCCTGGCGTCTTTGGCGCCAGGCTCATATGGAGAGTCAGTCCTGGCGCCATGGGCGCCAGGCTCATAGATTAAAACTCACCTGATGCAGACCATGCTGCAAACTTACCTGATGCAGACCATCCTGCAAGAGCTCCAAGCCAAAATAGGCTTGGAAGTGACTACTTTACCTAGGGACTATTTTTTACTCGGGTGGGGTCGGGGAGGAATACTTACTTGGGACTACTTTGGAGGCTATTTAACCACGCCCGAAGAGCAGCACACGCTTTGTGTTATTCTGCATCCAGCAGCGTAACGCTCACCGTGCCTGCAAGTCTGCATCCAGTCTTCTTCCACGCCCGCCTTGAGTCTGGAGCTCCTAGAAAAGGGAGAAAGAAGGAGAAAAGGATAGAACAAGAGCAATACCTTTGATCCTTACCTGAATTCCCGATCCACCGCACCTTCGAGCTGAAAGAAAGAAGTTATTTTATGTGCGTCGCCTCGCCTGCTGCAGCGCCGCGCTGAACTCACCAGCCTTCGCAGCATCTTCACTATCCACCGCATCCTTCTGCATGTTCCCGCCGCACTCCGGCACCTAAGGGGAACACAAGAACAGCAAGGTGAGCCAAGGGACTAAACAGAGGCAATATTAGTTACCCCCCATATACTTACCTGATTTTACCGCTGGGGGTACTATTCCTCTTCACGGGTCGGCGCAGCCTCCACCGCATCTTCGCCGTACCCCGGCCCCTAAGGGGAACAAAAGGACAGCAAGGTGAAACAAAGGGACAAACAAGGGGAATCCTCCTCACCACAATAGACTTACCTAATTTTACCGCCGGAGGCATTATTCCCTGAGACTTCATAATTTCTCTCAGCACCTGAATAAGGGAGAAAGCAACAGGTTACATACTGACATTATTTTATCGAACTGTGTTGGATAATACAAATCCTTACCTGAATGTTACCGGTTGCCACGGGGAACTCTTCGCTAAGGTCAAGCTTCAACCTGCAAGGAATCGGACAAGAGTGAAAGTCAGACATTTGAACTCTTACGAACTATATACTTACGCCGTCTTGCCGGAAATCTCAGAGTCAATATTGTTCTGGAACTCACCAATTCCTTCGAACCAGTGAAGTAACTGGTTATCTACGCGCCCCTGCGCTCAATGCAGGATGGAGAGCTCATCTTTCCAAACCATCAGGTGAGACTATAAGAGGGGGCATTAAAGGTGATCAGTGGGGAGAACAGCGGAGGTGGGGGTTAACGCTCAACTCCATGGGTAGTTAATTCCCTTTCTCCATTTGCAGAAGAATTCTCCTACGGGCCAAGCAAACGAAGCTAGGTGGGCCAGTCCAGTCTGTCATCTCGGCACTAGGCGTCACATTGGTGGAGACCGCAGCTGTCCAGTTCAGATCGACGCCCCTGTGGGAGCCAGGTGAGCGTAACATTCAATTGCAGCCGCTAAACTTTGGAACTCTATTCCACTCACCCTTCGAGCCACGAATTTCCACTTGGGCCTTTCATCGTGCTTTAAAAACCTACCTTTTTTAGGCAGCCCCTTTCCTCCCGTGGTGTCCTTCAGCACCAAAATGGTTAATATAACAAAGATTCCTCATCTTTGATATACCCGATATCCTGCTTGAAACTTTGGAAATGTTTTTTTCTGTAAACTCTTTTTATTGATTTCACAAAATAACACACAAACCACCCCCTCCCTCTCTCCCCCCCCCCCCCCCGGCAACAAGCTAAGTCCTTGCACCCTCCAACCCTCTTAAACGAGATAAGAACAAAAACAACAAAACACAGTTATCGCAAATCCAGAAGCCTCAATCGCTGCGGACACCACATCACCTTATAATCGTCATTAAGAACTTGCAGTAGTTCCCCCCAGTCTGCTGCGAATCTTTGGGCCTTATTGTCCATGGCATAGGTTGCCCATTCCAAAGCCACTATCTCCCACAGTTTTCGGAACCAATCTTGTATTCTAGGAACTTCCGAGCCTTTCCATCTCTGGGCTATTAGCTGCATAGCTGCCAGAGTCGTAATGACAATCGCTTTTTCTCTTCCTCTAGGTTCACCCGCCTCGGAGACCACCCGCTCCCCCAAGACTTTGGAAATGTTTTGACAGCAGAAGGCACTGTGCATCGACTGGAGGTCCCTCAGCGGCTTCCATTCCCACCCTCGGCCATGACGTTGACGCTGGTATAAATAGCACACACTGTGCCCATTACCTCAGTCTCGTTTTTCTGAATGCACAGCGCGCTTCAAAAGGTTTGATCACTTTAGCATATTTTCTACTGCATTTTGCCCATGTCATTTCCGAAGACCCGTTTTAAGAGGTGTGCGAACTGTGATTTAAAAAATGTTGATCACAGGTATGCACAGAATTTGTCTCTGGTGCCTTGGTACGGAGCATAGTGTCAACGATTGCGGGTCTTGTCAATCCATGACTGCTAAGGCCTTGAAAGAGAGGGACGCCAAACTCATCATAGGCCGGTCAGCTTCTAAACCCCCACATCTACACCTTCCAAACTGAGGTTGCCTGAAGACCGTAGTCTTAGGGGTGTTTCTCTGCAAAGACCTCAAAACATGTTATGATAGTTTATTTATATAGCGCCTATCCACAATGTGTTTCAAAGCGCTTCAAGGCAAGGGAGGGAACAAGGGAAAAAACAATGACATTTTTACAGGCCATGAACAGTAAGGATGTGAAATTAACTATCGTACTCGGCCTGACGACATTTCAGATAGTGCAAGAGCTAAAACATAGATAAGGAAGGGAGGGGGAGAGTGGGAAGGAAATGGAAACAGACAGGCGACTACCGTACTAGGCTTGACGAGGTAAGGGAGAGGGGTGCAGAAAGGTAGGGGAGGAACAAAATGTGTCAACTAGCATATTAGGCCTGATGACATTTCAGATAGTGCGGGGGTGGGGAGGAAAAAACTAGTAAGGGGAGGGAGGAGGAGACAGACGAGGTTGCTATCATACTAGTTCCAGGGATAATTCTGATAGAGTAAGTGCATAGAAGAAAGTAAGGGGAGGAGATACTAAAAGGGAGAAGCGGAAAGGAGGAGAGAACAGAGAGTTAGCATTCAAAAGAGTGGAGAAGCAAGAGGGGAGAGTGAATCCAATTGCTGAAGTCAGTAGTAACACATAATGTTGCAAGCCAGGATACAAGATGAAGATGGGAACAGCATGATTCAGGGCCAACATGAGTACAAGATGCAAAAGAAGTTCAGCATGAGAGTTGAGAAAGGGTGACGCACCATGAATGAATGAAGTCCATAAAAGTCAAATCCAGCATTGTCCACAAGACTGTGGTGGTGGTGAAACCAGAATGTATCAGGACAGACTCCTGCAGAAGTAGGCTTGAGTGGAGGAAAAGAAAAAGGAAAGGAAAAGAGGCTGGAGGACTCCTTAAGTAGGGAAGAGGAGCGGCAAACGGGAAGGCACCAGGTGGGCGGGGCTTGCTAAGTGGTGAAAAAGAGCGGCAAACAGGTAGGCACCAGGTGGGCGGGGCTTGCTAAGTGGTGAAAAAGAGCAGCAAACAGGAAGGCACCAGGTGGGCGGGACTTGCTAAGTGGTGAAAAAGAGCCTCAAACAGGAAGGCACCAGGTGGGCGGGGCTTGCTAAGTGGTGAAAAAGAGCAGCAAACAGGAAGGCACCAGGTGGGCGGGGCTTAGGGCAGGTGACCTAGATCCACTTGCACCTGCTCCCCATCTGCCCATTCAAAGTCATTTTGTGTGCATTGATTAGAAACTTGGATTCTGAATGTCGGAAGCAGCCTTTGGCGGTGCAGTTCCAAATTACGAGGTGCGGCTTGAAACGTCCTAAGGTCCTTTTCTCCTGTATTGAGGAACCTGCTGCACCGTGTAGCGAGTGGCAAGGCAGGTGGAGAGTGCTGATCAAGCCTGCGTTCTTGCAGTCCCTGTCTTGCGACCGCCTATAGTGCCTGTTCTGCTGTGCTGTAGGGTGTGCTGCGGCGATACTCATGGCGATATCTGTGGCCCTACTGATATCGAGAGCTGGCACTGCACATGGAAAACTAGACTTCCTGTCCTAGGTAAGCATTTTGCCCTGGTCACGGCGGTGAGTGTAATCTGCACCCCGCTGCGGTGAGACTCGGAATAGTAGTTGGGTGTAGCTTCTGTGTGTAACACCCAGTTGCTTACACATTACTGTACCATTGAGTCTTTAGTCCGGGGGCATTCCTTGTGTGAAGGAGTCCCTTGAGCCTTCATGCTCAATCGGCAGGTCGCTGCTAGCCACTACTCTGCTAGCTCTTGTTAATCGTCATGGTAAACAATGATTGCCTTAGAGTGGTGAACTGTTTTTTGCTCTTATTGTTACCAATTGGCAAGTTCAAACCGCTCTCGCAAAATGTTTAAGTTGATGGCGACTTGGTCACTGGGCTACACGGTGCAGAGGAATTACTTTTTTAAAAAAGGCTGCTTTGCTTTGCCTCAACTTGCTCTGCCCTGCAATGACACTTTATTCTTCTTCAGTGCGTTCACCCTTGCTATATCACCTGATATTATAGTGATATGGTTATTTGAGATGGTGATTTGAGCTTGCTTGACAGGAAATAAAGCCGTAAATAAAGTTGCCCTTTTGCCCGCCCCTTTTTCTAAACCGAAGCGACGGGCCGGCTGCCCACTTGCTGTACGTCCTGTGAAGCGTACTACTTTAGCAAATCTGGGCGTCATGGACCCTCGGGCAGTTTGTCACTTCGATTGATGAGGTTTTTAAGCTCGCCAGCCAAGAGGAAGGTCTAGACTTGACGTCTGTCTCATCTGACATAACAGCCAAAAACATGAGACCCGCTGCACGCACTTGTCCTCAGCGAACTGTAAAGTTGAGAGACCCTTCGAAAAGCCGCATGGACAATCGAAAAATGACTGAATACCTCTCGTCATCTGCCAAGGTTCCCTCTCCAGTATATGACAGTGTGGCTTCTGCCAAGGCCAGTGAGGCCCTCCTGAAGGAATTTTCAAAATCCTTGGCATGTCTGGCCTCTAAAATGATAGTTACTGTGGTTAATACCCTCACTGACGCTACGGTTCATCGAGCGTTCCACCAGGCAGAGACCCTAACTATACCCTTACTCGCTACTCCTCCTACCCTTCGCCCAGATGTTAAACACACACCGATGGAAAGGCAACAAGAGGATCTTGATCTTGACCCACATGTAAATGAAATTGGGTCTCAAACACAGATACAAGTACAGAGTGTGGGCGGCGAGTCACAATGGACTCTTGCTTCCCCTCTTGTTGTTCCTGCCGCAGCGATGTGTGCGCTCTCCATTACTATGAAGAAAATGAAGCTAATGAAGATAATGCTGATAATGTGACTCTGTCTCAGCTTGGGGCCCACCGACTTTCACCTGGTAATATTACTGAATTCTAATGGCCTTTCCTTGCCAGCTTCACCCAGTCTGCCTGACAAGCTGATTGAAAGTGGGTCGTCAGCAGCTATGTTTAGTATCTTGGAGACGCTGCTAATGGAGCTCACCAACAAAAGTGAGATAACATTGAACAAATTGGAACTTCAGCAAGATGAGCTACTGAAGACCAAGGCCCCAATGGCCACCCTTCACGCCCTTCTGGATACTCGGGCGACAGCTTTGGTGGATTTCTCCACTTTTATTACTTCCATTCCCACCCTCACCTCCTCTCCTGTTCCAACAAACTCTACTTTCCACCCTTAACAGTCAGCTTTAAACAATTATTCGAGGGGATTGGGTCCTCCGACGTATTCCTTATCTATGACATGTAATCACCACAGCTGTGCTGCTTCGGAAACTTTTCCGGCGTCTGCGTCGATGACGTCGATGCGCCGACGTCGAGGACCTCCTCCGACGTCCGACGTCATCCGATGTAATAAGTAGGACGCACGACGCCCGTAGCCTCAGTTCCGTTTTTTCCGCGAACGTGTTGCTTCGTGTTTCTCGGTTCTAAGCCTCGACTCTTTGGAGTTCTGTTCTTTCTGGTTCTTCGAACCTGTTCGTTTGTGAATTTCCTTCGGCGATGTCTTACACTTCGTCTTCAACCCCGCGTCCGGGCTTTAAGAAGTGCGGGGAGTGTGGGTCCAAGATGTCGGTGACTGACTCGCACGACGCCTGCCTCTGGTGCCTCGGAGAGGCCCACGACACGGATGACTGTATCGACTGCCAGTCGCTCACGTCCAAAGCCTTACGCGAACAGAAGAAGAAGTTGTCGGTAGGTCGGGTGTCCAAGCCCCGGAAGTCGAAGTCGGCGGGGCTTTCGACGGATGATTCGAGGGGTGACTCTCCGCGTCATCGTCGGAAGTCTCGTCGGTCTTCTTCTAGGAGTGGGTCTCGCCACTCCTCAGCCTCTTCGAGGCATGCTCGGAAGCGCCGTCACCGGTCGCCTTCCAGGTCCTCTTCCGAGGATTCTGCCCGGCACGTCGGTTACCCCACCAGCCGTGCGACGCCGGAGGAATGGGCTTCCTTCGGGAAGAAAATGTTGGCGATTCTTGAGTCGCAGGGTACTCAGCCGTCCGCGCCCCCGAGTGGGGTCGGCCGTGAGAGGTCGAGAGACACCGCTCGCAAGAGTGGTCGGCACGAGTCACGGGAGCGGTCCCGTTCGGACAAGGAGTCTCCTTCTCGCCGTACCCGTTCCAGGTCCCGGTCCTCGACGCGTTCGAGACCGTGTGCTCCTGTGAAGTCTTTGAGGAAGACATCGACGTCTGAGGCGTCGAGGGCGTCGACAGGCTTTCTCGAGGCTCCGGCTTCGAGGAAGTCGTCGAGGCCGTCGACGATCAGGTCGTCGAGGGACACGCTCGGGGCTCCGGCTTCGAGGGCTGTGTCGACGCCGCCGATACTGGAGGCGCTGCATCTGACGTCGACGCCGATTTCCTCGACGCCGATCCTCTCGGCGCCGTTGCCGGTTTTCTCGACGTCGGCGCCGATTCGCTCGACGCCATCGACGCCTTTCGTGTCGGAGGTGCCCCGTGTCACGGGTGTACCCCCTAGGAAGGCTCTGGTTAAGAGCAAGCACTCTCGGGTTCCTTTTCGCACACCTGGAATATATTTCAGAGGCGGATGAGGATTCTGATGGCCTGGTTCCTAGTCAGGTGCCAGATGACATTGTCTCGGGCCATAGTCAGTTTGACGATTTGAGGCAGTCACTGCATGATGCCAGTGGACT
This sequence comes from Ambystoma mexicanum, assembly GCF_040938575.1. NCBI lineage: Eukaryota > Metazoa > Chordata > Amphibia > Caudata > Ambystomatidae > Ambystoma > Ambystoma mexicanum. The sequence continues at coordinate 422,122,284 of NC_090933.1, read as the reverse complement.
GGACACCTCTCCGGAGGTGGAATTTTGTAGGCCTGAGCCTGGCTCCCATGCCGATTCCTCGTACCGGCGCCTTATGGCTAGGGTGTCTGAGTATCTGGGATGGTCTGCTCCCCCAGGGGAGTTTGTGCAGGATGATCTGACGGACATCCTTGATGTTGGTCCCCCAACTGACCCGGTACTGCCGTTCCATATGGCTTTACAGAGAAGGGTGGCGGCGGCTTGGACTGCTCCGGAGAGTCTCCCGGCGGTGGGCAGATCCTTGTCGCGTAAATACCGTCCAGCCAGTAGCGACCCCTGCTACTTGACCAGGCACCCCACTCCGGAAAGTTTGGTGGTGCAGGCGGCCACGGCCCCGGCAAAGCATGCGTCGTACCCTACCATCCCTCCTGATAGGGACGACAAACGTTTTGATGGCTGGGCGAAGAAAGTGTTTTCTTCTGGTGGTATGGCGCTTCAGGCGGCCAGCTCCATTTGTGCCTTGTCACGTTTCACGCACACTCTGTGGAACTGTGTTGCGTTAGCGGCTGAACATATTCCCGAAGGGGATGAACGGGATGGTTTCCTTGCTATGGTCCAGGATGGTAAGGATGCCATGTGTGAGTCCGTTCAGTCGGGTCTGGACTTGGCTGAATGCGTCAGTAGGTCCATGGCGGCGAGCACCGTGATACGCAGGTTTGCGTGGTTGCGGAAGTCGGGGTTTGCTCCTGATGTGCAGTCCCGGCTCCTCAACATGCCCTTTGACGGTGAACACCTTTTTGGCAGCAAGGCTGACGAGAGCCTTGAGAGGTTGCAGACCTCAAAAGCTGCAGCGAAGTCGTTGGGCGCTGCAGTTCGCCAACCTCCGCCTTTTCGTCCTAGGGGACAGCAGTGGAGGGGTGGTTCCTTTCGCTATTACTCGTCCTTCAGTAAAGCGAGAGGAGCTGGCAGTCAAAGAGGCCAACGCAGGGGTACCAGAGGTGGACGACAGGGTACCCGTGGTGCCAAGGCCGCTCGGGCAGTTGCCTCTTTGCCCTCAGGTAACGCCGCAGCCGCTCCTACTCAGTCATGAGGCCAGGTCCCATGGTTCGCCGGTTGGGGGAAGGCTGGCGCAGCATCTTGTAGAGTGGCAAGCCATTACTTCGGATGTGTGGGTTCTGGAGATCATAACCCATGGCTACTGTCTTCCCTTTCGGCACAGGCCTCGTGACAATCCACCGGGGAACCTCTCTTTGAAGTGTCCGGATCCGCTCCTTGCGCAGGAAATTCAAGCCCTGCTGGAGAAGGGCGCTATAGAACTGGTGCCTGTAGCGGAGAGGAACAAGGGATGGTATTCCCCTTATTTTTTGATTTCCAAGAAAGACGGGGGATTGAGACCCATCATGGACTTGCGCGGTTTGAACAAACTCCTCAGGAAGGACAAGTTCAAGATGGTTACTCTCTCTCAAGTCCTCCAGGCCCTTCAGCTTCAGGACTGGTTGGTGTCACTCGACCTCAAGGATGCTTACTTCCATGTGCCGATCCATCCCAAGCACAAGAAGTACCTGAGGTTCGCGGTTGGCGACTCGCACTTTCAGTTTCGGGTCCTGCCGTTCGGATTGACCTCCGCCCCGAGGGTTTTCACCAAGCTCATGGTGGTGGTGGCAGCGCATCTCAGGCAAGGGGGGATTCACGTCTACCCCTACCTGGACGATTGATTGATCAGGGGGAGCTCTCCCGAGCAAGTCCTGGATCATCTGTCCGTCACCTGCCACTCCCTTCACAGGCTGGGCTTCTCCCTCAATTTAAAGAAGTCCCATTTGACGCCAACACAGAGGCTCCAGTACATCGGAGCAGTGCTCGACACTTCCCTGGGGCAGTGTTTTCCTCCCCAGGTGAGGGCTCTTCACATTCAGCAGATGGTGCACAAGTTTCAGCAGGCCCAGACGCTCCCAGCGTTCGAGTTCTTGAGGTTGCTCGGCCTCATGGCATCCTGCATTCTTCTGGTGCCAGAGGCTCGCCTGCGAATGAGATCTTTGCAGTGGGCACTCAAGACGCAATGGTCGCAGTCCTCCGGCAGGATGTCGGACCCGGTTCAGGTGCCGCCCTCGGTCGCCCAGGACCTTCTGTGGTGGGCCGTCGAAGGCAACTTGATGAAGGGGGCTCCATTTTGGCTTCCCTGGCCGGAGGTGACAATCGTGACGGATGCATCCCTCACGGGATGGGGAGCTCATGCCAACGGGCTGACAGTCAGCGGTCGTTGGTCTCCGTCGGAGTCCAGACTCCATATCAATCTGTTGGAGCTGAGGGCCGTCAGGCTAGCCCTGAAGGCTTTTCTGCCGACTGTGAGAGGAAAGAATGTCCTGATCCTGACAGACAACTCAGTGGCCATGCACTACCTCAACAAAAAGGGGGGGGCAGGGTCACTTCCTCTGTGCAGGGAGGCGATGCAGCTCGGGTTCTGGGCCATCCAGCAGGAAGTTTCGATCTCGGCAGTTCATCTGGCCGGAGACGAAAACGTGACGGCGGACGCTCTGAGCAGGCAGAGCGCGATCTCTCACGAGTGGGAGTTGGCTCAGGAGATTCTCTTGGAGATCTTCGCCCTTTGGGGGACCCCTCAAGTGGATCTCTTCGCCTCCAGTGTCAACCGGAAGTGCGAAAGGTTTTGCTCGCGGGAATTTCCTCCGAAAGGAGCCTTGGGAGACGCGTTCGTGGTGGAGTGGTCATTCCCGCTGCTGTACGCGTTTCCTCCAGTCCCCGTCATCCCGCAAGTGCTGCGGAGGTTACGGAAGTTCGGTTCCCGGATGATCCTCATTGCTCCGGCGTGGGCTCGGAGGACGTGGTACCCGGACCTTCTCGACTTGTCCATCTGCCCTCCACGTCGTCTTCCCTACCGAGACGATCTGCTCTCACGGGAGGGGGGTCGGGTTCTCCATCCAGAGGTCGGATCCCTCAACCTTCACGCTTGGCTTCTGAGAGGTTGAGGTATATGGATTGGGACCTCCCTGAAGACGTGATGGAGGTGTTGCTTTCGGCCCGTAGGCCAGCAACGAAGTCTCTGTACCGTTGCTGTTGGCGTAAGTTCTGCGACTGGTGCAGAGTTCGGAATGTGGATCCTTTTGCATGTGACATCCCCATGGTTCTGTCCTTTTTGCTTTCTCTGGCCCACAGGGGCTTGCAAGTGGGTACCATTAAAGGTTACCTGGCGGCGCTGTCCATCTTTAAGCGCTCGTCTGAAGAGTGTTCTTACTTTAAAATCCCTTTAATTTCACAGTTTCTGAAAGGGCTCACTAATGTGTTCCCTCCGTCACCTTTCCTGGTGCCCGGTTGGGATTTAAACCTTGTTCTTAGGTTTCTTATGGGTGCTCCGTTTGAGCCTTTACATTCTTGCCCTTTGAGGCTGTTAACTCTGAAAACTGTGTTTTTAGTTGCGGTTACTTCCGCTCGCAGAGTGAGTGAGTTACAGGCACTTTCAGTTAAGCCACCCTTCACTGTTTTTCACAAGGACAGGGTTGTCCTTCGAGTTCGTCCTTCTTTTCTTCCGAAGGTAGTGACGGAATTTCATTTAGCCCAGAAGGTTGTTCTTCCGGCATTCTATCCTCCTCCGCATCCTGGTAAGGAAGAGGAGAGGCTCCATAGGCTTGATCCTAGGAGAGCTTTAAGCTTTTATGTTTCACGCATGTCCCGGGTCAGAGTGGACGATCAACTCTTTATTGGTTACGCTGGAAAGCGTTTGGGGCAAGCTGTGACGAAACAGACTTTGTCCCGCTGGATTATTTTGTCCATCTCGGAGTGTTACCGCTTGGCGGGTAAGGACCCACCGGCTGGCTTGCGGGCCCATTCTACCAGGGGTGTGGCTGCATCTACTGCCCTGCAGAGGGGTGTTCCTATTCGCAACATCTGTGATGCAGCCACCTGGGCTTCAGTACATACATTTGTACGGCATTATTCCCTCGATTCCATCAGAGGGCAGGATCTGGCCTTTGGCAAGGCGGTCCTTTGCTCGGCTATTTGATTGACTATTCTAAAATGTTGCTTCTAAATTCTTTCCCTCCTCCTTGTTTTGGTACTGCTTTGGGAGTCTGTCATAGATATGGAATACGTCGGAGGACCCAATCCCCTCGAAGAACAAGTTACTTTCTTACCTGGTAACGTTCTTTCGATGGGATGGTCCGACGACGTATTCCATATCGCTCCCGCCCTGCCTTCCCCGCTGCAGAATTTCTTTTGCGATTGCAGCTTACGTTCAGCAAGGCTTTGTGTCTGACTGGCAGTTGACTTATGTCACACGTTCTGGGGGGAAAAAACTACAACTGAGGCTACGGGCGTCGTGCGTCCTACTTATCACATCGGATGACGTCGGACGTCGGAGGAGGTCCAGCTGTGGTGATTACATGTCATAGATATGGAATACGTCGTCGGACCATCCCATCGAAAGAACGTTACCAGGTAAGAAAGTAACTTGTTCTTTGTGCTGCCAAAAAACGACTTGCGGCCTGGAGACTTTGGCTGAAATACTCACTGACTGTTTCCCGGTGCCGGGCAGGCGTGGTCAATTGTGCAAATCTACCAAGCATGCGCTTATGTATCAACCTCTGGCATCTAAAAAGAAACGATTGAAGAACAGGGTGGTTGATCTGGTTCATGGGAGCGTACCATTAGTACCACGCTTCCCCTTGTTCCCAACTAGCCAGTTGCCGGCTCCCATTCAAAGCTCAAATAAGGTGACTTTGCCTTTGCCGTCCTCCAATTGTGCAGTTTATGTTATCACAGGACCAATGGACCTCACCATGGATGAAAATCGGCGCAATTCCACTTTGTGCGCTTCATACATGAGTCGTACGAATACTAGTGCCCCAAGGAAGCCACCGATAAGAAAATTCACCACAAAGGCAGCATTGACACCAAATAAAAAGAAAAAATTTGACTTTCCACACATACCTCGAGTACGTTTTGCCTCCGACAGGGACAAGGAAGGGTCAGACCGTGTTATCAATTTAGAATCTCTGTTCATCAAACAACCTGATCCCATCTCGCTCAAAGCTGATGCTTTTGCTCGGATGGACTGGGTATTTGGGCCTAACTCCATTAGATCAGCTAACCTAGTAAAAGACATCCAGGTCTTTAGGGGGGGGTTAGGACGGTTGGGAACAGCCATCTCCATCACAAAAGACGTCAAGGTTGGTGGCTGCCTCCACAAATCGAGTTTCTCACAAGGCTCTTCAGATACAGAGCCTTTTTTGTGAAAGTGCCACTCTATCCCTGAACCGTGCTCATATTTTGGCCTTGGTCTATGAAATTATTCCTCTACGCCACATTTTGAGCAATGATATAAAAACAGTGGACATTTGCGAACACGCATCTAATCCTACTTACCTTGTATTTTTTCCATGCAAATAGTATTTTGAATTAAGTATTGGAAGATGTGAGTTATTTGGTCGTATGGGCTATGAATGTACTTTGGTGGACAGTTTAAGTGAGAATAAGATCAAACTAGGCCCTGGTGTGCAAGATGGAGTTGGGCATACGAAGAACTTCACTGGGCCTGGCTGGCAAAATTGGTGGCCCAACATGGGAACTTGAGCCTATAGCGCCCGGGGATGTACCTGGGGTCATGCTCATTAGCTGGAACACCCGTGGAAATCACCATCTCCTGGAGGGTGGTGGCTCACTAATGAATTGGTAATCGACGGCTGGCAAACTCTTCATGAACTGGCTGTTCAGGGCCCTCTTGGCCATCCTTTGTTTATTATTTTCAATAAAGGAATTACATGCCGACAAAGCAACAAGCCAACAAAAGGTCACATAGCATAGTTACTACATTACAGTAATTTAAAGCAGTGTTTGCAAGCGCGCAAGGGTTTCAGGTCGGCTCCGGGGGGAGGGGGGGCAGTGTAGCTGAACGTGGGTCACGTAATGCATTATGGAGCAGTTTGGCCTTTCAGGTCTACCTCTGCAAGCGTTCACACGGCCCCCTCTCCTCCCATTTCCTCCAAACCTTCTGGAATTTCCATGGGCATCCCCTGGCATTGTAGATTCGTTTTTCCAGGGACACACATCTGTCCATCTCGTTGGTCCAAGGGCCTAGACTCAGTTTGTCTGCAGAGCCCCATGTTGCGGCTGTTTGCCTCTTCCCCAATCCCAGTGGCACAGCCAGGAATGGCTTCTCATGCTTGGTAAAGTCCACTTCCCCCCCATATACCCAGTAATACAAATGTTTGGTCCTGTGGAACAGGGTGCCCCAACACCTCAAAGATCTTACGAATGCATCTTCCCCAGAAGTTCTGGATTACATCACAGCTCCACACCATGTGGAAGAAGGTACCCTGCATCTCGGGCATTCCCTGTTATTTGCCCCGCCCCATCGTGCCATCGCTGCGCGGGAGTAGAATGCCTGGTGTAGTACTTTGAATTGGATCAGTCTTAGCCAGGCATCTATTCCTATTTCTCTTGGGAACATTAGTGCTTCTACCCATTGCTCGGATTCTAGTGGGCCCAGGTCTCTTTCCAATTTACCTTTTAGCCGGGACAATTCTTGGGCACCGAAAGCGATAAGCACCTGGTATAGCGTAGAAGTGACCTTGGCTGGGATTCGGTCTGGGAGAATATTGGTCTTGAGAGGGAAGCATTTGGGAACCTCCACCCAACTCAGGGAACGGAGCATTCATTAAGGGCGTGAGCTAATTGGAAGTGCCTATAATAATCACTAGGTGGGATCCCAAACTGCCCTTGCAAAGCCTCGAAGTCTAGGAGGTGTCCGTCCTGTACAACATCCGCTAGCGTGCATATCCGGTGTCCTTCCCAAGTTGTGAAGTGCCCCATTTTCCAGTTTTCAGGAAGGTATCTATTTTTCCACAGGTGTTGATCTAGTGTTGGTCTCCCACCCCACCCAATGCACTGGTGGACCTCTTCCCAACTTGGCGGATGTGCAGTGCCATTCTTGGTACGTCGGCCATCCTTTTGTGTTCTCCATAGAGTATCTGAAGGGGTGTGGTCAGGCCTATTCTTTTTATCTCTGCCCGATATGTGGTAGCGCAGGGTCCCCGTGAAGCCATTCATTCACCAACCCCGTTTGTGCTGCCCAGTAGTAGGTACTGAGACATGGTAGACCAATACCCTCACCCAAACCGTGCGCTGCAATGTTTTAAGGGCCATGCAAGGTTGTTTCCCTCCCGACAACAACCCGTGAAGGATGTTATCTATAGTTGTGAAAATTGTATTGGAGATGTGGGAAGTGGGGCGTTCTGAAGGACTTATAGAAATCTCGGGAATGTCAATATTTTAAATAGGGAAGCTTTACCCATCAGTGTCAAGGGGAGGGACTGCTAGTGGGCCACATCAGCAGAGAATCTGTCTATTACTGGTTGTAGGTTGTGCTGGAGGAAGTCATCCAGGTCAGGGCTGATGTGTATACCGAGGTAGTCAAAGCCTAAGATCGAGACTGAGTATGGGCATTGTTTTGGAATTGCGGCGTCCCCCGCCCCGGGAAGAAAACAGTTTTCTGTTTGTTAACTCATAGCCCCCCGAACTTTTGGTACTCTGAGGATGCGGGACACCGCTGGGCAGGAGGTTATAGAATTGCTAAGATATGAGAAGGTCATCTGCATAAAGTGAGACCTGGTCCTCCCCATGGCCGTGAGAATCCGGTCCAGTCCCTATTCGTCCTGAGTTTTATCGCTAATGGTTCGCTAGCTAGGGTAAATAGTAGGGGGGGGGACAACCCTGTCTGGTCCCCTGTCCTAGTGTGAACGCCCTAGAGGACACCCCATTCACTCGCACCTCCGCCTCCCGGGAGTCATTGAGCAGTTTAACTTAGGACATGAAGCAGTTCCTGAATCCCATCCAGCCCATTATGTCCCACAGAGCATCCCAACCCACCGAATCAAATGCTTTCTCAAAGTCCACTGCCAAGACCGTTAGTGGGTCTGAAATTGCCAGGCCTGGTCGATGGCTAGCTGTACCCTCTGTAGGTTCATTCGGTGGATCTGCAGGGCATGAACCCGCATTGGTCCTGGTGGACAAGGGACTCTATCACTCCTAGTAGTCTATTGGCTAGGATCTGTGCCAGAACCTAGGCTTCCCCGTTGATTAATGATATTGGCCTATAGGAGGCTCAAAGTTCTGGAGGTTTCCCAGGCTTGGGGATTACTATAAATGTCTTCCTGAGGTCCGAGGGGAGTTGCCCTTCCTCCTTGCTCTGTACGAACATGCGGTGCATATGTACAGTAACTGCTTCTCCTAGTTGTTTCCAAGTTTCTACCAGAAAACCATCGGGTCCCGGGGGTTTCCCCTGATTGGAGTTGGGACAGTGCACCCGCCACTTCTTCCACCGAGATCTCGGCCTCGAGTTCCTTCATCTGCTGCTCTGAGAGACTGGGGATTTCGAACGACTCTAGGAAGTTTGGGCCCTCCGTCTCTGTTGTCCTCGCCTGGGTAGGAATAGAGTTTTTCATAGAAGGTGGTGAATGCCTTCGCGATATCAAAATCCTCTGTTAGTAATTCCTGCCCACCCGATAGAATGGCCCGTACCTGCCCCTTGTTTATGTGCCGCCTTTCCAACTAGGCTAGGGTCGTGCCGGCCTTGTCCTCTGTCTCATATATTTGGCTATGGACAGACCGGTGGGCGGCCCTCGCGTTATCTAAGGCCACGCGTCATAGGTCCTCTTGGGCTGTGAGTAGGGCCTATTGTGAGGCTTGGACCCTGAATCAAGGAATTGCTCCTCTTTCTTAGATGCCTGATCTTCTGCTTCTACGATTTCTACGATTTCCCGGGTGTGTTGTTGGCAGAGAGCCGACACCAGAGAGATAGCCTCACCCCAGAGTACTGTCTTGTAGGCCTCTCGTATCATAGTCGGGCTGTCTACTGATCCCTCATTCAAGGTGAAATACTCTGTCGTATTTTTGGATAGGCCCTCCATTATCTCAGGCATTCCCAGATAATATGCATTCATATGTCAAGTTGTGTTGGGTTTGGTTCACCTGTTCTTCAGTGCCATAAGCAAGGGGGAGTGGACCGAGATGCCTCTTGCTAGAAACACAGCGGACACCAACCTGTGTACCATGCTCTGAGGGACCAAGAAGTAGTTTAACCTAGAAAGGGATCTGTGTGCGTTGGAATAGTATGTGAACCCACATTCCGATGCATGCAGAGCCCTCCATGTGTCCGCCAGCCAGAGTGCCTTTGCAAAGGAATGTAGTTTAGTTGGGGTGTCCGGATTTCTATTGCCCCTGCACGATCTGTCCGTGCCTATCTCCATGACCTCGTTGAAGTCCCCAACCAGAACCCACAAATCTACCTGTTCAGTAAGTATTATTGCTTGATCATTTAGGAATTCCATCATAAGCAGATGGGGTGCGTATGCTGCAACGATGCCCCAGCTACTTCCCCACAGTTCCCCAATTACCACGACATATCAGCCTCGCAGATCGGCGTGCACCTCCCTCAGTTGGAATGGTACCCTCTTGTGTATAAGGATCATCATGCCCCTAGCCCCTCTCGAGAATCCTGCGTGGTATGTTAGCGAATAGTTGGACCTCTTAAAAAAACATGCATTCCATTCCAACTAGGTGTGTTTATGTTAGGAGGGCGATGTCAGGTGAGTGTCGGTTGAGGAATTGGAGTACCATCCTTAGAGATTTCCCTGTCCAGTGTCATGGGTACCCCAGTGGTGGGTTGCAGGGTTTGGAGGCAGTACTGTGAGTCTCGAACCCTCCTCTCCCGTAGGCGTCCCACGTGCCCCGTGCATCAGTGTGTTTCCTCCCTTGTGTCCCATGCCCCTCGCCTTGCCTACCATTGAAGCTGTGTGACCATTAAACCTAAACAGTAGCAATGCGACCATTAGAACTAAACATTAACAACCCCAGTTTCTGGGTCTTTTGTCCCCTTCTCAGACTGAAATTTATGTGAATCAAGAGCTGAAGCTCGACGCAGAGTAAGCCTTCCCCCATCCCAGAACTGTAACCAAAACCCCCACCCGCACTTCCAATCCCCAACTAGAAGTACCTGTCGCCCAAACGTGTACAAACGAAACCTTCTGAAAACATGTTCAGAGGTGACCCGTGAGAGCCATCTCTGCTCTTCTGTGTCTCTGGCCGGGAGACCGCTGCCTGGAGGATTAGAGAGCGCAGTCGACTCGAATTCTGGAAGACCGGACTAGCGGGGTCCCTCAGTGCGTAATCAGACTTCGCCTTATTCCTACATCCATCAGTCCACATTCTCTTTTCCCGGGGATCTGCTGTCCTCCTCTTCGCTGCGTGGTCTCGATGCCTCTGGCCGGGCCGGGGTCATTCCTATGGTGTCGCCCTTTTCTATCCGGTCGTTTGGTATGCTCGGGCATGGGCTGGAGAGGACGTTTGTCTCCAACCAGTCCCAGACTTCCTTGGGGCTGTGAAACACATGGACAGTGTTGTAGTATAGCTTGAGAGTAGCAGGGAAGAAAAGTGTGTATTTAATATTGAGGGATGCAAGCTTTTTCTTCACTGAGTCAAATGATTGCCGTGATCTCTCTACTTCCCTCGTATAGTCTGGGAAGAGACCAATTTGGTTGCCATTATAGGTGATCGGGCCAGTCGCCCTTGCCATATGTAGAAGCGTGTCTCTGTCTATATAATTCATGAGCCGGGCAATCGCCATATGTGGGGGGGTCTCAGGTATTGGTCTGCCTGTTGGAACTCTGTGTGCCCACTCAATGGAGAAAAGGTTTGAAAGCTTTTTTGGTGCCATGAGGTCCTAGAGCCATCGCTCCAGAAATAGCTCCATGGAGGTTCCTTCCCCTTTATACGGGAAACCATGTATGCGAAGGTTATTGCGGCGGGATCTGCCTTCGCTATCTTCTGCTCGGTTCTCTAGGGTGGTCAGTGTTTGAGACCTTTTTTCCAGGCATTCTTCCATTTTCCGTATCGTGTCTTTGCTGTCTGAGATGCGTTTTCTCTCCCCCCCCCCACACGTGAGGTCAAATTCTGCAAGTCCTGTCTCAGGAAGGAGACTTCAGAGGCCAAGCCGTCAATCTTGGTTTCGACCGTTGATCTTTAGTCCGCAAGCGATATTGTTTGGCTTGTCTCCACATTCTCCCCTTCGTCCCCTGGCTTGTCCCTTGCTGAGGAGGCTGCTGCCGACACACTCGTAGTGTAGCGATCCATCTTGTTCTAACCGGACCCTTTGCGGGGCATGTCCATCACCATTGTCTCCCCTCCGAGATAGAGTTGTTAGGATTTCTCCAGCTGGTTTATTGACCCTTGTCCCCATCGCCAACCGCACATGAGGAGGGGGGGAGAAGAAATCGGGAGAGGGGGCGCTGGTTCCGGGGGTAGATTGTTTGAACTTCCCTTGAGGCGGGGGGGCAAGAAGGGTATGATGCCGGGTCTCTGCGGTCAGTGGGGTTCCCAGAGGTGGCAAGCATCATTTCACCGGTCTCTGCCGATGTTATGGGTATTTTGCTGCCACAGGTCTGTACGGGTTCCGCTCCGTCACCCTCGGTCTGTGTCACCCAGTTGCCAGAACCAGAGGTGGCCCCGCATCCATGCGGCTCAGTGGTCTAATTTATATGCCACAGGGTATAGGGGAGGCGAGGGCCGGAAAGGCACTCCCCCAGTAGGTCCTGTCCACCCCTTAACCGTGCGCCTGCTGCTTTGGGGGCCCGATTATTCCGCAATCTCTGTAAGGCGTGTTGGTCCATTCCTCTTTGCTAGTGTTGCTGTCTCTCGCTCATGGAGGCTGGGGGGGCTCGGGGCTCCCAGTGGATTCTACAGTAGTGCGTGGACCATTTTTTTTTAATCCTGGTTTGCAGTGTTGCAGGAAGGAGGTGGGGCCAAGCAGGGTTCCGGCTGCCCTCCCTTTCCTGAGTTATGCTCTACCCACTTCGCGTGGTCTGGTGCCTCTCGCAGGGAGGGTGGGTGTGGATCGTGGGGTCGGGTGCTTCTTGCAGGAGGGGCGGATATGCGTTTTGGTTTGGATGCTCATCAGCGTCTGCCCTCCTGTGCCCGCTGGGTCCCCCAGTGCATTTTGTCGGGGCCGGCTTCCCTTCCACTCCGCGCAGCTCCTACTGTGTTTCACCTTCAGTCTTTGAGGCTGGGCAGGGACCGGGGTACTAGCTGACGCGCTCCGCCAGCATCTATCCCGCCTCCGGGTGTTGTGTGTTTCATGTCCCGCTGTTACCAAGCCGGGTCCGTCCCTTTGTGTGTGGATGCCAGTTGTCTCCTTCTGTCCATGGTGGGGGCCAGCAGGGACTCTTCTTCGGCTGGGCAGCACACTCCAATCAAAGTCCTCCTTTCACAATAATGCGTCCCAGTGTGCAGCGGCTGAAGTCCGCTTCCCGCCTCCACCTAGAGCCCAGGGCAGTGGCTTGTGGGCTCTGCGTATGATGAAGCCAGTGTTGTTTCCCAGCTTTCCCAGCACCGATTCGCTCCAGGTTTCGGAGCGTGCTGCCTAAAGCTTTCCTCACTCTGCCCGCATTGGAAATATGAAGGGATTCGAGCCGCAACCAGGATTTTATTGAGGATTTGCAGCAGCCTCGGCAGAACAGCAGAAGCTCACGTCGCATACGCTGGCTGCTCAACAACGCCCCCTGGATTCAAGATTATTAATGGCTCCATGCCCTTGGATTTCCCCCCTCAATATAATCGCATTGGACAAAAATCCTGTAATATTCTGGATTATGTCTTTGTGGCAAACTCACACACTTTGATCGTTGATATGGGTGCGACCCACAGACTTGAAAGCAACCATCTTCCTCTCTTGGTTATGTGAAACACATATGGCGTTTCTCTCAGGTTATTCCCGGGGGTGCCTGACTCAGGGGGCCAGGGAAGGACCATCGATCCCGTTTACCGCCACTGGGGCCAAACGAGGGAGAGAGAAGCAACTGGGTCGAGGTTCATTGGGTACTGCGGGAGGAAAGTCCTTGGGCAAAACGTGGTTCCCCCGCCTTTCTCTTACACCTTCACCCAACCTCCCCTCTATCCTTATGGGATATTGCCACCCTTGTCCCGTTTCCTGCTACACAAACCTTATATCCATTAGGAGGAAAAGGAGACAGCCATGGAAAAGGAGAAATGCACAAACCCCTTTTTACCGCAATATACATTTACTGATTTCCCCAACAATAACCCATCAAATTCTGTTATATTTACTGAATAATACTAAAACTCCAATAACCCCTTGCGTTCCTTTCCCTGTCCCTCTGACTATTTTTGTTTAGACTCTGGTATTAAACCCAAGCAAAGGAAACAGACCATGGAAGAAATACCTCTAGTTTCACCCAGAGGTCCTGTCCCGCTAATGAGGTCAGGCATCACCCCTTGACTACCTACACCTGCCATTCAATAACGCTACACCTGAGAATAAAAGGCAGAGTACAGAGACACATTTTGAGCAAGGCTGAATGCAAGGGAAAAGCGTGCAGACTGAGCTGCTGCGAGTAAGAAAAGGGAAACTTGAAAAGAGAAGGGTTTTTACAAGCTGTGGAAAAACTGCAAGACGTACAGGTGAAAGAACCACGCTTACAAATTACTGTTGGTAAAGTTGAACTGAAAGTTCCCTTTTTGGAAGTCTGCAAAGCGAGGCCTGCTTCCCTCCCACCAACAGATGTAGTGTGGGGAGGTTCGATGAAATACCAAGTTGCAAGTTGAAAGAAACTTTACCCCAGAAGAACGGCAACAACCAGTGAGTGATTTTAGGAAGTAGATCAAAGGCACGGTTGGTTTGCCATCAAAGAAACTGTATCCAAAACATATCGTGGGAGAATGGGCAACTGCGTGTGGCGTGAAAGTAAAGATTGTTTAAAGTGCAAAGTGGATATTTTTGTAGCGGAGTGGTCATGCCGTAATAAAGACAGCACAGTCGAAAGTCTCTGAACAGGAAGTTAGAATCCAATGAGTGACACTGTATCGAAGTAAAGAACTTGCGCCCGATTGAGGGGAGCTCTCAAGAAAACAGTGTGAGAAACAAGGACACAAGAGATGGAGCCCAAATGAGGGGAGCTTGATGAGTGAAAGTACAATTAAGAGGAGCTTGAGCCTGATTGAGGGAAGCTTGTCGAGTGAAAGTACAATTAAGAGGAGCTTGCGCCCGATTGAGGGGAGCCCAAAATTACTGAACTACAAATACCAGAAGGCATTGCCGAAACCAGAGGAAAAGAGTAACAGTCAGTGGTCACGCATAGAAAGGAAACTGAGATATATGTTGTTTCAAAGGTCTGTGACACAAAGAAAGCTTGGGGAAGGGAAACCTCAAGTGACTTACAAGAAACTGTAAATGTTATTAGTAACTGCTGCCAAATAGAAGTCCTTGAGCTTGGGGAAGGGAAACCTGAGTAAATTGTTACGCTTACCTGGTATCCACGGGGACGCCACCCAGCCCTGGTTGGATGATTTGCACTCTCGAACCCTCTCCCGGACCCTTGGTAAGACCTCTGGTTAGAGATGGGTCTTGATATTGTAAAAGGTGGATTCTCTGTCCTGCTCCTTGTGGCAAGGGCGCGCAGATGTGGGGGGTGGCGGGGCGAGTAGCGACCAAGTTACTTCACTGGTGAAAGCCCCTCGTTGGGAATCCAGGCCTGCTGCGACTCCATAGGTTTGCTGCTTCACAGTCTTTATATGCAGTTTTTATGTTCCTCTTAGTTCGAATAATAATGTCTTGCTTCTTTCCTTTTAGGTATGGAAAGGTATTTTGGTGTTGTCATGCAGTTTGAAGATGAGCATGGGCCGGTAGGCAAAAGCGCGGTGTGCGCAATGCTGTCCGGTGAGTAATGCACGATGCGCTGTTTCACCTTTTATATTGCTAACCTGTGTCTTTTCTATCCTTGCAGGTTGCGATGTTCCTCGCCAAGCGCCATAATGTTCCAGCAATGATACTGACCAGGAGATGACTAACCAGATAAGAATAGTGTGGCTTTCTTCATTCGGGAGGAAACGTGAGTAAACGTTTACTAATGCTGTCTTTCTTTCTCCTCTTTACAGGTTATGGAATTCCAGGATGCATGCGGTGCCGGATGATGGAGTTCGTACCTTCAGGTGAGTGGAACTAAAGTCGGCGATGGATTGAAGACAGGATACTGTTCCAGGTAAGTTTCGTAGTGTTCTTTCGCTCGCTGCGGGTCCTTGGTTTCAGGTAAGCTGGCATCAAAGAACTGGACACGGTGAGCGTTATGTTGCCCACAGCAGAATAATGCAAAGCATGTTCTGCTGTTTGGATACGGTTTAAATAGTCTCAGGTAAAGTAGTCCAGGTAAAATAGTCCCAGGTCTGCCACACCCAAAAGACTAGACCGCATAGCTCAGTTCCTTGTAACCGAGCTATGTGTGTGCCTCCATGTTGGCTGAACCCCCCCACCCGCAAGTTAAATAATCCCAAGTAAATAGTCCCATTCTAATGTTGGTCTTCATGGTGGTTATGAGCCTGGCACCAAAGGCGCCAGGACTGACTCCAAGAGAGTCTTGGATGAGGTTTTAAGGCCTTTGACCTGGCCCTAACTGGAAGGCTGACTTGCCAGTGAGGGCCAGGGGCAAGGGTCATGACATACATTGAGAAAGAAGGAACGTTTTACTTATAATTCTAAAGCGAAGAAGCTTGTGTGCAAAGAGACATTTTCAGAACTTTAATTTTTGAACATTAAGACAAGCCTGGTTTTGAACATTAAGACAAGCTTGATTTTGAGACAGCCAAAAGCGGGATAAACTGTTGAACTGCTCCCACAAGTTAAATGGTGCCTTACTATAAATGGCAGGTAAGGAAGTTGCCCTTTTGTGAATACTTTACAATCCTTATTCTTTTGTTACACTATCCTTATTATTTAAGCATATTTTCTGTACACCTTTTGGTATTAGAGTTAGGGCAAGTATTGGGTTTATTGTTTTAAGTTGATTAGATTGACTAGGACTGTTCTGTTTTCTATAATGGCCGAGGTAGCTCCCATTCTAGTGATAGTGCAAGTTAGGAAGTCTCCAACCCCGTTTCAAAATAATAAAGGTTTTCTAAACTTGCCCTTTTGGTGTGTTTGTGCTTTTGATACTATGTTTCTCTTACAGTTAGCTTGAACTGTTGCTTGCCCCAACTGCCTTGACGTCTGACGGGGAGTTAAGAGTTAACTCCTCTAGTAACCATGTATTTTGGAAGGCCGACAGAGAGTCGTCCAAGGCTACTTCTCACTTGTCCAAGTGCCCAGATTGTGTGCGGGAGGACCCTCCTCGAGAGGCATTAACACTGTCTTCATCTCGAGAAAAGTCAAAGCGTCTGGCTCTCTCTTCCTCGTCCTCAAAGGTTTTGGCACCGACACCTTCGACGTCGAAGACATCAACATCTAACGCTGACCTGTTGCCCTTTTTTATGCCTTTGTCGAAGAAGGTCTTTTTCAAGTCCATGGGGATCTATTCTTGAGTAAGAGGGAAGAGGATGGTAGTGATTCTCCTTTTGGCCATGCTTATGGCGCTCCAAGTGTGCCAGAGGAGCTTATTTCTGATGAAGCAGGACTCGAAGATTTGGCAACATGCTTAAGGAAGCTAGTGGACTTGACACTTCCCTGAAGTGTAGTTTGCCAAACCAGGTTTATTCAATTTAATTTTTTACATTTATTAAGCGTGCTAAACCCATAGGCATCAAGGCGCTGGTTGCAACATTGAAGATGACGGCTGAAGGATGCTTGCATAAGGTACATAGTATAAGTGCAGGTTACATATATGCTTTCAAACGTTTTCATGCTGATAAGTTATAGATTAGCGAGTTACCCTTGGAAGGGAGGATACTTTCCTAAGGTTCATAGGAAGGTTAAATGAATGCGTGCATACAGTTCCATGCAGCTAGGGACAACGAGCAGGAATTAAGTGCAAGAAGGTGCATATTGCTTGAAGTGTCCTAAATCTTACAGGTGGTAAGAAGGCCAGGAGGTACAGTGACAAAGTTTGAGATAACGTTCGAGCAGCGCAGGGATACTCCGCAAGGTAGGTTAGAAGCAAAGAGTAAAGACGTTTTGAGCTTTATTCTGAACACCCAGTAAGATTGTTCTGATCTTAAATGCAGCGGTAGGGTGTTCCAATTTCTGGCACCAATGACTGGGAAGCTGGCCCTCCCTGATCTGGTGCGCCAGAATTTCAGGATAGTCAGCAGGCGGGCGCGGGTGAGGATTTGTGGGCTGGCTATGTGCAGGAGGCCTGGGAACCTACATTTCCCATGATCCCTGGTGGTAACGTGCCTTCAGCACGTACCGCTGGGGCTTGAAAAGATCTGTCCGTGCTCAATCAGCACAGAGCACGGGCAGGGTGCAGCAGATGACAGGAGATGGACATTCGGGAGTCTAAATTAATCCCAGCCTCGGCAGTGACATTGGGAAAGAAAAGCTCTCTCGTTGCCCGGGCAGTGGCGGTGACTGCGGGTGAAGCAGACTCAGTAAAGCATTGATTCACCGACTTCAGCAACTTGCTCAGGGCCGCCGCGTGGCTCCCCGAGTCAAAATAAGTACGGCACCATAATGGTAGAATCTGGAATCATGTTTGAGTAACGTATGTTTGAGGATTAAGAACTTGAATACTATGTGCATACATTAAGCCCTGTGATGAAAAGGGTCAGCTTTTATTAACCCATACAGTTATTTCTTTCCTCCATCACTGCTACTAGTCCCTTGAGGGAACAGGGCATTTTTTGGGGGCATGTATTGGTCCTGTGAAGGAACAGGGCAGCATTTTGGACTATCTTAATGAACAGTTTTTCTGAGATCCACATGCCTTAGCCATCTGATGCAATTGGGGGCATTTGGTAGGGTAACTGAAGTAGGCTATGAGTTTGCAGGATATGTAGACATTTTCTGTTTATGTTCCATATGTCCCACATGAATTGTGTTCATCATGCATGGCTTGTTTTACAAGGTATTGCTCTCCATCATGTATTTATGTTGCTACATCACTTTCATCCATATATGTTTGAGCTTTGTGAGAAACTTGGGGGTGTTCGCCCACCTACTTTCCCGGGATCCTCTCTTCAGATGGCCATAGTAGGACCATCGCTTTTGTATTCCGACCTTGGTGGTGGACAAGCGAGGAAGGATCTCATCAGTGGAGGGCACAAGGGATTGGGAGAACACCCAAGGGCGAGGCATGGTATGTCCAAACATATGAGGACACAAGGGATATATATCCAGAGGTACTTATGGCATATGTTGGTGTACCCATTTTCAATCCTAAAAAAAACTAAAGTATGCTCTTAGGGAAAAGAAGAAACACTGGCCCAGAAAATCCACAAAACCCTATAACCAACTGCACTATTCTAAACACTCATCATCACCTCCTTGATTTTCCCCTAATTGTTATCCGGACCAAGAGGCTCATGTACTGATATCCTCTCAGCCGAGTAAGGAAACGAATAAGACCAAGGGGCAAAGACATATGATCCTATACATTTTTTTGTTTGTTAGAGAAGTTTTTATTTTGAATAAACCAATACAAATAGAAGACACGTTTCTGTAACGCTCACCTGATTCCCGCAGAGGCGCCGGTCTTGACTGGGTGAATGCCGTATCTTCAAAGGTGATGTGTAACACACGGTTGGCTCTTTGGGCTGGACCTCTGCGCACTGTATGTCTGACTCGAAGAGTAAGATGTCTGCAGATAGAAAATATGGGATTAATGAACTGGGGTTATTGGGTGCCTCTCTCCTCTTCCCTTTCTCTTCTCCTGTAGAACCCCAAAGGTTAACACCCTCACCTTAGGTAAGTGAACGCCGAGCTCTCCAACTGCCTCGGGGCAGGGTGCCGTAACCAGTTTCTTCACTGGATAAGGGTGCAGGCCTCTTGACCTCAGAGGACTGCTGTCCGTCGTTAACTGCACGAACGGTAAGTTCTGGGCACTTCAAATGTCTTAAAAGTCTTTTGTAATGATATCTCTTCTTTTGCAGGGATCCGGCGATGGCGGGCTGATGAGAGTTGAGGATCGAACCCGCGTGAGGAATAGCAGCGCCTGGAAGCACGTAAGTAAGCGCTTGTAGCCTGCTTCACGATGCGCACTAACTGTCCCTTTTATCTTGCAGGTACAAGTTCGGAGCTTTAGAGAAGCTGAAGGGTGCTGGAATACCCACTGGATTCGGCGTGGAAGGAGTAATGGCACGTGAGTAATAAAGTTGCCCAATGTCTCTCGGTAGACCATTCAAAACGTTTGTTTTTCTTTAACAAGGCGGTGATGGGCTGGACTATTCGAGAGAATTCGGGGATAAACCTGCGGTAAAAGTTAGCGAAGCCTAACATGCTTTGAACACCTTTTACGGAGGATGGCGATGGCCATTTGAGAATTGCATCAACCTTCTTTGAATCCATACGCACTCGGCTAGGTGATAATATGAATCCCAAGAATTCAACTTCAGTCACGTTGAAAACACATTTTTCCAACTTAGCGAAAAGTTTGTGTTGACGCAATCTCTCGAGGACCATTTTCACGTGTTTCCGATGTTCAGTTTCCGATGAAGAATAAACGAGGATGTCGTCAATGTAAACAACAACATACACATCTATGAGCTCTCTGAGGACATCGTTCATAAAATATTGAAAGGCGGCCGGGGCATTGCAAAGTCCGAAGGGCATGACCTGATATTCAAATAGCCCATACTTGGTGCGGAAGGCCGTCTTCCATTCATCGCCCTCTTTTACTCGTACCAAGTGGTAGGCTCCTCTAAGATCCAGCTTTGTATATATGCATGCTTTTCTGACTTGGTCCAGGAGTTCAGGGATCAAAGGTAACGGATATCTATTCTTAACGGTGATCTGGTTCAGGGCGCCATAATCTATACAAGTTCTAAGGTCCCTTTCTTTTTTTGGAACGAAGAACAAAGCTGAGGAAGCAGGGGACTTGGAAGGATGAATAAACCCATTCGCTAGGTATTGATCCAGGTATTGTCGGAGGTGAAGATTCTCAGGCTCGGTGAGGGCATAAATTCTACTACATGGAGGAGTAGATCCAGGTATCAGGTCTATCTGGCAGTCATAAGACCTATGAGGAGGTAGAGAGTTAGCCTGATCCTTCCGGAAAACATCTTGGAATTCTAGGTATTCAGGAGGTAACTGGGGAGCCTCCGAGGAAATTGCTGCCAGTGCAACACCAGGTCGAGGGTGACAAGTAGAGACACATTCTGGAAACTGAACCGTTCTTGCTCGCCAATCGATCTGAGGATTGTGCTTCTCTAACCAAGGAATTCCTAGAATAATCTGGAACTGAGGGGCCTTGATCACATCGAACACGATCTTCTCATGGTGTCCATCTTGACTTACTAGCGTCACTTCTTGGGTGGTATGCGTTACTAGTCCGGAGGCTATCTCCGTACCATCCACCGTAGTAATGACGTCCTTTACAGCCTTTGGACAAAGAGTCAGATTCATCCTCAAAACAATTTCATGATCCACATAATTGCCGATGGCACCGCTGTCGACGTAAGCTTCAATCGCATGTAATCGATCCGGATGTTCAGGGCTAATGAGGACCATAGGTATCACAAAATGCGAGGTCACGGAACTGGTTTTAACGCTCGGCAAGAGGACCTCTATTCTTGTCGGGCGAGGTCGGTTCCCTGCTCAGTGTTTGTGACCCTGTTAACTGCAGCTCCTACTGCCTTTTTGGCTGGTTTCACCGGACAGTCTCGAAGAAAGTGCCCCGAGTTTCCGCAATAGAGGCATAATTGCAGCTGTTTTCTCCTTTCCCGCTCCTTTTGTGTTAGTGGTCCTTTCAGGCCCCCTATTTGCATGGGTTCCCCGGAGTCTACTCCTTTTGTAGGAGTTGGTGGTTTGGAAAATACTCGAGCATCAAACTTGGAACGATCGGCCTTCCTGTTCTGCAGTCTGTGGTCAATTTGAACGACTAAGTCAATATAGTCCGAACAGTCTTGCGGGGGATTCACTACTTGGGCTAACACATCTTTGAGCTCTCCACGTAGACCTCTATAAAACAGCGTAATCCTTTTGTCCTCAGGCCATCGAGTTTCCACTATCAGTCTGTTGAAAGACGCAATATAAGCCAAAAGGTCTTGATTACCCTGTCGCAATGAAAGGAGCTCATTGTCCAAGGCCTGCCCCTGTGAATGTCTTGCAAACAGTTTTTCCATACTGAGCTGAAAAGCTTGAAAATCATGGAGAACCGGATCATCTTGATTAACTAGAGGGATCGACCAGTCTGCCGCATTGCCACTAAGGTACGAAAGCACGAAAGCTACCTTAGCTTGATCAGTTGGAAAGGCTGCTGGCCGGCATAAGAAGTGCAACCGGCACTGATTAATAAATACTGCAAACCTCTTTGGGTCACCAGAAAATCGTTCGGGCGGAGCCAGAGGTACATTCCCAGGTAGGTTGATCTGCACTGGCTTCGTAGAGGATGTTGAAGGAAGATTTGCCCCTGATGCGGGTAACGGAGTTTGTCCGGCTTGTGACTGTAGCAATTGTCTGGCGAGATCGTCTGTTCGCTCCTTGGAAATAATCAGTTCCCTTCTTAGAGCATTTGTTTCCTGACGGGCTGCATGCACTTCTGCTCTTAGTTCCCCAAGTAACTGGGCTAGCTGGTCGGTATCCGAGGTTTCCATAGCGCCTGGGTGGGAGTTTTGCGATTGGCTTTGCGTTCTGTAACGCTCACCTGATTCCCGCAGAGGCGCCGGTCTTGACTGGGTGAATGCCGTATCTTCAAAGGTGATGTGTAACACACGGTTGGCTCTTTGGGCTGGACCTCTGTGCACTGTATGTCTGACTCGAAGAGTAAGATGTCTGCAGATAGAAAATATGGGATTAATGAACTGGGGTTATTGGGTGCCTCTCTCCTCTTCCCTTTCTCTTCTCCTGTAGAACCCCAAAGGTTAACACCCTCACCTTAGGTAAGTGAACGCCGAGCTCTCCATCTGCCTCGGGGCAGGGTGCCGTAACCAGTTTCTTCACTCAGAGGACTGCTGTCCGTCGTTAACTGCACGAACGGTAAGTTCTGGGCACTTCAAATGTCTTAAGTCTTTTGTAATGATATCTCTTGTTTTGCAGGGTTCCGGCGATGGCGGACGGCGGGCTGATGAGAGTTGAGGATCGAACCCGCGTGAGGAATAGCAGCGCCTGGAAGCACGTAAGTAAGCGCTTGTAGCCTGCTTCACGATGCGCACTAACTGTCCCTTTTATCTTGCAGGTACAAGTTCGGAGCTTTAGAGAAGCTGAAGGGTGCTGGAATACCCACTGGATTCGGCGTGGAAGGAGTAATGGCACGTGAGTAATAAAGTTGCCCAATGTCTTTAAACGCACCTTCTTTTGTCTTTCAGATGCGGGATGCAGCGCCGAAGGCCTCCGGAGCGTGCGAAGAGCTGGTAAGCTTTTGTCTTTCAGATGCCGGAATGCAGTGCGAAGACCTCCGGACCATGCGAAGAGTAGGTAAGCCTTTGTCTTTCAGACGCCGGAATGCAGCGCGAGGCGTTGGTGACAGCCGATGGACCAGGTAAGAGATGCGCTGCCACTGAAGACCGTAGTGCTAACCTGTTCTTTCTTTGTCTTTACAGGTGCTGCTGAAGACTGGATTCCAGGATGGTAAGCCTTTGTTCCCTTAGGCCCAGGATCAGAAGCAGAAGACACGATGAGCGTTCTGCTGTAGAGAATGCAGAATAACGCAAAGCAAGATTCATCCATCGGGTGTGGTTTAAATAGCCTCCTGTAGTGCTTAGGTGTCTCCTTCCACAGCCACGCCTAGGTAAGAAAAGAGTTCCTGCTTTCCAGAAGAGTTCCAGTGTTCTGAACCTAGGGAGTGGCTCCTGCCCCACCCAACAGGAAAAGTAGTCCCAAACAGAAGAGGATCAGGGGTTCAACTGGCAGTTAAGTAAGCAGCATGGTCTGCTGCAGGTAAGTCCACCCAAGCATTATGAGCCCGGCGCTTCCAGCGCTGGGACTGGGCATCTTTATGAGCCTGGTGCCACTGGCGCCAGTACAGGGTCCAAAAGGTCCCAATTGGGACTGGCTGGCACTCGGAACCGGGGTTATGGGTCTGCTTCCAAGGGAGTCGGGCAAGTCCTGATCTTTTGGAAGCAGAGATCATGACAGTTTCACCAAGTCAGCACAATCACATACGTATAAAACAATGTTACTTCCTCTTGGTCCTTCTCCAGTGCTTTTTAAGTCTCATCTTCCCATCAGTCTCAACCAATGGTCGGCTCACACGGCTTGCCCTCTATTACTATGTGTGTTGCTCTCTGTCTTGCAGGTGCCCTCTGCTCCAATTCTCTTCTCTGTCTCCCGCATTCATGTGGATGTCTTCTTATTTGTGTTAAACATGGCTTGGGTTAATAAGTTCCAGGTTCCAATCCCTTCACTGCTTCCATGCATGCCCCTCCGGAGCGCTCCATGCCATGCCGCTGTTCTGCTAGGGACCACCATTTCAGATCCTCCCACCAGGCCTCCGGTTTGGGGCCGTTGATCGATTTCCATGCCATTGCAATTCTGCGCTTCGCTAGTATCTAAATTAAGTCTCATCTTAGCGAGAGGGGCAGCATGTCTCCCACCCCTCTGGAACAGTCATAACAAGTAGCATTCTGGGGGGCCACTCCTCCATCAGGATGCCTCCCTTCGCTGCTCTCTAAGTCACCTCCCGCCAGAATTTCTTTATCACCGAGCATGCCCAGAACATATGCATCATCTCTGCTCCTCTGCTCCTTCTTGCTTACATCTTGGGCAGGCCCGAGTGCCTTCCTTGCTGTATAAGTCATGTACGACCTATGTGTCACATACAATTGTGTTAATCGGAATCTGGCATTTCTGGAAACGTGTTTGGTGTAGCTCAGCACCCTGCTCCATTCTGCGTCCGTAAGGGCTCTCTCTATTTCTCTCTCCCAGGTTCCCTGCACCTTGAGTCCTTCCGCTTCTAGGCTACCCAGGAACAGCTCATACAGTCTGGAGACCTTGTGCTCCCCTTCAGAAATATCATAGATGGTATGTAGCATCTCATTGGTCTCCACCTCCCCCACGGCCCCTTGCGGATTTCCCATTTTTTTCTTGATTCTCCGGACCATGTCCAAATACAGTAAGAATTGGCCCTCTTGTATCCCACTTTCAATGGATTACTTTTCTCCCGCAGATTCCTCATCTGATAGATATTCGCTCGAGCTTCGCTGCTTCGGATATTTTTTCGATAGGGTGCATAGTGGACCTCGACCCTGCCGTCGACTATCGATCCGTCTTGCTCGGTGTCTGGTCGTCGGCTCTGGACGTTATGTCAGGCATCATATAAGTAGCGCATCACTACGCCCGGACCTCAGTTCCCTTTTTCTGCGTGCTAACACACTGCTTGGGAACAGAGAGCTTCGACTCTTTCGATGTTTTTCATCATAAATAACTTGTTTTTTCTCTAATTTCTCAACACAAGATGTCAGTCACAAAGGTGTTCAGTTTAAAGCAGTGTTCTGACTTTGGCACCAAGATGTCCCTCACCGACCCACACAAGTTGTGTCTCTGGTGGCTCGGCACAGGGCACTGGTCACGGGACTGACGGGTGTCCATTGTGCACCAAGATGAAGCTGAAATCCCTTTGCGACCGAGCTGCTAAACCTGCGATGGGTCGACCGCCCTTAAAATCTCTGGCGCGGTCGACGGTTCGGTCTTCAGAGGCCAAAACCGAGGGGCATACCCACGAGAAACACAGGCGGAAGAAAAAAAAGATCCCACTCGAGGAGCCACTCTACCTCGTACCAAAAAAAGAAAAGGCCTCACCGCATTCGACGGGACTCCGAGTTGTCGACGGAACAAGGTAAGCCGTTGGCTGGGCCTACCACCCGCCAGGAGTGGGAGGATTTAAAATCCTCGATGCTTGCAATGTGCAGTCAGAGCGGCTCCCACCCCCATACAGCATACCTTGTAGCAAGAGCGGCGCTCAGCGCACTCAAACCCTCTAGTGCCCTGGTACCAACTATGTCAGTGCCGATTGATCTTTCGACGTCGAAAGAAATATTATGGAAGACGGATCACCCCTGTGCGTCCAAGGATGTCGACGCTACGGCATCTCGGTCTACGCCGGCATCCACCATGCCAGGAAAGGAGGACGATCCCTCCATGTCGACGGTTGTTGAGAAGGTCTTTACTCCTCAAACCCGGTCCGAATTTTCTAGAGACCATGACTGGTATCTTCGGCGATCACGACACCGATGACCAAGATGTCGACCCGATTTCTCAGGTTCAGGAGGGGTCGATTATTTTGACGACCAAAATAGGCTGCTAAAACTAGCTCAAGGCCTCCAAGATGCTAGTGGTCTGGACACTTCACCTGACCTCGAGTTTCAACAGTCCCAGCCCTACCTTCACAATATATCTAAATACAGGGCTCTGGTAGAAAGGGTTATCAACACCAGGGACTACACTCAAAAGTGACACCTGCACAAGATTATGACCTTGCTGACATCGCAGAGGAAAGTGCAAGAAACCTGAGTGTCTCCTCCTGGCTGGTTGCCGGGGATCTGTCATCCAGGTGGCCAGGACACGGCCATTGCTATTGGATGCAGTACCTGGGGGTGGACCAGTGAGGGAGGACCACCTGAATGAGGGGTCCTTAGGGAGTGGGACACCGACTGGCGAGACACAGTATCCCCCTTCTGTTGACACCTTTTCCCCATCCTACCATGTACGATATTCCAAAACACTGCCCCGCCTTTTCCACATGAACACTTTCGCACAACATGGACTAACCCCAACGCTGTTTATCTGGTGTGTCCCAATACCAGGGTCAGGCAAAGTCAGGCAATTGACCAGAATCACACACCCCTAACAACCCTTTCCCTTCCCCAAAGGGATAAAAGGTGGCGCACAAGAGCACAGGACGAGCAAGGCAGACCACACACCAGTTGAAAAGGAGGAGAAAGACGGCCCAGACCGAGAGTGTGACGAGAGAAGCTACCTTGCCCTTTCCAACCAAGGCCTGTGAAACCTCTGCAGTAAGTATAAGACTGTGAACAGTAGCCAGCATGTGTTGTAGCAGATGTCTATGGTATGTGAGACCCTCCTCCGCTGATGATCAAACTGGGGAAGGACGCTGGTCTCAATGGTACCAACCTTGACTCCAAGGATAAGGAGACACACACAGTTCAAAACACCCGGTGAGTCGAGGGGAGAACCGATAAGAAACGGAACTGTGTTGAACGAAAAGTAGCAAGTGGCTATCAGAACTTTGAACAAACAAAGAACTGTTAATATTTTGAAAGGGGGGAAAACCAGCAGGAGAGGAGTCCGGCACCACGCGGGTGCTCACTCAAGAATCTCTCGGCGATTACCCAACGGTTAAAGACCACCGTAACCAGAAGGCCTTGGGAAGAGGCGAAGAACTGTCAAAGTGGTCATACAGGGGTCTAAAAAAATCCTCTGTACTGTTGAAAGTCTTTGACCGACAGAGAACTGTGAAAGCTAAGGGAAGTGAATCCCGGATGCTGAGAAATAGCACATGAACTGTGGAAATTATCAATAGAAAACCCGAGCAAGGGATGCTAATGAAAAGGGATAGAGGCTGAAAATCCTGCGAGGAATTATTGGTAAAAGTCGGCGAGAATGAACCCGGCAGAGGGAAACCGACAACCAGGGGCAGAGGCCGAAAACCTGTTTAAAAGGACATTGAGATCTGTGAAAGTGAGAAACATTGTAAAACAAGGCAAAGGGAAGTATCCCCCTTGTTTTTCTAGGATTCAAGCCCGGCCGAGGGAGATCCAGGGAGGAATCTATCACCCAAAGTGTTCTGAAGGGTCAGCGCCCAGACGAGGGGGACCCAGGGTGAAGTCATCACCCAAAGTGTTCCGAAAGGGTCTGCGCCCAGAAGATAGGGACCCAGGGGTGACAAATCCTCACCTTGAGTGCAATCCGAAAGGACCTTTTGTTTGTTTCTTTTGAAACTATCAGAGCCTCGGAAGCAGGAGACACAACCACTGAAGGTTTGGATATCGATAAAGAACTGTTATGAATTTGTTGAATATAATGTCTGAGGGGTCTGCGCCCAGAAGATGGGGACCCAGAGGTGAAGGCATCACCTAAAGTGTTGTTGAACAGCACTTTTATGTTCTTTTGTATCAGGCCTCGAAGGTAAGCGACTTTCATTGAAAAAAGACTCAACCAACAAAGAACCTGATGGCTGATACGGAACTGTCGGCTCGTGCTAAGAAAGCTCGAGTGTGTGCTGTGCTCCAAAGTCCCACCTTGTCCCGTGCTAAAAACGTGGGGAAGGGAGACCTCAAGGCAATCACATCCGGACTTATTATTTGAACACTATTTCCTTTATTTTGATAACCAATCCCACACTCTTTCTGTAATTAGTTATAAGGAATAGGCAATACCTTTTTCTTAGTATAGGCCCTTTTATTTTGACACAATGCCACTAGGACTGCCTTATTTTTCATTTGTTGGTCGACGCTTGCTCCCATCTTAGAGTGAGGTTTAGCTTAGGCGTTTTTCCATCCTGCATTAATTGTTCAATAAACACCCTTGAACTGTGATCACTTGCGTCTGTCTTTACTGTTGCCACCATGAGTTCCTTACAAGATCTTGCCACTGAACGTACATGCCTCTGAACCCAGGCATTGCCGATCCTTTGATATCACTAAGGCAAATCCCATGTTCCATTCCTCCCGTCAGCTCCATCATTTCTGGGAAGTACAAGCCGGCCAAAGGAGATCCCTCATACCTCTCACACTTCCCAGGAGGGGCTTTTCATGCCGGCGGCTATGGTCTCTTCTAGACCTGCATCTTCTACATCACTCTGCCACAGACAGAGAACCAAAGAAAGATGCCTTGGCAAAGAAGGCATTCACTTCGGGTAAGATGGCCCTCAAAGCTACGAATGTGGCAAGCAGTGTTGCCAAATACTCCTTCGGCCTATGGACGGCAGTGAAAAACGCTGCCCAGTATGTCCCAGAAGGTGAGATGCATGAGGGATTCCTACAGCTAGTGGAGGATGGGAAGGAGGTGTTCAAGCAGTCGCTGTGAACAGGCCTGGACATCGCCGATTGTGTGGGCCGATCTATAACTTTGGCCATAACATTGAGAAGGCAGGCCTACATGAAAACCCAGAGGTTTTCACCCAACGCCCAAGTGAAATCTTTGGACATGCCCTTCGAGGGCGATCTTCTTTTCGGCCACAAAGCCGATGATTCCTTAGAGCAATTCAAGGAATCAAAACTCGCTGCCACATCCTTAGGCCTAGCTGCGCAGCCAGCCAAGCCTGCCTTTAGCTTCGCTTCTAGGGCACGGGGCTACAGGAGATACGCTCCTTATAGCAGAAGAGTCCAGCTCTCACCGACCAGGCAAGGGCAGAAGCATTTCTCACGCTCTGGAAGGGGTAGAGGGGCTTCTAGAGGTCAATAGGCAGCATCAGCGGCGGGGTGACCCAGCCTCCGAAGCCTCTTTGATTTCCCCTCTCATAGCACACCAGTTGGAGGACGGTTGATGGAGCACTTGCTCCAGTGGCAGGGAATTACTGCTGATGCCTGGGCTCTACAGCTCATCCAATGGCGTTATTCTCTGCCTTTTCTAAGAAAACCACCGGACAGACCGCGCCCACCTCCAATCCACCCAGCACAGGAGCTCCAGGAAGAACTGAGAGCCATGTTGCTGAAGGGTGCCATGAAAGAGGTACATCCCGAAACAGAAGGACAGGTTGGTATCCATAGACCTACAGGACGCCTATTTCCATGTACCAATTCATCAAAGGTATGCGAAGTTCCTAAGGTTCACCATAGGAGATATGCACTATCAGCTCAAGGTGCTTCCCTTTGGTCTTACCTCCGCTTTGAGGGTCTTCACCAAGCTCATGGCGGTAGTTGCAGCTCACCTCAGGAGATCAGGAGTCCACGTATTTCCATATCTGCACAACTGGCTGATCCGAGGGTAGTCTGTAGTGCAGGTCTTGTCCCATCTGCTGGACACTTGCTCGCTGCTGCACTGGCTGGGCTTCTTCCTAAACTTCAAGAAGTCCCACATGACACCAGGCCAACGGCTCCAGTTCATCGGAGCAGTCCTAGCTACCCTGGTGGGGAAGGCTTTCCCTCACGAGGAGAGAGTAGTCAACTTGACGCAGATGGTGGACTTATTCCGGAACAATGCCACTCTACCAGCGGCTTCCTTACTGTCAGGGTTACTCTAAGTAGTTTAGTTGACAATTTACTTTCTTCTGAGAATGGGTGGAATTATTATCAGGGGAAGAATTCTGTGTTTATTTTCATTTGCCTGTTTGACCCTTAACAGTTCCACTTACAGTGTGGACACTAGCCCAAGCCAAGATGGAGGCTTCAGCCACCTATGTTGGCTGAGTTGTGCTCAAGGTCAGTTGGAGACATCTTCAACTGCCTTTCATTGTCCCTTGTTGAGCTGAGGTGGTCAGGATTCAGGAAGCTCCCAGGTTGTGGCCTACAGCTTGGTCAGTCAGGAAATGAAATTTCAGAGGAAGTCCAGTTGAGATCAGTAACCTGTGAAGAAATCCGAAGTCTCAGAGCTAAAAAGCTTTAAATCTGTTTTCTTATGGAGTAAGACTCTTTATTTAGTAGCATCAACATTCATCTGAAAAAAAAAATATTGTTTACAGTCTGAAGTAATGGATTCAATTGGAAACACTTCATGTTTAATTTGAAATATGTGCGTTTGTAATTAGTTGCGCTTATTTATTTCTTTAAACATGTTTTTATTGAATTTTAACAGTTTGCAAACTACAATACTTGTTACGCTCACCTGGTATCCACGGGGACGCCACCCAGCCCTGGTTGGATGATTTGCACTCTTGAACCCTCTCCCGGTCCCTTGGTAAGGCCTCTGGTTAAAGATGGGTCTGCAATATAGGAGAGCTGGATTCAATACCAGATTGTCTTTATGTTTTTCCACCTCCCTTGGCCTCAACTCCTTCCTCCCCCTTGGGCCTTCTCCTCACCTTAATATTGTAAAAGGTGGATTCTCCATCCTGCTCCTCGTGGCAGGGGCGGGTAGATGTGGGGGGCGAGCAGCGACCAAGTTACTTCACTGGTGCAAGCCCCCCTGTGGGAATCCAGGCCTGCTGCGACCTCGTAGATTTGCTGCTTTACAGTCTTTATATGCAGTTCTTATGTTCCTCTTAGTTCGAATAATAATGTCTTGCTTCTTTCCTTTTAGGTATGGAAAGGTATTTTGGTGTTGTCATACAGTTTGAAGATGAGCATGGGCTGGTAGGCGAAAGCGCGGTGTGCGCGATGCTGTCCGGTGAGTAATGTGCGATGCGCGGCGCTGTTTCGCCTTTTATATTGCTAACCTGTGTCTTTTCTCTCCCCGTTGCAGGTTGCGATGTTCCTCGCCGAGCGCCATAATGTTCCAGCAATGATACTGACCAGGAGATGACTACCCCGGTAAGAATTGTGTGGCTTTCTTCATTCGGGAGGAAACGTGAGTAAACGCTTACTAATGCCGTCTTTCTTTCTCCTCTTTCCAGGTTATGGTATTCCAGGAGGCATGCAGTGCTGGATGATGGAGTTCGTACCTTCAGGTAAGTGGAACTGAAGTCAGCGATGGATTGAAGACAGGACACTGTTCCAGGTAAGTTTCATAGTGTTCTTTCTCTCTCTGCATGTCCTTGGTTTCAGGTAAGGTGGCATCAAAGCACTGGACACAGTGAGCGTTACGCTGCCCACAGCAGAATAATGCAAAGCATGTTCTGCTGTTTGGGTGTGGTTTAAATAGTCTCAGGTAAAGTAGTCCCAGGCCTGCCACACCCAAAAGACTAGACCGCATAACTCAGTTCCTTGTAATTGAGCTATGTGTGTGCCTCCATGTTGGCTGAACCCCCCCCTCCCCAAGTTAAATAGTCCCAAGTAAATAGTCCCATTCTGATGTTGGTCTTTATGATGGTTATGAGCCGGGCGCCGAAGGCGCCAGGACTGACTCCAAGAGAGTCATGGATGAGGTTTTAAGGCCTTTGACCTGGCCCTAACTGGAAGGCTGACTTGCCAGTGAGGGCCAGGGGCAAGGGTCATGACATACTTCAACCAAAATCCCCCCTCCAACCCCCAGAAGGTATCTCCGTAGAGTTCACTTGTGTTTCTAGTAACGAGTATGTAGTTCTATTCAAATAAGTCAAGTATCCATAATTTGTGTGGGCACTATTGTTTCATATAATCACTCTGGAGGTAGGTGAGGACTGAGCCCCAATCTGTCCGGAATCTGTGTTAGTCCCTCTGGATATTGTACGTTATCTGTTACATTGCCTGGAACAACCACATTTTCTGTAGCCATTCGTATATTGACGGTGGGGTGTTCTGTTTCCATTTGTGGGCTATAGCGAGCAATGCCACTATAAGGAGGCCCATGAAGTTCTGTTTCTTGGTCATTCGTTTGTCTTTGGGGTCCCAGAGACCGCACATCCACACCGCTTCCTCCAACCCACCTGCCTCCGGGAACATCTTTTGCATCTGCGCTTTGACATCTCGCCAGAAGCGTTGTATGATTGGGCACTCCCACCATATATGCCTCCAGTCTCCGGCTCCACCGCATTCCCTCCAGCATTTGTTAGGAGTTCTATACATTTCGTGAAGTCTTTCCCGGGTGTAATGCCATTACATTGTGACCTTAGTCCACATTTCCCTCGTGTGTATGGCTCTTGTGAGTTTGGGAACTGCCCCTCAGACATGTTCCCAATGTTCTTTAGGGCGGGTGCCTCTTAGAGTCTTTTCCCACCTCCTCATGTATTGCCATTTCACTTCTTCCCTCGGTGTGATCAGGAACTTGTAGATATCTGAGGCAAACCTTTTTGTGCGCTTTGTGTGTTGTGAGGTACGTTTCGAAAGGGGTTATCTCCCTGGTCGCTGCCCGCATGATCCTTTGGGATTGCAGCCAGTGGGATAATTGTTTATATTTAAATCTGTCTTTTGGACTGCGCCACACAGTCTTCATAGGTTCTAATTACTCGGGCCTGGAACATGTCCCCTATTTTGTCACATCCCACTACCTCCCATATATCGTACACCCCTTTTTCCATGCTCGGGGAGAATTCTGTGTTTCCAAACATTGGCATAAAGGGGGCTGCATCTTTCGTCAAGGTTTCGTCTTTTGTGGTGAACTGGGTTGCCCAGCCCTTTAAGATGAGTAGCAATACCCTGGAAATGGATGGGGATGCAGATTTTATTCATACATTAATAATCAAAAAGACACGGATAGTTTGGCAAAAGGAGACTCCATTTGATTAACAAGTATATAAAACAGGGAGTACAACAAACAGCATTCATTCGATCCTCTTACTCAACTCATTTTAGTAGAAACTGAGGTTAATTTGCATAAAATCATCATCAGTGACGTATTGACCTCTACCTACGTGTCAAACTACAAAACCTATTGGAGGGAGTGATTGGCTCTAAGTGAACATCTAGTATATGTTCCATATCCGTATAGAACCCTGAAGGAGAGTGATAGGGTACTTAACATCAGGTGGGGCAACTAAGCCCTCTCCTCAAAATGTCCACTATGAACGTGACTAAATACACAACATTCCATTGGCTACACAAAATATAGGACTCGGGATTACACAGTCCTCTACAATTGGTTGGCTTCTAAGCCCTGTCAGTACCTTTCCACCTACGTCTAGCACCATGCAGACTGAACGTCTGGTGGGTTCGTTATAACACTAGCTTCCCATCAATTAATATCTCAATCCATCATCAATGGTCCAGTGTCAATTAGTGCTTTGAAGTTTGGCCTTGAGTTTGTACTGTGCTCTGAGAATTTTTAAGGGTTTAAGGAGTGAAGGCACAGCCTGCCCTTGTGCATAGGTGTGACCACCTTGATCGTCCAATTTCTTCCTTCCACGATAAAATCGAGCCTTTTCGTGTATTTAATAATATTTTTTTTAAAGTCCTCTGACGTCTTTTGTTTTGCTAAAGCCTTCTGAACAGGAGCCTCTTGTTCATTCACGTAATTTGTATCCAATGTCAGCCAATTCTTGGCTCATCCAACTCCTTCTGCTGAGATTCATTTGTAATTAAAATTGCTTTTAACTGTGGCACACTGAAGTGAGGCCTTCTTGTTCATGTTCAGCACTGCTTTATAATGCGTAGTGGAAACGTCCATCTTTTATTTGTCCATATGAATCTATATATATATATATGTGTGTGTGTATATATATATGTATATATATATATATATGTATGTATGTATATATATATATATTGGCGCTTGCCGCGATCTATTTACTATAAAGCTTGAAGCTAGCTTTCACGAGTACTTTGCTGCTTGCGTTTCTGTGGCATCTGTACACGTATAAACTAGCTTAATGTCT
Organism: Ambystoma mexicanum; assembly: GCF_040938575.1. NCBI lineage: Eukaryota > Metazoa > Chordata > Amphibia > Caudata > Ambystomatidae > Ambystoma > Ambystoma mexicanum. The sequence continues at coordinate 422,089,105 of NC_090933.1, read as the reverse complement.
TCCTCTATGTCTGTGGCATAAGTGTCTTCACCTTCATCCCAAGATGTTACTTATCCTTGGTATTTTCTTGATGCCTTATAGAATATCTACATTCTCTGGTCTGCATCTCTTCTGTGTGCATCATCTCTTTCTGTGCGACATCACCATTCATCCTTGCCTTTCATCTGCTCTGTTTCTTCAGGAATCTCATTCAAATGGCCATCATATTGTCTTGCATGCAGGTACAGGTTTCTCAATGGGTACCTTGCCTCCCAGATTCTCTTAGGTACTAGTACTCTTATGGGTACAGCACAGAGTCCATGCTCTGCTCTTTGCTGGTTCAACGGACGATACCCAAGTAGGCTCATACGACATTGATGCGGCTGCTTTAAACCAAATCTACGCCACCATCCAGGCTTGGGTGGCGGAAAATGGTCTTGGTCTCAATGGGGATAAGACTGAGATTCTCATCCTGGGCCAAAAGACGACGCTAACAAAACTAGACTGCATCTATTCCAACTTTAACATAGATAACTCCATCATCCCCGTCCTTAAGTCTGTCAAGACCCTGGGGGTTCACATTGATGCCACGCTATCCATGAATAAGCAAGTCAACTCCATAGCCTAAGCACCAAACTCATCAACGCCATCAAACCCTTCCTAACCAAGCCTAACTGCCTCTAAATCGCCAGAGCCACGGTAGGTGCTAAGCTGGATTACTGCAACTCACTCCTAGCAGGTACTTCCCGTAAAAATTTAAATAGACTCCAGATCACTCAGAACAATGCGCTCAGGGCAGCACTAGGTATCCCGAGAAGGGACCACATCTCTCAAGCTTGACAAGCAGCTCATTGGCTCCCAGTCAAAGACCGCATTACATTTAAAATTCTCACTACAGCCCACAAATCTGTTAACTACACAGCACCTTCCTATCTCTCAGAAACTCTCTGTAGAGCCACCTCGGCAAGACCCATTAGAACATGCTATTCGAACCAAGTCACCATTCCTCGCATCAATAGGGCTAAGGCAGGAGGGTTAGGCTTCCCGTACATAGCCCCAAAGCTCTGGAACGCCCTCCCTACCTTTCTCCGAGCAGAAACCTCCCTACATGCCTTTCGAAGGAATCTGAAAACCTCACTCTTCAACTAATACTCTCCCTCTTTCTTCTACCTACAACCTGCTATTTATCCCTCCTCCATCCTTAACTATTTATTCTGATAAATGTTGTATTCTAGCAACAATGGTCAAATTGTGTATCTGCTGCTACTTTAACTAAGCAAAGCTATACACATGTAACAAGCTTTAAATTGTATACCAATGATATGTAACTAAGCAAAGCCCTTCTCATGTAACAAGCGCCACGTTGCCTAAGGGCTGTTGTGCGCTCTACAAGTGTGAATAAATAAATAAATAACTGTTCCGCATACGTCACATACTTTGGTTCCCACTCTATAGGTAATGAGGGTGGGGCAGTTGGAGGGGGGTACTTAGCTCCTCTTCTACAGTGGCTTTATCCCATACTTCCAGTACTGCTCTCATTATCTCACTGATCTGGAGGTTTGGATGCCTATATTGTTTCCCTTTCCAGAGCAGACGTCGAAGAGGGGCCGTGGCCACTGCCTTATCTTGTATGGCCCATATCTTCTGTGAGGTACCCGGAATCCATTCCTTCAGGGCCCGCAGTTGGGCGGCTTCGTAATACTTCCTGAAGTATGGGAGGGCGCTTCCCTCTAAGTGGGTTGGGGTAGTGAGGACAGCTCTAGCCACTCTTGGGGTCTTCTTTCCCCAAATATACGACATTATCGACTTGGTCAGGGATTTCAAGTGTAATGGGGGAATTCTTATCTGCAATGCTTGAAACAGGTACAAGGCTCGGGGAAGGATTGTCATTTTAACCGTGGATATCCGGCCGCACCAGGAGATTGACAGAGGGTTTCATCTCACTAAATCCTGTTTGATCTTCTCCAGTTCTTTGGGGTAGTTTGCTCCATAGTTTGTCTATCCTGTCAATGTTATTCTCATATATTTCACCCCTTTATCCGCTATTTTCAGTTGTAATGCTGAGGCCTGCTGTGTGATTGCCCCTCTATTCCCTGCCAAAATGAGGATCTCTGACTTTTGTCTACTAATCTTCAACCCCGAAATCGCTCCATATTCCTCAATCTCCCGTATGAGGAGCGGTAGTGTCCTCTCCGGGTGTCCCATTGCCACTAACATATCATCTGCGTATGCGGCCACTTTATGTGAGCTACCTGCCATCTCTATGCCTGTAAACGTCTGTGATTCCCACATACATGCCAACATGCGTTCAAAAAAGATCGCGTATAGAAGCGGGGAAAGTGGGCACCCCTGTTTTGTACATCTATCTGGACCCTATCCGATATCCCCCTGTTCACCGCTATGCGTACACTTGGGGCAAAATAGTTGGCCGTATCATATTGATAAATTGTTCCCCCATCCCCATTTTACCCAATATTCGGAATAGGAGCGACCACTCGATGTGGTCAAACGCTTTCTCCGCGTCGAGTGCCAGTAATGCTGCCGGTGTTTGGGTGATCCCAATTTTCTCTATCAGATGGATAAGCCCCCTTATATTATTCGTGGGTCTGTCTATTCGGAAACAAGTCCCGACTGGTCCTGATGAATTAATTTCGGGAGAACCTGCGAGAGCCTGGTGGCCAGTATTTTAGTGTATAGTTTGGCGTCTATATTGATCAGTGCTATCTGGCGATATGAGGTAGGCAGCTCTGGGTTCTTCCCCGATTTGTGGAAAACTAGCAGTTTTGCCTCATTCATAGACTGGGTTATGTTGCCCTTTTCTTTGAATGTATTGAAGAGCTCCATAAGGATGGGGAGAATATGTCTGCACTTTTTATAGAATTGTGCGGTGTAGCTGTCTGGCACTGGGGCTTTGATTTTAGGTAAATCTCGTATCGCTTTTTGCACTTCTACTGATATATCCCTGTCTAGGGAGCGTTTCTCCTCCTCCGACACCTGCGCAAGGGAGGTGGTGCTTAAGTATGTTTCTTGGGCCTCGCCATCAGGGTGGTCCAATGCATAGAGGGTTTGGTAAAAGCCTTTGAATGTGTTCCCTATGTCTGATGTGCGGGTCATGGAGTGTCCTTCCCTATTTGTTAGGCTCTTCACCGTTTGATTATCTCGCTTCCCCTTTAGTTGCCTGGCCAGGAGTTTATCTGCCTTGTATTCTTTGATGTAGTACCAGTGTCTTAGATTTAGAAGGCTTCGCTCTGCCCTTTTGGAGCGTAAGGCGTCTAGTTCGCCCTGGACTTGACGCAGAGCTTTCTTCAGCTATGAGGACTGTTTCAGTACCATTTAATTCTGGATTGCTGTCATTTTCTCTTCTAGTTCGGTTTCCCACTGACAGATTTGTTTGTCCCTTTTTGCTTTGAGTGCAATGAAACTGCCCCTGCTTACTGCCTTAAAGGCATCCCAAAGTATTTTCCTGGGAGTTTCGGGCTGATCATTCCCTGAGAAGTACTACACTATGCCCTCCCTAACAAGATGTCCCCTTGTAGCTTCCACCTCCAAAGACCTGTTTGCTGTTGGAGTTCCGCCCATAGTGGGGCATGGTCTGATTATGAAATCGCCCCGGTTTCCATGTGCTGTATCTTCCCCAGGAGCCCGGTCGAAACCCATAGTCTATTCTTGACATGGTGTTGTGGACACAGTAGAAGTGTGTATATCCCAGTTGTTGCCGCTTGAGTCTCCTCCATGCATCTTCCAGTGCAAGCACACCCATCTTTGCCTGTAGTGCTCTCAATTGGGCATCTTGTCCCTGTAGTCTTGCACCCGATCTATCTATGTTCAGGTTCCACGCGAGGTTGAATTCCCTCCCAGTACCACCTCCCCCGTGGTGAAATGTTCCAACTTATCTAGGACATCTCTAATGAAGCCATCTTGTCCTGTGTTCAGGGTATATATTGTCACCAGTGTCAGGGAGAATCCCTCTGAGTATTCACAAAGAGGTAGCTCCTGTGTTTGTCTGCCAATGTATTGTGAATTCTAATGTTGATGGTGTTCTGGAAAGCAATCAAGACCCCGCCCATTTCTCTTGTTCGTTGGCTTGAAAGATTTTGTTATATCCCCTTAGTCTGACCTTCCCTTTATCCTTCCCGTTTATGTGTGTTTCCTGAAGCATTATTTAAAATTTCCCTTTGTGGAGGAGGTGTTCCAACTTTATCTTTTTTACTGTGGAGTTCAGTCCCCGAATGTTAAACGTTAGGATTTTTAACCCTTTCATATCTAGGTTTGTTTGAGCATTTTCCTTGTCTTCCTCATCATTTAAGTGTCCGTGTTCTTGCCCTTCTGGCGTAATCCCCTCCCCCCCCTCGTGGGCCCCCCTGCTTTGCAACCCTCAACTTGCTGAACTCCCCCCCTACCCCTCTATAACTGCCCTGAGGAGGGCTCTGAGACCTATGGTCGCTCAATCGTATAACCCATCGTGTCATGCCCTCGAGACACTCATGGAAAACATTGTGGGGAATCCTAAACCTCACGTGGATTCCTCCTATGGCTCTGGTTTGGTCCCACCTCCCCCCGGCCGTCACCTGAATGATGAATACCGTTCTCCGTGGGTTTGTAGTCTCACACTGTGATCATCCCAAGGGTGTGTCGAGTATACGGCCGGCCGCCAGGGTGCCCATGAAGTTCGTGTGGATTCAGTTCTTTTTGCTTGGTCTCCGGGTGCTCCTGTTGATGGTTTTCCACCCCATGGAGTTCTCAGCGGTGGCGAGCCTTCACTTCGGTTTCTCTGTTCTTCTCGCTCCTGTAGGTTTAAGATCTGGATCCCTCCCTCAGATGTGGTTATTCTTTGTAAAAACAAAAGGGGGGTGAGGCGCACACTCCAAATCTTGGCCAATATACTACCAGAAGAAAGAAAAAGAATAACTGGGTTAGATCCCAAAGTGTCCAATTCACTGGGCTAGATCCCAATTGTTGCAAAAAAGTTCACAGGGCTGGATCCCTCCTGCTGCATTTGTATTGCTGTTCTCCTCCTCCTAGTGCTTTCGTGTCCCAACACTCTTCAGGGAGGCTGTGTTGCCTTTCTTTTCAGGTGAATCCAATTAAATCTCTAATGCAGTCTCTTAAGGGTTATGGGAGCTGTAGTGAAATCATTTGTTCAATTCAGGTGACCAAGGAAAGGCTCCCCTCCAGGAACACACATCTTCCCTTAGCAGGGGGAGAGGGGGAAACCATAACTGTGGTTCCCTACTGTAGGGAAAAATGTCCAGATCTCCACAGATTACATGTAAAAACAAAAGGGGGTGAGGAGCGCACTCCAAATCCTGGCCAATATACTACCTGAAGAAAGAAAAAGAATAACTGGGCTAAATCCCAAAATGTCCAATTCACTGGATTAGATCCCAATTGTTGCAAAAATGTTCACAGGGATGGATCCCTTCTGCTGCATTTCTACTGCTGTTCTCCTCCTCCTAGCGCTTTCGTGTCCCAACACTCTTCAGGGAGGCTGTGTTGCCTTTCTTTTCAGGTGAATCCAATGAGATTGCAAATGCAGTCTAAGGATTATAGGAGCTGTAGTGAAATCATTTGTTCAATTGTTCATCTGGCGGGCATAGAGAACAACTTGGCGGATTCCACACAAGTGGGAAGTGTGCCAGGAAGTCCTAGAGGAGGTCTGATCTCTCTTGGGTACCCCAGCAGTGGATCTGTTTGCAACAGAGTCCAATAGTAAATGCAAACTGTTCTGCTTGAGGGAATTCCCGGCGAATGTTGCACTGGGGACGTGTTTCTTGTGGATTAAACCTTGCCACTCCTTTGTGTTTATTACGATTCCCGTCATTCAATGGGTTCTACGGAGGTTGCAGAGTTTTCGAGTGACCATGATCTTGAACACCCCAGACTGGGCGAGGAGAATGTGGTACTCCGACCTCTTGGATCTGTCCATCGCACCGGTTGCCTCAGTGGCCGTATCTCCTAACCCAGTCGGAAGGCTAGATACTCCATCTGACCCCGCAAGTTCTTGAGTGTTATTGGTTGCACGCAGATCATCTACAAGATCTTTGTGCGCATGCAGATGGAGAAGATTTGAGGCGTGGTACAGAGAACGCGAGACAGATCCCTTCTCTTATCCCAACACTACAGTGATGGAGTTCCGTCTGTCACGGGCCCTTGCAGGCCTTCAGGTCAACACAGTCAAAGGATATTTGGGGAGTGACAAGGTCAGTGGCAACCAGAGAACATATACAAGTTCTCCTCCCCCAAAAAATAGATTTTAAAAAAAATCTTACTAGAACCAGGACCCCTGGTAAAAGTTTTTATATAGCCCTAGATAGTAGCACACCTGTCAAGAGTGCCTGTGGGTGATACATATGCACTTATGTCTCCCTTTCAACACAGAGCCACCCAATCCAAGGCCCAGTTGAAGGCACCCAAACCAACAGCCGAAAAGTTCATGGTTTAGGATCATTCACTACTCTACACCATTCCACTGCTCTATATACTCCATTCCACCATTCTCTATACTATTTGTAATGACTTTGACCAAGGATTGGTCGAGACATGTTCGTGACTCAAAATGAACAATTATGAATTACTAAAATGCATCAAAAATGTGTTACGATTTTCAGAGTAAAATCATAGCTTTTGCTTAATTAATGTTTTCCAGTATATGTTCAATGTTTAAATGTTGCTTACATCAATTGCATTATGTATGAAAAAAAACATTTGAAGCATCATTTATTGAAATGCTAAACACACATTAAGAAATGGATAAAAAAATAATAATACGGCTTATTTTGTACTATTGAAGAGGGAAAATCGAGATCAAACTCCTGCCCCTCACCCCAGGCACATCGACAAACAGGACAGCAGGAAGAATAAGGAGCGCACTTATCATTTGACCCAGGCCCCAGTGCACCCATGGGTGACAAATATGCTGAAAGACGCCCACTTCACCAACATTGCAACTTCCATGCTACATTAGCCAATGCAGCAATACCAGAATCTACAAAACACAAGAATCCGGCTTGCAGATGCCTATATGAACTAACCTGATAGCCATGTTTCAGGAAGATCACAGCCAAGTGCATTTGTCTCACTGAACACCAGCCGCAGTGGGGATTCGTGCTGACTTCAGCAATGCTCCTCGCAAACGCAGGAGCAGCCAAGGTCTCACAGTAAGATAAGATTACTTTCTTTGAACGACAGTGAACTCTGGCAGACAGAACCTCCAGAGCCCAGTGTTTTTTCCCTGGGAACGAAAGAAGACCCACACATCATTTGAAACATAATTGTAACAAGAATGGCTCAGCTCTGGCCAATGAACGCTGAGAGCCCAGGGGCAAAAAGCCTGTTTCAGCTAAAACTGATGGGAACAGATTCATACTGCAACAATTTTAGAATTAGGTAATGGGGTGGCGCAGCTAAACCAACCCACTGACGCAAAAGTCCTAATGCCCACCTATCACTTAGCAGCCAATAGCAGGATGAGATAGGTTTCTGGGAGCTGGTCCAATTCTGTGAGGTCAGCCTGCAGTGTGTTACAAAGCTTGCTTGCAAGCCAGCCCCGGGGAAGACGGTGCCTGGATTCTTGCTGTGCACAAAGCTCTCTGTGTGTTTTTTTGCTGCCCAGAAATAAACGCAGTTTGGAACATGTTGCTGCCTGCTTGGGACTTTGCTGCATTTCTTTGGGCAAAATGGGAGGTGTTGGGGTCTCCCATAGCTGACCCCTAGAAGCCCTGGTGGGGGTCCAACTTCTCCCCAACACTATAAAGGCCTAAATATAGATCAAAAATAGTTGTGAATTTCTTCATATATGTTTACAGCTTTTGAACATCTGGGAAGATTGCTGGGATTCAATTCAAAGACCATAAATTGATAGACTAATAACCATGCAAGATTAGAGCATCTTGGCAAACAGGCCAGGACACCATTTTTGTTACATTACCATTTACTTACCCATCATCTTTGCCCCAATAGGGCTCCTCTTCAGTTCTAACCAAAAAGGATATTTGGCGGCCTTGTCCGTGTTCAAGAGATCCCCGGATCAAGGTTTGTTTTTTACGATCCTAGTAATGGCACAATTTCCCGCCAACTCCCTTTGTTTTCCTAGATTGGGATCTTTATCTGGTTCTTACATTTCTGATGGTGGCTGCTTTTGAGCCTATGCACTCTTGTCCTTTAAGGCTTTTCTTGTTTAAAACAGCCTTCTTGGTGGCTATTATATTCACTAGGCAATTAAGTGAGCTACAAGCCTTGTGCTGTAAGCCACCCTTCTTGCTCTTTTTCCAGGAGAAAGTTTCACTCAGGGTAAGGCCTGGTTGCCTTCCCAGGGTTGTATCAGAATTTCACTTGTCACAGTCCATCGGCCTTCCGGTCTTCTATCCTACCCCCCACCCTTCTAAGCAGGAGGAACGGTTCCATTGTCTTGACCCTTAGAGGGCGCTGAGTTCATATGTGGCCAGGACAGATGATTTTATGAGAGCTGACCAGCTCTTCGTGGCTTTCTCCTTAGCACGTAAGCGCCTGCCCATAACAAAGCAGACTTTATCCCGTTGGATAATTGTCTGAATAGATGTATGTTACCAGGCAGCTGGGAAAGAATTACCAGCAGGCATCAGGGTCCATTCCACAAGGGGGGGGGGTCTCTGCATCCACCGCATTGCAGAGGCAGGTCCCTTTCCAGGAGATTTGTCGCACATGGTCATTTTTGCACACCTTTGCAAAACACTATAGCCTGGATGTGGTTCGTACTTCTGATGTGAGTTTTTGGCAAGGCAGTGCTGCAAAACGTTTTGATATAACTTTCTGCCCGCCTCCATTCGTTACTGTTTTGGAAGTCTATCAGATGAGGAATCTGTGGGAGAAAATCAATCCATTGAAGGAGAAATTACCTTGCCGTAATGTTCTTTCTATGGATTCTTCTCCCGCAGATTCCTCATCTCCCCTCCCATCCATCCCCGCTCAGAAATTCAGTGGTTGGTGCGCATCTTTCTATTTCACGTTGACTTGGTTATGGTCCTGTGTCCATTTTCTGTCTTCCTGCCACAGTCCTAAAACAAAATATTTCTAACACTACCTTAGTGTTCTTTTTCAATTGTTACTCCTTCGGATGTCTATATTACTTTCTTTTAAAGGGCTCATTAGCCCATTTGTTCTCTCTTTTTCCTATGCAGTGTGTGGTGCTCTGAAAAAAAGGGGGAACTGATGTCGGGGCATAGTAAGTCGCTACTTATACGACTCATGAGGTCACGTCCGGAGCCGAGGAGCAGACGCTGAGAAGATGGATCAATGGTCGACGGCCGGGTCGAGGTCCACTATGTCCCCAATCGAAACATTTTCTGAAGAAGCGAAGCTGGAGGGAATATCTATCAGATGAGGAATCTGCGGGAGAAGAATCCATAGAAAGAACATTATGGTAAGGTAATTTCTCCTTCACAGACGAGGGTTGGGAAGTCCTTTGTCTTCCTGCAGGTCACCCACTGTTGCTTTTGCTTTGCTTTCCCAGTGTCTACGGAGTTGTCCCACGGCTCCTTGTTGGCAGTCTATGACTCCCACTAGGGGATTTTTAATTGAACAGTGGTCCGGCGCTCCCAGTAGCTTCCACGTCCTTTGCCATATGTTCTTGCCCAGTTTCAGCAGTACTGAGGGTCTCGCTAAATCCAGTTTCTGCACCCACAGGACTTCTTTCAGATAGTATTTCCCTAGCATTGGTTGCAGAAGCCTGGTGTCCAGCGATGTCTCATCTCCCAACCAGCTCGCTACGAATTGCATCTGTCCCGATGGGTAATAATTCTTAAAGTGGGGAACCGTTAGTCCTCCCTGCGCATCTCCCCTTTGTAGGCTGCGCAGGGCAATTCTGTTCCTCACTCCCTTCCCTAGGAATTTTCAGGACAGCGTATTTAAGTGCTGGAAGAAAGCTGAGGGTATGTTTTATGGTACGTAGGTGAAGTGGTATAGGAGGCGGGGAGTACTATCATCTTCAGAAGGGCTGCCCTACCTGACACCCCAAGGGACAGTTTTTCCCAGAATTCCATAGAGTTAGCTACGCCTTTTAGGGTTTCTTAAGTGTTATCCTTGTGTGCGAGGTCTCTGAGTCATGTCGCACCTTTTTGCCGAGGTACCAGAAGGTGCTAGTATCCCACTGGAGGCCCAGTAGGGGGAGACACTCTGTTCCTAGGCCTCTGAGTTCTGCTAGTGGGAACAGGCAAGAGTTCTCTCAGTTGATTCTGTTGCCCGAGAAAGTGCCTAATTGATCTATTACATCTAGTATGTTCTGCAGGTGGTCTTCTGGCCGACTAACCTACAGCAACATGTCTGCATAAAGGTAGACTAGGTGCACTGCCCCATCTAATGCGATACTGGCCTCTTTATGCTCTGCCCTGAGGTATACTGCCAGCGGCTCTAGCACCAGGATGTATAGCATCGGTGACAGTGCGCAGCCTTGTTTTGTACCTTTCTGCACCTTCCACCTCTCTTAAATGTCTTTGCCTGTCCGTACTCATGCCATAGGCGCAGTGTAAATTACCTTCACCCATCACAAGTAGGTCCTACCAAACCCAAAGTGCTCCAGAGTCGCCAACAGCCAACTCCAGCGAACCGAGTCGAAGGCCTTTACCACATCGAGTGACGCCACTGTGCAGTCTTCCGTCAACTGGTTAGTGCTGTCTATCACATGGTGCTGCCTTCGCAAGTTCCATGTGGTGTTGCGCCCCGGGACATAACTAGTTTGGTCTGTGTGAATTAAGGTCCCTATCACACTTTTGAGCCTGTTCACCAGAACGCCATTAGTATTTTGCAGTCCTGATTTACCATCTAGAGGGGTCTCTATGATCTGCATCTCAATGGAGTCTTGTCTGGTTTAAGGATGAGTATGAGCGTGGCTTCCCTCAAGCTGTCGTGCAACACTCCCTGCTCATATGATTCTGCAAAAACTTCCTGCAGTTTGGGTGCCAATAGGTGTTTGTATGCTTTGTAGAATTCCCCAGGGAGTCAGTCGGATTCCGGGGTTTTGGCTGTCGACAGCTCATGTATTACCTAACTGATTTCCTCTAGTGTCAGTGGGGCATCTAGCTTGGCCACTTGTTCCCTGTCCAGCCTGGGCAGGTCTATTTGGGCAAGTGCTTTGTTCACATTTCCATCCCCCTCTGTCTCGTCCTCGGAGTATAGGGTTTTATAGAATCTCAGAAACACCTCATTTATTTCCTGTTGGGTTCTGACCACAGTCCTATGCTGATTTCTGATGGCATTGATCATGTCACTCTACTCTTGCACAACCATGCGAGCAGTCTTTCAGGCCTATCTCCTGCCTAGTGCAACCTCTGAGTGTACTTCGCAAAGTCTAACTTTTCCAATCTATCCCATTCTCCGAGGCATTGCAGTCCCGATTCCCTGTGCGTGCCGGCCTCAGTGCTCTCCAGCCCGGCTATTTTCTTTTCTTCATCTAGAGCTTGCTGTATTTCTTTCCGAAAGCCTCCCATTTTGCCTATCAACGCCCTTCGTACAACCACCTTGAATGCGCCTCAGTGTTTTGACTCTCGATACACTGTCTGTGTTAGTAACAAAGTATTCATCTATCTTCTTTCTCAGGTATTCATTAAAAGCCTTGTCTTGCAGAGTTTCGGCCCGCAGCTTCCAAGTGGATATATTGGGTATCGGGGTAGTGCATAGCCATGTTGTCGCTAGCGGGGCATGGTCTGAGAGGATTCTGGCCCTGTATTCTGTATCTACCAATTCGCTCAGGGCTTTTCTGCCTGTGAAGATAGTCTTTTCATGTATGCACTGCATTGGGGGGCCAAAAAGTGTGAATACCCTCTTGCTTCCCGGTGTGCTTCTCACCAGATGTCTACCAACTCCAGGTCTCCCAAGAGGGAACGGAGGTCTTTCACCAGCGGCACAGGTTTTGTGTGTTTCTGATCAGACCTTTCTGTTTTCGGGTTCAGTGTACAGTTGAAGGCCCTCCCCAGATCCATGTTAACTTTCTGTATACAGACATCTTGGGTACAGTGATTTAAAAAACACTGTGTCCTCATGGTTTGGGCCGTAGGTATTTACAAAGCAAACCATTCTGTTTTCCCACAGGCCCCGGTCTACAACCATTCTACCTTCGTCATCCCTCCTAGTCTCCAATAACTGGAATGGGGCTGTCAGGGCCATCCAAAGGAGTACTCCTCTGCCATATGCAGAGTATGGTGATCCATGTAGATTACCTCCCTATTTTCTGGCTACCGTGGCCTGCCTGTCAGCCGTGAGGTGTGTCTACTGTAACATAGCCACCTAGACCCCTTTCCTGATCAAGTAAGCGTGTGGTGCAATCTCTTCACATAGTTGTTTAAGCCCCTGGCATTCCAGGTGATTATCCACACAACATTAGTTTGCTTCTTGTACAGGCTCGTTTTGGCTACCTGTTTCCCACTGCCTTTGTGTTCTATGCACTGTCTCAGATGAGCATGGTTCAACTTGTCGCACAACACATCGCTCTCCCCCCCACCACCCTTTCGTACCCACCCTACCCTTTTTTCCCCTCCCACCTCCCCAAAACGCATTAGCAGAACTCTGCATAGAACTTAACGGTAGCCCAGCGGGGAAACTTCCCCTCAGGCCTAGTCGCTTTTTTCATTCCCACCTCCGCCCTACTGGGGAGCAAGCAGCGGCTCAATGCCTTAAAACTGGCATCAACATTGCCACAGGGTCTGTGGTTGCAGCTCATGACCTCTGTGAGTTGCATACCTGACTTCTGCGCCGGTATTCTAGTGTCTCGTGCTCCCGCATTCTTGAACGTATGTTCCTTGCGCTCGTATGCTATTGCGGTATGAGGAGTGAGGTGAAGTCAGTAGTCTACTCTTCAGTTTGCTAATGTGCCGTCGCTCTACGCTGCGTTGTCATTAATTCCCGGCAGCTGTGGTGTCCCCTGCGTGTACATCCAAGCCTACGCCTCTGCAGTTTTTCTAAAAAAAACAGATCTTCCATTGTTTAGGATTTTTAGCTTGGCTGGGTAGATCAACATGTAGCAGAGGTTTGCTCTCCTGAGTTGTTCTTTAATGGGGCCAAACATTGCTCTTCTCTTTTGCGCCATAGCTGTGTAGTCTGGATAGATTGCTAATTTCGATGACCCCCTCGTGATGACACCCTCTCTCTCTCTCGAGTAAGCCACAATCCTTTCCCTGTCCTTATAATTAATAGTTTTTGCTATTATTGGGTGCAGGAGGGTTCGGGGGGTAGGTTTTCGACATAGGCTGTAGGGACCCGCCCCTCCCAGTATTCACAAGTTTTTTTCTGTAGACTCTACCTTCCGTGTCTTCTGCCAGATGCTCAGGCACTTTCACCCTGTTGAGCAGGTCTGTTGCCTGGGTTTGAATTGCAGCTATATTTGTCACATTGACCTGTATCTCTTGTTCGGCCTTGCCAAGATGATCCGCCATTGCTCTCGCATCTTGTTGGAGTATGCCCACATCTACAATAACAGCATCTATCTTGTACTCCAGTGTCGACTTCAGCGCCACTATAGCCTTCAAATATGGGGCCTTCTTCTTGCACTGTTACATGTGATTTTGGGGTCCATTCCTTTTTTTGCGCATAGGCCTTCATTACCATTTGCCTAGCCTTCCATTTTTGTGACTTTTCTGCCATTTGGGGTCTACTCTCAGACTTGATTTGTTTGAGTGTTGCAAGCAAAGTATGTCTGGTTGCCCCGCTCGTCGGCTGGGAGGTTTTTCTATTATTGTCTCGGGACACTGAAGATTTTCCTGTTCTCCTCTCCATGGAGCATGCACCCTGGCACTGTCCAACTATGCCTGTCACTGGTTACCAGGTGCTTTCCCGTATGCCCTGCTGCTACTCTGTGCTGTTTCGGCAGCATGCATGGTTTGATCTGCCGGTTCTCTGTGTTTTTGTGTGCTCAGAGTGCTTGCTTCTCTGGTGTTGTCACCCTCTCCAGCTATCAGCGTGTATAGCCTTTGTGTCCGGTGCTCTCTCCTCCTGTCTACGTAGGCACTATGTTGCCTCAATGTTGTCAGCCAGCTGCGTATTATTGGAGCATGGGAGCAGCTGCGTTGCTTCCATGTTACTGCTTCCATGGTTATGCATCAGAGGCTGAGCCACTGCAGGGTTATGTTGAGTCCGTCTGGGCACCTGTGTCACGTGTGGCCTGGGCTCCCCTACTCTTATGCTCCATTCTGCTTCTTCCTAGCGCAGGTGGGGTTCCGGGGATCAATGTTTACTATCAATCCACTATGTGCCTGGTGCTGTATGTCAGCAGTACGAAAATTCACCATCTTCCACCCCCCGGGGTGCAGCCGGAGCCTCACTCACCTTGTGCATATATACTCTTGTTTAGGGACGCTGCTGGGGTCTCTCTTACCTTGGCTTTTCTTCCTAAGGATGGTGTGCTCCCCTAGCCTACTTCTTCCGTGGCTCCCACTGAGTGTGCTGGGTGCTGGATGCTGGTCGTTTCTCGGGTTGGCTTTCCTCACCTGCTTTCTCTGCTTCAGCGTAGCTGCTTTAGCAGGTTCTTCGAATTTGTGCGGTGGTAGCAAGATGATTCTCGCCTCCGCTCCTACTGCTGTTGTGCTCCGCACCTGTGCGCCGTCAGTACATCGCTGACTCAATTCTTTTGTCCCGGTATGCCGAGTGCGGGTCGCTCTGCGTGTGCCCCGCTCCTGGGCTGCTCCTTGGCGCACTATTCCTCCTTCCCCGAGCATTCACCCTGTTGGTTCTGCTGGTCTTCTCTGTGTCCACAGGGTCTACGGCTCTGGGGTAGTCATCAGTTTTGTGTGGATTGGCTTTTGTGTGGCTTGACATCTTGGCACCACTATTCAGCCTCAGGGCGTCGCAACTGCCATTTTGGGATCTGCAGTGCAGCCGTTCTTCACCTTTGTTGCCGCTTCGGGTCCGGATTTTGATCTTCTCATTTACACTTCCCAGGTCTCGGACACACTCTACCACTTATGTGAGTGGTTCTCAGCTATTCAGGACACAGCGAAATATCTGTATTGAAGGATCCTGCAGGAGCCGTGTCATTATGTGACTTCACCACATGGCTGCTGGCCACGCTCCCCATGATTCTATAAGTTGTTCCCCACAAGTAAAGTATCCCCTTTTTTCCAATGACCCCCCACACTTAACCGGCATTCACTCCTATTACATGACTGCAGACTGTCACCTTGTTCCTTTGACAAAACCTCCCGCTCTTCTAAATAACAATGAAATCCAACAGAGGCACTTTTTCATTTCCATCAATGTCCCATTAACGAACACACCTGAGGACTGTTAACATGCCACAAGTGTATAAAAGGAGTGAGCCAGAGAAAAAGAAAGAGCAAGCTAGAGCTCGAGGATGTCCACGAGTCGGAGTGCAAGAGCACAGGCAAACTGAGATGCTGAGAGAACCCGAGACCTGCTGGGGGAGAACAGAGGGCAGAACGCTGAGAGCCTATGGTGTAAAAGGGCTAATGAAAGCGTGGCGAGGGAGCCATGTCTCCAAGGAGCCAGAAGGGGGTTAAGTGCAAAGCTGCACTCAGTAGTGAAGTCCCTTGAAGGGTGTTTGTTATCCTGGGCCAGAGAAGCTGCCCAGGCGAGTTGGAGGGGCTGGCGAGGAGCCCTTGTTCTTCAGCCGATGAGAATGTAATAGTGATGTTAAAGAAATCACAACCTGTGAGTTCAAAGCCAGAGGGGAACCCGGTTGGTGATAGCTGGGTTGATGATAGCTGCAAAGCGCAAGGGATACAATTTTGCCAGCAGTAAGATAATTACAAGGACCAGCGTAAGCTAAAAATCATGCTGAAGAGGAACGCTTTGATTGTTGTGAAAGTTCAAAGGCGATAGAAACAAAGTAGCAAACATTTGCGTGTACGCTAACACGTGATGAAATGAGCTCCATTGTAGTGAACAGAGACATTGTGTACAGGAGTGAAGTTCACGGAGAGAGCAAATATGGAAGCAAGTGAAGAGGGGCTATGCTTGAGGTAAAAGGCACGAGACCCCGTGAAAACTTGGTGATGAATTGTAAAAGGTGGCGGGTGGACGATTTCGAGAAAAGCTGAAGTTGAACTGTAAAAAGGTGCTGTGGGCACGCTTATGAAAGTAATCCAAGATGTAATTGCAAAGAGGTGCCGGGGGCACGATGAGAAGAGAAAAGTGAAAGAGAGGCCGAAGTATTATAGTGGTCCCACAAAGGGCAGAAAGTACTGTGTGTTCAGCAACGTCTCGGTGTCAGAGTGGTCCCGCCTGGGGCTGAGAAATACTGGGTGTTGTCAAAAGTCTGATACATCAGTACACCAACCTTTTGTGAACTGTGAAAGTAGCAGACTTCCTGAGCAGACGTGACAAAAAAGGAGTTATTACCTAACAGAACTTTGAACTTTTGCGACCAGAACTGTTTGAACTTTGTAGAAATAACTTTATACAGTACCTTTGAAAGCCAAGGAATGCATGCTGAATCCCAAGTGGCTCAAGACTTGGGGAAGGGAGCTGTGGACCATCTCCAATACTATCCTGACCTTTACTTTGAAGCACCTTTTTTATTTAGTCCAACCTCATGCACATTATTGTATTAGAGAGTGTGAGGGAAAGCATAGGTTTAACACAGACACTTTTGGTTTGACTAACTTGACTGACTTTGAACTTATATTTTGTTGTTGGTCAACACTACTCCCGTTATAGACGTTGGGCAAGTTAGGCAGTCTCCAAACCCCTTTCTTTATAAAATAAAGGTTTTCATAAACTGGAATTATTGTGTCAGTTTCTCTCATGATACCATGCCAGTCTCACAGGCTATAGAAAGAAGCCAGGTGACAGGGAGCAGGACAGGATTGTGTGGCATTTGGTGGATAGGTACTGGGAGTAAGCGCTATATCATAGGTCAGACTCAATTAAGAGAGTATTGAGCTGTTTGGTACGTGCATGCAGGTTGAATAGTTTTTCCCTAACTTCCCCATACCTATCCATTCGTGCATCCCTAACCCTCTTCCTGGTGATCCTAAAATCCCCCTACCTATCCACAACCTCTCCCTAATCGTCTTCACCCCCCATTGGCTGTCTCGTTGTGACCTGTTTACTAAACATCAGGGAGCCGTGCACAACAAAGGTGGGAGGGTCGTGCTCCATTCGGCTTCCGTGGTTAGGGAGGGGTTGCCGATACCTCTTCAGGTGTGAAATAACAATCAGCCCCCATACAGGAAGATTGACCACCCAAGCCAAATGGAATCCCCCTCCCAGCCCCTTGGCAGATATGCTAAAGGCTTTATAGGAAATGCAGACAGAACCGGTTCAGTCACGACAAGAGACAATGGCATTAAAGGTTCAGGTGAGCGGGTTGATCGCTCAGAGTACACCATTACATGGGGCTGTATCATCTTCCACTGGGAGACCTACAACGGGTGTAGTGAACCAACCATTAAACGTGCCACTGGCGGCTCCAGCGTGATTTTTGGGAGACCCCAGAAAATATCTAGCCCTCCTTACTCACTGCCAGCTCCATTTCTTATGCAAACCAGTTGCTTTTGATACCACACAAGCTAGGACAGCGTTTGTCATTTCATATCTGTCTGGGGATGCGGTGGCATGGGCCAATGAGTTAGTTCAAAAAGATGACCCGTTACTGTACAATTGGGATCAGTTTACTACAGAATTTGGACGATTGTTTTATCAAAATAATGTTTGGTTAGCCAAAGATAAGGAGTTGGTTGTGTTGTGCCAGGGAACACAAGATGCAGTGACCTACATCACACAATTTACCAGACTCTTCATAGAGGCTAACTGGCTGGAGGGAAAACAAACTGGTTTATTTTATCAGGGACCCAAGGAAGAGTTGAAAGTTGTGATAGCACCTGTACTGCACTGATTGATCTAGCGTTACGGCTGGACCATAGTATTAGTGAGCGGAAGGGAGAGAGGAAAAGGGCGGAAGTTCCAATTGTACAACTTGATAACAGTTGAGAGGCTAGTACCAAACAAGGAGGGAGTGAACCTATGCAGTTAGGAAGCATCCAGGGTCCCCTACAATCAGAAGAGGAGGAGAAATGATGCAAAGATAATCTTTGCTTGTATTGTGGGAAAGGCGTTCATTTAATTCGAAACTGTCCCAACACACCACAGCAGAGAGGAGGGTGTAGGTTGATATCTGAAGCGGGAAAAGAACAGTCAGTAGAGGAAACTGAATTGACGAGTCCTAAGCAAGAGAGGTTCCCAAATAGTATTGCAAACACAGTACAGAACAAGCCGTCTCATTTTAGTGGCCTTGTTTTTTTTCCACCTTTAAGGTAACGGTATCAGCTATGATTGTTTCAGGCGCTAGGGGGAACTTTGTGAATGTACTGTTGGCAGATACTTTAAAATTGCCCACACAGTCCAAGGAGGTCACAGAACCTGTTTGGTCAGTGGACGGTTCCATGTTGACCTTGTGGCCCACCACTACTCAAACTCGATCCCTGCAAATGCAGTGTTTATCAGGGCAAGAGTAAGAGATAACCTTTGACTTAATTTGCGGCACCACAGTTTGGAGTAATTCTTGTATGCCCTGGTAGGTTACTCATATTCCATTGATAAATTGGGTTGAGCCTAGATGTTCCAAGTTGTGTCGAGCATGTGCGTGAAGGGTCAGGGCCTGCATTGTTCCTGGTGGAAGGGGCAGTAGGTCAAGAAAGCATTGGGGCCGTGGAAACAGAACTTCCAGAATTCTATTCAGAATATGTGCAGGTCTTTGATAAGGGGCAAGGCAGAATCTTTACCACCCCATAGACCATATTATTGTGTGATTGATCTAGAGACTAATGGCAAGCTACCATGTAGTCTGATTTATCCCTTTTCTGAACAAGAAATTCAACATCTCTGAAAATACCTGGATGACATTTTAGCTTGTGGGATTCATCAAGGTGTCCAAGTCTCCAGTATCATCTCCTTTGTTTTCTGTTCCTGAAAGGAAGGCACCCTGAGAACATGTATGGACTATAGGGCCTTGAATAAAGTGACCATTTAAAACCGATTCCCTTTGCCCTTTATCGTTTCTTTTGGACCAGGTCAAATCAGCTGCCATTTATACAAAGCTGGACCTTAGGGGGGCCTATCATTTGATCAGAGCTAAGGCCGGGGAATGAGTGAAAGCCAGCATTCCGGACTAAGTTTGGCTTGTATGAATACCTAGTGATCCCGTTCGGTTTGTGCAATGCAGGACGTACTAAGGAACTACATAGACATTTTTGTGATTGTCTATATTGATGATATTCTGATCTACATGTTCAGGCAGTTTTACAACGCCTGAGAGAACACCGATTGTATGCAAAACTTCAGAAATGAGTCTTCCATGCTTCTCGGGTTGAGTTTTTAGGGTTCATTCCTGCACCCCAAGGTATTGAGATGGACATGAAAAAGGTACACGCAGTCTTTCTTGTGCTTTGCAAATTTGTATTGGAGGATTATTGCCAATGTTCCACAGATTATCACACCAGTAACTCGATTACTCCAAAAGGCAAGTCAATTCAGGTGGGACACAGATGCAGAGTTTCAGGAGCTCAAGGGGGTGTTTATCAGGGCACCCATTTTACAGTATCCAAACATTGAGAGACCATTTCAAGTTGAAACTGACATGTCTAATGAGAAGTTGGGGGCAGCTCTCTCGCAGAGGGATCAGGAGGGGGCCTTGTACCCAGTCACGTTTTTTCACGCAAATTCAC
Source organism: Ambystoma mexicanum (assembly GCF_040938575.1). NCBI lineage: Eukaryota > Metazoa > Chordata > Amphibia > Caudata > Ambystomatidae > Ambystoma > Ambystoma mexicanum. Next base: position 422,069,480 of record NC_090933.1, on the reverse strand, counting down.
TGTGTGAGAAGAACTATTCCATAATGGCTAAGGAACTACTGGCCATTCGAGCAGCATTCCAAGAATAGAGGCATTACCTTATGGGTGCGCGACATCAAAAAACAGTGTTGACTGACCATAAAAATGTGCAATACCTTAAAACCGCCAAAACCCTGCATTCAAGGCAATTAATCAGTATTTTAGGAAGTTTAACTTTGTCATCACCTACAGGCCTGGGACCAAGAATGGAAAGACAGATGTGCTAACCAGATATCAAGCTTCTGAGATTATTGCACAGGAATCTCAACCCATAATAGTGGCGGAAAGGATTGTGGGAGCAGTCATGCAAGATCTTTTAGATGAGATACAGAGTCATTTTAAGAAGAGATAGTTGCAAGATTGGGTGCCTCAGGACTCTATCAGGTCTATACTCAATGGGTTACCCTATCATGTGGGCAGGCTGTTCCTTCTTATGGCACAATTGAGAGAGAAAGCATTACTATGGTGCCATAAGTCCCCCTTAGTAGGGCATGCAGGGGAACGTAATACTTCTGGTGGCCAGGTATGAACATACAAGTACATGGTTGCATTCAGCAGTGTGATATATGTATGAGGAGCAAGGCAGATCATGGGGAAAAGCGAGGGTTGTAACAACCATTACCCACCCCGGACGGCCGTGGTCCCATATCTCGATCGATTTTGTTATGGAGTTACCTAAAGAAAGATAACAAGTACAACACCATTTTGGTGGTGGTGGTAGATTATTTTTCTGAACAGGTGCATTTCATTCCTTGTATTGGTATTCCAAGTGCTAGCAAGTTCTTGCACAACATAGTTCGACTACATGGTTTACCTCACACCATTGTATCTGATTGAGGTTCACAATTTACCTTGCGGTTTCAGTAAGCATTTTGCCAGTAGCTGGGAATCAACTGTGCGCTATCCACAAGTTACCACTCGCAAACAGATGTACAGACCGTACTGGTGAATCAAACCATGGAGCAATATTTGAAGTACTTATTAGCTGATGCAATGAGCTCCTGGGTAAATGCCCTCTGGGTTGCAGAACGACCTACAATAACAAAGAACATGCCTCCTTGGGAATGTTACCCAACATGTGTTTATATGGTCAGGAACAATATATGCTCCACGAATACCTCCCAGCAACAATTAACATACCAACACTCATGGAGCGCAAACAGGTGCATTCGAGCATCAGGCAAAAAGCATGCCAAAACTTGGAAAAGGCTAAAGCAACATACAAGTGGTCTGCAGACAAGCAAAGACAAAAATCTCCTAAGTATGTGGCAGGAGATGTAGTGTGGATTTCTACCCAGAACATACATATGGTGCAGTCGTGAAAACGTATGCCTCCATTCATAGGACCGTATGTAGTAGTTAAATGTGTATCTGACACAGCTGTGAAACAAAGGTTGCCTGGTACTTTGAAAATACATCCTGTATTTCATGTATCTTTAATTAAACCTGCAGCCCCTGGTACTTTGCCCAGGAAAGCACCGATCGTTCTGGATGATAGGCAAGAAGAATATGAATTACGAGGTATACTGGATTCCAAGACACACCACCAACGCCTGTGGTACTTGGTTGATTGGGCTGGCTATGGACCAGAGGATTGCTCCTGGGAGGTTAATGCACCAAGGTTGACAAGGTTGCTTCACAAAAGACATCCAGATAAACCAGGACCCTGGGATGGACCTAGGAGAGGAGGTACTGTGAGGATTTGTGGGCTGACTGTGCGCCAGAACAAGCTCTGAAACATCTCAGCAGCACCTGCCATTCTCGCCACAAACTAGAATCCTCCCTCAACTTCAAGAAGTCTCAGGTGATACCTTCCCAAAAGCTGTATTGGAGCAGTACTGGACTGTTCCTCGAGGGAGGCTTTGCCTCCCGAGTTAATGGTTCAACATATCGGTCCCTCCAGTCGGCCCTCAGATCCCAATGGTCGCATGGCAGGATGGCAGACCTTCAGTTTCCGAGCAAGGTCATGTTGGATCTCCTGTGTTGGGCCTGCAAGGAGAATATGATGGTAGGGGGCGTGGCTTGGAACGCCATCAATGTGGCTGTTCCATTGAGAGCCTCCATGTGGGTCCCGGGTTGATAGCCATAAATGACCCGCTTTTTCCTGCATCAGGAGCCGACATCCTGTAGAGCCTGGGGGGAGGGGAACGCCCTGGGAACAGGCCTGAATGAAAAGCAGCCAGCGGGGAGCCAGCGATCCCGATGCTTGGGGATGTGGCGACTCTGGCGGGAGTAAACTCTGTTTTCAGCTAAAATGGTGCCCACTGTGTCGTGTTAGCAGAGGTCTTCAACGGAGGAGGTGAACGGGCTCCAGGCAACATTCGGGGGCCCATTATGGACAGCTGCAGTCCCCTCACCTCCCTGAAGTCCCCATGGACGGGGGCCGGATCAACTGGTGGAGGCTCTGGAGGATCAGGTGTGGACCCGAGGAGCTGACCCCCCCTGTAGGGCTGATGCGGGGCACCTGATGTACCAGGCCGCTGGGGGCTCAACGGTGCAGAGAGAGCAGTGGATGCCTGCCAGGCAGCGCTCAGTGAACAGTGTTGGGAGCCACCAGCCAGCACATCTATCAGCTTCCCGGGCGGCAGCAGTGACAATCCCAGCAGCAACATCTCAGGGCTCCCAGCCTAGACCTGCATTAAAGTCTGCCACTCCAAACACAGATCCACTTGACTTCCAACAAGAGAGACACCCTGGGGAGAGCTGCCTATGTTTAATCAACCGAACACTCTGGCCTGCAAACAAGGGCTATAAGCCACGACTGTTTGACTAAGGACAGGTGGACTCCCTATAAGGCAAAGGACTGCCCCCCTCTACTTGACCCTAACCCACTGGGGGCATGGTGGTGGCGGTCCTGGTGGTCCCAGTCCCCCCTGGCCAGAAAGAGATAAGGTTCAGCGGTTGGGGCCTGGTGGTAACACCCCCCTCGCCCAATCCATCTGGAGAGAAGCCCCTAGGAGCAGGAAATATGGGCAGGCAGCAAATAAAAACGCTGATTTAGCCACTCTCCTGCAACCTCAAGAAAAAGGGAAGTAAATGGAGACGGTACGATCTATTGCCCTCAGGGCAACTGGGCACAAAGGAGGACATCTAGTCCTTCGTGAAAGAAATGAAGGCTGAGTTCCGCAACTGCACGTCAGAGATGTCATCAAAAGTGAACCGGCTGGACAACTGAGTGCTAGAGGTGGAACAAAGGCTCAGAGGCACGGAGCAAGCATTAATGGAGGCAGAGCTACAACGCAGAATTCAGGTGCTAGATAGGAAATGCAAGTCCATGGCATCCAAAGAGGAGGATATGGAGAGCAGAGCCCGCAGAAATAACCTACGGATTAAAGAAGTGCCATCCTCGATCCTGCATTAGGCCCTGAGCAACTATGTGGCGAGATTTTCCAGATGCTCTTGCCACATCTCGACAAAGCAATGCTCCTGTTGGACTGCACGCACAGGCTGCAGGGTCGTGGAGGCTTGTCCTCGGACCCTCCTCTGGATATGATCACTCGAGTCCACTTCGCCACAGCCAAACAAGAGATCATGGCAGCGAGCTGAGCGCAAGATGATATATCTGTTACGCTCACCTGGTATCCACAGGGACGCCACCTAGCTGGGTTACTCGCTGGTATGCTTCTCAGCTTTGCCCTGATGTGATCTGCGGGGAAGGTTCTGCCTTCTGGTAGAATTAGGCGTGCTCTCCGTCCTGCCTTCTTTGCAGGGGCGCGTTGTCTTTCATGGGCGAGTGCGGTCCAGTTACTTCACTGACGCCGGCCCGTTTGATATTATTCAGGTAGGTCTTATTGCTGTTCTTTAGTTTTGTTGCTAACCTGCATGCCTTTCTTTGTTTAAAATGTCTATTTTTTCTCCCTTAGGTATGCGGAGCTTCAGCGCGGCGAACTGGCTTGGTTGAGCCCCGCTGGTAAATGATGGCGCATTAAGAGCACTATGATGCGGTAAGTAAGCGCTATGCGCAGCGCTGCAAAGTCTTGCCTTTGCTAAACTGTGTCTTCCTTCCTTGTAGGTTGCGGTGTTCTTCAGCGCGAGTGGAATGTCTGGAGTGGAGCCAGCCGAGAGGCGACCAGCCAGGTAAGCCTTTTGAGCAGTTCGTAATTTGTATATGTCTCTACTGCTTTCTTTAATGTTGCCTCTATCTTCCTCTTTCAGGTCGTTCTGTCCGGGAGGCGTGCAGATTCGAGGAAGCTGTTGTCAGTAGCTGCGAGTGATTGAAGATGAAGACTGCAGGTAAGATGCTGCTGCTAATGATGTTCCTTTTGTCTCCTTGCAGGTTCTGCTTCCCCGAGGTTCGAGGGAATAGCTGGACACGGTGAGCGTCACGTTGCAAGCTGCAAAGTAACGCGAAACGTGTTGCCTTCCTCGGGTTTGGTTTAAACAGCCCCAACAAAATAGTCTAGGTAAAGTAGTCCCTAGGCTACCACACCCAAAACACTAGACCGCATAGCTTGGTTCTTAGGAACCAAGCTATGTGGATGCCTCCATGTTGGCTGACAATACAATAAATAAAGTATTTCCCAAGCACATTGTTTTTCATGGTGTATGAGCCTGGCGCCATAGGCGCCAGGACTGGCCCCATGAGGGCTTTTGAAGAGGATGCCAGGCTCTAGAGGCCAGAGTCCTGACTCCACCTGGCCAATGGGTTTGCCAGAGGGGGTTTTGGGCGAGGGTCGTGACAGCATTCCCTCCTAAGGCCCCTCCCATGGTGTTCCTTCTGTCTGGCCCAGGTTTGGTTGGGAAGTTCCGATGGAATTTCCTGATTAGACGTGGTGCGTGGATAATTCTCACTGGGCTCCCAGGATCTATCTTGTGGTCCAAATCCTTTCCAATCAACGAGATAATATAGCTTGATCCTAGAGTATTTAGAGTCCAAGATATCTTTGACTTCGAATTCTGGTTCTCCTTCAACAAGTATGGGCTTAGGTGGTGTCCCAATCCGTGTGCTGTGTTGCATTGGTTTCAGGAGGGACACATGGAATACCAGGTGGATGTGTAGATTAGGTGGTAAATCCAGTTTCACGGCTGCTGGGTTGATAATTGCCTTAATGGTATAGGGTCCTAAGAATCTGGGATGAAAGGTCCGGGTTCCCTTGATGGGTACGAATTTAGCGGCTAACCAAACTTTGTCTCCTACTTGATAATCAGGGGCCTTTTTCTGGTGTTGGTCGGCAAATCTCTTTTGTTTTTCTTTGGCATGAATAAGGTGTTCCTTTGCCCTTTTGAAAGCCTGAGTAATGGTTGTGTGTAGAGTCTTTACCGCTGGCATTTCCAAGCTGGCTGGAAGGTCTAGTTCGGAGGTACGTGGATGTCTGCAATGAAGGGTATAGAAGGGTGTTTGTCCCGTGCTTGAATGCAAAGAATTGTTTCACGTATATTCGGCTATCCATAGTAGGTCTTTCCAATTCCTTTGTGGTGCAGCATGCACCGTATATATTGCTAGAGTGTCTGGTTCTCTCGGTTTGGCCGTCAGTTTGGGGATGGTGACTGGTAGATAGCCGAACGTCGATCTGCACCATTGCACAACATTTTTTCCAGACGTTTGAAACAAACTGGCTGCCTCGATCAGAGACCAGAACCGAAGGGAAGCCATGTAGTTTAACCACGCCCTCCAGGAACACTTTTGCTAAAGTGGCTGCGTCTGGGAGGCCTTTGAGAAGAATAAAATGGGCCATCTTCGGGAATAAGTCCACAACTACAAGGATGGTGTTGAACCCTTGGCTTGGAGGTACATCAGTGATGAAATCAAGGGAAAGAGTGTGCCATGGAACTGGAGGAATGTCCAGTGGTTGTAGGAGACCAGATGGTTTTTGTTTCTGTGATTTATTTTGTGCGCAGACACCGCAGGACTGAATGATGTCCTTACGCCAGGTAGGTCACCAAAAGTTCTCTTTCACCTTAGCTAGGGTTTTGGTAATCCCAGGATGCCCTTCGATCAGTGAATCGTGATAGTTTGAAATAATATGCTGTTGTAATTCCTTCTTGGGTACATATAGGCGATCCCTAAAAAAGGGTAGATGGTCCTTGATGGTATATTGTTCTTGAGTTTGCCATGCGAGGTAGGCATCAGGATTCATTGTCTGTTGGATTTCTTTTCATAGTTCTGCTTGTGTTAAGGCTGTCGTGATACCCAAGAGTTTGTCTTCAGGTATAATAGGTACTGGGTCTGGAGTTGTATATACTATTTCATCTATGCCCATGCGAGATAAGGCATCCGCCTTTCCGTTTCTGCCTCCTGGTCAAAATGTGATTACATAATCATATTCGGCGAAGAAAAGGACCCACCGTAATTGGCGCGAGGATTGGGCCTTGGCTGTTTTGAGATATCGCAGGTTTCGGTGGTCTGTGATGACTGTAATGGTGTGTCTGGCCCACAGAAGGTAGTGCCTCCAGGCTTTAAAGGCGGATTTGATAGCCAGGAGTTCCTTGTCCGTGATGGCATAATTAATCTCTGGAGGTGATAACTTTTTCGACCAGAAGGCCACAGGATGTAGCTGGCCGGTTTCCGGGTCTCTCTGTGAAAGGACAGCCCCCATTGTGAGACTGGACGCCTCAGTTTCAACGACATAAGGGAGGTCTTGATGAGGATGTTGCAGGATTGGAGCGGAGGTAAACCTTCGTTTAAGTTCCTGAAAGGCTTCTTCTGCTTCTTCGGTCCAAGCAAACTTTTTATTGTTTTTTCGTAATTGTACTGTGATTGGGTGCACAACCTGAGTGAAATCTGGGATGAACCGGCAGTAGAAGTTTGCAAAGCCCAGTATGCTTTGTACCCCTTTCAGAGACGTTGGTGAAGGCCATTTCAGAATGGCATCTACCTTGTGCACGTCCATTCTGATGCCTCCTGGAGTAAGGATAAAACCAAGAAATTCGACTTCGGTGACGTGGAAAAAGCATTTTTCAAGCTTTGCAAACAAGCAATGTTGACGGAGCTTGGTGAGGACTGAACGAACGTGCCTGACATGATCTTGTTCCGAGGCTGAGTATACTAAGATGTCGTCTATGTACACTAAGGCGCACACATCAATTAACTCCCTTAAGACGTCATTCATGAAATACTGGAATGCCGCAGGAGCGTTGCATAACCCGAAGGGCATGACTTGATATTCAAACAAGCCGTACTTAGTACGGAAGGCGGTTTTCCATTCATCTCCTTTTCTGACTCGGACCAGGTGGTACGCTCCTCGAAGGTCCAATTTGCTATAAATCTGGGCATCTTTAACTTGGTCTAGCATCTCAGGGATAAGTGGCAAGGGAGCAAGGGATAGCGGTTCTTCACGGTGATCTGGTTCAATGCGCGGTAGTCGATACAGGTTCTCAAGTCTCCTTCCTTTTTCGGTATGAAGAACAAAGGACTGGCTGCGGTGGACTTCGAAGGACAGATAAATCCGTTTGCAAGGTACTGGTCTAAATAGGATTTCAAATGATGTTTTCTGGTTCTGTGAGAGCGTAGATCTTGCCACAACGGATTTGTGCACCAGGAACAAGGTCGATCTGACAGTCATAGTGCCTGTGCAGCGACAATGTTTAGGCTTGGTCCTTTCGGAAAACATCTTGGAAATCATGGTATTCACTTGGCAAGGTATTAGTTGCTCCCAGGGTTGATGCTGTCGCTCCGGAAGTCATGGGGATACAGACGTCGGGTTTCTCCTATTGGTAATAGGCAGGGGAGCAGTCACTGGCGAAGGTTAATTTTCATGCACGCCAGTCTATCAAAGGGTTGTGAGCAACCAACCATGGCATCCCTAGTATTAGCCTGAACTGAGGTGCCTTAATGAGATCGAATGAAATAGACTCCTGATGTCAGTCCTGGCACAGCAAGGTTACCCTGGATGTGCACTGGGTTACTGGTCCGGAAGCGATTTCTGTCCCATCCACGGTGGTTACCTTGTCCATAGTTGGCTTAGAACACAGTTAGCCCCATCTCTACTGCCAGTTCTTGATCAATCTAATTTCCAACTGCTCCGCTATCGATGTATGCTTCAACAGCATGCATTCTTGACGACTGTTTGTGGTTAATTACGATCACTGGTATTGCAAAGTGCGAGGTCAGCAACTCTTTCTTCTCACTCGACAAACTGACCTCTACGTTTGTCGAGCTTGGTAGTTTTCCGATTCCTTAGCTTCATGCCTTTCTGTGGCCCCGACTGTTCTTGGGGGTTTTACTGGACAGTCCTTCAGGAAATGTCCTGGTTTCCCACAATACAAACAAAGCTGTTGTCGTCTTTTGTCCCGCTCTTGTTTTGTTAATGGAGGCCGTATCCCTTCAATCTGCATGCGTTCTACAGCATTTTCAGGTACACAGGGTGTGTTTTCCCTTGGTCGAACATACACTGTCCGAGGATCTGTCTTAGACCGGTCTGCCTTTCAGTCCTACAACCGGTGGTCTAGCTGCACGACCAGATTTATGAATTCTGCACAGTCTCTGGGTGGATCAAAGACCTGGGCTAAAACGTCCTTTAATTCGCCTCGTAAGCCTCAATGGAATAACGTGGTTCTTTTGTTTTTTGCCCACCTAGCTTCGGCAACCAGTCTGTTGAAGGTAGCAATGTACGTTAACAAGTCCTGATTCCCGTGTCGGAGGGACAAGAGTACATTGTCTACTGCTTGTTCCTGGGTATGGCGAGCAAAAGGTTTTTCCATTTCTCTCTGGAACCCCCCAAAGTCATGTAATAGAGGATCGTCATGGGTTACCAATGGCACCAACCAGTCTGCTGCACTACCACTCAGGTATGATAAGACAAAAGCTACCCGAGCTTGGTCGTTTGGAAATGCTCCAGGCCTACAAAGAAAATGAAGGCGGCACTGATTGATGAATGCCGCATACTTCCGTGGGTCGCCTGAGAACCTTTCTGGCGGTGCATGGGGCACTCTTCCAGGTAACGTGATCTATACCGGAGTGGGTGGTGTGGCAGGGTTTTGCATCGTTGGATTGCTTCCAGATAGAGCCGTCTGTCCTGCCTGTGATTGCAAGTATTGCCTGCTAATCTCTTCAGTGCGTTCTTTGGTCACTATTAGGTCTCTCCAGAGGGCATTAGTCTCTTGTCGGGCAGAATGAACTTCAGCACGAAGCTCTCCTAGTAATTGTGCCAATTGGTCCATTTCTGATGTCTCCATGGCGCCCAGGTGGATTTGTTATGGTAGGCTTTGCGTTCTGTTACACTCACCTGGTATCCACAGAGACGCCACCCAGCCGGGTTACTCGCTGATATGCTTCTCTGCTTTGCCCTGATGTGGTCTGCGGGGAAGGTTCTGCCTTGTGGTAGAATTAGGCGTGCTCTCCATCCTGCGCTTCTTTGCAGGGGCGCGTTGTCTTTCATGGGCGAGTGCAGTCCAGTTACTTCACTGACGCCGGCCCGTTTGATATTATTCAGGTAGGTCTTATTGCTGTTCTTTAGTTTTGTTGCTATTCTGCATGCCTTTCTTTGTTTAAAATGTCTCTTTTTTTCTCCCTTAGGTATGCGGAGCTTCAGCGCGGCGAACCGGCTTGGTTGAGCCCCGCTGGTAAATGATGGCGCATTAAGAGCGCTTTGATGCGGTAAGCCCTATGCGCAGCGCTGCAAAGTCTTGCCTTTGCTAACCTGTGTTTTCCTTCCTTGTAGGTCGCGATGTTCTTCAGCGCGAGTGGAGTGTCTGGAGTGGTGCCAGCCGAGAGGTGACCAGCCAGGTAAGCCTTTTGAGCAGTTCGTAATTTGTAAATGTCTCTACTGCTTTCTTTAATGTTGCCCCTATCTGCCTCTTTCAGGTCGTTCTGTCCGGGAGGCGTGCAGATTCGAGGAAGCTGTTCTCAGTAGCTGTGAGTGTTTGAAGATGAAGACTGCAGGTAAGATGCTGCTGCTAATGATGTTCCTTTTGTCTCCTTGCAGGTTCTGCTTCTACGAGGTTCGAGGGAATAGCTGGACACAGTGAGCGTCACATTGCAAGCTGCAAAGTAACGCGAAGCGTGTTGTCTTGCTTGGGTGTGGTTTAAATAGCCCCAACAAAATAGTCCAGGTAAAGTATTCCCTTGGCTACCACACCCAAAACACTAGACCGCATAGCTTGGTTCTTAGGAACCAAGCTATATGGATGCCTCCATGTTGGCTGAGAATACAATAAAGTAGCACCCAAGCACATTGTTTTTCATGGTGTATGAGCCTGGCACCATAGGCGCCAGGACTGGCCCCATGAGGGCTTTTGAAGAGGATGCTAGGCTCTAGAGCCCCGAGTCCTGACTCCACCTGGCCAATGGGTTTGCCAGAGGGGTTTTGGGCGAGGGTCGTGGCAATATCTCATCAGGGGACTTCCCTACAGATCTTTCAAGACTTGGCGACAGTGCAGAAAAGAAGGGTGGTCAGGCCACTAACTGTGTTCCTACAAATCCGAAAGATCAGATACTGCTGGCTGTTCTCTGCTACGCTAAAGTTCACGCTCGAGGGCACAGCGCGGACCATTAGCTCTTTATAAGAGGCAGAAGGCATTTGGGGGATGGTCGACCGGGTACAAATTGAGGCTCTCCAGCGAGGCTCCCCACACCGAGAGGGGATGTCCCCAAACCAAGGCGCAACACATGGGCAAAGGTGAGAAGGGGGCAGAACTCTGGGGCCTCCTGCAGCAGACATGAGCCATTGCCAAGCAGCCACCCGCTGGAGATCTAATGCACAGCCTCACACCAGTTAGACTGGCAGTCAGTACTAATAAAACAATTGGGCCTGGGCTCCATTTGGACTGTGCCAGGCCAGGAGTGCAATGTCGCTCACAGACCACTGGGGTTACAAGCCCATCACCATTTCTGTTCTATTGGTGAAGTTTGAGTTTTGGTTTAAAAAGTTGAAAACCGGGTTGCTCCAAAAAGCTGAAGCAATAATGGAACCAAATGGCAGCTGATGCTCACTCTGATCCCCACTCCCCTGCAGAGGAATCAGATCCCCAGCAGGCACCCCCCTACCTGAAGCTAAAATGTATGACTCTTAACATAAAAGGCTTAAACTCTCCAGTTAAGCGTAAATCAAACCTACAGCACCTGAAGGACCTGAATAGCTCTGTTGCATTTCTTCAAGAGACTCACCTGGCCCCACCTGACTTTGCCTGTCTGCGCAACAGACACTTTCCGAAGCAATTCCTGGATTCCAGCAGAACTAAAGAAAGGTGGCATGGCGATCCTCCTGGCAAGGGGGGGGCTCCCCTTTGTTAGAGCTGGAGATGCTACATGGCTCGGAAGGATGCTATGTGGGGGCCAAGGGTATGCTATTTGGTCAGCTTTATACCTTTATATCTGTATACGCCCCGTATGAGGGGCAGAAGGCTTTTCTACTGGCGTTGGAAGCCGAACTGCTCCTCTTTGTTGAGGGGTAATAGGGGGGACTTTAATGGGGTGCTGGATCCCCTGGCCGATAACACCCACCACGTCCAGAGATGTAAAAGTTGCATTGGGGTGATGCGCCTGTTTAAGTCCTTGGGGGTAATTGAAATCTGGAAGGTTCGGCACCCAGGGGTAAAAGATTTCTCTTCTCTCATGCACACTGCACTTCATCCTGCATAGACCTACTCTTAGCCAGCCCACATATTATGTTATATGTAAATGATATGGCCATAGGAATGAGGGCGCTGTCAGATCATGCCCTGGTCCTTCTAACAGTTTGAATCCATGACTGAGCCCGGCCCCTAGGCCCCCATGGAATCTATATAACCCGACCCTTAATGATAGGGTGCTAAGGGATGGAATCGCAATGGCATCCAAAATTACTTCTGGATGAATATCACAGGTTCCACTTCGATGGTGACTGTATGGGAGGCCATGAAGGTGGTAATCGGGGGGGAACATATTGCCCATGCAGCGGCCTACCGAAAATGCCACTTCGAAGCTCGGACATGGCTAGATAGGGAGGTAGCAGAGGTAGAATGTAAGCACAAAAAAGGTTGCTCTCGGAAGGCCCACCGGTCCCTCCAGGTGGCCCAGAATAAATTAGAAGCACACTATGTGAAGGAAACGTCCAATACATTCCTGGTTAGAAATTTGGTGAGAACTCAACGGCGAATCACAATAGTGGGGTTGCGGGAGTCACAGGGAATGATTTTATGTGCAGAAGACGCTAAATTAAAACTAGCAGTGTCCCACTTAATTGAAACCATGTTAGCCACTCCCCACGTTGTTGCAGACCAGAGGCAATATATAGAAGGAGCTGCTCTCCCGCACCTTGCCGAGGTAGACCGCATACCCTCGACTTACCAATCACAGCTGAGGAAGTGAATTCTGTGATCAGATCCCTGAAGGCAAGAACCGCGGGCCCCGACGGCTTCACTCCCAGGTTTTACAGGATCTTTCGGGCCCAGCTCCTAGCTCCCCTTATAGATCTTTTCAACTCCTTCTGGCAGACTGGCTGCACAACCTCGTCCATGCAGGAATCCTCCACTATTTTGTTGTTAAAACCGGGAAAGATCCTTGAGACTGCGCTTCCTATAGGCCGATTTTGTTCAATATGGATGCTTATATTCACTCCAAGGTCTTGGCCAATCGGCTATCCGGGGTCCTCCCCAAAATAATAAGCGCGGATCAGACCGATTTAGTGTTGGGCAGAATCACAGGGGACAATATTCGCTGGGCCCTAAACCTGGTGGAGATGGCGACCTCAGAACACTGTAAGATGGCATTGGCGACGCTAGACACAACTAAGGCTTTCGACAAAGTCGACTGGGCCTTTATGCAACTTACCCTTGAGGCATTCCACTTTGGGCCGATTTTCCAGAGGATGCTCCTGGCCAGCTATAGCTCACGAAAACCTCCTTGCGAGTGAACCGAAAGAAATCGGGTCCAATATCCCTCATGTGTGGGACAAGGCAAGGGTGCCCCCTATCCCGCTAATCTTCGCCCTAATAATGGAGCCCTTTTCCCAATGTATCTGCAACAATCCTGCTATTGGGGTGGTGAGGATAGGCAGCAGATATTACAAGTTGTCCCTTTATGCGGACAACGTGATGCTCACCCTCACAAATATTCTACCTTCTTTACAACAGTCCCTCATAGAGCTAGACTCCTTTAGACGGGTTGCAGGCTTCAAGGTTAACTATCATAAATGCGGAGCATTAGAGGTTGACGTCATAAGAGGTGGAGGCCCTTTGGCCCTCCTACCTGATTAAGTGGGACGAGAAAGCCATATAATATTTGGGGGTTCACATCGCGGTGCTCCAGAGGGAGCTCTATGTGGCAAACTTCCTGCACCTTCTTTAGGGAGCTGGAAGCTGATCTTGAGAGGTGGTTGGCAGAGGAGATCTTGTTGATGGGTCGGATCACAGCCTGTAAAATGAATCTGCTCCAAAGATTTCTTTACTATTGCTCAGTGCTCTCAGTGGCGATCCCGCAAACACCCCTCCTCCGATTGCAGCAAAAGATCTTCCAATTTATATGGTGAGGGCGAAAGTCTAGGATTTCTAGAAAGGTGATGACGGGCAATGCCCGACTGGGGAAATGGGGGACCTGAACCTGCACAATAATTACACAGTGGCGCAGCTAACACACTTTCTCACCTGGCTCACACCTAATGACTCCCCGAGATGGGGAGACACTGAACAGTCCAGAGTGCCACTCCCTCTTAGTGCCTTCCCATATACCTCCCTGCCTAGCGCAAAAATGTTGGCCCGGTCTATTATCCTCCAGGAAAACTACGGTGAAAATATGGGACTGGGTGATTAGAAAGGCAGGGATCCTGAGGGGTGTAGGCCCACTCACTCCAATCTTCCATAACACAGACTTCTCCCCAGGCCTTTGGCCTCCCGAATTCAGGAGAGGGGCACAGGGGGGTTTACAATTCCTGTCGCAACTTAGCAAATTGCCCTAGACCTTTGAAAATTGCAAGGAAACGTTCCCCTGTCTGACACGGATAGGTACTCCTACACTCAAAGTCGGCACTGGATAGTTCACCCACTGGTTAAACAGGGGCCCATGTGTGACCTGGGTCCCATTGAGCTCACATTGCTAGAGGTATCTCGAGCGGGGGAATATTTCTAGGCTGTATAAGCTCCTGCAGGTGGATATGTGGTCGCTCCAGCCCAACCTATGGCCCAGTGGGAGGCAGACCTGGGCCAATAGAGGGCCAGACTTTGGTAGTAGCAGAGAAGGTTACATCCGCCAAAGAAGGGGTGCTACACCGGTTCACAGACATTTGGTCCCTATCCTGGAGTATGATCTTAACTTTCCGGCACAGACACACAAGCTGCATTTAGCAGGGATATTCCTGCACAATCGTTAATGTTTTGTGTGGTTCATTGGGTCCTGGTGGGGATTGGCAGGGGAGGGGGTTGGGTGATGCAGGGTGGGTAGGGTGGGAATGGTCAAACTATGCACTGCATTAAGCATTAACATATGTCTGTGTCCTATTGTTGGAAATTACTCTGATTGCAATCGATATGAATGAAGTTGGAAAAAAAAGAGAATGTGCTGGTAGGGGAACCTTTTTGGCAACCATGGCTGGAGAGAACATTGGTCGCGGATTCTTCCATCACAGGATGGGGAGTCCACATGAACAATCTCACAATCAGCGGTCGTTGGTCTCCATCGGAATCCAGACTGCATGTGATGCTGGAAATGCCATTTTGGAGGGACAGCGCTGCCTAGTCCTTGTCTTACCACTTCTCTCTGTGTGTTTTTCTATGTTTTCCACCACTGAGGTCCAGCCTGGACCTCTGACAGCGCAGCTCTTCATTTTTCATTTTGGTGAACAACACCCATGGGATACCCTTATGGCGCCCTTGTATGTGTTTTGGGTACCTGTGTGTTGCCCACAAAGCAGGGTATGTGCTGGTGGCAGCTACATTCTGACTTGACAGTGGCTCTGAGTATCGTCTAATTTTGAGGCACCCAGGCCCTGCCACAGGAATCAGTGGATTCCTGGACAAAGGCTAGATGGCCACTGTAGCCTCTTGGTTTCTATTGCCTTTACACCTTGTTTCCCAAAGTCCTGGGAAGCCCTGCCTGCCCCCTTCTCTCTGTCTGGCTGTTGGGTGCAATGACAATATATGGCTCTGGACTGCCTCCTGTAAGACTGACACAAGCGTTCCCAGGGACTGTGTTTTGTGGGTACACCCTTGGGGTGGGACCTGTATGAATGGAGTCTGAAGTCAACTCACCTTCTGTGTTGTGGATGTCTGGTTTTGGTTATGACACACAATGCATGGGCCAGCCCTTACTCAAACTAGAGTGACTGCAGTCTAGTGTTCTGAAAGGCTGGGTTAGGTGAATGGCCTGTCAGCCTGATTGGCTGCCTCTGCCTGCCTGAATGAATGCACGTGTGTATGATTGGCTGACGGAGCCTGTTTGTTTGTTTAATCATTTATAATGTGCACCAGACCCGGAGGTATCAGAGTGCAGCAGTTACAGGATATGCAAAGCTTAGGTACAAAGGTTACAGGATATAAGCAGAAGTAGTACAAGTACAGAAAATAGATAAGTCAATGAATACAAAAAGATGAATATATAAAATATACAGAAACAGTGCGTGAGTGTGGAACATGCAGGTACAGTACACAATTGTAAGTCATACTTGAGCAATTCTTAAAGATCTGTAGACTTGAGCCAGTTGATGTCGTTAAGTCTAAAATTCAGATAGGGTTGGTCTTCTCTGATAGGGTGTGGCAGGGAGTTCCAAAGTTGGGCCACTTTGAAAGGGAAACTACATCCACCAACTTTGGAGAGCTTGAATCTCGGTATGGTGAGGCAATTGGAGTTGGATACTCTTGTGGGTCTAGTGGATGTTCTCCTGTGGAATCTGTCCTGAGATAGCTAGGGGCAGCATTGTTCAACGCTTTGTGGGTGAGGGATGCAGTTTTCAGCTGGATTTTGTTGTGAGTTGAGAGCCAGTTATTTTGGCGCCTAATCACATATGTATGTGATCTTCGGGCCACACCAAGTGCCGCTCTTAGGGCATTGTTTTGGAGGATTTGTATCCTCTGGATGATCGATTTATTGGCACTGATGTATAGGGCATTCCAATACTCTATCCTAGAGAGCATGCCTGGCACAGCCTGAGTAAATGGGGAACAGATGTGTATAACTAAGGACCTGTGACTCACCAATTTGTTCAGAAGCTTGAATCCCGAGTCCAGTCGAAGGAAGGAGTCAGCAGCTCTATTTCCTCAAGGAATCCGAAAACTGCTGAGCTGACACAAATACAGAATCAAGTGAGGACCTGGATAGGCAACCTCTTCCCAAAGTATGAGGGACCATTGTGCACCTGCTACTCTTCATCAAAAGTGCCCTGGAAGCCAGTCCTTGTGCCTGCCGTCCGAAGGAGGAATATTCATGAGTTCAGAAAAGGAGTGCGTGGACATCCTGTACCGAAGAAGTCCATTTGTGTCGCCCAGGGTCCTGTGGAGTGTTTGTGACCGCTGGAAGCAGATTGCTACATATCGCCCAGAAGAGGCATAGTACTGCTTGAGATCCGCAGTTGCGAAAGTTCCACCTGATCAAAGAATCTTTTAAGGGACATCCCTGACACAACATTTAACCACTTTTTCCCACAAAGGAAGATATCCAGCAGTGGGTATCCCGCCAACAAAAACCGAAGACGACATCCTGAGTGTCCAGCCTTGGTGAGGGTCCATAGTCCAGTCCAGTAGTCGAGTACAGAAGCCATTCAGAGGTCTGTGCTGCAGCTGCAGCACCGAGGAACCAAAAGTCGGAAAACCACAAAATCATAAAACCTGACACCTACTTCTGCCACTGCACCTGTCATCACTGTAAAGCATCCAAGGACCCCAAGGGTCTTATCTTCTTCAGCCAGGCCTTTTTGGAGTCCACAGCAAGTTTCACCTTCGTGGGACATCCACAGTTGGAGTAAAGACCCACCATCGGAAACCACTGAGAAGACCAAAAGTGCTTGCGTTCCGACACTGTCTGGTTCCTCTTTTTCTTTTGGCCTCGGCATCCCAGCGACTCCTTCTTGCACAGGGGGTCCATCTTCAAGGGGTCCCATCGAGTAAAGCCAAGAAACTCCACCACTTTGTCTGAGAAGGCACCAAAGGTACTGTGATGAGGAAGAGCATCTTCCAGCATCGGGAATTATCCAGGGGTCCCATATTCATCTTGGATCCTGTTCTCCTGTGGCATCTCAGGTACTTTGGGGTAGTGGAACCTGTAGAAGTAAAGCAGAACAGTATTGAACTTGTATGGATTGGGCTATAATGGACAAGATAAGGTTCATCCGTATTTTTCCCTTACAAGTTGCCCCGGTGGGGGGGGGGGGGTCGATCCTCACAAGGTATCACTATTTAAGTCTAAAGAAAGTATACTGCCTATCTTCTGAAACAAATCTGCTTGTCTTCCTTGATCTATGCAGTCACCCCTTTCTTAGTAATTCACATGCTTTTTAAAGACTGAGCAGTTGGTGCATTTTGATAAATCTAAGCATTGTGTGGTACCACATAGAGCATATGTAGTATTGCGATTATTAGAATAGTATTGCCAAAGTACAAAGTGTTATTATTTATATTTATATATTTATCTGACACTTATTGTTATGTAAAGAAGCTGTGTTATCACCTAACCTAGTGTGTGGACATTCCTTTGTGGGGGCTTTGGGACTCACTGTACGTAAGAACCAGCCTGCATCACCTCCTGAGAGCTTAAGCCTTGGTCGTCCACAGCTAGCACATAGAGATCTTTCTGGGGTGTTCTGTGCCTCTGCCCCAACCATATATGACTACAGATACCCCCCTCCTGTCTTTATACTGCACATAAACTTTTAGAGCTGCGGGAAATCAGACCAGTGCTGATGGCCTTTTTGCCATTCATACAGGGGAATAATGTCCTGATAATGACGGACAACACAATGGCCATGCATTACCTCAACAAAAGAGGTGGTGTAGGGTCACTATCACTGTGCAGGGAGGCAATGCATCTCTGGTTTTGGGCTCTTCAACACAGAATTTCTCTATGAACTGTTCATCTAGCTGGAGAAGAGCACAACGGCTGACACTCTGAGCAGGCAGAGCATGATCTACCATGAGTGGGATTTGGCTCAGAAAGTCCTTCTAGAGATCTTCGCCCTTTGGTGAACCCCTCAAGTGGATCTGTTTGCGTTCAGTATGAACAGGAAATGCAACCTGTTGTGCTCCATGGAATTTCCTCAGCTAGGAGCTCTGAGGGATGCATTTGTGGTGGATTGGGAATTTCCACTCCTGTACGCATTTCCACCAGTCCCCGTCATTCCTCATGTCATCAGGAGGTTGAGGACATTCAGAAAATCCATGATCCTGATCACTCAGGATAGGGCCAGCAGGACTTATTATCCAGACCTTCTGGATGTTTCCATCTGCCCTCCAGTTCCTCTTCAAGACAGCAGACCTGCTTTCACAAGAAGGGGGTGGGTGGCTGTCTTCTCCACCCAGAAATCAA
The DNA here is from genome assembly GCF_040938575.1 of Ambystoma mexicanum. Taxonomy (NCBI): domain Eukaryota; kingdom Metazoa; phylum Chordata; class Amphibia; order Caudata; family Ambystomatidae; genus Ambystoma; species Ambystoma mexicanum. Next base: position 422,051,098 of record NC_090933.1, on the reverse strand, counting down.
AACCCTGAATCTTCACGCCTGATTTCTTAAAGTTTAAGATACAAAGAAGGGATCTCCCAGAAGATGTTCTAGAGGTTTTGCTTTAAGCGCACGCCAGAACAAGGCTCTTATTTTAAGGTGCCCATTGTTATTCAGTTCCTTGAGGGACTTACAAATATCTTCCCTCCGTTTCCATTCATAGTTCCGGCTGAGGACCTTAACTTGGTTTCAATGGATTGCTTTTCTCTCCCAGATTCCTCATCTGATAGATATTCCTTCTAGTTCTGCTTCTTTGGAAGATTTTCAATAGGGGGCGTAGTGGACCTCGACCTGGTCGTCGACCATTGATCCGTCTTGATTGGCGTCTGGGCGTCAGCTCCGGATGTGATGTCAGGCACGCTGATGTGGAAAACGCTGCCCAGTATGTCCTGGAAGGTGAGATGCACGAGGATGTCCTACAACTAGTGGAGGATGGTAAAGATTGTGGCCAAGAAGTCGCTGCAAACAGGCTTAGACAACACCGACTGTGTGGGCCAATCTATGGCTTCATACCATAACATTGAGAAGGCAGGCCAACCTCAAAACCTCTGGGTTTTCACCTAAAGTCCAAGTGAAACTTTTGGACATGACCTTCGAGGGTGATCTTTTCAGCCACAAAGCCGACGATTCCGTAGAGAAATTAAAGGAATCAAAACTCGCTGCCAAATCCTTAGGCCTAGCTGCGCAGCTGGCCAAGACTGCCTTTAGATTCGCCTCTAGGGCACGGGGCTACAGGAGATATGCTCCTTATGGCAGAAGAGCACAGCTCCCTCTGGCTATGCAAGGGCAAAAGTGTTTCTCATGCTCCAGAAGGGGATCTAGAGGTCAATAGGCAGTGTCAGCGGCGGGGGTGACCCAGCCTCCAAAGCCGCTTTGATTTTCCCCTCTTACAGCGCACCGGTTGGGGGAAGGTTGACGGAGCACTTGCTCCAGTGGCAGGCAATTACTTCCGATGCCTGGGTTCTACAGCTCATCCAATGAGTTTATTGTCTACCTTTTCTAAGAAAACCACCGGACAGACCGCCCCCACCTCCAATCCAACCGTGACAAGAGCTCCAGGAGGAACTGAGAGCCCTGTTGATGAAGGGTGCAATGGAAGAGGTACCTCCCGAACAGAGAGGGTTGGGTTGGTATTCCTGGTATTTCCTGGTGCCCAAGAAAGGAGGAGGTCTCCTTCCCATTCTGGACCTCAGGGCCTTGAACAATTTCTTGAGGAAAGACAAATTCAGAATGGTGACATTGAGAGAGATGATCCACGCTCTCGAACTTCAGGACTGGCTGGTGTCCATAGACCTATAGGACGCCTATTACCATGTGCCAAATCAATGAAAGCACAGGAAGTTCCTAAGGTTCACCATAGCAGACATGCACTATCAGTTTGAGGTGCTTCCCTTTGGTCTTACCTCTGCCCGAAGGTCTTCACTAAACTCATGGCAGTAGTTGCGGCTCACCTTAAGAGATCCGGAGTCCAACTATATCCATATTTGGGAGATTGCCTGATCGATGGAAGTCTGTAGTGCAAGTCTTGTGTCATCTGCAGGACACTTGCTCACTGCTCCACAGGCTGGGCTTCTCCCTCAACTTGAAGAAGTCCCACATGACACCAGTCCAGTTCATCAGTGCAGTCCTAGGTACCTGGGTGGGGAAGGCTTTCCCCCAAGGAGAGAGTAGTCTGCTTGACACAGATGGTGGCCTTATTCCGGAACAAAGCCACTCTACCAGCGGCTTCCTTCCTCTGAATTCTAGACCTCATGGCTTCCTGCATTTTTCTAGTGCCAGAGGCCAGGTTGTGCATGAGATCACTGCAATGGTTACTGAGAGATCAGTGGTCTCAGTACCTCGGCACACTCTCAGATCTCCTCCGAGTGTCCATATCAGTGGTCAACGAACTGTCCTGGTGGGCAGACTGCAACAGTGTTTTGGTGGGGGAACCCTTCTGGCCTCAGACCCAAGTGGGCACGGATGCATCCTTGAAGGGTTGGGGCGCTCACTGCGTGGATCTGCAGGTGAGCGGCCTCTGGTCAACACCGGAAGCCAGGTGGCACATCAACAGGCTGGAGTTATGAGCTATCAGGAAAGCGTTTGCCCAATCTCTGAGAGAAAAGCATATCCTCGTCTTGATGGACAACACTGTGGCAATGCACTACCTCAACAAGCAAGGTGGTGTGCACTCTCTCCCCCTCTGCACGGAGGCAATGATGCTTTGGTTCCACCTTGCTTGTTGAGGTAGTTCTGGTTGCTGGAGAACAGGATCTCGGCCTCTGCAGTTCATCTGGCAGGCACAGAGAATGACTTGGCGGATGCTCTGAGCAGGCAGAGCACCGTCTCACACGAGTGGGTAGTGTCTCAGGAAGTCCAAGAGGAGGTCTTCTCTCTCTGTAGTAGCCCAGCAGTGGATCTGTGTGCATGGGTTCTCCGCAGCGACCATGATCTTGATCCCCCCGGAATGGGTGAGGAGAACATGGTAGTCCAATCTTTTGGATCTGTCCACCTCAGCAGTTGTCTCGGCACACGGTATCTCCTAACCCAGTCGCTAGGTCGGTTACTCCATCCGACCCCGGAATCCCTCAACCTACATGCTTGGCTCTTTAGAGGATGCAATATGGCGACTGGGACCTCTCTGAGGAAGTACATGTGGTGTTGCTGAATGCACGCAGACCATCTACAAGATCTTTGTATGCGTGCAGATGGAGAAGATTTGAGGCGTGGTGCAGGGAACGCGAGACTGGCCCCACCTCTTGCCCCACGACTACAGTGACCTATGCTGTAAGCCACCCTTCTTGCGCTTTTTCCGGGAGAAAGTTTCACTCCTGGTAAGGCCTTGTTTCCTTCCCAAGGATGTATCAGAATTTCACTTGTGACAGTCCATCGACCTTCCGGTCTTCTATCCTCCCCCTGACCCTTCTAAGCAGGAGGAACGGTTCCATCGTCTTGATCTTTAGAGGGCAATGAGTTACTGTTTCTCCAGGACAGCTGATTTTAGGAGCGCTGACCATAACGAAACAGACTTTATCCCATTGGATAATTCTCTGCATAGATGAGTGTTACCAGGCCGCTGGGAAAGAATTACCAGCAGGCATCAGGGCCCATTCCACAAGGGGAAACTCTGCATCCACCGCATTGAAGAGGGGGGTCCCTGTCCAGGAGATTTGTCACGTTGCAAAATGGTCATCTTTGCACACCTTTGCCAAACACTATAGCCTGGATGTGGCTCATACTTCTGATGTGTGTTTTGGCAGGGCTGTGCTGCAAAACTTTTTGATATAACTTTCTGCCCGCCTCCATTCGTAACTGCTTTGGGAGTCTATCAAATAAGGAATCTGCGGGAGAAAAGTAGTCCATTAATAGAGTAATTACCATACCGTAATGTTCTTTCTATGGATTATTCTCCTGCAGATTCCTCATCACCTCTCTTATCCATCCCCGCTCAGAAAGTCAGTGGTTTGTGCGCATCTTTCTATTTCACGTTGACTTGGTGATGGTACTGTGTCCATTTTCTGTCTTCCTGCCACAGTCCTAAAACAAAAAATATTCTAACACTACTTTAGTGTTCTTTTTCAGTAGTTCCTTTTCGGAGGTCTATCTCACTTTCTTTTAAAGGCCTCATTAGTCCGTTCGTTCTCTCTGTTTTTCTACGTAGTGGTGGTGCTCTGGAAAAAAGGGGGAACTGAAGCTGGGGCGTAATGATGTGGTACTTATATGATGCCTGACGTCACATCCGGAGCCGATGACCAGATGCTGAGTAAGACGGATCGATGGTCGACGACTGGGTCGAGGTCCACTATACCTCTATACAACATTATCTGAAGCAGCAGAACTGGAGGGAATATCTATCAGATGAGGAATCCGCAGGAGAAGAATCCATAGAAAGAACATTACGGTACAGTAATTTCTCCTTTCAATTACTTAATTGGAGTCCCATTTGAGCCTCTCCATTCTTGTCCGCTCAGGTTACTGACTCTGAACACTATTTTTCTATTAGTCATCACCTCGGTTTGCAGGGTAAGTGAGCTTCAGGCTTTGTCATGCATGCCTCCCTTGACCCCCGTCTCCAAGGAGAAGGGTGTTCTGAGGGTACGCCCTTCCTTTCTCCCTAAAATGGTCAGGGTTTCACTTATCTCAGAAAATAGTTTTACTGGCTTTTTACCCACCTCCTCATTCTTCCAAGTATGAAAAGAGGTTACACTGACTAGATCCTAGAAGAACATTAAGCTTTTACGTAAGCAGACTCGGTAACATCAGACAAGACTACCAGCTTTTTGTTGGTTACATTGGATATAAATTGGGACAAGCTGTGACTAAGCAGACCTTGTCACAGTGAATAATTTTGTGTCACAGAATGCTATTCCTTGGCTGGTAAGGATGTTCCGAATAATCGAAGAGCACATTCTACCAGAGGGGGTGGCAACCACTTCAGCGCTACAGAGAGGTGTTCCGGTGGAGAATACATGCAATGCCGCAACCTGGTCTTCCTTGCACACCTTCTCAAAGCATTATTGACTAGCTTACTTATCGAGTCAGGATATTAAATTTGGCAAGGCAGTTCTTCACAGCATTAATCAATGGTACAATTCTGTTGGCACACCTCCCTTTACAGACTGATATGGGAGTCTATCAATGATGAGGAATACGTGGGAGGACACAATCCATTAGAAGAATAAATTACGTACCCCTGGTAATGTTCTTTCTGATGGATGTTCCTCCTATGGATTCCTCATCGCCCTCCCATCCTACCCCGCTGACTGTAGGGGAATTTTGCTGTATTGTACCTTCCTCTCTTTTACCGCCTGGGGGTTTCTTTGTATGCTCAAGGCATCTGTGCAAGACGAGGGGAAAATTTGAACAGAGGCAACAGGCACAGTGTGTGCTATTTATACCAGCGTCAACGTCATGGCAAAAGGCAGGAATGGAAGCCACAGAGGGACCTCCAGTTGATGACGCACAGAACCCTCTGCTTTCAAATTTCCAAAGCTGCAAGCAGAATATCCGGTGTATCAAAGATGAGGAATCATTGGCAAAAGTGTGTGATCCTGGGCAAACTATTTAATCGCACTCTGACTTAACTGCACACATTCGTGTCCTTATAAGTGATCACATTCACACAAAAAGTGTACCCTCAGACGCCTCTTATTGTTCCCCAATGCCATCACCTAGAATTGCATTATTGTGGCATTGGCTCTCCCTCAGTCCCATATCACTTGATTTGATAAGCGGATAGGCGGATATATAGTCTCACCAGCCATTTGCTGCCCCAGAGATGTGTCTGGCGGTGGGACTGCAGCTGAACTCCCCACGCGCTTTCACTCTCCCCATATCCTGTCGCGCTGTCACTCTTGGTCTGCACTGCCACTGCCTCTCTTCTCACTCCTCGCACCCTCACTATCCCTCTCACCCTGGAACCCTCGCAGATATCCACTCTTGCACCCTCATTTCCACTGGCGTAACAAGGGCGCCCACCGCTCCTGCGATGCGGGGGCCCCACCAGCTCATGCCCCACTTGGAGAAAAAAAAAAGAACAATATTTTTTTTTCAAAAAAATCTTTTTCTTTTTCTTTTTGATTTCACTCTGCCTTCATAAAGAAATTATTTTTGTAGCATTATTATAATTTTTTTTGGGTGTGCTGCGGGGTGTGTGTGTACTATAGTGAGCGGTGTGTTGCGGGGGAGACCCCCGCAGTTTTTTTTTTTTAAATGCATGCCACCAAAGGTTTGAACGTTTGTTTTTCGAACCTTTGGTGGCATGCATTTTTGACCTTTTTGTATTGGGCGAACCATTTTTATCAGTAATTTCCACCGATTCCTTCTTGGCGATATCTGAGATGTGAGGAGAGAAAGAGAGAGTGGAGTCAAAGAGGACAAGGTTTTTTGCATCGCAGGAAGAGGGCCCAAAGCGGGCGGCCAGAGTGCGAGAGGGAAGCAGGGGCAGGGGTCCAAATGAGAAGGATCTCCATCTTATTGGCATTAAGTGAGAAATCGTTGGAGGCGCACCAGTCCTATATCACGGATAGACAGTTAGGAATGAGAGAGAGAGAGAGAGAGGAGTCTGAGGGGAGCCTGAAGAGGAGAAGGTAGAGATCAGGTGGGCCAAAGGGGCCAAGGAGAGGTTTAAAAACTAGGGTGAGGATGGAGCCCTGGCGGAGAGACAGGGACCAAGTTGCACCTGGGAGGGGCGGTCCAAGAGGAAGGAGGTCAACCACTCAAGGGCCTGATCTGTGATGCCCAGGTTCTCATGGAGTCGATTGATCAGGATGGCGTGGTTGACCATGTCGAAAGCAGAGGAAATATCAAGGAGGCTGAGGACAGAAGGAATGCTGTAATCAAGGTTAGAGAGCAGATCTTCACGTGTGTTCAGGAGAGAGGTTTCCGTGCCTCTGGCAGCAATGAAGCCAGACTTATGGTCATGGAGACAACCAACAGATTCAGTGTGAAGAGTAAGATGTGAGATGGCCAGTTTTCTCTAACAGTTTGCCCAGGAAAGGGGTGATGGAGATTGGGCGATAGTTTGCCGGGCAGGCAGGCAGGCAGGCAAGGCAGATGGCTTCTTGAGCAGTGGGTGCAGAAGGGAGTACTTAAGGGGAGGGGGAACGTTCCAGTGGTGAAAATGTGATTACAGAAATCTGCCAAGGCTGGAGTGAGGGTGTCAATATGGTCCTTGATGGTTCTAGAGAAGCAGGGAGCACCTGTTTGAGCAACAAGTTCATAGATCGGACTTGTCTAGAAACCTCATCAGGTATTGTCAGAGAGAAAGAGGAGAAAGGAGGAAGAGAAGTAAAGAGGGCCAAAGGGGGGCCAAGAGAGGGAGAGGAAGAGGAGATGGAGGGCAGGATGTCCTGAGTTTTAGTGGAGAAGTGAGAGAACAGAGCCATACAGAGGGCCTGGGAGGGAACAGGAGAGGTAAAGACTGCAACAAGATTCACCAGTTACTTGCAGATTTTAAAGAGTGTGGCTGTGTTGTTAGAGGCCACAGAGACGCGGGCATGATTGTGTGTTCTCTTCTTGTTGAGTGTTATTGCTTGGACTGACATTTTGGTGCAACCAGTCTAGGTATGTCTAAATGTGGCCTGGAATGCTTTACTGTAATGTTATTACGTGTCTACACTGGCTTACATTGTGCAGCCAGTTGGACATGTTTTCATTGTGTCATGGCATTTTTAATAGGAAAGCATTAATGTTCCTGCGCACTGTTGATGACTTGCATGTATTGGATTGCTGTTACCCTACAAAACAATTGCAAACACTCATTTTCCTCAGAAAGTGTGCTGTATATTGCATTAAAACACATATTTATATCTTTCTGCTAGTGCAGTGTGTCGGATACCCCTTCAACAGCACATTCGTGCATATTGCGCAAGCGTGATAATCTAGTCCGGCCCAGAGTTTGGCGTGACCCGTGATTTGTTGCTGAGTTGGGGAGGGCCCTCAGCATGGCTCGCAGGGGGCCCCCCACATTTTGTGTTACGCCATTGCGCATTCCATCTTCTCTAACTCTCACCTTTGCTTGCAGCCCTTTTTCTCTCATACCCTTGCTTTTTCACTCACCCTCGCTCACCATCTCTCAATGGCTTTCTGCCTCTCTTTATTCCCCTTCTCATTCACACCTGCAGCCCTTCTCGCTTGCGGCCTTGGAGCGTTGCGCTGTCCTTTGGACCCTGGTGCCTATAAAGGCAAAACATAAAGTACAGCAGTAAACGCCATAAATATTGTGTTTGCCAGCCTTTCTTTCATGTGAACCTGAGAAATGATGTTTGAACTTTTTCCAGACCTGTAAAGAAGTGCTGGAATAAACTCAAAGTGGCATATTGCCTAGGAAGGAAGACTGACTAGTGCTGAGTATACCCTGCTTCTTCCAGAAAATATTCTATTCCTAGCATCAGCCAGCATTCATTTCCAAAACGTTCAGGCCCTGATTCATGGAATTATTTGCGTGTAAAACGCAGATTTGCACGCCAGTCTGCCCGAAAATCCCCATACGTCAAACAGGGATTTTCGGGCGGAATGACGCGCAAATCTGCGTTTTACACGCAAATAAGTGTTTTTAAGAGCATGTCTAAGCACACTGCGCAAATGTCAAAATTTAATAAAAAAGTAATAATTTCATAAATGCCCATGTTGTTCAAGCCCTGATTTTGGAGACTGTTTTAGCCAGAGACATTCCTGTTTGTTCTCAACTTACTCCACTGGCCAGCATACTTTATGAAGGGACTCTTCTCACAAGGAATACAACAGAATCCATTGTTTGCATTTGTTTATTATGGTATCCTCCTCCCACCAAGCCAACAAGGCGTTCACTCACAAATCAGACCTGAACACGTGTTTGCATAATTGAGTGCACATTTATTAAGGGGAAGATGACAGACAGGCTAGCACAGGACATTTATTCCGCAGTGTCAAGACGAGATTGACGGCGAGGTAAGGGTCACGATGAAAAAACAGTGTCACTGAGCTTCGGGGTCAACACGGCGGCGGACCTGTTAGAAAAACATAGACAATTTAAAATGGAATAGTAAAGGTTGAACAAATGCTGCAAGTGAATTAGTAGCAGCTTGATTTCATAATCCACGTATTGTTGAAAACGTATGTGCATAGACCTCGTCTATCAAAGCATTACAGCTATAATTGCATATAGTAACACCTGTTTGCAACAGTGGGGTCAAAGAGAGCAAGCACCACCCAGGTGTGTTACCTCTGTGACTAGAACGACCTTCTTACAAATGCTACTCTTCGTATTATGGAGGTTTAAACACGATTTGGTAGATTTTTCTGCTTGTGTACTTGTATGTTTAACGAATGCCACATTACTGCAAATTTGGTGTTTCTGTTTAGATACAGCCTATTCCAAAATGTGAATTTGTGACGAAATGATTTCTGCCCTGCACAAGTAAAAGGGTTAGTAGTAGCTGAAGCGCCTATTCCGCCCTCAAACTGCTACAAACCAAGAGTGGTCCCTATCATAAAAGTAAAACAGGCACAGTTAAGAGATATAGCGCCTTTGTCTTTTATGGGCCAAAGGAAGGCTGAACTCTGAAAAGGGGTGAGGAATGTAATTCAGTAGAAACCCAAACATCAATAGTACAACAGTCCAAACTAAAGGGAATGTCCAACCAAGGTTCTATATAAAAAATAATATCCTTTAATGAAACACACCATCTGAAAAAATAACTAAATAGAAAAACCCTACACAAAAACCACCCCTGCAGGAAGAAGACAGAATATGTACAGATCTAGAAAGAGGTAGCATTCTGAGTAATGAATCAGGGTCGTAAGGCAAGTAAACACCACAACGTTTGTAAAAGGGCATGGCCAAAGGGGCAGATAGCAGTCAATAATACCTTCTGCAGTTTGACACATCAAACCAAGGTTCTTGATGCTGTTCAAGGTTTGAGTGCCGGAGTCTCCTTCTAGATGTGGAAACAATATTGAGCAGGGTGCTTGAAGAAGAGCGGATTGTGAGGGGCCCCCAGGATCGGTTCGACTGCAAAGATGCTGGTTACTGGAGACGCAGTCCTACAGAATCGATATGATGAAGCACTGTAGGAGGTCTGGATCGTGAGGGCCACCAGGATTGGTTCAGCGGCAAAGAGGCTGGAGTTTGTATGTGCAGTCCAGTTTGAGCGGTTTCATGTGTTGGTTGAAGGTCAAGGCTCAATAACCCACCAGGGTCAGTTTGACAGGCGATGAAGATTGTCAGTGAAGATGCTGGCAGGGCAAGCAGCGGTTGGAAGGCAGCAGAAGCAATAAAGAGCTTGTAGTTCAAGCTCTGGCAACAACATGTTCAGTACTGCGGTGGCAAACAGGTTTGAACATGTAGTTCTGTATTTCAAGTACAGCAGTTGCATTGTTCTAGATGAGGAGCAGTGTCGAGCAGTAGTCGGACAGGAGGTTGTGCAATTTGAAGGCGATACGTGGAAGTGTGGATTGTGAGGACTATCCAGGTCAGTTTGACAGCGAAGAGGCTGGGGACTGGATACATGGTTCGGGTTGAGTGGCTCTGGTGCAGCATTCGAAGGATCCCTCAAAGTCTGGTCGACTGTCGATGAAGAAAGGCAAAGAGGATTCTGGTGGTTTGAAGGAGGCAGGAGCCATGATCAGCTCCAAGTTAGAGCCTTGGCAACAGCGTGCTAAGCTAGTGTGGTGTGGCAGTGAACAGGTTCAAACGTGCAGTTCGAAGAGTGGGTGAGTGCCAAAGACAGCTCTGGAGGGTCCTGATGGCTTTAGTACAAATTGTTTTGATGGCGAAAACGATGGGATCCTGGATGCCTTGTTCCTCGAGTTGCTGTGAGTCCCAATCCAGGGACTCAAGGATACATTTTCCGTCCTTGTTCTCGTGCTCTTGCACACAGGGGAGGCTGGTCCACGACTGCAGGTGTCACTTGACACAGTGAGGTCCTAGGTACCATTGTGGCTAGCAGAAATAATGGTCTTGTCCCAACAGCATTTCACCCCACTGATCCCTGGGGATTGTTAGGGGACAGAGCTCACCTCTGCCTTGGACACTCAGTTTTCAACCTTACTGGCTGAGGACTTTGGGAAGATCAGCTTCCCCAACAGAAGTCCAATGAATTATTCCTCAGGTTTTTGTTCAAAGGTGAATCAAAGGAGGAGTTGGGAGACCCCTTCATATAAAGGCAAAAGCCCACAGGTGTTTTGACTAAAGCTACCCTGCTTTATGGGTCCAATCCCTGTTCTTAGAACAAGTGGACTTTGCCTTTTGGCACCACACCCAAACGGCTTTGTGATAAAGAAAGTGGAGGGGACCGGAAGGAAAGATACAGGCAGGGAGAAACAAGATTGTGGTACCTTCCCCCTGCTGAACAGACCCCTGTGTCTACACTAACCATGTCCCCCCTTCCCTTCTCAATAGGATTAAAAACCCCTTTTGGTATGCAGCACCATGGTGTGAGGCTAACCCCTTTGTGAATGGATGTGCCCTTTGATACCTGTTCCCAGGACAGCTTCTTATCGAGTGTCTGTCTCTCTGGGGAGGGTTTTACATGCCCTCACAAAAGCAGTAGCAAGTACAGCTTGTCTGGGGGGGGGGGGGCAAGTATAAATAAAACCCTTCCACAACTGAACTCTATAGACATATGTGATATCAAATTCATATTGCTTGGATGACTAAGAGATGTTGGCCACCATACCTTAAATGTATGGTTTTTATTTAAAGTTGTACATGCCACCAGGACTTCATACGTAAAGTTATACCATTTTTGGAAAGGGTGTATTTCTTAAATGCAGTTCCTGCGCTACAGAGACTTGGCTGTCACTGCAGTTGTCAAATGGGCACCGGTGACCCCTGAAACTGTTCTGTTCCACTGGAGAGCAGGAACTGCAGATAAGGCTACTGATACAGCAGGGCACAGGTGTACACTATGCCTTTGGAGTGGAGCTTATGAAATGGGAATTGGATTGGCAGATTACCCTTTCAGAGATGGAATTACCCCTATCATTTTATTAAATTAATACAAATAAAAAAGGGAGAGCTTCTACAGCCTTGTCTAATGGCAAGCCATCACCGAATTGTATTGTTCTCATTTGTTGTGCACCTATCGAGAATTATGATTGGCTAAATATTCTAGGTGTGATGAATCATGGGAATCAGTCACTTCTCCCCAAGGGGGAGCCTTTCCCTGTGAAGCTGGCCGGTGAGCCCGCTCCGCAACACCCTCCTTAGGAGTGGAGGCAAGCAGGCCCTCACCGGGAAAGACTCCCCTTTGGGGACCAGACTCTCATTCTGATGAACTCCCTAAGAAAAACACCACCAACATACCTCTAAAACATCCAGTGAAGAAAGGCATGAAGAACATACCAAAATCTGTTATTGCCATCAAGATACTCTGCTTACTCCTCCAAGGAAAAAAGTAACATGATACTGATACGATGGAAACGGCTTGTGGAGGAATACCGATCAACATTATGCTGGGAAAGGCCCAGGAAAGCGTAATAAAGGAAAAAGGCAGAGATTGTGAGAAGACTGAGTGAATCTGCGAGTTATGAACTTGCTTTGAGAAGAATCCTGAAGGAAAGCTACATGTGCAGCATCCTGTGCGACGCCCAAATCCAGCTGAAGTTTCTGATGCGTGGCATTGGAGAAGAGAAAGGACAAGAGAAACCAAAGTGAAGGCGAGGTCTCCTAGTCCAGAACAAGAGCTAAATGGTGGTGTGACCGAAGTCGAGCAGAGGTGGACCAGCAGGTCTGTGAACTATGCTGATACCATTTCATTGAATGGAAGGACACACAATCGTATGTAGGATCTGACCATTTCGCTATTACCTTTTATATCTCGAACCCCCAGCCTTCTCCTAAATCCCCCAGCCCTACAAAAATAGTCACTGGCAGAAAGGTTAAAAAAAATCGCACCAACACCTACAGTCTTGTTTGGGCAATATTGTTTCCGAAATAGGGCCTGGCGATCGCATGGTCATCACTTTTTTGAAGCTATTTACTGAAATGTAAGATTTCGCCGCCCCCATCAAATCTAAACCGGTGAGGGATAATCCAAACCACCAAACCTGGTTCTCCCCAGAATTGAAATTTCTGACGAAACAGAAAAGAGCTTTGGAACTACGCTGGTTTAAACACCAATCTAAAGATTACTAGAGTGGCCTGGAAGGAAGCTAATAAATCTTATAAACAATTAAGGAAACCAAGAAAAAACACTCTAATGGTCAAATTGAATCCTCATCCATCCACACTGGGAAGCTTTTAGAAATCCTGAAATCCCTGGAGAAACCAAAGGCCTCCCTGTTTCCTTTCAGTCCAACAAACCAAGACTGTTTAACTATTCAAGCTGCACTAGAGGCTAAGAATGTAAAAGCCCAACTTAAAATAACCGAGGCGCAGGCACTCAATGCCCCCCTCAATAATCAGGATATCCCCCAACTTAAGGCTCAGAATTTGCAACATTTTTCAATCCCGTCAAATCTCTACCCTCGACATGTCCAATATGGTGTCTTCTATGTGCCCAACCTCCTGCCCACACAACCTGTTTCCACCTAACCTAATCCTGGACCACAAAGAGCTATTTGCTCCCTTCTTAACTTATTTAGTCAATGCCTCTTTTAGAGATAACCATGTACCTGATGTCATTAAACCAGTTACAATCACCCCATTGTGAAAAAAACAATATCAATCCCTTAGAACCCAGTAACTTGAGACCCATCACAAAATGTCAATTCCTCTTAAAAATCCTAGATAAAGTTGCCAGCACTCAGCTTTAATCATTCGTGGAATCCAATGGAACCTTACACAACCGACAATCTGGCTTTCACCCCGCCTTCAGTACTGAGACGGCCCTGATTGACCTCCAGACTCAAACGCTGGGGATTATGGACAGAAGCAGAGGCCGGGATATTGATTTTGTTGGATCTCTCCATGGCCTTCGATCTTATTGTCACGACCATCTTCTTTGATGCCTAAAAAACCCAGGCATCTGTTCCAATGAGTCTGCAAAATGGCTCCAGTCCATCCTCTCTAATCAAGAATCCAGATTTCAGTGGGTGTCAGCTTTCTCCCCTGCTGTGTCACCTCACTGTGGTGTGCCTCAAGGTGCTTCCATCTCCCTTGTGTTATTTAATCTTTACGACAGACCCCTCTGTGCACGTCTTGACAAGCTGGGTGTCATCTTTACAAACGATGCCGATGAAACCCAGATTGTTCTGGAACTCACAGGGAACTATGCCACAGACGCCAACATTTTAGCCAACATTTACAACCACATTGTTAGTTGGATGTTGGAGAATTGGTTGTTGAATTTAATTGCCTGAATGGAACAAAAACAGAGCTTATGGTCTTTGGTTCCAAGCAGGCAAGGGACTGTCCACAGACTACAGCAGCTTCGGGCTAAAAGACAACAATATCAAGATCCAACAAAAAGTCAAAAACCTAGGGCCCAAATTGGAAGCATCTCTCAATGCAGATGCTCATTCATCTTATTTGAAACATACATGCAATTATCATCTACGCATCATAAAGGAAATCCTCCCCTACATATCTGGGAGCAACTGCGTTACAATCGCAAAAGCTACCATATTGATGAGACTTGACTATTGTAATTCTCTCCTTGCCGGCGCCTCCTCCTCTTACATATTAAGGTGCCAGGTAATCCAGAACGACGCGGTCAGAATTGTAACAAACACTTCCATCTCAGATCATAGGAGGCGTTTGCATTGGTTACCAATCATGGATTGGATTGCTAGTAAGGTTGGTTCTATGGTCCACTGATGCCTTTTTGGCTCCTCCCCAGACTATCTCAAATCCCTGGTTCAGCCATATTGGCCCGCTAGATCCCTTCGTTCATCAGGGTTATGACTAATTCAGGGCCCAACAGTGAAATGTACCGGGTCTTAGTAGATCCTTTCCAGCTAAAGGGGCAAGTCTCTGGAATGACTTGCCACTGGCTCTTAGACTTAACCCTGACCAGCTATCCTTTAGGAAGGCCTTAAAACCCCTTCTTTTCAACTGACTTCTGCCTGATTAATATCTTGGATTTCCTGTTGCGTTTTTGGTGTAGGTATCTCTTGTGACTATGTTTGCGCCCCGATGCCTTGCGGCTGCCGGCGCAGTACAGATAAATAAATAAATAAATAAAACAAAACGGTAAATCACAAACAGTGTATGAAAGCGCAAGAAGTACGAGAGGCTAACCTGACAAGTGCAAAATTAAGTCCCAGCCCGTCACCACAAGTCTCGATGACAATGGCCTTGAGCGCAAAAAACGGGAGAAATGGGAGGGGAACTGGAGAAAATCATTACTGACATGCTCATACTCATCCCAGTAAAATATAAGATATTCGCATTGAGTGAGAAGAAAGAGAATGATTACTGGCACGCTCATACTCATACCCAGTCATGATCAGATATTGATATTGGAGGAAGAGCCAGAGAATCATTACTGGAACGATCATGCTCCTCCAAGTCAGGATAAAGCATGCAGAGTGAAAGACAGTAAAGAGAATTCTTACTGGAATGCTCCTACTCATCCCAGTCAAATTAAGACAGTAATGTGGAATGAAAATCCATGCTGGAAGGTTTATAATCCAGGAGATCAAGGAGACAACCCAGAGATATTACTGAATAGGAGATACTGTGAGAGGGACAAACCAAGAGAACAGATCAAAATAGAAAACAAGTGCCAAGGCTGAAGTGAAACCAAAGTCTGTGAAGTAAAGATTAATGACTCGGGGAGTCAAGGGATAAGTTCTAAGTGTTGGACAAAGTTATCCTATGAAAGGAAAAGGATAAATACATTTGGAGTAAGAGAAGAGAAATACAAGAAGGAACAAAAGAGTAACCGAAGGAAAGAGCTGCTTGAAACGTTGAAGAACCCAGTAGTTGAACTTTGTGACTTAGTAAAAGTAGCTACCAAGAACTACTTAAAACTACTTTCTTGGATGGAACTTGGTGAAGAACCAGCTCACAGAAGGGAATCATTCATCTGGATTTTGTCCTTATAATAGTGGTAGGGTTAGAATAGGTTAGTTTGCACAGTGGACTGATCCTGATTTGGGCTCTCACTGACTGACGAACACCTTAGTTTTGTTAGGTAGCGAAACCCTTCTCGTAGGAAAAAATAGGCGTTTGTTTCTTTCAGTTAATAAAAGTACCAGTGAGATGGAAAGTGGGTCTGTGTCTTTCTTCTGACATATGGCCCAGAGGTCGAAGTGGGCGGGAGCGGTCAGGAGCGGTGCTCCCATACTTTTTATTTTTAAGTTTCACCGTTCCTATACTTTTATTTTAAAAAGAAACCATTCTGGAATTGTTTAGTTTTAAAATAACAGTGTAGGAAGAGGTTCAAGTTTGCACTTCAGTGCACTGACCTGCACATTCCCATAAATAGCAGGTGTGCTTGTTTGGGAGTTTGGATTGTGTGTGGGAGGGGGCGCAGAGATGGGGTTTGTGGTGAGCGGGGCAGACCAGTAGGGAACATAGTTCCACTACTTCTTTTAGTACACTTCGACCACTGATATAGCCTCATGTTGACACACTCTGTAAGAATGGACTTTCATGCTTGTTAATAAACACGTATTAAGATTTTTGCAACAGAACAGAAAAGCAGTTCAAAACTCACCCAATTGCATGCCAATGTTAAGGAGGATGACCCAAAGACATGACCTTTTATGGCTAGCTAACAGATCAATTTAGCTCTGACGTTGAGGACCTTTTGCTGTCCTTAGGGACTGACTATGGAAGGCCCTTCTGGGGTAGGCCTAGGACTCAATGGCATATGGCATTTCCTCCTTTTTAATGGCATAGATGGCAAAAAAAGATGCATGGGAAGTGGCCCAGAAAAATACCAGGCAGTGGTGCTTTAATTCAAATGCTGACACACAAATCTATGCATGACAAGCATTGAAAACCCCTATCTAAACATGTCCGAAGGCCAGACAACTCTTGAACGATAGATTAACTCCAACAACCTGAAACCTAATGGCGAGAAAATAGAAATTCTAATGGAGTCCTTCTTTCTACGATATCCTATTCTACATTCATATCCCAGTACAATTGATCTTCAGAAACTTTTCTGCAACCAGAGGGTACAGCGTGGCTCCATCTCAGCACTGCCTGATACCTCTGCACCCCCTGCACTGGACATGAAGTTGGGGTCCAGTCCATATCAAGGTGCCACACCCCATGATTTTGGTCCCTTTTTTCTGTGCATTCTTTTTTTCTTCAGGAAGACTGCTACCTTGGTTTTTGCAAAGACCTCCAGCTTCAAGCATTGCACGGATTGCGTCCGATAGATGTCGATCTCCGATCCCCAATGGATTTGTCTGTGCTGCCTGGGGGAGGAACACGACCAGGAACAGGTACAAGGTCATTGTTATTCAAGAATTCTTCAACGACTGTTATTGTGTTCACTAATCCCCATCCTCACTGAGAACACCCTATCCCTCTGTGGTGTTCTAACTTTAGATTGCAATGGTGTTCCGCCTATCTAACAGGATAGAAAGAGGCGTAAACTTACCCTAACACTACAATGAAAACCGTGTTATTACAAAAAAACAGCCTGGGAGCCAATCCAATGGCTGCAGAGGTGGTGGAGCAGTTCATGTGGGAGTATTTGGTAAATGGTATACTGCCATGTAATGTATTCACCCAAACCTTGAAATGTTTGCCGCGCAAGATTCCTGGTTGGAGCCTTGCTGCATGCATGCACCGGTACAGACACGCATCAGTTCTGTGCAGACAGAACTAGACCCTTAACCAACCAGACGGAGAAGTATACATGTCATCTCTGAATAATGTTGCGCACTAATATAGACAAGGCGCTTACAAGGTTGGGCTTGGTGCCTGTCGTATCTGATGGGTGGATGACTAACGGCATAAGTAATAAAGAAATCGGTCTTGAAGAAGAGGACTGCAACAATATGTCATCGAAACCAGTCGACCAGAGACTATTCAAATAAGTCACGTGAGATACATGCTTGAGAATAATAAATATGAATGATCAGTGTCTACATGACACCAGATTGGTTTTAGTGTTATTCATTTTCATTGTAAATTGTTGCTAATATACAACAATAGACTCTGTGGAAAATATTAGGCTAAAGTATAAAAGCAGTCCATGTATAAAACACGAAGGACATTCTTAAACGAGAGAGTGTTGCCACTTTCTCCTTTCTTTTAAGGAAAAAACCTTTTTTAATGTAGGTCGAGCACACCTCACAGAGGGTGAATAAATTACATGGCAGTATACCATTTAATGAATACTCCCACGTGAACTGCTCCACCACCTCTTCAGCCATGGGACTGTTTTTAAGTAAAAAGACGGTTCTCAAGTTTACCCCTCTTCCTATCCTGTTAGATAGGCGGTTCACCATCGCAATCTAGGGTTAGAACACCACAGAGGGATAGGGTGTTCTTCAGTGAGGGTGAGGGTTAGGGAACACAAGAACAGTTGTTGAAGAATTCTTGAATGACCATGTACCTGTTCCTGTTTTGTGTGATAATGTAATGTAGATATAACAGGAACATCTGTATCCCCATATGAGGCGCATGTAGAAAATAATTAATTGCCCTTTTGTTTGTTTGTTGAGGAACATGACCCCCATGACTGTACTCCAGGAGTGGGCAGCTAAAACTATTACCTTTTTTGTTACCTTTTTTCCAAAAAGACGAAGAAAAGAGAGCCATCGCCAGAACCTTCACGTTAGCCAATCGTGCACTCCAGAGGATTGCGAGGCCTTCAGTTTAAGGATGCTGGACATCTTTGGCAAGGTGCAGACAACTTCATTGGCACCATCAGAGCCCACCATGCCTGAACAGGCTAGCAGGGACTATCCAAATGATTACAACCCCATGCCTAAACGCTTGGATCTATCTCCTATGCCGAAGGTCAGTCCCGGTGCTGCATGCATCACTCTCTGGTATCAAGTCCTTGGTGCTTGAGCCGACGTCGTCAAATTCGACATCATATGCGCAGTTGGGACTGGATCACCTATCGAATATGCCCCACTTCCTATGGGGACCTTTATTTAAAAGAGCAGCCGAATCATTGACTAGGAAGGTGATTCTATACATTTGGGATGGAACCACTATGTCCCAGAAAGGATACTACGTCCCTGCGGAGTTCTACAGTGAGTAAGAGGGATGTTTTGAAGCTGGCTTCTGGGCTGTCGGATGTCAGTGGCCTTTACACTTTTCTGGAATTGGATATACTACCAGCATCGTTTCTGGGTAGACCCTACGCCTCTTTCTAACACCTCATGCCCATAGTGGGTGATACCCTAGGGTTATCAGACTGAAGGTTCAATCTGAACTGACAGATATTCTGGATTATGGGCCCAAGAGGGATACTGCCATTCAATGTGGTAGTTGAAGCCCCAGTGCTGGAAACCTGGTAGAAATCTGCCTCTGTACTAACAGTGTATTGGGAATGGGTGAGGAAATGTCGTCAAGCTCGTTCTGATCCGGGCTTCCAGTCAACCCATGCCTCCCCCGACGGCTCGGTGGTACAGGCTGCTACCGCCAACCTGCAGACATTCACTTCCCTCTTCTTGCTCTGGACAGGCATAGCAAGAGACTGGACGACGCAAGAGAGAGTAAAGTTCTGGCCTAAAGCAGCCTTGCACTCAGAGCGATAAACTCCTCCTGTTCCCTGTCCTAATTTTCTTTTAGCCTCTCTGCGGCGGTGAGTAGTGCAGCCAAACGCCTTCCTGAGGGAGTGGTGAGAGAGGGCCTCGAGGCCATTGTAAATGATGGCAGGGAGGCTAGCCAGCAAATTCTGCAATCGGGACTTGATATGGCTAACTGTGTAGGGCATGAAGTAGTACGGCGACACTTTGATGAGGATTTCAAGGTTTGCACAGGATGTACAGGTGAAGCTCCTGTACATGCCGTTTGAAAGACACCTCTGTAAAGCGCTCCGTTGCTTCTTGAAGCTAGTTCCACGCTCAATACCATAATAATAATAATGATAATAAAGGATCTAACTTCTTCTGGGCCAAAGCAGACTATTCCTTGCAGGAGTTTCAATCCTCTAAGGTGACTGCCAAATCTTTAGCTCTGGCTGTGCAACAACCCTTCATCCCAACCATCAGAAGACATGGGTTTTGACCCTCTACTCCCTATGTCCCATGTGGTAGAGGTCAGGCTCCCAGAGCCAACAAACTCGCCTAGGAGGCCAGAGAGAAGGTATTGTGCTTCTTCAGTCCCTTTGGCCACCCCAGGTGAAAAACCTCTGTGAGAGGACTTATCAGTGAAAGCGAGAATGTCCTTGTTCAGCTCGGAACAGGCCCACACCATGTCTGACTTTTGGGACTTGCAGTTAGTTCATCAGCGTTATTGACTCCCTCTAATCAAACAGCATCCAGACCATCTTCCTTCTAACTTTGGCTTGCCTCTGGAACCCCTCCTGTTGGGGGAAGTCCATCAGATTCTGACAAAAGTTTTGATCAAATTGATACAGCGCTCAGAATGAGGCAAACGACTGTGCTCAATTTACTTTCTGGTTTCTTGCACCCCATCCTGGATCTGAGGCTGCTGGATCTACCAGAGCAAGGCCAAAGTCATGATGGTAACTCTGGGCCCAGATACTCGAAGCCCTCGATCTGCAAGACGGGTTGTTGCCACTGGACCTTGAGAATGCCTACTTCCATGTACTGTGGTGACAAGGAATGAAGAGACTAAGTGGTGCCATAATGATTTTAGTAAACTTTTATTCAACAAACCTACCTGTCCTTAACTCTAATGGCAGTCTCCCTACCTAAACTAAAGAAACTCTGGTGCTCGTCAGGAAGTCTGTCAAAGTCCAAACCAAAAGGCACTGTCCCAGTCTAAACACTCCTACGCTATCCCTGTCAGTACAATAAACAATAATAAAGTTCAGGTTCTGATCGTGACCTAGGAGAATGACCCCCTTGTCCTGGATGCAAAGTGTCTCAAAGACGCCAAGTCTTCTCAAAAGAAAAGCTTTATTAAGGTTCCAAGCTTTTTCGTAACAAACGAACAGTTCTACAAGATCCGCATAGAGCTAGGGGAATGACTCCCTTCTCCTAGCTGGTTCCCCAATGTTCCTCATAGTTTTCAACAAAATGTGTTCCTTCAAGGAAATCTCAATATGTTTTGCTTTCTTTATACTCTTTATCCTGCCCTCCACTGGGACGGTGAAGATGATCCCTGAGTCCCTCTCAAGTCACCAGCACCACACTCTTGTGAAACAGCCCAGCGAAGTGTGTTACAAAGTGATTCACTACTTCATCTGCTTCTTCATGATTTACAGTCTCGAGTCCCAGCGTAATGTCAGTCCAATTGACAGCAGCTGGTCGAGCATTTCTCCCATTCAACTGTAACATTCTCTTCGTCCTGTACCTATTACATGAGGGTGGTTTGATATTGTACAATAACACATAGTTTCGGAACGTAATTTTATGTGTCGAAAATTCAGGCATTAACATCAGCCTGCGGTGTTGGGAGTTAAACAGGCTGTGTCTGCCACTTGCGTCCTTATCCCTGGGAGGGGAGTTCCTCTCCATGAGGTCGTCCTGCAGGTTGCCACCCCTAAGGACACTATTGTTTAGCAGCATCACCTCGCTAGCCTCATGGAAAGGGGCTCCGCTCTGGGGAGAAGTGATGCTATCTGAAGGATCATCACAGTACCTATTCATGTGCGATACAGGAAGCACCTCAGATTCATTGTGAGGCAACCTCATTATCATTTCTAAGTTCTGCTGTTCGGTCTTTCTTGGGGTGTTCACCATCCCAGTCCCTCCGATTTATCGGGCAATCTTGGACCCTCACATGGGCAGAGCCTTTCTGCCGGAGGACTGAGTGGTGATTATCTCTCAGATGGTATACGTCCGCCAATCCCAAGAACAAGACCCTGTCTCAGCCTTCCTGGATTTACTGGGCCTAATGTCCTCCTGCATTCTGATAGTCCCAGAGGCCCGAGTGCACACGAGATCACTCCAGTGGCTCCTCTGTTGCCAGTGGTCTCAGTTTCAGGGATGCATGTCAGATCTTCTGGAGGAAATGAGTCATGTTTCTTGAGGCCTGCCACTGGTTGCTTTTCCTTCCTCTATATAGGGCAAGTCCATTGAACCTGACGGACAATACCACATTTATGCATTACCTCAACAAATTAGGTGGTGTTCAGGTCCTTGCTGCTGTGCAGAGAAGCAATGTCACTGCAATGTAAACCCTGTGGGGGCTGATAGTAGAGCAGATTGGAGGACTTTGAAATGCTGGTGAAAGCACTAAACTATGAAACCTTGAGCATTGCCAGCAACTGGCATGGATTGGTATGTGGACATAAACATCCTCAAAATTCATAGCGGCTATCAAATGTCCTTTTTGTACACATAGGATCGTCCGGAGTGTGAACATTCAAAACATTATTTTATGTATTTGTTAAGGCACCGCAAATCCGTTATGAGCCATCAGCCCACAGTGAGCATCCATGTTTTCTTCCATGCTAAGAAAGTATGAAGTAGCTTGACCACCGTCATTTTTCTCAGTGGTTCATGCGTTCTTTTTGCAGCAGTGTTGGATGATTGGTGTTTTCTAGTTGCTTGGTTATGTTGCCAAATCTGTGTGGATAACATGACACCATTTGCAATAGGTTTTGCAGTCTTCACCAATACTGGGGAGATACCTTTTGGGAGGGAAAACATCTGAGGAAGTTATATTGGCTTTTTCGGCTGTGATTGATGATTACTTGTCCACCTCTTTCCATGCTGATCTCTGTGGTACATTCCTGTGGTGTCCCTAGTGCTATGAATATCAGTATTGTGATGGTACTATGTGCCTATATTTAAATGTTAAAAGGACTGGTAGCACATTTTGTTTTTAGCGTACTGCCGTAGTGCGAGCCCTGGAATGTGATCTCAGTTGATGCTGTCTGCACACTTTTGGAGAAAAAAAAAAATCTTTGCTTTTAGCGCTTCATATGCCTACTTTCCGCGAGATCACTCATCCGATTTCCTGCGCAGCTAGTTAGAAAGAGGCAGCTGTGGAGACCAAGCTAGGGGTTCTGTCTGTCATGGGTATTCAGAGAAAAAGGGCATCTGGAAAGGTAAACCAGTGGATAGCCACCTATGAAAAACGATAAATAGGAAAGCTGCTGATATTGAGGGTATAAAGAAATATAAACAATCTGCTGTGGAACGTCTTTTCAAACTTCATGAAACTGAAAGTTATGGAATATCTAAGAAGGGGCACCGGGCAGCAGGTACTTGGGGTGTCACGTGAACTACTGACTGAAAGATTATGCATGATAACTGGATGTGATTTCTAAGAAGTTGGTTGAAGATATGGCAGAGGCTAAACTACCATTGATTCGCTGTGGCTACAGAATTTACAATAGAAGACCAATGAGAGGAGGCGTGAAGAGAGGTTGGATGGTATAGCAATTTTCATTTTATGCTCAAATGAATGTAGGTTGCAGCTGCTCCAAGCAGGCTTCAAACGAAAGGAGGTCCCTTCTGGGGAATCTCCATGTTTTTCTATTCCGTGATGTAAGTTCTGAGGCGTTGGCAGAAAGGAAGCCCTGCTAGGGATCCAATGGGACTTGATGGGAAGGGGTTTTAAGGCTATGCTTTTATTCTAGTTAGACCTAAGGAAGATTCCTAATGTAAGAATAATATATTTGCCCAGCAGGAGGTAGCTGATAAATGAGCTGCCAGTCTGGTGTTGAATTGTGATATTTAGGGTTATGTTTGTTGGTTAGGGGAATGGGTTGTATTTGTGCTCAAGATCTGTACGGAAAACTTTCCTTGGAGGAAACTAGTGTGGATGTATTTTCTTGGGAGCTGGCTCCTAAAATAATTCTTTTGTCTAGGTGGTCTTTGCCATTCTCTTTTTCTCTCCTTGTCTGATCTGTGCCATCAGGGGTTTTATAATCTCTTTTTAGTAATGGAACTGGTGGGCCAGAACTGTAAGCTTACACATTACATGTTTCATTATGTGATTTGCTCCTATGCAGGCATCTGAAATGAGTATTATAAAGATAAGCCTCTTTGGAGGAATCAAGTATGGTATACCTTGTTTGCTAGAAGGACAAATCAAGGAGTGGATACGTTCAAAGTTGGTTTATAGGTCTGTATGAGGTTTTCCCTGGAAAGGTGTCTATATGAGTAGGTCTACCACATAGGAGCAACTGAACAGCAGATGGGATCCAACCCTGTTAATACTTTTTCAATGTTTTGGGATTCAACCCTGTTAATACTTATTACATTATTTTTGGGATCTAACCCAGTTACTTTTTGAATCATGTCTAATTTGACTGGGAACTGGAGTGCACGCCTCGCCAAAACCCTCTTTTGTTTCTTACAATGTTGGAGTCCCGGGCTCCAGAGGCAGCAGCACCAGGGTTACTGTGCCCCACTTTAGAGTACCACACTGATGGTTTTCTCCCCTCCCCCAAATTTGGGAAAGACTTGTGCACTAGGAGGGGTGTCAGTTCCTGGTCACCTGATTGCTAACATGTGAAAACTACAGCTACCAGAATCCCTAGAGACTGTAAGAGCTGCTAATTGGAATCACCTGCATTCCAGCACAGTCTCCCTGATGATTGCTTGCGACAGGAAAGCGCTAGGAGGAGAACAAAAACAGAGCAACTGAACAGCAGATCGGATCCAACCCTGCTAATACTTTTTCAATGTTTTGGGATTCGGTTACCAGACATTTGATCGAAAAAAATTGGTCGACTGGACAAATGGTCGAACCGATTTGGTCGAAAACCAAATGGTCGCATTTTTATTTTTTTTATTTTTACCCCTTTTTTTATTTTGGGGGGGGGTCCCCCCAAACCCCCTTTTTTTTCTAAAAAACCCTTTTTTCCCTAAACTACAACCTTAAAATTATATATATAAATAAAATAAAAACTTCGACCATTTGGTTTTCGATGAAATTACGTCGACCACATGTCCTGTCGACGAATTTTTTTCGATGAAATGTCCGGACACCTTGGGATTCAACCCTGTTAATACTTATTACATTGTTTTTGGGATCTAACCCAGTAACTTTTTGTATCGGGTCTAATTCGACTGGGAACTAGATTGCGCGCCTCGCCATCCCCCTTTTGTTTCTCACATAGGAATATCAGCTCATCAACCAAGTCCTGAACACCCATGAAGACCTGTTCTTCAATCTTGACTTTAATATCCCTTCTGTCCTCATTCTCCTCGATCTATATCCTCTGTTTTTGACACGGTCAACCATGCCATTCTGCTCAAACGCCTCTGTGACAACCTGGGGTTTACTGATCAGGCCCTGGCTTGGTTGACCTCCTTTCTCACTGACTGACCCTCCCAGGTCCAACTGGGGCCTTTCGTCTCTTCCATCTCTCTCTATCTATTTGTGGTGTGCCCCAGGGGTCTAACCCCTCTCCCTGGCTGTTCAACCAATACCTGGCACCTCTTGCCCACTGCATTGCTACTTTCTGCCCCAATTTTCAGTGTAATGCGGATGACACCCAGCTCTCTTTCCCGCTGCCCTCAGCCACCTCTTCTCCTTCTCTTATACCAGACTGTCTGGTCTCAATTCAGGAATGGTGTGCCACCAACAAACTCTGCCTTTATGCCAGTAAAACTGAGATTCTCCTCATAGGGACACCTGCTCCCTCCTTTCGTCTCTCTGGCTCCCCACTCTGGGCCCTCTTCCTGCCCCTTCCTGTGAGGCTAAGAGCCTTGGTGTCATCTTTGACTCCACCCTCTCCTTCTCTTCTCACATTTCTGACGTCTCTAAGAAGTCAAACTATCAGCTGCACCTCCCCAGAGGTATTCTTCTTTTTTCACTTTCCCCTAAAGCTCACTGTCTGCAGAGCTCTGGTCCTCTCTAGGCTTGCCTACTGCAACATCCTCTTTCTAAATCTGCCTGCTCTACTCTTTGACCTTTACAACTTATACAGAACAGGACTGTAAGGCTTGTCCTTGGTTTCAAGCCCAGAGATCATATCTCTCCAGCACGGAAATCTCTGCACTGGCTCCCTGTGACTGCAAGGATCATGTTGAAGACCCTCATCTTTCTGGGGCCTGGGACGGCTCTACCTCCAACTTTCTCTTCCTAAACATCTTCCATCTAGAGCTCTCTGCTCATCCACCTCCAAATCTCTGAGGGTCAGACACCTCTCCAACGAGAGAGCTGGGGGCAGATCTCTTTCCTCGGCTGGGGCCTCCCTCTGGAACAGCCTCCCTGCCTCTCTCAAACTTCAGCAGAACCACCTCTGGTTCCGGAAGCAACTCAAGACCTTCCTTTTCGCTTCTGCTTTCCC
Organism: Ambystoma mexicanum; assembly: GCF_040938575.1. Classification (NCBI taxonomy): domain Eukaryota; kingdom Metazoa; phylum Chordata; class Amphibia; order Caudata; family Ambystomatidae; genus Ambystoma; species Ambystoma mexicanum. The sequence goes on along the minus strand of NC_090933.1, from coordinate 422,025,371 downwards.
TGCAGTACCTTCTCTCTGTGCTTATGAGCCATGTGCTAGCTGTAAGATTGTTGATTTGTCCTCCCTTTGTTTACCCCTCCTTGTCTTGTCACGCCTAGAAACACTTGTGTACAGGTGTGTTATAAATGCCATATCATATAAGTCTCCTTCTAAATGATCTTGCAGTGCTAGGCTCCATCCAGACACTTTCAGAGCTATTTTTTGGTGGAATGTTAAACTAACTACAAGAAGAAATTGTCATATTGCATTTTTCCCTTTTTACATACAATGTGCAAGAACATGTCATATTTACTCTGTCTCCTGGTGTACGATGCACTGCAGCAATCCTCCCTTCTACATTTCTATCAAGGAATTTGATGTCCTCATCATTCAGCCTCATAAGGGGGCCGATTCATGGAACAAACGTGCGCCGAAAATCTACGCGCAAGCAGGCGCAAGCAGGCGCAAGCGGAAAAAAAGAGGCGCACGCGCACGCGTGCGATTCATGGAAGTCCCTGCGCGTGTCTTCCTCGGGATGTGCGCCAAACCCGTGCATGGCGCACATGTCACTGCAACATCCCGAAAGACGTGCGCGACGCGCACAGTGAAAGCGCACAACCTCTGCGCATGCACTAGAAAGTGGGCGGAACACGGGGCGTAACGCGCGGAATGGGGAACAACTTGCGAAAACAAGGGCGTAACTGGGGATGTACTGCAGGGAAGCAGAGGGAACGCCCACACGCACCCGAACCACACGTATTCATGGAACCGAATAGGGCAAAGCCACGCACAGCGAAAGACACGCACAAGCCGATACACGTCCGCCACACGAAGGCAGGCGGTAGCGTCCCTGCGCATTACAAAAGTGGCAACATACAGTAATAGTGCCTGTGCGAGCGGGGCACATGTATTTCGGGGTTGCGTGGGAAGTTACACACGCGATTGAGCGGGGTACGTGTATTTCAGGGGTTCGCGTTCTCACGTGATCGGGCCTGGGGGAGCGGGCTACGTGTATTTCAGGGGTTCGCGTGAAGTTTCTCACGCGATCGGGCCTGGGGGAGTGGGGTACGTGTATTTCAGGGGTTCGCGTTCTCACGTGATCGGGCCTGGGGGAGCGGGCTACGTGTATTTCAGGGGTTCGCGTGAAGTTTCTCACGCGATCGGGCCTGGGGGAGCGGGCAACGTGTATTTCAGGGGTTCGCGTGAAGTTTCTCACGCGATCGGGCCTGGGGGAGCGGGCTACGTGTATTTCAGGGGTTCGCGTGAAGTTTCTCACGCGATCGGGCCTGGGGGAGCGGGCTACGTGTATTTCAGGGATTCGCGTGAAGTTTTCCACGCGAATAGCCTGGGCGCGTGTATTTCAGGGGTGCGCGGGAGGTTTTACACGCGAATAGCCTGGGCGCGTGTATTTCAGGGGTGCGCGTGAAGTTTTCCACGCTTATAGCCTGGGCGCGTGTATTTCAGGGGTTCGCGTGAAGTTTTACACGCGAATAGCCTGGGCGCGTGTATTTCAGGGGTTCGCGTGAAGTTTTACACGCGAATAGCCTGGGCGCGTGTATTTCAGGGGTGCGCGTGAAGTTTTACACGCGAATAGCCTGGGCACGTGTATTTCAGGGGTGCGCGGGAAGTTTTACACGCGAATAGCCTGGGCGTGTGTATTTCAGGGGTTCGCGTGAAGTTTCTCACGCGATCGAGCCTGGGGGAGCGGGGTACCACTCACCGTCTGCCTTGCGTGTAGTAGAACGCGTAGCTAACACCCGCTGTGAAGTAATAGCGTGTGAACCCCAACGGATGGAAAACACACGCACCGCACGAAAAGCACGTACAGAACATAAAGGCACGCGGGATCTCCAAGCCCTGCCAGGGCAACGCCCGTGCGCAAAACGTCACAGACGCGCTTACGCTGTAAGGGCCTTTGGTCCAATGAAATTGCGTACGCGTGCTGACGCGCTTACGCGCTAAGGGCCTTTCCTCGAATTACACGCTGACGTGCAGATTTTTCACGTGCCAAATCACTCTGTATCAAGCTGGCCACGCGAAAACACACGGAAGACCACGCTCCTGCCCAGAAGGCCGAATCACTGCCCCCCAGTGCCCCGAGCAGCCTCCCACGTGCCATCTGCTGCTGCCTGCCTGCCTGCTGCCACCGTGCCCTGCCATTTGGTGCCTGCACATCAGCCATCTGCAGGGGTCCAGTTGCTGTGTCCACCCCTGCTGGTACAGAAGACTCCCGACTCGAATAACATCGCTCCACAGCCCAGCCCCAGGACCCAGTTGCCCACCCACTCCTGCCCCTGGGGTTGCCATGTCGGGCACATCCACATCTGACCCCAGTGGCAACCCCCGGCCAGAGGGGCAGAGGGGCACCAGCTTCACTGCCACCGAAGTTGGTGTCCTGGTGGAGCAAGTCCTGGGGCAGTATGATGCCCTCTTCGGATCGTCCCGCGCCAACAGGGAAGGACGGGATAGGATCTGGGCCGACTGTGTGGTTGCCATCAACGTGGAGGGGGTGGCAACCCGCACCATCCAGAAGGTCAAGAAGCGCTGGGAGGACTTGAGGTCCAGGACCCTCATGAAGGCCCGGCGCCTCGTGGAGGGGGGCCGGGGCCGCATGAGTTCCATCCAGTTGAGGGTCCTGGAACGCGCACACCCAGCGCTCCACGCCCAGGTCCTTGAGAGGGAGACCCGTCTGGAGTTGAGCGGTAAGTGGCCAAGCATTGCTGTGTGAGACAGGGCATGTTGCAGTGTGCTGGTTGTCTGATACTTGCCTGCATGTGTGACATAGGCCATGTACGCATGTATGTGTGCAGGGACATCATGGGAATGCATGTGCGACCTGTAATGTGTGAACCGCACGGTTGTTGCATGTGTTTGAATGCGACATGGGGAGCCCTGTGCAGATTGCACACATGAGAGCATGGCAGTCTCTGTTCCTGGACATGGGTGGGGGCGAGGGATGGGTGCTGATGCCAGATACATATGTGGTATCCATGTCTGTGTGCCTGACCTGCGTGTCTGTGACTTGTGAGTGCCATGGATGCATGACACATGTCTGTGACAATGTACAGATTCAATGATGCAGCCTAGTCATCCTTGTATGCACTGTGATTGGGGTGTACGGGGCCAGATGGATGTGACTGAGGTGAAGTGTGTGCATGTGATAGGCATGACCCATGATGCATGTGAGTCCCATTACATTGTATGATTCGAGAGTCCATTGGACATGCATTGAAATGTCCATGGCACGCACCATGACTGTCACTGTGTGTGTTTTGCCTGGACTGACACATGTGTTGTGGTGTGACATGATGGAAGTGTACTTTGACAGTGGCACTCATCTGCTATTGCTTCCTGTCTAGGGGACCATTGTACAGTACCCTGATGCTTGTGTTCTATGTCTCCCTCTACGCAGCGGCTAGTGAAGGAGAGGGCGGAGACGGCGCTGTGGAGCAAGGCGGCGGGGATGCCCCCACGGCTGCAGCGGAAGGGGTGGGTGAGCCCCCACAGGGGCCTGCTACGGCGGTAGACGGCGAGGAGCCATCCAGGTTGGTGGTTTCCACAGAGGAGGAGGAGGCCGCCACTGAGCCGCACATGGGGCCTGGTGGGGGCATCCCTGCTGGTGCAAGTGGTGCAGTCCAGGGGCAGGAGACAGCACAGGTCACCGTGGAGGGGCCTGTGCATGTCGCTGTCCCTGAACCTGTGGGTGCACCACCTTGCACCAGCAGGGATGCCCCGTCCCAGGCCTGTCCGCAGGTAGAGGGGATGTCCATGTCATCTGACTCCCCTCCACCTGCGGACGAGGGGACCCCTGGCCGTGTGGAGAAGGTCCTGATTGGCGTCGCGATGCGCACGGCTGTGATTCGTGATGCCGTGCGTGCTTTCCAGGAGGAGCACGCACGTCATCACGAAGAGCACAGTGCCGACGTGGCCCAATTGGGATCGGCCATGTTCGGGGGTTTCCTGCATGTGTCGGCCAATCTGGCGGCCCTCTCCTCCTCTGTGGAGACTATACGCCAGTCGTTCTCCTTGCCGTCTTCCGGCCCAGATGCCACCAGGGCCACCTGTGGACCTGCCCTGACCAATGCAGCCAGCTCGGTGGGGATCCCATCCCTGCCACAGTCGGGAGTCAGAGGTCCAGCAGGGGTGGACAACACAGCAACTGGACCCCAGCAGATGGATGATGTGACGGCATCATCGGGCAGGGCACGTGCACGACGGCGTCGGTGGTTTCCATCATCCTGGATGCCGTCGTGCTGGCAGAGGCAGTGGCGTCGGAGGCAGCAGCAGGCTCGACGTGGGAGGCATCATGGCTCGGGGCCATCAAGATCAGAGGGGCAGGCATCGGCCGGAGGGCAGGAGAACCCTGGGATGGTAGTGTCTTCCGTGTGGGAGCAGTTGGTCCAGCGGATAGGTGGGGAGCGGCAGCGGGCGGAAGAGGAGCGGCTCACCATGGTCAGGGTGGAGTTCTCCATGCGTCGGGCGTTGAGGCGGGCTGAGTGCCTCGAGGAAGCTCGCAGGGAGTTTGAGCTGGACATGGGGTTATCCCTGCGAGACCTCGGGGCCAGGACAGAGTCCCGCCTCCAGGACATCGACATGGAGTTCGATGATGCCCTGGCCGGCAACATCACAGAGTGAGCCGCAGGACTTGCCCGCTGCCATTGTATATAGTTATATAGTTAGTGGTAGGTTTCCTTTGAATTTTTCTTTTTTTTTATTTGGTTGCGATTGGACAATGCGCCACTTTTTTGTATATAGTTCAGTTTTTAGTTAGTTGACATAGTTAGGTTTCATTTGGTTGGGCTCATGGACCCGGGATTTTCTTGTATATAGTTCTTCAATGGATTTTTGGATTTATTGGATTTTTTTCATGGACATTCAACTTCTTTTTGTTGTTTTGCTTTGTGGTTTTTCTTATTTCATTTCCATTCTTGTTGATTTTCAATACATTTTTATTTTCATCCTTCAATGTGTCGTATCATCTCATTACTTTCATGCATGTCATGTTGGGTGTTTTAACATTCACTTGCAGCCATTGTGTGTGACAGACATGTGTTCATTTGCATTATTTACATTGGGTGTGTAACATGTACTTGCCTTTGATATGTGGGTGGATGTGATAGTTGGTTGGGCTTTTTGGCAGGAGAGGATGGCCATTACGGACATGATTGGGGATTGTTGGGACCCAGGTGCAGGGGGGCATGGATGGGACATGGGTGGGGGCCTGCTGGCAGGTGCCCCACAGTGCTGGGGGGTGGGGGTGGTGGGGGCATGGATGGGACATGGGCGAGGGCCTGGTGGAGGGTGCCCCGCAATGCTGGGGGGTGGGGGTGGTGGGGGACATGAGTTGGACATGGGTGGGGGCCTGCTGGCAGGTGCCCCACAGTGCTGGGGGGTGGGGGTGGTGGGGGCATGGATGGGACATGGGCGAGGGCCTGGTGGAGGGTGCCCCGCAATGCTGGGGGGTGGGGGTGGAGGGGGACATGAGTTGGACATGGGTGGGGGCCTGCTGGCAGATGCCCCACAGTGCTGGGGGGTGGGGGTGGTGGGGGACATGAGTTGGACATGGGTGGGGGCCTGCTGGCAGGTGCCCCACAGTGCTGAGGGGTGGGGGTGGTGGGGGACATGAGTTGGACATGGGTGGGGGCCTGCTGGCAGGTGCCCCACAGTGCTGGGGGGTGGGGGTGGTGGGGGACATGAGTTGGACATGGGTGGGGGCCTGCTGGCAGGTGCCCCACAGTGCTGGGGGGTGGTGGGGGACATGAGTTGGACATGGGTGGGGGCCTGCTGGCAGGTGCCCCACAGTGCTGGGGGGTGGGGGTGGTGGGGGACATGAGTTGGTGTTCATTAGTTCAAGGAGACATGTGGCTTTGCTGGGGGGCATGCCCATGTTGGGTGGGCTTGCGGGACATGACCAGAGATGCAGGGTAGTCCCCTGTGGTGTGGGCTGCCTGCAGGGGCCGTGGAGGGTGTACAGGGAACACCTGCGAGGACCCACACTGTCAAATCACATGTAGGACTCCCCGGCACCCCTGAAATACACGTACCCTGCTGAAATCGCGTGTGGAACTTCCCGCGCACCCCTGAAATACACGCGCCCAGGCTATTCGCGTGTGGAACTTCCCGCGCACCCCTGAAATACACGCGCCCAGGCTATTCGCGTGTGGAACTTCCCGCGCACCCCTGAAACACACGCGCCCAGGCTATTCGCGTGTGGAACTTCCCACGAACCCCTGAAATACACGCGCCCAGGCTATTCGCGTGTGGAACTTCATGCGAACCCCTGAAATACACGCGCCCAGGCTATTCGCGTGTGGAACTTCACGCGCACCCCTGAAATACACGCGCCCAGGCTATTCCTGTGTGGAACTTCACGCGCACCCCTGAAATACACGCGCCCAGGCTATTCGCGTGAGAAAGTTCACGCGAACCCCTGAAATACACGTAGCCCGCTCCCCCAGGCCCGATCGCGTGAGAAACTTCACGCAAACCCCTGAAATACACGTAGCACGCTCCCCCAGGCCCAATCGCGCTTGCCGTGCTGGTACAGGGTTAGCGCAGCCCTTTGCGCTGGATTGGGGATTTTGATGGCTTTTCCCTGCGCGGAAGGCGTTCTTGGGGGCGTAACTGGCGCTGCTGCAAGGTCGCTGCGCCACTGTGCGCCACGGCTGGTTTTAGTACCTGGAATCCATGAATACGCTGTGCGCGGAAATGGGTTTTGGCGCACGCGGCTGGCGCAGGGATTCGCACGCGCACACTGTGCGCCAGCCGCGTGCGCCACTTGTGCGCTGAATTCTATGAATTACCCCCTAAATGATCACAAATGCACAGAATTAAATAATGACAAATTGCTGAATGATGTTGTTACACATGTTCAGTTGGAGGATTGTAATGTGGTCTCTGATGTTACCCAGATGGATGGGCGAACAGTGGCCACACTCCAAAAAACCTCTGATCATGGAGAAATGAATAAAATCTCTCGCGCAGAAATAGGTAAAAAGGAGGGAAAAATGTCTTTCCATTTACCAATGTGTTTAGCCAAAAGTGAAAAAGACCTGAGAAAGGAGAGCCTTGAAATCAGTAAGAATTCACATTTCTTATGTGTATTAGAGGAAGTTGAGGACAGATATTATGCACCCATCACTGTAGAAGAAAAATGCCACACCTTTGCTATGATTGACACTGGCGCACAGGCCACAATTATGTCCAAGGAGCTGGTAAAGAGTATCAATGAAGGGAGACCCCCACAGAGTCAGATCACAGTGAAGGAAAATCAAGGCCCAGTGCATAACTTTAATGGGGAGGAGGTGCCCATCATAGGTGTAACTGAGGTTGACATAAAAATAGGAAAGCACAGAATGAAACAAGAGGTATTGATCACATCTATTTGTGAAATTCCATTTCTGATGGGGACAGATTGTCTGAAAAGATTGTCTCCTCTAATAGATGGGGTGAATGGAGTGCTGTGGTCCTTAACCAAAAAACCATTGAGGCCTAAGAAACTAAAATCACAAAACAGCAATATAAATGAATGTCACACCGTTGCCAAAACAAATGATGCTGTGGAGGTATATCTCCAGAATAGCTGCATACCTAGTGTCACTGTTATATTAATGTGTCAAGACAAAATGCAGAGCGACAATGAAAAACTACCTGTACAAATATACTTGGACCCAAGGAAAAATTGGCAGACTGCCATAGATGAGCACACATTACGTTTTTATTTAAAAGAGAAAACATGCAAACAGAATATTGCTCCTAAAACAGATTCAGAAAAACACATTACCACTCTGGCAGAAATACACATGGGAGATGAGCAACCATGGGTTCATGTTGGTATAAATGACTATTTTAAAACAATAAAAGCCACTTTAGCGCTTGAACATGAAAGGAGTTTCATTAATGAGAAATTGTTGCAAAAAATAATGGAAAGGGAAGAAATCCCGAGATTTAGGATTAAAAACCAATATGTTTCTGGCTTGGACAGTCCAGACTTTGAAAACCGAATTGCAGGCAGATGCATGCTTAAAATTAGCATTGGGCAGAAAACAATTTACCATAATGTATGGATAGTGAGTGGAGCACAAAATGAATTTTACATGGGAAATGACATCATGCACAGAATGTGTATGGTGTTAGATTTCCTTAATCAAAAAATATGGTCACGCCTAGGTGGTCCGGCACCTGAATTTGAAGACAAAAGAAGGGCTCATCATTGTGCACAACTGGTTCCTTATGCAATCGAATTACAAATGAGGAAAGATACTATTATTCCTGCATTTACAAAACAGTTTGCAATAACACTGAAATGCAAAAATGGACAGCAGATGAAAGGCTCTGATGCATTTGTATGCCTGAATGAATCCATAAAACAGCAAGGCCTGGATTATGAATACATTCCATTGGTAGATATTGGTGAAGGATCTGTAAAAATTATGGTAAATAATAAAGGTTGTCAGGATATTCATTTGGAGGAAAACTCCCCATTAGGAATGGCCATACAAAAATCACATTATATGGCAGATTTAAATAACATGGTGATTGGAAATATTCCTGAAAAGTATGTAGATGCCAAGGGTGAGTTACCAGAACACCTGGACTCTCAGCCCAAAGGAATATTTAAAATTCATTCTGTGTATCCTTATGATTCAAATGAGACAGTGTGCTGCCATCAAGAGGATTGCATAATATTTAATTTAAATGAAAATGAAACAGAAAATCAGCCCATTGAAGTGGAAGCTGATATGCCAAAATATTTAAAAGTGGCAGCTTTACAAAAAGACACAGCCACACAAGTTAGAGGAAAGCGCCGAGATTCCCTTACCAGAAGATTTTCCAGAATTTTCCAAAATGGTAGAAGAACAGATCTCCTTAGCGAATGCGTGTGAAAGCAATGAAGAGAGGGACAATCTGAGGGAGATATTTATGGAGTTTAAGGATGTATTTGCAAAAGATGCTTATGATTGTGGTTTAACTGATTTACATGTGGCCACACTACCAGAAGGGTGTAGCAGAAATCCAGTGTTTGTGCGCCAGTATAAACTACCGCTGGCATGTTTAGAATCATTGGCAGAGATTATTAAAAATTTGGAATCGCGGGGAATCATCAGGCCCATTCATAGCACATCCAATACACCTATTTTAGGTGTGTTAAAGCCAAATGGTCAATGGCGGCTGTGTGCAGACTTGAGAGAGTTAAATAAAAGAGTACCAGTATCTAGATGGCCACTGCCATTCATTGATCAGGGCCTAGCTCAGGTACATGGTTCAAATGTATTTACCACATTAGATCTCACCTCTGGATTTTGGTGCGTGCCATTGGCAGAGGAGATACATTTATTTTCCTTTACATTTGACAGGACTCAATATGCCTGGCTTAGAGCTCCGTTCGGGTACATCAATAGTGGGAGTGAATTTGGCATATTTTTGAGAAAGGCCATGCCGGATGCAGCGGAAAGAGGAACAATAGTTTATGTGGACGATGTCCTGATAAAAAATGAAAGCCTGAAAAGCCATTTTGATGAAATAAGACATGTACTTGGCCAATTGCAGAAAGCAGGCGCCAAAGTATCTTTGCAAAAGCACAATGGTGCAAGAAAAAAGTGAACTTTCTAGGGCATGAAGTGACTGAACATGGGCTAAATCCACAAAAGAAGAAAATAGAGGTCATACAAAGATTAAAAGATCCTAAAAATGTGAAAGGAGTAAAAAGTTTATTAGGGATGACAGGCTATAACAGAAAGTTCATTGAAAATTATGCAGAAATCACTCAACCATTGACTAAACTGCTTAAACTGAATACTCCCTGGAAATGGGAAAAAGAGCAGTCTGATGCAGTGGCTAGATTAAAGGAATGTCTTGTAAAGGCACCATGTTTAGCATACCCCATAAAGGACAGGGATTTCTTTATAGAAATAGGTTTTTCTGAACATTGTATATGAGCAGTGTTATCACAAAAACACGATTTGAATCACAAAACCATTGCATATGCAAGTAAGGCATTTTCTCAAGTTGAAATGAAATTTAATGAATGTGAAAAGGCCCTATTAACCACTGTGTGGGCGCTACAACATTTCCGCCCCATTGTTCAGGTAGAAAAGGTAATTATTGAAACAAATCATCAACCTTTGCAATTTTTAGAGAGTAAAAGAATTAGATCAGGTAATCTAGCGCAATCCAGAATCACTTCATGGACGCTGGCATTACAAGGTTTTCCCGTAGAAGTGAGATATGGACAAAATAAAAAGAACCCAATTGCTCAAGGGTTAGCTGACTTACATGACTGTGAAGCTGAACAAATACCAAATGAAATGGAAGTAGAAACTAGTTTGCAGGAATTTGAACAATCACCACACAAAGCTTTTGATGAAAAAACATGCAAGGATTTGCCAACTGTATATGTGGATGGTTGTGCTTTTCACATTGAAAATGACAGTAATAAACAGTTAGTGGCAGGAATAGGAAATGTCTGGTTGAAATGTGAAGATGTCCCCAGTATAGGGATGAGGATTGGACCCCAAAGCCCTGTTAGATGTTCCTGCAAGCCTCTCACTGAACAGTAATCCGGCATCCCAGTAGTGTGATGTGACTGCATGATGTATGTGATTTCACCAAATTTACTTCACCTAAATGTGAAATCTTTGAATACATTTTTCTGCAATTCTTATTTATTATATGGGGGAGACCCTCTGCCCCTTCACCTCCCTCTACCTTATCCTATACCCTTACCCCACCCTATCTATGTTTCAAATTTTACCCACTTACCCAACCCAGTTCAAATAATTTTTTTCCCGAACATTTTACATTAGGTGAAAACAGATTTGGTGAAATGCACTGATACAGCGGCAGCACGCCCACAAGTCACTGCATTGGTTTGCTTGTGGACAAAGCCGATGCAGAGGATGACGAAACCCTTGGGTGTGGGGTTTTAGGGTTCTTTGTGTTTCCTATGAAGGGATCCGTGGAGTTGTCTATTGGAACCCTTTTGAAAGCCCCAAATACCTCCAACAGAGTGGGACCGAAACTGATGTCTCAGAGTGCTGGCACAGTTTGGATTGGACTTTTTTGTAAGCTTGCTTTCCCATGTGTCAACTCCTCATCGCTTGAGCTGTGAAATCCTGTGCCATCAAAGGGCAGTTCCAAAATCTGACCATGCAACTCTTGGTAAGTTCAGTAGCATGTCTAGAGGAATGTCCTGGGTGCAGACATTACATGTTAAGCACTGGCGCCTCCATGGGGGAAGAGATGGGATGTAAGGCAGCTTCTGCAACCAATAACAACTGAGGTTGTGGTTTGGAAGACAAACAGCCCTCCTCGAAAACAAATGGTTGATAATGAGCACAAATCTTTTTATATACTAACAGTGTTGGATATATTAAGCTTCGGTTAATATATGCCTCAGTAGTAAAATACCAGAGGACTCCATGTCTATGGTGGAAAGAACACCTGTCAGTACCCAAGCTAAGCATGGCAAGTTTCGGGCAGGGAATCATCAACAAGTACAGACAGAACATCATTTTCACGAGGGGGCTACAGCACATGTCACCATTCAGGGTAGGCTGGGAAGGGTGAGTATCCTGACCCTGATCCAAACACAGGAATTCTGGGAGACTGCAGAGCCAGACCCACAGAAGGTGGTAACATACCTGCATGGGTTGCAGGTAGAGAGGAGCCAGTGAGGCAGTAGGCACAGGCTGTCTCAAGATTGGAGCAGCTGAAGAGGAGACCTGATGGAGAGAACCCAAAGTTGTTACGACCAGTGAAGTAGCAGGTGGCTGGGGCATCACTTTATTAGTGAGATTTCCTTTTATGGATTGTGAATACCGAAATCTTTGCAATTTTGGCAAAAATGTGCTCATCCAAAGACGGCGAAGGAGGCAATGGAGGCAGCCATGGTCTGGTACAAGAATCCATGGATGCCACTTGCCAGGATGGGTGTTTAATTTAAGGGTCGATGTAGTTTATTTGTTGGGTATTTATGTTGCGTCTATACAGCACATGGTGTTTCAAGGCGCAACAAGACAAAAGGGGGGGGGGGGTACAGGGATGAAGAATAACAAAAATGGTCCTACCAGGTCTTGTGTCATTCGGATTGTGCAAGTGCAGTTACAAGAAGTGCAGGGGAGTGGGGAGGTGGGTGAAGCGCCGGTCAGATAGGAATGCGCTAATGCTAAGGAGGGAAAGGAAGTGCAGGTCGGAGTGGAGAGCACGCAAGTTATGGGGGGGGAGGAAGGGGTAAGAGGGTGTCAGTGGCATAGATAGATAGGGGAAGCAACATTTATGTAGGCACAGATAGCGATTCTACCCCATGCCGGAATGGATAGCTATGAAGCACTAGGGGCAGATGACCAAGGCCTATCTTTCCTGGTGTGGCCAGATGCTGAGGATCCTGAAGACACCAGTTCCAAAATGGTACCAAATCTTCTCACTCATTGGCATGGCTGTAATCTTGGAATCAGAGAAGCTATGTGTCACATGGGGCCATTGTTTATTTTATTTTAAACTCTGTTTATTGGTTGAAACAAGCATAGCATATACTTTTCCATCACTACCATAACAACAACCCAAGACAGGCGTTTTTCAAGCTTAAACAAAATAGAAAAAGAAAGAAAAAACAAACCAACGGCATTCGGGAGTTTAGGCATCTCAGAGTCTTCTGGCAGTTTCTATGGGTAGGGTAGTGTACATCCATGACACACCTTTAGCAGAGGGGCCTCTGAAAGGAAGTAAACCATTACCAGCTCATGAGGGAAGGGGGTTTTCCGGGGATGCCCCAATTACCTGCATGTCCAAGTAAGTACATAAATAGTCAGAAATTAACCTAAAGAGTCAGTGTTCATGGGGGTTTATCATCCGATGGGTGAAACATCGCCAAAAGTAGAGCATTCCACGCCTCCACGTTTTCTGTGGGCTCACTCACTCCTGCTCTCAAGGCTCTATACCAGGCAGCTGGCTGTTTCTGCCACATTCCATCTCATCATGGTCCTTATACCACAGAGAATATTATGGTCCCCCCTTCAATTTCCAAGCCATTGCAATGCCCCTTTTGGCCAAAACACATGCCAAGCCCATCAGTTTAACCACAGGCCTGCAGTTCTCCAGTTTAGGGTATATTCCCAGCAAACATTCTGCTGGATCATAACCATAACACGTGATGCCAGCCCCAGCGTATGCCAACCATATCTGTTGCCAAAAATCCTGCACTTGCGCACAGTATCAGAACATTTGTATAATATCTGCATTTTCAGTGTTACACCATGGACAGGTAGATGGTACGGTAGGGTTAAATCGGGCCAAACACCCAGGTGTCATATATGTTCTGTGTAGTAAGTTTAATTGCAAGAGGCAGAATCTCATTTTCGGGAAACCTTCTTAACGAAAAAAATTGCCGCACCCTATTGGCTGTCACTCAATTCCAACCCCAGATCTGCTTCCCGTAACAATTTTAGGCGCACCCTTCGCCCACTCAATGTGCCCAGTAAGCATTTATACACCTGAGAAACCGGGCGCCAGCCATCTTCTAGATCGTACATTAACATAACCCTCATATTAGGTTTTGCCACAAGTCTCTGATACCTTTAGAACTGACCCTTGGGGAGACCCTCAGCTTGCATCAACTCCTCTAGGTCCCGAAACCTTCAGTCTCTATACATGTCCCCCCATATAATGAGCCCCAGGTTTTCCAAACTCCTGGCCACCTCCAGTTCATTCCTGACTGAGCATGTATCTGGTGTCAGTGGGATATGCAGGGAATATGGATTGGTCATCCCCAGTGCTTTCAATGTTCTTGCCCATACCTGCCGCCCTAATTTAAACAACAATGACATGTGGCCTATACAGCACTCCATGACCCATAAAGCTTCCTTCAGCACGGCTGGATGCAACATGTCTGGCGGCCAGCTCGCCACATGTTGAAGCTGCGCTGCTAGGTAATAAAATACGAACAGCTGAAGTTGCACTCCTCCATCTTTATAAGCCATGCTTAATGTGTTCAAGGCAACTCCCTAAGTAAGGCGTATAGCTGGCGTAAGAACCCCTGTGCAATAAAATAGTGCACATTAGCAAAGGAATAAAGGAAACGTGGCAGTATTATCATCTTCACTATAGAGGTGAGGTCTGGCTCAAGAGGGATAACGGCAATTTAGCCCAAAACAACATATACCTTTTGATCTCTTCCAGTGCCTTGACCGTATTTCTAATGTGCATGTCTTCAGGTGTGTGGGCTATGTGTATTCCCAAATATTTGAATGTGTTGATTTCCCACTGAAGTCCCAGGTCTGGCAAATCCCTCATGTCATATTGCTGCCATCCCGCCAAAGGGAATAGGAATAACTTCTGCCTGTTGAATGTGATCCTAGATAGTCTGCCAGAGTCATCTAGAGTCTTTAGGATGATAGGCAAATTATGCTCTGGTTCCCTTATTTATAGCAGAATATCATCTGTGTACAGGGGTTCCCCCTCCCAACACCACCCTGGCCTCAGAGAATTCTTGACGGAGGAAAACTGCTAGTGGTTCCAGAGCTGATATGTAGAGCATGGGTCACCCCTGCCACGTTCCCCCTTGTATGCCCCATGCGTCTGACACTAGCCTTCCTGTTCTTATCCTGGCCACCGGCTGGGAATACAATAACTTAACGCAGCGTTTAAAGCCATCACCTATTCCAAATCCCCTTAACACACCCATATCCACTCTCAGTACACAGAGTCAAACGCCTTTATTGCATCAAGGGACACCACCACACACAGGGCATCCCAAAAATTAGCCTGGCATATTATGTGTTGCAGACGGTGTGTTGCAGGCAGGCCACATGTATCTCGTGACTGTACAGTGTACTGTAGAACGCACTAAAGGTATCATTGATATTTGCTTGTGATCACCTGGGAATTCCACATCTGTCCTGGATTAGCGTGATCGCTCGTTGAGGTCATTCAGCCTTACAGAGCCAAGCTAGTAGCTTCCCGGATTTATCCCCCTCTTCGTGCATGTGCTTTGTGTGTACCGTATGATCGTATTTGCGGTGCCTCTCCCATGCCTCCACGCACTGGGCTTGTGATAGGCAGAGCTCAACCTCAGCAGCGGGGACAGTATTAACCTTTGACTCCACCTGCCGGACCCGGTCTTCTAAGGTCCCCAGAGTGTCCCGTAACATCTTCTTAACCCCTCAGCCTTGGGTATGACGTCTCCTCTAGTCACAACCTTGAGTGCTTCCCACACTACCCCCATCTATCCACACTACCCACATTAGTTTCAAGGAAGGTGACCATGACCCCCTCAAGTTGACCTCCAAAGGCCTTGTCTTGTAGTGAGTTTGCCGGCATTGTGCCAGGTCGGGACAGGCAATTTGGGCCCTTGGACATCCCAGTGCACTAGTAGTGGAGAATGGTCTGAAATTGTACACCTCATGTATTCCGCCCTCGAGAATTCAGCTAATTGTTCACCCCAAGCAAGAAAATAGTACATTGTGGTGTAGGGTTTATGAGGGTCCGAATAATATGCGTATACCTGTCCATTTGGGATATTGCTCCCACCAAATGTCTTATAGCGACAGCTCTGCCATGATATCATTCAGGGTTGCAGAGGCCTGCAACGACCCAGCACGCCTGGAATCTGATCTATCCCAGGTCGGGTCCCTAAAGCAGTTAAAGTCCCCCCCCAAAAGACAGTCCACATTCCCGTATCTACCCTCTTTGTTTGCCTCCACATCAAAGCCAGGGTCCATCCACAGCATGACCCCTCTTGCAAATTTAGAATAGGCAGAGCCATAACCTTCTCTCCCCATCTTGTTATTACTGATTCATGTTCAGCGGGAAGCAAGTGTGTTTCTTGCAGTAGAGCGATGGAAATGTGTTTTCTGCACATAAAAAAGATCTCACTCAGTTCCTGCGCAAGTAAGAACCCATTCCCATGACATTCCAGGTCATTATTCTAAGTTGCGCCATTGCAGTGATACCAAGCTTTCCCAGATAGTCTCCCAGGGCAGCACCCTGGCGGCGTGCAACAGTACCCCACAGGGCATTCATCGCTCGAGTTCCAAAACCCCACCTCCCTAACCCAATCTCATATCTCGCGCCCCTCCAGCCTTCCTGCCCCACCCAGCTTCCTTTCCCCCCCTAGCTCCCGGAATGCTAACATTCACACTAAAACACTGCAATTATATACAGTGAAACAAACTTTAAACATCCCCACCACTGGGGGCCAAAGGTGCATCGCACAGCAGCTTCCAGCCATTCAAGCACATCCATCCCCTCGTAGGTGGAAGGCCACCTATTGGGGATCGGGTGAGAGGTCAGCACCACCTGTGTCCAATACTCTCAGGGTGACAGTGATACCACACCCTGGGCAGCATGGTTGTACTCCCGTAACATGTCAACTCTCCTAGTGGTAGTTATACTACAGCTTCAAATGCAGCCTGTACAGTTCTGCACATTTCCATGTTATTTCTGCGTTATCATCAGAGGCCGTGTCGGCCATGACGTTGTGATCCATCCATAAATGTGCGGCCCCTGGGGTTTTAAAAAAAGTGATTTCCCCTTATTTAGCACCTTCAATTTGGCCACGTAAATCAGCATATATCTGAGACCCTCTCTGCGAAGACGCATCTTAGTAGGGACACATTGGTTCCTTTTCTTCTTAACCAGTGTGGTGTAGTGGGGTAGATGGCGATCTTTGAATTACTTCTCTATCTTTAAAGTTCAGCACACTGGAAATTACAGGTCTCAGGTTTGATCCATGGGGTGGTCTTTTCTGCAGCGATCAATGTGCTCTTTCAATCGCAAATCCCTGAGACGACTGCCCGTGGCCTATCTCCTGGAGGATCACGATTTCAATATTAGAAGTAGGGTCTGACCCATCAATACACTCTGGAAGGGCCTTTAGCCGAACATTGTTCCTGCGTGATCTGCCCTCAGCATCTTCAGCACACTTCAGCACACATCTCCAATGCAGTGTTTTTCGCTTCCAAGGCCTTTACTCTCCGTTCCAGATCAGCAGTGGTTGCCGATGTTTCCTGAAGCAGCTCTTCTGTGGCCATTACCCTTTCCGCCAATGACCGAACATCTTGTATCAGGAGGAGGTCAACCTTGACCTCCTCAATCTTGCTCTCCAGGGAGGACCTTGATGCTGCAACAGCAGCTAGGATCTTGTCTTCCTGCGTCCCCGCCATCCCCAGCATCCCTGTGGACTGCTCCAGTTCCGTCATTGGGGGGAATCACAGTGTCCATTCTTGGCCACAAAGGATGCCAGGATCGTGCCTCTGCTGCCTCCCTTGGGCTTAGCAGATAGCATGCCACAAAAAGGAGTAAATTAAGGATCTGCTTCCGTGAGCGGGACACCAGTTAGTAGGGGGGTAGGCAGTAAGACCGTGTGTGCAGGGCCGCCCCACTTCAAGTATCTTAGGCTGACATGATCAGTCAAAGGGATCGTTCAAAGTCAGAAAGCCTGATGCTGCTGTGCAGGTCGAGAGGTGGCCTCCAGTCACTCCACATTTAATGTGACCTACCGTCTCGCCCAGCAACATATAAGGGTATAGGGAGAGCAGTAGTTTCGGAACTGCCAAGACCCATCAGGATCTTGTTCCTCAGCTCAGTAATAGTGACCAAGGCCACTCCACTGTCAGCGTGGTCACCGCTCACTCCTTGCATCTGGACACGTTTGTTTGTTTGTTTTTGTTTTGTTTGTTTATTAATTTGATAATGCGCGCTAAACCCTTAGGTAGACGGGCGCAACAGTACAAGAATTCTCAAAGCTTAGTTACAGTGCCAGTCTCAGGCAGGTACATACATGTGAGTACAATACAATATAGTACAATACAATAATACAGTATATAATACGAGATATAGCTGATCAAGGTGCAAATCAGGACCAGACTAGGCATTACTTATATTTGGGGTGGGTATATACATGTGAGTTCGACATATAATACAGTGTATAATACAAGATCTGGCAGATCAAAGGTGCAAATCAAGGGCCAAGGCTAAGCAAAGTCTAAGTTGAAGGTGGGGGTAGAGTGGCAGTGAGGGGAAGAGAAGGTTATAGGTCATTGGTGCGGATCCAGTTGAGAGCATTGTGTCTAAATCTGGTGTAGGGTAGGGGACGTCTAAGGTCAATTGGGAGTGTATTCCAAGATTGTGCAGCTTTGACTGGGAAACTGGTTCTTCCAGCAGTGGTCAGCTTAAATCGAGGAGTTTCGAGCATGAATGAGTTGGCAGATCTGGTGGGTCGGGTCGTGGTTCTCCTAGAGATTTTTTCCGCTAGGTACGAAGGAGCTAGATTGTTTAGGCATTTGGATGTGATAGAGATGGTTTTTAGGAGGATTCTGTCTTCTATATTTAGCCAATGGGTCTCTTTCCTGAATTTAGTGATGTGGTCTCTAGTTGGGACGTTCAGCGCTGCTCTTAGGGCATTATTTTGCAATCATTGAAGTTTGTCAGTGACATATTTGTTGGCTCCAGAGTAAAGGGCGTTACAATAATCTAGTCTAGACATGATCAGAGCGTTAGCCAGGGTGATACAGCTGGCATTGGAGAGGAATGGTCTGGCAGCACAGATTAATTTGCAAGTGTAAGCTGTTGTGGAGGCGAGGGAGCTAACTTGCTTTTTAAGGGTGAGCGTGGAGTCTAGACAGAATCCTAGTGTTTTTACTACAGGCATAACTTTAATGATATTGTTATCAATACTGAAGGATGAGTAGTTTGAGGGTAGTTTTTTTAGGTTAGTGTCGGATCCGAGGAGCAGTATCTCGGTTTTATCGTCATTCAGGTAGAGGCCGTGGGTAGCCATCCATGCCTGAATGAGGATGTATATCTTATTCACCAAAGCCAAGTCCGTTTCATAGTTGCCCGAAAGGGGTATGAGGATCTGGGTGTCATCTGCATAGTTAGTGTAGGTGACGCCCAGTCTGTCCAACTTGTCAAACAGTGGCTTGCTGAAAATGTTATCCATAGTGGGTGAGACATAGGATCCCTGTGGGACTCCACATGTTATTTGGATGGGATCAGCGCAGGTTGGGGTTGCGAAGACTCTCATAGACTAGTTAGCTAGAAAGGTTCCCCATCCACGTCCCCCAGTTCATTCAGCTATACAGTTGCCAACTCAACAGTCAACCCAGACCAGCTGCAGGTAAACTCCACAGCTACCACTCAACCGCAATGTGGTCCCAACTGGCATTTCTCTCCTTTCCCACTCACCGGGCCCCAATCCCCATGCACCTCCACTGTCTGGCTCCAGGCATGAACTTTCCAAAGCAGTGTGGCTACAGCGTGCATCAATGGCTCTCTTACAGCCTCTCCTATGACCACCACAGTAATTCCTCCATGTACTTCAGCCCCAACTCTGCGCGTGGGGTAACAGGGTGTGCAAGTAGGTAAGCAAAATCTTCCTTATGTGTGCCAATTCAAGGAATGCCTTTGCTATGGCCCACTAACTGCTTTGGTCTGTCTTCTTCTTCAAGCCTTTGTCAGCACAATCTATTTATCCGCTGTGCAATTGGAGGAAGCCGTAGTAAGGAGCCAGGCCTCCAGCCCCGCAGCTGAAGCTTTCGCCCACGACCCATCCCAGTCTCCTGAGTCAGGCCAGTGCTCCTCGTTAGGAGGCTGTCCCTGAGGTCTGGCGGGCTCCTCAGGCAGATCCCTGTATTCGTGGGACTGGTTCCGCTCTGCTAGCTAGTGGCAGCGTCTCCAGGGTCTGACCTGTCTTGCAGTGCTTATGTGCAAGCTGGGGCAGCCCGTTCATCCAACCTCTTGGTCGGCGCCCCTAGCTGCCACACCATCTTGGCTCCCTGGTTCCTCAGCAATGCTGCAGCCCGGCACCTCCGCCACAGTCTGGGACTCTCTACTGAAGGGATCGACAACTCAATTCGGGTACCCCGCTGTGGTGCACCACTGTACCACTGGTGCAGCAATAATCCTGATTGTCCCACAGTGCGCAGTGGCTGGCCTGGGCTTTCAGCTCCTCCTCTGCACCGCTGCCATTTTGAGGACTCCTGCCACCATCAGTCTGCACCGAACCCCAGTCACCAGCAGCACCCAGAGCCACCCGGAATGTCTGGTAAGTCAGCAGTCGGGTCTTCAGGTTTTCAGTCCGAAGTATTTTGTAGCAGTATTCCGGATCATGCAGCTAAAAAAAGGATCTGTGCCAGAGCTCCCACCATGCACATCCTCAAGGTTCTAACCTCTCTCCCTGGCTGTTCAACCAGTATCTGGCACTTCTCGCCCACCGCATCGCTGCTCTCTGCCCCAACTTTCAGTGCTATGCGGATGATACCCAACTCATTTTCAGGCTACCCTCGGCCTCCTCTTCTCCTGCCCTCATCTCTGACTGTCTTTCTGCTATCCAGGAATGGTGTGCCGCCAACGACCTCTGCCTTAATGCCAGTAAGACCGAGATTCTACTCATCGGCACACCCACTCCCTCCTTCCCTGCAGCTCTCTGGCCGGCCTCTCTTGGCCCTCTTCCTGCTCCTACCTGCAAGGCAAAAAACCTTGGGGTCATCTTCGACACCACACTCTCCTTCTCTCCTCACATTTCTGACGTTTCTAAGAAGTCACACTACCAGCAGCACCTCCTCAGAGGTATTCTTCCTTTCCTCTCCTTCCCCCAGAAGCTCACTGTCTCCAGAGCCCTGGTTCTCTGGAAGCTGGACTACTGTAACAGCCTCTATCTAAATCTTCCTGCATCTACTCTCCGCCCTCTGCAACTCATCCAGAACAGGACTGCGAGACTTGTCCTTGGCCTCAAGCCCAGGGACCGTATCTCTCCAGGACTGAAATCACTACACTGGCTCCCTGTGGCTGCGAGGATTAAGTTCAAAACCCTCTGCATTGTCTGCAAGGCCTTCTGGGGCCTGGGGCCAAAATACCTTCAACTCTCCCTTCCTAAATATCTTCCTTCTCGAGCACTTCGCTCTTCCGCCTCCAACTCCCTTAGGGTCAGCCGCTTCTCCAAACAACGAGTTGGGGGGAGATCTCTCTCCGCAGCAGGGGCCTCCATCTGGAACAGCCTTCTTGCCTCCCTGAAACGTGAGGAGAACCATCCCCGGTTCCGGAAGCACCTCAAAACCTTCCTCTTTGCTTCTGCTTTCTCTCCCCGTCTCCCCTGCTAAATCACTGAAACTGTACTGAATCAGCAACCGGGCAACTCACCAATCTCGGTCCTTGGCCCAGCCACTCTCCCCTGCACTGCCTTCCTTGCAACCCCTGCACTGCGGGACTGTCTCTGTATCCCTACAGTCCCCCTTCCCAGCACTTGTATGCACTTATCTTGCACTTGCCACCAGCTGGCCCTCATTATTTATATTGTTCATCACCAACCCTGTACTGCACTTTCCCCTCTCCCTTCCCCCTTGCACTTTTCCCATCAACCCCCTACCCATGCACTTGCGCGATCTGAATGACACCTGGCCTAGTAGGATCGTTGGCTGTCTCCCCTTGTTCCCCCCTCCCTGCCTCGTCGCGCCTTGAAACACTTGTGTATAGGCGCGTTACAAATGCCATATCATATCATATCATATCAAGGCATGGTCCTTGGCCACGCCCACATGGGTCCCTTGTATAGGCTTTGCCATTGGTTGAGACTTTGAACCTGAACATAATGCAGGCAAATCTTTCAATGTCAGGTGGTCTCAGATGGAGGCCTAGTTACAGGCTGTTTCGCTCGCAGGGGCACCTGATGAATGTTTGACCCCATAGCCAATTTATCCCATTTTCAGAGAAACTCTGGAACATTTCTGGTTTAAGCCCTCAACAAGCGATTGTCAGTGTTGACGATAGACCTCAATGAGGGAAACTTGAGACAAGACATATTACCATCTGGTAGAGAAACCTCAGGGTTTCCCCCAGTGTAAGACCTCTAACAGAGAACTTTAGACCCTACTCCTGTTTTTCCTCTGATAAGGAGAAGCTCTGTGATGACTCTGTCCTTAGCACAGAGGCTGGGATCCAGTGTTTTCCCTGGTCTTGGATTTAAACAGAGGTGTAGGAGGGTTTTCTTCAAAATTAGACCTGCACCTTGTGGTTTCCCTTGCCTCCGGATGCACGAATGTGCTATACAATCTTTAGGGCTCCTCAACTGGTATGGCATTCACTGAAACATATTTCAATTACTTTACTTCTCTTCTTTGACAGAAGCACTTAAACTACCTCATCAGAGGACATACAAAAAGTGCATCACAGCTGAGGCACCTGTTACGCTCACCTGGTATCCACAGGGATGCCACCCAGGTTACTCACTGGTATGCTTCTCAGCTTTGCCCTGATGTGGTCTGCGGGGAAGGTTCTGCCTGAAATTACAGGAGGACTGTGTTCAAGACTGACCGACTGGGGTAAGTATCCTTTCTCCACCCCCATATGATCTCAGTCCCTCTGGCGCCCTCTCCTCACCTTGTGGTAGAATTAGGCGTGCTCTCCGTCCTGCCTTCTTTGCAGGGGTGCTTTGTCTTTCATGGGCGAGTGCGGTCCAGTTACTTCACTGACGCCGGCTGTTTGATATTGTTCAGGTAGGTCTTATTGCTGTTCTTTAGTTTTGTTGCTATCCTGCATGCCTTTCTTTGTTTAAAATGTCTCTTTTTTCTCCCTTAGGTATGCAGAGCTTCAGCGCGGCAAACTGCCTCGGTTGAGCTCCGTTGGTAAATGATGGCGCATTTAGAGTGCTATGATGAAGGAAGTAAGCGCTACGCTCAGCGCTGCAAAGTATTTCCTTTGCTAACCTGTGTTTTCCTTCCTTGTAGGTCACGGTGTTCTTCAGCGCGAGTGGAATGTCCGGAGTGGTGCCAGCCGAGAGGCGACCAGCCAGGTAAGCCTTTTGAGCAGTTCGTAATTTGTAAATGTCTCTACTGCTTTCTTTAATGTTGCCTCTATCTTCCTCTTTCAGGTCGTTCTGTCCGGGAGGCGTGCAGATTCGAGGAAGCTGTTCTCAGGGGTCGAAGTGTGCAAACAGAAGAAGTGGTACTATGTTCCCTGCTGGCTTGCATCCGCTCCCCACACACCACATCACCACGACCCCACCGAAACACAATACAAACCCCCAAACTCTTGCACCTGCTGTTTAAGGGAATGTGCAGTGCAGTGCACTGAAGGTGCTAGCTGCAACGTCTTCCTACACTGTTATTTTAAAACGAAACCATTCCGGAACGGTTTCTTTTTAAAATAAAAGTATAGGAGCTGTAAAACAAAATTTAAAAAAGTAGAGGAGCACCGCTCCCGACCGCTCCTGCTCACTTCGACCACTGGCTGTTCTCAGTAGCTGCGAGTGTTTAAAGATGAAGACTTCTGCTAATGATGTTCCTTTTGTCTCCTTGCAGGTTCTGCTTCTCCGAGGTTTGAGGGAATAGCTGGACACGGTGAGGATCACTTTGCAAGCTGCAAAGTAACGCGAAGCGAGTTGTCTTGCTCGGGTGTGGTTTAAATAGCCCCAACAAAATAGTCCAGGTAAAGTAGTCCCTAGATACCACACCCAAAACACTAGACCGCATAGCTTGGTTCTTAGGAACCAAGCTATGTGGATGCCTCCATGTTGGCTGACAATACAATAAAGTAGTTGCCAAGCACATTGTCTTTCATGGTGTATGAGCTTGGCGCCATATGCGCCAGGACTGGCACCATGAGGGCTTTTGAAGAGGATGCCAGGCTCTAGAGGCCCGAGTCCTGACTCCACCTGGCCAATGGGTTTGCCAGAGGGGTTTTTGGGCGAGGGTCGTGACAGCACCTGTCTCAGTAGAGCAGTGATCTGGGCCCAGGGAGTCTAAGTATAGGAAGTGAGAGCCCAAGGTTAGTACTACTAATACAAGTGCTGCAGGTCCCTAGGACTGCATGCAGAATCAATAGTGTAATGGGGTCATCATTCTTTCACAGCTTGCACAAGCCTTTCAAATATGTATTTACAATTGGTTCAGCTATAGTTCTTCTTTGTGACAGTCATGCTACATTTATTCATCAGTATTCTACTAGAAACTCACGTAGGGGCTTTATACTGTTAACAGAAGTGGGAACAACGGACACGAAGAAGTCAAAATCTTACCAAGTGAATACATACGGTCAATCTTGTGAATCCTTTCTGACTCCACTCTTGATGAACCTGTTGTTCTATGGTCTTCTCCACAATATGTGCGGCTGATGTATCCCACACCAGTAGACCCAACCTCAGCAACATGAACTTTAAATGTTAGCTTTAAGGAAGGATGCTAAAGGAAATTCAGTGTTGTTCTTCATAGCTTGTAAGAGTCCCTCCTGACAAACGTAGGACAGTAATTCTCTCAATTTCTGGGCTACCTCCATCCCACCTATACTAATCTCTAGTAAGCATATCAATGGCAGTTCTTTGCCAAGAGGTACACTAACTTTATTAACATAGTAGGTGTCAAGCTCAAATTGTCACATATCGTCATCAGCAACAACAGAGTAAATGTGAAGAAGGTCTCCATGCAGTGTGAGTTGGAGTTGCTTACAGTATTGTATTGTTAACAGAGGGACGAGCATATGCAGTGTGGATTTACAAGATATAGATGCTGAATCCTCAGCTGATATTGTGGTTAGCTGCGTAAAACCTGCAACTCATACACCACTGTATGAACTGCACTGATTATCTGAAAGGGAGAGCATTTCTTGAAGACAAGCCAGGGAACATTTGTTAAGATTACAGATCCCAGCTATACCTCCCAGAGGGAAAGGGGAACAAACTCGATTTCACAAATTGCAATATTGCCTCAGTGCACTGCAATGAAAACCCAGAATTAATGTGGAAGGGTATTAAACCAAATGGAGTGATGGAGATGAACGTCACAGTAGCAGACTAGAGCAACCCTGTAAATCCTCTTCCTGCCAGAGCAGGACCCAGTGTGGAAGAAATTAAGCTCTCGCCCATACAACCACGGACTTTAAAAAAGAGCAGCTTCTCATTGCTGAAACATACTGTTAGAAAGAAATGGATTCGAAGATTTTCCCCCAATGCCTGTGGAAGTGCTAAACAAAACAGCGCTCATGCTAGGAGGTGGGCAATTGGGTTTTCTATATTTCAGGCTAGAGTCACAGTCTGCCTCTTCTCAGGATCAGGGCCTACTGCCGTGCTTGGTTCACTAGTCTCTGAAAGCCCTTGGCGTTTATAGTGCTCCAGACCTCTTCTATCCGCATCCTTCATGCAGGGTGGCCATTTGTTGCTAACAGTATTTAGTGGGTCCTCCTATACTAACGAACCTTAGGGTATCATCACTGCCTATGCCTTGGGACATCTTGATGAGGATTAGGCAAATTCTTTACAGCCTTTCAACTCCAGAGTACTGTCTAATTTACCCCTTCAATGACATGCTGAGAACCTGGCATTTTCAAACCTTGCCAGGCTCAACTCAGGAACACCTTTCGGGTGCATATGTCTGTGTGGTTGTTGGGCTTTAGGTCTTCACTCATGGCTTAGGGTTGGAGCACCTTCATCCTTTATTTACCAAGGGGCCTATCTTCTTCGTATCATTGCACCTCTATTTTTTGGGTGCCCCTCGTGTTATACCCCTCCATTTCACCTTGCTTCCATCTGGACTGTGGCCTTTCCCTTTCTTTTCGTCCTGTTCCATGCATTTCCTATTTTACCACCCTCTCTAATTTTGGGATTTTCCCCTTTCCCTCTTCACCTACTCTTCCCTCATCTTCAGGACATTACTTTTCCACACCTCCTTTCCTCTTGGGCTTGTATGCTGGCCTTATACTGGGTTAAACCCATATTCTCTGTGGTTCCTTCCCCTCTCCTGTACCATTTATTTTCCTGAGTACTTCTCCCCACTCCCATCTTTATTTTATTCCCCGGCCTCACAGAATCTTTGTCCTCATCTTCCCATGCTCATTCCCTTCTTCCAGGATTATTATTTTCTGGTTTGCAACTCTTCAATTCCCTGGACAATGTTTCTTTGTATGGCCCCCTGATGCCTGGAGTTTGTTCTTTTCTCTTCTTGAGTTTTTACCTTTTTTTGTTGTCTTCTTCATTCGTGTTGTTCTCTGCTTACTCCTCTCCTAGAACCAATTCTCTGTATGTCCTTCTATATTTCTCTATGCCACTCTGCTGGGTAACAATACGCACTTTCTCTTCTTTCCCTTCCCCACCTTGCTCCTCCTTTTCCCTCCTCCATTTCTGCTCTTATCCTATCTCCTCACTGAACTTTCCCTTTAGGCATGTTCTCCCTCTTTCCTTATGGGATCACCAGCCTTTCAATTCTAACCCCGGGGACCTGCTCAGGTAATGCACCTTCTCCATGGCCTCAGGATTCATTTGACCCCAAGTTACACATTTTACCAGCATTTGCAAAAGAAAAGTGTAAAGATGTTCACCGGTTCTCGAAGCCCTGTTGACTGGTGTTCCCGCCAATTCTAGAATTCGCCTCTGGTTCTATAATCTCATCTGTGACTTTGTCACATTGCTGATATTATAAGTAACCCTGAAATCATAGCTCCTCAACCTCAACTAAGGGGGCCTTTGTAGACAACTAGAACAAGGGGAAGGTATTGGGTACCAGGATTAATGTTACTGTCATTGATTGATTAATCCTATCTCCTCAGTCGCAGAATGCCTTTGAGAAACTGATATTACTACCCATGGACTATCTGAGTAATCTGGCAGCACTCTTATAAAATGTTTGGTACACTCACAGAAGATTATTCAGGGGGAGTTTGTCTTGCAGTCCCACTCTGATATTAAGTGGTATAACAAATCCCTATAAGAAACATAAGGGCAAAAGTATGCAGAATATTAAATGACAAAAGGTGGTCTTTAAATGGTAAGGAGTGGTTTCTTAAAATGTCATTGGTGCCCTGTAAGGCAGGCCAAGTAAACAGAAACACTTTAAGTACCCCTTAGGATTTCTCTTGGGTCTCAACTGCGTCCATATAGGCTTTGCAGTGATTTTCTGCTGTTTGAGTCAGTATTGAAATGGGTTGATTCGACGGCTTCCAGTGGGACAGGTCAGCATCGATACAGGTCGCGCCGATTGCATCCAGGAGGTTGAATTGGCATTGAGAGGGATCGAAAAGCGTTGTGTGTCAAAGACAGCCCAGGGTGCTTGCAGTGGCTCAAAAAACAACTCAAAGCCATCGAGCCACCTCAGAAGCAGATTGACGTGGGCAAATAGTGCACAGAGCTGGTTCTTGACTTCTGGTTGCTGCAAGACCCTGTTCATGGTATCCAAGGGCAATGATTCTTGTTCTGTACTTCCCAGCCAGGAAGGTTTCCAGAGTGCACTTGCAGGGGCTGTCCTCTCCAGTGAGCAGGTTCATGGATACCAGTGGTCTTAGCTAGCAGCAGGACCTTTCAGCATATCACCTCAAATGTGCCTTTGGGACAGTTGAGGGAAAGGGCTTGCTCTGTTCTTGGAAGTGTTTGTCTTCACTTCTATGGTATAGGCCTTTGGGGCAGGCTGTACCCCCAACAAAGTTCCAGGTGAAATCTTTCTTTGGTAGCCCAAAGATGATTCAACACAGGGGTGGTCTCACCCCCTTAAATCGCCACATCAGATTTGTCCCCTTCTAACCTTCCATCAGGGTAACAATTCTGGCTGCTGTGTTCTGAGTCTTCTGCCTGAGGTCAGTCCCAGAGAGCTTTGTCTGCAAGGAATGGGAAGGGGCACATGAAGTGTAAGGGCCCTGAGAGAATCCATGATTGTGGGACCCTTCTGAACACTAGTACTCCTTTCCTGCCTACTCTAACTCCAACCTCTCGCCTGACGGCTCTGTTTCCCAGAGTGTTTGTAATTACCACCCATTGGCCTAGTAGGGCTCGCCTTTGAAGCAGTGGTTCTGAGCTGACACTGTGCGGACAGTTCCTGTCTTCTGGAGAAGGTGACAAGGATTCCCAAAGAGATGAAAAGGGTAGGGGGTTCCTGGGTGGGGACCAAATGGTTGTTTGTCTGATAAAGCCCAGTTGCCAGGCACTAATAAACACAAGTGCCTGCCAGTGAAATAAGTAACTAGCGACCAAGCTGACAATAATATGAAACTCATAGATGTTGGCCAGTATAATTGTAGATGACCAGAAACCATGATGGCAAAACCAGACATGGTTTGCATTTAGATTTGTTGTTTTAAACCATATTTTATTGGTTTTACAAGAAATATAAGAACGTCACCATTCACATGTTTACATCAGAGTCAATGGTTTTGGGATCATAAACAACATCCAAATGAACACATTATATTTTTCTTCCCTTCAATTTGGCTTCTACATAGTCCAAATGGAACTCTCTTAGAGAAGTATCTTTCACCAAACGACATTGACTAGTGCTATCTCCAGGCAGGTGTCCTTCTGTGCTGTCAGCCGATATGGGACCCACAGCCATTCACCCAGGGTTACCGGCGTAAATAACTGATTTTCCAGTCCTACCCATTGTTTCTCAGCATTTTCCACAAGTGTTCCGCAAAGATACGAAATTGAGATGCTCTATAGTATTCAAAGAGATCAGAGTATCACATACCCCCCTTGTCCTTTGGTGTGATCACAGACGCATATGACACCCGGGACTTCAGGTCCACCCACAAATATGCCAAGAGGGACCCTTAACTGCTGCATGAAATTCTTCTGGGATAGTTATTGAGAGGAATTGGAAAACAAACAGAGTCTAGGAAGTATATTAATCTTGAATGACGTAAACCTAGCAGTCCAGGATAGCGCCATTTTGGACCATTTCTCTGAGTCGGCTTTGATGGTGTTCCACAGGGAATATAGTTTGCATCAAATAGACTTGCTAAATCTTTCTTAATCACTATGCCTAGGTACTTTATTCCCTCTCCCTGTATTTGGAAACCCCCTCTGCTACTGAGTGTGCTGTAAGGACTGAATTAGTCTATAGCGTTAACGCGACTTTTGTTCAGGTTCGCTCGAAATCCTGATAATGTCCCATATTCCATTAAAGTGTCGAAAAGGGCAGGCACCGACTCCAACAGTCGGGAAATGTAGGCTAAAATATCATCAGCGAATATCGCTAACTTATATTACTTCCTCCTCTTTTTACTCCGTGTATCTGAGCATTTGTTCTAATTACCTGCACCAGCGGCTCCACCACCAAGACTAACAAGAGGGGAAACAAAGGACAGCCCGCTGCGTGCCTCGTGTCAAGTTGAAGAACTCCGATGCAACACCATTGACCAGGACTTTAGCAGTAGTGGTCCGGTATAGTGCCAATGCTTCAGACACCCATTGTTGACCCAATCCTGCCCACTGCATAACCGTGCACAGAAAAGGCCATTTGACTCTATCGAACGCCATCTCTGTGTCGATAGACATTAAAATGGGACAATCTTCCCTCTCATCGATGGCAGCAATAAGATCAAGAGTTTTGCAGACATTGTCCGCACCCTGTATACCCTTTACATAGCCAACCTGGTCTGTGTGAACTAATTGGGGAAAAATTTGGGCTAAACAGCGAGAATGCTTGCGTAGATCTTTGCCGCTACATTTATAAGAGATATTGGCCAGTAGGATGCGCATTCAGCAATTTCTTTGCCTTCCTTCGGTATTCCTATAATTCTAGACTTGGTGAATGACAATGGGGCCTGCCTAGTTTCTAAGATTGAATTAAAGAGTTTCATTAAAAAGTGGGTTAACAAATTGCTATTAGCTTTATAAAAGGCTGGTGTGTACCCATCCTGCCCCAGTCCTGAACCCGCTTTCAATTTAGAGAGGGTTGCCTGAATTTCTTCGGTTGTGACTGGGCCGTTCACCCTACCTTGGTTGAATTGTGATATGGCCACACAGGGGATTTTTGATAAATATCCTGTAATATCGTCCTCTGTGCCTTGCCCCTCAGCCGTATATAGAGCAGTGTCGAATCTAGAGAAGCGTTTTGTGATTTTGCCAGGGTCAAATAGATCTTTTCCTTTTTCGTTTAAAATATTGGGGATTGTCCTTTCAGCCCTCTGATTTCGTAGGCGATTGCCCAACATGGTATGGGCTTTGTCGCCTCTCGTAAAATTTCTGTTTTAAATATCGTAGTTGAGCCAGCGTTCTGCCTTGCCAAATGTCCCTCAGTTCTTTTCGAAGCTCTCCAATCCGTGCTAAAATTATCTCACTGTCTGCGGGGTGAGTGCAGAGTTCTAGTTCTTTACGTATCATTTCGGCTTTCTGCTCTTTTTTCCTTTTCACCATGATCCTGTTCCTATGGTCCCCTTCCGCAATCATGATACCCCGAATTGTGGCTTTTGCCGCCTCCCACTCTGTGTTTAGCGATAGCTCTCCTGTGTCGTTCACAGTGAAGTAGTCTTTTATTGCCTCTGTTAGGGTTTCTTTAAATAATGGGTCCTTATAGAGGGTATTATTACAGATCCAACTGTGCTCTGTGTATAAGAATGGGCCTAAATCTAATTCCAGACCACATAGTTCATGATCTGACCAGGCTACTATCTCAATGACTGCAGCCAAAATTGTGCCTTCTTTCTCTGCTTTGATCAACAGATAATATATTCGGGAATAAGTGAGGGGGGGGTGGAGAGTAAAAAGTGAACGCCCCCTCCTTTGGGTGCACTGTGTGCCAGGTGTCAATTAAGTGGTTTGCTCTTAATAGGCCTGGGAATCCTTCTCCCGTCGAACCACAAGGTGGGTCTGCCCTGTCTCATTGAATCCCAGCCCATTCTTGGATCCGATATGGTGTTAAAATCGCTCCCACATACTAATGTGCCCTCTTTCCAACTATAAAGGAAATCAAAGAGGGACTCACTGAAGTTTAGCTGTATCTGATTATGCGCATAAGCAGAACACAGTGTGACTATGCGTGATCTTATTTTTCCTTTTATTGCTAGGTACCTCCATTCATCCTACCTATGTATTTGCTCTATTTGAAGGCCTAATGCTTTCCTGTAAATGATTCCAACACCCACCTCTATTGTGACCACCCAAAGCCCACAGTGTACCTGCTGTTTCCTTACTTATAACTTCGAATTCTTTACCTCGCGCACATTTTGTTTTCTGCAGAAATATAACGTCCTGTTTGGAGAGTCTAAATTCCCGAGCAGACATAGAGCACATTTGCGGTTAATTTAAGCCTTTGACATTGAGGGCCCCATATTTGATTCCATCAGGTAATGCCATGATGGTATTTTAATTGTTGCATTTTGACTCCTTTATGGTGGGGTGTCCTAGTGGTAGCTGTTGCTCCATACATGGAGCGTTTGTGGTTCATTCATGTGTGAGGATGCATTTGTGTGACTTTAATGGTATCTAGGTGTGTCTCTCCACCTTTCCGATGTGTGTCCCTTTTCCCACGAAAAATGCCATCCTTGGCACTTCTCTTCAACTGAGACGCCCTTAAAGAAGGGCCACTCTCCAGGGACCCCTCTCCAGGCTAAAGATAAAATGTATCTCAATTTACAATTTTTTTAAAAAACATATTTTTATTGGTTTTACAAGGACCCCTCTCCAGACTAAAAATAAAATCTATCTCAATTTACAATTTTTTTTTAAAACATATTTTTATTGGTTTTACATATTTGGATGTCAACAACAACCTTTTTTGCCCCCAACTCCCTCTCCCTCTCCCCCTATGTATGGTGGTCTCAAGTTCATTGTTTCCTAGGGTGTGTTTGTTCAT
This sequence comes from Ambystoma mexicanum, assembly GCF_040938575.1. NCBI lineage: Eukaryota > Metazoa > Chordata > Amphibia > Caudata > Ambystomatidae > Ambystoma > Ambystoma mexicanum. Next base: position 421,993,851 of record NC_090933.1, on the reverse strand, counting down.
AGAATGTCAAGAATTCTGATATTGTGCGGGCACCATTAGAGCATGTAGTCGCTTTGCAGGTAGGATAGAATGTTGCCCCAGTCTGATTAGAAAGTTCCCTGGGTTCCCTGCAGGCTGTATGTCATCCATCCCATGGAGACGAATCTCCACACCTTTCGGAGCCAGTCAAAAATTGTGGGTGGGTTATTTTGTTTCCATTCTTAGCCGATTGTCAGCCATGCGGCAATGATCAGTGTCCTCACTCCCCTTTGCTGCGTTTTTGTAAATGTTATCTGGTTCGGGTTCCACATGCCTGCCAGCCAAACCTTGTCTTCCAAACCTCTGGCTTGTTCTATCATTTCCCCTGCTTGCTTCTTTATCTCTTTCCAAAAGTGTGATATGGTTGGGCAACTCCACCATATGTGGATCTAGTCTTCTGTTGCCGGACAGCCTCGCCAGTATCTGTCACTTGTAGCGGGGTACTTTGCATGGAGTCTCTCCAGGCTATAGTGCCATTGAAGTACAACTTTCTGCCGCATTTCTCTAAGCTGTATGGAGTCTGTCAGTTTGGGAATTTTGTTCCATATATCTTGCCGTTGATTCTGTGTTATTGGCTCGCCCAGCGTTTTCTCCCACCTCTTCATGTATTTCCATTTGATTTCTTCTCCTTGGTCATTTAAGAGCTTGTGTAGGTTGGAGATCAGCCTGTGGGAGCCTGTGTCAGTGGTCATGTATACTTCAAAGGGGGTCAGCTGTCTTGTGGCGTCGGCTATATTTGGGGGGGCGATAGCCAATGTCCTAGCCGTGTATATTGGTATTCGTCTGTGGGTTTTATCCCCACCTCGTCTTCATTCTTGAAATTTCTTGATGAGTTGGTCTTTATACATCATGTATTTTGGTGCACCCTTGCTTGTGCCCAGCTGAGGTAGGCTTTCTGTTCCATTCCCGGTAGGAAGTGCGGGTTCCTAAACATTGGGTGAATGGTTATGGATGTGTCGTGAGGGTCCCTCTTTTGATCACTGCGTCCCAGGCTTCGAATCCCGCTCCCATCACTTTGTTGATTTGTATGTTTGGATGTCTGACGTTTATGCAGCCATAACAAATTTGAGAGGGGGCGCCCGCCACTGTTCTGTCTTGTTGCGCCGGGATACGTTGGTGTGGCTGCTCCACCCATTATTTTATGACTCGCAATTGCGCTGCCTCATAGTATCTTCGGAAGTGGGGGAGCGTGAGTCCTCCTTGGTCCTTCTGTGCTGTTACGGTTGGCATCGTTATTCTTGACGTTTTGTGTTGCCATATGAAGGTAGACACCACTTTGTTGAGCGCCCTTAAGAATGTTCTCAGGATTTTAATCGGGAGTGTCTGCAAGTAATAGAGCAATTTCGGCAGGACCGACATCTTCATGGCTGCCTACCCCACCACGAGATGTTGAGGGGGTTGCATTTGGTTAAGTCTGCCTTCAGTTTCGCTAGGAGGCTTGGGTAATTGGCATTGTATAGCTGCCCTATTGAGGGTGTTAGTCATATCCCTAGATATGTGATGCTCTCCATGGCTTTGTGCAATTGGGTGGTTTGAGCTAGTCTATCATTACTGGGTCTTCCGTCAGATTCAGGATTTCTGACTTGTGCCTGTTGATCTTCAGGCCGGAGATGCACCCGAAGTGGTCCAGTTCCTTCATGAGTGCCGGGAGGAATTGTTCCAGGTTCGATAATGCTTGGAGCATGTCGTCTGCAAAGGCAATCGTTTTGTGCTCTAAACCTCCCATTTTTATGCCTTTCACCAGTTGTGGCTCCCTGATTTTGATCATGAATGGCTCCAGAAAAATTGCATTTAGCAGAGTGAGAGTGGGCATCCCTGTTTCGTGCCTCTTGTCAGGGGTACTTGTCAATGGCGGAACCATCCCGCAACGTGACTTAACATTATCAACATCCAAATCCTCATGGCTGTGCAGGTGCTTCAAGCCCTTTACCTATTATTGCAAGCTTAAACAACGATTCTGCCCACATTGATAGGTCAGGCATTCCCCTCCTGCTCAGGAAGCGTGTGGATATACATTAAAATTTTAACTTGCCATCAGGCTCTAAGAGCTCACAGTTATAGAATTGTGGATCAGACCTGCCTACAGGTAAAGACAGTCTTGACTGCTGGAACTTTGGTCCATCAGGCTGTTGTCAAAAATGTGCATGTCACTCTGTAACTACCATGTTGCCAAACTACATCAACTGCTGTGAGGTGTCAGCAGACAGGTTGAGCAGTGCTACATGGGTTGCACTATACTTTTTAACATGAATAATTATGCATGTCGGATCTGATTAGCAGATCTCTCCCAGAGATGTATTTACCCGCATCATTTTGTAGATTGCATTCTGTCACACGAAGAGAAATAATTAACCCTGGTTCCTTTATCAGAGAACCATGAAGAGGACGCTACTGGACAAGTCTCACCACCGCCAAGCAACAACCTAGGAGTTATCTGGTCCAAAGTAGCAGGAAGGTTAACTCCAATCCTCGATGGATAGAGAAGCCTAGGTATACCTCTTGGCTTTCCAATATGCATCTCCTTCTCTAACACAGCAGACAGGCAGGTGCAAGGAAATGGACAGTCCCCAATACAAACCTAAATGTAGCACCAGAAAGAATAAGGGCTAGAATCAATTGCACTGGAATAGAAGAGAGTGAGACAATCTTACAACCTAAGTGTATAGTTCTTGTTGTTGAAGGTAGTGGAAACCGCTCAAAAAACAGAGGACCAAGTGGAAGCTTGATGTAACGCTCACCTGATTCCCACGGAGGCGCGGGTCTTGGCAGGAAGGTGTCTGTAACACGAAACGTGATGTGCAGGATTCGGTTGGCTTCTGGGGTCGACCCTCTCCGCACTGTGTGTCGAACTCGAAGGGTGAGGTTTCTGCAGGTGAAATAATATGGGGATTAAAGGTCTGGATTGCTGAATGTCCCTATCTCTCTCCTCCCAGCTTGTCTGTTGAACCCCCCTCCCAGGTCAACGTGCTCACCTTAGATAGGTGAATGCTGGGCTCTCCATCTGCGTCTAGTGCAGGGTGCCGTTGCCAGTTCCTTCACTGGTGAAACGTGGGCCTCTTGACTTCAGAGGATGGGTACCGTCGTTGACTGCACGACCGGTAAGTTTCTGGACACCTTTAGTCTTTATAGTCTTTTATGCGTGGCACTGAAGCGCCTGGAGTTGCGTAAATATGGTAGCGCTCTTACTGTCTCTTTCTTTGTCTTTGCAGGAGACGATGCAGAATGAAGAAATCCGGAATTCGCCACGTGCCGGTAAGTGTGACACTGCTATTGTCTTTGCAGGTGAAGATGCGGCGTGAAGAATCCGGAATGCACTGCGTGCCAGTAAGTAGAACAATGCTGTTTATCTTTGCAGGTGCAGATGCGGCGTGAAGAATCCGGAATGCACGGCGTGCCGGTAAGTAAAATAATGCTGTTTGTCTTTGCACAGATGTAGCGTGAAGAATCCGGAATGCACGGCGTGCCGGTAAGTAAAATAATGCTGTTTGTCTTTGCAGGCGAAGGAGCAGCATGAGACACGGCCGCTGCCGATGGATCAGGTAAGCAAACACTGCGTGTGAAAGTTAATTCTGCTAACCTGTGGTTTCTTATCTTTTGCAGGTGCTGATGTTGCTCGGATACCGGAATGGTGAGTATAATTCTTGCAGGTTCAGGATCCAAAGAAGAAAAGCTGGAGCAGACTCGGTGAGCGTTCTGCTGCAGATGCAGAATAATGCGAAGCACGTTTCTTCAATCGGGTGTGGTTTAAATAGCCTTGGAGTGATGAGGCATCTCCTTCCACGGCCCCGCCTAGGTCAGAAAAGAGTTCCTGCTTCCAGAAGAGTTCCAGTGGAGTTGTGCTGCCCCACCCAGGTAAGAAAAGTAGTCCCAGTTCACAGAGGACTTTTAAGAGTCTGGCAAGTCAGCAGCATGGTCTGCCGCAGGTAAGTCCACCCAAGCATCTTCACACCCATGATGAGCCCGGCGCTTCCAGTGCCGGGACCGAGGCTTCTGATGAGCCTGGTGCCACCGCCGCCAGGACAAGGTCCAAAAGGTCCCTGTGGGGACCGGCTGGTGCCTAGGATCAGGGTTAGGGGCCTGCTTCCAAGGACGTTGGGCTGATCCTGGCTCCTTGGAAGCAGTGATCATGACAGTATCCCCCCTCAAGGCCCCTCCTAAGTGTGTCTTCTCCGGGGGCTTTGGCTTGTCGGGGTGATTCAGATGGAATCTCTTGACCAGACGAGGTGCGTGGACGTGTTCTGAGGGTTCCCAAGACCTTTCCTGGGGACCGTATCCTTTCCAATCAACCAGATAGTATAATTTAGACCTGGAAATTTTGGAGTCTAGGATGTTCTTCACTTCAAATTCGAGTTCTCCGTCTACCAAAACGGGTTCCGGGAGTTCGGTCAATCGGGTTTCTGGTTGTACTGGTTTTAATAAGGAGACATGGAATACTGGATGTATTTTCATATGCGTAGGTAATTCCAATTTGGCAGCCACCGGATTAATTATGGCAGATATGAGGTAGGGCCCAAGGTATCTCGGGATGAAAGTGCGGGGTCCTTTTAAAGGCAGGTGCTTAGTGGATAACCAGACTTGATCTCCTACAGCGTAGTGAGGGGCCTCTTTACGGTGCCGATCGGCTGCCTTTTTTAATTGAGCTTTAGCTCTTTGCAGATGGGCAGTGGCTTCCTTAAAAGCACAGGTGATCTCCGAATGCAAGTGATCCACAGCAGGTGCTTCAATTTCTTGGGGAGGATCCAGGTGGGAGGTTCTAGGATGGTGTCCATATAACAAGAAAAAGGGAGTCTTCCCAGTTCCAGAATGAGTCGAATTGTTGTACGCGTATTCAGCGATCCAAAGAATGTCCTTCCAGGGGTTTTCTGTTTGTTGGAGCATGCAGCGTAGATATTGTTCTAGTGTCTGGTTTGTCCTTTCGGTTTGTCCGTCAGTTTGGGGATGGTGACTGGTCGAAAGTCTTACATCAACTTGGGCGAGACGACAGCAACTGCGCCAGAAGTGGGAGATGAATTGACTTCCCCTATCGGAGACTAAAACCGAAGGAAAACCGTGTAAGCGAACAATGTTTGCCAAGAATTCCCGGGCCAATACTGAGGCTGAAGGCAGACCCTTCAAGGGTATGAAGTGAGCCATTTTCGAGAATAGATCCACGACTACTAAGATGGTAGTATATCCCAAGCATGGAGGTAAGTCCGTGATAAAATCCATGGACAGGGTATGCCATGGACAGGGAGGGATGTCAAGTGGCTGTAATAGGCCGGCTGGTCTTTGCTTTTGACTTTTATTCTGGGCACACACACCGCAGGAGATTACAAAGTCTCTAATATCCCTTTTCCACGATGGCCACCAGAAATGTCTTTTGATCTTTTCCATAGTTTTGGTAATGCCAGGGTGCCCCTCCATTAGAGAATCATGATAACCGGAGATTACTTGTTTTTGTAGTTTCTCACAGGGCAAGTGCAATCGTCCTCGGAAATATGGTAGGTCTTGATCTACTGAGAAATCTTTTCCCTTTAATTGCCAGTCCTGCAAATCGGTCGGAGTTAGGAGCGATTTCACCGTGGTCTTGATGTCTTCAAAAGATTGAGTGCTGACCAAACCCAAAATCCTTTGTTCTGGGATTATGGGTATTGGATCTGGATTGATCAAATGTTCATCTACTCCCATCCGGGAGAGGGCATCCGCTTTTCCGTTCTTACTGCCTGGTCGATAAGTAATTATAAAGTCAAATTCTGCTAGAAACAGAGCCCAACGAAGTTGTCTGGAAGACTGAGCTTTGGCTGTCTTTAGGTATTGTAAATTGCGGTGGTCAGTCATTACGGTGACTGTGTGTCTGGCTCCTAGAAGATAATGCCGCCAGGCTTTAAAGGCCGATCTGATGGCCAAAAGTTCCTTGTCTGTAATTGAATAGTTGATCTCAGGAGGCGAAAACTTGCGGGACCAAAAAGCAACCGGATGTAGTTGGTTTGTGACCGAATCTCTTTGTGATAACACTGCTCCCATAGCAAGACTAGAAGCATCCGTTTCCATGATGTAAGGTAGTTCTGGGCGAGGATGTTTTAAAACAGGTGCAGAAATGAATTTAGCTTTTAAGTCTTGAAAAGCTTGTTCCGCTTCAGAAGACCACTCAAAACGTTTGTTCTTTTTCAACAGAGCGGTGATGGGCTGGACTATCCGGGAAAATTCAGGAATGAATCTGCGGTAAAAGTTAGCGAATCCTAACATGCTTTGAACTCCTTTTACAGAGGTTGGTGATGGCCACTTAATAATTGCATCAACCTTCTTTGAATCCATATGGACTCCGTTAGGTGACAATATGAATCCCAGGAACTCGACTTCTGTTGCGTTGAAGACGCATTTCTCAAGCTTAGCAAAAAGACTATGTTGACGCAATCTCTCGAGAACCTTTTTAACATGTCTCTGGTGTTCTTCTTCCGATGATGAATAGACGAGGATGTCGTCAATGTAGACAACTACACACACGTCAATGAGTTCCCTAAGGACATCGTTCATAAAATATTGGAAAGCAGCAGGAGCATTACACAGTCCAAAGGGCATCACTTGATATTCGAATAGCCCGTACTTGGTGCGAAAGGCCGTTTTCCATTCATCGCCCTCTTTGATCCTTACCAAGTGGTAGGCTCCTCTGAGATCCAGCTTTGTGTATATACGGGCATCTTTGACTTGGTCCAGGAGTTCAGGGATCAAAGGTTCCTGTTCTGTAGTCTATGGTCTAGTTGGACAACTAAGTCAATATAGTCTGAACATTCTTGTGGAGGATTCACAACCTGCGCTAGCACATCCTTGAGCTCTCTACGCAGACCTCTGTAGAAAAGCGTTATTCTCTTGTCCTCGGGCCATTGTGTTTCCACTATGAGTCTATTGAAAGAGGCTATATAAGTCAAGAGGTCTTGGTTACCCTGTCGTAATGAGAGAAGTTCATTGTCCAAGGCCTGCCCTTGTGCATGTCTTGCGAACAGTTTCTCCATGCTGGCCTGGAAGGCTTGAAAATTGTGTAAAACCGGATCATCCTGGGTGACTAAAGGGTATCTGTTTTTAACAGTGATCTGATTCAGGGCGCGGTAATCTATGCAAGTTCTAAGGTCTCCTTCCTTTTTCGGAACGAAGAACAAAGCCGATGAAGCTGGAGATTTGGAAGGACGGATAAACCCGTTAGCTAGGTATTGGTCCAGGTACTGTCTGAGGTGAAGGTTCTCTGGCTCGGTGAGGGCATAGATCCTGCTGCAAGGAGGAGTTGTTCCAGGTATCAGATCTATTTGACAGTCGTAAGACCTATGAGGGGGTAGGGTGTTAGCTTGATCCTTCTGGAAGACGTCTTGGAACTCCTGGCATTCGGGAGGTAATTTGAGAATCTCCTCAGAAGAGATCGCCGCCAGTGAAACATCAGGTCGAGGATAACAAGTGGTAGAACACTCTGGAAACTGAACCGTCTTTGCTCGCCAATCAATCTGAGGATTGTGCTTCTCCAACCAAGGGATTCCCAGAATGATCTGGAACTGAGGGGCCTTGATTACATCGAACACTATTCTCTCCCGGTGTCCATTATGACTCAACAGCGTCACTTCTTGGGTGGCATGCGTTACTGGTCCGGAGGCTATCTCCGTGCCATCCACAGTAGTGATGACGTCTTTTACTGCCTTAGGGACAAGGGGTAGATTCATCCTTGACACCATTTCACGGTCCACATAGTTACCGATTGCTCCGCTGTCAATGTAAGCTTCAATTGCGTGCAAACGATCCGGACGTTCAGGACTAATGAGGACCATGGGTATCACGAAATGCGAGGTCACGGGACAGATCTTAACGCTCGGCAAGAGGACCTCTACTCTTGTCGGGCGAGGTTGTTTCCCTGCTCAGGGTTTGTGGTACAGGTATCCGCGGCTCCTACAGTCTTCTTAGCTGGTTTCACGGGACAGTCCCGAAGAAAGTGTCCTGAATTACCGCAATAGAGGCATAATTGCAGCTGCCTTCTTCTTTCCCGCTCTTTCTGGGTTAAAGGTCCTCTCATGCCCCCTATTTGCATGGGTTCCGCAGTGTCAGCTCCCTTATTCGAGGTCTGTGGTTTGGAAAACACTCGGGTATCAAATCTGGAGCGATCTGCCTTCCTGTTCTGTAGTCTATGGTCTAGTTGGACAACTAAGTCAATATAGTCTGAACATTCTTGTGGAGGATTCACAACCTGCGCTAGCACATCCTTGAGCTCTCTACGCAGACCTCTGTAGAAAAGCGTTATTCTCTTGTCCTCGGGCCATTGTGTTTCCACTATGAGTCTATTGAAAGAGGCTATATAAGTCAAGAGGTCTTGGTTACCCTGTCGTAATGAGAGAAGTTCATTGTCCAAGGCCTGCCCTTGTGCATGTCTTGCGAACAGTTTCTCCATGCTGGCCTGGAAGGCTTGAAAATTGTGTAAAACCGGATCATCCTGGGTGACTAAAGGGATCGACCAATCTGCAGCGCTGCCACTGAGATAAGAAAGCACGAAAGCCACCTTGGCCTGGTCAGTTGGGAATGCAGCTGGTCGACATAAGAAGTGCAGGCGGCACTGGTTGATGAACACTGCGAATTTCTTTGGATCACCAGCAAAGCGTTCGGGCGGAGCCAAGGGCACATTACCGGGCAGATTGATTTGCACTGGATTTGAAGCTGAGGCAGAAGGGTAACTTCCTCCTGGAACGGGCAAAGGTGTCTGTCCTGCCTGCGTTTGTAACAACTGCCTAGCAAGGTCCTCTGTTCGCTCCTTAGAAATTATCAGTTCTCTTCTTAGAGAGCTCGTTTCCTGGCGAGCTGCATGTACTTCTGCTCTTAATTCCCCAAGCAACTGGGCTAGTTGATCAGTATCTGAAGTTTCCATTGCGCCTGGGTAGGAGTTTAGTGGTCGGCTTCGCGTTCTGTAACGCTCACCTGATTCCCACGGAGGCGCGGGTCTTGGCAGGAAGGTGTCTGTAACACGAAACGTGATGTGCAGGATTCGGTTGGCTTCTGGGGTCGACCCTCTCCGCACTGTGTGTCGAACTCGAAGGGTGAGGTTTCTGCAGGTGAAATAATATGGGGATTAAAGGTCTGGGTTGCTGAATGTCCCTATCTCTCTCCTCCCAGCTTGTCTGTTGAACCCCCCTCCCAGGTCAACGTGCTCACCTTAGATAGGTGAATGCTGGGCTCTCCATCTGCGTCTAGTGCAGGGTGCAGTTGCCAGTTCCTTCACTGGTGAAACGTGGGCCTCTTGACTTCAGAGGATGGGTACCGTCGTTGACTGCATGACCGGTAAGTTTCTGGACACCTTTAGTCTTTATAGTCTTTTATGCGTGGCACTGAAGCGCCTGGAGTTGCGTAAATATGGTAGCGCTCTTACTGTCTCTTTCTTTGTCTTTGCAGGAGACGATGCAGAATGAAGAAATCCGGAATTCGCCACGTGCCGGTAAGTGTGACACTGCTATTGTCTTTGCAGGTGAAGATGCGGCGTGAAGAATCCGGAATGCACTGCGTGCCAGTAAGTAGAACAATGCTGTTTATCTTTGCAGGTGCAGATGCGGCGTGAAGAATCCGGAATGCACGGCGTGCCGGTAAGTAAAATAATGCTGTTTGTCTTTGCACAGATGTAGCGTGAAGAATCCGGAATGCACGGCGTGCCGGTAAGTAAAATAATGCTGTTTGTCTTTGCAGGCGAAGGAGCAGCATGAGACACGGCCGCTGCCGATGGATCAGGTAAGCAAACACTGCGTGTGAAAGTTAATTCTGCTAACCTGTGGTTTCTTATCTTTTGCAGGTGCTGATGTTGCTCGGATACCGGAATGGTGAGTATAATTCTTGCAGGTTCAGGATCCAAAGAAGAAAAGCTGGAGCAGACTCGGTGAGCGTTCTGCTGCAGATGCAGAATAACACGAAGCACGTTTCTTCAATCGGGTGTGGTTTAAATAGCCTTGGAGTGATGAGGCGTCTCCTTCCACGGCCCCGCCTAGGTCAGAAAAGAGTTCCTGCTTCCAGAAGAGTTCCAGTGGAGTTGTGCTGCCCCACCCAGGTAAGAAAAGTAGTCCCAGTTCACAGAGGACTTTTAAGAGTCTGGCAAGTCAGCAGCATGGTCTGCCGCAGGTAAGTCCACCCAAGCATCTTCACACCCATGATGAGCCCAGCGCTTCCAGTGCCGGGACCGAGGCTTCTGATGAGCCTGGTGCCACCGGCGCCAGGACAAGGTCCAAAAGGTCCCTGTGGGGACCGGCTGGTGCCTAGGATCAGGGTTAGGGGCCTGCTTCCAAGGACGTTGGGCTGATCCTGGCTCCTTGGAAGCAGTGATCATGACACTTGAGAACAGTCAAAGAACAGCACTCATTTGCCAAGAAGAGTCTCAATTATGATAGTGCTGTCAATATCCTTTGCCTATGAAGGAAATAGTCTATGATTTGAAACTGGTGACTTGCAATTCACAAATAGATCCACTAAAGAAGATTGCATAGAAATTATAGAACAACATAAGTAGTTCAATGAATATCAACCTTTGGAAGTATTCACCAATGCTCTACTTTCATAAGAGCCAAACTTGAGTCAAATCGTTCCGAATGGTAACAAGGTGATGATGGAGACAGATCACTAGCATTCCAGAGGAGCAAACCCTTGTGCTACAAAGGAAGTGTGCCATCTGTGGAAAGGTGGAACCCACTGTAAACTTTGTAGCCACCCAACAAATCTATGCACTATCCTCTTAATGCGGCACAGAATCGAAAGATAGCTGGAAGAAAAGGTTGTAAAACCCCAATCCATTTGTATACACTGTTTTGCAATACCAGGCAAAGGTTTCAGATACCTGTGTCAGACTACCAACAGAAAATATCCACCCTATTTGATATAGACTACCAGAGCAATGCGGTCAGACTAACATTGCTTCTTTTGTGGGTTCAGTTGGACAACACCAATCTGTTAACTTGCTGTATACATGGAGATTTGAAGGCATATCCCACAGCAAAAATACCAATAGAAATAAAAGCCCAGACCTGGGAAACTGAAGCCACAGTTATTCCAAACTTGCCAGATGAGCTAGCAATAGCAATAGGCTTCCCTGGCCTTTCCCACATAAATAAATACTGGACATTTGAAGAAACCTCAGCAACACATCAATCAATAGAAATCAAGGTGGCGCCAAGAAGAAAGGGTAGAGGTATTGGACATAGTCGGAGGTCCCACAACACTTTATTGTGAGGGCTGAGCGCTCCCTAGTGTTAGGGAAGGGGTCCCAGAGCCCTTCCATGCCCTCTCCAAGTCTTCAAACATTAGTTCTGATTGTATCCCATTTAGTAGAGAAAGCATCACACTCACATACTTCATAGCAGGGGATCTGCTAATGTCCAGATCGGGTCACACTGTGACAGAGATAAGAAAACAGAACTCCATTTCCAATAATGCATCACTCCCACGCTGATAACTAAGACTGGATCCCGGATGGTACCAAATGGAGTTCAGCGCAAAGGAAAGTCATAGGAAGAGACAAGAACAAACTTGGAAATACCTCCATGGCAGAGAATGACCAGCTGCTTCATTTACTGCAGCATGGCTTTGAGCTGGACGCAGTACAGCTAAGGATAGGCCTGCTGTATTAACTACCACACACTTCGTTTTATCATGTGCTGCTGTGGAGCTGGCACCTAAATGCCTGCTCGCAGTTGTTGGCTGCATGCTATCACCAATCGTGCTGGTGTCTTTCTATGGACCAGTTGCAGGTATAGCATAAGCGAGCCACGCCAGGTCCACGCCTTCCCATGGGACGTCGGACAGATGATTACAGATTGCGATATTGAACCATATCTCTTGTCTTGAAGACGTATTCCCTCACACAAACCTGGACAAAATCCTGAACAAATGGCTCTGCAATATCTATTCAAATAAAATGTAAAGCCATAACGTAAATATTGTATGTTTTTATCCATGGCATAAACATAGCCACTTTCTCTGGCAAATAGTTCTGCCAGTTCTTTAACTTCAAATTGCAAGCCATAATGCTTTGGCATTATGTTTATGTTTCTCGCATAAACATAACCCCTCTCCCTGGCAATAAATAACAGTAGTGGCAAGCCATTAGTTCCAACTGACAACCCTGGCGACTCTGGCGAACGGCTGAATTTCTTCTAAATGAAAGTAGTAGATCACAGAGTAAATCACTCTTAAATTCGTGTTCTCTCCCAAGAACTCTGGCAACTATGCACGGCATATGCATCAGCATTTTCTTTAGATGAAAATAATGACATGCATTGTGGCAAGGTGTTGGGATCATTTATGTGTAAATTTCCCTCCATTTGTGGACCCCCCAAACATGTTGCTTTTGTTTGGCTATCCTAGCATGACTTTTTACCTGTGGAGCACAGCCTTCAGCTGTGTTACCCTGGGCTTTTGCTCACTTGTTAGGGGGAAACTGACTCGTCCTTCAGACTGTCAGTACTGGGAAACTATGTTTCTCTTACTCTTAGTCTTTGACTATGTTGCCATTTCTTGGTAACTTTTTAACAGTGCACAATGTATCTAAAGTATCGTGCACTAGAGGGCCTTTTTGTTTTATGGTGATTTTATGAGTGTGCCTGGGACGAAATGGTGGCAGCAGTTACTTTTTATAAGTGTTTTACTTCTTTTTGCGGCATCATATCGCGTTTACTGTGTTTGGTTCAAGACTGTGGCCAGGTCCAAAAATGGCTGAGCCACAAAGTCTTTTGTTCTGTACTATGGCCATTTTGTCCCTTGCCTTCACCCAGGCCGAGTAAATTAGGTTTTCCTTATTTGGGCATGCAGCCTCCCGTGAACACCAATCTCTTTCGCAGGCTTCTGCATGTCACATGCGTGCGCCCAGGAAGCGGGTTGGGACTGTCTGATTCCAATCCACACTACTGGTGCGAGGATGACTGGAGTGCCTGAATGAGTAGGACCACCGTGAACCATGATTGGTTCACGGCTGGGACGCCTGCATGAGAGCAGATCTTCGATTGCAAGTCCTCGATTTTGGCGCAAAGCTAATCTTGGATAAGAGAAGGGGCTCTGCATCCATTCCAGGGCGAACAGCTGAGTTTTCCCCAAACTACAGAAGGAGCCAAGTCTCCTGCACGAAGAAACAAACTTGTGAAACTGCCGGAGTAGCTTTGGAAGGTTTTGGCACCCTTTTCCCTCTGCTGTCCCGTCGGACCCCTGCTTTCTTTATCGATCAAGAAGGCCTGCCAAGGTGCTTCACCCCTTTGGAGTAGTGGGAACAACTACTCTCTGCGCCTCTTACCCACCAAACGAGCCCCTTCGGAAGTGTTCCTGGGCCATTCAGCTCTAACACAGGGTATCCCACAGAATTACCGCTGTCTCGAGTTGAAACGCGAGACTTTGGACAACGCTTGCTTGTGGTCCCATGCCCTCTCCCACCAAATTGCGCAGGCCTAGCTTCTCTAGGTCTCAAAGTAGGAGAGTGTGTAACGCTGCCTGCATCTGTAATTCTCGCGTCACTATCTGTTGGTGACAGTCACTATAGGTACCTTGCTGTTCTGCTCTCCTGTGCCCTGAAGCCTGCTGCACCAGAATGTTCTTCATACCTCCATTGGAAGCTGAGAAAAGGCAACTATCCCATCACGTATGATCGTTCTATCCTGGAGCCGCTGAGAGCCAGAGCACCACGAAACTGCAGGACTCAAACCTATTAGTGACGTCGACTAAACTGGCAAAGTTTGGTCCAGACTGTGCCAAGGGTTGGTGAGTACTTGCATCACTTGCTGGTGACCTCCTGGCACCGCCAATCTCTTTTACGCACAAATATCCCTTCAAAGGTATTCGATCTTGGCTGGGTTGCCTGCGCTCCCTAGCTATTCTCACCTTTAAAAACTGCTCTGCCTCCAAGAGCTGGTCCAACTCGAATAGTGAGAACCAATTCTTCATCACCTCAAGCCCCTTCCTGACTTTCTACAGCTCTCCCAGGAAGCCCGCTTTTTGTTCTGCCTGCGCGATCGTGCGTTTTTACCCACAACTGTACTGTTGAGCAAAAGGCTCCCCACTTCTTAGGGCTGGACTCGAAAGTTAGGGAACGACTCCGAAGAATTGTCTAATGCTCCTAGTGTGTTAACTCACCCTTCTCCTTATAGATTGTGGCTGTGTTTTACTCATTTGTCGCATTAGGATACGTATTGTATATATGTTATATAGTAGAGTATATTGTGTGGTAACTGTTTCAGATAACTAAAGTTTACTTGCATCTATTGGTCTGGCCGACAATAAATGTATAGATATTTTTCATATACACTTGTCTAAGAGTCATTTGTGGTTTGTTACTGTTTGTGCTCTTTGTGGGCTTCTGATCATTCTCACCCCTCCTGAGACTAGTTTTGACCGGGTGTCAAGCTACCTAGACTGGTCTAGCTTGTCCAGAAGGTTCCCGTGTTTCATTAAACCGAGGGTGGCCTCCTAAACCTCTGCCCACCAGGTCAGAATTTACAAATCCATCTTAACACAAGGTCCGGAATGCACGGCGTGCCGGTAAGTAAAATAATGCTGTTTGTCTTTGCAGGCGAAGGAGCAGCATGAGACACGGCCGCTGCCGATGGATCAGGTAAGCAAACACTGCGTGTGAAAGTTAATTCTGCTAACCTGTGGTTTCTTATCTTTTGCAGGTGCTGATGTTGCTCGGATACCGGAATGGTGAGTATAATTCTTGCAGGTTCAGGATCCAAAGAAGAAAAGCTGGAGCAGACTCGGTGAGCGTTCTGCTGCAGATGCAGAATAACACGAAGCACGTTTCTTCAATCGGGTGTGGTTTAAATAGCCTTGGAGTGATGAGGCGTCTCCTTCCACGGCCCCGCCTAGGTCAGAAAAGAGTTCCTGCTTCCAGAAGAGTTCCAGTGGAGTTGTGCTGCCCCACCCAGGTAAGAAAAGTAGTCCCAGTTCACAGAGGACTTTTAAGAGTCTGGCAAGTCAGCAGCATGGTCTGCCGCAGGTAAGTCCACCCAAGCATCTTCACACCCATGATGAGCCCAGCGCTTCCAGTGCCGGGACCGAGGCTTCTGATGAGCCTGGTGCCACCGGCGCCAGGACAAGGTCCAAAAGGTCCCTGTGGGGACCGGCTGGTGCCTAGGATCAGGGTTAGGGGCCTGCTTCCAAGGACGTTGGGCTGATCCTGGCTCCTTGGAAGCAGTGATCATGACACTTGAGAACAGTCAAAGAACAGCACTCATTTGCCAAGAAGAGTCTCAATTATGATAGTGCTGTCAATATCCTTTGCCTATGAAGGAAATAGTCTATGATTTGAAACTGGTGACTTGCAATTCACAAATAGATCCACTAAAGAAGATTGCATAGAAATTATAGAACAACATAAGTAGTTCAATGAATATCAACCTTTGGAAGTATTCACCAATGCTCTACTTTCATAAGAGCCAAACTTGAGTCAAATCGTTCCGAATGGTAACAAGGTGATGATGGAGACAGATCACTAGCATTCCAGAGGAGCAAACCCTTGTGCTACAAAGGAAGTGTGCCATCTGTGGAAAGGTGGAACCCACTGTAAACTTTGTAGCCACCCAACAAATCTATGCACTATCCTCTTAATGCGGCACAGAATCGAAAGATAGCTGGAAGAAAAGGTTGTAAAACCCCAATCCATTTGTATACACTGTTTTGCAATACCAGGCAAAGGTTTCAGATACCTGTGTCAGACTACCAACAGAAAATATCCACCCTATTTGATATAGACTACCAGAGCAATGCGGTCAGACTAACATTGCTTCTTTTGTGGGTTCAGTTGGACAACACCAATCTGTTAACTTGCTGTATACATGGAGATTTGAAGGCATATCCCACAGCAAAAATACCAATAGAAATAAAAGCCCAGACCTGGGAAACTGAAGCCACAGTTATTCCAAACTTGCCAGATGAGCTAGCAATAGCAATAGGCTTCCCTGGCCTTTCCCACATAAATAAATACTGGACATTTGAAGAAACCTCAGCAACACATCAATCAATAGAAATCAAGGTGGCGCCAAGAAGAAAGGGTAGAGGTATTGGACATAGTCGGAGGTCCCACAACACTTTATTGTGAGGGCTGAGCGCTCCCTAGTGTTAGGGAAGGGGTCCCAGAGCCCTTCCATGCCCTCTCCAAGTCTTCAAACATTAGTTCTGATTGTATCCCATTTAGTAGAGAAAGCATCACACTCACATACTTCATAGCAGGGGATCTGCTAATGTCCAGATCGGGTCACACTGTGACAGAGATAAGAAAACAGAACTCCATTTCCAATAATGCATCACTCCCACGCTGATAACTAAGACTGGATCCCGGATGGTACCAAATGGAGTTCAGCGCAAAGGAAAGTCATAGGAAGAGACAAGAACAAACTTGGAAATACCTCCATGGCAGAGAATGACCAGCTGCTTCATTTACTGCAGCATGGCTTTGAGCTGGACGCAGTACAGCTAAGGATAGGCCTGCTGTATTAACTACCACACACTTCGTTTTATCATGTGCTGCTGTGGAGCTGGCACCTAAATGCCTGCTCGCAGTTGTTGGCTGCATGCTATCACCAATCGTGCTGGTGTCTTTCTATGGACCAGTTGCAGGTATAGCATAAGCGAGCCACGCCAGGTCCACGCCTTCCCATGGGACGTCGGACAGATGATTACAGATTGCGATATTGAACCATATCTCTTGTCTTGAAGACGTATTCCCTCACACAAACCTGGACAAAATCCTGAACAAATGGCTCTGCAATATCTATTCAAATAAAATGTAAAGCCATAACGTAAATATTGTATGTTTTTATCCATGGCATAAACATAGCCACTTTCTCTGGCAAATAGTTCTGCCAGTTCTTTAACTTCAAATTGCAAGCCATAATGCTTTGGCATTATGTTTATGTTTCTCGCATAAACATAACCCCTCTCCCTGGCAATAAATAACAGTAGTGGCAAGCCATTAGTTCCAACTGACAACCCTGGCGACTCTGGCGAACGGCTGAATTTCTTCTAAATGAAAGTAGTAGATCACAGAGTAAATCACTCTTAAATTCGTGTTCTCTCCCAAGAACTCTGGCAACTATGCACGGCATATGCATCAGCATTTTCTTTAGATGAAAATAATGACATGCATTGTGGCAAGGTGTTGGGATCATTTATGTGTAAATTTCCCTCCATTTGTGGACCCCCCAAACATGTTGCTTTTGTTTGGCTATCCTAGCATGACTTTTTACCTGTGGAGCACAGCCTTCAGCTGTGTTACCCTGGGCTTTTGCTCACTTGTTAGGGGGAAACTGACTCGTCCTTCAGACTGTCAGTACTGGGAAACTATGTTTCTCTTACTCTTAGTCTTTGACTATGTTGCCATTTCTTGGTAACTTTTTAACAGTGCACAATGTATCTAAAGTATCGTGCACTAGAGGGCCTTTTTGTTTTATGGTGATTTTATGAGTGTGCCTGGGACGAAATGGTGGCAGCAGTTACTTTTTATAAGTGTTTTACTTCTTTTTGCGGCATCATATCGCGTTTACTGTGTTTGGTTCAAGACTGTGGCCAGGTCCAAAAATGGCTGAGCCACAAAGTCTTTTGTTCTGTACTATGGCCATTTTGTCCCTTGCCTTCACCCAGGCCGAGTAAATTAGGTTTTCCTTATTTGGGCATGCAGCCTCCCGTGAACACCAATCTCTTTCGCAGGCTTCTGCATGTCACATGCGTGCGCCCAGGAAGCGGGTTGGGACTGTCTGATTCCAATCCACACTACTGGTGCGAGGATGACTGGAGTGCCTGAATGAGTAGGACCACCGTGAACCATGATTGGTTCACGGCTGGGACGCCTGCATGAGAGCAGATCTTCGATTGCAAGTCCTCGATTTTGGCGCAAAGCTAATCTTGGATAAGAGAAGGGGCTCTGCATCCATTCCAGGGCGAACAGCTGAGTTTTCCCCAAACTACAGAAGGAGCCAAGTCTCCTGCACGAAGAAACAAACTTGTGAAACTGCCGGAGTAGCTTTGGAAGGTTTTGGCACCCTTTTCCCTCTGCTGTCCCGTCGGACCCCTGCTTTCTTTATCGATCAAGAAGGCCTGCCAAGGTGCTTCACCCCTTTGGAGTAGTGGGAACAACTACTCTCTGCGCCTCTTACCCACCAAACGAGCCCCTTCGGAAGTGTTCCTGGGCCATTCAGCTCTAACACAGGGTATCCCACAGAATTACCGCTGTCTCGAGTTGAAACGCGAGACTTTGGACAACGCTTGCTTGTGGTCCCATGCCCTCTCCCACCAAATTGCGCAGGCCTAGCTTCTCTAGGTCTCAAAGTAGGAGAGTGTGTAACGCTGCCTGCATCTGTAATTCTCGCGTCACTATCTGTTGGTGACAGTCACTATAGGTACCTTGCTGTTCTGCTCTCCTGTGCCCTGAAGCCTGCTGCACCAGAATGTTCTTCATACCTCCATTGGAAGCTGAGAAAAGGCAACTATCCCATCACGTATGATCGTTCTATCCTGGAGCCGCTGAGAGCCAGAGCACCACGAAACTGCAGGACTCAAACCTATTAGTGACGTCGACTAAACTGGCAAAGTTTGGTCCAGACTGTGCCAAGGGTTGGTGAGTACTTGCATCACTTGCTGGTGACCTCCTGGCACCGCCAATCTCTTTTACGCACAAATATCCCTTCAAAGGTATTCGATCTTGGCTGGGTTGCCTGCGCTCCCTAGCTATTCTCACCTTTAAAAACTGCTCTGCCTCCAAGAGCTGGTCCAACTCGAATAGTGAGAACCAATTCTTCATCACCTCAAGCCCCTTCCTGACTTTCTACAGCTCTCCCAGGAAGCCCGCTTTTTGTTCTGCCTGCGCGATCGTGCGTTTTTACCCACAACTGTACTGTTGAGCAAAAGGCTCCCCACTTCTTAGGGCTGGACTCGAAAGTTAGGGAACGACTCCGAAGAATTGTCTAATGCTCCTAGTGTGTTAACTCACCCTTCTCCTTATAGATTGTGGCTGTGTTTTACTCATTTGTCGCATTAGGATACGTATTGTATATATGTTATATAGTAGAGTATATTGTGTGGTAACTGTTTCAGATAACTAAAGTTTACTTGCATCTATTGGTCTGGCCGACAATAAATGTATAGATATTTTTCATATACACTTGTCTAAGAGTCATTTGTGGTTTGTTACTGTTTGTGCTCTTTGTGGGCTTCTGATCATTCTCACCCCTCCTGAGACTAGTTTTGACCGGGTGTCAAGCTACCTAGACTGGTCTAGCTTGTCCAGAAGGTTCCCGTGTTTCATTAAACCGAGGGTGGCCTCCTAAACCTCTGCCCACCAGGTCAGAATTTACAAATCCATCTTAACACAAGGTGTAACGCGAAGGAGTAAGGCGAAGTGTCTCATTTGGAGATCGCTGGCAAAGAGTGCAGAAGGAGCTGGAGTAGGAGACAGGAGTCTAAAGGTGAGACCCAGGAGGCTAGATAAAGGAGGACCCAGCAAGCTTATTTTAGGATATTGAAGGCTGGCAAAGAGACAGAGGAAACTGGGGAGAAGAAGATTCAGGAGTCTGGGAAGAGAAATATCTACATCGCTGAGAAAAGACGCAAGGGGCTGGGCAGAGAAAGACACAAAGGGCTAGGGAGTAAAAGAGCCTGGGCTGCAAGAGAAATCCCCAGGAGGCTGGGTAGAGGAGAAAGACCTATGCATTTTAGGAGTGAGTGAACCAGGAAGCTGCAGAAGGAGACCATAGAGGTTGGGGTGGAGAGAAAAGAAAGAAAGATCTCTCTTACTGACAAGTGAAGCTGGGGAGGAAGAGAGACCCAAAGATTCAGCGAGAGAAACAAATAAAGAGAGAGCAAAAGAGACACAGAGGATTTGGGGAGAGAAGAACACTGGACATTGGAAGGTAGATAATGCACTGTTAGCTCTGGTAACAGAGGTGTTTAAGGAGGAGGTGGTGGAAGAATCTAAGGAGAGGTGATGAGAGGAATCATGGAAGAGGCGGTGAAGAAGCCAACCCCAACAGAAGTGTTTAAGGAAGGTGTGGAAAAAGATAAGGAGAGGTGGTGAGCGGAATCAAGAAGGAATAGGGGCGTGATGAGCTAGAAGCTTGCTCTACTCACTCCGCTCCAGCCATGATAAAACAGAGTTTTTAAGGAGGAGGTGGTGGAAGAATCTAATAAGAGGAACCATGGAGGAGACGGTGAAGAAGTCAGCCCTTTAAGTACGGAGATACTTAAGGATGAGGTACACTGTTAGCTCTGGTAACAGAGGTGTTTAAGGAGGGTGTGGAAAAAGATAAGGAGAGGTGGTGAGCGGAATCTAGAAGGAATAGCGGCATGATGTGCTAGAAGCTTGCTCTATTCGCTTCGCTGCAGGCCGCGATAAAGCAGGGATTTTCGGACCTCAAATTTGGCAAAATCACAGTTTTTCCTGCATAAAGGGGTAGTGGAGTAGTCAGAGCACTGATGGCAGGAGACGGACCGTCGCAGCAGTGCAGATTCCAGGGGCAATCACCCACGACTTTTGGTGTGTGGCGCACAAGATGGCAGCGGGCGGCCGGCCCGACTTCAGCGCGACTGCCTGGAGCTGGTTGTAGCTGGTGGAGAGCGGATGCAATGTGGGGGCGACCGCTGTAAGTCTGATCACCCAACCGCCCGACCAGGGAAATTGGAGTATTGTTATGGCCACCTGTGGATACTACAGAAGCTACTGAGAAGCTTGTGAGGATGGAGGAGCTGGGTCCCTATGAGGTGGCATGATTGCCGATGGAAGCTATTACAAAAAATGAAGGTATGGGTGAAAAAGACAACACTTAATATGAAGGGACCTAATGAGGAGGTGCCTAAAGAGAAGGGGTGACAATGAGGAGACGGTAAAGATGGAGGGTTTCCAGAGTGGAGCGGTAAAGCAGAGAATCCCCAGGGGAAAGGAAGATCAAGGAACAAACAGAAGTGCTCGATAAGACAAAGATACAATGGGAAGACTGGAATGGGGGTCAGAATGAGCCAAGTCAAACCATGAAGGAGTTCAGTAGAAGCACATGAACAGAGAGAAAGAGGGGGAAAAATAAGAGAAGATCCCCTAGACACAAGCTTGTGATGGGCGGTCGAGGGGGAGAAAAGGTTTAGGTTGGGCACTCAGAGCTAGGACCCTGAGTGGGGAAGTGAGAATGACCTAGAGAGGACCTTGAAAAGACCTCAACATGGCCTCCTGTCTTTCTATGGCCATAGGCTTTAGTTTAAGGCCACATATAGTGTGCTCTCACTAAAAAATAGCCATCAGGCTCTGGTGCACTTGAAACTTCGAAGGAGGTGGCCTCCCTGCCATCCCTTACCTGCCCAAAAACATCTCCAGAGAGGCTACAAATACTAGAAACCTGTTTACGGACTGAAAAAATGCAAGACTGCACGAGATTCTTCCTAGAATTCTTTATGGTTTATTTGGGATGCTCAGCACAAACGTCACCTTTTTATTATAGAAATCCACCAGGATGGAACATGATCCGGCCCGAACTAGAAATAAAATAAATGTGAGTCCCGTGCTTGAGTCCCAGTCTCTACCAGTCAGAGTGTTGGAGGAGCCGTGAGCTGAGAGCTCAGACGTGCAGAGAAGTTGGTGGCTACACCTTTAACATAATGGGGTTTGGCTTCAAAAACCCTTTCACAGCGCGTAGTGCTGCATGTGAGTCCCATGCTTGAGTCCCAGTCCCTCCCAGTCAGAGTGTTGGAGGAGCCTTGAGCTGAGAGCTGAGACATGCAGAGAAGTTGGTGGCTACACCTTTAGCAATGTGGGTTTGGCTTCAAAAACCCTTTGACAGCACGTAGCGCCAGGCTTGAGTTCCAGTCTCTCCTAGTCAGAGTGTTGGAGGAGCAGTGAGCTGAGACGTGCAGAGAAGTTGGTGGCTACACCTTTAACAAAGTAGGTTTGGCTTTAAAAACCCTTTCACAGCGCATAGTGTCGCGCGTGAGTCCCAGTCACTCACGGGACACGAAAAGCAGGAAGCAGATGCCGGCATTCGGGGAACAAAGCGGTGTGAGACCTAACACCAGTTTAAAGCAGTGGATGTTGGAAGGATCAATAGAGCAGTGCAACATTGTTGCCAATGCCCTCCATCTGCCGCAAGCTTCCATAGCTCCTGAGACTCCAACGATTATGCCGATGAGTGAAATAGGCAAAATATGCTTTACACTTGAAATGAAAGTAAATAAGGACAGCGGTTGCTCGCCAGACGGGGGAGCCGAGGACGAGAATAGACAGAACACGAGTGTAAATATTGCTGACATCACGGACGCCAAGCTGCTCAAGGCTGAACAATAAGTTCTTGCCTACGGAAAGCCAGAGGAAGCCAGTGAAAACACAGACACATAGCAGAGTAACAGTATTAAAGAGCATAGGGTACAGGGAACAGTTGGGAAATCAGCCCAAGAATGGATCCGAATGCAGACAATGGAATTAACAACAGAGCAAGGGAGGAGAATTAATGATATGAACATTAAGAACACTAATACCCTTGATGATAAAATCCAAGGAGATGATGAGAGCCATGACACGTACATTGGCAAAACAGACAAAACAGACAGAATTCAGGACAATACGCAAGCAATAGTAATGATGAATGAGGCACAGGACTCACAACCACTACAAACGCATAGAGATGAAAGGGTACAAGGAGACGAAAGTTACCCTGATCCCATGTCCAGAAGCCGGAATGTGACTAGTGTGAGTTATCTCAATGGCCCTGGCATCAAATTAAAACAAGGCAGAGAACGAATCATGCTGAGATCAGAATGTGAAGACAGCTTGCAATTGGTGCAACAGGACAAGACAAAAATAAAGAAGTAGAACAAGAGGCAGAGGTGAAATTGACACTCCCAACGCCACTTGTAACGTCACATACAGTGACGTTACAAGTGACAATGTACATATTCAATCGAGGAGCAACGAGAAGGATGTCAGCTCTACAAATGTCAACACCAGTGCCTGCCTCACATGCACGTTGCAAAGAATGGCGACAAAAATGTTGTGAGTTATCATTCGCAGAAGAGCGAAAATAATATGAATTACATACTACATTCATTGAAGTAATGCAATTTGGAGCTGGATCAAAAACAACAGTATATGCGGAATCAACCAACACAGAAGGCAGTGCATATGTAGACAAGAGGCTAGCCCACAGGAAAAAACAGGGGCACGGAAAAACAAAGTATGTGCAGAGTGATGTTCAGATTGAAGAAGATCAACCACTACAAACCCTCACAGCAACAACAACAAAGCAGAGAATAGATGACTGGAAGGGTACACAGGACACAATGGAACATCAAGAGGAACGTCAAAAATGTACAACTGGAAGTTTGAATAGACGATGTGAAATTACTGACAACACTATTAACAACAGCGATAACATTGAAATAATCCTCACGCCCAGAAAAGAGCAGAAAGTAACTGGAACACAGAATGATGAGGAGACTTTGGACAGCCAAGAAAGAAGCAGAAACACGAGGGAGGTGATAAATACCCAGAGGAAACAAAAGAGCAGGAATATAGAGGAGAAAACGAATCTTAAAACCGACAGCAAGCACCTCTTAATAGAAGCAGGGGTACAAATTCATAACAACGAATGGCTGCAATGACAATTTCGATGGCTCTGTCTACAAAGCTATACGAAGCGATGAATGAGAGCATAAAAGACAAAACAACCTTACTTCCAATGGTACATTCCAAATTAATTTACCTGGAGACGTTCACCTTAAAAGTACAAGAAAGACTAAATTGTGAAGTAGAGAATCCTGCGGCATGGCAGAGGAGATTATGCAATTTGGCAAGTGGAGAACAAGGAGACAAATCGACAATGATGATAGCTCTGTTGGACACAGCGAAATGGATAAGAAACCAGGTAAACAAGCAAGACAGAGATCGGGGTGCAAGTAATAGTAAACAAGAATTAACAAAAGGGAAGGCACGAGTAACAGATGATGGCAACTTAAATAAGAAACAACAATCTGACACAAAGACAGACCTATCTATCACTGTAAGATCTGAAGAGCAAGTAAGAAGCTGTAACCCAAAAAAGACAACAAAACCAAAAAAAGACATACCATTGACATCAAGAAAAAATGTAATAGGAGAAAAAACTCCAAAAGTGGAAAGATTGGAAATACGAGATGATGAAAACTCCCCCTGTGTATGTCAAGAGCAATGTCAACAGAGACAGACGAAAGGCACCATGATGATCCCAGATGGGGGAACACAAGGAAAGTCAACCCAAAATGAAGCCATCTATCCCGTATTCCAAATAAACCCAATAACGAGCCCAGAAGAGATCAGAAAGATGATGGAACAAGGAGGAGAATAATAAAACAATAAAACTACGTTTCAGGAGAAAAACCAAACAGGGAAGAAGATGAAAAACATGACAAGAAATTCCAAATCGAAGGCTACTGGCTCACGTGTCTTCATAAGGAACGTCTCAACACCACTGCGAGAAACAAAAGAGAGACGGGAGTACAGAGGCGGTCATGAGAAAACTGAGGGCAAATATTCCATCATTTGCCACAGTAGAACAACTTGAAACATCTGAGGCTTCAATAAACTAAGAAATAGAAACTAAGAACAACATGATTGAAACTGATTTGATTGACACCACCTCGTACTATGAAGATTCGCTGGGAGGATCGTCACCTCAGTACAAACACAATACCAAAAAAATGTAACATCAATTACAGAAAAGAAAGGAAACCAGTGGGCGAAATACTGAACAAAGGGAAATTAACTACTCAGTGGGCTCAAAGGTAACATGTCCATTTCTAACGCTATCTCAAAAAAGGAAAACTAATGATAGAGAGGATACAAGAGAAATGGACACAAGCAGCTGGGAAAAAAGAAACAACACACAGCGATTGGAACCCAAAGAAACCAAGAACAAGTAGTGACAAGAGAAATAGCCAGCAAACTCAGGATAAAAGAGTTGAGCCAAGAAAAACAGGTCACTTGAAACTGGTACTGGAAAACATATTCAGAGAACGAAACGAGGTAAACTTAAATCACGCAAATGTAATACACTTAATACATGCAGTACCAACACTGCAATATATTACCTCGGACGATATAGCAATAGTGGAATATGTAGATGAACAGAGAGTGGACTGGGTAGTCCTTCATATAAAATCCACTAAGGTAAAAGATCTTTTGCTAAAGGAAACTAACGGGTTTCTCCCCCTAGGATTTGATGTAAGGGTACAAGGAGGAAATCAAACCAAGACAGACAACAGTGGCAACAAAGAGACAAGATGTTAAGAGACAAACAACAACACGTCGTAGAAACTAAAGACGAAGGGCATGCAGCAATAAAAGTAACATTTTTCAACAACAAAAAAACACAAGAAAAGGACAAGATGAGACGACCAAAGGAAATGAGCTGAAGCATTAGCCAAACCAATAAAATAGCAAGGAAACATCAAAGGAAACCAGACATGCACATTGATCTCCTAGAACAGAAGAGGATTTAAGCACCTGTTTAATCAATCAGCAGAGAACCTGTAAGGAGTTGAGATATTCTGCCTACAGGAGACCTAGCTATGTACACCGCCAGTATGTGAAGGATACCAGACCTGGATAAATCCAGCAGAAAAAGGACCCAATGGAAGACTTTATGCAAGACTACTGACGATGATCAAACATGATTGTAAACTGAGACTGTTCAGTACAGGAAATGCAAATCATTACATACAATAGTCCATATTGAAACCCAACAGACATGGAGTAAATGATCTCAGACAACCTGATCATAAATCTTTATTGGAATGCAGTAAATATAATGACAACTGACTTTATAAGTGGTGTAGGAGAAAAAGTTGGTCCTGATTTGTGGCGATTTGAATATCAAATGCTTGGACCAACATGGAACGCCCAAACAAAGCCACAATAGGAAGACTCGACGGACAGGACAGTTTCAAACGAAGAACAGTGGTCAAGATTCATGAAGTCTCATAACCTCCATCTGCTCAATGGGCACACCGCGGGGGGCACACCAGTGAAAAAGACATGACCAATGGGACATAAGCTTCAACACTTGACTACATCTACATCTCAAGAAGTTACCTACAGAAAGTGAAGAGTAGTTTGGAAGTGCTAGATGGACAAAGTAGTGACCATAGACCACTAAAGCTGACGTGGATAACTAGAGATTGGACATGTGAAAAGGCATGGCAGCCTCAAGGCTAGAAATCAACTAGGGGTGTAACCGACTGAAAATTAAAGCTGGTGACATAGAGGTGATCACGAGCAAATATCTTGAACTAATGGAAAATGGAGCGAGTGATAGTTCATACGAGCCACTACTGACAGAATATCGCGCAGTGAAAACAGGCCTGAAACAGACCTTCTTGCAACCAAAACATACATATAGTAAAACAGTAGTGGAAATGAGAAAGGCACTGCGAAGAGAGCCAAGACACTGGAAAAGAGACCATACAGGCCTAACTAAAGGAGAGCTAGAAAAAGGAGTCAGACTAAGAAAACAGCAATACAAAAACTGGGTGATTGGATTTAAAAAGAAATGTGAACAAGAGCAAGGCAAAGCCATGATAAAGGCCATGAAGAACAAGACATCGAAAGAAACATGGACCATCATCAACAGCGTGGTGCAGAATCAACAAAGTTGGCTGAGCAATGGAGTATCAGAAACAAGTTGGATCGATTACTTCTCAAAAGTATTTGGAGCAGACAAAATTGAATCTATCGCAACAGAGCAAGAAAAACGAAAACACTTGGAACCTGGGACTCACAGAAAGTGATATAAAAATAATAAGGAAAGAAAAAAACTCAGCGGCAGCAGGGCCAGATGGTATAACAAATGCAATTCTAAAACAAAATCCACAGGCATGGGCGTGATTCCTGGAGAAACTGTACACAAACATCATGAGAACAAAAAAAGTCCAACATTGTGGATGACAGGAATAATTGTGCCCATCTTCAAAAAAGGGTAGAGAGAGGATCCAGCCAATACAGGCCAATAGCCCTGCTGGACGTAACCGGGAACATTCTAGCATCGGGTCCACAAACAAGATTGATACATTGGGCAGAAGAAGCTCACATAATTGACCCAAGGCAAAGAGGGTTTACTGAAAACACTGAGACTAAGTTGAATGTATTCATACTGTCGCTACTGAAATTGGAAGCAATACGAGCGAAAGGAAATGTATTTCTCGCGTTCATCGACCTGAAACAAGCTTTAGTTGGGGTAAACAGACAAAAACTATGGGAAAAACTGTGCAAATGGAATTGCCCTGAAGACTTACTAGAAATAATGAAAGCATTTCACAAGAACACAACCCTGAAAGTACGACTGAACAAAGAGGGAGTACTATCGGACCCAATAGAAACAAAAAGAGGTGTTAAACAAGGTTGCCCACTTGCTGCAAAGCTATTCAAACTATACTTGCCAGATCTACCTGAAGCCACGAGAAACATCAAGCTCCTACCACCAATCCTTAGCAACTACAAGTTATCAGCAGCACTCTACAGAGGCAACTTAGTTGTGATAGATCAGACCCAGCTTGGGCTACAGCATTGTCTGAATAAAATACTAAAATACATGGAAGACAACAATCTAGTAATAAACAGCAATTAATCAAGAGTGTTGATTATTGGGAACAGAAAGACAAGTAATCGCAGACAGTTTCGATGGAAAAGATCTAAAAACTGTGGATAAGATACCTGGGAATCCTGTACAACATATCGGTAGAAAAATTCTGGCAAGCGCAACTGGAGCAAAGGGTAACAACATTGGCAGCACAAGGTTCTATATACATTCACGGTATGGGAATTTTACCTTGGTACCACTACAAACTTTCTATCTGCAAAAAGTTGTACCCAGTCGAACTTATGAAGGAGAAGGAATACTTCATTTGCAGTGGAAAATACGGGCCAAATTAGAAAGCAAGTTCTGGAAGAAAACATTGAAACTTCAAATAGTATTCCAATTGCAGCCATAAGAGTATTTCAATCACTGCAATCAATTATATTGTGGAAATCACTAAGCTTGCGTAGAAAGATTGCTGAGGAGAACCCAGCGATAGCCTACAAATTCCTGAAACCAGAGTGAACTGGAAAAGGTGCAGTACTGTTATCACACTGGAAAGAGAATTGCAGAAAACAGTTGGAGCACATAGACTCATCATTGGAGACATTGGGGATCACTACGACCCTTGAGGTAGCCATGCCGCTATTTGCGGTATGGCTACCCCCATTCCGGGTACCGGGTCCGGGTTCCTGGAATGGGGAAATACCGGGCCATTCTGACCTTGGAGGGCCCAGTATTTCCGCATTCCAGGAACCCAGACCCTGTATATCCCCATTCCCATTGGAGCCGCCATAGGGCTCGATGGGAATGGGGAGGATGCAAACAACGGGCCCGTTAGTCGTTATTTTCATCCTGGTCTGCTCGCGGGACCCGCTAAGGACGCCTGATAAAACCAGGCATCCTTAGCGGGTCCCGTAAGGAGAACTCGTAATGAGGTGGTAGGGGGTTAATGGGGCCGGCAGCTCTACCGGCCCTGTTAACCCCCTACCGCCTTCCGTGAAATGAGGCCCATTGATTGTGAATCCTGATGGAGTCAAAGAGCTGACTGGATCAACACACAAGAGCAAAAAGGAAGTACAAATGCATACAAAATGCAGCCCAAGAGCATAGAAAGAGAAATACCATCCCAAAATATCTTCAGCAATTTCCAAGTAGACACCATCGAGATCAGCTACTGCAAATCAGACCTAAAATCTATAAGAACAATGAATATCTGTGGACAGCAGGAAAGAGAGGTGTCAACAAGGGGGAATGTAGGTTCTGCAGTAACCGAGAAGACTCGGAAACAGTAAACATCTTGTGACGGAATGTCAGACTCTAACAGAAATAACAACACTATTCTTGGAAAAATATGTGAGGAGAGCAAGTACATCATCAGCGGAAGAATGGTGGTCACTATTCATCAGGGGGAAAAGAAAGGACTGACTTGTGCAGGAATGAACTTCCTAGACAAACTAATGAAGGCCATAGCTGGAAAAAATGCTACAGACACATGACGTGGAAAACAACAAAATCAAGAGAGACAATGGGAATAGTTTGTGCATTTTTAGCACCAGAGTAAATACTCCGCTGAGAACTCAAAATCCACATGGAAGGGATGTACTGTATTAAATGTGTTAAAAGTTTGTAAGAAAACTGAAACACAATAATACAAATAACAAAAATAAATGTTGTTTAGACTTTCCTTTAACTTTCCAGAGAGACCCTTACGGACCATCCTGACTATGTTTAGATTTTTTTAGCCACATTCTTTGTCCTAGATTCAATTGCTTTGGGTTGTCTTTATAAAATATCCTAATAAAGACCTGTAGAGAAACACGTTTCAGTCTGGCTCATGCCTAGCACTTTTATGCTTTCTAGCAGTATCTAAGTGCATTTCTCTGATGTCTTCCCCAACACAATACTGAGCAGCACTCAATAACTCATTTTGGTGTATTTTTCCAATCAATCATAGCCACTCGTTCTCTGTTTAGTATTATCCATTTCTTCTCAGTGAAATAGCCTCTACCACTTCTCATTTGTCAACAGCTTCAGGAGCCTTTGACCTTTAGCGTTATCACAGACCTCCATCTGAGTCTTGAATGCTTTCTTGGTCCAAAGTACTCAGTGTTTGGAGGGACAGGACGAGGTGGGGGAAACAGAGGATACCTGCATAGACCTGATTGAAGGAGCCGATGAAGGTGGACCAACAAAAGGCATCCTCCATAAGGGATCCATTTTGTTTCGAGACTGCATTAATGCAGCCATCAGCTTTTCTGTGAACAGGTTAAAACAAGCCCAAGATAAATGTGCTCTTGGAGAGTTATCACTGATTGTGGCAGTTAAAAAGGGAGCTGCTAGCATTATCAGAATCTTGTGTATCCCTCCCCCTTTTTCACTGCGCTACAAAGATAGGGTGGAAGAACCCTAGATCCAGTAGCAATGTCAAACAACGTACTAAACAGTGCATATTTGATGTGATTGCAAAACAAGACGGGATAGAAGAGATTCAAATGAAACATCCATGGATTTCTTTAAGGCTGGTAGGATGAGTGTAGAAAGGCAGAGCAGCCTCTGCCATTAATTCTGCAAATATATTGACTCACAATGACTTTTGATTCTAGATCCGTTTCAGAAAAAGTATACATTGGGGATTTGCCAATCTGTGAATCTATAAAAGGAAGCTTTTGAAACATCATTGCTGAGAGGGATATTTAGGGACATTGTTCTAGTAATAGTTTTTAAAAAAAACTCTGAGTCTTGTGTTACTATTGTGTTCAAAACCTCTACAATGTCAAAAGATTCCATTTTGAAAGTGGTAAAGAGCTACTCTTATGATGAAGTGCTGATCGATGAGTAATAAAATGTCTGCAGTGCACTGCATGTGGCACTGGGCAAAGGGGAGCACAAACTTACTACCGAAGGAATTTGGGAGCATATTGGCCTGTTATTTTTTTTCTTGTCCTTTCATTTCATCTATTGTGATTAAGAGACTAAAAGAACCTTCCCAGCCTCACAGATCTCCTGAATCTTTTTGAATGAGAGGTAGAGGAGGCCACTTTAAATGATTTGCCTGTACACCATCTAAAGCAGGAAGAACACACCTGAAACCTCTACAACCTTTTCTCCCGGAATGGTTTTACCATGTCATGTTCTGTCAATTGGTCTGGTACCCAGTGCTCTTTTGACTCCGTTTTGGGATAAGATTGAGTGCACTTTTCCACACAAAAAGATTTCCGGCCTTTCAACAGTAATTTTCACTGTGCAAGAACTACTACAACCCATGTAAGCTTGTGAACCACGTTCTTCGCCCCGCTGAATGGCTTGGGAAAGCTGTGCTCTTAGGCATGTAGCATTGCAGCCTTTTGTCAACCACAGCAGCTACCTGGCCCTTTTCCCATATGTCTACCTTCTGCTGGCTTGTGTCAGTCTGTGGTCTAACGCAGACCCAGTCCTTTGAAGCACATCTTTTGAATGTGGGTTCAAGAAGTTATTACATGAGTTCTACACAGGACCAATGGGGACTGACCTTATGGCTCTTTTCTGGAGGCAAAACCTGGGAGTATCAGCTACTGAAAATTCCTGCAGACTGCACACAGATTGAAGACAGAGTCTAGTAAAATGCAGCATATTTAATTGCCCTCAATGGTGGTGGGGGGTGGGGGGGCTTTGCTGAAAGACAAGCAAAGCAATTCCCCAGCACAAAAAGGCTGGGTCTTAGTTTAAAGAAATGTGCAAAAAATAAGGCAGGTTCAGTACTTATCTCGCGATGGCAAATAAAAAAGTGCTATTGGCGTTTAGGAGAGCAGAGAATATGAGTGGAGGCAGTCGCACAGTGGGCTGTGCATGCACAATTACAGCATTTACATTTTCATATCATTCATACAATTTCTGAAAATTCTGAATGGGGTTATGGTAGACATAGGAATATGTTTAGTTCACCTGCCATGGTAGAGGGTAGCGGAAAGAACTTCTTGGAAAGAGAACAAGCACCAATGCAAGCTCGCAAGGTGTCAACTGGCACCATATTACAGCAAGTTCCACATTCTGTGCAAAACCTGAGGGTGTTTTCATATCGCCTCCCCTTGGATCTTCTGCGCAAGTGGTCAGGGAAAGGCCATCGCTTTTGTATCCTGACCCTGGGGGTGGAGAAGCGAGGTAGGATCACCTGAGTGCAGAGTCTTTGGGGATTGGGAATGAGATGTTCTCAGGAGAGATGTGGTATTCCGCATTTCCCCTATGGAAAGAACCCTCTATCCCAGAGGCAGTGGTGGGATATTGTTGTCCATCCCATTGAACAAGAAAATTATAGGAGATATCGTCAATTTAGAAGCACCACAAATAGGGTAAAAGGGAAAAGGGTTACAAATAAGATAGATGAGGCCTCTTTCCCTATTGACGACTGCCCTAACTCTTCCCCAACCTTTCTGGACTATTATAAGCCAGCTCCCCTCATTTTCCCACATGGGACACTCTACAGTACTTGGACGAAGAAGAGGACACTTAGAGTGATGAAGATTACACCTTTTCACCACTTTGGTACTGGGACGAGGAAGATGACTGCAAGGATCAGTGAGGGTCAGGCATGTACCTTTAATTATGGTCAAGCAGGGCTAATGAGGCATGCACACCTGCAGCGTCTCAAGGGGCTGCAGGTGTATAAAAAGAGACCAGCTCAGAAAGTGAGAGAGCCGCAGGGGAAGCAACAGGGAGACCATTGTCTGGAAGAGCAGCAGGAGACCCCATGAGGAGGCAGCACGGTGGGACCGCAGACAGAGCCAGAACACGGCAGGCGAGTGGGGCCTGGGAGTCAAGAAAAAGTCACGAGAACCACCGGGAAAGACGTGTAAAGCGCTGGTGAGTGTCAGGAGGACGTTTAAGCACCAGGGCACTCCTGAAGGACTGCAAGTGAACAGTGGTCCATGTATTGAATATCAAACAAAAGGGAAACTTAACTTTAAAGCGAATACATGCTTATTGAATACCAAACTAAATGAAAACTTAACTTTGACACAAAGAAATGCATGTTGAATACTGAGTTGAATGGAAATTTAACCTTGAAGAAAAAAAGTGCATATTAAATAACGAACTGAATGAGATCTTACATTTAGGCAACATAAGTGCACATTGAACAACAAACTGTAAACAATATTGAACATATGTTGCACCACGATTTAACTCAAACTTTCAAGTCAAGTACACTTAAGGCTGGAGGAAGCCAAACAGTGAACTTTAACAGAGTGAATCTGTGCCTAGCCCACCGCAACTGTGAATGCTATTATAATAGCCTGCCTTATATTACTTGGCCCCACCAATCAATTACAAGTGCACCCCCTCTGCGGCTTCGACAGACGGCCTACCTTGTAAGGGCCATCACTGACCCTGCTATCATTGGTACTCATTAATCTGTGCAAACGACCAGAACTTATGCCGAATGCGTTACTACTGCAGCTCTTTTGTATTCACTTGCCTGCAACCCGACGCCTACCAGGTCATCACTCAGCTTATGTCACTGTATTGGCATAGCCTAATATGTTAATTCAATAACAAGTGTTATTGTTATTACATGCCCGCTCTCCATCCTATGCCAAATGTATTATTCGAAATGCTACTAAAATGCATATTCACTTTGCCGCCCATGTTATCACTCAGCCATTACCTTGACCTTGCATTGCCTACCACCTTTGGTTACCTGTAAGCGCCAATGCCATCCTCATACTGACCACTTATCTGTCCATCACCAATATATTTCCGTGTTAAATGTTACCTAAATGTATATCTTTTAAACAGCACTAAAATGTATATTGTATATTGTTGATCCCTGCTATTGCTTATATTGGCCTCACTGGGCACACAGGCAAGCGCTCTAATGGCACTGATTTATGCCTACTGATAAATTGTATCACCAATATTACCTAGGTGCGACCTATCTCAGTAAACCCTGCTGAAGCGTCTACCAGACTCTCTGACGCCTTCCGCAGTCCAACAGCATCTGATCTCTCTGTTGCTACCCACGACTATGCATGCCCCCACCGGAAACCTATCCTTGGCGTGCATCCTCACCTTGATCTCCCTCACTAGTAGGAGCATCATCCTACCCCCACCCTTACCTACTAACATCAACCTACACCCTGACACGCCCAGGAGACACACAACCATGGCCAAACACCCTAACCTCGAGAACCATATCACGCCTACCTACTTTCTGCCACCCCTGAACCCAACAACTCTGATCAAACCGACCTCCTTCTTGCCACCCTTGAAACCATTGTATACCAATCCTCTGACTAGAACCCACATACTGCCCACAGTAACTGCCACAAACAACTACACATTGGTAAATCAGGACCTACCACTAGACATACCCAGCCCTACTAACACCCGTAGCCTTCTTTCCAAGACCTGCACTGCACCAATACTCAGTCATCCATGCCCCTCTGTGCTCTGAAACACAACGCTTGGCAACAGACTTGGTAAATCCTACAAAATACCCTCTTTCCCATTGCCCACAAACGAAGCTCCTCTGCTCTCATCCAAGACAAAACCTAAACACCTGAAGAAGACCAGACCAGCCACGCCCACACCCTTACTTCCTGCCCATAATAACAACCATAATACCATCCTAGGTGGCCTGATCAATGCCAGGTCCCTAGTCGCCTATGCAGTGGACATTGCTGACCTCATCCTAAATAAGAATCTGGACTTCCCCGCCATAACCGAGACATGGTTACATGTAGCAGCTGGACCATCCCTCCTTCTAGCGACCCCAAATAATTATACGGTCCTTAGAACAGACAAGAGACTCAGCTAGAGGAGGTGGGGTGGCATTCATAGCCAAAAGCACACTGGGACGGAGAATTGCCTCACACACCCCTACCAAGTCCTGCAAGCTAGTGACTGCAAAACTCCCCTCACAAACTCCAGAACCATAACAATGCATCTCATTTACAGAACTCCCGGACTTCTGGACTCCTTTGAGGAATGAATGAATGCACTCTTGTCCACCAACACGAAACCCAACTCTCAAATCCTTGTACTAGGTGACCTTAATCTAGGTTTCAATGACCCAACCAACATCCGGGCTATACCCATTGCCAACACATTAGTGGAGCTTTGCCTCACTCAAGAGTCCTTCTCCACACCCATAACAAAGGTTGGATCCTTGATTGGATAGCAGACATTAACTGCAATACAACCGTTACCTCTATTGAGCCTCAAGCTTGGACGGACCACACCCTCCTCTCATTTAAACTTCAAGATAGCATCCCTCCCAATACTGACCACCTCATTGCCCCATCCATGCCCACCAGAAACAAAAAGTACATTACTGTATACAAGCCTCTATCTCTACTCCAGCCTCTACTTGAGCCCCCCTCTGCCTCTTCCGACCCATCAGATTTGGTGGACCTTTACAACAAAACTTTGACTAGGTCGCTAGACAAAATTGCCCCTTTAAAAAAGCGCAAGAGCAAACCTAAGGCACATCTCACCTCATGGTTCAGCCCGGAGCTGAAAGACCCTAAGAAACGAAAAAAGAAAATGCAAAAAGTCCTGGAGAAATAACCCTTCCCCAGTCAATAAAGACATCTTGTTCAAAATCTCAACCAAATATAAAGAAGAAATTCTGATAGCTAAACGAGATACTTATAACAGCAGGATTGAAAAAGCTAGCTCAAGCTCCAGAGAATTATTTACTATCTTAAGAGACCTTGAATCTCCCATCCCCTCGACTGATTTTGCATCAACGACAAGATCTGGTGCACCAAAATTCAAGAAGCCTTATCTAACAAAATCTCTCTGCTCCAAAAGAAAATAGCAGCTAAAAAACAGTCGCTGATTCCCCAGCAGACCTCGTTCGAACCTACTCCCATCCTGCTGAATCCACAACAGCGATTCAAATTTACCCCAGTATCCACCTTAGAAGTAATAAACATTATTGCCTCCCTGAAACCTTCTAATTGCCAAGGTGACTCATGTCCAGCTTCGGTCATCAAAGACACAGCCAAAGACCTGGCCCTTTCTATAACTACCCTTATCAATACCTCATTTCACACAGGCACCGTCCCAACTAATCTAAAGAACTCATGGGTACTCCCATTACTAAACAAACCTACACTCGACCCTATCATCCCCACTAATTTCCGACCTATCACCATGGTACCTTTTCTTCTTAAAATTATTGACAAGGGCATTTATAACCAAATTCAAACTTACCTCGAGAACCATACATTACTCAGACTCAGACAATTGGGATTCAGGCCCCAACATGGGACAGAAACTGCCCTGATCGACCTAAAGATCCAGATCGATGACCTGAAGGACAAAGGGAAATCTGTTCTACTGCTCCTGCTGGACTTGTCAGCTGTCTTTGATCCGGTTGATCACAAGGTGCTTTGTAGACACTTATCTACTGCGGCTCTCTTTTCAACAGAAGCAACAGCATGGATCCAATATTTTCTTAACCACAGATCTATGAGCGTCTTCTCTGCCTCTGCAGTAGCTGACCCAATCCCCATCACCTGTAGTATTCCACAAGGTTCATGTGTTTCACCGAACATGTACAATGTGTTCACTAAACCTCCGTAAGATCTGGATCTGGACCTGGGTATCACCTACACCAACTATGCAGATGACCTCTTGCCTCTGTCAGGTGATTATGATACAGACCTAACCCTTGTCAATAAAATGTACCTCATCATTCAGGCTTGGATGGTCACTCACGGTCTCTGCCTGAATGAAGAGAAGACCGAGTTACTTCTGCTAGCCTCCCCTACCAACAGGAAGAAATTGAGCAACCTATATCAATCTTTCAACATCGATGGTAATGATATAAAGGTGGCCAACAAGATTAAAACACTGGGTTTTTACCTAGTCTTCTCCCTGAGCCTTCATAGATAGGGTAGTGCTACTGCCTCATGCACCGCTTACACTTGCTAGCTTATCCATTCTTGCAAACTATTTCTATCTCCGGAAAGTTGTATGACCCTAGTGCGTGTGCTAGCTTTATCTAAAATTGACAACTGCAATGCCCTTTATTAAGGAGCAAACACATCTATTACCAACAAACTCCAAACTCTGCAGAACAACGCCCTCAGAACTGCATTGGGCATCCCCAGACAGCAACATATCTCAACAACTAGACAGAACAACAACTGGCTTTCTATCCAAGAAAGGATCCAGTTTAAAACTGCCTCCCTTACCTATAAACGCCTTAATAATGCTGCCCCCCAATACTTGGCAGAAAGATTTGTGAAATACAACCCCTCGAGGCCAACCAGGACAATCAACACTGGCTGGCTAAGGGTGCAGATACAAAGCTAAAAGAGCGGGAGGTAGTAGCTTCCCAGTGTTGGCTGCCCAACTTTGGAACTCCCTCCCCCCTACACAACGCACTGAACAATCCTTCTACAAATTCAGAAAAGATACCAAACGCTGGTTGATCACCAAAGATACACCCACCTAGACCTTACCTCCTTCCTGCAGCCATTTGTATATACCTCCCCTTGTAGCCTTTTTACTGTATTACTTTGCCACTGTATGAATATACCTCACCTCATGCTTAAGTGTGTTATTGTTTTATTACCACACGCCTTTGCATGTAATTTTCTTTTATGTATTCCATGCCACGTTCCCCTATCTGTATCTACTATATGGATTATCTATTCTGTAACCATGCACATGCATATTCTTCCAATACGCCCAGATACCTTAGGGTGGGGTGCGCAATATAAATAATAAACAATACAATACAGTGTGGCAAGGTCACAGTTTGCCAAGGCGTGTGACACGTGGTGGCAGAGCCACAAGGCTACCAAGGAGAAGCCAGGGGAGTGCATGATCACACATTAAGCCAAAAGATCAATAAAAGTAATCAAGTGACGGTGATTTGCTTCACAGAAGCAAGTGCCAAGGAACCTGTGTGGGCTGAGGAACCCAGGGATCCTGGTGGCGTGACCTGTTATGGGGGGGCCGTGTGGGATGACAACTGCGCCTAGACTAGTGAGCCCTGAATAGCGGAAAATAAGGTCAATGTGAAGCAGCCCACTGAGACCATTACAAATTAACTGGTGAGGGAAGCCAGAAGGAGGGTCAGGTTGACTTAGAGTTTTGTTAAGACTTTTCTGGGGAAAAGCCTCAGAGACATTTAAGCGGAGAGAACCCCAAGAAGTGATTTTGAACTACAACACCTTGAACTGGAGAAAAGTAAACTTTGAGCCTGTTTCATGGAATTGTCTTGTGCTTGGGGACGGGGGAGCTGAAAGAAAGCTGTGAGCTGGAGAGAGCTCAGAATTTTGAGTGGAACACTGTTTCTTTTGTTTGATATCCCTGCACAGTGTTTAGCTGAGGTTGTGAGGGCAACGATAGGTTTAGGACACAGACTTTTGAACTCTTTGACTCAGACTTTCCTTCGTTTCACTCAGGTAGGGAAATCCCACCTTAGCATGAGGCAAGTTTGGTCTTCAACCATGCTGACATTTAAGTTAATAAATATCTTTTGTTTTAACTTTAAGTATGTTGTTTGTGTCTTACTTCATGATGCCATCACCATTCATAGTAGTAGGAATATCCATAGTGTCATAGAGTATAAGGGATGAAAAAAAGAGCAACCCCACATGAGGTCTATGTGGTTATAAGGCTACACTATAAATCGACAAAATGAAAAATGACTTTTAACGGTTGGCAGAAAGTTGGCAACCATTGAACGCAAGATAAAGCTTCTTGGTGATAGGTCACAATATTTGAAAACATGTGACTAGGTAAGTTTAAAAGAAAAAGCATGCAAACTTAAAAATGGTGATTTGGACAAAATGGAACCTAACAAGGAAAGAGTATAAGGGTATGATTGGAGGGAGGTTACACATTGCTTCTTCACGTTCAGTGTTCTTGCACTTAAAAAAGCACTTCAGAAAGGGATTCTAGTAGAGGACACCCTTAGCCATCCTGTAGGAGGGGCAACAACCCTGAAATGCATGGACGCAAGGATGTGATTGCTATTTGAACCTCTGGCAGCCATTAAAGGTGCAGCAGCTTCAATTTTCGTTCCTGTTTGAAAAACCAAGATTTATTTTCTCTTTTGAAATTTAAAGAGAAACAATTAAATTGTTTGAGAATAGGATGGAGCCACTAATAGCTATTATACTTACATTTTATATTAAGAAATCTTTTTATTTTTCTTTCAGAGTAATGCATTTTTCATTTTATCGATTTATAGTATGCGCCATTGTGCCTGTTGATCCTGCAGGTGGGATTTCTTCTTTTTAGACCACTTTCCTGACTCCAGTAACTAGTGGGTCCTCTTCATAAACAACTGAAACAATCATTAATTTTATACAAAGCTGTGTGCCATTAACAGTGTGGATGTTATCGCGCAACTAGTTGCAATGAGTATGTGGGGCCTCAATGTGTTGTGCCTTTTAGTAGTTGAATCGATTTTCTGGCTCTCTCCTGGGTACACCAAAAGTACAAAAAGGGATTGCCTGAAGCAGCCCATGCGGTAAGAGATTTACAGTTATGGAAGTACAGTCAAGTATGTACGTACTTGAATATAAAAAACACGTTTTGAACAATATATAAACATCAATATTAGGGTGACCTCTGACATGGGTTCACACCATATTTCGAACACAGTCAATTCTTTTAAACATAACCAGATCTGACTGAAGATGACCATGCTCTTCTAGTTTGCTCCAGAGTCAGTTTAATGCTCCAGCTCTATTTCATATGTGGCATACTTCAAAATGAATTCGAAAGCCTTCGCTGTTCATACAAATCAATAACTGATGATGGTCGCGTTGACGCAGTTGCCGCGACTGCCAGAAGAAACTGAGCTCTAAGAAACATACCTGGACGCGCATTTGCGAGATTACGCTGTTCACACATCGCAGAAACTGATGGTCTCCTTGATGCTGCGGCCGCTACTGCCAGTGAAGGACCTTGATTGCTACAGTATGAAGTCACAGGTGGGGCTCTGTTGTCTGGACCAACATGAGTGTAGGACTGGGAGGCAGCCATTCTCTGATTTTCATCCATTGGAACTGCCACTGAATAATACACTGGATTTCCCGGAGAATTCATGTCTTGTCCTGGACTCGCAGAGCCTGGAGATACCATTCGTTGGGAGCAATTGTCTGGGGTCATGGCAACAGGCACTGGTATTGCTGCATATCTTCTCTGTGGGGCAAGTTCATTTTTGGACAGTACAGCATGTCCAGGGATAGCTTTCCAGTCATGTGCTTCTTGAACATTCGACCCAACTAAAATGTACGGTGGAGCCGGCATCCGCCTCTTTGCGTCATCTGAAAGCATGTATGCTGGAGAGTTAATTACTCTTGCGTTCTGTTGACAGTGCTGTGGGTCCATATAGTTGGGTCGCTGCATCTGCTGTTGCATCTGCTGTTGCATCTGTTGCATCTGTTGCATCTGCTGCATCTGCTGCATCTGCTGCATCGGTTGCATCATTTGTGGCATGTATTTCTGTTGGGGATCCTGACCCCATGGTTGTTGATTGACAGGGCTTGCTGCATGTTCACCAGGGTATCCACCTTTCTGTTGGCTCAAGTCTGTCAGGCGATACAGAGTCCATAGATTTGCTTGATCTCTGTCACTTTCATTTTTAGGTACCATACCTGAGACAGGGAGACAAAAGCAGACACATTGTTTACTCAGTTGTTTATATGCAATGTATTTGTAAACATGTTCTTTTTTAGCACGAACTGAGCAAAATGACAATTTACATTTTACTGAACAACGATGAAAGACAGTCCATTCCATGGGACTGAAGTAGAACTTTATGATTTCCCGTGTGTTCCTCGCTTACCCCTCAAATAGAAGGCTGAACATTCTTTTGACCTCGTACCTGTTTTTTCCCAGCCCTAGCACCCTCCTCAGAAGCCCCTGCCTCACTACTTAAGGTCTATCATGAGTGATCTTGGATTTAGAAAGGCTGTTGAAACATTTATCGCGCAACCCATTAGCCACCTCTACGGATCATACTCCATCTGGGCTTATTCCTGCTCAGAAGCACACTGAGGAAACACCATCCAGTGATTGCCCCCACTTAAAATGTTAAGAAAAATGTCGAAGTTATTTTAAAACTGACTGTCTAGAACACAAAACGATAGTGTAAAAGCAAGGCGTATTGCCTTTGTGCCTTCATTTGGCGCTCCAGCCCATTTTCGTCCCCTCTGTTGTGCTTTCTTTCTCTGCCTTGGAAGACCACAGTGTTTACGCCTGCATGCTATTTTCATGCACACGTAAAACTAATGAATTCCTATGATATCCACTTTAAATTAGCACTTGCTACAGCAGGCGGATTCCATAAGAATCCATTCGTAACCACACCATCTGCAATGCATCATTTGCAGGCGTCATATACTTTTTTTTTTTACAAGACAA
Source organism: Ambystoma mexicanum (assembly GCF_040938575.1). Classification (NCBI taxonomy): domain Eukaryota; kingdom Metazoa; phylum Chordata; class Amphibia; order Caudata; family Ambystomatidae; genus Ambystoma; species Ambystoma mexicanum. Next base: position 421,952,920 of record NC_090933.1, on the reverse strand, counting down.
AACATACAAGTAAATAAAAAGGCAATGCCGCCTCTTTTTTACTCTTTTGAACTCTGTTTTGCAAAAGTTGAAAATTGTGTGTAAGGGACACAACAAAACCTGAAGAGCTAACGTTGCCGGCCCCTGCATTCAATTTGCATGTATTTTAAAATGACCTCCTTCAAGTTAACTAGAACTAGTTTCCATAAATAAACCAAAAAGCAGGCAGAAATATGCTTTTGGGTGTATATTATGTCATTTGAATTTGCACCGAAAACAAGTATGATCACAAACTAGTCCACTAGTACAAAGGATGAGAGATTTGAGTCCACTCAGTTGACTTTAGCGGGATGGGCTGACATGTATGCTTAACACAGCTTTAAATAAATGGGACTCGAACTGTAGAAAATGTAACCTATCTTCCTGTGAATGCCTATTGTGTTGAGCCCAGCACACTTTTCCCCAGTCGGTCAGCAATTTGGAAGTTACTTTGCTCAGCAGGATGCTGCTGTCTGGAGAAGACCAAAACTTTAAAGGAATCAAGGTGAATGTGTTAGGTTTGACTTCAAAGGGCTTCAGCTACATTGATTAAAACCAAGCCAGATTCCCCTTCTAGAAATACATTATTATTAGCAAGAGTACCTCGTTTTGATGGACAACAGCTTTAATCAGAGGCAGATACTGAACAGTGATCTGTGTCCCCAGCCATGCACAGCCCAACGGCAGTCCAGCAATTGTGACAAAGTGAATTGTCTCTTGGTGCTTGACCGCCAAATATGAAAAGGTGTTGCTATTTCCCAACAGAGCTCCTTTCATCCTGATTCGGGTGGATGAAAGGTTGAGCTGGCCGTACTGGAGATCAAAACTGTGAGATTCTGATATGTGGATAGGTGCCACCATAATAACTGCCTGCCGATGGTAGCTTTTCCATCCCAAATTGGATTCTTATGCCTGTCAGAAATTATCTCCTCCTAACCTACACGCTAACTGTGAATGAAGGATAGCACCGGGGCAATGCCCTGGTCTTGGGAACAAGACCATGCAGAGCAACAGAGGTTCAAATCCCGGATCCGCGCTTAGAAACCGAACTCAGGTGTTGTATTTAGCGCGTTATAAAAAACAATTAAATAAATAAAAAATTAAATACACTCTGCGAGTGCCACATAGTTTTATGTGGCCTTCCAGAAGCATGTCCCTGGGATATCATGAACCAAACCTTCTACTTTTTGCAAGCATTAAAAGCAGGGATACCAGCTTTGGGGCCAATGCTCTATTGGGAGAAACAGTGTTGTAAAATCTTTTTCACCAGATCAGGTAAGGCTCTCCTCCCTCAAAGGTACTACTGTACTCAATAGTCCCCCATCTTCTATACACCATCCCCGCTAAAACGTAGACATCAGCTAGATATTTATACATTGTGTACAGGCGCATTATAAATACCCAATGTGTTGCGAGGCGCTACAAGACAAGAGTGTGGGGAGTAGGGGGGACAAACAAAAACGATCCTACTAGGCCTTGTGACGTTCGGATCATGCAAGTACAGTAAGAGACGGTCAGGGGAGGGGAGAGGAGATGGGGGGGAAGTGCTGGTCAGGGCAGAAGGGCCCATGAGGAAAAGTAAGTGCCTGGGGAGGTCAGGTGGACAGAGCCAGGGGAAAGCAGAGAGTGCAGGGGAAGGAAGGTCCATGGGGTAAGTGTGAGGTAAGGGTCTGGAAGGGCTACAAGGGTGCAGGCCCAGCCAGTCTAGTGCAGGGGGGGTCCGGAAGGGCAAGTGCATGTTGAGGGGGGTCAGTGGAGACCAAGCGCAGGGGTAGACTGGATAAGGGGGGCATGGTAACCTGTAAGATTCTGAAGGAACCAGGCAGCCAGTCAACATTCAGAAGGCTAATTAACAAGGGGAGGGGGAGAGGGACTGAAGAAGAGAAAAGGTCTTGAGAAGTTTCTGAAATTTAAGGAGATCCAGCTCAAGTCTGAGAGGAGCAGGGAGCCATTCCAGAGGGAGACACCTGTGGAGGAGAGAGTTCTATCCCCCACTCTCTGCTTGGCGAAGCATCTGATCTGCAGAGAGTTAGAGCTAGACAACCGAAGGACACTAGCAGGGAGGTCTTTAGGGGGAGAGAGAGTTAGATATAGTGTAGTCTCAGGCCCCAGAAAGCCTTGTGTATGATGCAGTGGGTCTTGAATTGATGACTCACAAGTTTTTTGCCTCACAAGAGGATGGGGGAGGGTGCCCAAGGAGGGCGGCCGGAGATTAGGAGGGAAGGAAGAGGCAGGAGTTACAATGAGAAGGATCTCGGTCTTACTGGCATTAAGACAGAGATCATTGGCAGCGCACCAAGCCTGAATAGCAGTCAGGCAATTGGGAATGAGAGAAGGAGAGGACGTAGAGGAGGGCAGCTTAAACGAAAGATGTGTGTCATCGGCATACCACTGGAAATGAGGGGCAAGGTAAATGTTACAAAGCCACGGTGAGAGGATAGAGCCCTGTGGAACGCTGCAGGCAGAGAGTGAGGTAGAGAGAAGAGGGCCTACTCGAAAGGAACGAGGTCAACTAAGCCAGTGCCCGGTCTGTGATGCCCAGGGTGTCACAGAGGCGTTTTAAGAGGGTGAAGTGATTGACTATGTCGAAGGCAGAGGACAGATTCAGGAGGATGAGTACAGAGGGAGAGCAGGAGTCGAGATTAGAGAGCAAGTCGTCACAGGTGTTTAGGAGAGCAGTTTCCGTACCTCTGGCTGCTCTGAAGTCAAACTGGTGGTCATGGAGGCAGCCAACTGATTCATTGTGGTGAGTTTGTTTGTTTGTTTTATTATTTATAATGCGCGAGTGTACCGAGGGTGTATCAGGGCGCAGCATTTACAAGAATTTCCGAAGCTTATTTACAGTATACAGAGTATGAATAATACAAGAATAAGGTACACCAGTGTTATATACAAATCAGTAGAGGCCAAAGGCCATTATATACAGGTACGCAAAAAGGCACACATGGTTACAGTTTGTGCAGGTAGTGCTAGGCACTTTGTTGTCCTAGTGGGACTCCAATTTCAGCCAGGAGACTGCCAGAGAGCGGAAGTTCTGATAGGGCAGGTCTTCTCTAAGGTTTGGGGGCATGGAATTCCACAGCTTGGCAGCTTTTACAGGGAAGCTGTTGCCCCCTATGGTGGCCCGTTTGTAATGGGGAACAGATAAACAGTTTTTGTATGCAGTTCTAGTGGGTCTTAGTGAGGACTGTCAGTGGAATCTGTTGATCAGGTAAATTGGGGCGGCATTGCTAAGGGACTTGTGTGTAAGTGATGCCGTTTCTAATAGAATTTTATCTCTAGTGGAGAGCCAGTTGTTCTGTTGGCTGAATTTTGTGATGTGTTATCTTCTGGAGATGCCCTGGGCTGCTCTGAGAGCATTGTTCTGAAGGGTTTGCAATTTACTGGTGGTGGCCTTGGTGGATCCCAGGTAAAGGGCATTGCAGTAGTCGAGGCGAGACAAAATGAGGGCTCTGGCGAGTGTCAAGCAGCTATAGTCCGACAGGAAGTGTTTAGCTACGCGGATTAATTTGCACGTATAAGCCATGGAAGATGCAAGCGAGCTCACTTGTCTTTTAAGGGAAAAGTTGGAGTCCAGATAGAAACCCAATGTTTTGACCTCCTGTCCGACTTTGATGTTGTTTCCGTCAATCATGAAGGAATTGTAGGCCATGCCTAGTTTCTTTATACTGAGTGTAGTACCTAAGATGATAAGTTCTGTTTTATCATCATTCAGGCATAGTCCATGAGTGGCCATCCATGCCTGGATGATGATGTTATTTAGCAAGGCCAAATCCTTTCCATAATCTCCAGAAAGCGGAAGGAGGATCTGGGTATCATCTGCATAGTTAGTCTAGGTGATACTGAGATGATCCAAATCATCGAAAAGGGGCTTGGTAAATATGTTGTATAGTGTGGGGGAGACACAGGAGCCCTGAGGAATGCTGCAAGTAATGGGTACGGGGTCTGCAGCAGCAGTGGGTGAGAAGACCCTCATAGTCCTGCCATTAAGGAAGGATGTGATTCAGGTGATGGCCTCCATGGAAAAGTGAGCTGAAGAGTAGAGGTGTGAGCATATGACCAAGTGATCGACCAAATCGAAAGCGGCCGATAGGTCAAGGAGAAGGAGTGGGGCGGCTTGCCCATTGTCACTGAGCGAATCGATCTGTGCTTTCAAGTCAATGAGGGCGGTTTTGGTCCTGTGTTGGGGGCGGAACCCAGATTGTCTAGATCCTAGGAGGTTATGTTCTTCCAGGTGCTTCTGTATTTGTACATAGGCAACCTTGTCCAAAATTTTTCGTAGAAAGGGAACAGTCATTATGGGTCGGTAATTAGTGGGTGTGGCTGGGTCAAGAGTAGGTTATTTCAGTAGTGGGAGTACCCAGGAGTGTTTTAGATTATTAGGGATGGGACCAGTAGTGAAGGCGGCATTAATCAGTTTTGTAATGAAAGGGGAGAGGTCGCGGGCAGCATCTTTAATGAGCTGTGCAGGGCACAGATCTCCCTGACAGTTGGATGGTTTCAGAGATAAGATAATATTTTCAACTTCCAATATGTTAACTTTAGAGAACTGGAAACGGGCTAGATCAGTGGGCATGAGCTTGTCGGGAATTTTTGAGTTGAGTGTGTCGCTCAGGGAGGCTCTTTTGCTGTAGATTTTATTTTGAAGAGTCACAATCTTATTTGCTAGGGCATTTTGAATTTCTGTGCACCAGCTTTTATCTTTGGTGCAGGTGTCAAGGGGTGCTATAGGGGTTTCTATTTCTTTGAGGATTGAAAAGAGCTCTTTCGTGTTGGATTTAGCTTGGGATATACGAGAGTCAAATGAAGCTTGTTTGGCCATGTAGATTTATTTTTTGTAATGTGCAGCTAGTTTGGAGAGTTTGAGTTTGTTAGCGTCTGATGGGGATTTTTTCCAGGTGGCCTCACAGTTTCTTTTTTGCTGCCTTAGGTTTTTGAGGAATGGTGTGTACCATTTATTGAGGTGCGTTTTCGGCTTGCTGGATCTGAGTTTAAGGGGGGAAATGTGGTCCAGTGAAGTGGCTATAATCTTGTCATATTGTGTTGAGAGTGGGGAGTAGATTAGGGATAAATCTTTCTGCTGTCATGTTTTTCTTGTTTCTGGTGGGTAGGGCCTTAGTAGTAGGCGGGGGTGGAGGTCTGTCGGTGGAGAGCATGAATGATACCAAGTGGTGGTCAGTCCAGGCTAGAGGTGAGATATTTGTGATATTCGCTAGGCAATTGTAGTCCGCCACCCAGTCAAGTGTTCTACCTTTCGAGTGTGTAGGTAGTGTGCATCTTTGCATGAAGCCTAATTCAGAGAGAGTGTTAGCTATGGTGCTAGCGGGATGGTCTTTCGGGTCATTGTAGCCCAGGTTGAGGTCTCCTAGGGTGAGTGCTTGAGTGGTGCTTTTGAGGTTGCTAGATAGAATAGAATTGAGGTCTTCATCAAAGGTGCCTATGGGGCCTGGCGGGTGGTAGATCAAATAGATGTTAAGAGTTTGGGTGTCAGTGAGTGGTATTTTGACTGCTAGTAATTCACAAGAGAGGGTATTGATAGAAGTAGCTAATCTCATGGTAAGACTGCACTTATGGATGATGGCGACACCGCCTCCTCTAAAGTTGGGATGGTCTTGTCTTAAAATAGAGTAATTATCTGGGACTGCCAGCATGAGCATGGGGCCTGCTGCTGGGTGTAGCCAGGTCTCAGTGACGGCGATGAAGTCAAGGTCTTCTGTAATAATTAAGTCTGCAATTTCTGTAGCATGGGCTACCAGCGATCTGGCATTGATCAAGGCTCCCTTCATTTTTTTGCCCAAGTTGGGGGAGTTATGCGGGGGAGTGGGATAGGGTTTTTGGTGGGATGGGTTACTGGATTGAGTGGAGAGTGGCAATGTTCTAGTGTTTTGTGAAGTGGGCAGTGAGCGGCCCGGGGGCTTGTGAATTTTGGGTAGTCTGGCTCCAAGTCCTAGGTTCCTTTCTATGGTGATGCAGGGGTGACTGGAAGGTAGCGGTACCTGGGTGCCATTAGAATCAAAGTATGGTGCTTGGTTGTTAAGCCTAGATAAGGCTGGCATGTTAGGTAGTTGTGGAGCCATCTTGGTCAGTAGTGCAGTATTGTGGCTAATCAAGATATGGGCCAGCAGGTTAGCGGTGAATAGACACATGCTAAGTGGTGCGGTCAAGAGCTTTGTGAAGCCCTGAGTAGTACTTGAGTTGTAATACCTGGGTGGTTGTGGTGGACTACATAACAGGGTAGCTACCCTAGACAGACACAGGCAGCCTAGATGCGAGTTTGCTAGAACATTCAAGAATAGGTGGGCTGGTGGTCAATGGGCAAATGCAAGCAGTCTAAATGCGAATTTCTTAGAACAGGCAGTCTATGGCAGATTACTAGAATGCACGCAAATACAAGCAATCTAAGTGCGGATTTGTTAGAGCAGACAGCCTAAGGGCAAGTTTACTAGAACAGGTAGCTTAGATGCGAGTTTGCTAAAACAGGCAGGAAGGGGTAGACTGGTAATTAGGGATACATGGCAGGCGAGCAGAGTACAAATTCTCAGGGCAGAAATAGCTAAGGCAACAGGCAAGACTAGTTGACTAGTTCTTATGGGTGAATGGTATCAGGTAATATTATCCTCATATATATGGTCGCCGTAAATAATATCACTGGGAAAAGGTTGCAGCGATATCATATGGGTGACCATATATATGGGGACAGGGGCAAAAAAAAAAAAAGTTTGGGGGTTGGGGGGGCGTCCCGCGTATGTTCCATACAATAATGTTGCCACAAAAAACGGCCATTTTTCGGCTATATTTTTGCATGGCGAATTTTTGTGGCAACATTATTACATGGAACCGGGTGAATGAGATCAATTAAAATAATATTACTCAAAATAGTGGCGAGCACTGTTGGCAATGTGTCACAGTGGAGCGCATTAGAAAAAGAATAACGTGGCGCATTTAAGCAGGGGCCGTGTCAAGCGCGAGGGGCAATGCGCAGGCAGGTAACAGCAGTCTACATATGATTACTAGGGAGGCAGTCTAGGTGCCATTACGGATAGCAGAGTCAGGATGCTCTGGGTGCAAAATGCTAATCTAGTTGCCAATGTGGCCAAGTGAATTGCAGCAGTATAAATTCTGATGCTCTGAATGCTGTTTATAGTGTCAGGTGAGCAGAATCACGCTACTTCGAGTCGCTGAGGTGACTATTGATCATGGCGGTCTTTGAGCGATCAGGATACATTTTGCTGAGCATGCAGTTGAAATGCAATTTGCAATACAGTTTTGGGGTCCAGCAATGAATACTTATTGTACTCGATTTGACATTTCCTGGTGAGTCACAAAGTGAGTGAGGTGGTGGACAGTTGTGGGGGCATGTGTCTATGCAGTACCCCACGGTAAAAGTACAGTGTGAACGTGAGAGTTACCTGGTGTGAGGCAGACAGGGGGTCTGGCAGACGGCAGACAGGCACAGAAACAGGAGATGGCCTTGTTTGCAGTGGGCCTTGAGTAAAATGGGCAAGCTTCGCCTGCCGGCGCCCAATGGGAGGACAAATAGGCAGGGGCAGCCAATCAGAAAGGCTTGCTCGGGCCTCAGTAGGCAATGAAGGCAGACATCAGGAATCGGTTGGCCTTTTTAAAGCTTTGAAGTACCTCGTGTACTTCAATGGCGATTTTCGTTTAAAGACAGTGAATAGCTGTAAACAGGCAGCTGATTACCCTGCCCTTGCTTGGGCAATGAAACGCTTCGGCGGCTGATGCATATGCAATATTTCGAAATAAAATGTGGTCGAAGCGGTGCTACGGATTCAGCGCTTACCTAAAATTCAGGCATTAGGAGGGAGGCCTTGGTGCTGGATGCCCGCTGCTCCTGCAGGTCGGGATCAGGTCCAAGAAGCTCCAGCTCCGGTGCCGTGTTGCAGAGAGTGAGTCCAGGCATGGTAAGGGTAAGGTGGGAGTTGGCCAACTTCTCCAATATTATGCCCAAGAAGGGGGTTATAGAAATAGGGTTGTAGTTAGCCAGGCAGGAAGGTTCCGCAGGTGGCTTTTTTAAGAGGGGGTGCACAAGGGAGTGCTTGAGGGATTGTGGGAAGTAGCAAGTGGCAAAAGAGTGGTTGAGGAACTCAGCCAAAGAGGGAGCGAGTGCAGCAATATTGTCCTGTATAGTTCTAGAGGAGCAGGCAAGCACTTGTCTGGAGGAGACTTTCATAGAACGAACAGTCTTCGTAACCTCATCTGGTGAAATAGGTGAGAAGGCGGAGAGAAGGGCAAGGGAGGCCAGAGAGCAGGTGGAGGAGGGAGTGAAGAAAGTGAGGACAGGATGTCCTGAGTTTTGGTTGTGAAGTGGGAGGCCAAGGCCGTGCAGAGGGCCTGGGAAGGAAGAGGAGTAGAGACTGCAATAGGACTGGCAAGTTTCTTACAGATTTGGAAAAGTTCAGCCATGTTGTTGATGCCCTCAAGATGCAGGCTTGGATATGGGCCTGCTTCTTTGTCAGAGCGTGTGAGAGAGGCCAGCCATTTCCGTCCTGCAATGCTGCACTTGCTTTTCAGCAAGGCTAGGTCGGAATCGTACCAACTGTTTCATTTGGAGGCAGGCTTCATGTGGATCCTCCTGGCAGGGGCAAGGATGTCAAGGGTGTTAGAAAAGTAAAGGGTGGCAAGGGCTGAGTCAGAATGAGACTCAAGAGCAGGAATAGGGGGAGGAATAAAAGAGGTGCAGAGGGCCTGGGAAGGAAGAGGAGTAGAGACTGCAATAGGACTGGCAAGTTTCTTACAGATTTGGAAAAGTTCAGCCATGTTGTTGATGGCCCTCAAGATGCAGGCTTGGATATGGGCCTGCTTCTTTGTCCGAGCGTGTGAGAGAGGCCAGCCATTTCCGTCCTGCAATGCTGCACTTGTTTTTCAGCAAGGCTAGGTCGGAATCGTACCAACTGTTTCATTTGGAGGCAGGCTGATTCATGTGGATCCTCCTGGCAGGGGCAAGGATGTCAAGGGTGTTAGAAAAGTAAAGGGTGGCAAGGGCTGAGTCAGAATGAGACTCAAGAGCAGGAATAGGGGGAGGAATAAAAGAGGTGGCAAAGGCAGCTACTGTCACTCGGGATCTACGTGATCCGACTGCAGCTGATTTTCCTGCGGCCAGAAAGTTTGCATGAGAAATGTGCACACCACCAAAGGTTCGCACATTTCCCATGTGAACACACTTACACAACCCCTACATACCCATACCCCCACCCACACCCTCAACACACCCAACATAAACATACCCTACTTACCTTTTTCTTCACGCTGAGTCCCTTTTCTTTTACGGGGGCTGCAGGGGTGTCCCTCGCAACACCCGGCTCACTGTACCACACAGTACAGTGAGCAGAGTGTTGCGGGAGACACCACCTGCAGCCCCCGCAGTCTTTTTTTATATACTTACCTATAATGTTACCAACAAAGGTTAGAACGTTTGGTGTTCGAACCTTTGGTGGTAGCATTTTTAGGACTTTTTGTCTATGCAAACTTTTGGATGCGGTCCGTTCGTACAATTCCGTAACTCGCTTCATAGGTTGGATGACAGGGAAGGAGGCTGGCAGTGCAGGCAGAGGCTTAGCTCCAGGGAGCACAGGAGGTGAGAGGAGAGGAGAGAATGATCAGACCAAGAGACAGGTGTAGTGAGAGGGTTAGAGGGAGAGAGGCCAGCTAAGGTCAGCTGAGATGAGTGCATCCAGAGTGTGCCCGGCTGAGTGGGTCGGACCGGATGGAAGAATGGTGAGGGAAAAAGAGTCACAGAGGTTGCGGAAGGGGAGGGCTGCATCAGGGGAATCGAGATGAATATTAAAGTCTCAGAGGAGGTGAAGCCCAGAGGTAGAGGATGGAGAGTCTGTATTGCCTTTGGAACAAGCAGGCAGGCCAGTTTGTCAGAGGATGTGCTCGAAGCCTGCCACTTCTGCTCAGTTGCTCTGCACTTGCAGAGCGGCCAGGTCGGAGTCATACCAGGAGTTGCACTTGGAGGCAGGTTTCATGCGCATCCTCATGACAGGGGCAAGGATGTCCAGAGTGTTGGAGATGGAAAGTTGAAGGTTAGTAAGGGCTGTGTCAGAGTGAGAGTCAGTGGCAGGAGTAGGAGGGGGAATGAAGGTGGTGGCAAAAGCGATGACTGACAATCGCTTTATAGGTCGAATGACAGAGAAGGAGGCTGGCAGTGCGGATGGGGGCTTAGCCGGGGGACATAGGAGGTCCAGGTGAAAGGACAGGAGAGCATGATCAGACCATGAGAGAGGGTTGGAGATGGGAATGTCTGAATCGATGAGACCATCCAATGTGTGTCCAGCTAAGTGCATTGGACCAGAGGGAAGAATGGAGAGGGTAAGAGAGTCTCAGAGGTTGCAGAAGAGCACAGAGGCTGCAATAGGGGAGTTGAGGTGAATTTTGAAGTCTATGAGGAGGCCAGGAGAGAAGAGGTTAGGTCAGCCCATTCTGAGACGAAGTGGGAGACCAGGCCAGGGGGCCTGTAGATGGTGGCCAGAGTCAGAGAGAGGCCAGGAGAGACACCAAGCCTGCAGACAAGGCATTTGAAAGATGAGTAGGCCTGAGTGGGATTGATAGTAGCAGGGACCCACTCAGGGAAGATCAGGGCAACTCTGCCCCTGTGCCAGTCAGGTATCCCCTCTCAGGCGACTCCTCTTTTTGCCAACCCCCTGACCTCTCCGCCACCCCTGACAGGTGTACCACACTCCTGTACACCTCCTCGGAAAGACGTTCAAAAGTGGCAACCTGCTCCACTTAGCTACCCTCAACTCTTGCTGTGCCATTAAACACTCCTCTGACATCTGCCCCCTTCTTGAATACCTCGACCTAGATGTTCTCGCTCTCACCAAGATGTGGTTCACTGCCAGCTCTGTCACAAGTTTTGACACTCTCCTCCCCAAGGTATCAGGTAATTTTATCCCCACCAATAATATCACCACAGAGCTGGCAGTGAACCACATCTTGGTGAGAGCGAGGACATCTAGGTCGAGGTCTTCAAGGAGGCAGAGGGGCAGAGGGTCAGCAAAAAGAGGAGTGGCCTGCGAAGAGAGGAAGTTGATGAGAGGCGGAAGACGCCTATCAAGAAGGAGGAGGTTTAGCTGAGAGCCCTGGGCCTGGCAGTGCCATTTAGGTAGACATTCATTAATGACGACTCTAGATGACAGGAAGGATGCCCAGAGAACCTCCCAATGGGTGCCACCTTTAATGGGAGAGGAAGAGAAAGGGGAGAGCACAAAGACCATAAGGGGAATCCAAAGGTCCGGAGAAGGAATGACAAAGAGGATATCAGTGAAGTTCTGCCTGGAAGAAGCATTGACAATGATGTCAGTGATTGGCAGGGCTGGATTGGAGACCTGGAGATCCTTCTTTATCTTTTTCCTTCCAGACTTCGACGGAGGGATAGGATAGGTGATAGAATAGCAATTAGAGAAGATACGGGAGATTGAGAGCACCATTGAGGGAGACTGCCGAGAGAAGGAAGGGGGCGAGAGAGGGACGAACTGCAGAGCATGACCTCGACTACAACTAACAGCAATCCAACATCAATAGTCAAGAGTCCAGAAGGCATAAAAGGTCTAGGTTGCATCATATAGCAGAAAGCATGACAACTAGGAGCAAGTTATCAGGACAGAGAGAAGAATCTAGAGGGAAAAGGCACATTTTTAACACAGCAGCAAGATTCAACTTTCCTACAAAAGAGGGAAAAGCCCCACAGGCTAATAAGGCCTAGGCAGATGCAAAAGAACTTGCAGGCAAGGACGGGGTTGGTGCCTGTAGAGATATGACCATGTGCAGAGCTGCAAGTTTCATTTAAATGAAGGGAAATATTTTTTTGCAGGGAAAATGGCTCTGGTCCCATCCCTTATGGGTTGAACTGCCAAGAGCATGAAGGATGGGGACTATGGACTAGGAGTACAGCAGTCACTACTATCATTGACTTTTACTTTATACAGTTACGGTATGCTCCAAAAGTAGACATAGCAGTTCTCAAAAATTAAACACAATCAAACTATTGTAAAGAAAAGGAACAGTGCTGCTTTCTTTTTTTCAATTTTTAAAATGGTTTCTCATACCCGATAAATCCCCCAACCACGGCACCTTGACCTGCAAACTCTGTTTGTAGCCGCTAAAGAAGAAAAGCTTATATTAGATAAAAAGCACTACCTTTTTATCTAGACAACAAATAACCCACAGTATTAGCAAATGTTTGCAATCAAAAGGCAAATCAATTACTTTGCCTTGTGCTTCCTGCTGCAGCCATATTGTTTGGAACCAAACCGGACATTTCCGGAGATCACCAATGCTCACTCCTCTATCTGCTTTGTCCATGTGGTTTAGTGATGACCTTAACACACAGAAAAGGTTTTAGGGGTTGAAGCTAAACCAAAATTCAAGTCTTGCATATCATTTGGGAGTCTTGTTCTTATATTCCAGGAACAGTGTGCTAGCGTGTGGCCAGACTTCCTGCATACAGTCTTTCTACAGTGTATACCCAGAAGGAGGTCACAGTGCTGAAAGACACCAGCTCCCAAACTAAGCAGAGCGAGTGTGGGAGGAGTGTGTTACCGTGTGGCCAGACTTCCTGCATACCAGTCTTTCTACAGGGTTTACCCAGAAGGAGATCCCAGTCCTGAAATACAACGGCTCCCAAGCGAAGCAGAGTGAGTGTGGGAGAAGTGTGTTACCATGTGGCCAGACTTCCTGCATACCAGTCTTTCTACAGTGTTTACCCAGAAGGAGGTCCCAGTGCTGGAAGACACCGGCTCCCAAGCGAAGCGGAGCAAGTGTGGGAGGAGTGTGTTACTGTGTGCTCCCGGGCTGTACTCTGAAACAATTTGGAGACTAGAGGGAATATTTATCCGGACCACTCCAACCAGCCCTCTTATTTTCACAAATATCGTACATCAATTGTGCTTGAGGGTCCCTTGCCTTTGCATACACATACCCCACAATGGCGCATTCTTAACAAAACCTTCTGGTACTTAATACAATGAATTATATCAAAGTACACAACTCACACCACAAATTGCAAATTATGAGATCTAGCCAATTTTTCGGGAGTATATGGGATACATTACTCACCGTAATCGTATTTCTGATGCTTGTATCTGCTTAGATTCACATGCTGTGCATAGGCCGACATCTAGTGGAAGCTGCGGAGTATTACAGTTTGTTTTTCGAAACTCGAAAATGGGCGTCGACACAGGCGTGCCAGTAATACTATCCCTAGTGTGACGTCCACTGTACCCAAGATCCCTCACGCGTCTAGGATCCTCAGATTGTATTTTTTCTGACATGAGGAAGCATGAGGAGTAGCGTGAGTACAGATAATCCAAGCAGATAGACAGAAAGGTAAGACTACAAGCAATCATGCGCCTTCTCTCGGAGGGGAGGAAGGGTGGGTCGCATGTGAATCTAAGCAGATACAAGCATCAGAAATACGATTACGGTGAGTAATGTATCCCTTCTGAGGCTTGTGGAATCTGCTTAGATCACATGCTGTGCATAGATTAGCGAGCAGTACCAGAAGAAGGAGGTGGGATGTGAGAAGGGTCATGAGCAAACAGGTGTCTTAGAACCGCTTGTCCCACTTGTGTATCTGTCTTGGAATGAGTGTCAATGCAGTAATGCTGAGTAAAAGTGTGAATAGAGCTCCAAGTAGCTGCTTTGCAAATGGTGTCGAGGGGAACATTTGCAATGAAAGCCAGAGTGGCCCCAATGCCTCTAGTAGAGTGGGCTCTTGGCCTAAAAGGCAGAGTTTTTTCAGAAAGAGAGTAACACAGCTGTATACAGTTGATAATCAACTTCGAGATAGCGCCTTTAGAGACGCGATCTCCCTCTCTGCCTGTAGCTACGGAGACAAACAGTTGATCTGTTTTCCTTAGCGGTCTGGTTTTATTTACATAGTAGAGGACCGCCCTACGCACATCTAGGGTGTGTAGTTTCACCTCAGCCGAGCTTTGCGGGTTCTGGAAGAAAGCCGGAAGCTCGATGGACTGGTTTACATGGAATTTAGATATATATTTAGGTGAGAACCTAGGGTGTGTGCGTAAAACCAGTTTGTCTTTGTGGATAGTAAAGAAAGGATCCTGCACTGACAGAGCCTGAATTTCACTGACCCTTCTTATAGAGGTCACTGACCCTTCTTATAGAGGTAATGGCTACTAAGAAGGCCGTTTTGTAAGTCAGGTGTTTGAGACTACTTTTATGCATGGGTTCGAAAGGGGGGCCCATGAGCTTAGCTAGCACCACATTAAGGTCCCATCCTGGCGGTGGGTTAGAAATAAGAGGGTGAAATCTCTTTACTCCTTCCATGAAGGCTTTAACTACTGGTACTTTCCACCACGACACCTTGTTATGGGATGTGGTGTAAGCCGAGAGGGCAGCCAGGTGTACTTTCAGAGAGTTAAAAACCAATCCTGCATCCAGCAGGTGGAGCATGTATGTCACAATGTTGGAAGGAGTGCAATCAACCGGGTTGATTTGTTTATTCTGGCACCAAATAACGAATCTCTTCCACTTGTCAAAGTAACAGTGCCTTGTGTTTGGTTTCCTGGATTCTTTTAGGATGTCCATACACCTCTGTGGTAAATTGAGATGTCCAAACTCTATGACCTCAGGAGCCATGCTGCCAGGTTCATTGAGTTGGGTTGCTGGTGCACTGTTTGACCTTGTTGCTGGGACAGTAGGTTGTACCAGGCTGGAAGTTTGATGGGCTCGCACACCGCCATCCTGCGTAGGTGTGGAAACCACGGTTGTCTCGCCCACATGGGAGCAACTAGGATGAGCGTCATCGATTCCTTGTTCATCTTGTACACCACCTTCCTGATGAGAGGAGTTGGTGGAAAAGCGTACGCAAACATCCCTGACCAGTTCATCCACAGGGCGTTCCCTTGGGAGTCTGGCTGGGGGAACCTGGATGCAAATCCTGGGCATTGTTTGTTTTCGCTTGTGGCGAATAAGTCTATAGTGGGGAAACCCCACTGCGAGAAGAGATCTTCTACGATCTCTCTGTGAAGGACCCATTCGTGTTCTTCTGGGAGGGAGTCTCTGCTTAGAGCATCCGCTAGGGAATTGAGCTCCCCTGGAACATGTTGCGATGACAGGAAGATGTTCCGTCTGAGTGCCCATATCCAGATTTTCTGGGCAAGCTTGCACAGATTTGGCGAACGAGTCCCTCCTTGCTTGTTCAGATAGAACATGGCTGTCGTGCTGTCCGTCCGGATCTGCACCGACAAGTTTAGTAGATGGGGCTCGAACGCCCAAAGCGCTCTGAATACTGCCAGAAGCTCTAGCAGGTTGATGTGGTTCTTGGCTACTGAGTGAGACCAGAGACCCTGAGCTGTGTGGGGGAGATGGTGAGCTCCCCACCCAGTCAGGCATGCATCTGTAGTCACCACTGCCTGTACTTCGGGATCGTAAAAGGGTTTTCCCCTTGCGAGATTCTCTCTTGTCCACCAGTGTAGGCTCTGTACAAGTGTTGGCGAAACGACCACTAGATCGTCCCACTGACCACTTGCCTGAGACCACTGTTTCGCCAACCATTCCTGCATAGGACGCATGCGCAGTCGCGCGTGGGGGACCAGGTAAATGCATGACGCCATCATGCCCAGTAACCGCATTGCTTTGCGTACCGTTATTTGTTGACCGGACTGATAAGGTGGAATTTGCAATAGTATATTCCGAATTCTCTCTTCCGAAGGGAAGGTCAACCCTTTCTGAGTATCTAGGATTGCTCCTAGGAACTGTTTTGAGGTGCTTGGCACTAGGCTTGACTTCTTCTCGTTGATTGAGAAGCCTAATTCGTGGAGGAGGTCGATAGTCCTTTGAATGTTTGTCCTGCAAATTCTTGGGGTTTCCCCCGTTATGAGCCAGTCGTCCAGATAAGGGTACACTGGGATTGCCTCCCTGCGTAGGTGTGCAGCTGCCACCGCCAGTACCTTGGTGAATACCCTTGGTGCTGAAGCTATCCCGAAGGGCAGTACCTTGAATTGGAAGTGGCGACTGTCCACCTTGAAGCGCAAGTACTTTCTGTACGCCGGGAGCATGGAAATATGAAAATAAGCATCTTTCATATCCAAGGTTGCCATGTAATCCCCCTTTTTTAGGAGGGGGATTACCTCTTGTAGCGTGGTCATACGGAATTTTTGGGGCTTGACATACTTGTTGGCAGGCCGTAAGTCCAGTACTGGGCGCATTGTCAAATCTTTCTTTGGCACAAGGAAGTAAGTTGAATAGATACCCTTGTTTACCTGGTGTCCTGGGACGAGTTCTATCGCGTCCTTTTTTAGCAGAATGGCAATCTCCTCGAGAAGGATCTTTTGATGTTCTAAGGAGTGTACTCTTTGTCGTGGAGGATGGTTCCGGGGACGCTGCAGTAATTCTATACAATATCCTGTGGACACTGTTGACAGCACCCATCTGTCTGAGGTGATCCCTTCCCAATCCTGGGTGAAGTTGGAAATGCGTCCCCCTACTGGGGTTGCGTGAGAAGGGACCCTGAACTGAGCGTCACTGCTTTGGTGGAGGCGTGCCACCTCCCTTGTTGGGGCTGCCTCTGCCTCTTCCACGCCCTCTTTTGTTACCCCTGCCGTAACTTTGGGTAGACTGCTGGCTGTTGTTCCACTGTGTACCCTGTCCCTGGGCATAGTTGCCTCTTTGTGAATTTTGGCCGCGTGGGCGACGAAAATTACTATTCCCCCTCTGGTTAGGGGGTTTGTTGGTTAGTTGGCCAAGGGATTTCAGTGTCTCGTATTCGTCCTTGGCGTTTTTCAGTGCGTCTTCGACTGCTTTCCCAAACAATAGATCGGGTTCCACCGGCTTGTCTATTAATGAAGCCTGAGTTTCTGTTTTGAACCCCGACTGCCGTAACCATGCATGTCTTTTGATAACAGTACCTTCTGCTATCAATCTTCCTGCGTTGGCCGCGGCATCGAAAGTTGCTTTCAATATGCAACCAGACACGGCTCTCCCTTCTGCCGAGATCCGAGCCAATTGGCCCTTTAACGGTTCAGGAGCAGAGGCTATGAGCGCCGCGACCTCTTCCCATTGATGGCAGTTGTAGCTGGCCAACAGGGTGGTGGAGTTAGCAATCCTTGCTTGGTAGGCGGACGTTGAGGCTACCTTCCTGCCAAACCCGTAAAGTTTCTTGCTCTCCTTGTCGGGAGGAGCTTCTGATGAAGATAAGGGAGTTCCAGCCCTCTTCCGAGTGTTGGTAACAACTAGGGAGTCTGGTTTAAGATGTCCTCTTATATAGAGAGGGTCAGACTGGGCTGCCCGGAAAAGTTTTTCGACCCTGGGGTTGACTGCTCTGGTGAGGTTTGGGTTCACCAGGGACGGATCTATTCTTCGTTGGATGGATTTAAGGATAGGGATGGTCTGAGAGACCGGCCTCCTCTCTCCCACCAACTCTTCTGCGAAGTCCCTTTCCTCCTGTACCGTGGGTGTCGATGTGAAAATGTTCTGCCGCACGAGCGAGAACCTCATTAAGGAGGGGCTGGTTATCGACTGGCGAGTCGGTAACTGGGGCTTCGTTCTCTACCGGGGAATCTACTCTGTAAATCCTGCTCATCTTCTCCCTCCTCCTGATCCTCATCATCCGCATAGTATTCCGTCCCGGTTTGCTCCTCCATAATTTCAAACTGCAGGTCCCCCTCAGGGAAAGGCTCTCCTTGGTACCTGGGGTGTGGAGTAGAGTATGGAGTAGAGTAAGGCTGCACCTCGAAGGGTTCAGGTCTTTCGAACTGGGCCTTTTTACTTAGGGGGATAGGATCAGTGGAACCTGAGGGTGTGGCCCCCTGAGGGTCATACGAGAGGAAATGCTCTGGATTCTTGTCGTAGAAATCAGCCAAGGAAGACATCCTTGACATGACCCTGTCTATGTCTTCACTGGACCATTCTTTGGAGCAGGGGATGACTTTAGTAGGCAATTTAGGGGACTTATCAAGGGTACCCTTGCTGGATGTTGATCTCTCAGTAGACTTGTATTTGTCTGTCTGCTTAGGGGGGAAGGATGGTCGTACAGGAGTGGAAGAATGTGCTTTCCGCTGTTTCCCCCCCTCCCCGTGCGTGGAAAAATGTTTTCCCCGTCCCTTGGAGGCCCTGGAGACTTTCGACGCCTGGCGTCGAGAATCGGGAGAGGTATCTGTGTCTTTCGAGCGTGGGGCCTCGCTGGTGTTAACTGCGGGCTCCGTCTCTTGGAGCGCGTGGCCTGGGGGTGGAAGTCGTCTTCGTCCTCCGACGATCAAACTTCCGTTAGTCTAGGAAACGAGGCACTCTTGGCAAGAGTGGATGATTGCCTTGCATCATGAGGCGATCTCGATCGAGAGCGCCCAGAGGACACCGCGTCGGACCGTTCTATTTGTGCCTCTTTCCGAGAAGTCGACGTCGTCGAGGTTCGGTTGGACTTAGTGTGCTTAGTGTGTGTAGGGTGTGTAGCGCTTGCGTCGCCGGGGGTCTTCCCCATAGCCGCCCTGCCGGACGACCTTCCGAGGTCGGGGACCTGCGCTCGGCTGTCTTTCGACGCCGTAATGCCCTCGCCGTCCGAAAGTACGGCGTCGCTGCCATCGCTGAAGGCGCCCTCCGCTGCCATGGCCGCCTGCCTGGCGTGGTGGGCCCAACGCTTAGTCGAACGGTCCTTAAGTGTCTTAGGTTTAAACCTACTACACGCTCTGCAGTTCGCTTCGGGGTGGTCCCTCGGCAAGCAGAGATTGCACGAGGCGTGCCTGTCGACCCAAGGGTATTTGCGGTTGCACTTGGGGCAGAATTGGAAAGGGGTACCCTCCATACGCACCTAAAGGCAGCGGGCTGGTAAGTGTAGGAAATATATAAGATATACCTACATACCAAGAGTGAAGAGTATGTACCACCCCCCACTCTCCCAACTTGCAGGGCCGAGGCCAGCGGCCTACCAGGCCCGGGCCGAGGCCAGCGGCCTTCCGAGGCCCAGATCCGTCGTGCAGCAGCCGACGGTCGATGTCTTCTCTAGCCGTCGTCGAGTGTCGATGGTCGACGTTGGGGTGGGGAAGGATGTCAATAAAGAATTATAAATTTCAATTATTATTAAAAGTATGGCTAAGGCCAGGGGACTCCGCAAGATGCTTCCGACCAGTATGGCGGAAAAAAACAATCTGAGGATCCTAGACGCGTGAGGGATCTTGGGTACAGTGGACGTCACACTAGGGATAGTATTACTGGCACGCCTGTGTCGACGCCCATTTTCGAGTTTCGAAAAACAAACTGTAATACTCCGCAGCTTCCACTAGATGTCGGCCTATGCACAGCATGTGATCTAAGCAGATTCCACAAGCCTCAGAAATATCTTTATTTAACAATTATAAAACCATCCACAGACGTTATCGCAAAATATGCTTTGCAGTCTCTGTTCCACATAAAATTCTTCTATAAGTGCAATACCTGATACAATCCGTCTACCTAACCTGTACAATAATTTCTTTTTACTTTTCACTCAAAAAATACATTTATCAGATCTTCTTGTATGTTCAGCCTCAAATTCAGATAAGATACAGAACAGTCCTTATTTACTTCAACAAAACGTGACACTTAGTCATACATCCACTTACTAAACTCTCCATTCATAACTCGGCATGTTTCATTCCTCATTCATACTTTGTTCCAGTTCTAGTGCGTTTAGGCAATTTCTTCTAGTCTAAAACAGAGGAAATGCATGGTCTTGTCCCTTGCCCTCCTCTTTTACTACTGAGCCAGTGTGGGTATCTGCCTCAAAACATCAGGCAAGTCGCTTTCAAGGAGAAAGTTATCCCCTATGGTGATGTCATCCTATACGTGACGTCTAGAGAGTGTCATCTGCCTGATACATTTTCAGCTCTATACTCCCACGTGAGACTCTTAACGTTCTTAGACGTAGGTATAGTGTAGGCAGTCCACACCGGTCTTCTCACGGTGCAAGTTTTAGCGTTGGTGTTCCCTCTCTGGCACATTCACTGCGGTCCGATATCTACCCCATACTGATAACTCGAGTACGCTTTCACAGAGGTCCGTGGTTCAATTCCAGTTTGTAACCTCTTCCAGTCGCACTGTACGCTCTTTGTCATGTCCTCCTGGGATATTCTCACTTCTACAAACCGCCTCGTATCCCGGGCTGTACGGCATCGGCGAGGCCCAGGAACATTCATTGTGGAAACTGCGATTATGACCTTGACTACGAACAAGAAGCTCCTCCTGACTTCCGATGCGGGAGCGCAGTCACAGACCTGTAGCCAAATGAAGCTGCTACACTGAGGTAATGGAGGGGCAGGGGTGGACATTGGTGCAGGGCAGGGATCCCTTACTAAATCTAAGATCCCCAGCACCTCTCTAAACATCCTACACCTCCCCACCCCAAGTCCTTACCTTGTACTGGCTTTGACTCGGGGACTCAGTCAAGGGAGCCCGCTGCACTGGTTCAGTGTGGCAGCCTGAGGGGACTAACGAACCCCACAAGCCTCCTGAGTCAGCTGCTCTCTGGAAGCTGTGACAGCGGCAGCGCAAAGGACACTAAACAAGTTGCAATCAGCTCTCAAAGCCAAAGCCCCCTCTGAGTGGGTGACCCACCCTTGCAGAGTCCAGGAGGGAGCGCCATTGAGTCTGTTGCGCCGGATCTGCCTGACCTGCTGCAGGGGCCAGGGAGGGGTGAACTTGATGGGCGTGCCGATGGCTGTGCTATCTATGGGTGGCCTGAAGTTAGCAGAGAGATCGGTTCAAGGTCGGTAGTGCCGCACACTGACATTCACCCACCAACACCAAGGCCTTACCCCACCCAGCACAAAGAGACGAAAGCAAAAGAAAGCGGCTTGTTGCCGCAAAAAATAAGAAGCACACATTATCCAAAAACAAAACAATTAGATGGCACTTCAAGGCAAATGCCTTGCAACTTCCCAAACTGACAAAAAACTTCAAGACGAAGGAAATTACATTTGGGCAAGTGTCTCTGACTTGGACTTACTGAATGGGTCTTGCTGCAGCCAGTCCTCGCACAGGGATCCAGCAGTAAACCTCCTCCACGATCCCAGCCCGACCACTGTTGAGAACCTAAACTTCACTATAGCAGTGGAAGAGACCAGAAGCCCCGACCCCTCAGCGATGGCACATACAACATCGCCTAGAACATCAAAAGTCATAATCATGAAGACCCCCCCGGGAGTAACAGAGGGCCCGGTCACCCCTCGATACAACCCCTCGACTCAGTGTACACGGAAAAGTACAAGAATCTATTACTAGTGTGGGTAAAGCGCTGCAAGAGCCACTTTTAACTACGGCTGGAAACTTTCAAACAAGAAGTCCCCAACTTTGCCTGAACAAGTCAACTAGGGGTGAGAAAAGGTTCATGTTGGTCTCTGAAGAGGACGACTCAATGAGTACAAGTGAACCTACAAATAAACTAAACAACTCTACTGAATAGCTTGTTGGAGCAACTCTCTCAAAAACCTAAGGGCAAAACCTGCATGATAAAAAAGATCAAAGGAAAGAGAGTTGGATGGGGCTATCTTAAAAACCCTTATCGATCTGATAGAAGATGCTCGAGAAGACAAAAGGTCATTCTTGGCGTGTTTCAGGGAAATCATTACCTTACTGAAAAGTCAAGACGACCCGGGGTTCTCTAAAACCGTGCCCCATAGAGGGCAGGCTGATCTAACTAATCCCTCTGTGCCTAACAAATCAGGCCCTGCAGTAAGAACAGTAGATAGTATCTACAGAGCAAAGCCTGTGCCAACGAAGGAAGAGGAGGCCTTGAGGTCATCTACCAGAAGGATTGCCTGGAGCAGCCAGCACCAATCTTGGTGGAATCTTCTACAGCTCCATCTAGTGGACAGGTCCCGTGGAATAGAGCCTTGCCAAAGGAGACATCCCCACTGGTGGGCCCCCTGAGAAATGCCTAAGTCCTTGAAAGTCCTAGCCAAGACTAAAGGATCTAAACCCCCACAGTTAAAAAAAAATCAAAAAAGATGTCATTAAACGAGTCCAAGATGGAGGATCCAGAAATTTCATCAGAAACCTAAGCACTACCACCCTCACCTCCCCTGTTCAGCAGTCGTGTGCGGCTCAAGGAAAGACCCACAAAAAGGATGGCTCCTTACCCATCCCAAAGAACCCCAAAGATAGGGACATAGAACTAGATATCACGGCTCAGGGAGGGGCCTCGGATTCCAAAATAGAAGAAGACCTGATGTTGCTTTCTATTTATGAAGAGTCTGAAGGTGAAGAACAGGACCTGGACCTTGAACTATCTCCGACTCCAGACAGAAATGTGCAGATAACAAATTCAGCAGACCTCGATCAATCCCATAAAACAGTTGAAACCTTAGAGGAGAGGAGGAAAAAAACATCTGAAAGGGGCCAAACGAGGCGGGATCTAATCGATGGGAGGAGCCAAGGTATAAAGATGATACCAACAAGGGTCCACGCTCGCCAACAAAAATCAGAACCCTAGATCAAAAACCGAGGCGTGACAATGACACCAAGGGAAGAGAGGCGGCTCGCCCTCCTCCGCAACAACTAGCAACCAAACCTTAGCTGAAGCTCCTCTTGGAACTAGTCCTGAAGTCGAACGATGTCTGATACTAATCCGAGCAAATGTCATGAACCTCTTTTATAACATATCGCAGTTAAGGCTGATCACATCAGAAGACATAAAGATAGTGGCCTTCCCAAGTGAGAGAGAGTATGACAGAGTTTTGCTGCATATGACATCTACAGCCCTAATAGCTCTCCTACTTAATGCATCTGTTGAGCTGAGGATCCTTGGCTTTGACACAAAGGAAATGGACGGACCAGATCTATGGGAACCAGCCAACTCTCCCAAGACCTTCAAATCCACAGCGAGCACTCACAAAGAAAGCCTCTCTATTGGCGAAGACGAATCTGCAAGGCCAACTAGGGATGCCCCATTTACTTTGCAAGGCTCGGACGTATTGAAAATCACCAAAGGACCTGCAAGAAGATGCATGCAGGAACCAAATGAAAACACAAAAAACAATCTGGCCCTGATTATAAAGATTTCAGACAAGGACTCTTGGAGCTGGCTGGCGAAAGCTCTAACGGACCCAAAGAGAACCTAGAATGAAAGAGATCATATGGGGGAAGTTTTCCGAATAGGTTCCTGGAATACTTGGGGCTTGTCACATCTGATGAGAGCACTTGACTCCAGATTGAATAACGTAGACATCCTCTGTTTCCAGGAAACCTGAATGCGAGAAAAACCCCTCTTGGACGGCTACATCAGTTATTTTGATCTCTGCCACAAAGGGAAAGAGGGGAAGACCTAGTTCAGGGTTACTCACTATGGTCAAAAACAACACCATGGGTATGGTTATCAAGTGTATCCACCACAAACACCTCATCCAGATTTTGTTGATGAAGATGGACGACTCAGTGTCTGCGAATGAGGGAATATTAGGTCTTTTTAACTTGTACTGGAACCCACAGACCAAGGAATCCAGGATATTTGTTCCAGAAAGAATGAAGTGGATCGATAAACTTAGAGCGAAATTCACCGATCCATGGATCATCTTGTGTGGGGATTTGAACTTTAACTGCCTCACACTGGCCTTGAAAAGAAACCTAAAGCCTAATAAGCCCCTTCAAAGACCGAGCAGGCGCAATAACATGGCATTCATCTCTTGCCAGTGCCACACTGGACTACCTTTTTTTTAATTTATTTTTTATTTATTTGTTTCTGACTCAGTGAGTCTTTACAAAAAA